>NW_027266341.1:42781067-44039810 GCF_022045235.1 Haliotis cracherodii | reverse complement strand
GGACATGTATGACATGACATCCCATGGACATGTATGACATGACATGACATGACATGGATATGTATGAAATGCCATCCCATGGACATGTATGACATGACATCCCATGGACATGTATGACATGACATCCCATGGACATGTATGACATGACATGACATGGATATGTATGACATGACATGACATGGATATGTATGACTTGACATGCCATGGAAAAGTATGACATGCCATCCCATGGACATGTATGACTTGACATCCCATGGACATGTATGACTAGACATCCCATGGATATGTATGAAATGACATCCCATGGACATGTATGACATGACATGACATGCAATGGATATGTATGACATGACATCCCATGGATATGTATGAAATGATATGCCATGGATATGTATGACATGACATGCCATGGATATGTATGACATGACATCCCATGGACATGTATGACATGACATGCCATGGATATGTATGACATGCCATGGATATGTATGACATGACATGCCATGGATATGTATGACATGATATGCCATGGATATGTATGACATGACATGGATATGTATGACATGACATGCCATGGATATGTATGAAATGATATGCCATGGTTATGTATGACATGACATGGATATGTATGACATGACATGGATATGTATGACATGACATGCCATGGATATGTATGACATGACATGCCATGGATATGTATGACATGACATGCCATGCCATGGATATGTATGACATGACATGCCATGCCATGGATATGTATGACATGACATCCCATGGACATGTATGACATGACATGCCATGGATATGTATGACATCCCATGGATATGTATGACATGACATCCCATGGATATGTATGACATGACATCCCAAAGATATCCAAGCAGTGTGTGGCTTCAGAAACAGTGGTAGATGGCATATGTCAAACTCAGACAAATCCATGAAGCATCCCCAATTAAATGGGGCTGCTTTATTATTAAGAAAATAATTTAATTATTCAATTCTATTCCATGAAAAAAAAAAATTCTCATTGTAGTTTCATCTCTCTTGGCATGTGATATCTGGAGAGAAAATTATTAAAGTGTGAATTTCCACAATTTCTATGAAAGCATTCTTGGTATTTTACTAATCTGAATCCTATTGGGCTACATACACATCCTATCTATGTTTCAGATTGTGTGTGGTTGAAAAGGAGAGGATTCTAAAAGATTGTTCACAAATCTATTTATTTCTCCTTTCATTTTTGCACCTTTGTCCTGTTGAACTAACTTGTTATGTAGCCAACAGTATAAAATTAAAGTTGCTGTCAGTATTGCAATTCTAAATATGTTTGACATAGATATTAAGGGAAGGTGAAATGGGGCTTACATCACGTTCAAGATTACTGGATTTATAAAGCCATGGCTTCTAATTACACAAACATTGCTACCTATCAGGATTCTTATATTTCAAATAGGTCCCAGGCCTGAACAAACACAGTTATCTATGACGTCAAGCCATGTGATATCAGGAATGCTATCAACTGTAAGAATAATGTTACATACAACTTGTACATTTACCTTATCTACTTTCTAAAGTCACAAAACATTATTTAAAAAAAAACATATTTCATGTGTAATCTCAAGGTCCAAGACATACAGTTGAATGAAATGTATGTGTGTATGCCACTTTTCAAATACACTGTACTACTAACCTGAATCTGCATCAATATGGAAAATGTCTTTCATTCTATCACTAGGCACTGTGTAGGTCATGAGTCCATATGTGCCTCGATCTTCATCTGTCGCTGATACCGTCAACACAGGCATCCCTTTTCCATTGATCTCAGAATATTCTGTAAAGTACTCAGCACTAGAAAATACTGGAACATGTTTATTTGTATTCCTCACAGTCACAGTGACTCGTGCATAGCTGGTATACACACCATCAGTTACTGACACATTCAACATGTATGCTGACTGAAAATCTGGTTCTCGCTGTTCTGAAACTGTGATTAATCCACAACTGGAATCAATTGCAAAAGTTTTCTTCTCATTACCATTGACAATGGAATAGAAAAGTGTTCCAGTGTTTGACTGATCATCATCATATGCCACCACCTTTGTGACAAGCTGACCCCGCTTCGCTTGATCAGTGATGCGGCATTCGTAATAGGTCCTGCTGAAATGTGGTGCATTATCATTTAGGTCCATTAAGATAACGTGAACAACTACTGTAGAATTCAGAGCTGGAATACCACAATCAATAGCTACAGCCAAAAAGTAGAAATCTGTCCGTCGCTCATAGTCTAATTTCTTCTTTGTAATAATGACACCTGTTTCTGAGTCAATGTGAAAGTAAAGGACATCTTCATGGGCCATAGTAATTGGTGCAATGCTGTAATGAACCAAACTGTTCAGACCAACATCTTTGTCAATTGCTTTCACTGTTAAGATCTCTGTTCCAATTGCAACCCCTTCTCTCACAGCCTCTGTATAGCCTTGGCTTTCAAATGTTGGTGCATTGTCATTGATGTCCTGCAAAAAGAGAAATGTTATCCTATCATCATCTCTTTACGATTTAAAAAAGACCAAAAAAGAAGCAGTTCATTCACCCCCATTTCCAGGAATCATCATACACCATCATGCAATTCCAGTCTGATACCATTACCTTCAGCTCAGGGAAAAATCCAGTCTATGATCAGTTGCGCTAATCAACAAAAGACGATTAAAAGGAAAACATGCAATTCTACCCATGTTTCATAAGGAAAGGATTAATTAATATCTCCCACAAAATGTTATATGTTCTGTATTTCAAAGAGATCCATTGCATATTAATCAGCTCATAAATACACATGTATCAAATTTACCTTAAGGTTAACAAACACAATAGCTTCTGAATAACTTCCTGTGTGTGTATCGGTGGCCCGCAGTGTAAGGTCATAAGTCTTTGTCTCTTCATAGTCCAGGGTGCCAACAACAGATATCAAACCTGAAACACAAAGACATTTTACTTACTGCTAATTCACACTAACAGACATAAGCATATGGTCAACAGGTCTAAATGACAAGAAAGAAATAATCTGATAATCTTAATGTTTTCAGTTTCTTACTATTTCGCCTATCTGTAAAAAAATTGTCCAAAAAGAACCAAAGTCATACAACAGAGGTTCTTATTATTGGATAGTGAGGATATGCAAAACCAGCTATATTGGTTAAAAACCAAGCACAACGCTTGTATAATGAATTGCAATCGATCTCTACCTTGTTGTCTGATAATCTTAAGTAGTTTAAATTATCACATCTTATCTTAGTAGTGAACATAAACTATAAAAGAGTCCTATAAAGCCTTTAAAAGGGACAGCCACTAAGGCGGCTTTATGTCATCAGAAACAAATGATTAAATGCAAAATTAATATACACAATTGGTCCCTTCTATGGATAACTCAGTCCTGAAAGTATCACTTAGATAAGCTAACTTCAGTAGTTTCAGAGAAAAACTTGCCCCCATTGCATCCACGATGCACCAAGTAAAAATAACATTGATCAAGCGCCATAACTCGGTAAAAAAAAAGAAATGACTGTACCAATTTCCGAACTCAGTTTTGACTAGTAGCTCTTATATAAGCAAAGAGCAGGGGCCATAACTCTGTGAAAACTGAATTTACGACACCAATTTTCGATCTCAATTGCGATCATGACCAGCAACATCAGTGTGTAAAATTTCATTTCCCTAGACTCAAAATAGTTTTTGAGAAAAAATTTCCTCTTAGAGAAGTGGACAGACGGACACAGTCAGAAAGGATGAACAAACTCCGTTTAAATATCCTCTGCCCCACTTTGTGGCAGGCAATAATAATGAGGTTCCAAATACAGCAATACATATGCTTAATAATACCTTTTCCAAACCAAAACAATCAGCTGAGGCATTGCACAGATGTATTTTCAGTTCAGCACGATTATAGAAACATAAAAAATATGATGTCGTATTTGGTATTAAATTGCATAACTTGTTATCTATTGTCTGATAATTTCCTTATTATTTGCATTCAGTTACTCTCCACAGCTGTAGGGAACAAGAGAAGGAGATTAATGAATTTCTACTGTTGCTATGGGTTCAAACAGCAGATCAAGAATTTTGTATACACCAGTTGTTTACTATTTATAAAATTAATGCATTTTAAAATAATCAAACAGAAATTCTTTCATGATAATGACCACCTGGGTATGAAGCTAGTTATCAATACATGCTGCAGCTTTCAGCGTAAATGCTAAGGACTAAACTGGACTTTCTGAAGAGATGTTTACTTTGCACAACAGACAATACATATTTGACAAAGCCTAGAACATGCACTCACTTGACTTGCAGAAAGGTGAGCTAAAACGCAATATTCTCATGAATGAAAAACTTTCAAGCAGTATTATAAAATCAGCAATTCAAAGCATTCTTTGGTGACTATCCCATCATAAAATCTCAAGTTGGTGTTATATTTGGTGTTAACATTTATTGTTTATCGCCTACAATAATATGACCAGGCCCATAATGAAACCCTCGGAACCAAAGCTAATACGTCGACCCTGTCCATACTGCGATCTGGAGAGAAGAACATCAGCAGATCATACTAAGTTGAAAACGTTTCAATAAAAAGAAATATGTTTGTCATTGTTTTGTTTCTTTGATGCTTTGTCTGATGGTGCCTTTCTTTTTGTCTGTCTGTTTGTTGTTTAATACTGCACTCAGCAATATTCTAGCGATGTGACAGTGGTCTGTAAAGAATTAAGTCTAGACCAGACAATCCAGTGATTGACATCATGAGCATTAATAAAAGCAATTGGAATATGATGACATGCATCAACCCAGTCAGCGAGTCTGACCAGCCAATCCCGTTAGTCGCCTCTTACGAGAAGCCTAATTGTCTTTTGCATGGGTTACTGAGAGCTATTCTACCCCAGAGAGAGAGAGAGAGAGAGAGAGAGAGAGAGAGAGAGAGAGAGAGAGAGAGAGAGAGAGAGAGAGAGAGAGAGAGAGAGAGAGAGAGAGAGAGAGATATGAAATGAGAAATCTAAATGAATAAATAAACCATTGCCAACAGATTAATCTGATGCCATTTCTAAGAAACTGACATGATATATAACCACAATAATGAATATAAAATGAAATACCAACAATGAAGGATAGAGTTGTCTCAAAAACATTCGTTAAATTGAAAGTTATGGCTCAGAAAGGAAGGATAGAGTTGTTTGAGACTAAGTCCACAATTGTGGAAACATAAAGAAAAAATTATTTTGAAAAAAATTCAAAATAGCAGAAGGCACTATTTCAGCTGATAAGCAGTGCATATGCCAAGTTTCATTGAAATATGTTCTCTTTGAATCGGCCATATTGGATTTCACTTTGGCTCTATACATGGTGGCTGTGATGCATCAACAAAAGACTTTCCATGTAGTTAGATCTCTACAAAAAGATGCGTACGTCAGCCATATTTGATTAAAGACTAGTAAAATATAGGCATATACAACATACATCCTCAAAGCTTCTGGCACGATAGTTTCAACTCTTTCAACTGGTATTTTCAAGAAATCCCACCATTTGGCATTTGTTAATAAAAAACACCATATCTCAGAAGCTGTTGGTCCTATAGTGTTCAAATTAAATATTTAATACCAGCAAAATATGTCCCATCAAATTTACTCATTTCAAGTCGTTTCTTGTAGTTTGGCTTGAATATGGGATTCAAGATTTTCAGAGTGCATCCTACTTTCAGCAAATGTCTTCAAAACCTTACTTCTCTGAACCTATAAGATGAAATGCTTACAAACTGTCCTTAAAATGTTTCCATACTCAATACATGAGACTTTTCTTGGTTTTGCTATATAAAACCTGCATATGTGTCTGCTTATGAACTGCTGCCTTTTTTCTATTTAGGACATTTCTGGTTTCCATGACAACAAACTATACTGGAGGATAAGTTGAAGATGGTTCTGGACCAAACATTTTGCACAGATATCAGTCAAGCAATAACCTGGTACCTATTGGTGTTTAAGAATGTTAACAAAATTATTTCCCTCACCAAGTGCATTTTAAAAAGGTTATTTCTTTCAGTTTCCAAGACAACAAACTGTTGCACACTAAGTTATAGAGATAATATTTTTTATATGATCTAATTTTAACGCATTTTGTTTCAAACTGAGCTGGAACCAAGGGGAGCTCAGCTTGGAACTATTCAAATGTTCCCATTTTAACATCTCATAAGCATGGGTGTGTTTTCCCAAACCTGAAGTCAATTTTATAAGACAGGGTGCATAAATGTCTGAATGGTATGTTTTGTTTGTTTACTTGTTGTTTAATGCCGCACTCAGCAATATTCCAGCCATATGACATCAGCCTTTAAATAATCAAGTCTGAACCAGACAATCGAGTGATTCACATAATGAGCATTGATCTACGCAATTGGGATACGATGACATGCATCAACAAAGTCAGCGATCCTGACCACCCAATCCAGGTAGTTGCCTAATTGTCTTTTACATGGGTTAATGAGAGCTATTCTAACCCAGATCTTCAAGGGTAGGAATGGTACGTAATCTAAAGCAATGACAAATTTCGGTTCAATGCTTTTGTTTTCTATATAGCACACTTGCCATCCAAACTGGATAATCCAATATGCAGAAATATCATTTGTAGAGTTACATCACTGCTTGCAGACATATTATATACAATAATAAACCCACTATAATCAATGCCTTTTTAACATAACTATTGACTTTACATAGATACATGGTTACAAAACAAGTGACAACAGAGGATGACAAAATCATCCTCAACAATAGCAAAAGGCACCACATCAGCCCCGTGTTAATGCATGTACAAATTATTGATGAAAAATCTTTCACTGTTCACAAATTACAGACAGACAGACACACCAGACAGAAGGGGGTTGGGGTGGAGGGGAAGAGAGACTTGTACTGGTCCTGACAAAGAGGTGAGGTGAGGTGAGGTGAGGTGAGGTGAGGTGAGGTGAGGTGAGGTGAAATGGAGATTATTGCACTTACATAGCGATGTGCATGCAAGCATTCGTGCGTGGGTGCACTTGTCCGGACTGATGCAATGTATAGTGCTCGCACACTATACAGATACCATGCTGCAGTTTAACATTAATACCATCTTTTAACGTCTTTTGGTATCATGCGGCTGGGGATTGAACCTCGAACCTTCCGCTCTCCGGGCGGACACTCTACCACTAGACCACGGAGCAAATTTGGTGATGAGAAAGTTACCAGTTCAGTCAAAGCTTGTTACTCATGTTACTGACATTATTAATACCTACGCTTTGATCAATAGTTATCTACCATTTCAGTAATTAATACATTTTAAATAAATCCAATTAATGCATTGAAAAGAAACAATTGAAAAATATAGCTTTTATGCTTACTGGATATACAAAGAAATAACGAAGGCCATGTTTAGTATAGAATAAGAATTTTGTGAGTATTCCATATAGCTGGGATCATTCATACAGTTTCAGCTCCATCTACCATGTATACGTAGATTCAGAGGAGATACCGAAAATGAATTTTAAAAAACCTGGACTGATGAATGAATAACATACCTCAACACAAGTTGAAACAGGATTCCTCATTTAAAAGCTTTAAAAATTTATCTTACACACAGAGATGAACACATTTTGCTTGTATGATGATGGAGTAATTGGTGGGAATGAACATGGAAAGTGTCAACTAAATTGGTTTTGTGGCTCAGAAGAAGATGTTACAGATGAACAAACATGTGATGACATAAACATGAGCTAAAAATTAGCATTTTATCAATTTCAACCCTTACGCTGCATGTCACAAGGGTGGCAAGGGTGTGTCAATTAAAACTGGATTTGATGTTGGAAAAATTGCAATTGACAGAATCACATGGTTTACAACAAAATGATCAAAAGTCATATCAAATTGAAGAATTTTCCCCAGCAATGCTGAAGATTTAGTATTACCGTTAACGTAGGAAAGTATGGCTCATTGAACTACCCACAGTTTGGTTATCAGTGCAACATCAGGGGTTCAATCTGTCAGTGTCAACAAGTCATTGACTTTCAGTAAGTTTTCTTTGTAAGGCAAAGATGATTATGCTAAGCCAAGTAAGTTATACTATCAGTCAGCTAATTTAACAATAAGTCAGAAGACTCAGCTCAGCTGCTAATGGACCACATGATAACACTAAGATGTAAATAAAATTATGCAAAGAGCCAAGTTCGGCCTGGTGGACTCCAATGTTTTTGGTACAGACTGAATTATTGAGGATTTATAACTGAATCAACAGTAGATTTGGAGAATTGTGTAAAACTGAGAGCTCTTTCTGGCTTAGTTTACGAGACAATTGAAATGGTATCATCAAATTATCGGTGTCACAAAACCAGTCATCCCTTGTGGTGTTCTATCACAAATTTCATATTTTCTTCAACCAATTTGTTATCAGCTGGCCATTCAACTGAAGAAATTAAAGTAGTTTTGACTGAATAAATGAAATCAGTGTTTGAGATAAAATTGCCAGGCTGCCATTAGGACCCACAAACTTTGGGAGCTACTGGTCCTGACTTAACTCTTCAGTCCCTAATCTAAAAACCTGATGCTTGTTCTGAGAAACGAAATTTACTGTAGGTGATAAGTACCCATACAAATTTGACACTTCGGGCCTGACATGAGTTCTACCTGCCACCCTTCAGGCAGGCACTTATTTGGAACAAACTGATGATTCAAGTATTGTCTGTACTTTAATATTCCTTACCTCATGTCTATTTCACATTGACATATGCTCAATTAAACCTTCGGTTCAAGTGAATTATGCAATTGAAGTTAACACCAACATACCAATAGTGAGAAAAACGCACAAAACAAGAACAAAAGTTATATGATTAGAGATAGGACAGAAGATTATAGATCATGCATTAAAATGCTCTTGCAAAATCAACACCAAAATATGGGTCATTTTCTAAATTTGTAAGATATTTTGTTACACTTTTCAATTTAATTAATTACGCAATTCCAAAATGTTTCTTACTTTTGAATTTTAATCCAACTCTGCATATACAATAAGTCAATATTTCATGAACATCTTATGCACCTAACAATGTTACTTTGAAGCCATTTTAGCTTGTTAAAAGTTTGTTTGTTGAACGCGAGGCAGACTACTTTTATTGCAACGGAATGTCGGGGAATCCCAATATTACAGTTGAGGAAATTCCTTTTGTGCTCACGTGTATCGTCATGCACGGGACATAAAGTGAAATTCATGCATATTCATTGTCCAAACAACTCTTTTAGACTGAAGGCCGAGAAGGAATGAAACAGCAAACGTGCAGGCTCGCTGGCCTGTTTTTTCCCGCTCGCCTCAGTTCCACAACTTTCATGTCTTCGGATTTCATTTCTAGATCTAGCATTTTTCCAACTGTGTCTTCCTAATCTCAGGGAACTTATGTTTGAATCTGGGGGTAACTGACCATGTCATTTGAAACAGCCACCTTCTCCCAAACATAATTATCTCAATTAAGCTTTTTCCCCAGTTCCATAGAATTATTTAAAGGCTTTTAATGTTTCTGAAGCACTGACAGATTTCGTAGTGTTATTTATACTTTCATCATGACTTCTTAATGTGTTTTAGTTTATATCAGTAAGGATATAGCACTGAAATCTATTTCAGGTCATTGGTGAGAAATTCAGGTTTATGCCTAATCATTGAACGTTGACATGCATAAGGGTAAACATAACATATTCAGGTGAGGTGAAATTGGGTTTAACATCACGTCCAAGATAATTGCACTTATATTGCGACGTGCATGCGTGCGTGGCTGCTTGTACTAGTCCGTACTGATGACAATGTATAGTGCTCGCACACTGAGATACCATGCCGCAGTTTAACATGAATACCCCATTCAGACACAGTATACTGACTCCGAGCCGACCAGTCCTTGTTTTAGCCCCCTTAATGCTGAGCGCCAGACAGGGTAACAACAAGTACCATCTTTTAATGTCTTTTGGTATGACGCAGCTGGGGATCGAACCCAGGACCTTCCACTCTCCGGGGGGACGCTATACCACTAGACCACAGAGGCGGTCTAACATATTCAGGCACTATCTAAACATATTAATACTCTTTCTTTTAGCAATATATGAGTGAGTGAGTTTGGTTTTACGCCGCTTTTAGCAATATTCCAGCAATATCATGGTGGGGGACACCAGAAATGGGCTTCACACATTGTACCCATGTCGGGAATCGAACCCGGGTCTTTGGCGTGACGAGCGAATGCTTTAGCCACTAGGCAACCCGACCGCCCTAGCAATATATGACTACATACTGGTCTGGGAAGTCCTATGGGTACCCGGGCCAAAATCAGGACCCACCCTACCAAAGTCCTCAAGTCCCCCGTTCCAGTCCTACTTTAATGTGTTCGTTTATTGTAGACTAGTTGAAACATGGTTTCTGGTAAATCATATCAAAATGTCTAATCATCACTACTTTTATCAGTTTGAAGTTGAGTAAATACTTGAATATTCTATTTACAAGTCCTTTTATTTGTTATTATCTGGAAAAATATGTAATTATACTCTGCAAAAATAGAAACACAAAAGTGATTTTAGATGTATATTTTATATATCATGTAAATAATCAACAAATGGTAATCGATTGTTCAAAATTGGCACACATCATCCTCATTGACCAAGGTTCCATATTGCACACATTGAACAATAGATTTTCAAGGTGAAGGTCATCTGTGCTCAATATCTTGTATGGCCACCATAACACTTCCAAAACTGACTTTCATCTTTGTCCCATGGAAGTTATCGAGCAGCCTGTACTTTTACAATGTGCTATATGAAACTTAAGTGCGCCAATTGAGCAAGGCCCGGACAAGAAAGAACACTGTGTAAGTGATGTAGCCATATGAATCTGTCTTGTGCTCTGGTAGTGATAAATGGTTGACTGGATCTAGGAAGGTCCCCTGGCGTCCCGAGTCTTGTTATGTTGCTTGGTGTTGCTTGGTGTGGCATGGCAAAACCAGGGTAAGGCCAAAGATGTTTTGCCGGTATGCAGTTGGCCAATGGCGTAGTTGTGTTGGGGGAGGTGAAATTGGGTTTAACGTCGCGTCCAAGATTATTGCACTTATATAGCGACGTGCATGTACGTGTGTGTGTGTGTGTGTGTGTGTGTGTGTGTGTGTGTGTGTGTGTGTGTGTGTGCGCGCTTGTACTAGTCCGGACTGATGCCGATTTATAGTGCTAGCTCACTGTGATACCATGCCGCAGTTTAACATGAATACCCCACTCAGACACAGTATACTGACTCCGAGCCGACCAGTCCTTGTTTTAGCCCCTTAATGACGAGCACCAGACAGGGTAACAACAAGTACCATCTATTAACGTCTTTTCGTATGACGCGGCCGGGGATCGAACCCCGGACCTTCCGCTCTCGGGGGGGACGCTAGTTGTGTTGGGCTTCCATTAGAGGTGGCATGTTTTCACTGTTCACTTGCTGTAAGATTGTGATGGCATGGAACTTAAACCCCAACGTTTTTATGGCCCAATAAGTGATGCTGCATGTGCAAGTGGTGTTGGTGTGTTTCGGACTCTCACATGGTTGTGTTTTTGCAATTTTCCATCTTTTTACCAAATTTATGCACTACGATTTTTCCACACAAATCAATCCCAATCCATGCAGAAATGACAATTTCATTTTTGGTATACATTTTGTATGGATATCAGCAACATTCTGTCAGATATTTAAGATTTTACTACTTTTGCGTTTCTTCTTTTGCAGAGTATATGTGCGATCAAAGAAATTGGCCACAAAAAATCTAGATTAGTCTAACAAAGACCTGTGCTTTCGCTTTAAATCCTATCTAAAAATGTTATAAAAACATATTTTCCTTCGTGGTACATTTTTTATACAAATTACTTCACAAACAATGCTATTAACACTAGGAAGCACATTTTGACTGTAAATTAATTCTAAAATTCCTTATGTTACAACCTGAATAATAGTAGTGTTTGCATTTTACATTTTCAAATGCCCACAAAAGCAATATCATATAATAAATTTCCAACCTTTCCATATCAACAATACAACATATTGTGTTTTGATTTTGTGACCTTGAATTAGAGAAACACTTTTAAGTTTGTGGGCATGAAATACTTTGCAAATGTTGAAATGACCCATACACCTCCACAGGCCATAGGAGTTTCAAAACTAAGACAAGTAAGGAACACTGTGCTTTAAATTGCCATTCATACATGAAAGGCAAACACCTCATGTAACATATTATAATGCCTCAAAGTGAGATTGACCTATCAGGGAGCAGAAATACTAACCTAATATGAGACCGTATACTGTCAGTAACAGACATTTTGGATTTTAGAACACGTACCACCTCACATTTTTCACATGAAAATTCTGGTACGGAAAATCTTTATTCGACATTGTTTTGTTATTTAATATCATTAATTGTGATACGCAAAGACATTAACTTTTAAAGAAACCACCTTCATGACTTAAATAATAAAAATTATAGAGAAAAAAAGCTTACAACAGAGGTCTTTAAATTAAAAATAGTAACGTCGTAGAACATAATACTGGATAACGTCACAAACAAGAAACGTGACTCCACTGACAGACAGCAACCCGTCGTTTGCAGAAAGTGAGTTGCTGTGAAGTTTCAGTGGCCTGCAGATTTCTGATAACATACAGGCATTTTTATGGTAGTTCTATCCAATTTAGCTATAATAATTTAAACATTCACACTTAGTACATACATTCCATTGTTAACATTAAAGCATTGTATAGGAAACATATGTACTGGCCCTGTTGTGTACATACTGTTTCATAAGTGTCAAGTTTTCAAGTTTTCATTTCGACATGACATGTGCAAAGATACTAAATAGTGTAAACTTTTCACCATAATAAATTTGTTATGGTGTCTTTAGTTGCTGTATACAGGGTCGTATGAGTTTAGCAGAAAAATATTGAGCAAAGCGATTCTTCTGCTAACCTAATATGACACTGTATATGGCAAGTAAAGACACCATAACTAATAATGTGCTTTTAGGTGAGATTGACCTTTAAAAGTGAAACCTGGAAAGCAAGACCAAGCATGGTGTGAGTTAGATGCTCTATTAGTAAGAAATGAAAACATAGCCGCCTCCTGCCAGCAGAGCTATTGTTTCACCTATAAATTGTTGTGAATGCTACTAGAAGCATTGACAAGAACTGCATAGCTTGGCAGCTGGCAAATATTAGGTGCATACCAGCATCATTGCATTGAACAACCATTCATGGTTCAAAAAAGAAGCAAAAGCAAACTGACCATCATGGCCTTTTTTCTCATTATTCCATCAGTGCAGGTAAGAGTTTGCTACATATTAGTTTTTACTCCAATAATGGATAATTTTGACCATCATCAAAAATTGCAACCTCAAAGAAAGCACTCACCTGCAAAATGAAAGAAATAAGCTTGCTAGCAAGAAAACTAAAAAAGAACCAACTATTGAGGAAGTGTAATGAGAAAGTTTACTTACATGGCCCTACTACATCCATTGCTGGGAGGGAAGGAGAGGATAGTGTGAAAGAAAACACCACTATTAGTCAGGTACACTCAAAATATTTATATCACTCACATAAAATGAATGATGCATCTTCAAGCATTATTTTGTCATACATGGATAAAGCATTGGACTGTATACAATGTATCAGCATTTCAACATTGAGATTAGTCACATATTAACCAATTTTAAATTTTGTCTGTATGATTAACAAACATTCAACAAAATCTTTCTTTTTCAGAAAAACTTAAGCAAAATACAACAATGAATTATTGATTTTATAAGGTTCTGCAGCTCACCAGACACACCTGCCGGAGTTTTGTTTCAATTAATTCAGTTACAAAATTGAACATAGCTCAACAGTGTAAGCAATAGTAGGAAAAGAAGGACCCACCAACTCATGGTCACAGACAAAGGACATTGGTACCAAGGTACTCTCATTCTTCAGATACATCCAAAGTCAGCAGAATGTAATATGCAGTAGGGCTGGGACGAGTCCAAATTTTTCTACCCGGGTACCCCGCCCCCCCATTACTCGACCCTACTCGGGTACCCACTGTAGGGCTCAGGAGACATCTCAACATGTCCCATTGGGAACATTTTGACATAGCCCTGGCAAATGTATTTAGATACATGTATTAAACAATCTGGTCATTCATACACTGAAGTTGAATTAAGTTATATCTTTATTCAACCATATGAAAAATCAGAAGGAATGGGTGCATTGTCAGAAAGAAATGCGAACATTAGTGATTTGTAGTGTAACCATAGAGTTCTAGATAATTTTTGTCATTGAACAATATATAGAGAATACCCCACCCATTTTCGTTAGATACCATATTTACGAAACTCGCAAACTTTCTATGGTATCTGACCTCGCTTTCGCTCAGTCAGATACCATAGAAAGTCCACTCGTTTTGTAAAAATGGTATCTAACGAAAATGAGTGTGGTATTTTATTTATTACCCACATATTATTATATTATATATTTTTAAGTGTAAATACATAACAATTTTCGTTTGTTGACCGACCAAACTGAAACCGGTTGCAAAATCTAGTTGCGCATGAATATTGATATATGCCCAAATATGGGCATTGTTGACATGTCTATGCATACGCATAAACAACATGCCCCTGCATTTGTGTTTGCAAACAAAACAGCACCGACGCTCAAGATCAAGCGCCATGTACGAAGGACACCTATATAAAAAATTGGAAAAGTCACATTAGCGCCGCGCTTTGAATATCAGACTAACAGTCGGTCACTCGCACTTCCGGTGTCCGGTCTGAATTTATATCATGTTCGTACCATTTTGGAAGAGGGAAATCTGAGTGTTCGCCAAAGACATTCATGTTAACTGTACCACCCTATACTGAAGACGTGAAAATCAACAAACTCAAGTCTGCTTGCATGTCAGTGACAGTTTTGAATGATCGAAAGGGCAAGGTCACCACCGGAATAAGAAAAGACAACCATGATCTAGGCCTTCTCACAGCGTTTTACGCTAGAGATAAACAGCGCCACAAAATACGCTTCGAAGGGGACACTGATGGCACAACCGGATCATCCCAAGTAAGTCTAAAAATCTGTCCAGATAGTTTAAACATACTTCATTTCACCACGCTTATCCCTTTACGTTAAATCAAATTGAAAGTTGCAAAAGTGGTCGAGTGCGTCACGCTCATGGGGGGCCTCACTCTATTCATCGGTAATCGTACATTGTAAATGGATATAGCTCGATTATATAACGTCTGTAGAAGCTCTATCCATAACTTATATATAATGCAAACCAAATTTGATGTGTGTGACTATTTTGTTTGGTTTAATAAAGTGTTTGTAAATATCACTCGTTCTCATTAATTTCGTCAGTACTGCCTTGTGGTTGCAAAATGAATGACGTCTCTCGATTCTTTCTGAATGAAGAAAGTAGTCCCGGAGTGACAGAGGTCACGGTTATCCAATCAAAACGAATAAAACAAGGTCAACCTTGTACGACACAAGTGTGACGTACCGATTTAGTATCTTACCACCTGTATCTTCACCATGTGGGTAATATATCACGTTACTAACCACGGGTCCGGGTAGTTCTGTGGGTACCCGGGTCCTACTCAGTACCCACCCAACCCGGGTACCCGAGTTAACCGTCCCAGCCCTAATATGTAGTGAACTCTTCAGCAATCTACTTCAGGGATGGAAATGTAGTTTTGTCAAGTGTGCCACAGGGCAATCAGGAGAATGTTTAGGTGTGCCCTTTGGATTTGCCCTTTGGATTTGCCAACGAAAAGAGAACTTTTCAATGAAAACAGAAGTTATTTGAATTTCTGTTCATTTCGCATGACTGTCCCACAGGAACTCGATGATAGCGTGTATAACATAATATATTCATATCGAAAAAAATCACACCCCTCTATATACATATTGACAAGGAGTGACACCCGCCATCTTGGTTCTTATTCAAGATTTTGCACTCTGTTCAAATCATAGCTCATTATCACATGAATTACAGTGATCCCTTGCTACAACGCTACCTTCGGGGTCCAAATAATTGCGGTTAAAAAAGGTCAAGTCGTAGGCGGTAGATGACCAATAAAACAGTATACATGCTCTGCCTGCCTAACACGATCTACCTTGCACGTTTCAGAAGTTATTTATGATTCATAGTGTAAAAAAACAACTGATCGAGTATTAATCTGCGGTTTACAAAACCAAAACACATCGTGTCCCTTCAGGTGAATAAGCAGGTAGATCTATAACAAACTTGGTCAATAAAGGTATGAAATTTGATATAAAACAAGATATCACTAGATATGATGATTTACCATTTAAAATGTATTTCCTGCTCTCAAAGGCATTGTTTTTATATGCAGAGATTAAGATTACCGTGTGTATTTTCTTGTAAACTAAGTCGGAAATAGCAATCAGCTGTGCACAAATTTCCTCCCAATCTACCAGTGATTCAGTTGAAATGTACCCAGTGATACCACTTTAAAGAAATCTGATGCAATGGTCGGAAGAAATTGTATCTGAAATTATTATTTTATCAGGAATAATATATTCCAATATTGTGTTATTTTAGTTGCAGCTTCCAAATTATATACTCAAAATTATAAGAACCACAAGCGTAGCACTTTGGTACAGATTGCATGCAGGATATTTTTTGACGTATGGAATGATTTTGACCAGTCACCGAAGGGACTTCCCGCGCCAAATGTATTTCAATTATGAAAACGTTTAATAGTCAAACTGCCTCAAATATGACTTTTAGCGAGTCATGGTACAGCATTTATGATACGTGTATCCATTCTCTTGCAACTACAGTTGTTTCAAGGCGTCAATAGTGGTAATCTGACTGTGGTTGCTGTAAATAATGGTGAGTTGCGATCTAGCCTACCGATCACTTCGCATATGATTTTTCCGAAATTATTGTCAACATTATTATAATTATTGAATGAAATTTTGAATATAATTTTTTTTAAATTGCAAACATTAGTCCAGATAAACAATGAAAATTTTTTTTATTACCAGATATTATAATAATAGGATCAAATTACGTACTTCAGTTCTGATTTGTTGACTGGTATTTCCGGTGTTACGTGATTGCGGTGATCAGCTGATAATGTTTTCTGAGATTGGGGAAAACATCGTGTCATTGGAAAACTTGAGTTTATTGAAAATGTTAGTAAATTTTGGGAGCCATGCTTTACGGCGCACTATAACCGAGTTAGCACTATATTGAAGGGCGCAATAACGAGGGAACACTGCATGAATGTCACTTAATTCAAGCAATTGGAACTTGCTAAACAAACCATAGGTTACACAATACTGTTCATCTGTGGTCACCTTACCTCGTATTTATTCTGTAAACGCCTCTTTCGAAAGATGGGAACATTCTGTACAACGGAAACATGGTTTACAGAACCCCCTTCCATGACAGCCACAACTATATTTGTATGAATCCACCCGTGAAAATAGATGGCGTCACTTCTTACAGGCTGGACGTTTTGGTTGATCTGTGCCCAGTTTGATGCAAGAAGCGCCGTCAGTTTTGGGAAAGAAAAGGCCTAAATATTCTCTTAAAAATATAACACATCTCCACAGGAAGGCGAAGAGAAAGAGAATGATGAGGCCGAGGGTGTCAGGTGACCAGATCATGTACAGCAGGCTGCACGAGATTCGGTGCGTAACCTGATTGTTAGAGGTGGTCGTCATGGTGATGCAAGGGGTGTTTTGGCAAAGAGGAGCTTAGTGACTGAGTGAGTTTGGTTTTACGCCGCTTTTAGCAATATTCCAGCAATATCACGGCGGGGGACACCAGAAATGGGCTTCACACATTGTACCCATGTCAGGAATCGAACCCGGGTCTCAGGTGTGACGAGCGAAGGCTTTGAAAGGAGCTTAGAAGATGGAAACATTATTTTGGGACATTACCACACAAGGAGTGAGTGAGTGAGTTTGGTTTTACGCCGCTTTTAGCAATATTCCAGCAATATCACGGTGGGGGACACCAGAAATGGGCTTCAATATTGTACCCATGTCGAGATTCGAACCCGGGTCTTCGGCGTGACGAGCGAACGCTTTTACCACTAGGCTACGCAACCGCCCACCACACAAGGATCGGAAGAAGGATGATATGCATAGTGAGATAGGATAAGTTTAAAAATATACCCATGGCAAGATTGCTGTAATATTATGTTCAGAGCTTTCGAACGATACCAAACTTTGAAGGAATCTTTACACGTTATTAATATAAAGCTCCAGAAGCGGAGGTATTTCCTAGGATTTTCTCTCCTTACTGAACAGAAAGCCACTGTTATCGGGATATAGGTGATGATAAATATCCTTTAAAATTCTTTTTATACAAACTTCTGTTTACGTAAAGAAATAGATAAGTGGATATTATGAAATCTTACACAATTTTTGCTTCCTCTGAGCTTAATCTGGACATCTTGAATGTGTTAGATTACATTTTTAAAATTACAAACGAACTGATGTTGTATATATCATTTGAGTCTTAAGTTAACTTCCAGACTGAAAAAATGTTTGGTTAGTAATCTTTTTTCTGACTGATTCAAAGCCTTTCTAATAACCAATGAAATGCTCTCATAAAGATTTGTGTCATTCTGGCAAGTGCTTCCGGTCACTGAATGAGATTTTCTGTTTATTCGATCAGTGTTTTCAGCACTGTATTACTCCCCTTTTATCTATAAAATTGATGTCCCAACATCAACATGATCTAAGGAAACCATTTGTTGTTCCTTGTTTGCAGAAACACAAGTTCACCTGCACCAGTGACAAAAAGTGCCCTTTAGGTTATCTACTTTGCCAACTGCCAAACACCAAGTGTTAGGTAACATTGTTAGGAGGACCATGACAGCTCCCTTGATAGTACAATAGTACCAGATGCAAAACATAATCTGCTTGGGTGGCTTACAAACCAAAGATGGACACATGGGACTACATATAAACTCGTATCAGCCTTTGGCCAAAATGAGCTAGAAGATATTATTCTTAACAAATGATTTTGGAAAGAAAGCAACTAAATACTGTTTAAAAAAACCCAGAGTATTCACTTACCCAATATGCAATATTTTGATTTTTAAAAAATGAAAGTAATAATTTTAAATTCGTTGTCAGAGATTATTGAGGAAAAGTTCCAAATCAAAACACTGCAAACCATAAAGAAAGAAAGGTGACTTGCTCAGCAAATCTACAAGCTTGTTAATACTACAAGAGCAAGAAGTGTTTCATAGCACAAGGACATAAAGACCATCACCATGGCATGTAAAGATAATGTCAATCAAGAATGAAAGAGATATTGAAAAGTGACCACGAAAGTGACCACAGTTTCTTTGTGATCTTCTCCGACATGAAATTTATTAGGGGTGAAATGATACAGCAAGGTCACGATACCATACATATCACAATACATAGGCTTACATCAAGTCACGTGGCAATGTCATGACAATAAATATTTCAGGGCAGGTTCCAAAGGAAAGGTTAGCTGCAGACACATGATCATTACGGCTAAGTTTAGTATTAAACTTGAAAAACTAATTACAACACAAATTGCAATATTTGACTGACCAAAAAACATTTGGGCGGGAGTCATCATACAAATAATAAGTAATTTATTTAGCAAGTGTATTGACTTGTATCGAGACATGAAAACTCACGATGCACCAGTGGACTGATGTATCATTTCTACCCTATAATTTACGGTTCAAGATAGATATATTTGAACAAACCAGGTCTTTACTGTGTATTTGTACTTCTTAAGTGGATGTGGAAGTGGAAGGAATGTATGGCCAAATGATTGCATTGTACTGTCACTGAGAACTTGGATTATGTCATTTAGTTTCAAATGAGGCCCCAAGAAGGAATATGTGAGGAAAGCGACAAGAGGTTTTCTCAATAGATTACTTAAAAAACTTGCAAAGGCAATAAATGAGACATTTTTATGGTTTGCATGGCTAATGCGATGCGAATTGAGATAACTCACTGATTTTGGAATTGAGTACTGTTACAATAAAGTAATCTTCTCCAAAATATTTCACCAGCCATATTGTAGGAATCAAACAATGAGAAGATTTTTTAATTACCATTTATAAAAACTACATGAATTTGATAATTCATAATATTAGTATACTTATCTTGACACAACACTTTGCAATTTCCTTCTGGACTTTGATCCTATAACACAGAACCCCAAACATGCCTCTTCCTCATCTGTGGCACCCCCAATTTTTGGTTACCAACAGGAGTTATCTGTCCTTGATCCCTTCATTGTCTTTTCCTCAGCGCTTCGCTTGGACGTCAGACAGGGTACGGACGAGAGGGCACGAGTCTTGTTGCATCAGGATAAGTAAACTAATATCCTGAATAATTAAATTATCCTGAAAACACATTGCAATGTTCATCCCACAGATGTTGTTGGGGTCTGGAGCTTGCGGTGTTGGTAACCACCCAGATTACGTCTGGATTAGGCTATGCTTAGCGGGGCGCCCTCTTTACTTACCCCATATCGCCGATCACTTCCTTACATCCGTACTCTAATGCCCGGGGATGTAGTCCATAACCCAAGCCCAACAATCCCTCAAAATATTTATTGAGCCACATGTGACACAAGGTAAATATCTGGCAACGCATTGAACAGTGCTTGAGCTTGTGGTGTGGGGGACCATACAGATTATGTCGGGATTAGGCAAAAGCGCAACAAAGTGCTCTCGACACAAATCCTGTATCACCTGTCACATTCTTAATCTAACATATAAGCAAGTGCACCAAGTCTGTGAACCTGTGAGGCTTCTGATACATGACACCAAGAAGATGGGAACTAAAGGATGTAGTGGATAACAACCCAAGCCCAACAATCCCTCAGAATACTTTTTGAGCCACATGTGACACAAGGGAAATATCAGTGTTTGTAGAGATTTCAAACAGATGTAGCCAGCTGTTCTGCATGCACGAAAACTGAGTGGTATTCTGGAACAAGGCCTTTTGTTCCCGTTGACGGCGGTGTACAAACTTGTCAGTATCAAACTTAGGAACTTATTACTACATTTTCAGTTATTATTCGCCACCTAATTTCTGCAGGGAACAGGTCTCGCATCCCACATGACGACCACACTTAGGTTGGAGAGACATATATTTATGATCTCCCTTGTGAAGTTTCCCTAAAATAACGAGGTAGCTATAGGCTACTGCCAGACAATTCTTGACTGTTGATGCGCTGTCCCTTAGTACATTGATGACTGCATTGAACGAACAAGATTGTATGATCAGTCTTGAAGAAATCAGCCTAAGTTGTAACAAGACTGGGTCGCCTCCAAGTCAAATCTCCTTTAGAGCTTCCTGGTGTGAGCTGCTCTTCAGGAACCTCTGGCCGCCTAAAGAAGTTGTAGTCAATGGCAGCCGCCAATTAGAATCTGCCAACGATAAGAGACAATATGTCTGTGACCATGGGGGACGGTAGATCCCAAATGTGCAGTAGTTGTAACTAGTCACATAGTATTATATACGTTGTCGCCTAGTTTCTGACTGTAAATCACGGGGGATACATTCCAAGAGCGCATTGATGCCTCTGGAATCATGTGCAGCCCTCATTGTTGTCTTAAGTTGTAAGAGATGCCAAAAGCATAAATGCCGCAATGGTTGGGAGTATATCCTCGCCTCTAGATGTCATCACTAGTTGAAGCAGCACCTTCGAAAGCGCCACTAGAGGCACAGATGTCACCGTGTATCCAGATAGCCGTGGGAAGTATAGCAGTCACTGGAACTAAGTACCTAAAAGTTGCCTGTTGAGTAGCCACCGATGGAGAGGCTACTGACACAAAAACAAATCCAAGTCGACGCAGAGATGAATCCAGCCTGTGGATGAACCTGTAGTGACTACTTATAATAGCCATAGCAGCTCTGGTCAGAAGTCAGATGGGAGATTGATTTTTACATGGGTAGCAGACAGCCTTGGCTGGAGCCACCTTCGCTGAGGAAATCTCGATCTAATTAATCAAACGACCTATACTTCAGTGTGGAATCCAACTATCGCGAGGGCATCTCGGAGATGCTTTGGCGCTATGACGCATGGCTAAAAGAATATCCAGTTGATGCTGCCCAATCCAGGGACCCCATCCAGAGATGCAGTAGATTCTGATAAACACCAGCACCTATGTCCTGTAAAGGGTTGAAACATGCACTAGCTGCTTTGTAGGGTATGCGCCTGTTATTGGCAAAGCCCCTGTTGCCGGTCCAGCTGTGTTTTGGCTGTCAAAGTTAGTGTTGTGGCCTATGCCATTACATAAATCAGAGTAAGGAGTTCACCCTGTGCCCTGGTGAGCTATCTGATCGGTGCAATCGGCGCCTTCACTGACTGCTACAGTTGGCACCCTGGCAGCTGTGCTCCAGACAGCGGCTCTACCACATGGTCATGCTCGAGCCAGAACCTCCACCAACAATCATGTTCGAGCCAGCACCGTGAGACACCAGCATTCCCACTCAAGTCGACGCTCATTGGAGACCATGTAGGCCTGCGCCATGGACTGACTAGTCTGCTCTGGTCTCTTGGCCAGCGCCTTGATCACCACCAGCAAATCTGCTCCTGTCAGCTGGCGCTCGCAGAAGATCATGTAGCATGATGTAGGTGACGCCAAAGCCAAAGCGCTCATCGCCCTTGGCAGGAAACATCAACAATCAGTAGTTGTCTTGGTTTTTACTGCCCCAACAATTGCTGTCACAACAGACGACAGAGTGATTGTGGAGGTTGTAATGGAATGTAAAATGAAAGAAAAATTTGGGGGAATCATAAATAGCAAAAGACACATCTACAACACATGCTGAATGTGTACCAAGTTTTGTAAAGAAATCGGGAGATAACAAGAAATATTCAACTGTTTGGGAGTTCTGCTATGGATATGAGCACTACCTTATTTTCAGTTGTATGTCCAACTTTCCATCATGAAAAAAATGGGTTTTTCAGATTAAAAACGATGTTTTATTGGTCTGTTTTCATTCGTACAAATGGGTATCTCTCATACCCTCACGTCTAGTCGCACGTTTAAGAGGAAGCCAGAAGCTGGAATGTAACTATTAAACTTGTTTCCATCCGGTTGCGCACGCACCTCCTTATGACATGTCACAAATCTCGAAGAATCAGCCATCAAGCAGGACTGGACTGGATTACTTCCCTGTGGGGATGGCTGGGTGGGAACGTACCACTGAAAACAGACCAATAAAACATCGTTTTTAATCTGAAAAACCCATGTTTTAGTCTGTTTTCAGTCGTACAAATGGGTAGAATTCGACGGAACACTGGAGTGAGTGAGTGAGTTTGATTTTACGCCGCTTTTAGCAATATTCCAGCAATATCACGGCGGGGGACACCAGAAATGGGCTTCACACATTGTTACCATGTCGGGAATCCAACCCGGGTCTTCGGCGTGACGAGCGAACGATTTAACCACTAGGCTACCCGACCGCCCCTCGGAACACTGGAAGGAGGGTCGGGAAAGTAATCAGGCAGTGACCTCTTCCACGTCGAATGTACCAAGTTCCTCACCCCTGTAGAGACAATAGAACATTCAACCAGATGATCGGACGAGACAAGTTGTTTATCACGAACGCACAGCATTGTTAATGCTCTTCGACACACAACTAATTATCGATGCGACAGGACAACTGCATGCCTCAGTTGAACTGCGATCGAAGTGTGGTCAACGAATAGTTTTGTTACAGAGCAACTCGCAGTATACAAGGTAACTAAAACAGCATGTTTAATGCTCTTCGACTCACAACTAATTATCGATGCGACAGGACAACTGCACACGTCAGTTGAACCGCGATCGAAGTGAGGTCGGCGCATAATTTAGTTACAGAGCAACTCTCAGTATACAAGGTGACTAAAAAATATGAGCAGTACTATAAAGTATGGGAAGACGATGCATACACCGAAGAACCCTAATATAAAAGCAGAAGTACTGCACGCAACAAAAAAACATAAAAATGCGTACATTCACCAACAGCTTTTATTGTAACATGTTATATGGCACGACGTGTCGAGCAAAAACTCCAAAGTGAATAAAACACGAATTCACTGTCTTTTCTGAGAGATCTGTTGTGCCACCATGAGTGGACCAAACTGTTTGAGTCCTTCAACATCTTCTGTTGAGATATCTCTGAGATAATGCGAAGCAAACACTGAAGTAGATCTCCAAAAGCAGCCCTCCATAATTGCTTGCAGCGAACATTACTGTGGAGTGCTAATGTTGAAGCGATGGCTCGAACTTCGTGTTGATGAGAGGAGGTGGGAGGTGCGAGTCCTAGCGCCTCGTAAGCTCTGAGAATTACCGCTCTCAACCAAAAGGAGAGAGTATTACATGTAATCTCTTTCTTTGCATTGGTTGAGAGCGGTATGAACAGCCGTCGAAAATGTTGTCATCGCTGTTCAGAACGCTGCAGGTAAATACGAAGCGCACAAACTGGGCACAGGGTGAGATCAGCGTGATCATGAGGGCCCATAATGGCAGACAAGGAAGGAATGTGGAACATTCTCGGATCTTGGCCAGGAAGTTGATTTTTCGCTAAAAAATCCATCTGAGACCAAAAGGGACGTTGCCATGGTTACGCTGATCGAACGTAATCCGACCGACGTCAATGGCATGTATTTCCGTTACTCTCGCTACCGTAGCCAGCGAGAGAAGGAAAGCCGTTTTCTGTGACCATAAGTCGAACGTGACCTGATCTAGAGGCTCGTAACTCTGATTAGACAGGTTGCGTAGAACGACATCGAGGTCCCAGGCCGGCGGTCGGAATTTACGTGACTGATCTTCAACCATGAAGGCACGTACATTCTCGTTCTGTAACGTCGTCGTGGGGCGCTCGAAACCGGTGGCCATCTGGACAGGTTGTAGGAAGACGAAATGATGATGTCACGCTCGGCTTCCCTGGAGTACTTGTCCAGAACTTTGTTGGTACGACCATCAAACAACTGTTGCGATGACCACGGGGCCCGTTACAGTGTCCTGCCATGACAATCAGGTAGTTCAGTGCAGTCGATGTAACCATGGCGACGTGCCGTAGTATTCTGGCCCGATACATATCGGGACTAGGCGAGGACATCCGAGAGGCTGTCGTCACAATCCGCGAGGACCGCCGCCGTGATCTGGGCTATCAAAGCCGGGTCGATATGAAAGTGAGAAGAGGGCGTCGTTCTGTCATTATCTTCACTACGACGCTGAACTCCCAGAAACTCTCTGCGAGAACATCGCACGTCCCCGTGGGGACAAGGGCTACGATCTCTAACTGTAGAAGTACTATGATCCCCATCGTAGTTATCATCCGAATCCGACTCCCGACGACCATGAAGGCGATGAACGCCCTCGTGTTGTGTACTGTCTCTCGACGAGGCACTCGACCTGTTGTCCCGACTTGAAAGGGAACGACTTCTGTGTCCACTGTTGTCCCGCATGACGTCCCTATCGTCGTTGGTAGAACGAGATACGGACCGACTGGGGGCCGTAGTCCCCTCATTGTCCTCGTCACCACCCAGTCCCGTCGTAACAGGGGAGGCTGAGTGACGCTCTCGATCAACCGATTGACGAAGATCAGTCATGCGGGTAGTATCATCAGCAGGCGAACGGTCACGTGTCTTGTCGAAAACAGAAGTTGACTGAGGCGGGTCTTTATCAACTGATTTCTTAGGTGTGGCCGACTCGCCACCCCCAGGGCCTGATGTGGAGGGTGCAGAGTCCAAGGATCCAACCGATGACCATCTCTGCTTGTAGCGCTGGTCAGCGGCTCGCTTCGCCAACGCACAAAGATACAAGTTAAAGCTTATTGAAGACAAGTTCTCACATTCTTTACAACGTTTATCCCACGAATACGTTGAAAACCCGTCCTTAATGATGCAGGAAGGACAATACTTGTGAGGTTCTACTTTAGACAGATTTCTTTGACACGAGGCACAAATGCCCGACATGTTGCCACGTGTATAATCACTGTCAAACAGCGAAACACACGTTGAACACAAACAATGGATTACCAAGGATCACATTCCAGGAGTCTAGAGGTAAGACATATTATTATTATTACTTTATTAGAACAACTGTAGACAAGTGATAAGTACTAGTAGAATACAAACTAGCAGTCTACCGCGAAAGACTTTCTCGAGCGACCAGCTCAGAGGCGCGCTGAGAGATTTGTGACATGTCATAGGGAGGTGCGTACGCAACCGGACGGAAACAAGTTTAATGTTTACATTCCAGCTTCTGGCTTCCTCTTAAACATGCGACTAGGCGTGAGGATATGAGAGATACCCATTTGTACGACTGAAAACAGACTAAAACAAAGGTAATAAAAAGTACATAACTGCCAATCAAGATAGACACAATTTTTTATGGATAACAACTTCTTTAATACTGTAAAAGGCGACGTTTCGGTATAGATCCTTATACCGTTGTCAAGCAAGACTGACAAGACTCAGTCTTGCTTGACAACGGTATAAGGATCTATACCGAAACGTCGCCTTTTACAGTATTAAAGAAGTTGTTATCCATAAAAAATTGTGTCTATCTTGTCATCCGTCAACTTCTAAGTAATGCCTATCAAACAATAACTGCCAATCATCTGCCATAACAGAAGACTTATCTGGTCATCAAGAAACATTCAACGATTAACGAGATGTGCTCCGGAAACGGAAAATGGACAGATAGACAGCTGGCTGTACATGCTGATTGCTATATCCCCTCAATTTCCTAAAACGGGGAGGGCGGGGGATGGGTATATATTAAAAAAAAGTGCACCGTAGCTACCTTAGACATGCCACAAAATATCACCAAACACAACAACTAACAAAAGCTGCTGTCAGCATTCACATTCAAAATTTTCTGCATAAAAACAAAGGTTCAACATACAATAAAATCCCAATGATCTTTACAATGCATGATGTCATCATAAGGAGAGAAAAATATACGCCAAATATCACCATTGATATTTCAGCATATTTGTTGGTTTGTTGTACACTGCCTTCAGCAATATTCCAACTATTGATGGCGGTCTGTAGATACCTTGTCTTGACTAGACCTTAAGGGTACAACCAAGTCACAGGGTTTGACCACCGAATAAATTAAGTCACCTTTTACAACAAGCAAAGGGTCCTGGGGACGCTCTTTCAAACAGAAAATTTGGATATGTACAAAATGCTTTCCTATTACAGTGAACACTTACTGTGTTATCAAAAACATAACTCATTTTTGGGTGTATGAACTTGATAGTGAATTTGAGCTTCAATGTTTGTGAAGAATATTTCAAATTTCGAAACAGCACATAAACCAAATGATGTCCCTTCTTTGAATTGAACATAGCAGGGAAAAAGCACAGCCTTCAACCTTTCATAGTATGAGTAGGAAAGGTAATTCAAGTGGAAATGGTAAACATACTTTATGCATGATCTTCACTTTGAACCTGAACTTTCTCATAGGTCATTCACAACCTTTTCTCATCTAAGCCCAACGCTAAGAATGACATGCATCAACTATTTTTAACTGCAGTAAAAATAGTAACGCCACTTTTAACAGTATTCCAGTTATATCTCGGTGTGTCAGCTTAATGGGAGGAAAGCCCGAAGTGATGCAGGTCTCAGACGTTTACCACTTCGGTGAAACCCACGAGCACGGGTATGGTGCTGACAAACCTAGAAACATAATCGAGGCGAACCGGATTCGAACCCACAATCATAGGTTTCTGGCGTGCCCAAAGGACGCAACTCAGCACAGCGAATCGCGGCGCCTTAGATGACTGGGACACCCGTGCCCCCCCAGGTTATGTACATGATTTGATATCCCTGAAATATCCAAGCACCACATGGTTTCAATTATGAAAATATTGACCAATATGACCAACATAAGTACTGTTTGGAAAAAGGCATTTTGACAGTTGATATAACTGGTCAATGTGTCAAATATCTTTCTCAACTGTGTAAAGTTTAATAAACATAAATTAATTCTAAAATTAAATAATGTATCTTTCAATACACATTCAAGAATCCATGTCCAAATTCACAATTTGTATGTGCATGTTTATGCACAGCGCACAATTTTGATGCTTGTGTGTTTGTTGGGAGCATGATACACGATTTCAAATGATTGTTTAGCTATCAGGTGCTCGTAAAAACACTTTTGATAAACCGTAAATAATGTCTTTGCAATGCCACTGAAAGCATTGCTTGCTGAAAAACACAGGGCTGCTGCAAATCAACGCCAACGTACCATGGGTATCCTGCAAACAGGAATAGTGCAAAACGAAGCTGCCAGACATCCAAGCAAGAAGTATGAAAGTAATTTTGTCCCTTAACCAACCATATCCAAGTCACACAGAAGCAATCTGAAGGGCAACAAAAAAGAGTTGTCTTACCTGTGTCAAAATTGACAGCAAAGTCACCATATTTGTCTCCCTCGCTGATGGAATATATGATTTTGTGATTCTGTGGACTGAGGGCCTGGATGTTGGTGACAGGTGTGTGCATGGCAATTTTCTCAAACACACTCACGTTGTATATTTGCTTATCAAAAACAGGACTGTTGCGATTAACAACATGTATTGGGACAATTGCATCCGACCTCTGGGGCTTGCGACCTGTATGGAGAGTAAGTAAACAATATCAGATACTTGACATCAGCTTTACAAGTAGACAACTTCACCCAATTGTGACATGCAACTTAACTATTACAAGCCATGATAATATATCTAGCTTACCACTGACATATGAACAAATGGCTGAGAACAGGCAACATGACATCTAAAATAATAGTCATCAAAAGATGACATATCCCCCTGGCCCAATTTTTCTAAAATAAGCCCAATGGCCAACTAGGTATCAAACACAAAATTTGTGTCCATGGAAAAAAATGAAATAAAGGCACAGCTTCAGGAAACCGAGTATGTTTTGTAAAAGATTATTTCATGATTTCCAAGTTCTGATCTGAAAAAAACATCCACCCATTCTCGAGACTGTCCAACTGTTTTCAAGGAAATATATCTGCCAACATTTTTTAGGGGAAATGGAGAAAAATAAACAAGAAAACAAATCGTCAAATAGCAAAATGCATAACTTCAGGATTTGTTTGATATATCTGCCAAGATTTTTGAAAGAGATTAAATGTTTTTTGAGTGCTTTGGAAATGAAATCCATCCCCTTATTTTAGAATTAGTACAAATTGTTTCCATAGA
Organism: Haliotis cracherodii; assembly: GCF_022045235.1. NCBI lineage: Eukaryota > Metazoa > Mollusca > Gastropoda > Lepetellida > Haliotidae > Haliotis > Haliotis cracherodii. The sequence continues at coordinate 44,010,524 of NW_027266341.1, read as the reverse complement.
AATCGAGAAAAATACAAACGCCAAAAATCTGTAAATAGCAAAAGGCACCACTTCAGGATCTGTTTGATATATCTGCCAATTTTTTTTAACAGTTTTCGAACTGTGATCCAGAAAGGACATGATTACGGACGGAAAGACAGACGAGGCGTCGACTATACACCACGATTAAAACCAAGAAGAATGGAGACCATGGCTATGCTGGACATGGAGGAGTATCAGCTGTATGGATGGAAGCTGAACAACTAAACTAACATGCCTGTCCAGTTTAAGGAAAGTCTCAGGCTTACACCAGAGGGTCTGGCACATAAATTTGAAGCACCTTTAGAATACAGTACGATCTCTGCCCTAGGCCACGTGTCTCAAAGACAAGCAACCAGTTTTTGTGAGACACTGTGAAACTAAGTGCAAATTTGCCTCGTCACGCCAACAACATTACAGAACTGAACGAAAAGGATCAAATAGGCTATGGACACTTACAAAGGTTAGGGGTAGGCATGGTGACTTTAGTCAACGGTCGGTCACTTACGAGTGATCCAGATGCCATTTGGCACACTCATCCCATTCTGTAATCTACACTATACAGAGTGGTGAGAATGATATGGCGCAAACCAAAAACGGGGTCAGGAGTCAGATGTCGAACTTGCAGGTCCTCATGTATGACATGGTATTTAATAATTAGTCGGGCGATTTTTGTGAGAGAAAAGTAAGGTAGGGAACACTGTAAAGATAATGTGGATCAGAGTAAGGAACAAGGGAGGCACAAGCATGGCTCGTGACACTACAACGGTGAGTCCGCTTTTGAATCATCACTGATAAAATGTAGCGGGTGAAAGTGGTTTGTGTGAATGTTTCAGGACAATTTCAAGTAGCCAAAATATTCAACACTTAACCATTTCATCCTGCTTTCTTAATGTTTTTTCTGTGACGAATACTAGGAGCCGATACAGAATCTATAATAGCCACTAAACAGGTACCTAATCCAATTGAGAGTATATCTAGGGTTGATAGATCGTATAGGGGTGTTCAGCGCCAATATGATATACCGGAACCTAATTAAGTGCATTCCTGTGCATAATTATGGAAATCAATGAATCGAAAAATTTATATATATATATATATATATATATATATATATATATATATATATATATATATATATATATATATATATATATATTAGTTCCCATTTATAATCATTTTAGTAACTGGAATTAAGGGAAAAAATGAAATAAAAAACATACTGACAATACAAGTGCTTTCATAAACTAACGCTTGCAATAAAATGCACTCTCACAGGCTATTTTTATTTAACAAACATTAAAAATTCTCAACATTGCTGGGCTTATTCAATAACGTGTGTAGACATTATAGATCACTGAGAGGAGCTTAAACACACTCGATGACCCCTGACGTCACATGTCATTGTTTTGCCGGTGTGACTGGCAACAAAAAACTACCAATTAATGGCAATTATGACATAGGATATTGTGATGTGATTGAAAAATTTGTGGTACTGTATTCTAAAGGTAAGTCAAATTTGAAACACAAGGTATGGTATCAGGTCGAACCAGGATTCGAACCTACAATCATAGGCATCTGGCAAGCCCAAGGGCTGCACTAAACTTTACCAACAGTAAAAAACGAACAAATGCATCCAGTCCTACAATTAACAACACATATACCAAATTTTACTTCATTTTGAATAAAGATGGAATAATGTCTACAAACAAGGTTTTCAACATGCTAACCCTGATAGGATCAATACCTCATTTCATGAGGAAAGGGTATGAAATAAATATCTTATTCTAAGAGCTCTATAAAATATAATGATTCTTACCCATATCCTGAGCTTCTATTTTGAGTTCAAAAATCCTGTTTTCATCTGTTGGGGATAGTCTTTTAACTGTGATGTCCCCAGTGATGTGGTTGATGCTAAACTTCCCTTGGCCCCCATCAGTGATGCTGTATCTTACCTGGCCATTACTGCCGTCATCAAGATCAAAGGCTTGTACCTGAATTAACCTTGGTATTGTTATCAAGAGTAAATAAAATGACCTGGATGTGTAGTCACCAGTTTAAAGTGTCAACAAAAACAGGCACCTAAAAGTTACTGTCAGCACTTACATCCATATATTTTCTGCATAAATACTGAAGATTTAAAACAAACAATATAAAATCTAATGATTTGAGCATTTGTCATTATAAGGAGAATCATACATGCCAAAGTTCAGTTTCCTCAGTCTGGCAATTTCAAAAAGGATATCTTTTGTGCCAAAAATGCATTTTGGGAGAATTTAAGAGCATTGTCCAAATGTCCTGTGTAAGTCAATATAATTGTTCATCTTTCAATGATCTTGTGTGGTTATTTACAGATTTCATGAATTTTTTTTTAACATACCAATTTCTAAGTTTACTTTCGTGATTCAATTCAGAAATCAACTGCTATGACCTATGGATGGCCTTGTCCTGACATGTATTCAAATAATATAGCATGCATTAAACTTTAAAACATCTGCAGTAAAAGGGATCTTCGTGAAAATGGCGGGGCGGTCGGGTAGCCTAGTGGTTAAAGCGTTCGCTCGTCACGCAGCAGACCCGGGTTCGATTCCCGACATGGGTACAATGTGTGAAACCCATTTCTGGTGTCCCCCGCCGTGATATTGCTGGAATTTTGCTAAAAGCGGCGTGAAACCAAACTCACTCACTCGTGAAAATGGCAATTTCTTGTGGACAAAGAGGAGGATCTTGACCTTTGACATGACTGGTCAAAGTGTCAAAAACATTTTACAGAGGGCGACAAAGGAGATATGCATGATTAAGATGTCCAAGCACTGAATGGTTTGAAAAGAAAGTGAGGCACCAGTGACGGCAAAAACATTCCTAGGCCATGTTGTGTCAAAAGTTAACAGTAGATGTCTAAACTGTATGCAAACAGGATGACAGACGAATCAAGACATATCCACACTTGACATCAGTCAGGTGAGCTGGGAATTGAAGATATAGAAAGTCTCCTAATTCAAATGTCAAATGTAGTCATCTCAAAGGATCCCCAGGATCCCCCTTTTTTCTAACACCTTGCTTGCCAATGATAGTCTTTTGTACAAATCAGCTGTGTATTTCTTGTGACTGGTAAAACGTCTGTTTGCCATATAGACAGTATTCAAAATAAAGAGAGGTCCTAGGATCCAAGATATTTGTTTCTACAGTATTTGAAATCCTGGGAACCTAACATTGAACATTGAACATTCATACTTTGAACATAACTGTCATTACCAGAACCCAAAGACAAAACTTATATTTTGAACTGTGTACACGGATTGATTGGAATCCTTGTGATCCAGTTCAGAGTGAATTCAATTATATGGTAGGTGAATTGCTTACCCTTTTCACTACTGTATCATCAGAGGCATCAAAAGACACAACAGAATTGTAGGGCATGCCTACAAATACTGGTGCATTATCATTGATATCAGTCACTGTGATAATAACAAGACAATGTGCCAATCGTCCCCTGATGTCTTTCACTTCAACAACAAGGGTATAGTTTCCAACAAGCTCCCTGTCAAAGGGGTATCCCTGCGTCTCAATGACACCTGATGTCACCATGATTGAAAACATTGCTCTATTGTTCAACAGAGTAAATTCCAATGGTTCATTCAATCTATGACCAATAGCCATCACAGCTAACAGAACTTCAGAGGCTTCTTGTTGTTCTTCTATTGTGGCAGTATACACATTTCTGGAGAAATGCAGGCCTGTATCAACTGTGTTCTGCACAGTTATAATGACAGAAGCTGTGGTGTCATATTTACCATCACTAACTTGAACAGTTATGCTATATTTCTTATCTATGTTAGTTTCATCTTCAACAAACAATTCACCGGTTTCAGAGTTGACATTAAAGTGATTCCCTTGATTGCCATCCAGAATGCTGTATGAAAGAGCAGCATTAACGGTTGTGTCAGGATCAAATGCCGTCACCTGAATGACAACAACATCCTTGTATGTTGGTAGAAGAACTGTTGTAGTGAAGGTATGATTAGTGAATCTGGGTGGTGAATCATTGACATCAGACACACAGACGATAACTTGTGCTGCAATGTCAGCAACAAGGCTTGGTTGACCTAAATCAGAAACTTGGACTGTGAAGTTATACATGCTATTTGTTTCATGATCCAGTGAAGATCTTGTTTTCAGGGCACCAGTGCTGGAATCAATGTCAAAGAAGGCTCTGATCCTTGCATCTGTGATTTGATATTTCAGTCGAGAATTTGCGCCAGAATCTTTGTCTTGGGCTTGGACAACAAGGGGAGATCCTTCTCTGGTAAACACCATGCTATTTAAATTTGCCATCTCACTTACATTTCCATAATATACTTTTTGAAGGAAGTCAGGCTTATTGTCATTTTCATCTGTAACATGTATAATAACTGTTGTTGATGATGTAGCTCCAACTATATTTGTGGCTGTGACTGTCAAATTAAAGATGTGATGTTCTTCATAGTCAACTACAGTCTTTGTTGAAATAACACCAGAATTTGGATTAATCATCAACATACCAAAGTGATTTCCACTTGTAATTTCATAAACTAAGGAGGATTGACTTTCAGCTTGTATGACTACTACAATATGACCAGCAGCCAGGTTCTCCTTGAGTTCAACCGCATACTCAACCAATTTGAATCTGGGAGGGGAGTTATTTGACAATGTTATTGCAATGGAGACCCTAGCAGTTGAACTTAACGATGGAGCACCCTTATCTTTTGCCATGACAATAAGTTCATAGTTGGACTGTTTCACGCGATCAAGTTCCTTAGAAGTTATCACTATGCCAAGTTTCTCATCCATGGTAAATGATCCACCAACGTTTCCTGTGGAAGAAAATAAAACATGATCAGTTAATAATATTCATATTAAATACAAAAACAAATGCTGGTAACTTAAACTTTTCAAATATATATATCAAGTGGAAATTTGTTTGCAACTACTTGCAACAACTGAAGCAAGCTTTTCACCACCACCCCAAAACAGACCTCCAAATAAAAATAGAAGACAATGAAGTCATCAATAAATGTTCCTGTTCAAGTTAATAAAACGCAAAATATATTTCACATATATGTCCCCACATGACCTGTTTTTGAGCCTCACCTATTTTTTTCGAGCCCCTAAACAATATGTAACAACGTGCACAATGAAGTAATCAAGTTAGATCAAAGCCCACTGAACACATCAAAGTATTTGCCACTTGACGTCAAATTATGTTACGAATTAAGCTACACGAGGTAAGATACCTCAAAACAAACTTTTTCACGAAAGCACATTCTGATCAAACTTGAACTGATGATAATTTTGCTTCAGGACAATCGTACGCATTAATTCTGTATTGGCTGCTGTTCAATGTTTGTGTGTAATGTAATGTGACTGATCATGTTAACTTGACGGCAATGGAGTAGCTCTAAAATTTGACGGTAACAAGATGGCGTTTGATCGACTCGTCTCGCTCAACAAGTAGTTATCATGATAAAATTAACAAGATATGTTTATCTGACCATGTAAGTGATAACAGAAATTAATGTTCTCAAAGGTTAGACCTAATTTTAGTGTTTGGGGATTGTTATAACACAAATAATCAAAACTTTTTCTAAGAGGCTCCAAAACCCACAGCCGAAACACGAGTCATCTGAAAATGACAAATCCCCAATCCCGGCATGCCACTGTTCGTTTCCTGAATAGGAAGTATTACATGGCATACTCCTGCCAAAAACCAGTTGATGTAAGCACTGGTCTCAGTCATCTGTCTGTTAACAGACTTCAAATCCTTGATTCTTAGTAGTCCTTGTCAACCAAAGTGATGACAGCCAAAAGATTAGCATGAGCTTGTTATTCAGTTTAAGGGGCATTCTCACGGTACAACTAGTTGTATACAATTTGTTGCATGCAACACGGGCAAGACGGTCCTACTTTTGATGTATGCAACTTGTTGGACGTGAGTTGTACGAAATAGGACATGCTCTATTTTCATGCGACAAGTTGTATGAACGCAGCCAATCAAAACGCGTAAGAAAATCACGTGACATTTACACATCAATTTGTAAACAAAAATGGCGACTCTGATTCAAGTCGGTAACTTCTCCTTTTCGGTATCCTAAGTGTCACCACTCAAAGGACCTATGAAAAGTAGGTAAGTCGAATACCACTGTAATTCTCCAGGTTAAACTGTTCGTAGTGTTATTTGAAACGACAATCTATGTGACTGTACAGTGTAGTGTAGACCAAGATGAGATTAGGTCCATAATATGTTTCTAAAACTTAAAATACATCATACACACAAATACACGTCACAGTTTTAGATTCTGTGGGAAAGTATCTATTATGTGAGCCATTAACAACTATTTCAGGCAAAGCATATATATCACTAACGACATCTGAAAATAGTGTACAACGAAAATATTGCCATTTTTGCATGTTACCAATTCACTGTTCTAAATGTGATTATTTATTCAAATAAGGTATAGCTACCAATCATCATTCCGAAAAGACTCCAATAACCCTATATTTGTTTTAAAAACATAAAGACTGGACCGATCGTCCATGTTGGATAGCGTTGCAAAATCACGGTTCTTTTAGCGTCAAGTGAGATGCCTGTCACATCACATGTATTTCACACTCAGCTGTGATACTTACATCCCTGAATTCTTCATACCATTAAGAATCAATTGTCATTTTGTCTAAGTCACTAATACAAACAGTCCAAATGAAATCAACCAAAATATTCAAATGTGAAACCAAACCCTGTGCTCTGAAACCTACCAGTGGGCATTCTCATTTAAAAAATAAAACAAAGCAAACGTCTAGTTTTACTTAACATTTTCTACTATTCCGAGAGATTCTGTTGTCAATTTGTTGCATACATTAGCTCAGATTATTACGAATATGCATGGGACGATAATCGTTGCAACAATTGAGGAATTAATAATTAAAGTCGAGATACTTATTTGGAAAAGTCAACAGAAATCGTTCAACGTAACGCCATGATTGACGCAAAATCACGCACACTGACGACAGAATTGGTCTGCCTTTCCACTTTGTATCAAGGCGAGAATGGAAACAGAAAAACAAACAGAACTTGTTGATTTCAGATGGATTCTGATTACATAACTTACATGACTCATTTATGTATACTTGTGATCCCAGCATCACGGTAAAACCTACACCAAACATTTCGCATACTGCTATCAGTGAACTCGCTATGTTATGACGGGAGGTTACCGGTAGTGATGTCATATTAGTATACGTCAACATCAACATCGTTGTATATATTTGTTATTTTCTTTGAGGTGCGGGAGAACTAGTACACAACACATTCAGTTCATGAAGTAGTTTACTGTTTCAATCTTGAATTATAATTTGAATATCTCTTCAATATCGTCTCACCCAGTAAAATAATGCACTGCTGCAAAATGGGTACATGTATGCAGTACTGTTACTAATATAATCTAACATGCCATAGAATTGATGAACCTCATTATAATCAGCTGTTTGTTTGATCATAGAAATTGACATTCATTGTGTTATTCTTCCTATAAGATGCTTTGTGAATGTAACACACTGCAGCATATACATATTTCCTTTGGATAATTGTGACATATTGATTGTGGCAAATTTATATAGATAGGTTGAATAAAACATGCACTTCATTTCTGAAATCAAAGTAAATGTATACCTGAAGGAAATTTGTCACGTTATATATTTATTAATGTATAACTCATGTGTGGACAACTACTTGTTTTACATTTGAATTTTATCGTTTAATGGGTGGAACAATGACAGCTAAAGATTGCATCAGGTGCACGTTTCAAAATAGAGGCTGACCATTGGAGATTCATGGGTGGAGGCGGGTCATGGTGTGCATTGGTGGGTGGGGTTGGGGTGTGGAGTTGTTGTAGTGATAAACCCCAACATTCTGTTCTTTTATTCGAAATTTTCTCTACTATTATAAGTGGTAATATTATACTGTTACTTTTTTGTGGTACCGATTTCAACGTTTCTTATAAATTGGGAAATAAGCTAAAAGTATCTAGTTTCAACTGGCCAAAGGGCACTTTGAGGATTTCTATAGGTCATTCAAAATCTGAAATATGTCTTCAGGACCTTTTGGATGACAATCATTCAATGTCCCAGAAAAGGAACTGATGTGGTTATTAAAATCGATAGCTGTGTGGGAACTATATAGATACACATAAACAAAAATATACTAGAATGTATTGTCCTGAGCCAAAGCAGATGATTTAGGTTAATAATTGCGGAGTTATGCCCCTTTTCGTCTTTGTACATGTGGACATTGCCCTTGTGTTTTGACGTCATGTAGCGGAAAATTTGTTTGCTCCTCTTCCACCTTTGGTTGTAGTTCAGGCATCATATGGCTTGGTTTGAAGTATGAGACTAACAGTCAAAACATCTCAGACCAATCTGTCATTGTAACCCGGAAGCCACTGTTGTCCATGGTCCAGTTGAGACCGCTTGTACATCAGTGAGCCATGGCTTTGGTGGAAACGGCTGCCCCAAACCTTCTTGTACAATATTGACTGATGTAACCAACATTTCCCTGGTGACTGTCGCTGACACCAGATGCTTCCTTGTAAAACCCATGGTACCGTAGCCAACGGTATCCACAACTTGTGCATGCTCCAACCTGTACCTTGGCCCACTTGCACAATGCAATCTTAGCACTAAGACTATCATAAGCCTATGTTAAAGTATGGGTGTTACAGTCATCTTAGCGCTAAGACTGCTTTGTGCAAGAGGGCCCAGGACTTTAACTGTTGTTCATGGCGAGTTGATGTACCCCTCATAGAAGGCTTTGATGGTCACGGTTCAGGGCTGTGATGCTGGTTTATGGAATCAGATGTTAACAGTATCGGGATTCCTGTTGAGGGTTCGCATATTTCAGTTCCACTGGGTACCGATCTTGATCAAGTTATTTCCCTTTTTCCCTCCAATAAAAAACAACAAAAAACATGTTCTTCAGTTCATTTGATTAGATCAGAGGTTTTAATCACAATGTAGGCGTAAATGGGACTTCTCCAAATTTCATGTGAATCAACAGGTTAGGCAAACAATGACATAACAAAGAATACATGGGAAAATATTTTTATTGAAGTATATACAAGATTGGGCAATTTGGGAGACTGAATGGCCAATGACTGGGGCGAAGAGGTAACATGCTGGATGTGTCCTTGGATTACCCTTAGCCTGATGGGTTCTGAAGGAAATAAGGTGGGGGACTAAAACAGTTTCTCCTGTGGGAGAGCTTAATGTGGGGGGAAAGCCCAAAGTGATGCAGGTCTTGGACGTTTACCACTTTGGTGAAACCCACAAGCATGGGTATGGTGCTGACAAACCTAGAAACATAATGGTACGACATTGAAGGCAATTATGTTGGCAACCTCTGGTGAGAAAATGTAATAACCCCAAAGGATTAGTTGGTTTAACGCCGCTTTCAGCAATATTACAGCTATATGACAGCGGTCTGTAAATAATAGAGTCTAGACCAGACAATCCAGTGATTAATATCATGGGCAACGATCCACGAAATTGGGATCGATGACAAGCATCAACCAAGTCAGCGAGCCTGACCACCCGATCCTGTTAGTCACCTTTTACGGCAAGCATGGGTTGCTAAAGACCTATTCTACCCCGGAATCTTCACAGGTCTATCCTCAAAGGGAGGTGGGTGTGTAAACAAAATATGTTATGCCTGAAAACAACTTCAATATGGTGAATAACAAAGTAGTGCTGGCCGAAATGCATTGTGGCTCAATTAGCCAAAGCACTGTGGGTAGTATTGTTTTATAAAAAATAAAAAGTATAATTTAAATCATTTCCTACAATTTATATAATAATATTAGTACTAATGTTATGTAAAATGAATAATATATGCAAACTGACCATGTTAAATATGTAGTACCGGACACAAGGTAGTTACGCCGTACCTGTGGACTGGGGTAAAGTAGCTCCAGATAGCGTGGTAAATGAAAATATATACAAACAATGGAAACATCCGTAAATTGATAGGTAGAAAACCAGTATGAGGAACATACCTGTGATTTGAGCAAGTTATTCAAATGTTAAAATTGGAGATAGCATATAAATGATGGTAGGAAATGTCATTGTTGCATAAACTCAAAATCAACTTGATTATTTGTTTACGTTTTGCAACCCAAAATCGAAGTTCTAAAAATCGTGAAATGTGGGGTCCTGAGTTCTGAAGAAAGAATGGAGTACATGCAACCAATTCCCAGTAGAATGTGTTGCAGAAGTCATAAGGTCACATCAAAATACATAACTGCTTTTAACACAACATCTGGGCCTAGATTTTCAAAAGGATCCTAGCCCTAAACTATTCTTAAAGTTATCGTAAGGAAATCTTATGCTATCGTAGCCTATTTTCGAAACTATCGTAGCCATAAGATGTCTGAAGTTTGTCGTAATTCTAAGATAGCCCCATACCTGTTGTAAGTTTATTTTATCTTCATCCAAGATGGCGGCATACTTTGCCATAGATATTTTGCCAAATATTTAGTCTGCTTTACGCTCAAACATTGACATTTCATTTTGTAAAACAGTGTGATTCAAATTGACACTTCGAAAACACGAAGAACACATCAAAGATTTCAAGTCAGAAACATTCTTAATCGCGACAGCGATCCACATAACTATGGAGTCGATAGCTTACAATACATTTCTATCCGAGTCCATGCTGAAGAAGTGTGAAACAACATACCCATTCGACAATTTAGGAAGGATAAAAACAGAATGTGTTGGCAGGCTATAGTAATGACGGTGACCTTATCAGATAACTCAGGGGCAGCTAATCTTCGTTCTTACTCTAACTCAGGGTGGTTTCCCTTTATATTCGACCGGCTAGACCTTGCCCAATGTTACAGTTTTCATAAAGCGCAGAGTTCCGCAGGTATATTTTCTGGATCGCATTTGCGACAATGCTTAAGTCTTTATTTTTGCATTTTATAAAATTATATCAATCTACATGTGTGATGAAGTGCAAAACCATAAGCGTTTATCATCAGGTTCTACATCTGAAATGGTGAGGGACGAGCGGTTTTAACTAATGTAATGTAACTATACAGTGTAGTATTTATTGATTTAACAAGGAAAAATACATGTGATCAAATATTTGTGTAGTATATTCCTATAAAGAATATATTAAATATTTTTCTAGAAAAAGTAACTTTATTTTGTTTCCTTTTAAAAACAACACGTAGGCTATCTGTTATATTGGATAAGAAGTGATTAAATATTGTCTGTTGAACAACTGCAACAGCGATTTGTAAAATCAATTAGGTTTAAAATGTCATAAAAAATAGCATCATCTAAATAGAAATAGATTTATATTGTTTTTGAGTCCTTTGTTTATTCGTGAAATATATTGGATGTATAAATAACAAGACAAACTTAACAAGCTTACATTGTCATTGTATCTGGCTTGATCGTGGGTGCGCTGCTTCCTGAAATTTTTTTGTTTTGAGTGTTTCCAGGTATAATGTTGGTGTTTTCTCTATAAACTTGACTTTGGACATAAACACACAAAAACATGCAGCATTGTCAAACTGACCTAGTATACATCACGTAACATCATACTTGAACACGCATCTTAAATGCTGAAAACCTGCTGTTCAATCAAAGGTCTTGTCATTGTCATATAGAATAACGTCCCTTACTTTCGTCCTTGACTTGACGCGATGTGGTTATATAAAGTTCTGCGCGCTTGCGAGAGGACCATTGGAAGGGAAAATAGTGAAGTATCTTTTGGCACATTATTTCAATTCTAATAGGGATTAACTTCTTTCAGAGGCATTTGTTGTAACACAAACACTTATTGATTATAACATTTAGTGAGTTTGAAAAATGCCTTTGCATTGAACATGTAGGCTATTTGTGTTCGGGTAGTAATGGCATCTTTTTAGCATAAGAATAAAACGTCTACATGTAGGACATATGTAGGAATGTACGGTATGTCACTCAAACAGTTGCGTATAAACAGTGTGACCTAACAATATGATCATGAATTCTGTGTCACTTCTCCATGTTGTTATCGCTAGCGGCTTGGAAATCCCCATGACGTCATTGGGAAACACCCCACTTTTTCAATCTCTAACAAAAATGAGTTCTCTTTCAGAGCTCTGAACGATCCGTGATAGGTTTACGATAGTTGCGAAAATCTATCTTATCTTAACCTTAAGATATCTTATCTTTGAACGTAAGTTGTGTAGATTAATCTAAGCTAAGATCGTTTCGAAAATCTAGGCCCTGAAACTTCGTGGGGAGGCAGTGTAGCAAAGGGAGGGCACTTAGACTTTGTAAAGCAGGACAAGTATACAAATGTAAAAAATATTTAGATTTTACTAAATTTTTAACTTATCCTGCATTCCTCCTTAATGCATCTTTATCAGACGTCATGGCCGGTGGGCATACCTTCAGATGTGATCCATAATAAATGACTGTCAAGGTCCGGAGGCTTTCAAATCTCTGACTGTGACAAGGGAGAGACTGGCAGGAAAGAGCATTTCCTAGACTTGCATCCTCAATGCCCGCACCGGGCATAACCAAAACTCTGCAGCGCCTCTGCTTAGGCAAGAGAGGGTTAGTGAACGATCTATCAGGCCTGCCTAGGCATCGACTTGACCGGTTAGTCGGAAGTCAAAGCAATGTCCATAAGATAAGGTGGAATCCGGAAAACTGTGGGTCCAGAAGATTGCACCATACTGCACACAGTTATGTGATCGTTTCCATCCTCCCATTCTTAGATCAAGGTGACAAGGAAGGAAGGAAGGAAGGAAGGAAGGAAGGAAGGCAACACGATTATCAGCTTGTAGTCAACAGGGGTTGATGGAACGGTCGTGGGAAGAATAAGAAAATTGATGCTGTATCTGGCAGCCAAGGCTGTTAAAAGCAATTAAGTTTCGTAGTCTGAATGATCGTAATGAACGAAGTAAGGCGATCTTTTCCATCCCCTGAACGGCGTATAAGGTTGTCCCGTTCTTATGAGGTTATGATGAAACATGGTGCATCTAGACTGTCGTGTTGGTAGCGGAGGTCAACCGTTTCCATCCTCTGAACATGGATAGACTACGACAGGCGTCTGGTTGAGTGGTTGCACATGGAGCGATGAATTTCCAATTTGATGGAAACCCAGCAAGTATAGGCCAAGAGGATCATAGGATGCTTTGAACAACCGGCTTCAACTAACATGTGAGCTCCTACAGCCACATCAAAGGAGTGAACCTGCATGTCATCTCTCCTAAACCATTGCTTTAAATGACGGGTTAAGGAAAATGTCACAAATATCCTCGTCCAGTGCCGAGGTGAGAACGGGCAATATAGGGTCTGGAAGGGAGGGCGTCGGTAGGGGCCAAATAAGGTATTTTATCCACGTCAGGGCCAAGAGACGGAGCAATAGAAGCCAGAAGATCAGCCAACCAGTCGGCAAGTTGAAACCAAATGTCTACTGGTCTGAAAAGATCCCTCCTAGGAATCTGAACTATAGTCACGATCCTGACGACGCATGGGAGAGAGTCTTACAGGAGCGGCGACGAGATCGAAAAGACGTAGTTCCTCCTTGCTGCTCCGTAGTGATGATCTTGACCGATGAGAGGTATGGAAGCCAAGGGAGCCAGCGGCACCGCTGAGGCCAAAGTAGAGTAGAGGATAGCAAGTGTCGGAGGGGACCAGGGAAAGCTGAGATACCTAGGCATTGAAGAAGCTCTTGGAAACCAAGGGTACTGGTGGTGTCTGCATCGGCGCTGGAAGTGCCAGGGACCCCGGGAGGTGTCAGGTCGCGCCACTGCTGTCGACGTAGATGGCAGAAAAGACAGGTTGCGTAACAGGTGTCACCAGAGACAGGGACGATGTTGTCAATAAGGGTGACAGCAATGGAGGCGTAGAAGACTGCAAATGGGTGTCGGTCGTAATGAGGGAGGGAGTCTCCAAGGTCTGAGCCATGTCAAGGTGTCGACGAGTACGTTGAATCTCCTCTGTTGTTTTGGAACTCAACAATTGATGTGGTGAACGTTGCTCTCTTTCTCAATTGGGCGGATAGTATTAATAACTTTGTTGCTTCTCTCAATTCGATGTTTGCGATGAGCAACAATTCTCTGTCGAAATACACAGGACTGTCTGTGATTCTTCGTAAGACTGGTCCGATCCAGAAACAAGGGAAGTGTAGTGGACGGTAGAGAGGTCTTTGCACTTGTTGCATCTCTTGAAATCTGTTCAGCGACCACAACAATCACAGCATTTTAGGTCGGGATATGAAAAGAGAATTTTTTGTTTTGCACTGATCACATGCTTTGCATGTCTTGTTATCCATGTTGGGACTAAAATTCTCTTCAAACATAATTCTCCACACATTAGATATAAGAGAATGATCAAGTGATGTGTTCATGCTACACAGGAATTATGCTTAGCACAGACAGTTGATGGTGATGATAACCATGGTTATGGATGGATGTGTTTGGGTGAGGTGTTTTTTAAAGCTGGAAACTGGTTTTAGGATGGTTTCCAGACAAGTATCGAAGAAGAAGGATGAAATGCAGTGTGTGAGATGTTTTGAAAATATAATAAAACTGATTCATAATGTTGTCTATAAAAGGCCAGATACCCAACCCCATATCCGTGCCAGAGATAATGTACACACAGACATGGGACATTACGCTTAGATCCAGGTGAACTAAAAACCCAAAACTTTGAATCTTCAAACAGTCATTAGCACAGATTATTATGGTTCACTGTTTGTTCTTACCTCACGTTTGTTAAGACCACAAAGAAATCAGGATTTTCAGCTTGAAAGACAGAGTCTAAGATCAGGAGAGATACTGAACTCTAATTTGATTACCTGAAATGATTGAAAAGCATATCTCTGCATTTTCTCCTTTGTCGTTGTCCACAGCTATCACCTGTAATACCGATGTTCCAATAGCTGCAGTTTCAAATACCCGACCATCAAATGATTTGGACAGGAACTGAGGAGCATGATCATTGTGGTCAAGAACTGCTATATTAACCCTAGCAAAGCTCTTCTTGGACGGAGTTCCTTCATCTCCCACCATGATGGTTAGTGTGTGATGTGAGAGAGCTTCGCGGTCCAAAGATTCTGCTACTTGTATTACTCCTGTAACACATTGCATAAGAAATTTTATTTTAGGTGTAATCTACAAAATGAAATAAAAGTAAATAAATAAGCAAGTGAACAAATAACAGTAATTAGGAAATAACTGTCAACTATGTGTACAAAAGTAGTACTCATGACTGAAATGCATCTGAATATTTATTTAACTGAAAGAATGATGGACAATTGTTACATAAATTTTGACTTAACATGGAACTGATTTAGCTGCAGTGTCTACAGTTTTTGTTTCAACAGCAAAACATCTGTACTCAAAAGAAAAATATGCCTTTACATACAGTAAACCATATTCAATATTAGTTCAACTTATCTGATAACATTACAAGTAATGATGAATATTGTTACCTTCTCTCCCCAGAGAAGAGCTGGTAACATGTTTGGTATTTGTGCAGTATATGAAACTGCAGAGACTTCCAGAATAATGGAAATGATCAACAAACACTGTAAACATATTCGAATAATGAAAAAGCTTGTCCTGTCAATAGACTAATTGGGCAGTAAACAAACAGAAACAGAAACTTCTTATCAAGCTTATCACAGCTTTGCATGCCTACCACTTTCTGGATGAATCTTGAATTTCTGCATGCTAACAGTACTTCCTGCTGAAGACATGGTGTAGAAGAGACGCTTGTCTTTATCCTTATCAGTTGCAAATACTTGTAGAACATTTGTATTCACTTCTACATTCTCAGATATTTCAGCCGTATAAAATGCTTCTGAGAACTCCGGTTCATATTCATTGTTGTTAATTATACTGATATGGACCTGCAACATAAATTAAGAAAGCATTATGAGAAACGGTAATGTAAAAATCTGACAAATATTACATTGTGTCTGGGTGAGAATATTGTCATAATTCAAATTCCTGTATCAGTCAAGTTACAGATAAAGGAACAATCAGAATACAATGGTACAGTAGCTCAACATTATCAAGTGATGAGGATGTGGTAATTATTTTGCAAATAATACCCCATAATCAGATGAAATATCTTAAAACAGACAAAACGTGAGCAGGGCTTACTAATACCCCCGACTTCTGCTCCAACATGTTTCTAAATAAAAATATAAATAGCTGTATTTTTCTCTCGTCATAAAATATTAAACAGTTTCTTAGTTATGCTCCGGAAACAAAATGTAACAGAGGGCAGGGTTAGAAACTATCAGTTTTTGTCCACTAGTCCTTATAATGATAACATATAGCAAACCCCTTAAAATTGGACAATTTCTACTAGTCCTTTGGATACCTTTACCATTGGGCAGTTTGGTAAGGACTACAGGACTAGTGCCAATTTCTAACGCTGCAGACTGCCGAACTTGGCGGGGGATATTAATGTTTTGAGCTCTCAAAACAATTTGTGAAATAGTTTCTTTTATAACCTCAAGAATTGTTGTATGTGCTGACAAAATAACAAAAGTATCACGAGGGGAATATGTGGTTTTATGAATCCCCTGTTAGGTGTACTCTAGCCACATTTGCAGTTTGAAGCAACTTGTTTTCCTGTGTTTCGGTAAATATTTCGGTAATAGTGTTTACTTGTCACACTGTTGGGTTGTTGTCTAGGACATGCAAAAAGATCAAAAGAAATTTCTGATAGCACAATGCACCTTCACTTAACTATCATGAAAGACCATTTATGCACCAGAAAGTACATATATATTTAAATGTATTCATTTCCTACCAAGAACAGGGTTCCTTTCAAAGTGCCACTAGCGGTATTCTGAACTGTGTTTCTGTAGTTGACGTTAAGTTATTTTATTAGATTTGTTATCACTGTGCTTTGTGAAAAAGACTACAAAGTGAAAAAAACCTGACAGGCAAAAACGTAAATATATATTCTAAAATTAGTCTTAGCTTCCAAATAGGCAAAGATGTGACATACAGGCACACATGAGTTGTACACCCCATCTGTTGCACACACTGTAAGGTTGTAGCTTGGCTGAGTTTCCCAATCAAGGCCACCTGCCACAAACAGGGTGCCATGCTCAGGCTGAACTGCAAACTTGTTATCTTGGTTACCATCTGAAAACACATATCAGAAATATATAAATTGTATTCAATAAGGATAGAGAAGAGTAAATGAAGGTAACTTTGTCACATAAAAAAATGTGATTGACATAAGGTGTTACTATATGTATGTTTTTGCAAATAAAAACAACAAGCATGAAATACTCACATCCCCCGCCAATATGACATGTCGGGTTGTGTGCAATGCATTAGCTCCTGTGAACTATGTTCACTGGGCCTTTTTGTAAATGGCCTAATTGCAGCACTAAAAAGTGGTTGCTAGTGTTGTTTTTCCATCTGCAGTTTATGATAGAATATGTAACTGAATTTGTAATGAGTAAGGATGAGACATATGGACGAACAACTTCTTTATTACAATTAGGAGTGATGGTTTCGGTGTAGGTTCTAACACCGTTATCAAGCAAGTGAAGTACAGAGTATGGTTGACAAGAATATATAGTGTTTATACAGTTGAGTAGGTTTAAGATCAGTTACACTGTTGTATTTGTAATGAGTTGTGTTTCTGCATGAAGTTAGTTAGTGAATGCAACAACTGTGTCCATGACACTTTTGGAGGAACATATACACACAAGCAATGCAGAACTTACCAACAAAAAAAGGAAATGTATTCAATACTGTGAGATGACATTATGTCCCAAGTTTGGTTGCCATGGAAACTCGAAAAATAATTTGTTTTAAAATCCCAAACTATCAAAAGACACCAGTTCACCACTAGACCTATCTACGTGCCAAGTTTGGTGAAGAAATATGGTACGGTTTTCAAGATTTGCTCCAGAAACGAGGACTACCGCCATTTTCAGTCTAAATCAAAGTCGTTGCCATGGAAACTCGAAAAATAACTTATTAAAAAAAAATGCCAAAATATTAAAAGGCAACAGTTCACCACTAGACCTATCTATGTGACAAATATGTTGTAGAAAAATCGTACGGTTTTCAAGATCTGCTCCGGAAACGAGGACTACCGCCATTTTCAGTCTAAATCAAAGTCGTTGCGATGGAAACTAAAAAAAAGCAATTTTCATAAAAATCCCAAACTATCAAAAGGCACCAGTTCACCAGTAGACCTATCTATGTGACAAATATGGTGAAGAAAAATCGTACGGTTTTCAAGATCTGCTCCGGAAACGAGGACTACCGCCATTTTCAGTCTAAATCAAATTCGTTGTGATGGAAACTCATAAAATATAAAAAATTAAAATCCAAAACTATCAAAAGGCACCAATTCACCACTAGATCTATCTATGTGCCAAGTTTGATGAAGAAATATGGTATGGTTTTCAAGATCTGCTCCGGAAACGAGGACTACCGCCATTTTCAGTCTAAATCAAAGTTGTTGCCATGGAAACTCAAAAAATATAAAATATTAAAATCCCAAACTATCAAAAGGCACCAGTTCACCCCTAGACTTCTCTATGTGTCAAGTTTGGTGAAGAAATATGGTAAGGTTTTCAAGATCTGCTCTGAAAACGATATGTGACTTACGGACTGACGGACAGAAGGACGGCTGGACGGCACCCATTCCTATATCCCCCTTCCACTTCGTGGCGGGGGATAAAAACTAATGTCAAAAATACTCAATAGCTGTGGAGTTTTGGCGGGAAACAAACACTACTCGTTTGAGACTAATTCCAAATTGATTCCATGGAAACAGAAGAAATTAAAAATGTCAGTCAAATGAGAGGACAAAGTTTTCAATATCCCTCGCAATGGTAAATACTTGTCATGAATATATATATAAGAAACTTTCTGCCATAGAAACTTGAAATATGTTTGTTGTAAAAATCACAAACAATCAAGCTCGGAGGTACACACCATTTACACTCAATTATTTACAGACCACCGTTATATAGCTAGAATATTGCTGAGTGTGGCGTTAAACAACAAACAAACAAAGAAAAACACAAGAAAGGTGTTTGCTTGAAAACATGCAACTTGAACCATTATGTTTTCTACAAATTATCAGCCTTTATGGCATCACTTCTTGTTCGGAAAAAAAACACTTGTACAATCAATGCATTACAACTTTGTTACAGAAAGTTCAATGGTTCTTGCTCCCTTAACAATTCCATTTTTAAAGACATCACTTCCAGATTTTGTTGAGAGTGAGTGAGTGAGTGAGTTGGGTTTAACGCCGCTTTTAACAGTATTCCAGTTATATCACGGCGTGTCAGCTTAATGTGGGAGGAAAGCCCGAAGTGACGCAGGTCTAAGACGTTTACTACTTCGGTGAAACCCACGAGCACGGGGATTTTGTTGAGAAAAATATTCCCAATGCAGTACAACTTTAAAACACAAAATCCCATGCCTACAGCTAAATCAAAAAGCTACACAAAATATATGGTTTAATGACATTAACTTCCAGTCTGGGAAATCATATGCCCAATGCTGTAAAAACAAGAGTCATCAGAAAGATGACATATCCCCCCGGGAGCTGTCTATAAAGTAACAAGTAAATGTGCTATTCTGTATTCTGTAGGTTTTTTTTATGCCAACAATTGATAAATTACAAGAAACAATGACTAAACAAGCGTACAGTCACAAAGTCATCTATATCCCCCGCCCATTTTAACACGTTATGGTCCCAAACCAGGTAAGTGACCCAACATTTCTTTTAGCCCATTTCAAAATAGAGAGAGAGAGAGAGAGAGAGAGAGAGAGAGAGAGATATGCAATTTTTGGCAAGGAAATATTTAACAGTTTATTTGTTTTACTCCATAAGTGAACCCACCCTATATTAAAACTTAAATCCATCTTGTTGCCATGGGAACGTAAAAAATTAAAATTTATAAAATTCCTAAATAGCAAAAGGTTCCAGTTTAGCAAGAGTCTGATAGACATGCAAAGTTTTGTTAGAAAGTTTGAAATAGGTTTTGAGTTATGCTCCGGAAATGAACTCTATCCTATAGAACCTAAGTCCAACTTGTTGCCAATGGAAACGTAAAAAATAATAATTTATAAAATTCCTAAATAGCAAAAGGCACAACTTCAGTATGAGACTGATCGCTTTGCCAAGTTTCGATCAAATACACTGAATGGTTTTCGAATTCTGTCCCGGGAACGAACCCCATCCCCAATTGAGTCTATGTCCAACTTCATTCCATAAAAATTTAAAAAAATAAAAATTAGAAAAATCCCAAAATATCAAAAGGCACCACTTCAGTATGTGCCTGATAGATTTGCCAAGTTTCGATCAAATACACTGAATGGTTTTGGAATTCTGCCCCGGAAAAGGAAATGATTACGGACGAACAAAACAGACAGACTGGCTGATCACTATATCCCCCCGCATTATATGCCAGGGGGATAAAAAGTCCAATGCCTCAAGTTACCTAACAAAGATATGAGCTCTTCTTTATTAATGACATCCATCTCCTTTGGGAAAAATATCCCAGTCAAATGGATACCCTCTTCCAGATGTCACCGGTTAAAATAAAACAGGTCAATGGCCTCATCAGGATAATGAATTAAGTGTTATTGATTGACATATGGCAGGTAATGAGAAAATTATTTTGACTATTACAAGTAATACAACTGACTGAAGAAATATCTGATTTATTGTGAATTGATTTAATATTTCCCAAAATTTGAGCCATGTTTATCAACATGACCTCTAGTGACCGTGATCTTATAAGGAGGTCATCCCACATCAAGACCCGCTTGAGGGCAACTTAGTTTTGAACAAGTATTTGACACAAAGTGACGAAATGTCCCCCGCCTGTATATACACCATAGTACCAAATATGAAGACAATCCAGCGATTAGTTCTTGAGATATCGCGGCAACACCGTTTTCGAACTCCAAAACCAGATTTGCCTGCTGTGACCTTGAAAGTGGGGTCAAGGTCACCAAAACCGACTGGTGTCTGCGGAGTCTGTATATACACCATAGTTCCAAATATGAAAACAATCCAGTGTTTAGTTCTTGAGATATCGCAGCAACACCGTTTTCCAACTCCAAAAGCAGATTTCCTGGCTGTGACCTTGAAAATGGGGTCAAGGTCACCATAACCGACTGGTGTCTGCGGAGTCTATATATACACCATAGTTCCAAATATGAAGACAATCCAGTGTTTAGTTCTTGAGATATCACGGCAACACCGTTTTCCAACTCCAAAAGCAGATTTGCCTGCTGTGACCTTGAAAATTTGGTCAAGGTCACCAAAACCGACTGGTGTCTGCGGAGTCTGTATATAAACCATAGTTCCAAATATGAAGACAATCCAGTGTTTAGTTCTTGAGATATCGCGGCAACAAACAGGTGGGACGTACGTACGTACGTACAGACGTACAGACGGTCGTGAATACTATATCCCCCACTTCGCGCTTTCGCGCGGCGGGGGACAATAAATCCTTCAATATTTGTCAAAGTTATAGTCAGGAAACTTATCCTGGACTTGCATGATTGACCTTTCACTTAGTTTACTTATTTCGCTGGTACTTTCCTAAAGGTTTTTCAAATACCCTTTGAATTATATAATTTGCATCTTAAATACCATGATGAGAATAGACAATTTAGTATTCATTGCAGCATTGCTTACCAATGACCAATGTCCTTCGAACTACATAAAGTGCCTTTCTCATTCGGCTGGATTTTTTGCTGCTGGAGGGCTACATGTCTGATCAAATTGTTCTGCTTACATCTTCATTAGATCAAAGCTAATTACAACCACACATCTGCAAGTTCTATCCCAACCTTTCTTAAGATGGTGTGGCGTTTATTCCACAAGAAATCCCTGCCAGCATAAACTATCTTCTTGCACTTCTCCACACCCTGAGCACTCACCACACCTCACTAACTGCTGCAAAAACAACTCATCTTCTAAATTGAGGAGGAAGACTTAACCACTTCCCATGGATAATGATAAAATCTTACTGTAACTATGGCAAAGTACCTGAAACCATGCACATACATGTATTAAAATGTTTCAGCAAAGCTGCTGATATTTTCTCAGAGGAAATATCAACTAACTTCAAGCAGATGTGATTATATGTATGACACTGGAGAGACTTCTGAAGAACACACCATCTGTATAAACATTAGCTGATGCAAATAACACATTATTGTACAATCATTGGCATCTGTGTCTAGTTGAAAAACTTCACATATAAATATCTTGTGTAACAGAACTGAAAACATTTAGAAACATTTAAAACCTTACATTCAATTGGTCGGCTATCTATCAATCTGAGTGTACTAAAGATGATGCATTAACACGTCACGTCACGTCATGTCACAGAAGCTCACATACAACAGTACAAAATGTGAGAGAGCGATTGAGCATGGTTTTATGCCGCTTTTAGCAATATCCCTGCAATATCACGGCGGGGACACCTGAAATGGGCTTCACACAACATTGCACACATAGGGAATCGAAGACGAGCAAATGCTTTAACCACTAAGCTACCCTGTAACCCATATAATATGTGGACAACCACTTAACAAGTGAGAGAGTGAGAGAGTGAAAGAGTGAGTGAGTTTGGTTGGGTATTCCAGTTATATCACGACGTGTCAGCTTAACCTTTAGCCTGCTGAATTATTTCCACACTTCTTACCCCTGCCTGCTGGATTAATTTTAGCATAAGGCGCTCTAAAGAGGGTGAGTGATTAAAAACAGTTGGTGCCTCATTAAACAAGGGCCAATTGAAGAAATATTTTGCACATTTATTCCTGATAGAAAACTACACAATACTATATAAAAATATCCCGGTGTTTTCAATCATACCAAGGTTAAGACCAAAGCGAACATAAAACTTGTAAATTTTCATGAACTTACCTGAATTGCGTTATTGAAGGTGGTTTGCATTTCATGCTAGGAAGCTTTTAATATCATAACATTTGTGAAAATTGATTTCAATAATCATATCTCTGATATCTTAATTTTAATTGAGTAAAAATTTGGGTTTTTTTTATCGGCATATAACAGCGCGATAGTAAATTATGAACCATTTCCGTAAATTTATTATCTAAACGTTAAGCAGAAAAATAACTTAATTTTCGGGGTCGGTTGCAGAAATACGAATATTCGGGTTAATCTGACGTGTCATGTTATACAATTTGCAGGAAACAATTAATGACTCATAAATATTCACTAATCCTAATTTCAAGTGTTTTGGTTGAATATTTACGATATACAAAAATAAACAACCCGTGTCATGATGCTAGCAGACATCCTAAAATCAAACATGGCATGCTTCACCCGACCTCCGCATAGCTTATTGCTATTGTAATATCAACAAAGTAAACATTGCGTTAATAAATTAACTTGGCGAAAGTTGACGATCTTCTCAATCGAAGAATGTTTTATTCGTCATATTCCGATTAATATGACGAGAGAAAAACGAAAATAAAGATGGTGAAGTCTGCTGATAATCTTTCGTAACAAAACAATTACAGTAAATTTTGAAATAGTTCGCCTATCACATACAGCAAAAACATAAGTTGACACACAGTATCAGTAATCACCACTAACATGAAATAAAAATGTTACTTTGACGATATAATTCGCGTTAATCCGTTAGTTAATCCGTTTGACCTTGCATGCAATTGTGACCTGGAAACGGTAGACGATAAATCAACGTGCCACATGCAAGTTTCTCGGTATCTTTTATTTGAACTTCTGTTGATATTTAAGAATCACCATTCAATGTTACGGTGAATATAAATGGGACATGATTCATATTTCTGCGATGTACACGCTGATAAGTTTCACTACAACAAGTGTATCCCACGTAATACGTCTATGGATATCGTCGATCAGCAAGATCACCCTCTACAACAGGTGCGCGAAAATGAGCTTGACAAAACGTGTTTCAAAATAATAGGGTATAGGGTATATATAAGCAATAAAATGCTACGTACATATTTTTCGGTGTTAGTTCCACATTACATTTGGGATAGTTTTCCTTTCGGGAATACATTCATAGATTCTAGCATGATTTTAGAACAGTTTCACGAAGGATTTCTAAATTTATTCCAAAAATATGAAGACCACCATGATTGCGTATTGATGATAGATTTGTAGATCTAATTGTTTAATTATTTACAGCTGTTTACAGGTTTTAAAATTTTAAGTTATATTTAGTAGTTATTTTTTTCCACAATGATGGTGTGTGGGGACAGTAAATATTGGTCTTTGCATCAGCACAGTGTAACTGGTCAAACTTCAATTATTATCTTAAGTTTAAAAATATTTTTTTCAACAATCATTATCTTTCACTCTGAAAATCAACTATGTGAATAAGTAACTCAATGATATTTTAATTTTAGTTTTCCATGAATAATGAATAAATCAGATCCTTAACATATACATACTAAACTCATATGGACATTAATCTTGTGCATTATGTGGTTTGTTTCCAAATAAAACAATTCTGAAATATAATTTAATAGGAATATGATACATTAATTACAGTAACAGTACTTGTAACAGTACACAACATTTTTGTTTGTTTAATCACCAGAACACATAAGCTGGTTAGTTAGCCATATGTTTCTTAGAAAATGCTATCTCAGTCTTCTGGTTGGAATGAAAAGAAACATGCCTGTGTACATGTCTACCCTTGCCAGATGTATTTTTTCCAGTCAGCCAATCCATTACTTTTGTTCACCTTATGTGGTCTATTTTATACATACAGGTACTGCTTCCAACCTGTTTTTCCTTTGTATGCAATCACAGTATCACAACTTCCTCAGCTGGTGTGTATAAAAGTTCCACTGTCATCATGAAACAAGAATTATAAAGGAAAGTCATATTTTCATTCAAAAACATATCTGTCTTTCCTTGAATACTCTTTGTCTAAGTGCCAGAAATGTCAGTGTCATAAAAAAAATTCAAAAAGATTTTCATAAGGACTTTTCTTAGATAGACCTAGATCTAAGTCAAACCATGTGACAAGTTAAGTCTGAGGTCTGAGGTGTCCATATTTTTCACATTTTTATATATTTTTAGGACAAAACGGGATCCGTGTAGATCTCCCTGTTTTGTTATGTAAAACAAATTCTTGTCTTAAAATGAGAAAAAGAATCATTCAGACGATTTTTTTTTTATCCCATTGATTCACGAAAACCAGTTTAAATTTACAGTGGTGACTTTTGTACCCAAAATTTCTAGTAATTTGTTACCCAAATGGGTATGTGATTTCGTCAATTTTTTCTCAAAACTAAACAATCAATTTCAAGGATCACAGTTATAATCATATTATGAACTTGATGAAATATTATATTATGTGTTCTGTTCATCTACATGAAAAGATAAATATAATTACAGATCTATTGTCATATTTTCTTAGGTACAAATTCACAAAGTATTTTGGGTACAATTTAATTTGTTTTGGGTACAAAATCACATATAGGAGCCTAGAATCTATATATATTTACACTACCTCGTCGTGTACCAAAATTTTATCGGTTCAGCAGACGGGAGGTTCTCAGAAAGTTTTCAACAACATCTTTAATATTTTGAATTGTTCTTTTTGTAATGTTAGACCAATAACAATATTATGTTATTATTATGGCATATCAATATGTTATATCGCTCTCCGTTGCGTTCGTTTCCAGAAAATATTTTAAATTTAAAATCATCGTGCGTGAAATCCATTACGGTTTCGGATTTAGATTTACACATTTGATGAAAGAAATATATGAAACAAATAGGAGTGAAGACGGCTCTCCAGATCAATAAATAGTAAATAGTTGACAAAAAATAGCAAATTATGTATTTTCTTTTGAATTTGAATCTATTTCGGAATTTCTTTATGATAGCTTACCAACTTTTGCATATTTTGCTTTCATGTGTCACATGCGGTACGTGCTTTCGGTTTCAGATATGATAGCTAAAATTGCAAGTATTTTGATTATATCTCGTAAACTGCATTATTTTGCTATTGAATGGTTTACCTAGAATGTATATCAGTTCAGATTTTGCGTACCATCCAATATTTGTCTTTTTTCACAGTGTTTGTTGACTATGTTCAACTCAACAAATCGTGAGTTAGGCCACGCCTAAACGTATCACTGACGTTTGTCGGCTTGTCAACGTGTCCAAAAGTTTATCATGTTTATCACTGTATCATTTGCAAACTCTTTAAAAATGATTTTTTTTTTACAAATATTTATACATACGTTTCAATAATTCTAGAAAATTAAGTTAGATGTAACAAAATGATTGTAATAGTCTAACAGGATAACTAGTGTTTTCCTTTTGTCAGCAAACAAAAATTTATGATCGAACAGGTAAATTGATGAAATTATAAAGAAAATATTGGACTGCATGCCGCTCAATGTGAAGAGCCAAAAGTCAACAATGGCTGTTTCTGGTAGTTGTGTGCCGAAACTTTTTTAACTCGCGGTAGTTTCTTTTTGAGGTAAATAAATGACTGAAAGTTTTGATATTGAGCAAGCTAAGCATTTATGCACGTCATACGTAATTTAAATGTTACGCAAAGCCTTCTAGGTAAATAGATATGGCGAGTTTTATTTTGGGGTGTCGTTATGCTATTCGCCTATCCAATGGGTTCGACATCAGATGCACAGGAAGTGACACCTCTGTCGAATGGGTTCGACGTTAGCGTGCAGAGCTTTAATGTGGGAGGAAAGCCCGAAGTGATGCAGGTCTCAGACATTTACCACTTCGGTGAAATCCACGAGCACGGGTATGGTGCTGACAAACCTAGAAACATAATTGGGGCGAACCGGGATTCGAACCCACAATCATAGGTTTTTGGCATGCCCAAGGGACGCAACTCTGCACAGCAAATCGCGGTGCCTTAGATGAATGGGCCCCCCATGCCCCCTCAGAAAATAAAGGTTTTTTAGCAAGGATGGTACTGAAAACACGTTGCTTGAACTGACACAACTTTAACATGCCCATGCTGATGGCAGGTTATCAGCCATTCTACTATGAATTTGGAATATACTCGATTGTGATTGGTCAATCAAAGGCTCTTAAATCACAATAAACCCCCTCCAATTGAAACAGCTGGTTTGACGGCCGCATCACCAAGGAACAGGGGTCCGGAAAATTTAAAATCCCAATCTGACATTTGCATTTAGTTATTACGTTCAGTGTTCCCTTGTTATTGAGCGCTTTGGTTATAGCGCGGTAAAACATGGCTCCCAAAATTTACAAACATTTTCAATAAACTCAAGTTTTCCAATGACACAATGTTTTCCCCCATCTCAGAAAACTTTATCAGCTGATCACCGTGATCATGTAACACCGGAAATACAAGTCAACAAATCCGAACTGAAGAACTACAGGACTGGACTACAGTTTGCAATACATTTGACAAATATTATTCAACATTTCATTCAATAATTATAATAATGTTTACAATAATTTCGGCGATATCATATGCGAAGTGATCGGAAAAGTGCACAACTCACCGTTATTTACAGCAACCACGGTCAGATTACCACTATTGACGCCTTGAAACGAACTTTAGTTGCAAGAGAATGGATACACATGTCATAAATGCAGTACCATGACTCGCTAAAAGTCATATTTGAGACAGTTTGACTATTAAATGTCAACATAACGTTTTCGCAATCGAAATAGGCCTACATGTAGTGCGAGAAGTCCCGACGGTGACTGGTCAAAATTGTTCCATACGTCAAAAAATATCCTGCATACAATCTGTACCAAAGTGCTACGCTTATGGTTCTTATAATTTTAAGTATATATGGTGGAAGCTGCAACTAAAATAACACGATATTGGAATATATTCTTCCTGATAAAATAATAATTTCAGATACAATTTCTTCCCAACACTGAATCAAAATCCTTAAAGTGTTATCACTGGGTATGTTTTAACTGAATCACCGGTAGATTGGGAGGAAACGTGTGCACAGCTGATTACTATTTCCGGCTTAGTTTACGAGAAAATACACACGGTAATCTTAATCTCTGCATATAAAACAATGCCTTTGAGAGCAGGAAACATTTTAAATGGTAAAATCATCATGTCTAGTGATGTTTTATATCAAATTTCATACTTTTATTGACCAAGTTTGTTATGCCTGTTTATCCACCTGAAGTCCTTGAAGGGAAACGATAACGGTCATCAATTATTTGGACCCCCAAGATAATGCGAATATGACCGTTTCTGGACCCCTGCCGAGGAAGCTAATATTCATAGAATAGTAGTATTTACAATCATTGTAGGTAGGCATATTTAAATAATTATATCTACAAATACAGGTTACAAAATGCACAGATGCGGTTACTATAATATTCAAAGGATGTATGCCAATAAATTTTGTGCAGAAAACACGATAGAAATCTGCAAAGGGAATGTATTTACTTTTTGGAGACAACAGAGAGCTTGGAATTTTGGCGCTTTTCTATATACAACTGTGACATCATATCTTTTGCGTCACAATAAGCGATATGACATCGTAATGGTGATGTGCTTTGTAGAGTGAAAGCCTTGCAAAGCTTGCTTAGTTTTCTTTAGGGGTGCCAACCTCATGTTAGCTTACTAAGTTGCCTTGCTCATATGCTTTCAATTCCTGTCATATGTGTGAATGAAGTATTACGGTGTAAACAAACTGCTTTGAGTATACAGTGCCATATTTTGTACGGTGATTCCGTAATTCAGATCGATAACCAACTCAAAACATTGGACTCAACCCATGCCGCTTCACTCAGTATATGTGCTAACACCAAAGAGTTCGCATTTTATTTAGTAATGGTAGAAAGGAGATTAACATGCTCTCTTTTCAATGTAGAGCTAGGTTACCTGTAGATTTAACAGTGCTAAATTTAACATTTGAAACCTCATGCTGCGCGTTCGGTTCCAAATTCAATTTAGCATGGTTAAATCTACAGGTAACCTAGCTCTACATTGAAAACAGTATGTTTATCTCCTAATTAAAGTTGCACTTTCAGCCAATGGCCAAGAACATTTTGAAAATAAACTTTTTGGTTTTTGGTTGGTTGGTTTGTTTGTTGTTTAACGCTGCACTCAGCAATATTCCAGCTATATGAAGGCGGTCTGTAAATAATCGAGTCTGGACCAGACAATCCAGTGATTGTTATCATGAGCATCAATCCAGGCATTTAGGATCGATGACATGCATCAAACCAAGTCAGCGAGCCTGACCACCCGATCCTGTTAGTCGCCTTTTACGACAAGCATAGTCGCCTTTTACGGCAAGCATGGGTTGCTGAAGACCTATTCTACCCCAGAATCTTCACGGGTCTTTTGGTTTTTGTGCTGATGTGGCATCAGTGAATGTTTGTCAGAGAAATGGTGTGGTTTCTAAACTCAGAGAGATTGCCCCTCATCTGATAGACTTCCACTGTATGGCCCATCAACAAGTGGAATTAGCACTGATGAAACTCTAGAGAGAAAGCCCCATGGTTGAAGTTGTCAGTGATTGTCTCCATTTAATTTGGAAAACCAACCACTTTAGTCCTAAGAGTAAAAGGGAACTGAGAATGATCTGTGATGAGTTGGACACTACAACTTACAGCCCTACACCTATCAAAGGAACAAGATGGGTTCCACATGTTGACAGGACTTTGAGATTATTCCTTCAATTTTTAAAAGGATGGGAACCTTGCCAGCGACAATGGTCATTACACATCAGCTTGTACTCATATGGAGAGCTTGGCAGCAACCAGCAAGAATGCTGATATAAAGGGTAGAGACAAAATCCACAAGCAAATTAAAACATTACATTTGTAGCATTTGCTCATTTTAGGGCAGACATGGTCCAACTTGTTGCCATAGAAACATAAAAATTATAAATTTCTAAAATTCCTTAATAGCAAAAGGCACCACTTCAGTGTGTGACTGATAGATTTGTCAAGTTTTGATCGAATACACTGAATGGAGTTCTGCCCCGGAAACGGAAATGGTTACGGAACAGACAGGCAGACTGGCTGATTGCATTATACGCTGGGGGGATAAAAAGTTAACTTTGAGCACTGGACTAAATTCCCACAATATTTCTAAATCTACAAAAATACATGTACTATTGTAGAACATTATTGCATGACACAAAAGTTAAATTTACTTATATACCTTCTGTAATATTGGGTCAACTGCAGTATTTGGGTCCCCACTTCGGGTGCTTCCGAAAGAAAACAGCTGCCTTCTGCAGCTTTGCTTATATATAAGCATGCCGAAATCCAGCAGGACGTGAAAAGTATGGTCTTTTTTATCAATCCGGTGCTTTTGACGCCTCAGTGAATCTCTTTGATTAAGTGAGTAATGAAACATTCTATGAATATTCATATGCATTCATGAATGAATTTACCGTTTTGCAATTTATTTGAGCAAATCCAAACCCCTAAACGCCCATTTTTACCTTAAATTTTGAAATTTCACCCCCCTTTTTCACTTGAAACATTCCACAGTGTTCGATAGGTAGAAAAAATGGCGGCCTACTTTTCTTCTTGCTTCGACCGTATATAGCGAAGTGTGCATGCGTGGAATGTTTTTGATTCGACAACTTCCGTTAAAACATAAAAACGTTTGTTCCGGTTTGGGGACCCAAATACTGCAGTCTACCCAGAAACTCCAGGCCTCTTAAACGGTTCAACAATAAATCTAGACAGACCTTCAAAAAGAAGACATGGAACCAGTCAGGAAATGTCCAACTGGAAAAAGTCCTCAGGCAGCTTGAAAATGCCCTCAATGTGCGGCAACAACAATACAGACATTAGCCATGAATCACATTTGAACCTAAACAATAATAGTTCAAATAAAAATCCTGAACTTTACAAAACTGCCTTTGTTGTCAATCTGTCTGATTGACAGAACTTAGTGTTCTTAGCAGGGGCCTGACTTTCAGCCCGACATCGTGAGATACGGATCTTAGCAAAATATACACAGATCTTAAGACGTTCTTTCGGAGAATGAGAATCTCTCATTTCTTTCATGAGACAAACAAAACAGAAACAGTTGATAGTTTCAATTTCTAGAGCGTACATTTGGCCCACAAAGCACCTGGACCCCAAATCCGGGCCGACGCTCGATGCTTTTATCAAATCAGTCAAACACCAGTGTCTCATAATGAACACCATCCCGCTCACACGCAACAATCTCACACGTACACAGAGAACAGCCATCAATAGTCTCAAAAACGACTCAGAAATCGTGATAAAAAAAAGCCGACAAAGGATCAGCAGTTGTTATTATCAACACTACTGATTACATACAAGAGGCTACACGTCAACTCACTGACACCAACTTTTATCTCAAAATAAACCATGACCCCACCATGGAATTTGCTAATGAAATTACACAACTAGATCACTTACAAAATATTCAATGGACTGTTAACCAAAGACCCCAAACCATGCCGGTTCTACCTCCTGCCCAAAATTCATAAAAGCCTAACACCTGGCAAGTACCGGGCCACCCAATCATAAGCGGAAACAGCACTACCACTGAACTGATTAGCAGCTTCGTTGACGAAAACATAAAAGAGTTTGTCAAACATTATCCCAGGTACATCATCAGGGACACCACCCACTTCATCCAGACCGTAGGTACCTTCAACCTCCCACCCAACAGTAACATCATTCTCGTCACTATGGACGTCACATCCCTTTACAACAATAAACCAAACACGGAAGGCCTCCGTTAAGTAGTTCAGACCATTAGACGGTTCAAACCAGACTGGTCCATCAGCCCCACAAGCTCACTTTCTTTACTTAGACTTGTGCTACACAAAAATAATTTTGTTTTCAACAATGAACACTTTGTACAAATTGGAGGAACAGCCATGGGTACCAAACTAGCCCCATCATACGCAAACATTTTCATGGCAGAACTAGAAGAAAAACTTCTCAATAAAACCACTGATAACCCAACCTACACGTCCGATTTATAGACGACAATTTTCTCATTTGGACCCTGGGTTACACTAGGTTAGAATCTTTCATCAAAGAAATGAACCAAACACACACCCATTAAATTCACGGCCAAATTTTCCAGGGAAAAAGGGGCTTTCTTAGATACAGTAGAACACAGATATAACAAACTACAAGGGACCAGAGAAATCAGTTCGTCATATCCGTTGTTCGTTATACACGTTTTCGCTCGGAAACGTCCGCCATCTTTGATAATACAAAACACAGATTTTCCAAGACAGACAATGACAGACATGATATTTTAAAGACAATATTACCTGTACAGTTAAGATTAACACAATGCAAATTTAACAAGGTTGATCCGTCACCGCTGATTGTATTGATTTGCCGCCATTGGGTTGATTCGCCGCTGATTGTGTACAGCCAATTGTCAGTGACACTTGACACTGAGTGAGATTTCTTAGTTCGCTATACACGTCACTAATTAGTGGATGATGGGCTTGTTGGTGATCAGATATCAGTTCGCTGTATCCGTTAGTTCGCTGTAGAGAGTTCGTTATATACGCAAATTTTATATGATATTATATAGGAGATCAGTCGGGGATTTTTTAACAGTTCGTTGTATCCGTTTGTTCGCTATA
Organism: Haliotis cracherodii; assembly: GCF_022045235.1. Lineage (NCBI taxonomy): Eukaryota > Metazoa > Mollusca > Gastropoda > Lepetellida > Haliotidae > Haliotis > Haliotis cracherodii. Next base: position 43,977,831 of record NW_027266341.1, on the reverse strand, counting down.
TCCGTGTTCATTATATCCGTGTTCTACTGTACATGGGTCATCTTTAACAAAGAAACCAACAAACTGGACTTTGACCTATATTGCAAACCCACAGATACACACTCTTATCTGCTGTAAACTTCCTGCCACCCGCGTCACATTTAAGTCAAAGGACCATACAGCCAATTCCTCTGACTCAAAAAGATATGCAGTTTGCAATCACAATATGAGTTCCACAGCAACAATTATGCAAAATCTGCGTAAATATTATGTCGGTCAACATCTTCAGCAGCCACACAACAGGCAACAAATATAAATGCCATTCACATTTCACTTGCAAAAGCATAAACACAGAGCTACAGATAAGCTGCGTATCTGCGTAAAATACGCATCAGAAATGCAGAAATACGCAGTAAAATCAAATCCAAGCGAATCAAATACGCAACGAACATTATAGATACGCTACAAAAATGAAACTTGTGCGTATCATCAAAATATTGTGAACTAACCCTGCGTATTCGATTAGCAAATCAGCAACTTATTTTGAAATTATAAACGGGCATTCCGTCAACCTTTCAAAACTCCACAATTACAGTTACATCATGATCATTTGCCATCACACTTTCTTGTGGAAGTATCATGGTATTTTTTAGTATAAAGCTCTTGAACCCACACGACACCAGTTTGAAGGGACTAGATGTATAGTGTTTTTAAATATTTAACTTAAATACTCAAATGTGAAAAAACTAGTGGGTAACAGAAATTTGAATTTGATAGAATTACTGATTCCCAATGATTTTAAAATACATGGGTAAAATAAATACCCACAACACCAAAAGCTTATCTCGAGCTCTGATAAACATGATCTACCTGCTAAGTTGCACCAAATGTGGTAAACAATATGTAGGTGAAACCAAACGACACTTCTGCACTTGACTCAAAGAACACTTTGCGGATATCAACCATCATAGGGACAAACCTGTCGCTAAACACTTCAACTCCATTGGACACTCAACCCGAGACCTACACTATCAAATCATACAACAGCTCAAAACAGACCCTGAGTCAGCTCAGAGCACGGCTAGACACCGATCCATTGAACTCAAATGGATATTCAATCTGAAAACCATCCACCCGCAGGGCTTACTGATAAGATCTAATCCTGGAATTCGCCACCCACTCACCATACTTCGTTTACCCGTAATATTAAACAATAGTTTATGATTCATACATTACTACCTATATTACATCAGTGCCAGAGATTTTGTATTTTGGCTGTCCTCACGCTGTAAAATCTTCAGATTTTTCACTATCAACTCTGAGAGTGCTGATAAAACAAGTGAAAGGTTCAATTTGGGGAAAGTGTGTGGAATCCTGACATCCTCAAATCAGAAACAACCTCAAATGACACTGAGAATGGGATGATTTCCAATCTGAAACTGAGATGTCAGGGCAGATCTGTACCACGTTGAAGATTGGGAAGCAAATCCACCACCTAAGGCACTGTTACAGTTCCAACATACAATGCTCATCCTCTGCGCCACTGACAGAAGCTCATTTGCAGAGGCTGTAACATAACATCTTCTGCTCGATGACCTCTAAGCATGAAGGTGGAGAGCATGTAGACTGCCGGTAATGATGTTTGAACAAGTTGCAGGAGAAGATCTTGGCGATCTGCTGACCTTAGAGGATTGGTTTGTTTGTTGTTTAACGCCGCACTCAGCAATATTTGAGCTATATGAAGGCAGTCTGTAAATAATCGAGTCTGGACCCGACAATCCAGTGATTGATATCATGAGCATCGGTCCACGCAATTGGGATCAATGACATGCTTCGACCTTACAGAATCTTCCATAAGCAGTGGAAATAGTCTGGGAAACAGAGACCAAGCCGATCATACTGACAATATAAGAATGATCATGCAGTTTGAATCCTCAACTTTTGGATCACCATGTCAAGGAGAGACCAAGGAGGGAATGCGCACATGAACATCTCCAACCAATACATGGGAAACGCTTCCACTTGAAGAGGCTGAGGATCTGGTACCTGGCTGACAAATCCAGGTGGGGCGTGTGAAAAATAGATTGTGATGACACTAATACCAGAAGTGACGTACAAACTGGAAATGACATTTTGATGGTTTTAGAACATCTCATAATGTCACAAGTATGAACAGTGTTCTCCAGTCCCTTCCTAATTTTTGTCAGTCCCAACTTTCAACAACTAAAAAAACATATAAAAATTACTTATTTTCTAATTACCTAAATGTTATTACCTTGCACTACCAGACTAGCTGACATCATTGAAAAAATATACTTAATTGAATATCGCTGTTGTTTTGTTCAACAACAAAGATTCATAAGGTACTCTTTTTGCCGGTCCACAGGAACTGGCAGTCACATGTATCCCAAATCATCAGAAACCACATGTTCACCACTAGACTGATCTGTATAGAAAGTTTTATCTGGAAATAGTTAAAGGTTTTGGAGTTCTGTCCCTGAAACGAGCACTCATCTTATTGTCAATATAGTCCAACTTATCAGCATGAAAACATATAAAAATATAGAAAAAACAAAAATCCCATATCATAAAAAAGGCACCAGCTCAAGTGATCTGTATAGCAAGTTTCATCTGGAAATACTTAACAGTTTTTGAGTTCTGTTCCGGAAATGGAAAATGGATGGCTGACGGACAAGCTGATTGCCGTATTCCCCCGTTTTCTATACAGTTCAGTGAAAAAAATCATAATGCTGTTTAGTATGTTTAAAGATCCCAAATCACCAGTTCACCACTCGAGTGATCTGTATAGCTAGCTTCATCTGGAAATCTTTACCGGTTGTGGAGGTCTGCTCCAAAAACAAGCACTATACTCATTTTCAGTAAAGTCCAATTTGTCATCGTGAAAACATCATATAACAAAAACAAAATTAAAAAAACCCAAATCATCAACAAAAGGCACCATTTCACAACTCGATTGATCTGTCTAGAAAGTTTCAATAACAAATAGTTAATAGTTTGGGAAGTCTGCTCTCGAAATGGAAAATGGAAAATGGATGGAGGACAAACAGACAGACAGACATGCTGAATGATACATGCTGTTTTTTCAATTCAGGGGATTAAAAAAGGCTTAACACCAAAAACCATCCATAAAGATATGAGTACAAGATTAGGAATGGATGTCCCTGCCTATTTCCCCGTAAAGAGTTAAGCATGGCATGGAATGCCTTGAAGGCTATCCGCATCCTTGAAGGCCGGTCATGACAGCAACACCTGGAATGATCCAGGGAATCCACAATAATTTGATCACCAACTGTCACATGACAGTCATATTGCTAGTTCAATGCACAAATCAGTAATTGCCATGGCTACTTTTCACGTGAGTGGTTTTGAACGCCTTCAGTACCCACCATATTCTTTTAATTTGGTGCCATCAGACTTCCATCTGTTCTCAAACTTGAAGAAAGTTCTTGCCAGAACAAATTTTGACTTCAACACTGACAACATAGTAGCTGTGGAGAACTTTTTGGACAGCCAAGAGGACATATGAAACTCGGATAAAATCCCTCCAACATTGTTGGCAAAGGTGTACCAATGTGAAAAGGGACTACGTTGAAATGAAACCATTCTAAAAATCTTGTTGGAGAAAATGTTGGATTTGAAATGATTTCACACACATCATATCCACCATATAGTTTTCAAGTTTGTTAACTTTGTTATGAATGATCGTTTGAATTTCTTCTGAATACTTGAGAATAGGTTGGTGCCGGTCACAACGAATATGACAAAGATCCATGACATAATTGAGGACCACCTCAACAATTTCACAATCAGGTATAATTCAAAAGGCGAAACTAGCTAATACAGAAAGCAGTACATTTTTCCAGGAATAATGAACACTCACCTCGTATTGAGTACCAAATGCTATCACCATCCTCATCTTCTCCAGAAAGCATTTCTAGAAGTTCTCCGACGAGGTCATTTTCGGCCACTGATACAGCATAATTTGCCTTTAAGAAGGTTGGTGGGTTGGTAGACATCTTAGGTCTTGACACAACTTCAATGTTTAATTTGATGATTGCTTTTCTGCGAGGAGTCCCACTGTCAGATACTCTCACCTGTAAAAAAAAAAACACAGGTAGAATGCTTGCTATATTATATTGTAGATTCATGATGAATTCTATGCGCATACACTTATAAATGTTATTGTGCGGGATTTTCTTGAATGAAACACTGCAGAGAGCAATATATATTTCCGTTGCACTCATGTACTACCAGTGATTCAGTAATGAATGCCATCCATCATTACTGATCACTACTTTGTTCATATTTTATTTCTCAACTTTTATTACACAAAAATAAATCCCTCTTTGACCCATTCTTGTTGCTTTTTAGCAATATGTATAAACAACAGAAATACCAATAATAGATACAATAGAATTTGGGGTATCTCAAAGGTTTTTATATGTGTGTTTTACTGTTTGATATCAACCAATAAGTTATCTCAAAAAGAGAAACATCTTTAACCTTTTAGATGACAAGTTATTCTTAGTAAATACTGAAATATGTGTGAGAATTGCATTTGTGCAGGGCCTACCTCTTAACATATAATATAATGCAGAAATGGAGAAATTTAAACTTCATAGGGTGTGTAAAAAAAATTAAAAATATGCAAATAAAGGATTGCTTTGGAAACAGACAGTCCTAAATGTTGTCCTGAATTTTGTTATGTCTAAAAAGATCCATAATACATCACAGCCATTATTACTGTGGAATGGTCGCTTCATTCTTTTGGATCTTAAGATTTTCAACAGACGTTCGACTTCACTGCCAATTAAGTGTGACGTAACTTCAGGTTGATATATAGAGGATATTTCACGTGCCAAGTGAAATATGTTTCTCTCATCTCCACCCCTTTTATTTGCGACTAAAAATGAAGTTTCGTGATTGCAAAATCTTTAAAAAATATAATCAAAAGTAACAATATTTAGGGTCACAAAAACATTTACATTTAGATATGATTGTATACAAAATTAACTTAAGAAAAAAAATACTTAAAAATTATGCAACCGCTGTTGGAAGCGACAGAATACACACTGGTCAAGTAACAAAAATCAAACAATAGTTATCATCGTTTATAATTCCAAGAAAACTACCTCTTTTACATCATAGCCATAAATCCTGTATTTTGGCTGCAGACACACTATAACTAAATCTTCAGATTTTCGACAGAAGTCCTCTTCACTGTCAATTTCACACAACTAGTTGTTCCCCTAATAGAACATGTAGCTAGCTCTTCAGCTGTTCTGTGCAAAAAGGTGGGGAAAATGTTAATTCTTTCCAAAACATCTCCAGTGTTCCCATTTACCGGTAATTATCAGTTTTTTACCGGAAATATTAGGCTTGGACCGGTAATTCATGTGACTGCCAAATCCATTTGTTGTGACTTTGTATAAATAAAATTAAAAAAGAAGAAGCGAAAATTGTGACAGAATTTGTGTTAATGACATGTAGATCTAATTAAGTTACTTTAGAGATGACGTCACTGCACTAAACATGATGTTGAAAGAATACAAACCAGGAAATTTTCACACGTTTTTTTATTTGTTGAGAGTAGGGACTGATAAAAATTTAGTGGGGACTGGCAGTTTCAAAAGCCAGCGGCAACACTGATCTCACCACTGGAGGCAGATGAATTAGGGAGGTGGGTGGGAGTACTTCCTGATGTAATAGAGGTAGTTTTCTTAGAATTATTAACAATGATAACTTTTGTTTGATAATTTCTGCGAATCCTCTACCTCTATTACATCATAGCCAGAATATACCAGAGGGATAAGGCGGGATCTGCCTCTACTAACTCCCTGTGTAGTTGACAGCAATCCAATACTGTTGTATGAGTTCTTCTAAACTACCAGATTCAAACCCTTTTAAGAGGTAATTACTTTAGAATCTCTCTTAGCAGGTTTGAAATCGGGTACCGTATTCGACATAATAAGCGCCTGGGGTGCTCTCAAAATTAGAAATAGGGGCTCTTATTAGAATATTATTTTGGTGAAAAACAACAAGAACGTTGAAAGATGTCAAATGATGTCAGATGTCGTGGATTATGCTGACAGCCTGAAATGTTTGTATATAACAGATATATTTTTCCTGAATTTAATTGCCCATAATTAAGGGTGCATATAACAAATGTATAATGCACGAATAAATAGTCTTATGATTATATCAGTCAATATACGATAACTTCACTTGAAGTACCTTATTATTTGCTGATAATCATGAAATGATGTCTTTTGTTCTATTCTAACTCATCATTTGTTTCAGATTCTGAGAGTGACGCCACTTCTCAATGATGGCAATTCCTCTTTTGGACTGGTTTTGAAGTCATTTCTAGAACTTCTGACGTCATTTATGATGTCACTTGTGTTTATGACATCACTTCCGGTCTATATTTCTGATTTCTGATTGTGATGCCACTTCCGGTAGATCTGTAAATCAGCTGTTCTTTTACAGGTAGCCCTTGAATTCCTTACAAGCCATCAGCGAAGTCCGGCAAACGAACGGGTGATGAGAAACTTTGTCAGTACAAATTCAAAATTTGAGATAAAAAATCACCAGACATGTTCATTTATTGTTTAAATTGTATTTTTTTGTTCAGCTTGGCATTGTTTTATATCCAGGGATTAAGATTACCTTGTGTATTTTCTCGTAAACTAAGCCGGACACAGCTATCAGCTGTACACACGTTTTCTTGGAATCTACCAGTGATTCGGTCAAGACACACCCAATGATATAACTTTACAGTGTTTTAATGCAAGGATCAGCAAAAGGTGTATCTGAAACTATTTTTTATCAGGAATAATATATTCCAATATCTTGTTAATTTAGAGGCAGCTTTTACTAAACATATTTAAAATAATTATAATAACCCTAAGCGAAACAGCTGATCGCTATTGCCGGGTATTATTTTTTACATGGAATCAGTCTGTCCAGTCACCGCCAAGGCTCCTGTGCACGTGAACACGTGATCGCGAGAATTACGTGTTGACATAGAATCGTCCAACAAAAACAAATATGACTTTTAACGATTCAAAGTATGGCATTTATGATATATGTATCCATTCTCTGCCAACTAAAGTTCGTTTCAAGGTGTCAATAGCGGTAATCTGACCATGGTTGCTGTTAATAATGGTGAGTTGTGCAATCTTCCGATCGCTTCACACACGATTTCGCCGAAATTAATTAAAACAATATTAAAAGGAATTTTGAACAAATTAATGAAATAAGTTACAAACATAAGTCCAGATAGACAAAGAACACTTTTTATAGCCAGACAGTGTAATTACATGAATAATTTGCGTACTTCAGTATGGATTTGTTGACATGGTATTTCAGGGGTTACGTGCTAACGGTAATGTCTTTCCATGGGGGGAAAAAACATCAAAACTCATTAATTCGTGTATAATGCGCACCCCTTTCTACACAGCTGTGTTTTTTAGAGTGTGCACTATACTCAAGAAAATACGGTAATGTCTGTGATCCGATGGACCAGTAGCCGTAGACTGATTCTTGGCTATAAATTCCGGTAGGGACTGCAAGGTGATGGAGGTCAAGTTGGGAGCATGAGTGAGACTGGAATAGTCAAGTTCTCTGGCTGCGGTAGCCATGACAAGTAAAAATGCTGCTTTACAGGATTTTTGGTGAAGAGTGCTAGTAGAGCAGACAGGACGACTGATGAATTCCATTTTGGGAAGATCCAGGGAATGCAAATATCCTCTAGGCTGAATGCTTGCATGAGTCTGTTACGCACCGGATATGTTCCAATCATTAATCCATGGAGCTGTAGAGTGGAATGGAGGGTGGATCTTTTTCCTTCAGTGGTTCCATGTCGGAAGTTATTATCATGTCGTAGGGGTAGGAAGAAATTCGCAACCATGGGAATGTCCTCTATGACATTAGTTAGACCACATCTGTGTCTCTACTGGACGAATTTGTTGCATCTGTTGTCATAAATTGGGTGGATGACGATCTCCATGATCTTACGACAGCAGAAAAGGCAGCTTGAGAGAACCCTGAGGCCTGCATTCTCTGCGAGATATTTTCCAGGCAGTGAGATGGAGGCTGGGAATATTGGAGTAAAATAGGTTCAACCTGGGCTGACGCAGGAGATCTTTGCGAAGTGGAAGAGTGAGTGGCTTGTCCATCAGGAGTGATAGTAGTCTGGGATACCATGTCCTGCTTGGCCAAGTTGGAGCAATGAGGATGAATTTACAATCTGTCACTTCCAATTTCTGTATGACCCTTGTCTTGGAGAGACCATGGAGGGAACACATAGGCGAACAGTCGTGTCCAATCCATGGATAGTGCATCGATCTGGAGAGTTCTCGGATCTGGGACCAGGCTGACGTAAACCGGAAGTTGATGCTTGAGACAGTTCAAGAAGAGGTCCAGGGGTGTCTCAAACTGAGGTTATCCAGGTAAAAACATCTGGGTGAAGAGTCCACTCCGTGGGTAAAATCTCCCTCTCCAGGATAATCTGTCCGTTAGTATGTTCAGTTTGCCATCACTTCCATCTGGCAGCTGAATGATTCGGCCAAGTCAAACAGCTGAGTAGTTTCCATCAACAGCGAACTGGACTTGGTTCCGGTTTGCTTCTGAATGTAGGCCACTACGTGTTGTCTATGGCAATTAGGACGGATGATTTGATAAGGCATTCTTTCGATGTCTGGAGAGCATAATAGATTGCTTTCATTTCTCTGCAGTTCATGTGTAGAGTTGCTTCCGTCTCGGTCCATAAACCCCGAACTTTGAAGTCGTCCATGTGAGCTTCCCAGCCTGAATCCAAGGCGTCTGTAAGCAGGTGGTGTTCGGGAGCTGGTAGGATGAGCGGAATCCCCGTCATAACATGATCTCGTTGAGTCCATCAGATTAGATCTTTGTGGAGAGGAATGAGTACCCGTGTATCCAGGGTCTGAGATTGTAGGGAGTTGATCCAATTATGTAATGGGCTTAATTGTAATCAGCCTCTGTAAGTCTTGTAATGGACTTGTTGAACCGGTCCTCCAGGGTGCAAAGATATCCCGTACGTACCTGTACAGAAACCTGTAGACTACTTCTTGAACTGGATAAGTCTCTGACTTGGTCGGATGGATGAGGAATCCGAGATAAGAATTGGGTGAGGAATGTTACATCCTGACCCAGCTGGGTGTGTTCCTGATTGGTGGCCAGGAAATCATCTAGATATCTATGTAAATGGAAGAAGTTGATGACTGGCGCCGTTATTCTGGTGAATAACCAAGGGGCTACTTCTATGCCAAACGGTAGAACCTGGAACTCGTACTGACGGTCGTTTACTCTGAAATGGAGGTATTTTTGTGACATTGGTGGATTGGCACATGGAGATATGCATCCTGAAGGTCGAGGCTGATGACCCAATCTCCTGTTCTGAGTGATGAACGTAGTTTCCTGACTGAAATCTTGGAGGCGGGACCAAGTACTTCTTGTTGAGATCATTCTCATCTCTGTGGAGTTCTTTTCCGGTACTAAAAACACTGGGGAGTGGAACCCCCAAGTTTTGTTGGTATCCCGTAATCTCCGAATGGCCTGTTTGGTGAGACAGGTCTTGATGGCAAGGTCGGCTGCATCCACTTTGGCACCCTCCAGGTGTAACCTGCGTCCCTCTGGATGGGATATAAGTCGAGGGCACTGGAGAAAATGAAGCTTGTACCCGTAATGTGTGTCCAATTTTCGGCGTATAACTAAAGGCGCCCTCCCACTGGACCCAGAGACAGCGTTATGTTGAATGACAATGTTATCTGAAGACAAACCCAGTTCGATAGGCTCTCAGACGCTCGGAGGGGGGAGAAACAAGTCATCTTCTTTCCCCGCGATCTCCAGGCTTGAAAGCTCAATGGTCAGATCCCCGGCTTTTGGAGGCTTAGCTCCGAAAAGAATCTGACGACAGCTTGTCGTAATGCCGAGATGCCCGGTAGGATTTTTTTCCTGATGAGATATACCTCTTTTGCGGTCGTACATGGAAAGAGGAATCCCTGGCTGGCTCTCGTGCTCGTTTAGGCGGGTACTGGGATCCATGTGCCTTGACTGCCAGGTTGATCATAGACACTTGAAGTCTCTCTGTCGTGTCCTGTCTGACTTCATCTTGGATTGTGCCCAGCTTGTTGTTAAAGATTGTCGATTATGTGACTGGCTGTGACATAACCGTCTGCTTAGCATGCTTGGAGACAGCCCTTGATCTGACTTGAGACAGAAGTTGACGCTGAAGCCATAGGAGCTGGGAGGCAGTCCAGACCTGCGTAGATAACATATCCTCTTGCATGCGGACAATCGCATCTATCAGACTGTAGATAAGTCCCACTTGCTCCATTTGGATGGACATCAGAGTTTTTGCCGGGACATCATCAAAAGATGTTGGTGGAGGTGGCATCGTGTGTCAGATTCGGGCAATGAACGAATTGAGATACGTGTCAATGTCCATGGAGATCTTATTGACCGTAGTTAAATCCTTAACTAATCTGGCCGGGAGCACAAGTTTGGTATTAGGATTCTCTACCAGCTTGCTGAACTCCAGTGGCTGTGACTCTGGGAACGGCGATGCATGCATCTGATATAACTTCTTCCTCATAGTTGGGAGGGGAAGCCGATCATCGTGACAGAGCTTCTACATGGTATCATTCATATGGTCTAGGATCCCGGAGGTGTAACTTGGCCACTGTAAAGTATGTTGGATATGGGATGACGGAGCATGGCTTCCAGCGTACTCAGGCATTTCCGAAGAAGGCTACTGTTCAGTCTATGGCTGTGTGGTCAGCATGTAGTGATTTATAGCATCTATCATATCCACAAAGGACAACTCTGGTCCATACTCCCACGGAGATGATGTGGCCGGTTGATCGGGGGCCTCTCCGACTCCGGTGCCATGACTCCGGTTTAATCTGCCGACGTGCTGGCAGAGGGTCTGGATGTAACGGTCCGTGTGGGAACCGTATGTTTGTTTCGGCAGTTTGGGGTCAGCTCTGCGGGGGTAAGGCGTTCTTGCCACTACCCTGGTGATCTTCTAGAAGTCGTGATCTGGGCGAGCTGGACTTCGTTGATGACTAAGGCTTTGACAACTGCTTTAACCCCGTCTTGCCTCTTGGCGGGGGATGACTTCTGAGCCTCTCCAGAGCGCTGATCTCAAATCCTGAGGCTGGAGCTGGTTTGGGTGTTGAAGGGGTCGAAGGCGTAGATCGTCTCCTAAGTGGCTGATAAGATAGAGTCGACTTCCTGCCTGCTTGCGCTTTGCCTTGACTAGAGGCATCTAGCTTCATGAAGAAGGTCTTGGGTCTCCAGTAAGCATGAACTGGCCACACTTCTGACATGTCAGCGGAAAGTGGAGGATGCCATAGTAAGAGATACACACAAAAAACAACCCCAGTATACTTACGTATCCAGCCAGATCATAATAATAATATTTCTGAAGAAATTAATAAACAGTGTGACTACCTTATACCAGTTGCTAGAACGACAAAAACAACAACAGGTGTTGACTCTAGCACACACAGGAAAGAAGTGACATTTTCACCACCTTTTTACACCTAAGAGCTGAAGGGCTACATGTACTATTAGGGGAACAAGTAGTTGTATGTAGTTGACAGTGAAGAGGACTTCTGTTGAAAATCTGAAGTTATAGTGTGTCTGCAGGAAAAATACAGGATTTATGGCTATAATGTAATAGAGGTAAAGTATTCGCAGGCATTATGGCACTTTGCAAAACGAACAGTCTCGATTGACAAGTCTTTCATACTGAAGTATATAATAAGATGTCATATCCAGTTTCAGTGATATCGCTTCCTGTCTGTATGATGCCCCTTGTGGTTATGTTGATGTCACTTCTGTTTCTTATGGTGATTTAATTATGATTCTGATGACGTCACTTACAGTTGAATACATATCCTATACCGATATCACTTCCAGTCATTTGTATCCACTGTGGAACCGTTAAAAATCATCTGCTTACCCTGGACAAACAGTATGATCAAAGTGGCAAGAACATTTTTAAAGAAATCAGGCTCCCAAACACAACATTGTGAGTCATGAAGCACGTGACCTCAGACAGCACGTGCAAGGAGTGGTAAGATTTATTATTGTCACCCAGACTCATTTGAGAGCATACTCATATTGTCATGCTGCATGTTTCTCAATCTGTCACCAGCAGCTTGTGGCCCCGAATACCAACAAACACATAACATCGATGATCAACACCACTCTGGATGGCAAATGCCCAGACTCATTAATCAGAATGATGGCATTAAGAAGTGAGTGAGTGAGTAGGGTTTAACGCCGCTTTTAACAGTATTCCAGTTGTATCGCGGCGTGTCAGCTCAATGTTGGAGGAAAGCCAAGTGATGCAGGTCTCAGACGTTTACCACTTCGGTGAAACCCACGAGCACGGGTATGGTGCTGACAAACCTAGAAACATAATCGGGGCGAACCGGGATTCGAACCCACAATCATATGTTTCTGGCGTGCCCAAGGGACGCAACTCTGCACAGCGAATCGCGGCGCCTTAGACGACTGGGCCACCCGTGCCCCCATGGCATTAAGAAATTGGTTGCAATCTGCCACTCAGATAAGGGACCGGTTGCAACAGGCAACTGGTGTACGAGTACATGTCCAGATGGTGCGAAATCATCTGCACAGATGGCATTTCCATGCACAACGTAATGTGTCATCCCTCAACTTATTGCATGTCATTGGGTGTAGAAAATTTCAGTAATGGGATAATAGACATTGGGCTAATGTCATGTTTCTGATGAATTGAGGTCCATTCACGATTTCCATGACCGAAGGAATCGAGTTTGAAGACCTCCTCATGAGCGTTTTGTGGACGTTAACATTGTACAGCAAGAATATAGGCTGGTATCACACTGACTGGCCGAACGGCGCTCCATTGTCTAGAGTCACAGGTCAATGCTATCTGGACAACATCATTGCACTACTCGTGGTGCCATTTGCACAACCTGTTCGTCAACGTTTCATCTTTCAAGATGATATTGCACATGCTCATCATGCCAGGATTGTGACCCAATTATTCATCCAACAGATAACATCAGAAATCCTGTATTTTCACGGTCATTACACAATAATATCTTCAGATTTTTCACCATCACCTCTGAGAGTACCGATAAAACAAGTAAAATTATCCATTAGGGGAAAGTGTGTGGAATCCTGACATACTCAAAACAGAAACTGATGGTAATTGAGCTTCATTCTTCTGCATGTGTGAGACTGGAAGAGACGAGAGTATGAAGTTCAGAGACTCAGGCTGCTATGGCCCTGGTTAATATGAATGCCATGGCCATGGCTATTAGGAAATCTGCATTGTTGACTTTTTGTTTCAAAGTAGCAGATGTTAGAAGTTTGAATAGATCCTCCAAAAGTTCAGACAAATGACCGCGAGGTCCCATTTGGGAATAAGCAGTTTTGACATCCTCCAAGAAGAAACATCTCAAGAGTGTGTTTGAGAACAGGGTGATCTCCTAGTCCATTGTGCTGGAAAACTGAAGTTAAAGCAAACCAGTATGCTTCGATGGTGCAATGAAGTAACTTGGCATAAGGGCTGGCTATCGATATAGATCATAGAGATTGTTAATCATTAACTAAATATTGATCATTTATATGAACAGAGAGGCCTTTTGGTGCTCTTAACATATTGTTTTTCATAATTATATAGCTATGCTACTACAACTCTGACAGTCAGTTGCATGAGAACATAGTTTTACACATCCAAGAGACTGTATTGGTAGCTCTCCGCAGAGCTTTGATGACTGTACATGGACCAATGTAAACAACCAATGTAAACAAAGGATGAATATAAAATGAAATAGTTTTTCACGTTTTAGGATATTTTCTCTATGTCAGTTTATCTAAATGTGTAGACTCGTCAACTACAAATGTAAAACATATGCAATATCTTAAATGGGCGTGACAATGTGGCAGAGATACAGGCTGATGATCGAATCAAGTTACTTAACGGAGAGGTTGGATTGTCGGCAATGCTGTGAGGAGCTCAGTTGTTTTGGTTTGAGAATTGAATCGTGCATGAAGTAAAGGTGTGACATGAAACTTGGTAATTAAAAACACCCAGAACCTTCCACATACTGGCCCTTTCAGTGCGAAGAACATTAATTAAAAAAATAATATTGAAAATTTATCGTTTTGGTTGTGTGTGGGACTCAGAGGAGAACATTATCAATATTTGTTTTTATTTCTCACCAAGAGTGATAAACCAGGCTGAAAAGATAGGATAACCATAATGGTTACACCAAGGACTGACTTTCTTCTGTTGCTCCTATCCAATTAAAATATGTCAAAATCATGTTTCTTTGTGTTTGCATAATTTACCCAACAATTTGTTACGTTTAGATGTTTCATGTTACATCAATATAAGTTGGAGTTAACAAGTTTAATAATGTCCCACGTTTTGATAATGATGCATGTATAGTACACTGAACAATCAAGTAAACACACAAATTCTGTTCTGAAGACCAAGGCATAAATCGTAAAATTACCTGAAGCTCATACTTCCTTCCTTGAACAAGATCCTTGGTGGAGTATACAACCCCAGTAACGGAATCCACTCTGAACTGGGTCTGTCCATTCCCACGTTGGGACTTGATTGTATACGTAAGATAAGCATTCTGTCCCTCATCGCGGTCCTTGGCCACCACACGATACACATCAATGTCACTGTCTTCTCTCAAACATTCAAGAACCTTTATATTTGGAGCCTTGTCAGCAAACTGTGGTCGATTATCATTCTCATCCAGCACCTTGATGACAACACGGGTCTTGGATGAGAGCGGAGAACGGGCATCGTTGTCGGATATTGTTACCTGGAAATAGCAAAGAACTTGTCACATCATTTAAAATTTCATCATGTGCTTTGTTAACTTCTGTAAAGTGGACAGACAATACGCTGAATTCTGAAAGTATCAACAAAAACCTGTTTCACAGTAAAGTAAATTTATTGTACCCACAAAAACAGGAGCAGCCCAATCCCTACCTTATCCACCAGAAATCATGAACCATATTGACTTTACCAAATTACAGCTAACCACAGCAATTTCTATCTATATTCATATTTGATACCTAATGCTGGCTTATGCAGTAAAACTGAGGCCTAAGCAATGTGTGGGTGTGTGGGGCTGCTTCCGAACTAATGCCAATTTTATAGTGCTAGCCCACTGAGATACCATGCTGCAGTTTAACATGAATACCACACAGTATACTGACTGAGCCGACCAGTCCTTGTCACAGATCACTTCAGAGTAAATACGAGTACCATCTTTTAACGTCTTTTGGTATGACATGGCCGGGGATCAAACCTCAGACCTTCTGCTCCCCCGGGCAGATGCTCTATTCACTAGCCCTCAGAGTCGGTAGTTCTAAAGATTAAAAAGGAGGGCTCTGCAGATTATCAATAGTTTTGCAGAAGAAACAATTTTTGATATTTTCGAACTCATGAACACGTTTATCCATTCTTGTTATATGCAAAAGGTTATCCTTCTGTCCATGGCACAGGACCAAACATTCTAAAACATTAATTCCAGATGCTATCATCCTTGTTTCAAAAACTTTCTCGATTTAGCCAGTGGCTGAGCACCATATGACCTTCTGTTACCTTTAATCAAATTCCAATCATAAAAACACAAGTTATCAGAAACATAACTTTTTTTGACACTTAGTTTATCTTGAAAGACCTTGACCTTCAATGCAATCCAATCTTGATGACAGAAGGTTATAAAGTGTTCCCTCGCTACAACGCTTCCTTCGGGGTCCAAATAATTGATGAGCGTTATAGATGATCAGCGGTTTAACGAAGGTAAGTCATAGGTGGTAGATGACCAACAAAACATGCCCTGCCTACCTAACACAATCTACGTTGCACGTTTCAGAGTTTCAAAAAAGATCAGAATGGAAGTTGTTTATGATTCATTGTGTAAAAAAAGATTTATCGAGTATTAATATGCGCTTAATATAAACTTGGTCAATAAAAGTATGAAATTTGATATAAAACATTACTGGACATGATGATTTACCATTTAAAATGTATTTCCTGCTCTCAAGGGCATTGTCTTATATGCAGAGATTAAGATTACCGTGTGTATTTTCTCGTAAACTAAGCCGGAAATAGTAATCAGCTGTGCACACGTTTCCTCGCAATCTACTAGTGATTCAGTTAAAACATACCCAGTGATAACACTTTAATAAAAAAAAATTATGCAATGGTCAGAAAAAATTGAATCTGAAATTATTATTTTATCAGGAATAATATATTCCAATATTCCAAATATTTTAGATGCAGCTTCCACCATATATACTTAAAATTATAAGAACCACAAGCGTAGCACTTTGGTACAGATTGTATGCAGGATATTTTTTGACGTATGGAACGATTTTGACCAGACACCGTAGGGACTTCCCGCTCTACATGTATTTCGATTGCGAAAATGTTACGTTGACATTTAATAGTCAAACTGCCTCAAATATGACTTTTAGCAAGTAATGGGACGGCATTTATGATATGTGTTTCCATTCTCTTGCAACTAAAGTTAGTTTCAAGGCTTCAATAGCAGTAATCTGACTGTGGTTGCTTTTAATAACGGTGAGTTGTGCGATCTACCGATCACTTCCCATACGATTTCGCCGAAATTGTGAACATAATTATAATTATTGAATGAAATGTTGAATATAATTAAAAATATATATTGCAAACAATAGTCCAGATAAACAATGAACAATTTTTTTTATTACCAGATATTATAACAATAGGATTAAATTGCGTACTTCAGTTCGGATTTGTTGACTTGTATTTCCTGTGTTACATGATCGCGGTGATCAGCTGATAAAGTTTTCTGAGATGGGGGAAAACATTGTGTCATTGGAAAACTTGAGTTTGTTGAAAATGTTTGTAAATTTTGGGAGCTATGCTTTACCGTGCGATATAAACGAGTTAGCGCCATATTGAAGGGCGCAATAACGAGGGAACACTGTACAAAACGTTCCTATTCTTCAACCCTGACATGGACGGCAAATAAATCAAAAGTGAACATCAGATTCATGGTAAAAAGAGTAAGGAAACATTAACAAAGTTAACGACTGGACAACAGGCCAACAAAGGAAAAGACAAAAATGTAAAATTGACAGTCAGTCTCAAAGGCAAATTCAAAAACAATAGAAAAAAATATGGACATTTTATATATTATGATAATTTCAAGAAGGCCAATTGAAAGTAAAACAACATTTTGCACACTGCCAAACTGAATTTGGAAAAAGGCCCCTTAATTTCAAATTCACCTCCTGTGATCGTGAATGGCAGGAAGTCTTTCAACTCAGAGAAGTAAGTTTGCGAACATTGTTTCAGTGTAGAATTCTCCATTATTTCCAAGAGTTTCGTCGCCAAATCACAAACAATAGTTATTGTTAATAATTCAAGGAATTAATAACTTCCATTACATAATTGTTGGAAATCCTATATTTCGGCTGTCATCACACTATGAAAAACCTTGCGATTTTCAACAGAAGTCCTCTTCACTATCTACTATCAGTTATTAGTTGTGCAACTGTTTAAATCATGGTTCCCAAGCCACATGCGCATAAGGAAAACCTGACTCCTTTCCAACATCAGCAACCTGGATGCAGATTATTGGGGAGGTGGGTGGGATTACTGTGACAGAGAGGGCTTCATATTTAAGTCCATGTGATGATAAAAGGGCACTTAAGTATTTGATGCAAACAAATGTTACATAAACATTTTGTGAAAATAAAAAAAGGGCAAAACTTGAAAGCCGTAATTCTATGGAATTTGGGTAGAAATATTGATGTTAGAATCCAGAAAATGCATCATGTGGCCACAACGTGTACAATACATGCTATGGCAATTAAAAATGTATTTGTGCCACCATATAGAAATGTTTACGTAACTCAGGAATGTACAGAGCGTGTATTTGCTTTCATTTCCAGCTTGTACATGTTCATGTTGTTCAAGCATGTGCCAGTTCTACCAGTTGTACCTGTTACACAAGTACCTGTTCCATCTGTTTTACAAGTTGAACCACTGTATTCATCTGTGTGTTGAAATCAGAAAAGATAACCAAACAGTGTACAGAAAAGAACTGCCTTTATTCATATGTATTCCCCACAATAAGAATCAAAAACCTGTAAAACATCACTGCCAGAATATACCAGAGGTAATGATGGGCTCTGACATATAGTTTGTATATTGTTTAATGGCGCAAATCAGGACTGGCAGAAGTCCCATCTGTTGTCATGGATGGCAGATCTCGCCACTGATGCTGAGGAAGATTTGGAGTAACTGGAATCCTGTATCTTACGCTCGATAAGATGGAGACTGTGTTGACTTTCATATTTAACACCTGATCTGGGTTAGTGTATGAGACCTCAATGTTCCGGAAGTCTGAGGGGTCTGGGGAACCACAGCTGGGTTGGCCATTCGTGCAGTCTGTGTCCTCTATTTTCCACAGGACACTGTCTTTGAGAGGCCAAGGTGGGTTGGCATACACCAATATCACTGTCCAATCCTTGGACAACGCCTCTGCTTGAAAAGCTTGGGGCTCCAGCACAAGGCTGCCATACACTGCGAGCTTGTTGTTAAGACATGTGGAAAACTGGTCCACATGAGGTATGTCCTACACCATTGTTTTCCATTGGGATACCTCCATGTGGAGAGACCATTCTGTTGTCACATTCCTTCCCCAAAGGGAATAGCTGTCTGCCATAATGTTGAACTTTATGCGACTAGCTTCACTGGTCTAGCTGATATGGCAAATAAACGTTTAGTATCACTTGTCCAATCTATCGACTTGGTTCCCCCTTGTCTCTGGATGAACCGTATTTAACGTAATAAGTGCCTCGGGCACTCTCAACATTAGAAATAGGGGGCGCTTATTTAAATATTATTTTGGTTGAAAAAAAAACAGAATTGAAAGATCATAAATTTTGTGGTTAGGCGAAGGCAGAAAATGATTGCTATCAGTATTTTACCCTTTAGATATATGTCTCTTACAAATAATACTATGTGCATGCTTTCACGTATTAACTTACATATCTACGTATTTGTGCTACAGTAGCTCCACATTAACGAAGAGTAGAAAAGATAGTCAGCGCCATTGTTCCAAACAGGAAGTACCAGTAATCAGCAGGTAAAGTTGAAAAATAAAATATAAACATGCACTTTGTCTTTGTGATTTTCAAATATTACCTTTTATCATATAATGGGTAGGCTTCTCGGCAGGATAAAGCCAACGGATAAAAACAATATCCGTTGGGGTCATATGCGGATAGAGATGCAAAGATCAAAGGTCAAGTAGGGACTACTTTCACTGTTTATAAACAAACATGGCGTCGCCCTCGTCATTAGGCGATCGAGTCAGAATTAACCATGGGGAATCTGGATAAACTACAGGGATAATTGCTGTCATTATCAAAAGAACAGTCCAATATACTGAAAATCAGTGTCTAACTGTGACGTAGCTAAGGCATTTTATAAGTTTTGGCAACTTTGGAGATATAAATTTAAACACAATTTAGCGAGCGCACAAGGCCTAGCCAAGCGGGATCAGTTGCCATATCTGTGCTTGTAGACCTCTGTGGCTTGAAACCTACTCGACAAATTAAAATAGTTGGATTTGGCCGAAATATGTTTGAATTGTTACCTTGTTTCGTTTTGTCGCTGTGTGTACATCTGACTACTCTTCTTAACGTTATGACAGGACAGACCGACTGTCAACAACGTCTGAACGTGGCCGTGACGTCTCATAGACTAGGGTTAGAGTAGCTTCCCTTTGACAAAGGGCAGTTACTCTAGTGGACAGACCGAAAGGCAATTAAAAACAATTGTTGTTTTGCGTATATGTTGCTTCGCCACTGCATAAGAAATAGATTTCAGTTGGAACTATATTGGCTACTGTCACTGTCCGACTGACACATCACTTTCCCTCTGAGGTAATAAATATTAAAGCGCGCATTCCAGGAAAACTCGCAATGTTTCGGTAATGTTTGTGAGAGAGGGAAAGCGATTTTGAAGCACAGAATTAAAGAATGACATTATATGATAAAGAGGTTATCACGCTTGTGTCTTTGGGGATGGTAAATATCCTGTATTAGGAATAAACACTATGTATTTAGCTGGCCAAGGCTCGCTAAATACAATGTTTATTCCTAATGCAGGATATTTACCATCCCCAAACATACTCGCGTGGATCATGAGTCATATATACTGACAGCCTGAAATGACACTTCAGAAAAGTCTGTGCATGGTGTCGGGCAGGGAAGTCGAAAATCTATTTACCAGTAGAACCGGAAAGGCGAATGGAGGGGTAAGGGACTGGGGACCGGGAAGGCGAATGAAAAGATCAGTGATGTGTACCCTCGTTATGAATTCAACGGACACTTATACATTGAGGACACTGGGGTGTTGTGAGACGGAAAAGTGAAGAAAGAGATAAAAAAAATTGAACTCAGAGAATGTGATTACTAACTTCCATTGAACTCGTGAGACGGAAAAATAAAGAAAGAGATAATCTACTAAAATTGTTAAAATTGAACTCAGAGAATGTGATTACTAACTTCCACTGAACTCAGATTAAGTAATCTAGTAAAGAAACGATGAAGCTATAACAACACACGGGAATCAGTTAATCTCTACTACTATATCTTGTATTGAGAAGATGCGACTTTAACGCAAAAAGTTGTTTGAATTGCGAGTAGGATGTCTCTTTGTTCTGAAACCCAAGTAAGAAGTATATCAGATTTTTATATGTACAAGATCATTAACGTTCAAAACGATAACTAATGCACAGGTACGTTTGATTTTCATCGACTCTGTTCGTGGCAGCAAGCATCTTTACTACAGTGGTCATAAGTATCGTATTAACAAGAAGACTGATGAGAAGACTTATTGGAAGTGTGTCACCAGCCAGTGCAAGGCCAAACTCATCACCTCCGATGATGTCCTTCAGTCAAAAGGACAGGCACACAACCATGTAGAACAGCCCTTCATCATGCACGTTAATGCCTTCAAATCGAAACTAGTTCATCGTACCAAGACCGAGGTGACTCCTATACCCAGGATCTACGATGATGAGATCGCCAACCTGAGGAAGAACCATGACGTTGTACCTGATGGTGTGCTGGCTGAGATCCCGACCTTTGCAGCGATGAAGACTATCCTTTACTGACAGCGTCACAAGACTGTTCCACGCCTGCCTCAAAGTAGACTACATGTCAACTTAGAAGGAGAGTGTACCCGTACGAGGAGAGAGATTTCTTCATACGGTACCTATGTCACAAGGAGAAGACCCTATCCTTATCTTCACTACTGACAAGAACCTAGAACTGTTGTGTGAAGCAGACATTGTGTATGCAGATGGCACTTTCTCGTCTTCTCCGAAGCTGTTCGACCAAGTGTACACCATTCATGCTGAGTTTCAAGAGCATATGTTCCCTCTTGTACTCTGTCTTCTACCAAACAAGGCAGAGTGTACTTACGTGAGAGCTTTTGAATACATCCAAGAGGCTGCACACAACTTAGGTTTTGACTGGACTCCACGGGTGTTTCAGCTAGACTTTGAGCGCGCTGCCCACAACGCCGTTCAATCTGTGTTCGCAACTACACATACTAGAGGCTGCTTCTTTCACTTTACCCAGTGTATGTGGCGACGCGTACAGAAGGAAGGACTGGCAACAGAATACACTAGCGTTGAAGAAGTGAAGAAAGTTGTAAGACCAGCTTCTGCCCTTCCTTTGGTGCCACTAGACATGGTTGAAGACGCGTGGGCTGATGCGATTGCAGACAGTCCTCAAGGCGTCAAGGTGACGCGCTTCATGGACTATGTTACCACTACATGGGTAGAAGGATCTTGGAGCAAGGACCTGTGGAATCACTTCGGAAACCAGGGACGCAGAACAAACAACAACCTTGAAGGATGGCATCATCACCTGAACAAGAGCACCCAGAAGACTCACCCGAACATCTTCGAGGTAGTGAATCTCTGAAACGTGAACAATCTCTAACAGAAGTGAGGGTTGAGCAGCTAGGCACTCACCCAAGAGCACCTGCTCGGAAGAGAAAATACCGAGGGATTGACTCTAGACTCCATGCCTTGAAAGAAGATCTGTTGAACCAATTGACGACCACAATGGACTACACTAACGATGTGGCAGATCTACTGCACTGGGAATGAACTGAATTATTACATAAATGATAAAATGTATGTCTATATACATCTTCAAATACATGCATGATATATGATATATACTATACTTGTTATTTATTGACTTTGTTGCCCAGATTAAATAGTGTCCTCATTTCATTGGTGTTTTCTTTGTAATTAACAAGTACCGGGAAGGTGATCATCTGCCATAATAAGAATTTTTGTGATGACCGGGAAGGCGAACGTAATTTCTAACTCTGAGGGATTGATTTTAGCCTTCCCGGCCCATAACACTGTGTGCATCATACATGAGAAATATATTTTTTCCAGGTTTTACCTGCAAATAATTAAAGATGCGTATTATACACGAGTGAGTATTATACACGAACAAATAAGTTTTGATATTCATTGATCAATTGGAAGGGGGGTTTATTGGGATTATATATATTAGCAAATATCGCTGTGGGAGCTTATTATGTCAAATATGGTAAGCTACCACCATGGTGTTTTCTGTGGCCACAAGGATTGAAGATAAAGATAAACGGTGGTTACATGTGTAAAGTGCACTGAAGGACTCCCATCTTAAGGTAAATGAGGTGAAGGTCCCTTTCAGAAGGATGCCATAGCCCTAGAATAGTTAGATTGTCCATATGAGCTACCCAGTGGAGTTGGTGTTCAGGTGCTGGAAATACATGTGGAATGCCTTCAAGACATTTCCAGTAATGTCCACCAATTAAGATCATTTGGCAATGTTGGCGGAAAAGATATTAGAATATTATATATAACCTTGGTGACATTACAGAGTTAAATCCATGCCTGTATGAGATGAACTTATAGTCTTCCCAAAAGGCTTCCCTAGCAGTGTGGTCAGGCTGATCTGCTAATCGGTTACCATCTGCAGTTTCTGAAGGAATTAACCCTCCATTGGACATGGGTTTCCCTGTGAAGCTGGAATCCAGCATCAATAGAAATGTCTTGTGCTGGCTTGATCTCTGATTGGGTCAGATGCAGGAACAAGGAACCAAGATGAAACAGTAGTTAGATCATGAAAGTTGTGTTTTGGCAAAGCTGGTTCTTGTCCTGACTGGCTGACAGAATATCATTGATGTATTCACGTAGACGCAATAGCTGGATGTGAGCAAGTTTGAAGGACCGGGATGTAATTTGAGTTCAACAGCCAGGTGGTGATGGATATCCCAACGGTAGTACCAGAAACTTGTAATGGTGGCCTTTGACTGACGTCCAAAGTCTTCTTACGCATTCCTTCTGGAACTTCGGTGGGCGTAACCAATATTCCTTGTTGAGAAACTTTCAGACCTATGATCAGAAAATGTTTGCTTTGGTCATGTACCTTGGTATGATTGAAAACATCAGGATATTTTTATATAGTAATGTGTAGTTTTCTATCAGTTATAAATGTGCGAAATATTTCTTCAATTGGCCCTTGTCTTGTGAAGCACTGACTGTTTGAAATCACCCACCTTATGGAGTGCCTTATGCCAAATTTTCTTGAACTTACATGAATTGCGTTATTGAAGGTGGTTTGCGTTTCATGCAAGGAACCTTTTCATATCATAACATTTGTGAAAATTGATTTCAATAATCATATCTCTGATATCTTAATTTTTATTGAGTATAAATTTGATTTCTTTTAATCGGCAATAAACAGCGCGATGGTAAAGTATGGACCATTTCAGTAAATTTATTATCCAAACGTTAAACAGAAAAAAACCTTAATTTTCTAGGTCATCATGTCAGTTGCAGAAATATGAACATTCAGGTTAATCTAACGTGTCATGTTATAAAATTTGCAGAAAACAATTAATGTCTTATGAATATTCACCAATCCTAATCATGCTAATTTCAAGTGTTGTGGTTGAATATTTACGATATACAGCAATAAAAAACTTGTGTCATGGTGCTAGCAGACATCCTAAAATAAAACATGGCGCGCTTCGCCCGACTTCCGCATAACTTATTGCTATTTTAATATCAACAAAGTTTACATTGCGTTTATAAATAAGCCTTGGCGAAAGTTCACGATCTTCTCAATCAAAGAATGTTTTATTTATCATTTTCTGATTAATATGATGAGAGAAAAACAATTTTTTTTATATATTCTGACGTCAATATTTCAGTAAGTGTAAAGGTCACCAGATGTGATGTCACAGACAGGGGTAATCTGCTGATAATCTTTCGTAACAAAACAGTTACAGTCAATTTTGAAATATATTTTCCTATCAGATACAGCAAAAATATAAGTCAATACATTGTATAAGTAATCACCACTAACATGAAATAAAAGTATTTATCATATACTTCAGTGAGAAAGACTGAGTTTTCTGAAGTTGAGAAAAGTGATATTTTCATTGCAGTGAACATAACACTTGATATTGCACTGCAGTGAACATAACACCTGATATTTCACTGCAGTGAACATAACACGTTGACGGAACTATGTTGGCCTACACCAGACAGCTCGTACACAAACTGTTGATTTACGTCAGTTCAACGTTGACATGTCATATAATGACAGATGGTCATTTATGTAGTTAATACCGATTCTTACCGTTTGTTATTTTGTTGAAAATGATTTGTATTAAACTGTGAATTTCTCTTCTGATTTGTCAGTCGATACTTAACGTTTCGCAAAGCGCCATTTTGTTACTTGAATTGCGTGTATTCTTTCGCTTCGAACAACCGTCTCATTGATTTGAAATTTATTTTTTGATGAAGTTGATTTTGTATATAATCATATCCAAATGTATACTAAAGAATTTTAGTGACATCAAATATTTTTGGTTACTTTTGTTTATATTTTTTAAGATTTAGCAAAGACGGAACTACATTTTTAGTCGTACTTACAGGGGGTGGAAAACCGTCCATGTGTGTTATGTAGGGAGAATTTACGCTTGAAGGTTTTACATTTGTAACAAAATAATTTAATCTTCCTGCAGACAACTACACCAAAAGTATATAATAAATAGAACATTTCATGTGTCGAGTGAAATATCATGTTTCTCTCATCTCGTGACGGGGGCAAAGGAGATATTTTCTCCTTTCCCCCCGTCACTCGGTGAGAGAAACATGATATTACACTCGACACATGAAATATCCTCTATGACTTGACATATGACAGTATGACATATTATTTAATCCATTTGACCTTGCTCCCGTGACCCGGAAACGGTAGACGACATGCCACATGCAAGTTTCTTGGTATCTTTTATCTGAACTTTTGTTTATATTTAAGAATCACCATTCAATGTTACGATGAGTAAAAATGGACATGATTCATATTTCTGCGTTAAACACGCTGATAAGCTGGTTTTCACTATAATAAGTGTATCCCACGCAATACATCTTTGGATATCGTCAATCAGCAATGATCACCCTCCACAACAGGTGTGCGAAAATGGGCTTGACAAAACGTGTTTCAAAATAACACTTCTGCTGAATATGATTTTTTTCTGGGTTCTCACCGATGAAATAATGTGTAATTAGTCTGGCATGACTTTCCAGGTTTGTTACAGTATGCTTGTATGTCTGACAGTGAGCCTCATGTCCCTGGAGGAACATTAACCACTGTGGACAACAGGTTCTCGTCTATCAGTCAGTATAATGTATACAAAATTAAAATAAATGCAGATCATCACCAGCCTTTGATCTGACATCCTTGATCATTTGAGGGGTTTCAGAATATCCAGTCAGAAAAGGTCCTTATCATGATCCATTTGCCTCAGTCTTCCTTGCCACACCCCATGACTTTAGTTCACCTTATGTGGTCTATTTTGCACATACATGTACTGCTGTAAACCTGTTTTTCCTTTGTATGCAACCACTGTATCACAACTTCCTCAGCTGGTGTGTATAAAGGTGCCCCTGCTAGCATGTAACAAGAATTGTGAAGGAAAGTCACACTTTCAATCAAAAACATATTTGTCTTTCCTTGAATACTCTTTGGTTAAGTGCCTGATATTGTCAGTGTCATAAAAATTTTAAAAAAAGATTTTCATAAGGATTTTTCTTTGACAGACCTAAGTCAAGCCAAGGGACAAGTTAGGTAGAATTACGACTTTAAATGTCCTCATTTCTGAGGTGTCCATACTTTTTTCTATTTTTTTTATAAAATATGTAGATTTACCTGTTACTTTACCTGTTACGTAAAAACAAATTCTTGTCTTAAAATGTGAAAAGGAATCATTCAGACGATAATTGTTTTTATCCCATCGTTTCACAAAATCCAGTTGAAATGTTGTGATTTTTGTACCCATAATTTCCAGTGATTTGGTACCCAAATGGGTATGTGATTTTGTAGATCTACAGTGCGGTGCCAGTTATATTCGTACGATCCAAAATGGCCGCTGTTTGTTTACATATCGACTCGCTTTTACAGAGCGTCATTTATTAATGAAAAAATTATCTACATACCTTAATACTTGGTCAGATGCCCTTTCATAGTCAGAACTTTAGATATCCGGCGTGGAATAGATTCATAAAGGCCACGAATAAAGTCTAGCTCAATGTCCTGCCAAGTGATATGGATCGCTTCAAACAGCTGATCTTGGTTAGTGATGTCGTTTACGGTGTCCTGTAGTTTTTTCTTTAGTTTTAGCCAAACATTTTCTATAACATTTAAATCCGGTGATTGTACTGGCCAATCCATCGTGTTTATGGCATTGTCGGCGATGAATTTTTTCACAATATTTGCCCTATGAACCGGCACATTGTCATCTCGAAATATATAGTTATTGTCTGGAAAATGTCTACAAATTACTGGCTACAAATTATTGTCCACAATTTCTATGTATTTCTGGGCATTGATGTTACCATTTACACGCACCAAAGTCCCCACACCATGATAACTGATACTCCCCCACACCATCAAACTCAACTTCCTGGTTCGAGGGGGACACACGCACTCGGGTCGATCGGCTTCATTTTCCTTTCTCCAAATGTATACACGATTATTATTTCCAATAACCACCTGACTCTCATCATTTAAGATTACATTTTTCCAAAAATCATTGGCAGTTTCTTTCCTCATACTCCGACACCACAAGACACGTTTTCTTCTTTTCACCCCCCTAACAACCATCTTTTTTTTCGTGATGCGCCTGTAGAATCCTTCTCGGTGTAATTCCCTTTCAAATTGTTCTTTTCGAGACAGGTTGGTCTCTCATCGAATTGAAATTACCAGTGATGTCCTTCAAAGGTCTCTGTCTATTATTTTTAACAGCGCGGTGCGATCTCTGTCTGACAACTTTTTTGTCTAGCTTTCGCTGAACTTTAGCAAAAATACTACCCAAAGTAGACTTGGGAACCCCCAACAGGTCAGTAATCACTTGATAACTTTTCCCCTCTTCTTTTAACGCTATTCTTTTCACATCACCACTCAATTCCTTAGATTTTCTCCCCATGTTTGCACTGATTATCGTCTGTTTTGATCAAAACGGCAGACGACACTTTGAAGGACATCATGTGACGGTCACTTGATCAAAGTGACGTCATATCAAATTTATCATGGTTCCGAGCATTACTGACACTACGCGAAACCTTTTTGTCCTCGTAAAATATTTGACGGTTATAAACCGTTATGGATTGTACGAATAGAACTGGCACGGCCCTGTACCTAGAATAATTTTGTTTAAGTTTCAAAGATATGCATTAATTTTAGTATCATAAAGTTAATTTACAATCCCTCTCCTATCAATACAATACAATTAACTTAGGTTTAACCAACTTAACTGACAAGATGTCAATTTCCTATCAAGAGCAAACAATCAATTTCAAGGATCATAGTCATAAACATATTATGAACTTGAAGAAATGTTTTATTATATGTTCTGCTCATTTACTATTGTTGGCAATATACATGAAAACATCAACATAATTATAGATCTATTGTCTTATTTTCTTAGATATAAATTCACAAAGTATTTTGGGTACAATGATTAAAACAATAGATAAAACTGCTAGTATTTTGATTGTTTTTCGAAATCTGCATTATTTGCTACTGAATGGTGTACCTAGAATGTATATAAGTTGAGATTTTGTGTATATTAAAACATTTTTAATTATTCGCAGTGTTTGTTGACTTTGTTCTACTTAACAAACCGCGTGTTGGGCCACGTCCAAATGTGATTCTTACATTGGTCCGCTTGTTAACAGCAGGCCAATGTCAGAAAGTTTATCAACCGAAATCATTTGCAAACTCGATAAAAATGTGATATTTTTTTTACAAAGATTTATGCATCCGTGTAAATAATTCTAGAAAATTAAGTTTGATGTAACTAAGGATTGTAATACTATTACGGGATCACGTTGCATGTGGAGTTGTTTGTTTACCGCCACCGCAATCGATGATGTTACGATTCAGATTGTTTTGTTTACAATTAATCACACCAAAATTGGCTAATTTATAGAAATTAAGGAACTTGAGAGTTTTCTTTTCATCAGGTAATGAAAAATTATTATCGAATGTTAAAAATGATAACATTATAAAGAAAATATCGGACTGCATGCTGCTCAACTTGAAGTACCAAAAGTCAACAATGGACATTTCTCGAGTTGTGTGCCGAGAACTTTGGCCGAAACCTTTTTAACTCACGATATTTTCTTTTTGAGGTAATAGAAACAACTGAAAGTTTTGATATAGAGCAAGCTGAGCATTTACCCATGTCATACATAATTCAAATGTTACGCAAAGCCTTCTTTTGTTTGTGGGTGTCCTAATGCTATTCGCCTGTCAAATGCGTTTGACATTAGCATTGACAGCTTTAATTTGGACAAAATGATTGTGTCAGCTTTCGTTTTTTTTATTTCCAACTAATTTAAGCTGTAAAAGCATTATTTAAATAAGCATGAAATACTCATATATGACACTTTTGGAGGAACATACACACAAGCAATGCAGAACCTACCAACAAGAAAGGAAATGTATTCAATACTGCGAGATGACATTATGTGCCAAGTTTGGTGAAGAAATATGGTACGGTTTTCAAGATCTGCTCCGGAAACGAGGACTACCATTATTTATAAGTCAAAGTCGTTGCCATGGAAACTCGAAAAAGAATTTCTTTAAAAATCCCGAATTATCAAAAGGCACCAGTTCACCACTAGACCTATCTATGTGCTAAGTTTGGTGAAGAAATATGGTATGGTTTTCAAGATCTGCTCCGGAAACAAAATGTGACTTCGTGGAGGGGGATAATAACGTGTTTTACAAGCAGATATTTTCCTTGATAAATGTTGGCTTCATCTATCACAAAAGAGTCTCTGGGAACTTGGTGTCACAGCAGTAAAAGCTTCTGGTTGACTGGTGTTGAAAGAGTTCATTGATTAATTTAATTCTTGTCAGATCTCAATTTCTCGATGCCATGCTAAACCTGGGTTATGACAAAGACTTGTAACCTGAAACTGGGCCATAATAGAATGAAGTGCTTATGTTTTGAGATGGAAAAGGCCTATGGCCGCCTGCATATCCCAACATGATCATCTGTGTCAAAACTTATTCCTCAGGCTCAAAACTGGCAAGAGACCATCAACTTTTTCTATAAACTCCACAAAAAGGAACGTCTCAATAAGTAGTCAGCTGTTGGATGTCTTGTTGAGATGGCCATCTAAACTTGGTTAGAAGTCCAGGGGCAGGTGATGATACGGAACAGTCGGCGTCGGACATACTTACAGTACCCCATCTTGTGCCCGTTAGGTTCTCTGGCTGACCAGATGATAGGCCAAGATGAAGATCTGACATAATTATTGAGCATTTCTCAAGATTCAAAGTTACCTGATTAATGTTTACCATGCTTTGTTTATATTTAATTTCAGGGAATATTTAATCCGCTGACAGTTCAAAATTGACAGTCGTCTGCCATCACAACCCAATGTTGTTGTTTTTAGCTCAAGACAGAACCCACGTTTTTGAAATGTGCCTCACTTTATGTCTTTTGTACAACAGCACTGAAAAGGTTTTGGGATAAATGTTCAGAAATCAAGAAATATAGGAAAAAGCTACACTGAAACGAACCTCTCTCAGAGGAATGAGTTTACATACCTTGTGGAAAAATCAAGCACAGGGCGGATATTGTGGGGATTATTGGAACATAACTGTGACTACCTTTCCCAATCACTGCCTTATGTTTGCAAAGAAAAGACTTCCAGGTCTTACCTCCAGTGCATGCTCAGGAACATCTTCTCTGTTCAGTGCTCTCCCTGTGGTGCTGATCATGCCTGAAGAAATGCACAAAGAACATAAAGTTTGACACTTTCTTTGATTATTTACATTCTAGGACCCATTGGCATGAAGCAACTTTTGCACAACTATAGTTAACTACCTTAAAGTGTGCACCCAAGCATAATGTGGGCACCCCGCTGTGGGAGCGGCAGAAAATCTGAGTATTTTGTGCAGTAAAACACTACATCATATCTATTCAGCAACTCAGGTGAACGAACAGGTGATAACAAACTTGGTCAATTAAAATGTGAAATTTTCTCCCAATCAACAGAGGATTCAAAGCATTAGAAATTGGCACTCGTCCTTTAGTCCTTACCAAACTGCCCAATAGTAAAGGTATCCTAAGGACTAGTAGAAATTTGCCCGTTTTAAGGGTTTTGCTATATGTTATCATTATAAGGACTTAGTGGACAAAAACTGTTAGTGTCTAACCCTGATTCAGTTGAAACATACGCTATAATACAACTTCATAGAATTTTGTTGTAACGATCAGAAGAAACTATTCGTTTATCCGGAATGAAATATTGTGTTATTTTAGTTGGAGCTTTTATTGTATATATCTAAAATAACATTAACCATAAGCGACGCACTTTGATACCGCTGATTGCTCTTGACGGATACTTTTTATACATGGATCAATTTGACCAGTCATTGTTGAGGCTTCGGGCGGTCTATTTTCCATACCAAAAAATGTATGTTGACATATAATAGTCAAACTACAATAACAATGACTTTTAGTGACTCATGTATGTAATTTATGATATATACATATCCATTCTTTATCAGTTTGTCATTCTTAAAGTTTGTTTCAAGTTGTCGATAATGGCAATCTGGTAATAGTGGTTGCTGTAAATGGTTTACACACCATTTGGACAAACTAAACTTAAGCTGCCGACCAACACATATACAAATAGTTGTGTTTCCAGTTACCCGACAGACCCATCTTTTAACTTGTGACTCAAAAGCTTTTATTACATGTGTAACCAGTTATGTCGGAACTTGTTTCGACAATCCAAAATTTCCGTTGGTGACACTTCCAAAATCAAGTAAGTCTGAGGTTAACTAAATATAAAATTTGGTTCGCCCGGTTGACAAGTGTACCAACTCACAGACATTATCTCGAGCACGTAACACCGAAAATACAGTGTCAACAAATCAGTTCTGAAGTAAGCAATTTAATCCTGTTATTATTACACTATCTGGGTATAAAAAGGGTTCATTGTACATCAGGTTGGGCTAACATGGTTATAGCACGCGGTAAAATTTAATTACATTTTAAATAAACTCAATTTTTGCAATGACACTATGTTTTCTCCATCTCAACAAACATTATCAGCTGATCACCGCGATCATGTAACACCAGAAATACCGGTCAACAAATGCAATCTAATCCTATTATTAAAATATCTGGTTATCAAAAGGTGTTCATTGTTCATCTGGACCTATGGTTGTTATATATTTTATTTATTGGGAATTTTATTCAAAATTTCATTCAATAATGTTCATTAATTTTGGCAAAATCGTTTGCGAAGTGATCGGTAGATCGCACAATTCACCGTTATTTACAGCAACCACGGTCAAATTACCACTAACGACACCTTGAAACGAACTTTAGTTGCAAGAGAATGGATACATATATTATAAATGCCATACTTTGACTCGTTAAAAGTAATATTTTAGGCAGTTTTACTATTTAATGTCAACGTAATGTTTTCGCAATCAAAATATATGAAGCGCGGGAATTCCCTACGAAGACTTGTCAAATTGTTCCATATGTAAAAATATCCTGCATACCACCAAAGTGCTTCGCTTATGGTTGTTATAATTCTTAATATATATATTGAAAGCTGCAACTAAAATTGGAATACATTATTCCTGATAAAATAATAATTTCAGATACAATTCTTCTGACCATTGCATCAAAATTCTTTGAAAGTGTATCATTGGGTATGTTTTATCTGAATCACCGGTAGATTGTAGGGAAACTTGCACAGCTGAATGTTATTCCCAGCTTAGTTTATGAGAGTGAGTGAGTGATTTGGGTTTAACGCCGCGTTTAACAGTATTCCAGTTATATCTCGGCTTGTCAGCTTAATGTGGGAGGAAAGCCCGAAGTGATGCAGGTCTTAGACGTTTACCACTTCGGTGAAACCCACGAGCACGGGTATGGTGCTGACAAACCTAGAAACATTATCTGGGCGAACCGGGAATCGAACCCACAATCATTAGTTTCTGGCTTGCCCAAGGGACGCAACTCTGCAAAGCAAATCACGGCAAAGGTAGCATTGTAGCGAGGAATCACTGTATTCCCCTAACTTTTATACTTATCATGTCACAACAGGATGCAATATTCCTTCTTGCTTCAATCATAAAACAGTGCAGAACATTGTGAAAACAATCCTCACCAGAACACACCCTCCTACCACCTCGCTCCCAGCATGCTCCTGCACTACTCATCACTTTTTCCGGAGGTACTTGATTGATCGGGAACCGTAGTTACCCTCACAATACATAGTACCCTTGGTACGGAGTTTAATGCGATCATTCCGTAGAAAGAAAGAACAAACATGCAGGCGTACCGGTATGGGCGTCCAAAATAGCAGGCACTCCGTTCCAAGTCAGCAGGGGCGCTGAGTTGCTGCGCGAAGATGAGAACACCCAGCAGGTCCTTCGACATCCTCAATGGACATATCTCGGAGGTAGAAGTTGGTGAAAGTAGAGTCGGTTCGCCAAAAACAGCCTCGGAAGATATCTGTGACTGAGCTGTTGTTGTGGAGTGCCATTGTGGATGCCAGCGCCCGAATTTCATGTGGAAGGGAAGCTCTAGGTGGATCCAAATAAGCATGGGCGCAAGCCTGAAGAAAGTTTCAACATAACCAAAACGACAGGGTATTCTTGGAAATATTCCAGAAACCCTCCTCAGTGGTGGTGAGAAAAAGAAGTTTACGTCTATGCCGAAAATGACAGGTGACATAATGGACGAACAGGACATAGGGAGATGTCCTCTGTATCACTAGACCCAACAATGTTAGTCAGCGGGGCCATAGTGAACGGTCGATCCGCCTGACCAGGGAATTAATTTTGGACAATGAAGTCGAAGTCCCACATGAAGCCAAGATGTACCTCTGCACACGGAAACAGTCAAACTTGACGTCGAGAGCCTCATTGGCAAAAGACAGAAGAAAGGCAGTTTTCTGCCTAAGCGGCACCAACTTGCATGGGAGAGAGATTCGTAGGGATTAACAAGGAGGTGACGTAGAACCAGTCACAAGTCCCAGGCTGGAGATCAAAATTGTAATCGCTGATCACCCTTACTTGAGGATGGCAGTGAGTTCAGGAGCAGTGGCAAGAAGGGTAGAACAGGAGGCACCAAGGACCGAGTTAACAGCCGAGACATAACTGGCAATAGTACTTACTGCCTGACAAATGTTTGGTCTCACTTAAAAAGGCAAAGAAATCAGCTATGAACAGAGTAGAAGCCACAGTGGGATCCATATCACAATAAGCCTCGAAAGATAACCATTTCTGATCATACAAGGAGGCCATAGAAAGGTGGTGTGTGTAACAAATAGCATCAGTCGTCACCATAGAGAACCCCTAGCCATCGATGTGTTCTGCAAATGGAACACATGTAGAACCAGACACAGATGTGGTTGACGAGTGGGTGGATTTCTCAGCAGACCAGGAAATATGTCTGGTTCTCCCGCGACTCGGAGAAGGTGCGGAAAGCCATGTCCGAATAGGCCAATAAGACACTACCAAAAGAATCTGGATGTTCCCTGTTCAGGCCAATTTCTGGAGAACATGGTGAAAGTGAGGTGAAATGGTGTTTAACGTCGTGTCCAAGATTATTGCACTTATGCACACTGAGATACCATGTCGCAGTTAAACATGAATACCCAACTCAGACACAGTATACTGACTCCGAGCCGACCAGTCCTTGTTTTAGCCCCTTGTTAGTGCCAGACAGGGTAACAACAAGTACCATCTATTACATCTTTTGGTATCATGCAGCCGGGGATTGAACCCCGGACCCCGGACAAAACGTTTTCAACAACATCTGTAATATTCTAAATTGTTCTTTAGGTATGACGCGGACGGGGATCGAACCTCGGACCTTCCGCTCTCCGGGCGGACACTCTACCACTAGACCACGGAGGCTGTCAAACTAGAGCGAAGGCGTCTGGGTGAAGTTTCCACTCTGTGGAAGCCACTTTGCCTGGCCGAGATAGCGCATCCGCTTGGAAGTTTCGGCAGCCCAGGATGTGTTGAACCTGGAACTGAATCCCCAGACGATCAACCAGGTGAAACAATCTGAACGTCTGTTGAATGAGTCGTTCCTTGGTTCCGAAGGCACCAAACGACGGTGATGTTGTCAATCAAGATGGAGAGCTGGGCGTGTCTTAGGGCCTGCTTCCAGTGAGTGATGGCCAAGATAAGTGCCTCCAGTTCGAGGTTGTTGATGTGCCATGGGTGCTGACCACAGCCCCGAGGAGACCTGTCCCTCCAGGTGTGTGCCCCATCACTGCAGGGACGCGTCTACGAATAG
Organism: Haliotis cracherodii; assembly: GCF_022045235.1. Lineage (NCBI taxonomy): Eukaryota > Metazoa > Mollusca > Gastropoda > Lepetellida > Haliotidae > Haliotis > Haliotis cracherodii. The sequence continues at coordinate 43,942,835 of NW_027266341.1, read as the reverse complement.
GCGCAGAGAGGTCGTAAGCCCTATCAAGGAGACCGCCTAAGACATTCGATTCCACCGTCCACCATCGGAGATGTTGCTTGAGGTGATCCTGGAGGACGATGGATACTGAGGCGTCCTGGCGCCTGATGTAAGGAGCCAGGAACATCTGAACTGGGCGCAGTTGGAGCCTTCCTCTGTAGGTCAAGTCCTGTGCTGATGTTAGAAGGCCCAGGAGGACTTGCCATTGGCGCAGAGTGAGTGGTAGGTGGAAAGCTGGAATCAGACGTGCCTGCTCCCAGCGGTTTCTGGGTAGTGAGAGGAGATCGAGGTCCGTCTGGAAGAGGCCCCCGTTGAACTAAAGGCGATTTGAGGGTGTCAACTCTGACTTCCTGAGGTTGATCTTCCACCCCAGCTGGTATAGGAGCCGGAGGGTGAAGTCCCTGTGGCGGAGTAGAGTGACAGTGTCCTGATGGTTCATTAGGCAGTCGTCTATGTACGCCTTGAACTGAACGTCCCGACGATGGAGGGCTTGGTAATCCATGTGAATAGCCACGGGGCCAAAGAAATTCCAAATGAGAGGACCACCCCTTTGATAATGGACTCCCATGAAGATGAAGCGGAGGAATTTCCGGTAGTCGGGGTGTATATGGACCTGTAGATAGGCGTCCTCGATATCCAGGCTGATGAGCACCTCTTGTGCCTAGATCCGGGAATCGCAGAAGCCTGAGCGTGGTCATCCTGAAATAAGGTGGACGCGCCAGGTAGCGTTTGTTGAAAGTAGGGAGGTCGTGGATCATCCTGTGTTTGTCCGAGTCCTTCTTGGTGACCAGATGATCTATGGCTTTCTTGTCTAGCAGCGCCGTGATGTTCCGGCTCAGTAGCTGCTGTTGAGTAGGGGGGTATGTGTCCCATATGGGGGACAACGTGAGTGGCAGGTCGTCTATTAGCGTCAGCTTGTACCCGTGTCGGATGATATTGGTGACATATGGGTCCCCCAGGATCTCCCAATTCTGCCAGAAGCAACTCAGTCTCCCACCTACTGGGGTGTCGACAACTTGGATGGCTGGGGGTGGGAGGTTCCAGTCGTGCCTATCTGGCGATTCACTTGAGGTCCCTGCAGTCCCTCCCTTGGGGTGGCTGCAGTGGGACTGGTATGCGCCTGAGGACTTTCCTTTCCCCTTGCCTCTGCCCCGAGAGGTTGAGGTGGAGCCCCACCCCCGAATCTGGAGGGTGTTGTGTCATAGCTGGTAGGACTGGCCAGACTGGGACGCCTTAGCAAATGCTGGTTGTGACACCCTGGCGATGGCCTTGAGAGCCGTCTCATCACAGGAGAAGGCTGAGACCTGGGAGTGTGTCTTGGATATCTGTCCATTGAAAAGGTCAGAGCCGGAACAAGGTTGACGCAAAGGGTCTCTCTTGAACTCTGGGTCCCAATTTGACAAGGCAAGGTACCCAAGGCCTCTAGTGGTAGGGAGTTCGATCAGAGCGGCGCGCAAGTGACAGCCATCTGTTCCACTTGTTGTTAGAGGTAGGATACAACCGTAGTTAGATGGTCAATCCTATGGGGGTTGTCCTCGATAAGTCCTGCAGTATAGCCCTGGAGGACGCCATCAGTGAGAGAGGTTTGAGCGTGTGGCGAATCTGTTTCCACGTAGGCGAGTTTGCTGTCGGAAACTCGGACTGAGGTGGATCGGTTCGATCCCGTCATGGGGTACATGTCCTCATGGGGTACATGGTCCGCAACTTGAAGAGAGTGGACTTGGAAGTCATCTCGTCTATAACGCGGGGTCAGTGACAGCTTACTGAAGTCCTCATCCAGAACTGAGATCATATCTCTGATCAGTGGGTCAGGAGGGATTGAGGTGGGGTCCACACGGTTGGCCATCTTGCTATCGACCTCTAGGCCGGGCGAGGGAGCGATTGCCTTTAATCTGTCTGCCAGCCAGTCTGCCACTTGGCCGAAACCCACGTTGGGACTCGCCGCCTGTGGGGGTGAATCGAAGCAAGGGATGAAGGCACCCTCCGAGGAGTCGGATCGATAGCCACTTGAGCGTCTGCGAACCGGGGAGCGGCTCCTAGATCTATGACCCTGTCAATAAGATCTACTGTCACTCTGACGTGAAGACATACTTGGGGAAGCCGAGTCCGCGGAGTGATGAGAGGTAGAAGGCGTCTGTGAGGTCAGCCAAAGCGGCGGAGACAAAGGCGAGGGCGTCTGCAGAGGCGCTTGTAGAGGCGTCTGTAAAGGCGCTGGCGTCAACGGCTGTCTGGCCTGTAAGTACTGAATGTACTGGAGGAGAGAGGCGTCTATCATGGGCGTCTGTGCTTAGACAGGGATGCCTGTGGGAGACACAGCGTCTGTCCAGAGGATAGTATAGGCTCTGTCGGGTACGTGAGCGCCACGCCGGGCGTCAAGGTGGCCGCCACCGTAAAGATAGACGTTGTTGTGGTCATCAAAGTGCTCTGGGTGGAGACTGCGACCTCGGGGTCAAGGTAGCAGTTGAGGTCGGAGGGTAGTCATCCAAGATGGCCGATCATCGGAGAGGTCTGACATCGTGCGCCGGTGTTTCCTGGCCTGCTGTGTTCTGCGTTTTTTACACACACGGAGGTACTGACTGAAGACTGTGGGTGAAAGCAGTAAACAGTCTTTACATCGGTGACCCTGGAGGCAGTGCGATGTACAACAAGTATTTGTCACAAAGTGACGAAATGTCCCCCGCCTGTATATACACCATAGTTCCAAAAATATGAAGACAATCCAGCGAGTAGTTCTTGAGATATCGCGGCAACACCGTTTTCCAACTCCAAAAGCAGATTTGCCTGCTGTGACCTTGAAAATGAGGTCAAGGTCACCAAAACTGACTGGTGTCTGCGGTGTCTGCATATACACCATAGTTACAAATATGAAGACAATCCAGCGATTAGTTCTTGAGATATCGCGGCAACAAACAGGTGGGACGGACGGATGGACGGACAGACGGACGTACAGACGGACGTACAGACGGACAGTCGTGAATACTATATACCCTGCTTCGCGCTTTCGCGCGGCGGGGGACAATTAAGGCAGAGGGGGTGGGGATCCCACGCCAACATATTACGCTGGCACTTTGAGCAGGAGGACATGATGTCTGCAATGATGCAGTGTAAAATCACAATGCCCGCCCGATTATGTATGCTATAATTTGTTTATCCCACTGTGTGGGTTTATGAAACAAATATTACAACAAACGTAAGACAACATACAACAAAACAAACAATACTTGCGAGGATACGCCAATCCTGGGGTACTAAGCAAAAAGAACATAGAACGCAAACCAGTTCATTAACTGCTGGCCACGTAAAATATTCAAGATGGCCACTTGGAACAACAAGACACCTGGCATTATGGTTTTTTTTGCGCCAGTTATGCACATGTTTATCAAACATAGAATGCACAAAATACAAACCATAGGCACAACACTAAGACAAAAAACATTAACTCAAATAGCAAACACGTGAGGGTTTGAATCAGTTTATGCTACAGCAAAAAACAGGTCTTCACTCATCAAGTGACAAGAGTTATGTGAGGATCCGTGACATCACTTCCCTTGGTCACGCGGGAGCTGCGTGATGGGTTGGCCTCTCAGCTAGTTAGAGCAACTTCTTCAAGCAAATACCTTCACACAGCTCTTTTCTCTGTCAAGAACAAGCAGTAATATGCATTAAGGAGTAATGCAGGATAAGTAAACAATATGCAAAATATCTGCAGATAGCAAAAGGCACCACTTCAGGATCAGTTTGATATATCTACCAAGTTTTGGTGAAATATATGGAATGTTTTTTTAGTTGTGCTCCAGAAACAAAATCCACCACCTTATGAGACCAATTACAAATTGGTTCCATGCCAATAGAGGAAAATAGAAATGCCACTAGCAGTAAATAGCAAAAGGCACCACTTCAAAAGAAAATAATGCTGTTCAGTATTGTTCAAAATTGTTCAGGCACCAGTAGACTGACCTGTGTGTAGCAAGTTTCATCTAGAATATTCAACGGTTTGGGGCTTCTGCTCCGGAAACGAACACTATTCTCATTTTTAGTAAAGTCCAACTTGTCGTTATGAAGACATAAAAAAATTAAAAAATTCAATCGGAAATCCCAAATCATCAATGGGCACCAGTACAGAAATGAAAAAAGTCCAAATCATCAAAAGGCACTAGTTCACCACTAGACTGATCTACATCAAAACAAAATAAAAAGAATAAAATCCCAAATCATCAAGAGACACCAGTTCCCGACAAGTCTGATCTGTATAGAAAGTTTCAACAAGAGATATTTAACTGTCTTGGAGATCTGCTCTGAAAATGGAAAACGCACGGCTGATGGACAGATTAGGGACGGGCATCCGATCGCAGAGGGGTGGGGGAGGGATAAAAATTACTCAGAGCTACAAAGAAATATGTAATATGACATTCCTGAGATATCTAACCATGGAGCTGCTTCAAAACAAATGAGTTACCACAAAACAAGCTTGACTGATTGATTGACTGACCTTGTGTGCTGTGTATTTTGAAGAAGTGCTGAGGATCTCCTCCAGTGATCTGGAAAGTGATTTTTTGTGTGTCACTCAAGTCTCCATCATATGCCTCGACCTGCATTATCTCCACTCCTTCCCTACTGTTCTCTGGCACACTGACATGATATAAAGGCTGACGGCTAAGGGGCACATTATCATTTTCATCAACAATCTTAATGAGAACTTCCTGACGTGCAAACTTTGGTACGAGTCCTCCATCTTGGGCATATACTGTCAGCCAATAATGGGAGATGGTCTCTCGATCAAGTACTTGAGAAGTTCGGATAGTTCCTGAAATAAGAAAGAAACACTAGCTAAGATATACAGTACAAGAAACTGATCACTTTTAAGTACACCCATGCAGTGTAAGTCTTGTCACCCTAAAAATCACCCACAAAATAGCAGATCTTTATGCTGAACGGGGGCAAATAATTTGATCATTTGACCTTGCAACAGGCCATTGTGCATGCATAAATTAAAAAAGTCAATATACCCAATATAGGGTAGACTGTGTAATCCTACATCTGTCTATTCCGAATTCCAACACTGTTTTGGGTAGGGCTGTGTATTGACCTTGTTTTTGTATTGCAATACTGTAAATCATGAAATTAATGCATCTCCAAAAGAATGCGACCACTGAGCCTTAGCCAAAAAAAGTGACTCAATATGAATGCGACACCCCTCTACTTTCAAGCATCAGTGGATTTATCTAAAGAAAATGTCCTCTGTCAGGTTTACAGGAGAATCCTCACCTAAGATCAACCTTACATTAATCCACTCACACATTAAAGAGAACCGCTTATTAGTGCTGAGTAGAGTACTTCCCCTAAAACAATGCATGCGCGCTGGCTCATGTCTGTTTGTGTGATCAGTGATGACATAAGTGAGTAGAACTCTTGTCTTGACCCCAGCAGTGAAAATACACATGATGTAATTAGTGTTTGAATGACATTGTTTTTGTAAATGTTACAAGTGCAGCTCAATAAATAGTGACGTGGAATACATAATTCGCCAAATTAAGTAAGCAACCCTAAAAGCCCCCCTAGGTTGCCTCACCTTTTCAGACATACCCTTTTCGACCAAACACTAAATGGCCTGGTGAAATACGCATGTCTGAAATCGCACATTAAATTCCCAATTTAAGTAAGTAACATTGTTGTTTGTTCTCAGCGTATGTCTAAATTTGTATTTCTGTTATCCAAATGTCTTATTGTTGATATAAATGTGATGTTTTATAATGCAAGCAAAGACCACTCATATTTTTCGCATTTAATTCACGCTCGCGTTAATATGAAGGTTTACAGTATATTGCCATAATTTAACCTGTATTGTACGTAGTGCAATATATATTGCCAATTTACATTTACATCATCCTTGGCTCGCTTATCTGGGACGGTGTAGAAATAATCTGCCATGTTGTATCCCAGCAACGATCACTGGAGGTAATACGTTCACATGGTAGCACAAACTCCTTCTCGGTGCGTGACACCTTCGTCCTATTCTCGGTATAGAGAGCTCCGCAAACGGGCTATCACAGTGAGGAGCTTGATAGTCGTGTGATGTATAACACACTAATTGACAAAAAGATCGTCAGAGGCAAGATGTATCAGAAAATACTTACATATATTTGCCCCAATGTGTTGCTACATTTACAAATGTATCGCAATACATATTGCTGAAGATTTGCACCACAATATACGGGTGTACCAGTGATACCACACACCCTTAGTTCTGTGGTCCATGAGCAAATCCACTCTTTGCAATTAGACATCAACACAAGAATGACCTTCACTAAAATCTCAATGGTGGTCATAAAATTTTGGGCATATAATTTCATACTTCGAAGTTTACACTGTTTCTTTCATGCTGATTGGCTGAAGGGATAGTCCCGTGATCTGATATTTGGAGTTCACACACCTGTGAACGGACAAAAAAAGTTCACACGATGTGAACAATATTTTTTTAAATTGATCGTGTGAACTTTTGCCGGAACTACTTTCCGGGGTTTCCCCGAATACTCGAACGGTGGTTACGATTAACTCGTTTTTCTATTTTCTTTTTAATACCTGCATTTATCAGCAATATAATTAATTTAGTATATTTTCCTGGTCTTGTAACATTTCATCTGACTTATAAATAAATAATAAATGCTTTGGTTCTGGTGATTGATGCTGTGTAACTGCTACATGAAACAAAATGGATTGTCCTTGCGATGATTTGGATATGGAATGGCTACCTTTCAATACTAATAACGCAAGTGAAGAAAATTAATTCTGTAAAATTACTGAGGTGAACGAAATTGATTTATTGAGCAATACTGACTTTGATGCCTTGTTTTCGGAAATGACAGGAATCTAGCACCAACGAAACTATTTCGTACCCTGCTCAGATGTGGGCGCTGACAGTACAGAGCAAATGCAACTGCTCCTGATGGAGTCCTCCTGATCAATCCCAAACTAAAATCTGATTTTCTATCGTATCGGGAAAAAAATCTAAGATTTTGAGAAAACAAAAAGGTAAGGAAAGAAAAAAAACCAAAACTTGCCAACCTCTTTTAGCGATTGGTCATTGGAGACGAGAAAATATCCGTAGACAGAATTAGAAATCTACTATTCCGGTTTCTGAGTTGGCCGACCTTCTCCGTGCATTCTAGGCGGGGCACAGTAATGAAGCTGGCATCAGGTCATCATGCACACAGTAGGTCCATCTCAGATGACAAGAAACACCAGCTAAGCAAAGTATTACAGCACACGCGACAAATCCCAAAGTCCAAATCTAACACACCCTGACGTTGAAAACTAACACAAAACACACAAGTTTCAGAGCACTCGGTTCAATCCCCACCAGTCCATTCCGCATCGTTCGAATTGGTTCGAGATTATCCAAACACAAGTAACACATTCATAAATCAGTGATATTCCCAATTTGCTAGTGCCATGAGAGGGTTCAAGCGTCAGGGTGTTTTCCATAACTGCTCCATAAACGTCATTTTCAACAGCAGTAAGTTCAGCGTTAGAAATTGGCACTAGTCCTGTAGTCCTTGCCAAACTGCCCAATGGTAAAGGTATCATAAGGACTAGTAGAAATTTGCCATTTTTAAGGGTTTTGCTATATGTTATCATAAACATGATAAAAGGACTAGTGGACGAAAACTGTTAGTTTCTAACCCTGCACAGTCTTAAATATCTTTTCTGATACAGCTTGTCTAAATTGCAGTTAGTCATGCACATTCCCTCAGTTCTGCTGAAGGCATCTTCTTTTGTTCAGATCATTGTGATGAAGTATTTTTTTATAAGAATATGTTAAGGTGATATTTGATATTTTTGTTAAATTTTTTAACATGTTTTAAGGGTTTTGCTATATGTTATCATTATAAGGACTAGTGTACAAAAACTGTTAGTTTCTAACCCTGAGTAAGTATGAATTTCATCCTCATGTTCCCGTTCGACTCGAAACGCACCTCTTTACAAACTTATGTGACATCATATATAAATCTGCACTTGAAGGATGACCTCGCCTCTGTGCATCGAGGTCATGTTTATATTTTTGTTAAACTTCCTGAAACCTATTTTTAAGATTTGATTTATCCCAAATATTGTTTGTAAATTTGTTCAGAGAATGAAATTATGTGGACATATTTCTAGATTATGTTGTATATATTCAAAGAACTATTTTTCTTCGTATGAGTGGGGAAATGTATGTGACTGAGAGCCGGCAAATACCGACAAAATAACATTGTTGCAATGTTCTTCAGCGAGGCCAGAGGACTTCAAATGTAAGCAAACATTGTTACTATATTATTCAGCGAGACCAGTTAACTACAAATTAAAGTTTGAAATTATAAGAATTGAACGTCAGTTTGGATGGGTTGATTGAAGTGTGAACGGAGGTTCACACAGTTTAACCAGCGCTTTTTAATCGTTCACACTTCAATGAACCCATCCAAACTGACGTTCATTTCTTAAGTGAACATGAATACTTGAAGGTTAGCATGGTTAACGACTCGTGAAGATCCAGGGTAGAATAGGTCTTCAGCAACCATTGACTATGCTTGTTGTAAGAGGCAACTAACGGGATCGGGGGGTCAGACTCACTGACTTGATTGATGCATGTCATCGAGCCCGATTGTGTGGATCGATGCTCAGGATATTAATCACTGGATTGTCTGGTCAAGACTTTATTATTAACAGACCACCGTCATAAAGCTGGAATATTGCTGAGTGCGGCAGTAAACAACCAACCAACCAACCAACCAACACTCAATTAATGCTTAACAAGTATCTACTATGAAACAAAGAACTTTTCACATTACATTGTGTTTAGTCGAAAGTGAAGGGGATTTCTGTTAATATTCTGAAGATTAGTTTTGGTGTGATTGCAGCCAAAGTACAGGAATTCAGCAATGATTCATCAAGAATTATAGGTCTGTGGGGTGACCAAAGAACACAGCGCCCTCAAATGTGTATGAAGGTTCCCTGGAAGACATAACATCCAGTTATAGACTGAGAACTGTATGATTTTGAGAATTTAACTTGGCAGGGTGATAAATTGCGAATAGTGATTAGTGAGCTGTGATCAAGTCCTGCAATAAAAGGGCATGGCACGACAGGACATAAACAAAGACTGGGCTCGATTTAGCAATATAAAACATGCACAAGCGCAACCTATTAATGCTCTCAAGGCTATTGTCAAACCAACTAGACAAGCGGTACAAAGTACAGCCCCAAATGAAAATCAAAATAACTGTTTAAAGAACTCAATGCTATAGTCGAACCCATTAGACAGTGTGTCACTAGCCGTGCATCTAAAGTCAAAACCCTTTCCACAAGCGAATAGCATGCATAAATGATGACCATTGTTGACTTTGGGCACTTCCTGTGAGCAGCATATTTTCTTCAAAATGTTATCATTTTTTTCATTCGATCATAAAAAATTTTGTTAGCTGACTTAACACTGAAGTTCCTTAATTTCCAAAAATTAGCAACTTTCGGTGTAATTAATTGTAAACTAAAACAATCTGAATTGTAACATCATTGATTGGATGGAACTTGTGCGATCATGTTTTTGGACATTGACATGCAGTTGACATGCGTAAGTGACACGTATAGGCGTGGCCTTACTCGCGATTTGTTTAGTTGAACAAAGTCAACAAACACTGGGATTATTGAAAAATATTTGATGATACGCAAAATCGGAACTGATATACATTCTAGGTAAACCATTCAATAGCAAAATAATGCAGAGTACGAAAAATAATCAAAATACTTGTAATTTTATCTATCATTTCTCAAACGGGAAGCATGTGCCACATATCACATATCGAGGCAAAATATGCAAAAGTTGGTATGCTATCATCAAGAAAATTCCAAAATAGATTCAAATTCAAAAAGAATTACATAATTTACTATTTATCGTCACCTGTTAACTATTTATTGCCCTGGGTAGCAGTCTTCACTCCTCTTTGTTTCATATTTGTTTTCATGTTTTCATCATTTCATCAAATTTGTAAGCCTAACTCCGAAACCGTAAAGCATTCAACACTCGATGATTTTAAAATTATCTTCTGAAAACAACGCCAGCAAAATAACATATTGATAGGACATTATTTTAACAACATAATATTGTTATTGGTCGGTAATCGCAAGGAGGACAATTTAGATTATTAAGGATGTTTTTAAAACATTTAAATATGTTTTTATCTGTTTGAGATCCTTTCATTTCAGCAATATTATTTTATAAAGTTGTTAGTAGTTTCTTAATTTAATATCTATCGTGGGCATCTGGATAAGTTTACTTATAAAGTAAAGGATGGTTGGGTTGGTCCATGTTTGTGTCATTGTTTCTTCTCTAGTTCTAACCCAAGCCTTGTTTTCGCTGGCTTGTTCGAACTGTGCACTTTTCATCCATCTTGCACTTGACACAACACCACTTTGGAAGTCAGCTTACATTTTGGACAGTGACAGATCTTTCAGATAAACAATTCGATAGTTTAGGTTAGTGATATCAAACAATAGTTATCATTGTTAATAATTTTATTCCATCTTTGCCATAAATCCTGTATTTTGGCTTCAGTCACACTAACTAAAAATTTCAGATTTTCAACAGACCTCCTCTTCACTGTCAATTAGTTGTTCCCAATATAACACAATAGCAACCCAAGCTCCACTGGAAGAACTTATCCCATCTTTTGTAATATATAAGGGAGGATGAAGGTCTCCATGATTTTGCCACAGCTGCCGAGGCCCATAACGTGGTTATCCAAACAAAGATTTGGGGATGTAAGGTCCATTCATTTGCCACTCCTCCCCCCTGGCTGGAAGGCTGTCGGCAAGGATGTTCAGTTTCCTGGGAATATGTCGCTTCCATCCGGTTACTCATGCACTCTCCCAAGGCAAACATTCATGTAGTTTCCGCCATCAGGGAACTGGATCTGGTTCCCTCTTGTTTCTGGATGTAAGCCACTACTGTGGTGTTGTCCTTGGCTATGAGGACGATGATTTGGAGAGACGTATCTTCCATGCCAGGATGGCGTAATAGATGGCCTTCATTTCCTTGCAGTTGATATGAAGGGTTCTCTCTCCGGTGCTCCAAGATCCCTGTACCTTGATATCGTCTATATGGGCTCCCAATCCAGAATCTGACACATCTGTGAATAGATGGTGTTTGGGAGTCTGAAAAGCCAGAGGAATGCTGCTCATCACATGCTCTTTGTGAGTCCACCAATGCAGGTCCTGTCTTAAGTTGGGTGGTAACTGAGTCTTGAACTCTAGGGTGTGGGATCGTAGTGCGTTGATCCATGTCTGCAGAGGACGTAACACCAACCTTCCTCTGAAGGTCATATCCTGTAGAGACGTTAGGTTGCCTAGAGGAGACATCCACCACCTTAGAGACCTGCTGGGTTGATTTGATAGGGATTGAATCATCGTAACAGACCTGATGAATCGATTTTCTGGTGGACTTAGATATCCGTTGTGAAGTTTTGTAGCTCCGATGTATACAATGTCTTGGACTTGGAGGGGTTGACTAGGAAGCCTGGGAAGGTCATAAGCTGGACCAGAAATAGCATGTTCTGGTGTAACTGAGCTTCCTCTTGGTCTGAAGCCAGGAAATTGTCCAGGAACCCATGGATTCGAAGTAGCTGCAGGTGACTGACACTATAATCCTGGTAAATAACCAAGGGGTTATTGATATCCCGAATGGTAAGACCTGGAACTTGTAACATCGACCATTGATTGTGAATTGCAGGTATTTCTGTGACGATGAATGTATCGGCACGTGAAGATAGGCATCTTGTAGATCGAGACTGATGAGCCAATCCATGCTGATTCCATCTGGAACTTTGGCAGAGGTACCAAGAATTTCTTGTTTAGGGTCTATTGGTCAATATCATCCTCATGTCGGTCAAATTCTTTTTCGGAACTAGGAATACCAGAGAAAAAAACCTTTGGTCTTGTTGATCTTCACTGGTCCCAAAATGGCTCGCTTCTGTAGTAGCTTCTGGACGGCCAGATTAGCTGCCCCTAGCTTGGCTCCAGCTAGATGAAATCTGCGTCCCATGGCTTGAGATCTCAAGATAGGATGTTTCTTGAAACGCAGTTTGTATCCGTGAGCCACGTCTAGAATCCAGCGGTCGGACGAAATCTGCTTCCAATTTTCGGCGTATGACAGAATACACCCTCCCACTGGTCACGGAGTCAGTAATTTGTTGAAAGACGGTAAGCGTAAATCGCAGTCCATAGACATAACCAGGTCGAAAGGGATAATAACAGAATCTGCGTTCACCTCTGCCACCCAATCTGGGAGCAGATATTGGTTGTTACATTATCAACCTCTTGGTTTGGCTGGTTACAGCTCTTGAACAAATATGTGCTAGCAGTTGTTGACGCTGAACCAATAGTAACTGTGAAGACATCCAGGCTTGGGTGGAGAGTAAGTCTTACTGCATTCTGACTATGGTGTCTGGCAGGCTTTAGATGAGTCTGACTTGATCTGTCCTAATAGTCATAGGAGTCTCTCCTTGTATGCCTTCATATGATGTCTGTAGCGGCAGAATGATGTATCTTATTCCGGCAACAAACCAGTTGATATAAGCGCCAATGTCCATTGAATATGTGGATGCCATGGGTAGGTCCTTAACCCATGAAGCAGGTAATGTTAGTAGGGTTGCGTACTAGTTTCGTAAAGTCTTCATCCAAACTTTGATGATCTGGAAGTGGAGAGTCATGAGTTCTATACAACTTCCGCTTCAATGTTGGTAAGGGTTGTCGGGCATCATGTTTGAGTTTGAGTAGATTATCAGACGCCTGGTCTACCAGCTTGGCCATGGCAATGTCTGGTGGATGTGTTTACTGTATATGACCGCAGATAAACCGACCCCGTAGATAAGCCGAGGTATTAACTTGACCATTGAAATACGAAAGAAAATAATATGACCCGCAGATAAGCTGAACCAGGAAGTAAAAGGCAAAAAACACTGCGAAGTCGGACTGCAAGACATGTGTTGGAACATGCAGATATTCAATAATATAGGATGAAAAACATTGTAATTATATTGAAAAAGTCATTATTATTTCTAATAAAGATCTAACAAACCAGTCATCCACCCTCATAATGTGGGAAGCTGTTTCTCTTGTCTTTTTTCAAATCTCATAATGATCATTATATGTTGCTATCGACAACGAAGCGCCATTTTGTGAATCGGTGTATATAGAATTATGAACCCGTGAGAAAATATATCAGTTAGAGCAAAGACTCGCAGTTTGAATGCAGCATAGTAAGCATGTCGTTTTCGTTTCAAACTCATAATGAGAATGTCAGTCAGTAAATATACCAAAATATACTTTTATACCCCCCTTTATACCACTATTGTGTGTAAATCCAATTGAATTACATAAACTATGAACACATTGAATGACCATCACTTACGCAGGCTTCTCCAGTTTATTAAACAAATCTCTCGAAAACAAAGGAATTAAGCCCTTACTCCCAACACAATCGCTAAGCACCCACAACTTGAAAGCGTTTGTGTCAACAACATAACCATACCTTTCAGCCCGTTATTATCAGTGCTCATTTCCTTGTGTACCATGTTGCTTTCTAAAAAACAGGAAGCAATCACAGTGGTCACCATTTGTGACGTCACAGGAAACAGCTGATCACGTTTTAGCAAATGGCGAACGGAATAACTCGCCGTTGTTTATTTGCCTCTTTCAATAAAGGTAGATACTTGTTCACTATCAATTTATGAACTTTGCAAAACAAACGTAATAGCTATTGGCGATTTCATCTGTGGATTATATATTATAGCTATATATGGATTACATATATTGTTACATGTAAAGATTGTGGAGTTTATGAAGAACGATAAACTTTGAACATTCAACTGAAAACTTATTATTGGAAGTAGTAACATGCATAACATTTTTTGAATAATGACAACATTGGTGTATGATAATAACTTTATTGATAATTTATAACAATAATGGCTCTAGTCGTGGCAACTTCCAAACTTTCGGGAAGTTGTTATCTATCGGACCGTCATTCAGGCGATGTTTCTGACAGATCACAATCTGAAAAATACTATTATGAAAGTGTATCCCATGGATAAGCCGACCCCTTTCTACAGTATCATTTTTCTGGTCCTCAAAATTCGGTTTAACTGCGGACAAATACGGTTGATGATGTAGGAGCATGACATCTCCCGTATTCCAGCATCTTGGGTGGCAAATTTTCTGTCATAGGAGGTTGGAGTACAAGCATTGGGTGATATAACTCTTCAATGAGTTCCACCAAGGTAAATCCCTCTGTATTATCCCACTAATTCATGCCCCCATATAATTCCGATTCAGCCTCCGACTGACCATGGGTAGCTCCCAGGGGTGGTGGATGATCGCAATAGTCCATACACTCTGCTAGTGTCCAGGATTCCGGTATGATTACGGTCTGTGCGGCTTGTGATGGCTGCCCTTGTGTAACGGAGCCTGTATTGTTATCCTCGTCTCCGTCAGCTGGCCGGTCGTTAGGACGGTGCTGTGTGGTCGGTGCAGATGGCTTGGGTACCGTTTGTTGATGGCAACCATATGGTAAGCCGGATGGTTGGACGGCCGGCTGGGTTACTGTGGAGTCTGCAGTGACCGTACAGTGGCTGGATGGTCAGCTGGACAGTCTGTGCGGTGACCATATAGTGTCTTAGCTGGGGAGTATGGCCTTGCGATACCCTGACATGGACCCAAGCGGAGATCTGGATGACTGTGTATCACGGTAGGGTAATGCCTGAGAGCTTCTACCCGGCTGGTTGGACGGCTGCTTGGCTGACATGATGGTCTCGGCTTGGGTAGGTCGTACAGCCGTGGCTGTGGCATAGCCAGATGGCTGTCCCTTATGCAGCCTCTTTGCCGGAGGACTCTTCATATTCTCAATCTCTTGGTCTAAAGCAGAGAACAGTGTCTCAAACATCACCTTAATCATCTCCTGCTGTTACAACAATAATTGTTGTATCAGGGTCATGGAGAGTGCAGGAGATGATGCTTCTGCTGGAGTAGGTGTAGGAGGCACTGGGGGTCAGAGGCCTTATCACTGTCGACTGTCGTAACTTCAACTTTCTTTTTGGCCGCTTCAGGCCTCTTACTCTTAGCCTTTGTTACAGCCTCAGCTAACTTTAAGAGTGAGTGAGTTAGTTGAAATTGAATGTTGCATCGGCATTATTTCAGCCATATAGCGATGCTAACCTAAAGATGGCTTTCTTAAATGTTTTGGCGCACTGCTCCCATCTTGCCTCCTCAAATGCCTCCACGTATGATATCTCAGCACTTCCAGCAGGTACGATGAGGATCTTCCATGATCATACCTCCATTACGACACACCTCACACCAGTTTATACTCACGTGGGTGCGATCGTCACTCCAATTAGAAAGTATTAATATTGATTTACTGTGTCTGTTTTATAGAAAACTATTAGAACAAGCATGAAATACTGACATCCCCCCGCCAATATGACATGTCGGGTGTGTGCAATGCATAAGCTCCTGTGCACTATGTTCACTGGGCCTTTTTGTAAAGAAATATAGTACGTTTTTCAAGATCTGCTCTGGAAACGAGGACTACTGCCATTTTCAGTCTAGATCAAAGTCGTTGCCATGGAAACTCGAAAAATAACTTTAAAAAAAATCCCAAACTATCAAAAGGCACCAGTTCACCACTAGACCCATCAATGTGCAAAATATGGTGAAGAAATATGGTACGGTTTTCAAAATCTGCTCCGGAAACGAGGACTACCGCCATTTTCAGTCATTGCCATGAAAACTCGAAAAAAATAATTTTTTAAATCCCAAACTATCAAAAGGCACCAGTTCACCACTAGATCTATCCATGTGCCAAGTTTGGTGAAGAAATATGGTACGGTTTTCAAGATCTGCTCCGGAAACAAGGACAGACAGCACCCATTCCTATATTCCTCGAAAAATAAAAAATTTAAAAACCCAAACTATCAAAAGGCACCAGTCCACCACTTGATCTATCTATGTGTTAAGTTTGGTGAAGAATTATGGTACAGTTTTCAAGATCTGCTCCGGAAACGAGGACTACCGCCATTTTCAGTCTAAATCAGAGTCATTGCCATGGAACCTCAAAAAAACTATTTTTTTAAAAATCCCAAACTATCAAAAGGCCCCAGTTCACCACTAGATCTATCTATGTGCCAAGTTTGGTGAAGAAATATGGTACGGTTTTCAAGATCTGCTCCGGAAACGAAATGTGATGGACGGACGGACAGCACCCATTCCTATATCCCCCTTCCACTTCATGGCGCGGGATAATAATCTCAGACTACTACTCAGGCTCAGGCATGATGATCGACTACCCTTACCAACATTGAAGCGGAAGTTGTATAGAACTCATGACTCTCCACTTCCAGATCATCAAAGTTTGGATGAAGACTACTACCAAGTGCTAGATTGTTACAACTATAAAAATATTCAGCAATATTCCAGCTATATGACGGCAGTCTGCAAAAAATCGACTCTGGACAAGACAATCCAGTGATTAATATCATGAGCATCAATCCATGCAATTGGGATCAATGACATGCATCATCTAAGTCAGCGAGCCTGACCACCTGATCCCGTTAGTTGCCTCTTACGACAAGCATAGTCACCTTTCATAAGAGGCGACTAACGGGATGGGGTGGTCAGGCTTGCTGACTTGGTTGATGAAAAAAAGTTAGATTCCTACAAATTATGCACGTCATGGGGAACAACTAATTGTGTGATTGACAGTGAAGAGGACGTCAGTTGAAAATCTGAAAATTTTAGTTAGTGTGACTTAAGCCAAAATACAAGACTTATGGCAAAGATGTAATAGAGGGAGAGGAGTTGCAAGAATTAACTTGAGTTTTCTAAGTTATGTGTAAAGTTATTTCAGTATCTTTATAATCTCTGGTATGGTGATTGTGTCGCCATATTGCTAATTAAATATTTGTCAAACATTTATTTAATAGTCCGTAGTTAGTATGTTAAGTAAGCATTCAGTGACATTTTCTATGAAGCTTCAAATATAATATATATTGAATATATTTATTCTCAGTTGATTGTACATATATATATATAGTGAGTGACTGAGTGAGTTGGGTTTAAAGCCGCGTTTAACAGTATTCCAGTTATATCACGGCGTGTCAGCTCAATGTTGGAGGAAAGCCAAGTGATGCAGGTCTCAGACGTTTACCACTTCGGTGAAACCCACGAGCACGGGTATGGTGCTGACAAACATAGAAACATAATCGGGGCGAACCTTGATTCGAACCCACAATCATAATTACTGGTGTTCCCAATGGACGCAACTCTGCACAGCGAATAGCGGCGCTTCGACAACTCGGCCACCCGTGCCCCCTTATATATATATATATATAGGAGTGTGCTTATAGCTGCATAGCTACAACACAAGGCAGCTGCTTTAAGAGGATAAACACGCCAGTGTCACCCACAAGGCACAGGACATTTACATGTCTGTCATGTCTCTAAATATATATTGTAAATAGTGTATCATGCCAATGTATGATCAGTTACTGTAATTAATATAATAGTTGCCAGAAAGTCGTAATTGTATTTGTAATATTCAATGTAATTTACAACTTCACTCAAGGCCCATGTACAGTTAGTCATTTTATGACCTAGATGAAATGTTTTATCATAATGATCTGCTCATTGTATGCAATAAACATGAAAAAATAAATATAATTACACAGATTTAGTACAATTTGGTTTTGGGTACAATATCACATAGGCACTACATTCATCCAGTCGCCGAGTACCTAGCTTCATCCGTTCTGAAGATTGGTGAGGCGGGGATAGGTAAACATTTTAAAAGCATCCTTAATATTCTAAACTTTCCTTCTTGCAATTGCTGACCAATAATAACATTATGTTATTATTATGGCATATCAATATCTTATATGACTCCCCTCTGCAGTCATATTCAGAAAATAATTCTAAAATCATTGAGCATGGAATCCTTTACAGTTTCGGAGTTAGACTAAAAAATTTGATGTTACCACCGGCAGCAATCATGTAAAATAGGAAACATAGGAGTGAAGACTGCTACCCAGTTCATTAAATGGTATACAGGTGACAATAAACAGTCCATAACTTGCAAGCTGAGCATTTATGCATACTGGGGATGGGTATTGGAGGTATTGGAGGTATTGGAGATACAGTATACTGACTCTGAGCTGACCCATCCTTGTTTTAGCTAACCCTTAATGCCAAGCGCCAGACAGGGTAACAACAAGTACCATCTTTTAACGTCATTTGGTATGACGCGGCCAGGGATCAAACCCCAGACCTTCCACTCTCCGAGCAGATGCTCTACCACTAGACCACAGAGGCGGTCTCCCTTTTAAAAATTAGATTGAGTCTCTTGGACAAATTTAGGTGTCATCATAGGTAAACTTCAGAGCTGCACCACCAAGCCGAAAGAGAATTTACAATAGGATATCAAGGTAAAGCACCAATTTCATCAGGGACAGAAGACTTCCCTCCAGTTTCTGGACGCTGTCGGCAATCTTATCTGACTTCGATAAATAAACTCTTATGAGCTATCAGTGAACAATAAGTGTCAACAAAACATAAGATTGGATTGTTGTGTATTCTGAATGTCTCAATTTATTCTCAGTATTATGTTTTCTCACTGTCTCCATATATGGAATATATATTCTCAGTATAGAAATGAGTAAATAAGAAAGAGACTAATAATATGGTGTTTGTTTTTCTCTACCTGGGTTGTTCTATTACCCAGATTGTTCTATTATCCGGATGCAGTGCATCCATTTGGAAATGTTGTTTTAAGCTGGATACCCCAAAAAGAATGGCTCAAACAAACTTGGAACTTTGGAACCATCTCACTCACTAAGTTTCAGGCATCTTTTCAGCATAATCCCTTTCCACATTGATACAGCAGAATACGTTTGTGAAAACTTTTCCACCAGTGTTGCCTTATTTCAAAGCGATGTCTGTTTGTTGGTTATTTAACGCTATATGACGGCAGTCTGTAAATAATCGAATCTGGACTAGACATTCCAGTGATCAACATCATGGTCTTTGATCCACAAAATTGGGATACAATGACATGCATCAACCAAGTCAGCAATCCTGACCACACAATCCCGTTATATGCCTATTACGACAAACATAGGTTGCTGAAGACCTATTCTGACCTGGATCTTCATGGGTATCTTAAATAATATCCTTTGTTATCTCAAATTTGTAGAGAGAAAGGGTTGTAGGTCATCTTGTCTTGTTTCCAAATCCCTTCCATGTTCAGACTTTCAGAACATTGTTGCTGTTTTGATATTCAGGCCCTGCCAAGCAATATCATGTCATTAAAATTTGCCTCTGTTTTCAAAATTTTACCTGTGATTTGTTATTTTCTTGGGTTTGGTAGGTTTCCAGTGAGGAAAAGGTATGTTTGAATAACTTTGGTTTCACAGATCATTGTTTTAAACATAATTAGATTGTCATGTACTACCATACAAAACAATCTGGAATCAGTAATGTTGAATAATAATACAATTTGGTCTCTGCATTAGGAATTGAACATGCTCAACAGGCGGGATAATTCAGTAAAATATCTTATTCATATAATTACGGATTCCACAACTTACTTTACCATTTTTGGATGTAACCTTCCCATCATCAATGTTTCCAGTGGCCATTTTGCAAGCAGGTCATAAGACCAGCTATCAAAAATTCTACCATGAATTTGGAATTTACTCGATTCTGATTGGTCAATCAGAGGCTATTAAATCACAATAAACCCCCTCTGATTGAAACAGCTGGTTTGACGGCCGCATCACCGCGGAAGCTAATATTCACAGAATAGTACTATTTTCAGTCATTGTCAGTAGGCATATTTAAATAATTATATCTACAATTACAGGTTACGAAATGCACAGATGCGGTTACTACAATATTCAAAGGATGTGTGGCAATACATTACGTGCAGAAAAACACGACAGAAATCAACAAAGGGAATGTATTTACGTTTGGGAGACAACAGAGAGCTTGGAATTTTGGCGCTTTTCTATGTACGACTGTGACGTCAAATTTTGTAAGGGTAGACAGACTGCCTTCAGGAAATCAGGCATGCAGTGTACTGCAGAATTCCTTGATGAAGCCTGCACGTGAATTTTGAAACGCCTGCACCGAAAGTGCATCTGCGCATGTAACTTTCAACACCACAAAACACGCCCTTTGTGATTTTGTCAATAAACGATTGCTCATTTTCTTCAGGTGCTTCTAGAAACTATGCATATTTACTTAGGTTTAACCAACTTAAATGGCATCTTCTTCAGTGACAAGACGTCACTTTTCTATCAAAAGCAAACAATCAATATTAAGGATCATAGTCATAATCATATTATGAACTTGAAGAAATGTTTTATTATGTGTTCTGCTTTACATTTACTATTGTTGGCAATATACATGAAAACATCAACATAATTATAGATCTATTGTCTTATTTTCTTAGGTACAAATTCACAGAGTATTTTGGGTACATTACTACAATTTAATTTGTTTTGGGTACAAAATCAAATAAGTATATGTATACACCCTCTATCCGGTCGCCGTATACCAAAATTTTAATCAGTTTAGCAAACGGGAGGTTCTCAGTAAAAGTTTTCAACAACATCTTTAATATTCTAAATTGTTCTTTTTGCAATGATAGACCAACATCAATATTATGCTGTTATTATTATTATGTCATATCAATATGTTACATTGCTCCCCACCGCTGTCGCTGTCATAAAAAATTAGAAAAACATCGACAGTGGAATCCATTCATTACGATTTCGGATTTACACTTCAAACATAGATGTTACACATCGGCAGCAATCACGAAAAAACATATAACTTTGGAGTGGAGACTGCTTCCCAGGTCAAACAGTTGACGATTTATATTAAAATATGTAATTTCTGTTGAATCTTATGAGGATTTATCGAAGATAGTTTGACAAACTTTTGCATATTTTGCCTCAATGGGTGAGATGCATTACATGCTTCCGGTTTTACTTTTAGCAACGATAGATAAAATTGCAAGTATTTTGATTGTTTTTTCGTAATCTGCATTATTTTGCTAGTGAATGGTTTACCTAGAACGTATATAATTTCAGATTTTGCATATCCTAAAACATTTTGAATTATTTGCAGCGTTTGTTGACTTTGTTCAACTAAACAAATTGCGAGTTGGGCCAATTTTTAATTCAACTACTAATTTTTAGAAATGAAGGAACATGAATGTTTTCTTTTCGCCAGCTAACAAAAAATTATGATCAAATGTAAAAAATGATAACATTATAATATATAGAAAATATCGGACTAGATGCCGCTCAATGTGAAGGGCCAAAAGTGAACAATGGCCGTTTCTGGTAATTGTGTGTCGAGAAGTTTGGCGGCACTTTTTTTTAATCGCAACATTTTATTTTTGAGGTAAATAAACTACTGAAAGTTTGATACTGAGCAAGCTGAGCATTTATGAATGTCATATGTAATTTAAATGTTACGCAAAGCCTTCTTGGTAAATTGATATGGCAAGTTTAGTTTGTGGGTGTCCTGAGGCATCAGATGACATACTCTGTCGAATGGGTTCAACATTAGCGTTGAGGGCTTTAACCAGTTGAAGCTCACAGATAGACCAATCTCATTAAAATCAATCTTAGTTCTTGCTAACCCTAAACAAAGATCTGAGGACATCCCATTACGGGTCACATCAGAACGACCTTTCATCCAACCAATCAGGTCGGTCAATGTTCGCGAAAGGTCGTTCTGACGTGACCTGTAATGGGATGTCCTCAGATCTTTGGTTAGCGGTAGCGAAAACTAAGATCTGATTTTAATGAGATCGACAGATAGACGGACATATAAAGAACACATTGCTCACTTCAATTTTGAAAAGATTAAAAAGCAGAAAACAATTGGCCATATCACTAGCTTCAAGATACTGGTTTGGAACCCTTATGTGTGGCCTGAGTGGCCTCACTGTTACATATGTTCTAGGCTCATATTTCACCATTACATACATTGAAAGACGGATGCTACAAGGTAACCGTTAGGCTTTTCTGATGAAAGGTCACCAGTGAAAGGTCAATTGGGTCATTACCATAATCACTTGGACATTATCAGCCAGACATTAGAAC
Source organism: Haliotis cracherodii (assembly GCF_022045235.1). Classification (NCBI taxonomy): domain Eukaryota; kingdom Metazoa; phylum Mollusca; class Gastropoda; order Lepetellida; family Haliotidae; genus Haliotis; species Haliotis cracherodii. The sequence goes on along the minus strand of NW_027266341.1, from coordinate 43,920,621 downwards.
ACAACAGCTCGCAGACACCTAATTCACAAATTGGTTCTCCATCAAATTAAGTGTTTCATGTCAAGTGAAAAGGTCAGCTGGTGACAGTGGAATTGGGTAGCATAACATGATAAACGTTACAATAATGAGAGAGTTCAAATTAAATATCCCATCAGAAATATCTCAGCCATAACATATTTAAGCATCAGATCCATGGTTGGGATTAGATCCGTCCAGATTAACAAGTCAATTGCTGTGCATCACTTCACGGTAGAGATATGCAATACAGATTCTCAAACGTATGTCACAATCCCTCACTGTTCCAGAAATTTGAGGGCATTTTGAAACTGTTAGTGTACCATGCCCATTGTGAAAGAGTTTGATTTTGCCGAAGTCTATTAAAATTGTTTCTATTCTCTTACGTCTGGAGACATGTAGTTTAGGGGAACCTGCTATTGATAACTTTCCTTCATATCCAGCACAATAAAGAATTGGGGTGAAAATCCTATTCGACCACTTTACAACTTTTACAGTACAGACCTTTGAAAGTGAGTAATAAATACACATGACAACACCTAGCTAACGGAAATATTTGCATCATCAGATCATTGACCAAGCCTGAACTTAACAGATGGAACACTACATGTGAGCAGCATAGCAGGACAGGCTTTCCTCTCTCTACCATATGACAATATCAAAATGTTTGACTTGGGCAGTGAGTGATTGAGTTTGGTTTAACGCCGCGTTTAACAGTATTCCAGTTATATCTCGGCGTGTCAGCTTAATGTGGGAGGAAAGCCCGAAGTGATGCAGGTCTCAGACGTTTACCACTTCGGTGAAACCCACGAGCACGGGTATGGTGCTGACAAACATAGAAACATGATCGGGGGCAAACCGCGACTCGAACCCACAATCATAGGTTTCTGGCGTGCCCAAGGGATGCAACTCTGCGGTGCCCTAGATGACTGGGCCACCCGTGCCCCCCTTAGGCAGTGAAGCATCATATCAGGGATCAGGATGTTGGCTTATTGACAATGCAAAAAAAGAAAAAGAATACAAAATAAGCATCCAAAATTACGAAGAAATCAGCCTATGACACACCAACTTTATTATGGCGACAAATATTAATAATAAAAAAGTAAGAAAACAAAATATTTTTGCAACTTTGTCTTTGGCATTGAGGCTAAGTGTCAAACATGATTCTTTGTACAACCTTTACTCTTCTGTACCATGTCTTTCTTGAGGACAAGATTTAAAAACTATTTGTCAAATATCACCTTAACATATTCTTATAAAAAAATACTTCATCACAATGATCTGAACAAAAGAAGATGCCTTCAGCAGAACTGAGGGAATGTGCATGACTAATTGCAACTTAGACAAGCTGTATCAGAAAAGATATTTAAGACTGTGCAGGGTTAGAAACTAACAGTTTTTGTCCACTAGTCCTTATAATGATAACATATAGCAAAACCCTTAAAACATGTTAAAATGGGCCAATTTCTACTAGTCCTTAGTATACCTTTACTATTGGGCAGTTTGGTAAGGACTACAGGACTAGTGCCAATTTCTAACGCTGCTGTGGTAGACATGTCAATGTATGCATGTAAATTGATGAATTGATGTTAACAATGCATATTGAGAAAATTTAAGAGCGTGGTAAAAACTTATAAGTCTACTTGCCCAAACTTGTCGCTTGACATAATTTTCACAGATTGTAGTGCTAACATATATAAACTTGCATTAGCTAATCTGACTTGACCAAAATAAAGTCTGGACTTGAGATTGGAACAAACATGGATGCCAAGTTGCAGGGGGGGATGATACACATGGAAAATTGTCAGCAGCCAAACAAGCTAGGACAGAAAGTCACAACATCCTTGAACATTTTTTGACGAGTAAATATCTACTGTATATCTGTGGTGACAATTTCTATCCAAAACCATAACAAATGCTTCCAACAATTGGTCCCAACTGTGTTTTGACATTCAGATTTTAGCTTCTCTACAATTGATGCTTTTGTGACAGCTTATCTTGTGCAGAGCAGGCATGTAATTTGCATCCTGCAGATAGGTAATAGGGTCAGGAAGAAGTAAAGTGTTTGCTGTGACATCAGCTATCACATTTTTCAAATCTAAACAATGGTATGCTAATATGCTCCAATTATGTTGTCCTTGTGATTGATATATATATACCAAATGAAATCTGGTTCAAGTTTATGGAACTATGTCTGCAATAGGTTAAAAAGTAGGATTTACACTACAAAATTAACATTTAACATTCAACATTTCAATCTATTGTGTGAGCCCACGGCGTGGGTATTGGTGGGCCCTTTCAGATATGATACGAATCATGATACACAAAACCAATATGCAATACACATTGCAATACACATTAGGCCTGGTTAGTGGTGTAACAATATGGCAATACAGTATTGTATTGTGATTGAGATCCACAATAAATTCAATGGAACATGAATTTCTCCTTCATTTACTGCTGTTTTCTGACAGAGATGAACTGTGTGAAGAAAAGTTGTTCCAACCATTAGAGGCAGCACCCTCGGCACATAACCCGGAAGTCATGACGTCACATCAAAACACATACTGTATTCGACATAATAAGCGCCCCGCTCTAATAAGCGCCCACGGCGATATTTGCTAATATATTGGCTATTGAACAATACCATTTAGCACCCCTTCCAATTGATCAATGTATTCCCATTGATCAATGTAGACAAGACTTATACGCACTCGTGTGTTATATGCACCCTTAATAATGGGCAATTAAATTCTGGAAAAATATATCTCTCCTATATAAACATTTCAGGCTGTCAGCATAAACCACAAAATTTATCTTTCAATTGTTTTTTTTCCCCACCAAAATAATATTCTAATAAGAGCCCCCTATTTCTAATTTTGAGAGTGCCCTGGGCGCTTATTACGTCGACTATGGTAACTGTTTTAAACAAAACATCTAATACTTTGTGTGTGTGTGTGTGTGTGTGTGTGTGTGTGTGTGTGTGTGTGTGTGTGTGTGTGTGTGTGGAAAAATCGTCACAGGGCCATATGACACAGTTAAGAAACAATCAACTCAACTCGAAAGGGTGCACGGGAATCACACACATTGAGATGCCCAACACAAAACCATGTTCGTGCGTGCGTGATTCCTCTGCAACCTTTCGAGTTGAGTTGATTGGTTCAACTGTTGCATATGGCCCTGTGACGCAGGGGTAGCATTAAGTAAATGGCTGTTTCAATGAATGCTCGTTCCACCCTTGATGAACAGGTCTGGTTGTTGATGAATAGCTAAATAGACAGATTTTTTATTCATGCACCAATTGTCTTTAAATGTAATATCCAGTTATGTATGACTGTTTAATAATCTCATACCAACTTTGACTGGAGTAGGTCCGATAGTTTTTCAGATATTGTAGTAAACGTCGGTACCTTAAATTACCTTCCAGACTATAAGTGCTAAATGAGAAATTACAGCTCCAGGCTGCCCACCAAGTCGAAGAAGCAGAAGGTCTGGTTTAGCAGGGATGGAGAGCTGAGAGTACCCTGGTTCCTCAAACACCACACAATGGTGATGTTATCCATGAATATGATCAACAGGGCGTGACCTAGAATGCTCTGCCAGAAAGTGTTGGCCAGGACAAGCGCTTTTATCTTTAGGCTGTTGCTGTGCCTATGGAGTTGGTCTCCAGATCAAACACCACACGATGGTGATGTTGTCCATGAGTGAGTGGGTATGGTTTTACGCCGCTTTTAGCAATATTCCAGCAATATCATGGTGGGGGACACCAGAAATGGGCTTCACACATTGTACCCATATCGGGAATCGAACCCGGGTCTTCGGCGTGACGAGCGAACGCTTTAACCTCTAGGCTACCTGACCACCCCTTGTTGTCCATGAATATGATTAACAGGGCGTGAGCTAGAATGCTCTGCCAGCAAGTGATGGCCAGGACAAGCGCTTTTATCTTGAGGCTGTTGCTGTGCCAATGGAGTTGATCTCCAGATCACACCTGGTCAGAACATGGGCTGGCGTGAGCAATCCCAGAAGCACTAGCCACTGACAAAGTGGAAGCGGCAGTGGAAGAGCTGGAAGCCATGGTAGATGAGGTTGTCTACAAGACTGCAAAGTTGAAAAGTCAACGACAGGGGTCTCTGATTGTGTCCAGTCAGGATGATATGTGGAAAAGTGTGTTCTGCGAACCAATACCAAATCCCATGTAAACGAAATAAACCCACTCCACAATTGACCGCAGAGGCATCTACTTAACCAGTTAGTTGGAAGTCAAAGCAATGTCCATAAGACATTATGGAAATATGGAAAACTGTGGTTTTGGAAGATCGCACCGTACTGCACAAAGAAATGCGATCGTTTTCATCCCATGAGCGTAGTATAAGCGCTCCCATTCTTATATCGAGGTGACAATGAAGAAAGCCAACACGATACATGGTATGTAGTCAACGGGTTTATGGAACGGTCGTGGGAAGAATTAGAAAAACGACGCTGTATCTGGTAGCCAAGGCTGAAGATATAAAAAGGTTGTCGTCTGAAAGATGATATCGTACGAAGTAAGGCGATCTTTTCCATCCCTTGACGCCGTAAAAGCGCTACTGTTCTTATACTGAGGGGGCAATGGGACTGCCGTTTTGGTAGCGGAGGGCGACTGTTTCCATCCCCTGCACATGGATGGACTACGACAGGCATCTGGTTGAGTAGTTGCACAATGCGTACAAGTAAGCATGCAAACCAATCTGTAGAAACATATTGCACTGCTCCCGATAGGTTGATACAGTCGGGAGTACTTGACACGTGACATGTAATCACCCAGCGCAGTAGCCAAGAAAACTGCATTCTACCCGGAAATGAGGTGCAATCTCCACACACAGACAATCCCCAGTGTATCCGAGTTCTGCGAAAAAATGTGGGAGCACCTGGAGTGCCGCAGAAGAGCCTCTTTGAGAAACGCTGGTGCGAAGGCAGGGTAGAGAAGCGTTGGTGCCGGCGATGTCGACGAAGAAGACAGTGGATGTCGTCGTCAGATGGCGGGGGCCGGTGTAGAGCAAAAATGAACACTGTGATATGAGAGACGCCTTCCCCTGACCAGTCAATGAGAAGTGGGTACCCGGTAGCCTATGACAAGGGGTCAAACAGGCTAAAAGAGCATGAACAGTGAACATCTGAAAGTTCTGATTTGGTTTGGTTGGTTTGTTGTTGTTGTTTCCACCGCACTAAGCAATATTCCAGCTATATGACGGCAGTCTGTAAATAATCGAGTCTGGACCAGACAATCCAGTGATTAATATCATGAGCATCAATCTACGCAGTTGGGATTGATGACATGCATCATCCAAGTCAGCGAGCCTGACCATGCAAGTTCTTATACAGACGTTATCCACCAGAAGCCAAGCGGATCGTAGGAGGCTTTGAAGAAACAGCTTTAACGAACATGTGAGCTCCTTCAGCCTCATCCATGGAGTGAACCTGCAGGTCATCTCACTTAAAGCATGGCGCTTTTAAGGAGAACATCGCAAAACAAAACCACTTCCAGACAACCAGTCAGCAAATTGAATCAGACCAAATGTCTACTGGTTTGAAAAGATTCCTCCCAGGAATCTGAACGATAGTCAGAGAGCAGCTACAAGAGCGGTGACGAGTGAAAAGACGTACTTTCACCTTGCCGCTCCATCTTGACGATCTAGAGCAAGAGTCAGAAACAGAAGTAATGGCCAGGGTGTGTCGGAGCTGTGGAAGCCAAGGGCGCCTCTGATGCGGAAGTAGAGTAGAGAATAGCAGGTGCCTGAAGGACTGGAGCTGTCAACATAGATGGCAGAGGAGACTGAAAGCCAGTCCCGTAACGGGCGTCACCAGAGGAGGGGACGACGTTGTCAATAAAGATGACGGCAAGGGAGGCGTAGAAGACCGTAAAAGGGCATCGGTCGATATGAGGGAAGGAGTCTCCACGTTGTAAGCCATATCAGGATGTCAACGTTGAAGCTGTGGAAGCCAAGGACCCTGGCGGCGCCTCTGATGGCCAAGTAGAGTAGAGGATAGCAGGTGCCCGAGGGGCCGGAGCCGAGATACTGGTGGTGCTGACGGAGCTATGGAAAACCAAGGGCGCCGAGGGGGCCAGTGGCATCACTTCTCTGAAGCGCCTGCGGCGCTGGTGGCTTTGGAGTGGCAGCGCTGCTGTCCTCGTAGATGGCAGAGGAGACGGAAAGCCGGTCGACAACCATGTTGAGTGAGGCATGTCCTGGATACTCATACTTGCGGGGCCCGACCAAATTTGTTCCCGCGGCAGTGAGTGCAGCAGGGCATAAAGTTTGGAATTTAAGCAAAAACATAACCATGTGGCAAATTACGTTAAAAGGTAGTGAAAAAGCAAAGCTTTTAACATGCCAACACAAAATAAATAAATTTAGTGTATTACCCAAGCTAAATAAAGAATTCAAAACGCAAAACACAAAAGTATGTGGCTGCGTGGTGAATCGCAAAAATGTCAGAGAAAAAAACAAAATGGCGGGAACAACAACACGCCTGTTAATTACTGTGACTAGAGCCACTAATGAGAGATAAACATTACAAATTACGAATGGGAAGACCCCAAAGGTAACAGACCATAAACAGGTAACAATATAGCAGCATACAATGAATGCAGAAACACACAAAGTATAGAAACAATGAGCTTTAGTTTCCAAGGGATACAAAGTACGTCCGTCTGTGGAGGTGACAAAGCAGTTATGTGTTTTGATCATGACATCCCGGTCCCTTGCAGACTGTGCGAGGTTGCTGCCTCTACTGATTGGAACAACTTTTCTTCATGAGCTCACACAGTTCATCTCTGTCAGACAACAGCAGTAAATGCATTAAGGAGTAATGCAGGATAAGTTAAAAAATTCAATTGAGTATTAAATTCGCATTTTTTTAATCAAGATGACTTCAGAAAAATTTGACATAAAACTAATAAATTTATTCCATAAACATGATAAATGAAAAAACCTCCATGATAAAATCCTATTCCATTTAAAACAGTGATCTACAACAACAAAGTTATCAAAACTTAATCTTCTGCACAGCCTCTTAAATCCTACCTTAAGTCCAAACAATCACCAATAAAGTTTTAAAATGCAGGCAATTTTCGATAACATGACAATCGCGTGGCGGGGTTTGAAAATCAAAACACGAACAATTAATGTTCTAAACATGCTAAAAATCAAAATACTGAAAGGATTTTGGAATGACAACAAAACACTAACTAAATGGATATATACCTTTGGCCCTTCCTCATTAGTATTATACAATTTTCAGACCACAAACAATCATTTTCTATGATTTTCACCTTTAGATTAGACAGCTGGTGAACGATTTTTCACGAACGTACCCTTCTGCAAGCAGGTTTACTGTGCGAGAATTACAAATTTTGAACTATTTCTAGTGGCAAAACAGCAAGGTGTACTTAGAACATGTTAGAGTGCCACAATATGTTAGCTTCCAGACATATCAAAAAAGTTTGAAAAATATGAGTTAATCATACATATCTATCTCAAAAACATCGTAACTGTCAACAGTATTTTTAACTTCCATATATTCATCAACATTTTCTGGCTGCTGCACATGGCAAACACGCCACCTTCTGCAGGAAATAAATAACTGAATTGTTGCTTATTAAACAAAAGAGTGAACATGGAACAATATTTTAATGAAAATATGATGAACTGTCACCTACTTATTAAATGAAAGTTCAACAATATTTCCTTTGATACGGAACACACTATAAATGGAAATAAACAATGAAATTGACGAAAGCACAGTGTTTATAAAATATCATTTTTAATGTAAATAAGATTTTTTTGGCCAGCAGATGTTATCAACAATTGAAACAGTCATTATTTCATGTCTTTTCACTTTGAAAATACTCAATTACGATCTAAACACACATTGTGGAAGACCTAGAAATCTGAAAATGGCAGATTGTCGTCTCTCACTTGACAAGGAATGAACAGCTGATCGTGGTTAACTTGTCTGCTGAACGATTAATAATCGTGAATAATTCTTCCTGAAGTCACGGATGAACAGAAATACTTAAATATATATATATAAACTGGGAACAAGGTAAGTTTTAGTTTCATTGGTTTCCAGGGAGTAGATGATGGAGGACACCTACAGATAAGTGACTACCAGGCCAAGAAATAAACTCTCTTGACAAAAAGGTATAAATAATGTTACCATATTATATACTTACCATTGTTGTCAATGGAAAACCGACCCAAGCCTGATCCATCACGAATAGAGTACACCATCTGACCCCTTTTCTCAAAAGGTCCAATGTCGTCCATTGCACTGACATGTGCAACAAATGTTCCAATGGGCTTGTTTTCATATACATAGTCCTGAGCCACAAAGGTGTCAAAACGTGGGGCACTGAGATTTTCATCAACATCTACAACTTCTACATTCATAAAACAAGTTGATACAAGAGTTGGCGTGCCACAATCAACTGCCTTTGCTGTTATGTTATATACTTGCTTTGTCTCGTAATCTAATTTCTTGAGCAAACGAATGGTACCACTCAATTCATCTATTTCAAATTTGTTATCCATACCATCAACAAGCTCATATGTTACAAGTCCATTCTCTCCAACATCAGGATCATTTGCTGTAAGGATCATGACAACAGTACCAACTGGTAAATCTTCTCGAACTTTTACACTGTAACTTGAAGGAACAAATTTTGGTTCATTGTCATTAACATCTTGAAGTGTGATTGTAACCTGTGTTGTTGTTGATAGAGTTGTATGCAAACCTGAATCCTTTGCCATGACACTTAATTGATATACTGCTAGCCTCTCTCTATCTAGCTGCCTTCTCACTTTGATCATGCCATTGGATGGTTCAATATAGAAATCCTCAGTGTCAGTCAAAAGAGAGTACTTAATCCGAGCATTAAGGTCTTTGTCATTATCTGTTGCATACACCTGCAACACAGTAGAGTTTACAGCAACATATTCATACACACTTTTTTCATATTCATCATGTTCAAACATGGGCGAGTTGTCATTTTCATCTGAGATTACAATTCTTAGAAGCTGTTGAGCCGTATGTGATGGTTTGCCCATATCTTGAGCATTCACTTGGAGGCTGTATTCACTCTGATGTTCTCTGTCTAGTTTAGACATGACAATCAGGCTCCCAGTAAAGGTATCAACTTGGAATGCACCATCAGAATTCCCTGCGGAGATGACGTAGAGGATTTTACTATTGTACCAAGAATTGCTGTCTCGATCTGTTGCTGTCATGTTTAGGACAGATGTCCCTGGAGGAGTACCTTCAGACACTTCAAAGTACTTGGGCACTGAAGAACTAAACTCTGGGGCATATCTATTGGACAGATCGTGATTGAATTCAATTTTACTACTTCCCTTGTTGTTTTCATTGGATGCTCTTATCATGTTCTGAAGGCGATCTGTTACATTCGTATCCTTACAGTTCACAATTGCCTTTTCTTGCACACCAGCCTTGCTGTTGACCAATGAGAGATTGATGACAGCTGGAACAGAGTAGTGTGCACCATCTGTAGCATCTACAAGAAGCCTTATGGTGTCACTACCTATGTCTGCTAGATTACAATTACCCAGAGAGATACCTCCAGTGGATGGTTCTATATTGAAGCAGTTATTTTCATTACCATCAACAATTCTGTAATTAATGATATCCCCCTCATCAAAATCTATAGCTGGAAGAATTACAATTTCTGTACTTCCCTTAGCTTCACGTGACAGGTAGCCACTACAGTCAACTTTCTCAAACCCTGGTTCATTATCATTTACATTTTCTAGTTTTATTGCAACAACAGCCTCAGTTTCTTGTCTGTGTGGAGTACCCCAGTCCGATGCCCTTACAACTACATGGTACATCTTTTGCATGACTTCATAATCAAGAGGTCTAGTAGTTGTGATGGTACCAGTGAAATGATCGATTTCAAAAGGAACCAAGAGAAAATTCACAATAGAATAACTGACTCTTCCATTCCCATTGGCATCTGCATCAGTTGCAGATACTTGCAAAATAGTTGTCCCATTAGCTGCATTTTCTTTCACACTGCCAGAAAGCTTAGTTTCATCAAAAACTGGAGCATTGTCATTAAAATCTGTAATATCAATATTGACAAAAGTTTTGCCTATCTTTCTTGCTCCAGAGTTTGCTTTATCTTCGGCTTGGATCTGTAGTCTGACCATCAGGAGCTTTTCAGCATCTAGAAATGATCTGGTTGTGATGAGTCCCGATTCCATGTCAATTTTAAATAGTTTTTCTTCATTTCCACTAACAATGCTGTACTCAACTTCGCCATTCCGTCCTAGATCTTGATCCCCAGCCTTCACTGTTGCAACTGGTGTATTTACAGGTACAACTTCAGACACTGACACGTTGAATTCCTTCTGATCAAACTCTGGTCCATTGTCATTTGTGTCTTGTATAGCAACATGTACCAGAACTGTTGTTGTCAGTATAGGTGAACCCTTGTCAGTAGCAATCACTGTAAGATTATATCCATATGGTGTTTGTTCCCTGTCAAGGTTTGCAGCAACTCGAATGTTATATATGCCTTCGTCTTCTCTTGACTCCACTATAGCAAAACTATTTCCAACATTTCCAGATGTAATTGCAACACGGTTAATGTTTCCATTTTTTCCAATATCATCATCAGTGATAGTTAGAATCGCATAAACTGTGCCAATATTTCCATGTTCAGCAACTGTTGGGAGTCTATGAACAATGATAGAAGGAGAATGGTAGTTAACTGGCTCCACAGATATTGTTACCAGTGCTGTGCTACTTCTTTGTGACCTTTTTGTTTTAAGCCCCCGGTCATTAGCAAGGACTCTTAGCTCATGAACTTTCTCAACACTGTAGTTCAAAGGTCTGGTAAGGGATACCACACCTGTTGCTGGGTGAATTGCAAAAACTTTAGTAGATTTCATAAATGAATAGTAGATTTCTCCATTAACTCCTATATCGGCATCTGATGCAGTGACCCTTACAATACCCTTGTGAATGGTTGTGTTCTCAGGTGTGGAAACACTATATTCTTCAGGATAAAATAGAGGGCTCAGATCATTCTCATCTAAAACAGTCACTCGAACATAAGTGAATGCAGCAAGTACTTGCCCTCCAGTTGGATACTTCCCCTCTGCTTTCACTCGCAGGTCAAACTTATCCTTATGTTCACGATTTAATTCGCCAGATGCATCAGTTCTCGTTCTTATCCGTAAGAAACAGAAATCTAAAATACATACAGGTTCTGCCCTGAATATTTTAGTCTTGTCACCTCTGTCTATTTCATATTCTACATCTACAGATGTGTTCATTCGAGAAATTCCCATCCGCACTGGGGATAGGATATATGTTTTCCCATGGGCATTTTCTGATATAGTTCCATTGTAAGTTTTTTGTGAAAAGTGGAAGTTTTCCTGTGTTAAAGTTGAGTGGAAATATGAGTGTGAGGACAAAACCACAGTTTGCCATTGCAGCTGCAGCACAAGCAGTTCGAGGAAGGTCAAGGACCCCCGTAGCCTCATCATGTCACTTGTCCTGCAAACATAAAAAAAAAAAACACTAAAAATTTATGCATTTAATGTTAGTTTAACACCACACTCAACAATATAAGAGCAACACAGCATGACAGCAGCCTGTAAATGATAAATTTAGATCAGACAAACCAGTGATTGATATCATGAGCAACATCCCCATCTGTCAGGATACAATGACAAACATCAAGATGGACATCTATTTAACCACTATCCCATTGGCCAGTTCAAATTACAAAGGGATTGCTTCAACATAACAAATCTGTACTGAAGTATTCAATCTGTTAATACACTATCTGGTTATAACAAGAGTCATCAGAAGATGACAAATCCCCCCAAACCCCAAATATTCGAAAAAAACAAAAACATCTGACTTTTACTTTAAGTCCAACTTGATGAGAGATTTACTAAATAATCTGTCTCTCCGTATGCAAGGGTAGTTATTGAGCTATCAAAACAATACCATGGAACTGGGATGCGGAACTCTGTATTTCTATGTCAGGTACACACCACTGTGAACAGTGAAAATCAAACTTGTCATGGAAACAGAAACAACATAAATTCTAAAAATCCCTAGATATCAAAAGGCACCAGTTGATAACCTGGTCTTTGTGTGTACAAAGTGTCATGAAAGAATAGCTATTAGTTTTAGAGATGTGGTCCAGACGAACATTAACTATGAACAGAATCAAAGTCATACTTGTTGCCATGGAAACAAGAAAAAAATTCATTTTTCAAAAATTCCTAAATAGCAAAAGGCACCACTTCAGCCCTTGATTAACACAGGTACCTTTGGATGAAAACTGTTCAATATTTTTTAGTTCTGCTCCGACAACGACACCTATCCCCTGTTTCAGCTAAGTAACTTGTTTCAAGAAAAATCAAATTTTGAAAAACTACTAAAAAAACAAAAGGCACAGCTTCAGGCCTTGGTTAATACATGTACCAGGTTTGGACGAAAAGTCTTTCACAGTTTTCATGTTCTGCTCCAGAAACGCAGCCACCCCCACCCTCCAAAGACTAAGTCCAAATTGTTTTCATGGAAATCAAGAAAAATATAAGGCCAAAAATCTGCAAATAGCAAAAGGCACCACTTCAGGATCTGTTGATATATGCCAATTTTTGTTGAAATATATTGAACGGTTTTCAAGTTATGCTGCGGAAACGAAATGATTATGGACAGAAGAGGCGTCATCCCCCACCATTTTTTGCCAGGGGTAAAAATACCAAATGATATAACTCAAAGAATTTTTGATGTAATTTTAGAAGAAATTGTATCTGAAACTACTATCATATGTTTAAATATTGCACAATTTATTTGCAACTTTTACAATATGATGTAAAAACAGAAAATACACTGAATTAAACAGAAATTAAAAAAAAAGAAAAATGTTGTGCAAAAATTACAATTCAATATGGCAAAGTCGGATTTCTTACATTGGTCCAATGTTGTTACAAAGTTGGGTAACAGTGCTGAAATTTTACAAGGGACGCTACTCAAAATTTACAGCTTTTCCATAGGGGGGTGCACTCTTCAAGCAGACGATGCAACACAAGCACAAGATAGGAGCATTAATTTCCTCAAATATAATGGTAAGTGTTTAATTATTGTGTTTTAATAATGTTCAACTATAATTCCAAACGGTAAAGGACCAATAACAACCATTGTTCATTCAGAAATACCAACATGAGTATATATTTTTTAAAGATTGAAAACACGCAAAGAGTCTTGTGCAATTTGAAATGGAGTTTATTGCCATTGGATACCTTCAGTTCAGTGAAAAGAAATAATGCAGTTCACAATTTTCAAAATCCCAAATCATCCAAAGGCTCCAGACAAGAGTTTGCAAGTTTCATCTAGAATTAATCAACTGTTTTGAAATTCTGCTCTGGAAATGAGCTCTAACCTCAATTTTTAGTTAAGTCCAACTTGTCGTCATGAAAACATAAAAAAAAAATAAACATGAATCATCAGAAGATGAAATATTCCCCCCTGTCCCCATTTTTTAAATATAACTAAAAGCCCTATCATGCCTATTGGCCAACCAAGCATCAACACAAAATTTGTCTTCATGGAGACGGAGAAAATATTCCTAAAAAAATTCAAAACAAAGGCATCTCTTCAGGGCCTGATCAAGCTCTGCTCTGAAAATGACATCCATCCCATCGAGTTTCACCACCACCAAGTTTCGTTGAGAGATATTGAGCATATTTTGAGCTGAGCTCTGGAAACAAAATCCAGCCCTTTAAGAGCCTTAGTCCAAATTGATTCTGTGCATACCGAGAAAAAATAAATACCAAAATCCTTTAATAACAAAAAACACCACCTCAGGATGTGTATCTGCAAATTTTTAGATATTAAACATGTTAAACTGTTTTCAAGTTTTACTACGGAAAAGAAATCCACCTCAACTCCAGGTGTCTTTGCTAATGTTGAGCCGAAGGTAAAAGAAACAAATGTTGGACCAACATTGACAGTCAACACTAGTGACAACATTGGTCCAACACCTGACATAAAATAGAAACGAATATAATATGGAACCAACCTGTTGATGTGGTCAAATGTTATTTTATTCAAACGTTTAAGGTGGAAAATCTATATTCAGCCAAACTACAATGAACATTCTTCAAAGAAAAAGTCCTACTTCTACAATAAATTAAAATTGTTTGTTATCCCAGCTAAACATCTGTGGAAGTAAGGATACAATAGTACCAGTAAATAAATATTGGTATGTCAGCATTATAATGAACAGTGTCTCAAAATGGCATCTAGGATTCCGATAATATATATTTGTCAATGCAAATAACTACTTCCACATTAGATTTGCTACTTTTACCACTTCTGTTGTGATAAATATATATTAACATAAATACACATCTTTTACAAATCGAAATTTGAGATAAAAAACAACTTTCATGTATGGAAAAACTATACTGGTGGGTTATAGCCACCAAGGGAGGCTGAAATGATGAGCGATATTTCGCAAAGAAAATGAATGTTGGTGGAGGAGAATTGGCAGTATCAAATAGAAGAGAGATAATGCCACTCCGTTTCTTGATGAAGAAAAGACATTTCTAACCCAACATAGAGGAGAAACCATACCTTGGACATAAGTGGGAATAGGACGACATTTATTCCAAGGAATAACACCTGTACTGTTCAACATATAACATTATGTTTATTGTTTAACACCACACTCAGCAATATTACAGCTATATGATGGCTGTCTGTAAAATAATCAAGTCTGGACCAGACAATCCAGTGATTGACATCATGAGCATCAATCCAGGCAATTGAGATCAACCAAGTCAGCGAGCCTGACCCCTCGATCCCATGAGACGTCTCATTATTATTATTATTATTATTATTATTATTGTATCAGCAGATAATAGCCAAATAATCCTGTGTGTAGACTTTGCCTAGTTGACCTGATTAGACACCCTGAACATTTGTGTTTTGACTGTTGAACATCTGGTACATAGCAGAGTATCAGCATGGTCATTTGTTGGACAGTAAGAGACCTTATCAGGATCTTCTCCAAATTGTCAAATTAGATGTCTGATCCAATGTGGCTTTTGCTCTCATGACCTCCTAACAGCAGGGCTTCTGCACTCAACTTCTAGTCATCTCTTAAGAAAACTGTAAAACCACTGCAGTGAAAGAGGCTTGTCATCTTTCGGTTACTTTCCTTAGCAGACAGCAGGGTTGGTACCTAAAGCTGTAATTTCTGCACGAGAATAACCATACAACCAAAAGCAGACATCATCTCCACGATATATGAATAAAAGAGACTTCGTTCCTCCTTTGGGATAACGCAGTGACAGAGAACTATTAGAAACAGTTCAATTGTATGTCTGTAAGGGTCTTTAAATGTAAAGTTATCAAGTTCAAATAAGGGGGTTTTAGGTGAGTGGATAGATATTCTATTCAGTCTCTTGCTGTTTTGAAATGTGTCAAATGTTGGCTGTCTGTTATCAATATAAAGAAATCTTGTTTACCCAAAAGATGCAGTCTTCAATGTTCCAACTAATTTGGTTGCTACAGTGATCTATTATTGTATGATCAGTATTTTCATATCAGTCGCCAACATGGTCGCCTGGTCTTCACTCGAGTTTTGCGACTAAAACAGTTTTGGTCATAAAATTGATGTGGTTGAAGCAACAATGCGAACAATCTATATACTGATATCGGTAAACAAACTTGTCCAGTAAAACGATAACCATGCATTGATCGAAGGAAGCGCCTATAGGTTATTGATCACTGCGCTAGTAATGTTAAGTTTCACAAAACTGTAGGAAGTTTATGTTCGTGCATGCAATGTACAGATCTCCTGGAAAGGTTAACAAAACATGGCAGCTGATCAGCCAAAACAGGGAGATTTTTTTTCAAAATATGCCCAGCTAAACACAACAACAAAGCGCCACAGAGGTTCAGATAATGAATCAGATTGCCCACCTCAAAAGCGGATAGTAAGTGCGACCATGACCTGCAGCAGAAACAATGGTTTGGCCAAGAAAACTAACAAAGATTTATCTGCTGGTTCTGAATGTGCTACGTCATCTTACTTAATATGGTTCCACTGTTGATACTACTGATCTGAGTTTTAAGTGAACTTCTGGATTGCAATTACGTTTGGTTTGTAATCTTTATTCCGACTGATCAATGGCCTTTATCATGACCAATACAAATATCATTGTCCTGTTTTCAATTAGTGTTTTTAGCATCATGCCTTCATTATTGTTCATGACGCGTTGACATATGTTGCATTAATGTCTTACGCTACAATTGTGTCTCGTGCTTTCAACAAAAGGTAAGTGAAAGGTATGGGTTTTTTTCCATATGCTTCAAAATGGGGAAAGGGTCAGACATTCCAAGCCTGTGACAGTTGACCTTGTGTCTGGGGCAGCATTGCTCCCAGACCTGGCGGGTAGCCAGGTGTGCGGAAGCTATGTCCGATTATATAAAAGTACTGCTTGAACTTTGAATTTTTACTGCAGTAACCTACACTGAGGGACTAACAGAAGCTGTCTTAATTTTTTTTAAATGCATCATTTTTATGTTTTTTGTTTGTTTGTTGTTTAACGCCGCACTCAGCATCATTCCAGCTATATGACAGTGGTCTGTAAATAATCGACCCTGGACCAGACAATCCAGTGATTGACATCATGAGCATCGATGCGTGCAATTGGGATCAATGACATGTATCAACCGCCAGGGAGCCTGACCACCCGATCCCATTAGTCGCCTTTTAACGACAAGCATGGGTTGCTGAAGACCTATTCTACCCAGGGATCTTCACGGGTTTTTATGTAGTCTTGCATACTTCACATGTTTTTATGTTTACAGGCATCTCATTTACTACATGTCCCACAATATTCATGACAAGGCCAACAATTGTCAAGGTCTATGGGTGGTAAGGCCCACCTTAATAAAATCCTAGGTTTAATCACTACAAGGTGTCTCACTCTGAAAAGACATTTGATTTAAACCATGGACTTGTAGTTCACTGCTGATTAATTAAAATATTCCAGAAAGTCATTGGAAACTTAATTAGTTACCACTCCAGTGTTAACGTAGACACAAACGGAACTTAGCTTCATAACTACTTTATCTGAAATACAGAGTAGTACCACAAGGTGATTGGAGTTAATCAATAGAATTGATTTTGTTCCAGCAAACATTTGTGTTGTGTTTGGTGTAGTAGGACTTCATTTCATTTACCAATTGTTAAGTTGGCTCCCTACATATTTTCTTGGCTCCTTAAAAAAACATTAGGAGATAAGTGGCTCCCTTGAAAAAAATTTATATTGAGGTCTGAAATGTCATAATATGTTGCAGTTGTACAATGAATAAGGCCATGTAAACTGCATAACAAAACTTGAAACTGTTTTTTTAGATTGGGATACCGTGATGTCTGGCATTTTCAAACGTGGTAATAAAAATGTATTTATAAAATATGTCGCGGCAGCGCCTAAAAGACAATTTGTTTCAGGTTTGGCATAGCGATTTATCTAAGGTCCCAAAATGGCTTGTTATGCACTGCTCAAAACGTAACAAAATCAACATCCGGTTGATAAACAACATGGATTTCCATGTGCAGATTTCAGTAGACTGCAGGATTTGCAAAGGATGTGTACCATTAACTGGGCCTTGACAGATATTTTCCAAATCTATTTATCATGTTTATGTTCTTATTCAAGGTGCTCACTTGATTTGATGCACCTCGTGGGGTAAGACCCATTTTATTACAATATAGATCTTGATCATCGATCGTCTTGACTGCCCACCGCCATTTCGTTTGAAACTAATGCATGTGACATGACAGGTGGAATCTGAATGGTCAATAGGAGGGTCATAACTCACTCTAGCCACTGGTGGCGCTACGACTGAGCCCAGAAATTCTAGCCAAGTTTTGCAAGGGTGGAAACTGTAAATAAATTAAGTACCACATTGTTGACTTGTTTTCAGCTTAGTTCTTACTTTTTTTTATATTCCTCGTGAATTAAGAAAATGTAAAGTCTGAAACTTAAACCAAATAAAAAATGAATATCACTTTTTGTTAATTTGTCCAGCTTATAGCCATCTCAGGCAAAATTACACAGAATCGTAATTTTAAATCTTCCCAAATATTCTGAAGTTTAATATATTACTGTCATCACAAGAGCCAATTATCAGTATGAATACAGCAAAGTACTTGGTTTATGCCAATATATGTTTTAAGAACACAATTACTCCAACCTCGATAATATGCAATTATGTTGAAACTACTTAAAAACCAAAACAAAGACATATGGTTTTTTTAACAAAAGCGCCAGTGGCCTACAAGTACTAAATATAATGTGTGAAACGCATTGGGTCCAGATGTCACTCATTCAACAGAGACTTTTCTACCAAGTCGATCGTGAAGAGACAAATTGGGCACAGAAAACAGTCTTGCTGCACTTTTGAGCCCTTCCATGCTACTGACAGCCTTATAAGCTTTGTCATGCTTTCTGGTGGATATTGCTGGTAATTGGCCTTCCCTTATCTGATGGAGCCCTAAAATCACAATAAAAACTTGCATGACATTAACACAAATCATGAAAATATGCACAGAATGTATGAAAGGAAGAAATGCCTCCACTGTCTTTCCATCCATTTTATTTTATAGCAAGAGTATCATGTGATTTTTTTATAGTGGATATCAAAGCCAAGCAGACGATCGATTATTTAGGATTTTGGCAGCAATAAAACTTGTTTAATACATTTTTTCTCTCGAAGTGTTCAGTTACGTCTTGGTGATCTCTGTTTCAAATTGATATATTTCTAAATTTTTGTCAACAACTTAAGTTTTGTAGCTTCATTCTGAGCATATTGTCACTGGAGTGGTAGCGAGACAGTGCTTATTGAAAAACAAGCCGCCGGTGACGTCACATCTCGTAAAATATGAGAAGAAAAAGCAATTCAAAATGCCCGAACAGTAGGGCTGGGACGGGTTACTCGGGTGGGTACTGAGCAGGCCCCGGGTACCCACATGACTACCCGAACAATGGTTAGTCACAGGATATATTGTTTAATGACAAAACTTATCTTAAACTCAATGGTCACATTACAAGTCACTAATGTTCCTATTTCTTTCTGATTATGCATGCATTCCTTCTGACTTTTATATGTTTGTAAAAAAAAAGATAAAACTTCATGCAGTCAACTTCAGTGTATGCATGACCAGTTCGTTTTACACATTTATATGGATACATTTTGCCAGGACTACGGTCAAACTTTACCCAATCGGACAGTTTGTAGCTATCTCTTGAGACCTACAGCGGGTACACGGGTAGGGTCGGGTAATAGCGGGGTGGGTACCCGGGCAGGAAAATATATTGAGCGAAAACATGTGATGGTATGATATGTTAGAACATGTAGGTTATGAGAAGGTTTTATGCTTAGCATAACCTGCTGACAAAGATCACTGACCAAAAACGGTACTTTTTCTTCAACACGTAATCAATGGCCAGGTCTGGGTAGCTAATTTAATAGGCCCACCAGGTTAACAGCATACCCATCCCCCCAAAGAATGCAAGGTAATCAATTATTTTGTAGACAATTTCTGCATCCCCCCATTGAATGCTAGCCGAGTGCAAAGATCACACCTATCTTAGTATAAAGTATAAGATCAAGGTACAGACAATGCGTTGTTTGGGATATATATTTTCACGTATATCCCCAACCTGATAAACTGGTCTAAGCTTCTCCCTGGCCTGTTGACAACCAACACTGCTGTACATCAAATTCACCTTATTACATCTTCCATGGACACGATTATTGACGGAAACATGTGAGCATCCCATATTCTCGGCATTGTAAGAAGGCTGTAGTGCAAAATCTTTCAGGAACGTACCGTACCGTCTACATTCGTCTCCTGGACATTCGACAGGCAACTTCACCTGTGGCAGGTAGCACGGTGAACCTACTCGATAGTCTACATAATGAAGCCTACTTGTTAACTGATTGACGTACTGATCGGAATACATCGGGTTTACAACAACCAACGATCGAATAACATGCTATATATACCTGGATTATGATGATGTTCTTGGTTTTTCAGGACCGAATGGCGAATAAGTACATTTACTGCGAGTCAGTTTGTCTTGTTTAATCGGTCAAACTGACGTTGTTTTCACACAGGCTGCCAAGGCAGCATGTGAATGTAAGATTCTACGTAACCATGTGTGTTTAGAGGAACGCATATGAGCTTAAAAATCAAATACAAACGATTATAGCAATATCTTACCTCTACAATTTCATATCCATCGGAACTATCACAATTTCTGCAGTGTAACACATCGATTTCCGCACTTGATGTTCCGCCATTGAGACTGTATAGAAGTCGCCAACATTGTGTGGCCTCGTTTCTGATTGGATAGACATGACCTGAGGATTCATACGCTACAGGGCCTATTTTCAGAATACGCCGGACTTGTTCAACAGCACCCAAGTTGAGAGAAACAAAAGTAGGGTTTAGCGCAGAAGATGGACAAACCGAACTGTTATTTGACAAATCCGGTCAAGAGAGTCATTCATGATATAATATCTTCTTAAAAGTTCTATATGACTACATCCACATGGCCACGCCTACAAAAAAACGGTGGCGTGTTTGTGTGCGGTGGGGTTACAATTAATCGTATGGGTATGAACTTTTATCACATCACACTTTATTTACCTTACTGGTTGCTTTGTGTGAACTGGATGAACACCAGCTAATATGTCGCAGTCCTTGTTAAAGTTAATGATATATTTGTCCATTCATATAATTTTCACTGCTATTTTGCCTTTTACGCTCAATGGAATCTGTTTCGGTGGATAATCGATACTGGATATATTCTCTGGCTTTTCCGTTGTATAGTGTATTAATTTTTGTATCAAGTATTCATATATCTGGGGCTTAGCTACGCGATAAATCGCAAAAAAGAATGAAGAACGAAGTGTGGTTAAGAAATATATCGACGCGTGGGAGTTGTGTTTCGTACATTCTACCATGAATTTGAAAATTACTCGATTCTGATTGGTCAGTCAGAAGTTGTGAAATCACAATAAACCCCCTCTGTCTGGTTGAAACAACCGATTTGACGGCCGCATCACCGCGGGAGCTAATACATTCATATAATAGTACTTTATTCAGGCAGTGTCGGTAAACTATATCTGCAATCATAGGTTACAAAATTCAAAGTTGTGTTTACTACAATATCCCAAAGATGTGTGGCAAGACATTTCGTGCAGAAAAATTGAATGTGAAACCAACGCGCAGCATGAGGTTTCAAATGTTAAATTTAGCATGGTTCAATCTACAGGTAACCTTGCTCGATCTACATTGAAAACAAAGTATGTTTATCCCCTAAATAAAACACTGCAAGGAGAATAAACCGTGAGGGGCGCAGCCCTGAGTGGTTAATACTCGCTGCAATGTTTTCGTGTACGATAAAAAAAACGACCACGAGTCGTTCATTTCTTATGAGATATCAACATTATGTACAGCCGCTTTAAGGATGATGATAGAATCTATAGAAGCTTTAAAATATATACACGTATTTAAATAATGATGACTCCCTCAATAGAACGTACCCGACCGCCGCAATGTTGGACAAGTCCACTTTATGCACAGGTGGGTATATCCCGCATATTCTCACAATCCTTGGCCAACCTCAAGAAAATTGCAACAGAATTAATTCATACTTTATGTTATTTGGTAGCATGTCAGCTTTCTGGAAAAAAAAGTCTACCAAAATCAACTCATGGGAATGACCTTTCTCAAGGTCACAAGATATAGGCCTATATGATTCGTATTTTCGTATTCTTGGATATTTGTAGGAAGGAAGAGATTCAAATTCATTATAGTTTTCTTTCTAATATAACTAAATTAAAGAACAATCTGGGTATACAACTTTTATTTACTGTATAAAAATTATCACAGGGACAATTGACTTCATTATAATAGTTAAGGTCAAATAGAGGACATATATGAAGAGTGGCCGAGAAGTTAAATGTTGCCATAGATTTTCAAATATTGGAATGAAGTCATACATCATACATATTATTTTCAAATGTAAGATTATCACACTTCATATATCATTTTAAGAACGTAATGTAATAATTGTGGAAGAAATCACCTAATTGTGTGTGTGTGTGTGTGGGGGGGGGGGGGGGGGGGGGTGGGGGGGTTGGCGGGGACAGTCATACATAGCCATTAATAATTGTAGCCAGTGACAGTCTGATGTAACAATGAGCAAGCCTCCAAGCCTCCGACTGAAATATTTGCTATTTTATGTTATTTGGATGCACGTTTTGACGTTTATATAATTCCAAAGACAATGGATGATTTTGATAAGTCAAGTGTCCTTAATACAAGTTTTACAATTTCGTACAAGTAATACTTTTTTGTCCGTAGAAACGGGTCGTGGCAGAATGTTCCTTTGATTGAGACTCTGTCCGAATTGTGACTCTCGTACAAGGGGAAATGAATATCATATGTTCCAGTGTACTTGTTTTAGATTTGAAAGAACATTTTTACCAAACTACTGTCGTATAAATCCCAACTTTTATAAACCCCGATGCTTATTCACAACTACTGATAGCTGAACACTCATTCGTCTAAGCAAGTATATTGGTTGCATATTTCAGAAGTTAATTTTGTTGTTGTTGTATAATGCCGCACTCAGCAATATTGCAGCTATATGACGGCGGCCAGTAAATAATCGAGTCTGGACCAGACAATCAAGTGATTGACATCATGAGCAGTCGCCTTTTACGGCAAGTATATATGATACTGTGATGTTGTTGTGCTAGATGTAAATAATATAACGTAGCTGTAGTTTCGAAAGATAATCCAGTAATAAAACACTTACAGAACAATAATCATCTCTAATGTCAATTATATCATGTATGCAATTTCTCATATCACTTTAATACATTGTAATTTGTATGTGTATCATGTTTGGGAGAGGCATTCAGATAAGCAAAATTTGATTGTTTGCCAATCCCTCCACTTTATGGAAATAAATATGTTAATATCATAAAGAACTGGAACTTGGTAACGCATGGGTAGTTGGCCGACTATAGTCTATTTTGGTGAAAGGGGCCCCGGCGAGACTCATGTCAGCCGGTTATCTATTACTGTCGCTGATACGCTGAGTGAACACAGGCTATACTGACTATAGATTCATTTATTTTAGTGAGCGAATCTATTCAATTTGAGTATAAGTACAAGATAATTATAGACTATTGCATAGCATAGCAATATGGCAAACGCTCAAGTGAGTGAGTGAGTACGGTTTTACGCCGCTTTTGACATTATTCCAGTTATATCACGGTGTGTCAGCTTAATGTGGAAGGAAAGCCCGAAGTGATGCAGGTCTTAGACGTTTACCTCTTCGGTGAAACCCACGAGCCCGGGTATGGTGCTGACAAACCTAGAAACTTAATCTGGGCGAACCGGGATTCGAACCCACAATCATAGGTTTCTGGGGTGCCCAAGGGACGCAACTCTGCACAGCGAATCGCGGCGCCTTAGACGATTGGGCCACCCGTGCCCCCGAGAGCAATCTGATTAAAATCAGATCTTAGTTCTCGCTACCGCTAAACAAAGATCTGAGGACATCCCATTACGGGTCACGTCAGAACGACCTTTCTCGAATTTTGACCGACCAATGAAATGACTGACAAGAAATCGACATTAGCTAATCAGAAAGCAGCTTTCTCGAGCTTTACGACACTAGTTTCAAATTGGCGACTACGCTTCGAAACATATTTTGACGTATTCTCGATTAAAAAAATTTAAAACTGATAAGAAGAACACTCTGGAATGGCTTATAGGTGGCCTAGATTGTGTGGATATAATCATAAAACCCGTAACTGTTGTTCGGAATACCCCGTGTCAAATATTTCGTGGTTGCATGATTAGAAAACACGTTTCTACTGTCACTTTCATGATCTGGTAAGCGACGCTCTGATTGGTCGGATGAAAGGTGTTTCTGACGCGACCCCTAATGGCATGTCCTCAGATCTTTGTTTGGCGGTAGCGAGTACAAAGATTTGATTTTAATGAGATTGCCCCGAGGGACACCAGAAATGGGCTTCACGCATTGCACCCATGTGGGGAATCAAACCCGGGCCTTCGGCGAATAAACACACAAATGCCTCGCTGTATTCCAAACAATCTTTGGGGACAGTATTTGGTCTACTCTTGCTACAAATTTAGTTTCAAGTCAAGAAACGGAGACAGAATCCACTGGCTCTGTTGTCTGAGATCATGCCGTTCCAGAATGGTAGCCGTAATTCTGAAAGAAGAAAAATGTCTTACAGCATCGTGCCAAAAGAGAGTAAAGTTGTTTAAATTCCTATATATTTCAAGTATTTACATCTGCATTTGCTGAATTTTCCTAGTTCCGTTTTTCACCAATTTCCCAGACAAAAAAAAGGTTACAAGCCGGTTAAAAGAGTTAATTTTGTGACTTTAAACAGTAAAACAAATGCACTCAAGACGAGAAATGTCAATATCGGGTGTTTTAGAAATAGGTAACTTGTTCCGATATCATTATTGTCAAGATTGGTTGTAAAACGTAATGAATTTAATGAATTGCAAATTACGTACGCATTACGGAAATGATTATGCATCATGTCACTCATGGGCTTCCATACATTTTTTATTTTATTAAGGAGGGTCCACTTTTCGATATAATTTTTCACATAATTATGTTTCTAATAATTGTAACAATGTTGGATGAATTTATAAAAGACAGGAATATGGTTATCGGTCGTGTTTAACACACATGTTCTCTGCTGGTGCGGCCGTTGTTACATAGCAGACGACGCTACACAATTTATGGTTGATAGGCATGTTAGAAGTATATTGGAAGCCAACTGCTATTATTTGCATCATTATTAATTACATTTTTAAATAAATGTGTATTTGTCAACTTACCATGAAATAATACGGCTCCGTTATCGTTTTTTTTTTAAATATTTTCCAAGGCACTAGCAGGATCACTACGAATTATCTCCCTTTGCGAGCTCTTCTTGATGTACGGCGACCCGTAGATGCCATATTCTCCTCATTGGTTTTAATCTTTTTTGATGCGGGAATTAACCAATTTCCCGAAGGTTGATTTTGGTAGACTTTTTAATACAAACTCAAATACATTCAATTAAAAGGAAACAGTCGTAAAATATTCTGTTGCAGTTTTCTTGAGGTTAAATTACAGAATGACCAGACTAACAGTGCGCGAACTTTCAGCCGCCTGCAAGCGAAACAATCGCTGGCGGAGGTCGCTTCGTTCTCTAACCAAAATGGCGGATGACATTTTCAGCGGAACAAGAAATTCTTGACTGGATCAACGATGAAATGAACAAAGGCAGCTAACACCCCATCATCCTCAGTCTGCTCCACATCTTCAAACTAGTCATAAATTTAATCAGCTCGTCTTCGAGCCTCTTGTATTACGTTCTTTATTACGTCAAGGCAACCAATCGATAGTTGTGCCACCATTTTGGAAGAGTGCGCAAGCGCTTTGAACCGTTGCAGACCCCGGGATGAGCGATTGCTTTCTCTAAACGATTTGTGGCTTGCAACAAACTTTTTAAACACGACACAATACTACGCAATTTGTAGTATTTTGGTGCCAGTCACACCGGCGAAACAATGCCATGTAACGACAGGGGTCATCGCGTGTGCATAAGCTCCTCCCAGTGATCTACCATCTCTACGCGCAATGTCATTGAATACGCCCAGCGATGTTGAGAGTTTTGAATATTTGTTTTCTAAATATAGCCTGCGGTGGCGCATTTTATAGCAAGCGCTAGTTTACGAAAGCACTTTTATTTTCGATATATTTTTTATTTTTTATTACACTCACACCCTTTTTATTTCGAAAAAAATCTTTATTTCTGTATAAATTACCACCAAAGACAATAAATAGATCTTAATTGTGCATCCCCACTTTTCAAAAAAGCTGTATCCGCCCATGCACATTATCCTTGCAGTGTTCCCTACCACGCTTTTCTGTCACAAAATCACCCGACGAATGGTTACATTCCATCATGCGCACCCGCGAGTTCGACGTCTAACGTCTGGAGCAGTTTTCAGTTCTGGCCATATCGGCTCATTCTTCACCACTCGGTATCTTGTACATTACGGAATGGGACGAGTGGGCCAAATGGCATCGGAATAACTCGCAAGAGTCTGTAGACTAAAGTCACGAGACACCATGCCTACCCGTAACCTTCGTAAGTGTCTGTCACCTATTCGACCCTTTTCGTTCAGTTTCGTAACGGCGTAGGCATGACTAGGTACATTTGCACTGGGTTTCACAGTGTGGGCGTAGCTCAGTCGGTTAGTTGTCGGGCTAACAATCCGAGTTCGGATTCTTACAAAATCTGGTTGCTTGTCTTTCAGATACGTGACCTACGGCAGAGCTCGTCCTCACGAGAAGTTGTGGTACTGTATATTCCAAAGGTGCTCCAATATGTTTTATCGCGAAATAAACCACACTTCATTCTTCAATGTTCTTTGCGATTTATCGCGTAGCTATCTTATATTCCGTAATAAAACATTTTATTCGACCCTTTTCGTTCAGTTCCGTAAAGTCGCTGGCATGACAAGGTAAATTTGCACTCAGTTTCACAGTATGGACGCAGCTCAGTCGGCTAGCTATCGGGCTAAGAATCCGAAGGTCGCGAGTTAGCGTCGGATTCCCACAAAAACATAATTGTTGTTTGGCAGAGATCGCCCTCACGAGACGTTGTGGTACTGTTTTCTAAAGGTGATCCAATTATTCACTGTAGCAGTAAAGTGTTGCATGTAATGCGCCTCTACTGACACGACATCACTGATTCCGAACTTCATTAACCAACCATTCTTCTGTCAAAGATAACGAGTACTGTGAAGTCACTTATAAAAAAAACAACCAACATATTTGCTTCATCCCAATAAACAGAAAACAACAACTGTTGATTTATGAAACCCAGGGATTATCTTATACCGTTGTCTTGTGGAAATTGATTCAGATCAGATATGTACATAACAGTTTCTACACATTTAAAACAATACATAACAAAGTATTTTAACCTACACCACAGTGCATAAACTATCAATAAAGACTGATCCAAGATATTTACATACATATTTACAGATAGGAATGTGTGAAGAGACTTGCACAGTTTCAGAATTTTAGAAATCTGCTTCACAGTTCTTCGTAGCTTGGTAATATTTTACTAATGCCACAATGACCACGTTTTTTTAATTGTAGGACTCGCTCCTCTGTGGTTCCGATACGTATTAGTAGTTGTGTGCCCCGGTACAGGACCGCTCCTGGCTTCTGATCACTCCAAGAGGGCGGCACTTCGTTTCCGGTGGCGCGCGCCTCCAAGATGGCGGCATGTCCGTTTCCGGGAGGCCTGCGCACCTCCAAGAGGGCGGCATATCCGTTTCCGGGGAGGAGGGGGAACCCAAAGAAGCGTTCGTACAATATGAAAAGATCAAAAATTGAAAAAAGCGCGTGTAAAATCCTGGATGAACAATTCTTTTCTTTTTCTTTTCTTTTTTAAAAAAGAAAAAAGAAGAGGTGGTGGTGGTTGTGGTGGAGAGAAGTGGTGGTGGTTGTGGTGGTGGCGGCGGCGGCTGAGGGAAAGGGGGAGGGAGGCGGCGGCGGCGGCGGAGGAGGAGGTGGGTTCTTTGTTTGGGTTTGAGGGTTGGCCTGCCACCTGTTTCCTGACAGGACACTAACTGGTGTGGCGATGGCATGTGGAGATAATAGATCACTGAGACGAGCTTATAAAAGTTATCATACAAAGCCGATGACCCTGCCAATTTGTTGCTAGGTTGACGTCTTATCGGCGAAGGATCTTGCAACAACATTCCACAAATGACATCATCGGGTATGTGAGTGAGTGAGTGAGTGAGTTGGGTTTAACGCCGCTTTTAACAGTATTCCAGTTATATCAAGGCGTGTCAGCTTAATGTGGGAGGAAAGCCCAAAGTGATGCAGGTCTTAGACGTTTACCACCTCGGTGAAACCCACGAGCACGGGTATGGTGCTGACAAACCTAGAAACATAATCGGGGCGAACCGGGATTCGAACCCACAATCATAGGTTTCTGGCGTGCCCAAGGGACGCAACTCTGCACAGCGAATCGCGGCGCCTTAGACGACTGGGCCACCCGTGCCCCCTCATCGGGTATGTAGTCTCCATGCAAACGTAGTGTCACGCGTGTCTCCATGCAAACGTGATGTCATGCGTGTCTTCAAACACAAGCAGAGTACACCCTATAGTTTGGAGAGGAAAGACACGACACGCTTCAGACGGTTAAGAACTGCTAACCATACGTATCGTTTAACCTTTAACCCAGACTACGTGGACACCGTACCACCGGACCGCGTTCCCATTGAACTGCCGTCTTTATTTGACATGTCGACTCAATCCGTTCTATCAACAGATGTCAGGCCAGAAGGGAGATCTATTGGTCTAGGTATCGACCACCCCGCTTTGAACACTACCATATGGATTCCCTTTCGTGACTTTAAGATCTCCATGGGCTAGATATTTTGCATGCCATGGAAAAAGTTCAACAGTCCAACAAAGCCCTGAACATCGATGCCACCATGGTTGTGACTTATGTACACGTAGCAGATCCCGACAGGCTAGGATCAGGCAGTGGTGGTTCCCCTCTGAATAACGTGGTTGGACAAGCCTGAAGCATTTTTAACACGCAAGAGGGGTATTGTACGGATCAAGAATTATTATATGAATTATCAACTGAAAGTCTACAGTCAAGAGGTGGACCAGAGACTGATGTTCAAGTGTGATGAGGCTCCACCCAACGCAACCGTGCTGCATTTTATACCATCATGATCACCACTATGGTGTGATCACTTCCATGCCAGCTTTTTATGTGTCTAAACATTACTGTGAACGCTGTGGCCAGCGTTACGACCATCCCGAAAAACCAAAGTGCGAGGGTTCACCTTGAATTACAGAAACCAATAACATCTCAACTTTGACACCATGGAAGGACTGATAGGGACAACAGCCTGGGAAGGAAGGGGAGAAAATAAGCTTGGATTACCCTCATCAAATCATTCGTAAAGGACCTTTGCACGGGAACGCTCTTGTGACCCGACCGAAAAGACTACCGCATCGTGTACAAGCGACGCCTCGTCTACGACGAAACCACAGGGCTGCCTGTAGACACTCTCCCCTTTGGGTACAGAGACGAATAGATCATTTTATATGTCGTACCATTGGGGTGTCATGATGTTCCTCATGTTGTGTTGACTGTTGGTGTTTTATCTGGAAAATTATTTATACCATCATGTGTTGACTCACATGCTCGAAGACTTGGAAGTCTTTGTGGAAGTGGAAGTGCCACTAGAACGTATTGAAAGGGAATCGAGATGGACACCTACAGAAAAAAACAACAACCCGGATCAACATCTAACCAATCAGAGACTTGGGTTTTGGACCCATCAGAGGCCGCGCTCAGCATGTGCTGGTCTCTGATGGGTTGAAACGAGGTTGTGCTTTCTCGCCCATGCTACATGCCATCGCCACACCAGTCAGTGTCCTGTCAGGAAACAGGTGGCAGGCCAACCCTCAAACCCAAACAAAGAACCCTCCTCCTCCTCCTCCTTCCTCCTCCGCCGCCGCCACTACCACCACCACTTCTCTCCTGAAGGGATATGGACATGGAGAAACCAGAGGATATTCCATTTACAAATGATTATGATTAACTTTGGTTTTAATTCAGGAATTGTCTATTAACATGTACTTTATAAATTGAGCACTGTCCAACCTCTAGTCTGTCGCCCAGGTCCTAGAGAATATATTTTTAAAAAAGGGTTTCCAACTCAAATCTACAATGATTTGGCAAGTCTAAATTGAAATTAAGGATTGTACTGTGCTCCAGTTGAAATTATTATTTTTATTTTGTAGTTATAAACTTTATTTCTGACCCTATCTCCTGTTATTCTATGTGAATTTATTTAAAGCGTTAACGTCACTTATACCGTTTTGTTCATGCAGCCTTTGCTTGAGAGTGAATAACGTGAAATGTATGTTTTTGTAAGGCTATTCTGTTGACTATTGATTTCTACTGATTTCACTCTAGTGATAAAACGTTTGAGCTCATAAAATGAAAATGGACGGCATTAAAAGTGCTACCTAATTCCAGTGACGCCGGGGGCACGTGTATGTTATGTGATCGTGTTTTTCATTTTTTCATCATTACTTCATATTTTTAGAGGGCGGTCGGGTAGCCTAGTGCTTAAAGCGTTAGTTCGTCACGCCGAAACCCGGGTTCGATTCCCGACATGGGTACAATGTGTGAAGCCCATTTCTTGTGTCCCCCGCCGTGATATTGCCGGAATATAGCTAAAAGCGGCGTAAAAAACCATACTCACTCACTCACTCACTCATATTTTTAGGTTTGTTTCCCCCTTTTTAGACAAGGACAACAAAAAGGGTACATTACACAAACAAAAAATATTTACATGAACACACGTTTTGTGACTCTCTCTTTACGGAGATCTTAGTTCGTATGCCAGTACTGCCAGCGGAGTGGCCATACCGTTTGAAGCAAACTTAGAATATAAAATGTAACGGGGAAAAATGACTAAACAAATAGTATTTTCTTGCAATGAAAAACAAATTGTAGCGAAAACAACAACCTTGTTATTCCTGTATGATCTTAATACACTTTGGGGAATAAGGGTTTACAGTTATAAAATGATCTCTCTTTTCTGTTTGTGCCATCAATTTACTACTGCCCTCAGCCCCCTTCAGTTCTCCAACCATCCGTACCAAGCCTGTCCCAACAATAAGTCATATGGTTACAGTTAACTGATGAGCGAAGGAAAGGTCCCCTCTGTGCCTGGTACGATGATAATGTTTAGCCTTTCTGTGGCTTTAGACCTTTTTAGTAACAATATAGCAATCTTTGATTTGTAAACAGCAAATATAATTCAGCTTTATGTCCTCTTTAAAATAACAGTTTAATCCTACTTTTTTTCGGGATACTATAAATAAAAATCAAAGTTTCTTTTTAGATAGCATGAAATAACAAAATACTTATCAAATCTATGCGCATAATTCCACCTACTCCCGCTGAAGGCTCTGATTTTGACTCGGGTACATTTCTGTATACTGAAGCGTATCTGGGGTACATATCTGTATTGCCCGTGACGACAACAACCCCTTCAGCTCTACTCCCTGAGGTTGGTCCTACATTAAATATTCTGCAGGAATATTATACATCATGAAATTTGTCACCAAATTAAAGCGAGTGCAGACCGATGGCCTATATGCGACATGAAATTAATACGATTAAACCTACCTTTGAACTGTAAAAGCTAATCAGCAAACGAAAACACCAAGACTGTAAACTTAGAATTCCATGATGTAGTAGTATTGGCTGATGGAGGTTCAATTGAAAATAACATTGCGATGTACTTGATGTACTTAATGTACTTGGTATGTTAAACGGTTAATATATTCATACGTTTCTTCATTGAATGTATATTGAAGAGGACTACTTTAGGTTAGGATTTGTAATATAATTTAAATAATGGTATAACTGTCATTATTATACCTTCCGATTATTACAAATGAAAGTTTGATAATCATGTCATATTAAACATAGATAGGTATGGAGTTTATGGAGATTAGTTGTAACATTGGCGTTGATAAGACAATTCCTAATTCTTAAGGATATTACAACATTACATTACAACAGGAAGTGATGCACCACATAATCTACAAATATCATACCACAAAATAGTTATACCGCAATAATATTAGAGTTGCCCGCCCTTGAGTCACTTATGACTTGACTACCGAACTCTGTAAAGAAAATCAGCATCGATCAGTCCTAATTGATGTGTCATAAAAGTTTAACAATGAACAAGAAAATTTTGCGTATGACATATTTAATGGGTTAGAAAGTGTTCGCCATTTCGATCTATTATACATTAACAAATGGCGATAATGCTACAAAGCGACGTTCATGCACGTGTGTCTGCTTGTATACAAAACCCGACGTTAACATATATTTTGTAGTTGTTAGATCGGTCTTACAACATTCAAGGTCTTAGGAAAGCTTTCACAAAGTTTTATGTTAGACATCTGGAAGACATTTCCCAAGTTGACGGATCAGTGACAAAAAACTATGCCTGATGAAATTCCTTGTTTTGACCTGTATACCAGTATGTTCCTGTGTCTTTTAGGTGAACAACTGACTTGCCTTTGCATGTAGTTGAGACAGATGCCACCGGTGGGACAGGATACGCTCATCTTTTTGAGAACACCTGGTGTCATGACAATGTGATATTGATTCATAAAAACATTCTTATGATATAGTCGGAATCGTAAACTGACTTTGCTTTCAGTAGGGATTTCTTATGATTATGGAAATGTTTTTTTGTTTTTTTTGCCAACTGAGATACCATGTCGTAGTTTAACATGGATACCCAGGAATGACACAATATCAGAGCCTACCAGTCCTTGTTTGTATCCCTAATGCCGAGCTCCCCGTGAAGATCCGGGGTAGAATAGGTCTTCAGCAACCATTGCTTGCTGTAATCTTAAGGCGACTTTGCTTGTCGTAAGAGGCGACTAACCCGTGGTCAGGCTCGCTGACTTGGCCGATGCATGTCATCGTATCCCAAAAATGTAGATCGATGCTCATGATAATTATGAATCACTGGATTGTCTGGTCCAGACTCGATTATTTACCGACCGCCGTCATACAGCTGGAATAGTGCGGTGTTAAACAACAGCCAACCAACCTTAATGCCGAGCACCTTGCAGCGTAACATCCACTACACCACGGTGGGGGTTTAAGAGTGAGTTAAAATTTAACGTCCCATCGGCATTATTTAGCCATATAGCGACGAAGGCGGTATAAGAAGAACAAGGTGCAAAACAATCGGTACTAACGAATATATCATATATACACTCTCCGAAAAAAAACCCCGCACAGGTAGATTTTTCGTGAATTTATTGTACCTAATAAAGTCTATATATTTAATTTAATATCATAGATACAAATATGAAATTTTGGAACTCGATAGTCACATGTGGTCGTTGTAAAAAAGCATTGAAAACAGTTCATTGTCACGT
The DNA here is from genome assembly GCF_022045235.1 of Haliotis cracherodii. Lineage (NCBI taxonomy): Eukaryota > Metazoa > Mollusca > Gastropoda > Lepetellida > Haliotidae > Haliotis > Haliotis cracherodii. The sequence goes on along the minus strand of NW_027266341.1, from coordinate 43,887,403 downwards.
CACATAAGGCAGCAATCACGACTCTGCATCTCCTCGGCACTGACTGGATAAGTGAACGAATTGTCCTGCGGAATTCTGCGCCATTCTGCTTGTAGCGTTGGTCAGTTGTGTGAGTGTCTGCGGCGTGTTCTGAAGTTGACGTTACACGTCGATTGAGGTTATCACAGAGGTGTAAGATTGGGTTGAGATCTGGTGATCCCGACGGCCAGGGCAAGACGTTGATGTTGGCATTATGGCACCAGCGCAAGCGTCGCTGTCGATGGATCTGTTGCAAAACAGGGACGATAACTGGTTTTCTGGGTCGGATTCCAGCCTCGCGAAGTTGGTTCCTAACAGTCTGGTCCGATCTCCTCCTCAAAACAGGGATGCGTCCTGCAGTCTCCGTGGCACTGCGATGACGTAGGTGGAACAGTCGAATGTAGCGATACTGTGCAGGGGTGGTAATTTTTGATCGGCCGGTTCTCGGACGATCTGCGGTGGCGTGCAACAGAAGACTGCAATTCCCCTCTTTGGATACGTCCTATGGCGATGTTCCGATCGGCAGCGCTAAGTCTGGGCATTTTCTAACTTGAAAAATGTTGACAATTGAATGACAAATTATTGGCTTATGCTGGCCTTTTAATAGCCATTACCACGAGTTACGAATGCCATAACTTGCACGTGCATTTTGCTTTACTGTTTTCCTCCATGACATTTTTTAACAATTGTGAAAACAATGTCGTTTTTGACATTGCAAATCGACAATGGCTGCGTTTTGACGCACCGTTTGTCGAATATCAGGCCACCCACATTTTCCAATAGCATATATCCAGTTTATATACCGGACTTTTTGTGTAGCCAGGTTCAATGAACTACATACTACCTATGCATTTCATCTTTTTTTTGAAGAGTGTATATAACAGTTTGCTGACAAAACTGTGGGGTGTCTCCAAAATGCCTTAGCTACGTCACAGTTAGACACTGATTTTCAGTATATTAGACTTTTCTTTTCATAATGATATCAATTATCCCTGTAGTTTCTCCACATTCCCGATGTTTAATTCTGACTCGATCACCGAATGACAATGACATGTTTGTTTATAAACAGTGAAAGTAGTCCCTACTTGACCTTTGATATTTGCATCTCTATCCGCATATGACCCCAACGGATATCGTTTTTATCCGTTGGCTTTATCCTGCCGAGAAGCCCACCCATTATATGATAAAGGGTAATATATTGAATCGCAAAAGAAACGTCACCCCAAGTAACATTGCATGAAAAGTTGTCATTTAAATATCTGGGTAATTTTTGTCAATGTTTCTAAAATGTAACATTATCTTGTCCGGAAAAATCACTGCAACGGCCATGGTAACCCGATGCACTTGAGTTCGGTGCAAATTGGAATGCACATGTGTTCCCCCATTTCTTGCCCTATAAAAATCCACCCAGATCGGACAACATTCTTTCGTTTTTGCATTGCTACCACATGCCAAGATTGACAAGAAATCAGCGACACCAAGCCCTTGGACGATTGCAAGCTGGACAAACCGCCCGGCAAGTAGCCAATGCAATTCAAGTCCACGGTACCAGACCACCAACACTACAGATGACCGACCACGTAGTGGACGGCCAAGGGTCACCACCCGACGCCAGGATCGTCAGATTGTGCGACAGTCTGTGAGACGAGATTCAAAGACGGCTGAATGACGTCCGACCAAGGCCGACAACTGCAGCTGAACTGCGTCAGGCGTTCCTCAGAAGGTGGGCTCAAGTGCCTATGGCCTTCATCAACTGCCTCATCCATTCCATGTATCGACGTTGCACGGCGGTCATCAATGCATATGGCGGACACACGAGATACTGACTTGTGATGCCATTTTCTCAGAGACTAGTGTTGTGTTTGACTTTAAGACCATTTGACACTTTAATTTCAACCTTGATGGTCAGTTTTGCCAAGTTTCATCTTTTTAATATGTCTCAAAGTATGTTTACAGTGTTTGGACAAATAACGTTTCTCATACATATATCCATAGTGACGTTTCTAAGGTGCTTCATCTGAAGTGGTGTAAATGTTATGTTAATCAAAATAACAACACATCATTAGCACGGTATTTCGTTTGATCAACGTCTTATTTCAAATTCATTGACAAAACCCATACCTGGCAACAGAGAGACACGCCTTAAAAGAGGGGTGGTGTAACAACTCAATTAACTTTGTCAGCATCGCGTTTGACTGCCGTTTGACAGAAATAGTTTGTGAAGTTTACTTAGCTACTTCGTGGATTGCACTGTCCACTCAAACACTAATATTTCAGAAGATTTCACTCATCAGTTACTAAATATTGCTAATTAGACTCGAACAGGTGGCCTATCGTAGACTAGTACAACTTAGAATCAGTTAGTAGAGTTCACTGTCCATCTATCAAAGAATCTTCTAACAACTTACTAACTGCAATAGAATTTTTACTAAGCTTGTAGTACATTTTACTACACTTTATTACATGTTCGTTTCCTTGACATTCTGCGCTCCCTGTTAACAGTTGCTGAATACAATTTACCCCCTCCCCCCAAAAAAACAACAACAACAAAACAAAAAACAACAACAATAAACAAAAAACACACCAAAAAACAAAAAACAAAACAAAACAACAACAACAACAAACACAAACAACAAATAACAAGTTAAGAACAAATGACATATACAATGCAGGTGAAAGATTAATAACATTATTTATATTGGCTTTTAAGACAAGACCACTCGGTTCCGATGATTAATCGTTGAAATGGTCAGTTACACCCCAAGACTCGGAGCGCCGAAAAGGATTTATACCTTTGTTAACATTCATTGAAACAACCCTCGCATTTTAAATGTTTAAATAACATTGTTTTCAGATAACCTTATTAAACAAAATGTTAAATTACGCAATGCTTAACTGTGAGAACACTGTTTGAGTCGGCCCTGCGTAATGCACGTGAAATGTGTTCCCCGAGCCTTTCGCACGTGCAGTAGTATAGGTAATGGGGGTTCTGGCTCACTTCCACTGGAGCCGGATTTATATACCTATACCACCATTACAGAGGGAATTTTTTATGTCAAAATGATGATGCGATTCAACGATCGTCATAAGTCGTATTAAAAGAAACATCAATATTAATTAATAATGAATAAAATATACTATAGCCCATGAGGATATTGGAAAGGTATAGGAGCAATACAAAAATTAGCCACTGCAGCTAAGGTATCTAAAGATGTGGCCAAGGATTGGTTAAAGAAACAAGCGATGTGGCAAATATACTTACCGGCACTGCGTTATATACTGAGGAAGAAGTTTGATATTTTTACAACGAATGAAGTTCATCAGGCTGACCTCTTGTTTCTTCCCCATGATAAGGTAAGACGCAAAACGTATAAATACGCTTTAACTGTCGTGGATGTGGCTAGTCGATACAAAGAGGCTGAGCCATTAACCTCGAAAGATTCAACAGAAGTAGCTAATGCACAGAGCCTCATATGGCCTATGCGCTAAAATGGCCTAAGCTATTTCAAGTAGATCCTGGTCGCGAGTTTATGGGATCAGTAACTAAACTGTTAACAAAGCACGATGTCGAAATCAGGCGTGGTGAAAAAAAGGCACACCGTAGTCAAGCTAGCGTTGAAAGATTTAACCAGACATTGGCGCAACGTTTAATGAATAATGAAGTAACAAGATTAATCGGGAAGAAACCATCCGATGCGATTAAAATTAAATATGTGACTTCCGAATCTTCAGCACCGAGGAGAGGAAAAGAACAAAACCTTCCGGATAGAGTAAGCGTAAGATATTTATACCAGCTCGGTGAACTCGAAGGAAGCCTACGTCGTGCAACTGACTCGATTTGGTCCCTTAAGACATAACATTAGTCGATTGGTTATGAAAGAAGGAGAGCCTATTCTTTATTATCCTAAAGATGGACCGGGCAGAGCATTTGTGCGAAAAGAGTTGCTCATAGTTCCCAACGATACAGTATTACCGCCATAACCATAAGCATAGGAAGTTATACCATCCTTATCAATCCATCTCTTTGTATCTAAGGGGGATAATGATGTCTTGTTCATTCTTAATCCACATATCCTATGATTGACACTTCTTAAAGAGTTCATCTCGTGTTTGAATGTTCTACCATTGAATAATGCTTCTTTATACTGTTCGTGTTTGATATGCTTTTTACCACATACTTCTTAACACCCTTAGCTTTTCTTATCTCTCCATTATCGGACTTCTTTATAGATTACATCTTAGGTCTTAATCCGACATACTCCGCTATAGGGGTCGCAGCACATTCATCTTTCATCTTACCTAACACTTTTTTATTTGCTACGCTGTGCAGTGGATTATCTTTTGGGTAATTGCTTGTGTCGTACATATCTATTTTTTCTGCCGTATCTTTATACACATCCTCGGTTTGTATTTCTATCAACAAAGAATCTATGCAGGTATATAACACCTCGCATCTATCACCGTATTGCCTCTTAAGTTCGTTGTAATAAAAGTCATACATAAAGTGTTTTGACAAGTCAAGAATCCTCATACCAACATACTATCATGGAACTGTTCTGGGTGAACAATACCTTCCAAATGACGTGCTGGTTTTCTTGGGGAATTAGTCAGCAAAAAGCCAGAGTCACAGGAGACTAATCACAATTTTATTTACAAAAACAATTAACAATTTACAATATACTTAGATAATAACTGAGGGTGCCACAGAGAGTCGGTACACACTCTGGGCTGTGGGAGAGAGGTCTGCTTGGTAAGAGAGTCAAACCCCTTCTCTGCTAGAACTTGGCTACAGTATGTATTTAATGAAAGTTTGAACAATAGAAAGGAATGTGATTGGTTGATACACGATTGGTTGTGTTCTAAGCTAAATGGATGGCTAGACAGAGGGGAATACTAAATCCTGTTTTTCCTGTTGGACTGGCACTAATCTTGTTGACATATTTACTGGATGCTTTGAAAGAGATTAGGGTGTCACTATAGATGAGCTTGTGTGGGAGCTAATCCTTAATGCCCTATAGACGAGCTTGTATGGGGGCTAATCCTTAATGCACTATAGACGAGCTTGTATGGGGGCTAATCCTTAATGAATCTTAATTGAAGTAATGTTATTCTAATATACCCCGGTAGGTGATGACAGATATACTTAAATAAATATCCTTTGTCTGGGAGATGGGATCTTGATACCTTAGGCTAGCAACTATCTAAAAAGCTATAACTGAAACTACTGATATTTTATATATGCATTTTACCTGATGATAATTATTACTTGCTAAACTATAATTATATGAAATGGTGTATAAATATTACACCATGATAACTCATAAAAGCACTTGATGTAGATCTAATTATTATAAGATAACTTAGCATAAATGTTGTACCATGATAACTTCCCCTCCGTCTGAAAAAGTTTGGACCCCAAACGTGTAAAAATTAAAATAATTATGGCTTAGATGGACAATGTATTAAGTTAAACTGGTAGTATAGTAAATAACAATTATTATAGCGTCTCTTTGATATAAGGAAACATGATATAAAAAATGCTGTCATCAGGGAATCTGGATGTGGAGCTGGCTTGTCTTGGCACTCTGTACTGGTGGTTTTATGGGTGATGTAGGAGGCCTTGAGTTCCACATCCTGGATTGGGGTTGTAAGATAGTAGGCTGTGTCCATGGAGGTTTTACATGGAAACAAAGAAAAGAGAGTTAGCATGTTCAAATAATATGTCATATATAAATACTTCCTCAGTTTGTCTGTTTTAACTAGAAAATAAAACAAATATGATAATTATGATGTAAAAGATCAGTACATAATTATTACTAAACGGTGTCATGACCAGGAAGAATGTATTGGCGGCAAATTACAAAAGTATGTCATGAAAAAATTAGTAATATCCTTATACTTTTGGATTCAGTCATTAGACGCATTATATATACATATATGTGCATGTACATATAACAAGTGCATTGATTTATTATATTAATACGGTATACAAAAGGTGTTAGAACTTATGTATATTCTTTTTAGAATTATTTGTTAGTTTTCGTAACTATTTGGTTTGCCTTTTCTTTGATTTCGGTTCAATGCGATAGGGTTTGGTTTATTTTGCTTCGGTACGGTTTGCTTCGCTTCGGTACGGTTTCGGTTCGATTTGCAGTATGGTTTGCTTCGCTTCGGTACGGTTTTGGTTCGATTTGCAGTATGGTTTGCTTCGCTTCGGTACGGTTTCTGTTCGATTTGCAGTATGGTTTGCTTCGCTTCGGTACGGTTTCGGTTCGATTCGCAGTATGGTTTGCTTCGCTTCGGTACGGTTTCTGTTCGATTTGCAGTATGGTTTGCTTTGCTTCGGTACGGTTTCGGTTCGATTCGCAGTATGGTTTGCTTTGCTTCGGTACGGTTTCGGTTCGATTCGCAGTATGGTTTCGGTTTGATTTGCAGTATGGTTTGCTTTGTGTCATTTCACTTCGCTTTTGAGATTGGTTGATCAGGTCAATGCTCAAAATTTGTTGTGATACAAATAACTCAGATGATCAGGCTGATGCCATTTGTTCTCAACTGGCGACCCATAGTGAAAAGACTGGACACAAGAAAACATAACAAGATACAGCTAATAGCTGTTTCGTGATTTGCACCGTTTATTCAGGAGATTTTGTATTTTGATCAAGAAAATGTTCAATTGGCAGCTGTCGGTATATATGGCGAGTTGATCCTGGTATTGTGCATGGGGACTAATGTCGGTGATTGAAATACGGTAGTAAAAGGTGTTGATGTTTCCAAAGTCTTTATGTGGAAAAATAACCCTTTTGGATTTATAAATTGGTTCTTCCTCTGGATCATATCGAGGATTATTTTCTAGACAGGACCAATTACGGAGATCCTGCCAGCTATCATCAAGGTAGCGCTGTATGAGGTGGGGAGGAACACTTTCAAAATAGCATGTGTGGTAATAATCAAGATCTTTAAATGAGACCTTGACATAGCAGTCTCCTTGAATAATTTCAATGCCCATAACTCTTTCTATTTCATGATCTACTTTTCATAGGTGTTTTGGAAAAAACGAATATGGTTTGACGTCTAATTCTATGCATGGTTTGGTGTTGTCTTGTTCGACATTTCCTGGCATTGTATTCCCTGACAGAACATTGACTGATTTATTGTCTGAATCCTTTTGGTCGAAAAACTTATGATTCTTCAGTGGACGTTTTCGTCGTTTTCCCCGACATACTTCTTTTGAGGTGAAATTCTCTCCGAATGGAGTCTGGAATGCTGCTGCCATACTCCCATGTGTTTCCTCTTTCTGGATCCTTCCATTTTACTCTGTAGTAGATTTTGCCATTTGCTCTCTTGGAACTAACAACTGAGTGGATGTCCTCCGGATTGAAGACCTGAGGGATATCCTTGGTTTGATTACCTGATGTTGGACTTGGAGGTTGTACCTGGCTGTCGTCAGGTTGTTTTCTGGATTTGGGCTGGTGATGCTTACTATTCACTCTTCTTTTCCCTTTGTTTACCTTTTCATTTACCTTGGTTGGAGCACTAGGACCTGGTGTGGCATGATTTTCCTTCATTGTTGCCGTGGGACTGGTAGGTTTTTCTGTTGTACTTGAAGCAGGGTTTTTCTTCTTTGTTGGGGTCTTTTGCTTTGGACTCTTGTTGCTGGAAGTACCTGCCTTTGTTTTGGAATTGACCTTCTTACCTTTCTTTTGTGGAGGTGATTGATCAGTAGCCTGGTAAGTTGAACTTCTTGATGGGGAATTGTTGCTGTCAGGCTGTGAATCACTGACTGGTTCCTCATTGTCATCCATGACTCCTGAATCTATGTTACTAGTGTCATTGAGGTATGGTTCTGGAGGATACTGTGGACGATCAGCAGGATCAAAATATGGCTTCAGACGGTTGGCATGGACCAGTGGTTTGTGTATTTTGTTGTCAGAACTTCGGCGCAGTTTGTAGGTATAATTTGGACCTGTATGGATGATATAATAGCTACCATACCACTTTTTGGTTAATTTGTTGGAAAGGCCTTTTTCAACTTTTTGACAGTAAAGCCAAACTCTTTGACCTGGGGCGAATTCTGGTTCTTTAGCCTTTCTATTATATTGTTCTGAATACACCTCCTTAGCCCGAGCAGTGTTTTCAGCTGCGATTGTTCTAGTGATTTCAAGCTCCTCAAGCAAATTGGAAAGATAACTTTTGTTATTGTGGCCTAAATTTTCTTTTGGAATTAATGCTACATCTTGTGGAGCTCTCATTTCTCGGCCGAAAAGCATAACATATGGGGATTTTTGAGTTGATGAATTTGGAGCCATCCGATAGGCCATCATGATGCCAGGAATAAAACGGGGCCAATCATTTTGAGACTTGTTACAATAGGCTCTTAGTGATTGATTGATGTAAGAGTTGAGCCTTTCTACACAGCTGTTTGTTTGAGGATGGTATGGGCTGGTATGGGTAAATTTAATTGCCAAAAGTTCACAAATTGCTTTGATAAGTTTGGACATGAAGTTCTGACCTCTGTCTGAAATTAAGGTCCTTGGTGCGCCATACCGACAAAATATTTCTCTGACGAGAACATCTGCTACTTCTTTGGCTTCTTGGGTCCGAAGTGGAAAGGCTTCACACCATCTAGATGATGCATCTGTGATGACCAAAATGTATTTGTACTTATCTGGTTTTGTTGGCAGGGGACCGAGAATGTCAACGTGCCATCGGGTGAAGACCTCTTCTACAGGTAGTGGACGAAGTGGTGCCTTCTTACCATGGTAGTGCCTCTTGGTCTGTTGACATACCTCACATGTCTGGACATAAGTAGCAATCTCGCTGTACATTTTGGGCCAGTAGTACTTAGGTCTCATGGTGTTGTGCATCCTTTCTTTCCCATGGTGGCAACCGCCAAACTCTGACTCATGATAGGATTGCAGGACTTGATTTCTGAGGGTTCTTGGGACTGCCAGCTGTTTAATGAACTTGTCTGCATGGCCTTTCTGTCTTTGTGGAACAAATCTGTATAGGATGCCTTCATCAATTTCAAAAGTATTGGCTTCAATAAGAATCTTTTGACGAAGGACATCATCCTCTTTGTAGTCAAAGATTTGGATGAAATCTGGACAAATCCTTTGTAGGTGACGTAAATTTGGATGTTCTTTTATACTTACTTCAACCAATGCGTCTTGGGTAACATCAGCATTTGTAGCATGTAATGCTGCGACAACATTTACTGGTACTGACTGATAATCCTCTTCATATTCAAAGGTGACTGACCAATGTGTTGTCTGTGTGTCTGATTCTAAGTGATTGACAATAGGTGTGCAAATATCCTCAGTCTGAGTTGTCTGTGTGACTTGTGTGGATGAATGGGTGTTTGGCAAGATTGTGTTACTGCTAGTTGATTTGCTTTGCTGAGTTGAAGTTACTGAGAAGACTGTTTTCTCAGCATCTTCTTCTGTCTGATCATTACAGTTAATATTTTCCTCATATTCCCTACGTGAGAGAGCATCGTCATTCCCATTGGCTTTGCCGCTGCGGTGAACAATGTCAAAAGTGTAGGTAGAAAGTTCCAAAGACCATCGCCCTAACCTACCTGTGGCATCCTTGATGGATTTCAGCCATTTCAATGCTATATATTCAGTGTAGACTGTGAATTTGGAATTTGCAAGGTATGGACGAAAGGATCTAATGGCTTCAACTAGAGCTAAGCCTTCCTTTTCTGTAATGCTCCAGTTCTTTTCGATGCCATGTAGAGCTCTACCACCAAAAGCTATTGGATGTTCATTATTTTTCTCGTCTTTTTGACTCAAAACAAAACCTATGCTCATATCACTGGCATCAGTTGCAAGAAGAAATTCTTTGTCAAAATTTGGATACGCCAGAACAGGTGTATTACTCATAGCATGTTTGAGGGCGTTGAATGCCTGATCACACTCAAGTGACCATTGGAACTTTGGTTTCTTTCCTACTTCTGCCTCTGAATGCTTCTTTAGCAAGGCATTCAGTGGAAGCGCTATGTGAGCGTAATTTTTCACATACTTCCTGTAGAAGTTCGTGAGACCTAAGAAGGAGCGGATCTGCTTTTGTGATTTGGGCACTGGAAAGGTTCTTATTGCTTCAATCTTTTTGTCATCAACTTGAACACCTCCACATGATAAAACATGACCCAGAAAAGAAACTTTGTCCGTTGCAAAATTGCATTTGGATGGCTTTAGTGTCAATTTTGCCTGTTTCAGATAGTAAAATACTTGCTCCAAATGTTGGAGATGCTCTTCAAAGTTTTTGCTGTAAATTATCAAATCATCAATGTAGATCAGCGCAACCTTAAAAAGCAATTTTCTTAGCACTTTGCTCATGAGCTGTTGAAAACAAAGTGGAGAATTTGTCAAACCTTGGGGCAAACGTTTGAATTGATAAAGGCCTTGATGGGTGACGAAAGCAGTTTTATGCTTTGAATCTTCATGTAATGGCACTTGGAAGAAGCCATTAGCAAGGTCTAAAGTTGAGAAGATCTTAGCTTGTGCATTGGCGATGTTATCAACAACATCATCAAAAACAGGAAGAGGCCATGACATTGGTAAAGTGACAGAATTCAACTTTCTGTAGTCACAAACAAATCTATATGAGCCATCGCGTTTCTTGACTAGGATAATGGGAGCTGAATACATAGAAGTAGACTCCTCAATTAAATCATACTTCAGAAAATCATCTATAAGTTCTTCAGTGACTTTTTGGAGATGAGGAGATAGGCGATATGGTCTACACTTAACGGGTGGGTGGTCGCCAGTGTCAATGATATGTTGGTGCATGTCAGTCTTTCCTAAATCTGCAAGACCCGTTGAAAACATGTTTCTATTTTGTCCCAAAAATCTAAGTAGTCTGTGTCGTTGGTCTGGAGTCAGTTGTGTATTGGTCAAATCAAATCCTAATTCTTGTGCAATTTGAACATAATCCCTGGTGTCATTGTCTCTCTTCTCATTGTCGGTGTTAACGGTACTGATGAATGGTTGGTCAGAGCCGATTTCAAAAACAGAGTCTTTGTCAATGTAACTAAATTTACCTACAACTGTACCCCTGTCAAGAACTTTTTCTTCTTGGGAGGGATTCATAAGCCTAAAGGTAGCAGTTTTGCTTTTCACTTTGGAAAGAGTTCTACCACCTGCTACTTCAGAATGAGCAGTGAGGGAAGCAATGGGTTCAATCAGGATGAGGGAATCCTCTTTGACCTCTGATAGTCTAACCTTGAAATGAATTTCACTCTGAGGGGGGATGTAAATCTGATCTATTGTTTTTGCTAATCCACTAATCTCTTGCACTGAATTGGCTATGAAATTGATATATTGCCTATCTGAGGTGCTGTTGTTAAGTATCAAGGAATGACAGCTATAATCTAAGACTGCATCATTGTCATCAAGGAAGTTCTCACCTAGTATCACTGCTTCTGGTAGTGTAGGCAGAACATAGAATCTTTGAGAAAATTCCTGATCCTCAATGACAAAATCTAACACAACTGAACCTAACACTTTATGCAATTCGCCGCCAACACCTTTAACCTGTGGAAAGGGTGAGTTTCCAAGAGTAAGGTTTTCAAAAGCTGTGCTCAGAAAAGCAGACGAAATACAACAAATGGATGCCCCTGTATCTACTAAACAATTTGTTGTTTTTTTGCCAAATTTTGCCTGAATTACACTTTTGGCAAGGGGCGTAACTAAAGACACTGTTGGAATTTCACTTTCAAAGTTACTTTCCATACCAGACTCCATATTTGCCATGACACCTATTAGTATGTACCGTACTAAATTAAAGAAAGACAAGTAATCAACAATGTAGTACTTACAATATTTGAAGACTTTTTCTTCCTTTGTTGGTGTCTTTGCAGGAGTTGGTTGTCTTTAATCCAGTGTTGAGGTCAGAGGTAGATGCAGCTTGCTTGTTATTCCATCAGATGATCACGGTTGGACATGTCCTCCAATGGGTTCTTGTAGCTGGTTGTAGTTAGTTCCTGGACTCTGTGGTTCCGAAAACGATGATTCTCCGCCAAATTATCATGGAACTGTTCTGGGTGAACAATACCTTCCAAATGACGTGCTGGTTTTCTTGGGGAATTAGTCAGCAAAGAGCCAGAGTCACAGGAGACTAATCACAATTTATTTACAAAAACAATTAACAATTTACAATATACTTAGATAATAACTGAGGGTGCCACAGAGAGTCGGTACACACTCTGGGCTGTGGGAGAGAGGTCTGCTTGGTAAGAGAGTCAAACCCCTTCTCTGCTAGAACTTGGCTACAGTATGTATTTAATGAAAGTTTGAACAATAGAAAGGAATGTGATTGGTTGATACACGATTGGTTGTGTTCTAAGCTAAATGGATGGCTAGACAGAGGGGAATACTAAATCCTGTTTATCCTGTTGGACTGGCACTAATCTTGTTGACATATTTACTGGATGCTTTGAAAGAGATTAGGGTGTCACTATAGATGAGCTTGTGTGGGAGCTAATCCTTAATGCCCTATAGACGAGCTTGTATGGGGGCTAATCCTTAATGCACTATAGACGAGCTTGTATGGGGGCTAATCCTTAATGAATCTTAATTGAAGTAATGTTATTCTAATATACCCCGGTAGGTGATGACAGATATACTTAAATAAATATCCTTTGTCTGGGAGATGGGATCTTGATACCTTAGGCTAGCAACTATCTAAAAAGCTATAACTGAAACTACTGATATTTTATATATGCATTTTACCTGATGATAATTATTACTTGCTAAACTATAATTATATGAAATGGTGTATAAATATTACACCATGATAACTCATAAAAGCACTTGATGTAGATCTAATTATTATAAGATAACTTAGTATAAATGTTGTACCATGATAATACACCGGTCTGTTGAATTTTATATTACTCTTCTGCATATGCAACGCAAAAGTGGATTTTCATGTGCAACTGGTCACGTTGCCATAATACCGCACATGTTTTCAGCTATACTTGTTAGCAGTCATTAACAAAAAAAGAAAAACACAAAAAGTCCTTACGGCCATTTTTCATGCCACGCCTTTCAAATGTGCAAAGTGAACGTTGCAAGGACGATGGGCTGTATTCGACGGACTGTTTATGGGTACCACTGCTGATCGCCCTCGGCCAGGTCGACCATGTGTGACATCACATGCAGAGGATCGTCAGATTGTCTTACGTTACCTCCGTAACCAATTTTTGACGGCTACATCAACCAGAAATGAACTGTTTAGGGGTAGACTGAGTGCGCAAACTGTTCGAAACTGTCCGAGAACTGCTCACCTTCAAGCACGACGGCCATACCGCGGGCTGATTCTGACTAAATTACACAGACGTTTAACGTCTATTGTGGGCACAGCGATACTTATGATGGACTCAGAGGAATTGGAATCAAGTCGTCTTCAGTGATGAATCCCGATTTAATCTTCGATTTGCTGATGGTAGGTCGAGGGTGTGGAGGCACTGTCATGAACGTTACGCCCAGTGTTGTGTACAGGAAGTTGACAGATTTCGAGGCGGAAGTGTCATGGTGTAGGGTGCTTTCTGTGGCAATGCACGTTCCAGGCTTCTTGTCATCCGTGGCAACCACAACGCTGCTGCTTACCACGACCAGGTACTGGCACCAGAACTTCTGCCCTCAATGGCAGCACATGGACCCGGTTTGATCTTCCAACACGACAATGCCAGACCCCACACAGCAATTTTGACAAGGAATTTCCTTCAGAATGGGGTAGTCAACATCATGGACTGGCCGTCAAGGTCTCCCGACCTCAATCCCATCGAACACGTATGGGATGCTGTTGGCAGAAGTCTGCGCACTCCCCAGAGCCAACCACAGAATTTGCAAGATCTTGGCACCATTTTGCAGCAACAATGGCGTCGTCTTCCCAATCATGTGTTCACAAGCATCACAAGGTCCATGCGGAGGCACTGTGTGGCAGTTGTCAACGCACACGGTGGCCATACACGCTACTGAACTTGTGTGCCATCAGATTCTCGTGCTTGGGACTTATGATTTAAACTGTTGATGTTATTACCGAATACCATAGGTGCTTGGAACAAATTATGGTTACCACCGTTAATTAAAATCCTTCTTTGGACATTAAAGATTAAAAATTAACCTTCTCTGATACATTTGTCCGTTGTATATCATATATGGGATTACTTTTAAAAATGTGAAGTTTTTAATTTGACTCAGTATAGGTTCTTTTTGAAATTGCTGGTAGCCATCTTTCTTAAATCTGTGTTCAGCCTTATATAGGGCTCCATCCAAGGGCTTTGATCAAACTTTAGAACTCTGTGTATTTTCTTTAGTTTCATACCTAACAATAGATATAACTGGAGATTTCTGTAGTGGACTATATATTTTGTCTTATCCATCAAATTTGGTACGAGTGTTTCTATGTTAGTTAACCTAGTATTACCCATCAAGGAGTGTTGATATTCTGACATCCAATCTTTATTAACCATTAATCTCTCAGGAGCTAGCGGATAACCGTTATGGTCTTTATGTGACGAATTTGGAAATTCCAAGTCAACTTCTGGTATGTACCCTTTATCGGAATCTGTGGGGAACAGTATCACATCGATATCATTCACAACGACCCACTAAAACCCGCCCGTGGGTAAAGGTTGACTCATAGCCCATCCGTACAAATTGTTGGTATGAGATATGATATGTGCGTGTCGGGTTTACTCGGATCATATCCTTCCACTAATTTATCATTAGCCTTAGAATACCTTTTCGCCGTCATCGATATACCACCTCTTAATCCTTTCTCAATAAACAAGTGCATATCGTAATCTGTGAGTAATTTTAGTTCGACACCGGTCTTCTTCAACGATGTATCCCACGATAGTCCGGGACTGGAATAGTACCATGCTGGGTCCAAGCCATATTGTTTTAAACATGTCTTTCTAAATATCTTGAATATATCGGCAAGTAACAGTAAATCGGGTTTTTAAGTACAGATCGTGATAATCGCCTAAATTCTTACAACATAATTTATCCCACACCGTCAGAGCGTGTTCATAATCGGCATCGGTTATTTTAGATTCTGTTAAGTTACTATAGAATGATTCAAGGGGTGGTAATTTAGTTTCGTTGAATCTAGACCAATCATCCATATATTCGTAAGGATATACAGCTTTTCTCAACAACAAATGACTTGTTATGAATACACAATGCCATTTAGAAAGTGGTCAAATGTAACTAATATTATATTTGGGATAACACTTTCTTAGTAAAGTACAGATTCTAGTACTTTTTTGGGTTGAGTCCCATCCGGGATTCGAACCCACACCTGCCAGGGTGAGGCACCTAATCGCCAGCACACAAAGTCAGCGATCTAACCCACTCAGCCACCGAGGCTTCCACAAAAATGAAAGTCCGACAACTGCTAGTCTAGATCACGTACTTTGAGTACCCCGCTGATACAGGGACAGGACTCAACCCAAAACAAAATGATGAGCTTATAGACTCAGATTCGGTTATAACTTCTTGATTGCTCAAGAAATAAGGTTCGGTATATTCAGTGCTATTCAGTGTTATTGTCTGCATTACTTTTACTCAATGACATTTTAACTGTCAGCTGGTATTTTATACTATTTAAATTATCTAACTCCTCGTTAATTTTGCTCAATACGATGGGCTTAACATCATTAACATTCATGTTGAAATTAATATCCATCTTCCAACCTCTTAGATATTTACCAACGCCGGTTGTGGGTACAAATTTTAACTCATTATTATCAACAACAGTAGATTAATTTTTATCATCGGGGTGATTATTATCTAGTAAAGCGATCAATTCAGCTTTTCTCATTCGAGAATAACCTCTCAGCCCACTGTTTTTTGCTTGAGCTTTGAGTTCTCTAACAGTCTGGGGCTTGTTGTATTCCAAACCGAGTAAATCAATCAATTCAGCTTTTCTCAATCGAGAATATCCATGTAGACCACATTGTTTTGCCAAAGCCTTCAACTCTCTGACAAAAACCATTGTGATTGAATGGTATATACAAAATGATTCAAATGTCTAAATGGTTGTTTTTCATATATAAATACGTATTCTCCCCAACCTATTCCTCTCGTTGATGTAATCTCTCTTCCCAGCGTAAATAATCTGCTTCCTGACCCTATCAGCATAGTGACTCTTACATAAACAGTAACTACCTTTGACCCCATTCCCACATACAGTACAAACATACTTTTTAAAACCCTGCCTGATGTAATAAGAGTTGGTCCCACCCACACATGGCTTCTGACATTGAATCGATTTCCCCATGAGTGTATATCTGCACAGATTCATGGTTATACACATATCATATCATTTGTCTAAAAGGTATGAGCCTCTGACAGCCAGTCAGCGCTATTTATAGCTAAGTAGTCAGGGTTATTATTAATGGCTGATACGCAATAGATCATGGCTTATACGTACTAATTGTACGACTGAAAATTGCTACTACTAATAACCCAAACCCTACAAATGCTAGTGGTCTTTCTGAGCCTCTGACGGTGTATAAAACTGACTTATTGTTGTATCATGGTATAACATTTATACTAAGTTATCTTATAATAATTAGATCTACATCAAGTGCTTTTATGAGTTATCATGGTGTAATATTTATACATCATTTCATATAATTATAGTTTAGCAAGTAATAATTATCATCAGGTAAAATGCATATATAAAATATCAGTGGTTTCAGTTATAGCTTTTTAGATAGTTGCTAGCCTAAGGTAATGGGAGCACATCTTCTAGACATACTATTCAATAAAACAAGGGTTACGTCTACATAGTTAATTGATTTGAAGCTTTTAGATAAATGCTAGCCTAAGGTGTGGCATTTCTCCTGTTAAGGCCTGAATTGAGGTGTAGGAGGTGCCATGTTGGGTGCGTGTAATGAGTTTGAGAGCCTGATATTGTATTGAGTCAAGTTTTTTAGATAGAGAGTTGTTTAGGGTGTTGTATATGGCGCAGCCGTAGTCTAGTTTTTATCTAATTAGGGATATGTAGAGAGAGAACATAGGCCTTAACAGGAGAAATGCCACTAAGTCTACGCAGGGAACAGCTAAGCTTAAATTTCTGGGTCGCGTCCCAATCAAACCCTCTCATCCAAAACTTAATAAACCAAAACATCAGCCCTAAAAACCAAACGCTAGCTCGTAAACACCCCTTACTTACCCCAATATCCCAAAGAATAACAAACTACCTCAATGAACACCCAAATTAAAAATCTTAAACAAAACTGAAAACAATCAAATATCTTCACCCCTAAACTTAAAATACCCAAAATAGACACAACACTAGCTAGCCAAATAAATAAACAAACCAACCCAAACATAGCTAAAACTACCACACTAGCATACATACACAAAAATTGGCCAAATTGGTGTCACATTTACACGGACGGATCCACAGATCCGACCTCCAAACACACGGGTTTCGGAGTCCATACCACACAACCAACTAAAACCACACAATCCTTCCGACTCCCAAATAACCAATCAATATTCATGGCAGAACTAATGGGCATGGCCTCAGCCCTCCACAATCAAGAATCCAAAAACCACAAAAAAATCCTAATACTTACTGACTCCCTAAGTGGACTGCAAGCCCTCCAAAACAAAATTACCAAAAACCGACCTAAATTAATAAATCAAATACTTAAAAGCTCCAACGACCTAACTAAGGCAGGCAAACAAATAACCTTCTTGTGGATACCCGCCCACGTAGGAATATACGGTAATGAAAACACCGATAAAGCAGCTAAACTATCCCTCAAAATCCCAGAAATAAGCTTAAACTTACCCATCTCAAAATCAGAAATTAAAATTGTAAACAAACAAAAAATCACAAAAAATGGCATAACCTTTATCTCAACTCAAATAGCCAAATCAAAAGAGTGCTCAGCAAACCACTGACCAAACCAAAAATTCTCCATCCATCAAAAAAAATCGACAGAGTAATCACTAAACTCCAAACAGGACACACCAACCTAAATAACCACCTAAAAAAAATAAAAAAACACACTACAGGTAACTGCCCACACTGCAAACAACTGCAAACAACTAGAAACCCCAGAACACGCACTCATCCACTGCACACACTACCTCACACATCAAACCGCATTACAAACCACCCTCAATCTAAACAAGGCTCTCACTCTAGAAGCAATACTAAACCCACAAAATAAACTAGAAAACTTCAAGGCCTTAGGCGTATTCTTAATCAAAACGGAACTAATAAAACGCATCTAAAAACATAATAACCTACGAAATCAAAATCACATAAACAAACAAACATCCACCATACCCAGCTCCCTTAGTTCTCCTCCCCAACCCCATCGGCATCTATTCCAAATCTCAAAATTCCCAAATTCTATATAAGCAACCCCTCTTGGGTTGCACAGACCACCTTCGCCCCTTTCGGAAACACATTAAATGGCCTGGCCGGGCCCGTGTGCGAAATACGCATCAGTCGGAAAGCGCACGTTAAATCGCCAAAGTAAGTAAGTAAGTAAGTAAGTAAGCAGAGAGAAGGGGTTTGACTCTCTTACCAAGCAGACCTCTCTCCCACAGCCCAGAGTGTGTACCGACTCTCTGTGGCACCCTCAGTTATTATCTAAATATATTGTAAATTGTTAATTGTTCTTGTAAATAAATTGTGATTAGTCTCCTGTGACTCTGGCTCTTTGCTGACTAATTCCCCAAGAAAACCAGCACGTCATTTGGAAGGTATTGTTCACCCAGAACAGTTCCATGATAGTTGTCTCAGTATTGGGTCAAGTTTCTATCCATAAACGAGGAAGTATTCGTGCATGGCAGATTCAACATCCTTAAACGTTTGAATTGAATGTCCTTGTTTACGCAGTTCATCATTAATAAAATATAATCTTAACATTCTGCGCCTGGTCCATTGTGACTGGGTTGCTTCGAGTTGTTCTAATGATTTATTATGTCGTTTACGCTCCTCTTCAACTTCTTTAGCGTTTGATTCCCTCATAGTAGAAAATAAATAATTACTCCTCGAAACAGCTAGAGCATTAACAGTAGCTCCACCATCATCGCAATTGTTGCCATATTTATATGAATATAAAATGTTCAAATGTTCCATAATATATAATATTCAAATGTTTAATTACTTCATTATGTCTTCTTGGATAAGTCCTTGTTTGATGAGCATATCTTTTGTTGCAATTGCCAATCCAATATCGAGAACTATCATACCGATATCATAACCATTAAAATCTAGCTTGGGTGGTGTGGGTTTAGTAATCATTTTAGCCATACGGGCATAGTCAAAGGCAAAGCCGCTGACCACCGCTAATGATACGTTGCGTTTACCAACATTTTACCGTCTGTAACTGGAGTAGTCAGGCTTTTATAACATTATATGAGGGCTTACCTCTAATTGAACTTGTTGTTGTGTAATTGAACTTGTTGTGTAATCGGGATGACGTTTTCTCTTCTCCGGTCTTATAAAACAACCATACCACCGCTTCAGTAACAACTCCTAAAGCATAGGGAGCCCAAGTTTTAATCAGACGACTATGTTCAATATTTGAATTACGCATTAGTTTCGCCTTCCTCGCTAGCCCACCCTTTCTCCCAGCTGCGATTTTCAAAGGATTCTTTGTCACTCTGGCTTGTGATTTCGCAATCGCTGGTATTTCCTCATTCACTTGTTGATATTGTGTTTCAACAATCTGTGGGGTCAATTGAGTCTCCATTATTAGTAAGTGGACACTTACATTTAAATTGACAATACCTATCCATTATTAAAGCGGTGGTCATGGAGCTAAGAACATTCCGTATCTATGATAAAACTCACAGCTTACTGCGCTCATAGTGCGTTCGATGAATGGGTCTTTCTCGAGAGATTTGCATAAATACGGGCGATGTTCTGTCGAGGTAGGGAGAAAAGTACTAGCTATGACTGTGTATAGTTGTAACGTAGCCAAACCTATTGTTTTAACCATGGTAGCTCCCAGTCTAGACTCGTAACGCGCGTACAGGTTTTTTAAATTCTTCATCGGTCATGTTATCAATTATTTTCAGTGGTATAATTTTCCCCCAAATATTGGGAACATTTTCCAGCGGCTACCAAAGCAGCGAGTCTTTCTCTATGTTTATCTAAAGATGTATCTGTATGTTCTTCTGCCTGTTGATCTGGTTCTTTGAGCATTTGTGCGATGAGTTCGTTGCATTCCATAATGTAATACCTCAGGAGATATTTAAGTCTAACATAATAAAATATGGAATATCCAATACAGCCTGAAATAATAAACTGTTGCGAAAGAATGAGGATTTCAAACCACATTATTACATAATAACCCCTATGTTCAATTTATCGTATTTTTGCTATTTTTTGCTATATTTGGTATATTTTTCCTTAGTAGTTGCTATAATTTTGCTTAGCAGTTGCTATCTTTTGCTATATTTTTGCTATATTTTTCTATATTTTTGCTTAGCAGTTGCTATTTTTGCTATATTTTTGCTAAGCAGTTGCTATTTTTGCTATATTTTTGCTTAGCAGTTGCTATTTTTGCTATGTTTCTGCTATTTTTGCTAAGCAATTGCATTAGCAGCTGGTTGATCGGTTTTTAAAACGAGTTTACAATGCTTCATTTCCACTGACAGTTTTCTGACTTCATCCCGTTCGGGCTTGGTGTAAATAACACCATTATCACGTAGACATTCCTCAAATGAATCTCGGTCTTTGCCATGAAACAGGGCTACCCATTTGGTCTGCTCTCTGAGATCTTTCAGGACAGAGTTGTACTTTTGAGTAAGTACCCAAACGCTATGCTGAGTATGCCAACCGGAGAATGCTAAACATGAAAGCATTCTTTCCTTTTGGTAAGTTCTTTACTCGTAAGCAGTCTTGTAAACGATCACCCGGATCAGCTTTGTACACCTCAGGATCATTCATTACCCAATCTCTCGATAGGTATGTTTTATTAACGATTATAGTTGGGCACAGAATAAAAATATGATCCAAAACATCCCGATAATGACTTTGTAAAATATCTAGAATAAAAGCTGTTTTACCACAACCCGTTTGCCCGCAGATGCTAGTGCAGTGCGGTTCTTTAGGTAACAGATTATTAAAAGATTGATTGTACGAATCTTCCATTCTATATATTAAGTTGCGCGTCCATAATCACGTACAAATATATGTTTAATTTTCCAGCCGCTTCCCGGAGCTTCGTTATCTGTATAGTAACACCCTCGCTGGCATTTTCTATTCTCCGCCTACTACTGTGTAGTTAGTCATTGTCTGTTGTTCGCATGTCGAGCCATAGCGCATACTTCGTGGTAAGGAATTCAGCCATAGATACATCCCCGAGAGACAGATCTTTCATGACCACGTTAACTTCTGCGCTTCGTTTTATAGAAGGGAGTTTTTTAATCTCAACCCACTGTTGATATGCTCGCATGCCTTGACTATATATTTGATTAGGCACGCCCTCAATAGTCAATTCTACTCTTGTAATCTTGGTGTTGTAGAACTTCTTGGTTTCTCTTGCAAATGCATCAGAGGGGTCCTCGAACAACATTAAAATACCCTTCAACGATCTCGTTGGGACGTTTAGATTGATATTCCACGTCGTATCTCTTTTGTTCCTGGTGATCTTTCGGTGTCGAAGAACGCGATTGTACATGGCTAAACTTCCGGTAGACTGGTTATGAATTTGTCTGGCTAATTCAGGATCTGTTATATACTCCAGTGACATATTTTCAATAGAATAGCTACTAGGATCTTAAGTAGCTTTGATTACTCTGCTGTAGTCATTAAAAGTGAGTTCATATTCTAACCTATCGCCTAGGGATGCTTGATAGAAGGGCATGTGACTATCTAGTAATTCAAAATCGAGTGGAATATAGATCGGTAATGCATCAGCAACGGCCTTATCTTCTGCGACGGTATTATCACCACTATCAGCACTTACACACATTCTCAATGTGTTCTGATTACAAATACCTTGGTATTGTAAGTTTTCCTGTTCTTTATCCGTTCTCCAGAGATCTATGTAACAGAAATATACATTGGTGTCATCAATACTCAAAACTTCATTACCGCTAATTTTAATCGCTATTTTCTTAACAATTGCACGACCCATGTTCTGAATGAGCTCTCTGCTTCCGTCGGTAGAATTCAAACTAATTGTAAATGATAGTCGTGCAGTTCCTGGAACTAACACATCGTGTGCGCCGAGATTAGGAAAGCGAACCAGAAGTGTTTGATTCTGATCAATGGAACTTGGGTTATTAGTTATAGTTACAGACTGACGAATTGCTTTGACCCCTAATGGATCCCGAAGTCTATGTAGTGGGTTTAACTTGTGTCCGTATTGCGAAGACATTGTTATATCGAAATTATGTAACCTTATGTTTAATATAAAATGGATGATATTAATCTAGATAACATAACTGATACTAGTACAATGGAAGAGGGTACTGATCAAACCAGCTTTATGAATCTTAATGATGAACTTTTGAAACCAGCCGTTAATGATTATTACGTTGCCTTATAAGAAACTCCTATAGGTCTTGACTATTCAAAGTTTACGATAGATAGTAAAGGAATATTGCAACTGCATGGCTCTCCGGATATTGATCTTAGGAATTCTCATACTCGTAAGCCCCTAGCCTTGTCTACAATAGCCGCTAAACATGGCATCAACACTGTTCTTAATGAATTAGGTTTTGTAGACTACTCACGAGAAAAACTTTCTGTGAAGACCTCTAAGGTTCTTCAGACTGTGTGTACTGAACTCGGTAACATAGATAAAGATAATTTGGAAGAAAGCCCGAAGCTGGCCTCGGACGGTCTCGGAGAAATCTTGGATACCTACTACAATAATTCCATGTTACAGGTACAATCCTCAGAGTTCAGTAGAAGGGAATTACGAGGCCTTGACAAGGCAATGCAAACAATGCGGGGAGAACTCATCAATAAAAAAGCCAAGCTATCCGAACTCGACAAGCATATAGCTTATGAGAAAACAAAACTTGAAAAGGCAGGTGATGAATTCAGTAAGATTGTGTAACTTAGAAGACGAAAGATCGGCCCGCGTCGAAGCGGCTTCCAGTAACAGAAAGGCACTTCATTCACAAATCAGTTGAATTCGAGAAACTATCGATCGAGTCCTCAACGATGATACTACACTGGCCGATAAAATTATAACATTGTTCAGAGAACAGGGAATAACCATTGCCAGTATTTTAACCGCATTGGGATTTATTATATCGACTTTGACTTTCGCATTAACCAGCGGTACAGGCGGTACAGGAGGTGGCACACCGCCTAGTGATAAAAATGGTGTAAAAGAGTGGATAAAAAAGCATTTAAAGGCATCTGCACTTCCCGGTATAATAGGGAGTATTGTTAACTGGCTCTTAAATTTATTAGCTAAGACCACCACTTGGCTCAGTCAAAACTTGTGGACACTGATCGTAGCAATTGTCGGTCTGTTGAACGTATCCGCTAAGAACTATTTAACCAAATCATGAGTAAACCAGCCGCGACTCCACCTACTATAAGCACTGTTTTTTCATCGATATGTTGTTGATTTTTAGCTGCAATATGTGGTGGCACTTGTGGTTGTGCATCAGTAGATGGTTGTGGTCCATGTGGTGTCTGTGGCTTGACTATTCCCGTTTCGCCTGTGTTTGTTTGCGTTATTAATTCAGTGTAAATATCTGAATTTATACCTGTTTTTTGCTGATCGGAAGCAATAACAATTTTATTATTATAACCGATCACTTGACCGATCTTAAGTTCCATATTACTCGGAGACATGTATAGTCCGGGCGCATAAACGTTGTCTACTTTGGATTGAGCGTACTGTAATACATCTTGATAACGCTTTATAGAAGATGGTATATCAACTGGTGAATTAATAGCATCCTCTACATTTGCGACAAACTGTTTTTGTGCATTGAGCGCCGTCCCAGAACCAATTATGCTCGTATGCAACAACTTAAATGCATTAAACGGACCTTTGTTAACTTCTTTAAATAAATCATCGCTTTCTTTTTTGACAGTTATTTTCCCTGTGTAAGGAACGCCTAAACCATGGTTAATTCCTTTAATACGCCAATCTTTACTTGAAACATTAAATTGATTACAAATACGTTCAAAGGCCCTCTTATTGTATGGATTATTTGTGGAATTCCATGCTCGATCCTGCGGTAATGGAACACTAATTTCTTTAAGTATACGTCTAATCTGATAGTACACGTGAAATGATAAAACAGACTTATTTAGTTCAAATCCTGGGGCATAAAGAGATACACCACATCCTGTTGTAGCACACCATATGGCAAAGTTTAACTAGTTCTGCCAAAATTGCATCGGATTGTGGAACCAATCGTACACCATTTTATCGCTAGTTACCGTGACCCTGTATTTTTCAAAGATATCAGGGAATTTAACAAAAAAATTAGCACCAGAGGCACTTACTAAAATCTGATTAGTAATGTAAGTTGATTTCATATCTTAGTTATGATATAGTATTTTTGTATATTTAATATGTATGTCACACTATACAACAAATGGTCAGTCTATTCAACTGCTTCATACTATCGATAACTCGGCTGGACAACTTGAAGTCGCTCTATGCGATGTAACGTATTACCCGCAGTGGACCAATATAAGTGCTGCGAGACATAATACTCAGGTACTAGGTGTATTAGATGATAGTGATTACATTATACCTGATGGGTATTACAGCGTATGCTCACTCAATGATGAATTTTTTAAGCCTTTGGAAGTTAGTCTCACACAAAATGAGTCAAATGAGATGATGATTTTAAACACTGGAGAAAAGATTTTAATGCTTAACCAGAGCGTAGTAGATACACTTGGACTTGTAAACTCCGGAGGAGTAATAATGACAATAATAAATCCCAACGAAACAGGGCATGGAACAAAATTACCCAATTTAGTTCCCTACAAAGAGTTGTGCATCCATCTTGATCAGATCAGTACGACGGATAATATTCAACTCGAAAGTCCTTCTACTCTGCTGAGAGCTATTCCAATCAAAGATGAAAAATACAATAGTGGTAGAACGGAATCTTTCTCATCATTACAATATAAAAGATTAAAGCGGGGTATTATTTAAGACCTCAAAATTTCTGTACTAGATGTAAAACATCAACCTGTACATATAGGATACTTAAGTGTAACACTCCATATTATAAATAATGGTTGATTCATCAGGCCCTGGAACACTCAGACAATGTAATACAATTGTGCTTTCCGATCTCGGAGACACAGAAGGATTGGGTAAACCCGGAACCGATGGTAAGTTATATGCTTTACACTTACAAGATGATGTGTAAAAGCGGAAAGAAGTTACATTCACAGGTAATCTAGGAGATTTAAGTGACGTCGACATTAGTAGACTCAACACAAACACTTCGTACAATCTTACTCGCAACGATGATAATAAATGGACTACGATCGAAGCAAAAATCGAGTGGCTACTGAATATCGTCATTAACCCACCATATGTGATGATGGGTAAGGCACATAATTTAACTAAGATAATAAATAGTGGCATCATACTCGGGGCTTATATCCCATCAAAACGAAAAAGTGTGTTAGTCTCTCCCCTGCCAGAAAACCCAGGTCATATGTTATTTAGTCGTCCAGCATAAAAAAATTATAGTTTAAATTTGGTGACTGAATTCAATGATATTAAAGATAACTTGAGAGGCCACAATTCGGGATCTGATTTCTTCCATAGAACAACGATGCCAGTCATTTTTTTACTCTAGTGGTGGCCATACAAGATATTGAGCACAGATTACCTTCACCTTGAAAATCTACTGTTCCATGTGTACCATATGAAACTGGGTCATAGACAGTGCTGTGAGCAAATTTTGTACAATCGATTACCATCTGTTGATTATTTACGACATGTATATTAAATATACATCTAAAATCCCTAAAATCCAGATTGTATAATATACAATTCCTCGTTTAAACTGGCAAACCTAACTACGAACAGATAAATCTTGATTCGTCAGTGAAATGAACTTGGAGCACAGTCCTGGTTGTCTAGTTTACGTGATCTTCAGCCCAATCCAAACGTGCCTGCCTGTGATGTCGGGTCAGTGGAATGCGAATTCCTCCCCCTCTTTCTCAGTAAAAACTGTAAAGCCACTGGCCTTCTGCAGCTCATTTGTGAATGTGGTGGCGCTCACAATCGAAACTTTGTGGTGGAACGCTGTCGGCAACCTGCATGTCGATGGGTACCTGATCCAAATGTCTGGTATTGATTCCATAACCTGTTGATCACACTTTGGCTGACACCAATGACGTTTGCAACATGACTTTGCGCTGACCAAGTTTCAAGCTTGCCAAAGATGTGATGGCATCAGTGGATCACATACACGCTACTGAGCGGTTTTTTTAGAATGAATTTGTTTTCGTGGTATTGCGACGTTTCTGTTTTGGTCAGATACTCTAAATTTTGATGGGTGATCTGACTGATTATTATACTGAACATTTCATTTTTTTTATTGTTTTTAAAAAAAAGTACCTGTTACATAAAATGTGCTTCCGCCTAGGGCAGCAGAAAGCCCATGACATAAAGCACAACTTATCAGTACATCTTAGTTGTTTTTTTTTACAGAAAATAACATACTTCTCACTCACACATTCACTCTAGTAATACACACATACTGCATATATCAAGTATGCATAAACATATTAAAGTTTATATATCACATTGCAGTGTAGGAAAGTACATGGTCTCAAACATTAAAGTCAAAAACTAAAATTACATTGAAAGCTGCTCCTCATTTTCGAAATGATGATACAGCATCCAAGCACCATAGAATTTCTATTGATTACCCGTCTTGAAAGCAATATCTTTTTCAATGTTGTATCGTTAAAAAGTTTCCTTTTTATAAACATGAAAGTAAGGTTTTGTATTTTGGAATTTGCATCTATTAATATAGAATTTTGCAATTAGTAGAAGTAATTCAAACACTTTATCTGTTTTTATGTTCTCTTTAACTCCAAAAAGTATCAATTCTGCACAAAATGTCATATTATGAACATAAATGCACTGGTCTATCCACTCTGACACTTCATCCCAAAATCGTTTTATTACATCAAATCCCCCAAAATAAGTGACTCATTGTTTCCTTTTCATTGTGACAAAAGGAGCACGGATCATTGTGAGCATAATTAATTATATACAGAAAAGTATTAGTGGTGACAATTTATGGGGTAATTTTGTATTGAAACCATCGCAGTTTGACATCCTGTGTTGTACTGAATATTTTATTACAAATATTGTTCCAATTTAAGTTTTCAAATTGTAATTCCCACTTTTCCTGCCCTTTAGTTTTCACTTCTGTAGAAATAAATGAAAAATAAATATGATTTGAACCGGACTTTGAACTACAAATAGTTTTTACCAAAAAGTGCTGGTCCTCCACAGAATCTGTAGGAACTTTAACTAAATTTAGAGTTTTCAGGTATTGTTTAATGCTGCTGACAACACCATTACATTCGAAATAGGATGAACAAATACCATACATTTCATTAAATTCCTCACATGACAGAAACTCCTTATATCCTTGTCTATAATTTGGGAGACACCCTTCTCAAACCAGTTTCAAGAAAAATGATTTCCTATTAATTCTAATATTAAGGTCATAAAATATTGGTTCATTTAAAAAACTACTGAAAGATTCTGGCTTGATTTTCTTATCAAGCACAATAAATGACTGAAAACAACTTTTCCAAAACTCATTACTTATTGTAGATGCAAGAACACAAAAACTCTGAAACGCTCGCATCACAGGGAATTTATTGTCAGGGTCATATCGTTAAACGTTTCACACTGAAAGTTTCGTTTGCATCACAAACTGTTAACGTTGAAATGATTCCTCCAGTGACGAAGTGACGAGGTTTAGAAAACTACAATACAAAGTAAAAGAAATTTAGTGACATTTAGACCTTAATTTTCTATATAAACATGTTTTTGACATTTCTTAAAATGTATGCATTAATTTCACTTTTCAACTCAAGACCTACTAAAGCATATAAATGCATTTACCTATCATCACAAAATGTCAGAAATACAAAAAGAAAACTTACATTTGTGCTCCAACATACTTTCATACAGACTGTGACAATCGGCAGGCAACATGGAGGATCACACAGCACATGTACATCTAAGGCATGGAGATTGTGTGCTCACACCTGATCACATGACAGGAAGAAGTGAAACTGAGGCTTCAGTATTGGTTTCAGATTATACAAAAAACTCATTGCTAAAACCTGGGTTTGAACTCACAACCAGTAACCTTTCTGGAAAACAATTCTACATCTATATCCACTGGACCACAGAAAAGCATGAAAGCTGCTGAACAAATTAACATCATAAACCTAATCAACAGAAAAATACTTTCATCTTGGCATATTCACACTCAGCCCCTTAAACACACTTTAGGTGTTTAACAGATAAAGGAAATGTAAGATGTAACTATGATATTCAACTGCAGTATATAACTATTCAGCATCAGCTGGGACAAGCAGGACAAGTTTGTGAATTGGCCTTCGAAGTTCCGAGTCTTTGTCTTGAGTACCACACTTCTCACTTTGCCAGCACCGTCAGGTTCAGTTTTACTGACACGAGCCATGGACCATGCACTTCTGGGGAAATTGTCATCTTTGATCAAACCGGGTCCATGTGCTGCCATTGAGGGCAGAAGTTCTGGTGCCAGTACCTGGTCGCGGTAAGCAGCAGAGTTGAGGTTGCCACGGATGACAAGAAGCCTGGTGCCAGTACCTGGTCGCGGTTAGCAGCAGCGTTGAGGTTGCCTCGGATGACAAGAAGCCTGGAACGTGCATTGCCACAGAAAGCACCCTACACCATGACACTTCCGCCTCGAAATCTGTCAACTTCCTGTACACAACACTGGGTGTAATGTTCATGACGGCGCCTCCACACCCTCGCCCTACCATTAGCAAATCGAAGATTAAATCGGGATTCATCACTGAAGACGACTTGATTTTAATTCCTCTGAGTCCATCGTAAGTGTTGCTTTGACCACAATTGACGTTGGCGTCTGTGTAATTGAGTCAGAATCGGCCAGCAGTATGGCCGTCGTGCTTGAAGGTGAGCAGTTCTCAGGCGGTTTCAAACAGTTTGTGCACTCAGTCTACCCCTAAACAGTTCATTTCTGATGTAGCGGTCAAAAATTGGTTAAGGAGGTGACGTAAGACAATCCTCTGCATGTGATGTCACACATGGTCGACCTGGCCGAGGGCGATCAGCAGTGGTACCCGTTTGCTGTAGACGTAAATCATGTAAATCATAATAAACAGTCTGTCGACTACAACCTATCGTCCTTGCGACTTCAGCTATGGACGTTCCCGCCTGCAACATGTCGATGGCACTTTCACGTTGCACATTTGAAAGGCATGGCATGACAAATGACCGTAAAGACTTGTGTTTTCTTGTGTTTTTCTTTTTTTGTTAATGACTGCTAACAAGTATGGCTGAAAACATGTGCGGTATTATGAAAAACCACTTTTGCCACTATAGTGCTGTGCACATTATTTTGATCGCTTCACCTGCACAAAAACGGGTGTTATCTGAAGACAATACGTGGCCATTACTGTTTAAATACACAATAAGGGCCCACAATGATAACTGGTCAAAATGTTAGGATTTTGAAGTTTTTAATTTGGTTCAGTATATTTCTTGGCAACTTGAATGAAATGTCTTGTTCTCTGTGTTATGAAAGCATGGCAACTTCAGGTTTATATACTGCTTTCTGAACAAAAGTGAGTATACTGCTTTCTGAATCTTTAAGCTCTTGAACAGACAATGGTGCATTCACTGAGCATCTGTCTTTCATTTCAGCACTGTTTTGCTTAGATTTCATTTGAAGAAAATTGAAGAATCTGCGGTAGATTGCCACTGATCTTTTCAACCGATACCAGGAAGAATAATGATGGATAAGTCTATCCACAGTATCTACATTGCAGGAAGATTTCATTTCTTGTGAAGTTGTGATACCTAAAGTTTCTGTTGCTTCATGAAATTCAGATACAGGAATTTCAGAATCTGGCAGTCTCAAGAATGATGGTCCATCTAACCAGTCTTTGCATGTCAAAAATTTTGAACAGCTAGATCCTCGGGAAGCAACGTCAGCTGGATTGGATTTAGAAGCTATGTACTTCCACTGTTCGGGATTAGTATAATCTCTAATCAACTTCACTCTGTTGGTCACAAAGATTGGAAATCTGCTTTTCTCATTGCTAATGTAATGGAGTGAGTGAGTGAGTTAATATTTAAAGTCACATCGGCAGTATTTCAGCCATATCGTGACTTGAACAAGTTATGCATTTATATTATAGATTTATATAAAAAACTGTCAACGAAGGACAGTATAACAACCAGCAATATATCACAGATCAGAAGTGTAAAACTAGTTTTAGAGCAATAAAATGATTTTTTTACAACAGACGACACATTATAAAAACAGGCTATTAATCACCAACAACTAAAGTTAGGCCACCATACTAGGGACCAAGGGGACTTACAGTACCTTAGCTACCTACAAGGTTCCCTAGCAGGATTTACACCATTCCTTTAGTTATTGGCGAATGTGGACGAGATTAGCCGAAAAGTAAATTATACAAATATTCTACGTTTAAAAACAGTGATAGATAAATTACTTTGAATGAAGTGGTCTAACATATCCTCTCAGGGGGACAATAATTTTACACTAGTTTAACCCCCTTCGAGGATAAAGCCACTGACAATCTCAGTTAATTATTCGTACTATCAATAGCAAAAGATATTTATTTATTTACAATACATAGTCATCAAAATTTATCTATCAATTCAATTTCCTGTAAAAAAGCAAGTATAAAATGTGGACTTATCTGATTAAAAAGATCCCTAAAGCATGAGACTTTGTAATACTTATCCCTTGTGATGGAAAAATCAATACAGTCAAGCAGGACATGCTTGACCGTGATTCTTTCATCACAAGGGATACAGAACGGAGGATCTTCACCTTTTAAAAGATATTCATGTGTATATCTCGTGTGGCCAATACGACATCGCCGTAAAATGACCTCTTCAAATCTGGACTGACAACCCAAGTAGGTGTAGCCAATAGTTGGTTTAATTTCATGCAATTTATTTACACCTGCTTGGGTGTCCCACTTCTTTTGCATAAGGTCCCTGATGTAACATCTAATAACAGGCTTATAATCAGTGTATGGAAGAAGAAGTGGTGTCACAGATTTGTTGAGTGCTGCTTTTGCAGCAGCATCAGCCATTGTATTACCAACAATTCCAACATGGCTTGGCAACCAACAAAAGACGATGTCGTATTGGGCAGTGGCGAGAACATTATTCAATTCTAAAATATCAAGAATGAGTGGATGATCTGAAGAACAATTATGGATGGCCTGAAGGCATGACAAGGAATCAGAAAAGATGATGAACTGTTGAGATGATTGATTTTGAATGTATTCCAATGCTATAAGAATAGCATTGGCTTCAGCTGTAAAAATAGAGCCAGTACCAGGAATTCTCGAAGACACTCTTTTAGATCCAATGACAGTGGCACTTGAAACTTTGCCACCATCCTTTGAACCATCAGTAAAAATAGATCGATGAGAATCATATTTGGACCTTAATTGCGCATATTCTTGTTGATATATCAATGGGTTAGTGTCAGATTTCTTAAGGGTAGTTATTGTTAGGTCTACCTCTGGTTTAACTAGTTGCCAAGGAGGTGTAGACAGTAGCCGGGAAGGTGAGATAATAGAAAGATCAATATTAGCTGCTGTAATATGTGGCTGAATTCTGATCCCTAGAGGAGGAACAAGTTTTGGTTTAGATTGAAATAACTTGGCATACATGGGATTAAACACACATTCATATGCTGGATTCGAAGGGTTTGAGTACAATTTAGTCACATATTGTAACGAAAGTTTGATTCGACGTTGTTTTAGAGATGGCTCATCGGCCTCTACATATAAGCTATCGACTGGTGATGTTCGAAAGGCTCCAAGACAAAGTCTCAGGCCTTGATGATGTACTGAATCTAATATTTTTAAGTTGCTTTTACAGGCCCCCCCATAAATAATAGAATCATAATCGAGTTTGGAACGGATGAGAGAGCGATATAAATGAGTGAGTGAGTGAGTGAGTTGGGTTTAACGCCGCTTTTAACAGTATTCCAGTTATATCGCGGCGTGTCAGCTTAATGTGGGAGGAAAGCCCGAAGTGATGCAGGTCTCAGACGTTTATCACTTCGGTGAAACCCACGAGCACGGGTATGGTGCTGACAAACCTAGAAACATAATCGGGGCGAACCGGGATTCGAACCCACAATCATAGGTTTCTGGCGTGCCCAAGGGACGCAACTCTGCACAGCGAATCGCGGCGCCTTAGACGACTGGGCCACCCGTGCCCCCCGATATAAATGAAGGAGAGTAGTCTGATCCCCTCCCCATTTTGAATGAGAAACGACTTTCAACAAGTCAATTGCCTTCAGACATTTAGTCTTCAGATATTTTATATGTGGTAAAAATGTGAGATGATTATCAAATATAATACCCAAGAACTTGGCTTCCTTGACAACTTTAATAGGAAAACCAGCCAAAAATAGTTCAGGGTCTTTATGCGGTTTATATTTGCGGCAAAAATGGATACAGTTGGTTTTGACTTTGGAGAACTTAAACCCATTCTCTAGACACCATTTCTGTATTTTATTGAGGCATAATTGTAGCTGTCGCTCAATAGTGTGCATATTTTTACCACGACAAGATATATTAAAATCATCTAAGAAAAGTGATCCATCCACTGCATCACTTAAAACCTTGGAAAGACTATTGATTTTAATACTAAATAGAGTAACTGGCAAAATACTTCCTTGTGGGACACCCTGCTCCTGATTATAATGGTCAGACATGGTTGAACCCACTCGGACTTGAAATTGCCTGCCGTCTAAAAACTGTGATATAAAATGTGGTAAGCGGCCTCTCAGACCAAACTTGTGTAAATCTTTTAAAATGCCATGCTTCCAGGTAGTGTCGTAAGCTTTCTCAAGATCAAAAAATACTGACATTGCATGTTGTTTGTGGACAATAGCATTTTTTACAAACGATTCCAATCGTACTAAATGATCAATAGTACTACGATTTTTGCGGAAACCACATTGAATATTTGTTAGTAGATTATTGGTTTCTAAGAACCAGACTAATCTATTATTTACCATTCGCTCCATGGTTTTACAGACACAACTGGTTAAAGATATAGGACGGTAATTTGCAGGATCTGTATGATCCCGACCAGGCTTTGGTATAGGGACTACAATGGCATTATGCCACGAAGGAGGAAAATTCCCCGATGTCCATATTTGGTCAAAGATAGCCAATAGTGTTTCTAGACATGATATAGGCAAATGTTTCAGGAGCTGATAGTGAATATTATCAGCACCAGCTGCTGTATCGTGAGCTTGCCCTAGGGCTGTATGTAGCTCATGGAAGGAAAACACTTCATTATAGTCTTCCCCGTTATCAGAGTGAAAATTAACATTTTTCTTTTCCTGTTTTTTCTGATATTTTATGAATTCAGGGGCATAATTAGACTATGACGAATGTTTTGCAAATGTTTCACCAAGTTTATTTGCAATGTCTGATTTACCAGTTAATAACTGATCACCTTCCTTAAGATGGTGAACAGTAGACGTTGATCCTTTGCCTTTAATTTTTTGTATCATGTTCCATACTTTGGATATAGGAGTACGGGAATTTATTTTGGAGACGTAGTTCCTTCAAGAACGACGCTTATTTTGTTTATAAGCCCGCCTGGCTTTTGCATTTGTAATTTTTACTTGATCTAAATTATGAACTGTGGGATGTCGGCGGAAGTACTTTTCCGCTTTCTTCCTACACTTTCGTGCCTGTTTACATTCGTAGGTAAACCACGGTTTGCGAATATGAGGATTTGCAGAGGACTTAGAAATTGTTTGATCAGCTATTTCATTGAGCTGATCTGAAAACAATTGAATGGGATCTTCAACATTTTGAAAATGATGAGGGATTAATTTTGCAGTACACAATGTTTCATACAATGACCAATTGGCCTTTGTAAAATTCCACCTGGATGTGGATGTTTCAGGATTTGGATGTACAGCTTTAAGAATGGTGGGAATGTGATCGCTTCCGCAGAGGTCATCATGGACCAACCATTCAAACTCATTAAATAGTTCTGAATCTGTGAGAGACAGATCAAGTGCTGAGTATGTTCCAGTGGCAGGATGTAGATAGGTGTTCGAATCATCATTACAGATACACAAATTATTATCAGAAATGAATTCCTCAAGTATTTTCCCTTTATTGTTTGTGGTAACACTTCCCCACAGGGGGTTGTGCCCATTCAGATCACCCACGATGATACATGGCTTGGGAAGCTGATCATACAGATTTTGAAGATCAGATAGTCGAAGCAAAGTAGATGGAGGAATATACAAGGAACATAGCGTAAAGACAACGTTCAAAGTTAAACGAACAGCAACAGCTTGAAGATTTGAATTGAGAGCAACAGGGCTGTGAATCACGCCCTGTCTAACCAAGATAGACGACCCCCCAGTTGCTTTGTCACCTGGGGGGGAATATGAATGATGACAGTTATACTGTCTGATATCAAATTTATCTGTACTTTTAAGGTATGTCTCCTGAAGACATAAAGCAGACGGTTTAAAATCCTGTATCAATAATTGAATGTCATTAAAATTGTTTCTAAGTCCTCTGCAATTCCATTGTATCATATTGGACAATTGAGTCATGGAGGCTCAATTGGAGATCTCACACGCGAACATGAGGACGAATTACTCCTACTGTCCTGTACAGACAGAGTTACCTCCATGTCAAGAGGCTCAAAGGAGTTTTGAAGAGATAGTTCTGGGGGCGAGGCTGCCGGAGATGATTGTTTTCTATTTAATTTCTTTTTTTTCTTTTTGTCAAGTGAGCTGTCAAGTGGTTCAGTGCTTTTGTTCTTTTTCTTGGACAACTGTGTCAGGCTGACTAACAGTCAGAGTATCAGTCTGAGTGTCAGACTGAGTAGAAGTCTGGGTTGCGGAACTGGTCTGATTATCAGAAGTTGGTGGACTGATTCCAGCGGTATTAAGGGGCTGATCAGAATGGACCCATGACAGATCCTTTGGCATGTGATTGATGCAGTGGCAGTAGATATAGTTGCAGAACGTGTAACTGCGGCAGAGTAAGTAAGATGTGATGGAGTAGTGGATTGTTTAGTGAACAGTTTTCTTGCATCTGCAAAAGAAATGTTATTTTCATATTTCATTTTATTGATTTTTGATTCAAGCTGCCAAACAGGACACGACTTAGAAGAAGACAAATGTTGGCCACCACAGTTAGCACAAACAATGTCCTCCTCACAGTCGTTACCCTCATGGCTGCCAGCACAACGATGACATTTGACAGGTTTAGCACATGATTTAGAACCATGGCCAAAAGTTTGACATTTAAAACATCGGAGTGGATTTGGGATATACATATCCACTCCGATATTAACATAACCAGCTTTGATTGATTGCGGTAAGGAAGAACTCGCAAAAGTGAACAGGTAAGTATGCGTATTGGTGACAACTGCATCGTTGATTCTGGTGAAACGTTTGACAAACGTAACACCTTGATCCTCCAGTTCAGACACAATTTCTTGTTCTGACATATCAGAGAGGCATCGAGCTCTGTCCCGAACAATTCCCCGACACGAGTTCAGTGTTCTGTGCACGGACACAGCAACATCAACATTGGCAAACTGAGTAATTGATAAAAGGTTCAGAGATTGCTGTCTCCGTGCACACTCCACAAGTAAGGAGCCAGACCGAAGACGGGTTACATTTTTTACTACACCACAAATTCCGGAAACAGCTTTTGAAATAGCAAAAGGGTTTAGTTTTAACGGTTGATGATCAGCAGCCTCGATTACCAAGAAGCGAGCCCAAGAATCATTGTTTTGAAACACATTTTCAGTTAAACTGTCATTTTCGAGTCTTCTCTTTTTTTCACGATTTGAACCAGGGATTTGTTGCGCCATAATGACAGGAATTTATTCGGCACCCCTGTTCCCCACCCGCCATCGAGTGTCAAAAAGGACGATGCCGAAGAGGAAGCCAGTCTACAACACCAGGGTTACAGGGGTGGTATATTCCAGTAAATACAACAAGAAAAGCTACATTTATCTACCAAAAGAAATGCCAAGCTGGTTTGGCCCGTGACAGAACATTGGAGACATATAGAATTCGGAGGTTGACATCACCAGATTGGCCCATGAGCCACCACCTTCTGGCATAGGACTCTAGGAAATAATTACATTGGCATAGTTGTGTACATATTTGATCATCATAAATTATTTGACATCATGTTTCTAAATTGACACATATCCATGCACAGGGCATGGCGTGACCAGCCGATTGATAGAATCGGGCCAATTCTACCACCCGTCTAGGCGAAGTAAGGGTCGAAGTGGTGTGTTGGGCAAAAGGAACACTGGTTCCTGGCTCCAATGCCCTCAACCACCAGAATCTCGTCCTCCGCCGACACAGGGGCGCAACCCACGGCAAACAGGTTGCCCACTTTGATCGCCTCTTACGACCAGCAATGGGGTGCTGTGGAAATATTCTGCCCCGGTTTCACACGGGGGAAGAGCGATTAGCGTTACCCAGCACTCACCACGAGGAGGTTGCTCTTCACGAGTGCCTAATGTAATGGATAACAGTAGTGCAGTCTGTATAGTAAGTGATACTATCAATATCCAGATCCAGTTTCTTCAGCAAAAATTTACCAATCTTCACCGAAACAGTAGCTGCTGTCAACTCTCATCATGGAATTGTCTGATGTTTCAAGGGAGCTAGTCTAGCTTTTCCAAGAAGTAGAGAAGTGTGAATGCTTCCATTGACATCGAATAATCTGATGTAGGCAGAACAACCATAGCCTGTAGTACTAGCATCTGAAAATATGTGAAGCTGCCGAGAAGCGACTTTGCCAAAGAATGGAGGTTCCAGACATCTTCTTACTATCAAACCATTGTGCAATTCCATATCCTGAAGCCATTCTAACCAACAGCACATGTTTTCAGGTCCGACATCCTCATCCCAGTCAAGAGATTTGTCCTTGCACAGATCTTGAAGTATCTTCTTTGCTGGCAGCAACATAGGGGATACAAGCCCAAGGGGATCATATAGTGATGATGCCACGGACAGAATTCCTCTTCTAGTGAATGTTTTTTCAGGCAGGTCCACCATATACTTAAAACTATCCGAGGCAATGCCCCATTGCATGCCCAGTGCTCTTTCCATTGGAACAACATCATAGCTAAGATCAACAGCTTGTATTTCCTTTGAACGGTGCTCTTGAGGAATTGTAAATAACACTGCTTTGCTATTGCTTGTAAACTTTGTTAGATTGAAACCACCATCTGCACGTGCCTGTCTCAGGTTTCTAATCAAATCAGTTGCTATTTCATCGTTTTCTACAGACTTCAAACAATCGTCCACGTAGAAGTTCCTTCCAATGGTTTGTGCAACTTTGTCATCATATTTGCCTCTTGCTTTAATTGCAGTACTTCTCAAATCATAATTTGCAATCGTTGGAGAAGAAACAGTTCCAAAGGTGTGCGCTGTCATGCGGTACTCTTTCAGTTCATTGTGGACGTCACCATCAGGCCACCATAGAAAACATAAATAGTCCTGATGCTTCCGAAGAACTTTCACCTGATGGAACATTGATTCCACATCTCCCATAAAAGCAACTCGATCTGATCGAAATCAAGTCAAAACACCGATGAGAGAGTTGGCTAAGTCAGGGCCTTGGAGAAGATCATTATTAATAGACAACCCATCAGATTTGGCACTGCAGTCAAAGACGACTTTTATTTTGTAAGGTTTTTGGGGGATGATAAACTCCATGATGGGGTAGGTACAAAAAATGTCCAGGCTTTCCAAGTAGCTCGTTTTCAGGAATTTCAGTTGCATATCCTTTAGCCAATATTGTGCTCATAAATTTCATATAATCTTTGTGGTAAGTATCATTCTTTAACATTTTCTTCTTTTGCGACAGAATTCTTTTCACAGCTTGTTCTTTATTACAGGGCATCAAACTATCATTTCTGAATGGAAGAGGAATTTCAAAATCACCATCCACAAACCTCAGATTTTCTTCAGTCTCCTTCATTAAATGTTGATCTTCAGCAGAGTAACCACGCTCACCAGGAGTTTTCCCAAGGTCTTGCTCATTGAAATCTAGTTCCAACAATCGAAGTACAGCTTCAGGTGAAACACATTCCATAATCTTTTCCCTTTCTTTCAGGACAATTTTGTTGCAAACAGTTTTATCTTGAGCATTACACTTGATTTGAAGAGGTCCATTAATTGTCCACCCATGCTTGTACCTCACTGCAAAAGGTCCATTGCCTTGTGTGGGAATAACTTCCAATGGTGCACAGTTAATTCCGATGAGAAGTCCGATATCAAGATCCGGTACGTATCGTGGCAGCATATCTGAAACATCCTTAAGATGTGGCATTTTCATCAACAGTTCAGGTTTAGGAATGTGATTTTGGTCAACAGGCATTACTTCCTTACAAAATGTGCATGGCAAACTTAGAGAATGGTTGTCTGCAAGGTCAGAGATAACAAGATCACATACCGCTTGTGTACTAATGAAATCAGTTCCATTCATCGTTTGCAGCTTCAATGTTGTCGGGGTAGAACTGGCAGAGAGTTTGTCCTTAAGGTCTTCAGTAATGAAGCATACTGTGCTGCCATTATCATCCAACACAGCATACATTGTCACAACCTTGTCACTTCCTTTCTGTCTCACTTTAACCGGAAGAATAGGCTGCATGATGGTGTAAGACACATTGGAACGTTGAGGATCGGCAAAAATTGTATCTGAAACTATTTTTTTATCAGGAATAATATATTCCATTATTTTCTTAATTATATGCAGCCTTTACTAAACATATTTAAAATAATAATAACCCTAAGAGAAGCAGCTGATCGCTATTCCCGGGTATTATTTTTTACATGGAACCAGTCTGACCAGTCACCGTCAAGGCTCACGCGCACGCGATCGCGTGATCGCGAGAATTTCATGTTGACAATATTAAAAGGAATTTTGAATAAAATTAATGAAATAAGTTACAAACATAAGTCGAGATATACAAAGAACACTTTTTATATCCAGACAGTGTAATTACATGATTATTTTGCGTACTTCAGTATGGATTTGTTGACATGGTATTTCCGGTGTTACGTGCTCAAGGTAATGTCTTTCCATGGGGGAAAAAACATCTAAACTCATAATTCGTGTATAATGCGCACCCCCTTCTACACAGCTGTGTTTTTTCGAAAAAAAGTGTGCACTATACTCAAGAAAATACGGTATATGCCCGCCTTTCATCTAGGGATATCGGTAGAAATGTCTTACAGTCATCAAGGTCATGTGATTGCTTATAAAAATAACATCGGAGAGAACTGCGTTTAGATGTGTCAGTAGTAACTTGAGTTGCAAAAGTAGTGGAATGCGACTTGCTAGAAGACAGTTTGTTCTTATCAGGATGCTTATCCTTACGATTAATGTCTTCAGGTTTTTAAGAAAGAGCCTGCTTACCAAAGGTTGGTTCATTGGCAGATCTTGCAGCAAAATCTATGAAATCAACCAGGTCCTTGAACACAATGTCCTCTCGTCCATCCATTCTCAGCTTGGTGACACGATCCCTCCACTTGGATTGGAGAAACAGTGGTAGCTTTTGAACAATGGACTGCATATTTGGGGCATGGTTAAGAACATTCATGTGAGATATGCTATGCATTACATGATAGCATTTGCTGCGATGAACAGACACAGTTTCAAGCCTTTATGATCATGATTCTTCAAATTAGGCCAAGAGTGAACTTTGCTCAGGTATGCAGAAGAAACTTTATATGGATCACCATACTCCTCACAAAGCATGTCTCTTGCAACAGTGTAACAGAGGTGTCCATGTGAATGCAACCAGAAATAAGTTCTTTGGCTCACCGTGCAGTTGCTGGTCCAGGTAATACAATCTGTCTGCATCACTTGCTGTGTATGGATGATCCGAGCATCAAATGCCATCAGAAATGCTGAAAACTCTGTAGGATCTCCACTGAACTTGGATAACTCTGGTTTGGGGAGAAACATAGCGTTGACCATCTGCTTCTGAGTTTCTACAACAACATTCCCAATCATTGAAGACTGACTAACAGGTGGGACAAAATATTCCTGTTGGTAATTACTTGGTTGATTCTGACCTGAAGGGACAAATACATTGGCAGAAGGATTGAACACAGAACAACTTGACTGACTACACTGCCCAGACTCTGATACTGTTTGATCAACACTAACGTTTGCTGGAAGAGGTATATTTGTACATTCAAGTTTTACAGTCTTATTCCGATTCACAGGTGGAAGATTGTTACCAGATTGAGGCAAAGGACTAGAGAAGAACGAAGTTTGCTTTGTCTCACCGTGCTCCATTTTGATATGTTTTACCTCTCCATTGGTTCGTTGACCTTCTACCTGAGCAAACACCTTTTCCCTGGCTGCTGACTTGGTGATCTGGATGTCTAACTGAAGTTCTTTCATCTTCATCTGCGCTTCGAACATGGACTTCTCTGCACGAAGCTCAGCAAGTTTCGCCACTTCATGAGTATGTAAAGATTTGATTGAAGAGCTACGTGATGATCTTGAATTCAGGGAATGCTTTGACGTATTAAATCTTACTGAACTGTTCTTTGATACAGAATCATCCTCAACTTCATTTGTCATTTTTTTTCAACAAACTGAATCCAACTCCCCATTGTGTCTCTAAAGTTCAGGAAAGAACAAAGTTTCTCCTCAGCTCTCTTCATGACATTAGCTTTCTCATCTTCCTCAAGTTCACTGCAAGAAATATCTACACATGTTCTGTAAGAGAAAAACAAACAATTAAATCTATCAAAACCAGTTTTGCCCAAATGTAAATTGTCATAATTGTCCATCAAACGATCAAGTTCATTTTTCTTCTTTGTACAAGCTGAAAGAGCAGCAACAGTTTTAGCTTTCATTAAGCGTAAATGTTGACTGATTCCCTTTATGTTAAAGTTCTCTGTTGACGTAAACATCTACTATCATCATTCTCACCATCAAAAGGATTCTCACATCAGGGACGTTACAAACATGAACACTGTCGTCTTGTGATGCCATTATCTCACATTAGCACAACACAAGTTCAAGATCACAATACTGGATCACGATATCAAATGTTCACACAAACTACTTGGTTTACCAGTACAGTCGTTGAACACTGCTGACCTTCCAATCTTCCAAGGATTGTTCTTATACAGTCGACACTGCTGGCCATAAAAAACTTGTACTGTTTACCTCTACAGTAGTTGAACACTGCTGGCCCTCCGCACACTCCATGAACATCACGGCGGAGTTAACGTTGATATGTTGCCTGCCTGTCACGGTCTGTAATTTTTTCTAAACAAATGTAGATGCAAGAACACAAAACTCTGAAACGCTCGCATCACAGGGAATTTATTGTCAGTGTCATATCGTTAAATGTTCACACTGAAAGTTTCGTTTGCATCACAAACTGTTAACGTTGAAATGAAGTGACGAGGTGATGAGGTTTAGAAAACTACAATACAAAGTAAAAGAAATTTAGTTTGTGACATTTAGACCTTCATTTTCTATATAAACATGTTTTTGACATTTCTTAAAATGTATGCATTAATTTCACTTTTTCAACTCAAGACCTACTAAAGCATATAAATGCATTTACCTATCATCACAAAATGTCAGAAATACAAAAAGAAAACTTACATTTGTGCTCCAACATACTTTCATACAGACTGTGACAATCGGCAGGCAACATGGAGGATCACACAGCACATGTACATCTAAGGCATGGAGATTGTGTGCTCACACCTGATCACATGACAGGAAGAAGTGAAACTGAGGCTTCAATATTGGTTTCAGATTATACAAAAAACTCATCGCTGAAACATGGGTTTGAACTCACAACCACTAACCTTTCTGGAAAACAATCCTACATCTGTATCCACTGGACCACAGAAACGCATGAAATCTCCTGAACAAATTAACATCATAAACCTAATCAATAGAAAAAACTTTCATCTTGGCATATTCACTTATCAAAGATGATTTTCCCTCAAAGAGCGTCACACCAAATTCACCAAGTTTACACAAATAAGGACATATAGATATAAATAGGTGCTTCCATTTTGGATCACGTGAGGACACAAATCTCCTTATCCATGTGGCTTATCCAAGGTATGTTACGTATGAAAAAATATTCATCATACCTAAGCCCCCTTGCTTAACAGGTTGAGAAACTTTAATCATCTCTACTTTGTCTCGTTTATCACTCCAAAGAAATTTAAAAAGCAAAGCAGGCAGTGATAACAATAGATAATTGAGTTTTGAAATCAACAAGGATTTAATGATTGCCACCCTACCAATTGGTGTAACTATCCGTTTCATCCACCTATTCATAATCTAGTTTACTCAAATAATTTGTTTCTAAAGTTCAACTGAACCATTTTTCCCCAAATTTGTGCAAAATTTGACTCTAAGAATTCTAAACTCTAAAGGCAAATCATCTTTGAACTTTTCCTTACAACCTCTCTTGGACCCAAGCCAGATAACTTGAGTTTTATTATAGTTATCTCAAGACCAGATATTTTGGCAAAACAATCAAGAGAGTTAATACATGATACAAAGCAGGTTCTGACTTCCTTGCCACCCATTCCGCCGTTATAGACCCTTTCGACCTGGTTATGTCTATGGACTGTCTATGGATTCTGGGGCCAGTGGGAGGGCGTCATCTGTCATACACCGAAAATTGGAAGCAGACTACGCCCGACTGCTTGGTCCTAGACGTTGTGGCTCATGGATACAAACTGCATTTCAAGAGGCATCCCATCCTCAAATCTCAAGCCGTTGGACGCCGATTTCATCTATTCGGTGCCAAGCTAGGGGCAGCAGAGACCAACAAGACCAAAGGATTTTATTCTCATATGAATTCGCCTGACATAAGGATGATAATGTACTTAAACATACTCAACAAGAAATTCCTGGTACCTCTGCCAAAGTTCCAGATGGAATCCGTACGGAAGTTGCGGTCGACTTGTGGTTCTGATACACCCATCGTCTCAGAAATATCTGCGCTTCGCAATCAGTGGTCGTTGTTACGAGTTGCAAGTCTTACCATTCGGGATATCAAGAGCCCCTTGCTTGTTTACCAGGATTACAGCGCCAGTCATCAGGTTTGCCCACCTCCACCTAGTACGAATCCATGGGTAACTGGACGATTTCCTGACAGCAGACCAAGAAGAAGCTCGGTTACACCAGAAGATGCTATTTCTGGTCCAGCTTATGACCTACCCAGGCTTCCCAGTCAATCCCTCCAAGTGGGAGACCACTTCGGTTCAAGACAACGTATACAACGGAGCGCATGTCCAACTACACAAGGGATATCTATGTGAGCCAGAAGATCGATTCATCAAGACTATTACGATGATTCAATCCCTGTCAAGTCAACCTAACACGTCTCTAAGGTGGTGAATGTCTCTTCTAGGCAACTTAACGTCTCTACAGGACATGACCTTCAGAGGAAGGTTGATGTTACATGGATCAACTTACTACGATCCCACACCCTAGAGTTCAAGTTACCTCCCAACTTAGTACAGTACCTGCATTGGTGAACTCACAGAGAGCATATGATGAGCGACATTCCTCTGACCTCTAGGACGCCCAAACACCATCTATTTACAGACGTGTCAGATTCGGGATGGGGAGTCCATATGGACGATCTCACGGTACAGGGATCTTGGAGCACTGGAGTGAGTGAGTGAGTGAGTGAGTGAGTGAGTATAGTTTTACGCCGCTTTTAGCAATATTCCAGCAATATCACGGCGGGGGACACCAGAAATGGGCTTCACACATTGTACCCATGTCGGGAATCGAACCTGGGTCTTCGGCGTGACGAGCGAACGCTTTAACCACTAGGCTACCCGACCGCCCCTGGAGCACTGGAGAGAGGATCCTACACATCAACTGCAAGGAAATGAAGGCCGTCTATTCACAATCCTGGTATGGAAGATACGTCCCTCCCAATCATCCATCCTCATAGCCACAGACAACACCACAGTAGTTGCATACATTCAGAAGCAAGGAGGCAGCAGACTTTCTACTTCATCTACGTCGGGATAATAAGTTC
This sequence comes from Haliotis cracherodii, assembly GCF_022045235.1. Classification (NCBI taxonomy): domain Eukaryota; kingdom Metazoa; phylum Mollusca; class Gastropoda; order Lepetellida; family Haliotidae; genus Haliotis; species Haliotis cracherodii. Next base: position 43,843,032 of record NW_027266341.1, on the reverse strand, counting down.
CGACAAAGGACGATAGAAGGTTTCAGATCGGCACTTCAACTTCAACATGACACTCTCAATTGGAAACCATCCCATTCTAAACAGACTAATGAGATCCTTACTACTAGAAGATGTTCGCACACCTCTTATCTTCCGCAAGTGGAATCTACCTGTTGTGTAACTGGCACTTTAAACGGAACCTTAGGAGCACCTGATTAAGGCCACCTCACTCCAAAAATCCAGGAAAGCATCCTTTCTCATGACCATTGCGACTGCATAAAGAGTTTCAGAACTCCATGCTATGTATTATTCTAGTCTCACCCATGATCAACATTGGACCTCAATCACTCTAAGATTGCTCCCAGATTTTGTAGCCAAGAATCAGTCTACCACCATGGGGCCGTTCGGCCATACCATTCCTGCCTTGGGACCGACAGTGAATCACCCAGACAGACTGTATGTCCCATCAGAGCTCTCAAATTCTACAGACCCTTACAGACGCCATCGAAGGAGATTATTCATATCCTGCAAGCCTCATTGGAACAAAAAGTTCACCAAGGCTATGATAGTGGGCTTGGCATAAGGCTACCGTTGCAGCAGTTATAGGCAGGCACATAATTCCACGTCTATCTAATCAGGAAATGACGTCTTTTGGTAGAAATTTGGACGTCAAATTTGGACGTCATTATCCAATAAAAAGGAAGTGACAAACCGGAAGTGACGTCAGCACCGGAAATAGTGTCACAAAGTGTCACAAGAAATTATCTGGAGTCAGGATTAGAATCAGTAAATTAAATGGTTTCCGGAAGAGGATTACTGCCGCAGTTACACAGGGAGTTACTAGTGGCAGATCTCACCGAGCCCCTCTGGTATAGTCTGGCAAAAATGTAATAGAGGTAGAGGATTCGCAAGAATTATCGAATAATAGTTATCATTGTTAATAATTCTAAGGGTACTACCTCTTTAACATCAGAATTACTCCCACCCATCTACCTCTAGTTGTTAGATTTTGGAAAGAAGTGAGGTTTCCTGCCGTTACGAACGTCATAGCTTCGTTTGCTATAGTGCTATATTGGAAACAACTAATTATGTGTTTGAGAGTGAAGAGGACGTCTGATGAAAATCTGAAAATATAGTTAGTGTTACTAAAGCCAAAATACAGGATTTATGGCAAAGATGTTATAGAGGGAGTATTCTTAGAAATATTAACAATGATGAGTATTTTTCGATTTCTATATTCCATACATTACTTGGGAATATTTGGTGAAGTCAGAGCATGTTTTCTATTTATACTGAACCAAATTAAAAACTTCACAATCCGAAAATTTTAACATTTTGACCAGTTATCATTGTGAGCCCTTATTGTGTATTCAAACAGTTATGGCCACGTATTGTCTTCAGATAACACCCGTTTTTGTGCAGGTGAATCGATCAAAATCATGTGCACAGCACTATAGTGGCAAAAGTGTTTTTTCATGTGCAACTGTTCACGTGGCCATAATACCGCACATGTTTTCAGCCATACTTGTTAGCAGTCATTAACAAAAAAAGAAAAACACAAGAAAACGAAAGTCTTTATGGTCATTTGTCATGCTACGCCTTTCAAATGTGCAACGTGAAAGTGCCATCGGCATGTTGCAGGCGGGAACGTCCGTAGCTGAAGTCGCAAGGACGATGGGTTGTAGTCGACGGACTGTTTATGATTTACAGACGCGTCTACAGCAAACGTGTACCACCGCTGATCGCCCTCGGCCAGGTCGACCATGTGTGACATCACATGCAGAGGATCGTCAGATTGTCTTACGTCACCTCCTTAACCAATTTTTGACGGCTACATCAACCAGAAATGAACTGTATAGGTGTAGACTGAGTGCACAAACTGTTCGAAACCGCCTGAGAACTGCTCACCTTCAAGCACGACGGCCATACTGCTGGCCGATTCTGACTCAATTACACAAACGTCAACGTCAATTGTGGGCACAGCGACACTTACGATGGACTCAGAGGAATTGGAATCAAGTCGTCTTCAGTGATGAATCCCGATTTAATCTTCGATTTGCTGATGGTAGGGCGAGGGTGTGGAGGCGCCGTCATGAACGTTACGCCCAGTGTTGTGTACAGGAAGTTGACAGATTTCGAGGCGGAAGTGTCATGGTGTAGGGTGCTTTCTGTGGCAATGCACGTTCCAGGCTTCTTGTCATCCGAGGCAACCTCAATGCTGCTGCTTACCGCGACCAGGTACTAGCACACGAACTTCTGCCTTTTATGGCAGCACATGGACCCAGTTTGATCTTCCAACACGACAATGCCAGACCCCACACAGCAATTTTGACAAGGAATTTCCTCCAGAATGCGGGAGTCAACGTCATGGACTGGCCGTCAATGTCTACCGACCTCAATCCCATCGAACACGTCTGGGATGCTCTTGGCAGAAGTCTGCGCACTCTCCAGAACCAACCACAGAATTTGCAAGATCTTGGCACCATTTTGCAGCAACAATGGCGTCGTCTTCCCAATCATGTGTTCACAAGCACCACAAGGTCCATGCGGAGGCGTTGTGTGGCAGAACTTGTCAACGCACACGGTGGCCATACACGCTACTGAACTTGTGTGCCATCAGATTCTCGTGCTTGGGACTTATGATTTAAACTGTTGATGTTATTACCGAATACCGTAGGTGCTTTGAACAAATTATGGTTACCACCGTTAATTAAAATCCTTCTTTGGACATTAATGATTAAAAACTACCTTCTCTGATACATTTCTCCGTTGTATATCATATATTTTAATTTGACTCAGTATATTATAGACCTCAAAGGTGAATGGTAAAATAGCGTTTGTGTTCCGTTGATATAAAACACTAATACATAGATCGTATGGTGTCATTTGCACCTTTGAAAAACAGGTGCTGTTATTTTTATTCAACCCTGAAGCGATTTGGTGCCGTTTTGATGCAGTGCTGTTTTAGCCTAATGTCTGGATAATATAGATCCGGTACGTTCTTGTGCCATATAAATTAATGAAATATTTGAATGGGTCACCTTGTTTACGTGATCTAATCATATCATAAATGTTTGAAACATAGAGTAACGTGGATGAATACATAATGTCAAATTTCTTGTATATATAGGGGTCTATATATTCATTGTCGTATTTTCTACGGGGCCGTTTTCGCTAATGATGACTTGGTACATTTTCGCCAACGAGATATGGGGCCGTTTTGGAATGGGGCCGTTTTAGCCAGCACCCGGCATTTGAACGCCACAGCGAAAAATGTCATTGGTTTTATTCTTCCCAAACAATGAGTGGTATTCAGTTAGCAGATCAGAGAATAAACATCACGGTAGTGTTGAAAGTAAACTGCAGTCTCATCACACGTGCGCTTTGTAAGATTACATGAAATTCGAGTGTCTGCAGCAAAAGTAAAGTAATTTGTGTCGTTCATGAAAAGTATATATAGGGCTATTATTTTTCACCATTGGTGACTTGTGACTGTGCAAGTGTCAAAACAAAGAAAATGTCAAACACGACTGTTTGTAATGACACATCCGAGGCAGTTGAACTTCATGAACAGATGAAGATATATCTAAAACCTATAGCTAAACTCAATGTGTGCGTCCAACTTCCACAGTTAAAGACACCGGGGAAGAGTATATCAAACTGGGAGGTAATGGAAAAGGTAAAGCATATGATCAGACCAGAAATATTTATCACATTAAAAATTGTTAAAAGCTCGTTGGAGTTCATTCGCTTAGAGGGTGAAATTGAAAACAAAGGAAAAATAAAGTTGTTGATTGCAAAACTTGATGGAAAAGCCATCAAGCTAAGTGGATTTCCTGATAGCTTAAAAGTAAGAGCTGCAGAAGCAAAGATAAGTTTTCCTCTAAGACATGATTGGGATTCATATTTCCGTGATGCGAAAAATATGAATGAGATGAAAAGTGGGGAAAGACCAGATACCATTCATTTCAAAGATTTGCCAACAAGGTGGTTTGCTTCAAGAAAGGATTCAAAGAAAGACATGCCTTGTGAGCAGGTGCTGAGGAGGGTATTTGAAGTGTTTGGAGAGGTTCGATGTGTGGATATTCCAATGTTAGACCCATACAGAAAGGAAATTATTGCAGCCACAAAGCCAGGGTCCATACAAACATTCTGTTATGGTCAAGATCTCACATTTGATGCTTATGTTCAGTTCAAGGAGTACATTAGTTTTGTCAAGGCTATGGATGCGTTGCGAGGTATGAAGCTGATGAACAAGGATGAAGAAGGCAAGGCACTCACTGCAAATATCAAAGTAAGTATGTGAATCTGGTCATTATTCAGACAAAGAGCACTTCACTGCATGCAGCTGATGCAAGTTAAAAGCTTACAGCCAAGAACCTTAAAACCAAATTATGTCATACTACATGAAATTGTGTACTTGCACCCGTCAAGGTATAAAATAGTAATATAAAAAATTATGAGAATTGACTTTCACTTTGTGCAAGTTCAATGGCATATGAACCTTCAGAGAGTCGGGGCCAAACATTGTATGAACAAGCTCATCACAAGCTCTGATGTCCATACAATGTTTGGCCCTCACTCTATGAAGGTTCATACTCTAATGAACTTGCACAAAGCGAAAGTCAGTTGTCATAATTTTTTGTATTACTTTTATACCTCGAGTGGTGCAAGTACGCAATTTCATGTAGGATGTGTGACTTCATGTTAACAGTGGCAGCCAGACAGCAACCAACTGTAATGGGGAATAAGATAGTTCATCAAAAAGAGGTGTTACATGGGCGTATGTATGTTGAACTTGCTCCACATGAACATCTTTTGTACTCGTAGTTTGGTTACAATTAATAGATCCACATAATATTATCATTAGATGAAAAGGTCTTTTAGAACTACCTCAGTAAGACAGTCACAGTGACCACGAGTTGTAATACATTTACATGAAATATGAGACGTCAAAATGGCTGACACGATAAATGTGACGGGAGAGATTTCCGAAGTTGTTCATGAATAATTACAAGTGTTAGTCAACTTTGATCAATTGGCCGATCATTAAAAGGTGATTTTAAAGATGTGTCAAATAGAAACTAAATGCAAATTTATGATAGATTGCTGCAGACTGTCACTTGTCAGTCTAGACACGGATCAAGTTGTTACTACTACTATGCTCAGAAATGACGCTTCTGCATGTTTTCATGCTGGTGATTTTCCAGGGCTTTCTCCAGGAACATGGAAGTAGTCCATCAGTGTTAACTAGGGCTGCAACAAATACACTGTGAGGCGAATACGATTCATATGACGAATATAGGGTAACGAATACGAATATTAATTCACAATTACAATAACAAGTCAGCAGTTTATGTAGTATTTATTATATTCAGTGAAACAATAACATCATAAATTATTTGACATGGCTTGTTGATTATTAATAAATTATACATTTATATACTGCACTTATCCAGGTACTAGTATCTGCTCAAATGCGACAATGACCAGTGACAACAATACTATCAAATTAAATATTATTAGAGTGTTGTCAGTGAAAGAAATCTATGCATATAATATGTTGTTATGGATATTTTTAGGTACAGGGTATGTAAATATACATGACAGCATATTCATATATATTCAATTCTAGTGGCCATGAATAACGAATTCAATTCATGGATGGTTACGGTTTGATTCACTGAATACGAGAGTGAATCGTAACAGCCCTAGTGTTTACGTCATTTCAAGAATACAGTGTCGGGGAAAAACGTATGAATGTCAAATTGTGTGTTCATACACTTACGAAGGTCAATTTTGCAGTCATGTGACCGACCGCTCGTCCAATGGAAAAGCTGTATATTGTGTAAACTTCACATTTAGATATTATTAGGAGATAAACATGCTGTATTTTCAATGTACAGCTAAGCCTATGTTACCTGTAGATATGACAATAAATTAATTTTGAATGTGGAGTGAAGGTTAACACCGACAAATCTGCAGATGACATTGCGTAAACTACAATAGAAACGCAAAGCCAGATTTCTGTGAGGTAGGAAAATACATTTATACAAGGAACCGTACAATGTATTGAGCCAAAATGTTGTGGAGAGAATACTTGGTGATTGTTGTCACCTCAGTTATCGGCACATAGGAAAAGTCCAAGGTGAAGGTCAGCTACCATCAATGACGCGTATGTCCCCTGTTGGAATCGATAGTGCCCTGACATCTCCTGCCCATGGAAGAGACGAGTATGTGAATCACATCCTGGGGAATGGTAGCCCACTCGGCATGCAATGCAAAAGCCAACTGGGGTTGTGGTTGACGTTGGCGTAGTCGTCAATCCAATTCATCCCACAGGTGCTCTATTGGGTGATCCGTGCTGTATGCGGTCAAGCGTTGTCCTGCTTGGATACAACGTTGCCATTGGCTGCAATTGGCAGGACATGTGGTAGGAGAATTTTGTTGATGTATCGTTGAGCCGTAAGATTGCCCTGGATATGGACCAAACCTGTCCTACCATGATGAGAGATAGCCGCCCACATCATAATGGTACCCTCACCAAACACGTCCACTTCCTGTACGCAGTTTCCAGTGTAACGTTCTTCCCAAAGTCCATAGATCCGTGCTCTTCCATCCCCTCGATGGAGGAGAAATCTTGATTTGTTGCTGAACCAGACATCTCTCCATCGCAGTTGAGGCCATACCCCGTGTTGACGACACCAATGCAGCCGTTGTTGACACTGTTGTCGACTCAATATGACATGTCGAACAGGACGTCTTTCTCGTAGACTTGCTGCTCTTAAACAGTTTCGTACAGTCTGGTCGGAGATTCTGGGCAATCTGGGTATTTGGGATGCGGTTGAGGTGGCTGTGGTCGTCCTTTCACGCAGTCGGGTGTAGTGATTTTGGGTGGGGGTGGTTACTCTTGGCCGATCACGTGTTGACCCATGCTGTTGAAGGTTTCCTTCAGATGGTCCAGTTCACTGCTGAGGGCATCAGGATGGCAAATGGATTTAACATGTCGGGTGAGGGTGGTGATGATGGCTTGTTTTATCTGGGGATGGTGGCAGGAGTTGTAGTGGATGTACTGGTCTGGCAACTCTAACAATTACCAGTCCCCACTATTTTTTGTCAGTCCCAACTTTCAACAAATAAAAAATGTATGAAAATTAGCTGGTTTTAATTCTTTCAACATCATGTTAAGTGCAATGAGTCATCGCTGAAATAACTTAGATCAATGTGTCATTCACACAAACTTCAGTCACAATTTTCTCTCTCATTTTTTAATATTTCGAGACAAAGTCACTACAAATGGATATTTAACCTCGAAGCAAAGTGAAATGTTATTTCCTTGCACTAAAAAAAGACAAGGGGATGACCTGATGGTAACATACAAGCTGACTTCTTATATATTTCTATGAATATCACTGATGTTTTGTTCAACAACAAAGATTTATAAGGATCTTTGTTTGCCGTTCCAGAGGGACTGGCAGTCACCTGAATTATCAGTCCAAGCCTAAATTTAAAAAAACTGGTAATTACAGGTAAATGGGAACACTGACGTGTCTAGGAAAGGAAGGTATTGATTGGTTTCGGTCTCCATGATGAACTGGATTCTCTGGCCACCCTCACCCGACATGCCAAATCCATTTGCCACCCTGATGCCCTCAGCAGTGAACTGGACCATCTCAAGGAAACCTTCACCTCCCTCAACAGCTATCCTGTCCACCTAGTCTCCAAAACCATCCGCAAGACCCTCAAGAACTACAACCCCAGGCCCAAACCAGCTCCATCGCCCATCAGAATCACCATACCCTACCAAGGCCCTGTCACTCTTTAGATTTCTCGCCTCATCAAGAACAAAGCCAACATAGATGTCACCTTCTCTAGCGGCAAGTCCATCAAGATCCATCTACAAGCCAATGGCAGAGGAACAAGCAGCGCAAGTCCCAACCCCCAGGATGTATATACCAGATCCCCTGCAACTGTGGCCACCAGTACATTAGAGAAACCCTTAGACCCCTCAACACCAGACTCAAAGAACATCCGACCTCTGTTAAGAGACTTGACCTGAAATCCTCTATTTCCGAACACATCCTGAAGAACGAAAACCATAAGCCACCAAAGTCCTGTCTACCAACAATAACTGGCAACAAAGAAAACTACAAGAAGCCATTGACATCAGGAGACCCCAGCCAGCCATGAACCGTGACCAGGGAACCTATCTGCCTAGTGCTTGGAATTTATTGCTTTGATCTTTGTCGGGGCTAATTATCTAGCTGGCTTCAATTTGCCCTTTGCTATGTCCATTCTTTCACCTATCAGTGCTTAGTGCCCCCCCCCTACATATACATATATATGCTCTCTGCCTCGTATGGCATTCATTCACCTGATAAAAGAGTAAGCATATACTCCGAAACGTTGTGTTTCTCTTAATAAAGAAGTTGACATCCATAAATTCTCTTCCTTATGTGTATCACTTCTAAATGCCTTTCAAAGACCTGAAGATATAGCATGCAAACATGTGTTTAATAGCAGAGATAAAGAGTGAAATGATATTCATTTTAGTACAATTTTGAGAAGGTTGCTGATCTGAATTAAGGAAGCACTTGAATTTATCCCCAGTCCCTTTAATCGAATCGACTTGCCAAGACCTGTGCATCAAAATTTAGTTGCACAAGTTTGATCAAATGATTTATTTTTGTCTTGGCTAAATGATTTGTTAGTTGAATTTCAAATGTATATCTATACTTCCAATATGTAATTTGCCTTGAGTTATGGGCCAATCTGGGAGAAAAAATAATTTTTTAATTTTTCTGCTTGAGTATATGAGCCGAGTATCCTTGGTGCTGCAAATCAGAAATCCACTTGTTCACAGCATTGTCTTGATGACACTCCATGGTGGGTGATATGATATGATACACACCAACACCAACACCATTAAGATCAGATCACACCCTAGTTTTCAGGACATTCATTGTTTTCACATACAAGTGCATATTAAATAAGATAATATATACATTCAATAGTATTTCTATAAATTTCTTCAACAGATGCAATCTTTCAAAAAGATCTTTCTTTCCAGCACACGGCACAATCTGGTATGTTGTCAGGTTGGTCTGGGCCTTGACAGCAACAGGTCTTTCCTAACTCTGTGCACTGAACTTATATTGCTGGTTCCTGGAATATTCCCTGGATGATATAACCAGACCTTCTCCCCCTTTTTATGAGAAACAAATTATGTAGTGTCACCATGGGTCTCACTTTGTTTGGCCTGCTCATCCACTATCTTCTTTCTCACTTGTTTCTGAATTTCCAACATATCTAAAAGTCCAGTTGAAGGGTCCACTCTTTGACTGGAACCAACATCTAAATCAATCCATAATGTCACGAGCAGAATCCTTGAACACCACTTTTAATGGTGTTTCAGTCACGTTGTTTGGAGTTGTTCTAATGACCTTCAGTACAGCTGTAAGGATCAATAGCTGGCCCTTTGCTTCAGATGAGTACAGCAAGTCTTTCTGCTGGTGTGATTCATTCTCTCCACCTGGCCATTACAGTGTAAATTTCTATTAAATGTATTTTAACAAAGGGCGGAAGAGTTGTCCCCCTTAGTCCATAATGTTTCATATTGAGATTAAAGTACTGTCGGAAATGCTAGAAAACTGTTTTTTGCCTGTTAAAAAACGATATAATTTTTCACAGACTGTTGTTATTGAAATATCGAGTAACTACTGATCGACCTACCTGTGGTTTGAGACCCCTGAAGATCCGGGGTAGAATAGGTCTTCAGCAACCCATGCTTGCCGTAAAGGGGACTATGCTTGTTGTAAAAGGCGACTAACTGGATCAGGTGGTCAGGCTAGCTGACATGGTTGATGCATGTCATTGATCCCAATTGTGTGGATCGATGCTCATGATATCAGTCACTGGATTGTCTGGTCCAGACTCGATTATTTACAGACCACCGTCATATAGCTGGAATTTTGCTGAGTGCGGTGTTAAACAATAAAACAAAAACCTGTGGTTTGAAGTATTTCAGTCACAAGGAGTCCTATCAACAAGTTTACAGGAGACAAATTAAAAGAACCCAGGAAGTTTACATTTATTCTAAGTCCAATGATGGCAGTCTGGAACGGACTATAGAAGTATGAGCATGTGACTCCGTTATATTGATAATAATGTAGTCTTCATTAAACATCTAATCTACACACAAAAATCATTTTGAGAAAATTCTAGATGTACATCTTCTAAAATGACAAAATGACGCTGTGTTTGTTTTGTTAACATTGCTTCCATGATGCATGTTACATTACACTTGCATAGCCATAACCATGGTACACGATATGGAGTCTGTGCTGGGAAATGTATACAAGTTCTTTACGCTTTAGTGAGATAGAGGGAAAACATTTATTAATTTGCCCAAGCTATTGGGTTTTCAATTCATACCATCAAGTCTACGGTATGATAAATAAAAAAAAACAGGTATAGGGGTGGTCTCAAAAATAAAACTAGGACATAAAAGGATATTAGACAGCTTTCATACAGGGTGATTAGGGGTATAAGTGTGCAAGCTTTATGAGCAGAAGGTTACCCTGACTTGTAGTATAATTTGGGAGGAATTAAAGATACAGTTAATGTAAACTGCACTAACTATTGCACTCCAAGAGATGGGATTTCGATACGCTGGGCGTGGCAATGACCAAACACTTTTCAGGGGAAAATATTCCATTCTGTCTATGAGGTCACACTATCTCCGAACCATTCATAACTATCACAGTCAGGGCGTCCAGATAATTTACCTTGATGAATCATTCCACTGACTACATGTGTCTATCGGCAGATGGACAAAAAGCACCCATGGTATCATCAAGTAAAGGTAATAGTGTCATTGATATTGTTTTGTACGCTACAACCCATGATATGGGGCTTATTGATGGATGTGTGCTAGTTTTTGAGGCGAAAAAGAAAACTGGTGATTTTCATGAGGAAATTATAGGAGGAGATGTGTTCATAGACTGGTTGGAACATCAGCTGTTGCCCATTTTAAACAAGATCAGTGTCAGTGTCATGGATAATGCCAGTTAATATGACGTCCGGGGATCAGGTACTGTGCTGGCGGCACATTGTCTATCGTACAGGGTCACATTGTCTACCGTACGCCAGTCAGACATTGTGAGCTCAACCCTGTTGTGCCCATCTTGGCTAAGTGTAAAGGGTTTGTGGCAAGACAGAACACAACATTCAAAAGTACAGATTCATATACATCATCAGCGGAGATAAATGTTACCTCAAGAAGTCATCTGTAGAACAACAAATACTTCTGGATTCCAAAACCGCAACCTTCCAATACTCATCCCGTTTCATAGCTCTTGACTGTTCCACCATGTTTCCAAGCAAATATAATGCAGTACATATCCTAAATTGCTACTCCATCAACGCACATGTCAATTAAGCACAATAACAGTAATATTTTGAGACCACCCCCAACTCGGTGACATTTGCACCTGGGAGAATGCACGGACGGTGTGAGGTCATCACCTCAGGATATGTGTTAGGTAATTACCTCAGGTTATAAGTTGATCATCATTTTACCTGTAAAAGAACATTTTAATGGTAATCACAGTGTCAGTTAAGACAGGCTAGATAAGGGCAACTTATTTACATATATGCTCTTTTTATAGTCCCATGACTCGTATTTATTAAATGAAGCAAGAAAAGCAGTTTTCTAGCATTTCTGACAGTACTTTAGTTTGATTTAGTTACGCATGACCAGAAGGAGGCATTTTCTTTGTTTTACAAGTAACATGGCCACAGCCAATTATGCAAATTAGTTTTAACAAGATCCCACCCTCATAACACAGGAATTTGTGATGTAGTGTTCTAAATAAAGCTTAGAGGTATTGAGTTTGTTTAAAGATTGTTGTTGTGTTGACAAGTAAGAGTTAGTTGGACACAACTTTGAAGTTTATCTTTGCACTTGGTGAAAGTAGACATAGATATTAGGTTGCATTTTTCAATAATAGGTTGTACTGGTGCATGTTTGTATAGATAAATCAAGCTATGTAAAGTGTCTGAAGACGCTTTTTTAAGATTACATATGTATTTTTGTTTTATAGGTTGATTTTGATAAGACAAAGCATCTATCTGACAAAGCAATTCGGAAACGTCGTCTTGAACGTGAAAAATTAGAAGAACTGGAGAAGATTCGATTGATGAAAAGTAAACAGGAAAAAGAAGAAACCGAAAGAAAGGAAGAAGAAGAGAGGTAAATTTGATCAGATCATCCTTAGCTTATAATATTGTTTGTTAACCTATATCTACAGTTTCTGATTTAGTTAAGTAGTATAGGTAATGGTGATTCTGGCTCACTTCAACCGGCGCCAGATTTATATACCTATACTGCTACTACAGATGGAATCTTTTATGCCAAGATGATGATGCAATTCAACGATCGTCATGAGTCGTATTAAAAGAATCATCAATATTAATTAATAATGGATAAAATTTACTGTGGCCCACGAGGATATTGGAAAGGTATAGGATCAATAAAAAATTAGCCACTGCGGCTAAGGTATCTAAAGATGTAGCCAAGGATGTGGCAAATATACTTACAGGCACCGTGTTTTATACTGAGAAAGAAGTTTGATATTTTTACAACGAATGAAGTTCATAAGGCTGACCTCTTGTTTCTTCCCCATGATGAGCTAAGACGCAAAACGTATAAATACGCTTTAACTGTAGTGGATGTGGCTAGTCGGTACAAAGAGGCTGAGCCATTAACCTCGAAGCTCACCGTAGTCAAGCCATTGTTGAAAGATTTAACCGGACACTAGCGGAACGTTTGTTTGGATATCAGTATGGGATTGAAATGAAATCGGATCGATTAAGATCAACCGAATGGGTGACACGATTATCAGTTGTTGTATCAGCGTTAAATAATGAAGTAACAAGATTAATTGGGAAGAAACCATCCGATGTGATTAAAATTAAATCTGTGACTTCCGAATCTTCAGCACTGCGGAGAGGCAAAGAACAAATACTTCAAGATAGAGTAAGCGTAAGATATTTATACCAGCCCGGTGAACTCGAAGGAGGCCTACGTCGCACAACCGATCTTTGTCGGTTGGTTACGAAAGCAGGAGAGCCTATTCTTTATTATCTTAAAGATCGACCGGGCAGGGCATTTGTACGAGAAGAGTTGCTCATAGTTCCCAACGATACAGTATTACTGCCATAACCATAAGCATAGGTAGTTACACCATCCTTATGAATCCATCTCTTTGTATCTAAGGGGGACAATGATGTCTTGTTCATTCTTAATCCATATATCCTGTGATTGACACTTCTTAAAAAGTTCATCTTGTGTTTGAATGTTCTACCGTTGAATAATGCTTCTTTATACTCTTTGTGTTTGATATGCTTTTTTACCGCATACTTCTTAACACCCTTAACTCTCCTTATCTCTCCATTATCAGACTTCTTTATAGACTACATCTTAGGTCTTAGTCCGACATACTCCGCAATAGGGGTCCCAGCACATTCAACCTTCATCTTACCGAACACCTTTTTATTTACCGCGCTGTGCAGTGGATTATCTTTTGGGTAATTGCTTGTGTCGTACATATATATTTTTTCTGCCATATCTTTATACACATCCTCGGTTTGTATTTCCATCAACAAAGAATCTGTGTCGGTATATAACACCTCGCACATATCACCATACTGCTTCTTAAGTTCGTTGTAATAAAAGTTATAGATTAAGTGTTTTGACAAGTCAAGAATACTCATACCAACGTACACTGGTCTGTTGAATTTTATATTACTTTTCTGCATATGTAGTGAGGCTAAGTTATTATCAAATATCTTGCTTCTGTTAAAAGCCGGACTGTCTATAAGTTTCCTGCGTCTTTCTTCCTCGCTAGATCTGACTAATTTAACATCAGCACGCTTCCTTAGATTCTCCATAGTTTTACCGAAGACTGAGTTATTCATGAGCTTATATAGGTTCTTTTCGAAATCGCTGGTAGCCATCTTTCTTAAATCTGTGTTCATTCTGATATAGGGTTCCATCCAAGGGCTTTGATCAAACATTAGAACTATGTGTATTTTCTTTAGTTTCATACCTAACGATAAATATAACTGGAGATTTCTGTAGTGAGCTATATATTTTGTCTTATCCATCAAATAATAGCTAACCTTGTGTTACCCATCAAGGAGTGTTGATATTCCGGCATCCTATCTTTATTAAACATTAATCTTTTGGGAGCTAGCGGATAACTGTTATGGTCTTTATGCAACAAATTTGGATATTCCAAGTCAACTTCTAGTACCGTGTTCGACCCATTAAGCGCCCCTCCCCCAATAAGTTATATCTGAAACTATTTTTTTATCAGGAATAATATGCAGCTTTTACTAAACATATCTAAAATAATAATAACCCTAAGCGAAGCAGCTGATCGCTATTGCCGGGTATTTTTTTTTACATGGAACCAGTCTGACCAGACACCGTCAAGGCTCCCGTGCACGTGATCGCGTGATCGCGAGAATTACGTGTTGACATAGAATCGTCCAACAAAAACAAATATGACTTTTAACGAGTCAAAGTATGGCATTTATTATATATGTATTCATTCTCTGTCAACTTAAGTTTGTTTCAAGGCGTCTATAGCAGTAATCTGACCATGGTTGCTGTTAATAATGGTGAGTTGGGCGATCTTCCGATCGCTTCAAACACGATTTCGCCGAAATTAATTAAAACAATATTAAAAGGAATTTTGAATAAAATTAATGAAATAAGTTACAAACAAAAGTCCAGATATACAAAGAACACTTTTTATAGCCAGACAGTGTAATTACATGAATAATTTGCGAACTTCAGTATGGATTTGTTGACATGGTATTTCCCGTGTTACGTGCTCACAGTAATGTCTTTCCATGGGGGAAAAAACATCAAAACTCATTAATTTGTGTATAATGCACACCCCCTTCTACACAGCTGTGTTTTTTGGAAAAAAAGTGCGCACTATACTCAAGAGAATACGGTAAGGCTTACTGATGAATTTACGCCAATTTGACCTGAATTGTCCCCAATAAGCGCCAACCCTTTCTGTCTTTTTTTAAGCGCCCTGGGCGCTTAATGGGTCGAATACGGTATGTACCCTTTATCCGCATTGATATCATTCACATTGATTCACTCAAAACCACCCGTGGGTAAAGGCTGACTCATAGCCCATCTGTACAAATTGTTGGCGTCCAGACATGATATGTTCATATCGGGTTTACTCGGATCATATCCTTCTGGAAATTTATTATAAGCCTTAGAATACCTTTTCATCGATATACCACCTCTTAATCCTTTTTATCAATAAACAAGTGCATACTGTAATCGGTGAGTAATTTTAGTTTTCTGAGATCGGGGAAAACATTGTATGGTTAGAAAACTTGAGTTTACTATAAATGATAGTAAATTTTGGGAGCCATGCTTTACCGCGCTGTAACCGAACCGGTCAATAATGAGGGAACACTGTACGTAACAACTTGTAATGTGTGTGAAAAGTCGTACGAAAATACGCTATTTGAAGGGGGCGCGGCCTAAATGGAAATTTCCGATTGGGATTTTAAATCTTCCGGACCCCTGATATAAACTATCTATTTTATCCACACCCCAACCCGAACCTCTATTAGTCCAGCCTTCTAAAGTTTCCTGTATCCGTTGAATTGATGTATCTTATGATCAGTTTATAGTATCGTATTCGGTTATAACTTCTTGATTGCTCTGGAAATAAAGTTCGGTATATTCAGAGTTATTTTTACTCAATGACATTTTAACTGTTAGCTGGTATTTTATGCTATGTAAGTCATCTAACTCCTTGTTAATTTTGCTTGATATGATGTGCTTAACATCATTAACATCCATGTTGGAATTAATATCCATCTTCCAACCTCTTAGATAATTACCAACGCCGGCTGTTGGTACAAATAGTTACTCATCAACTGATTGATTTTTATCATCTGGTTGATTTTTATCATCTGGTTGATTTTTATCCAGTAATTCAATCAATTCAGCTTTTCTCATTTGAGAATAACCTCTCAGCCCACTTTTTTTTGCTTGAGCTTTGAGTTCTCCAACACTCTGGGGTTTGTTGTATTCCAAACCGAGTAAATCAATCAATTCAGCTTTTCTCATTCGAGAATAACCACATAGACCACGTTGTTTTGCCAAAGCCTTCAACTCTCTGACTAAAAACATTGAGGTTTGATGGTATATCTAAATATCTAAATATATCTAAATACGTATTCTCCCCAACCTTTTCCTCTCGTTGATGTAATCTGGTTCCTGACCCTATCAGCACCGTGTTTCTTACATAAACAATAACGACCTTTGACCCCTATCCCACATATAGAACGCGTATACTTTATATTTCCCTGCCTGATGTAATAAGAATGGATACCGTAGTAAATACCCACACAATGTCGGTTGCATTGAATCGGCTTCCCCATGAGTGTAAATCTGCACAGATTCATGGTTATACATCTATCATATCATTTGTCTAAATGCAAATCACATCTCCACTGGTGAGTCAGCCAGTCAGCTCGACATAGCTGAACAGCCAGTCAGCGCTATTTATAGCTAAGTAGTCAGGGTTATTATTAATGGCTGATGCGCAATAGATCATGGCTTATGCGTAGTAATTGTATGACTGAAAATTGCTACTACTGATAACCCAAACACTATAAATGCTATCTCGCTGTCTTTCTGAGCCTCTGACGGTGTATAAAACTGACTTATTGTTGGCCTTGGTATTGGGTCAAGTTTCTTTTCATAAACAAGGAAGTATTCGTGCATGGCAGATTCAACATCCTTAAACGTTTGAATTGAATGTCTTTGTTTACAAAGTTCATCATGAATAAAATCTAATCTCAACGTCCTATTTCTGGTCCCTTGTGACTGGGCTGCTTCGAGTTGTTCTAATGCTTTATTATGTCTTTTCTGCTCCTCTCTCATACTAGAAAATAAAAAATTACTCCCCGAAAAAGCTACAGCATTAACAATAGCTCCACCCACCATCATCGCAATTGATGCCATATTCAAATGTTTTATATGAATATAAAATATTCAAATGTTTAATTACTTCATTATGTCTTCTGGGATAAGTCCTTGTTTGATGAGCATATCTATTGTTGCCATTGCCAATCCAATATTAAGAATCATCATACCGATATCATAACCATTAAAATCTAGCTTGGGTGGTGTGGCTTTAGTAATCATTTTAGCCATACAGGCATAGCCATACGGGCATAGCCAATGGCCAAGCCGCTGACCACCGCTGAATGATACGTTGCGTTTACCAACATTTTACCGTCTGTAACTGGAGTAGTCATGCTTTTATAACATTACATGAGGCCTTAACTCTAATTGAACTTGTGATGCAATCGCTTGATGTGATTGTGTAATCGGGTGTGATGTTTTCTCTTCTCCGGTCTTATAAAACCATACCCGCTGCTATAGCAACAACTCCTAGTACATAGGGAGCCCAAGTTTTAATCGGACGACTATGTTGTTCTGTATTGTGTATTAGTTTTGCCCTCCTCGCTAGCGCACCCTTCTTACCAGCTGCGACTTTTCGAGGATTCTTAGTCACTGGCTTGTGATGCAATCGCTTGTTGTGGTTGTGCAATCTAGGTGTTTCATCGTTCACTTGTTGTGCAATCAGGACTTGTTGTTGTTGCGTCTCCACAATCGGTGTCACTTCAGTCTCCCTTATTAGTAAGTGGGCACATATGTTTAAATTGACAATACAATAAGCTGTGTCTTCTGTGATTGCTCAAACATGACGTATTCAATTTTTTATGTTTAAACTAAAGAAATTTTATTGACAAATATCTGATTATGGATCCATTTGTGGTATTCAAGGTTTGTCATTCAATTTTATACAAAGTTTGATAGTCTTTGGTGATCTTGTTCACATACCGTTAACAAAAAGCTTCTCTCACTTGTTTGGATTTATGTTGTCAGTTGCTGTCTGAAACTGAAACATGTGCATTCATAGTCTATGTAAGGCTTTTAGTCAGTGTGTAGCCTTCGATGTTCATTTGCACCCAAAGCTCAATAAAAGGTTAGCTGACCAGGAGTTCACATTTTATTGACCTTTTAACTGAATTTAAGTATGGGCCCATGCGTAATGTTTTGGTCCTATTTGTTATCAGTCATTGAAAAAATGTTGCTGAACTTTCTGACCAACACTCAGTGTCAGTGTCAGAGAAACTTGCTAAAAGTTCAAGAGAAAATGAGCGCTATTTTCAACTTGGGACTGGACAGTATCTCAACAATATCCCTGAGTGAGAGCACCTTTGTTAAGAATCGTTACTACATAGAGGGGTTAGAGGAGCTGGGCTAGGGTTTTGGATCACTAGGATACAATCCGTTTCACCGAGGACAAGTCACATATTAGTCATTGAGTCACCATATCGTATGGGATAGATCTTTTACCACGGGTGTGGATATCACCTTTAGCTTGAATCAAGGGTGGTTGGCAACCAATGGAGTTCTGAGAGAAATCATGCACTCTCCTGTTAGAGATTTCACAGAGTACAGACTGTTGGCTGCCATCAGATCTGCAGGAGATTCCTCACTGACCACTGGAATGGATTTCACCTGTTGGTTCCCTTGAAGATAAAACTAATATAAACTTTTCACCTGGTCACTCGCTTTTGAATTTAATGGAAGAGATTTGTTTCCTGATGCCGGCACTTAGACCCCAGGTAGAGGAGGTCCTGGTTCCCGAAATGTTGGGATATATGTCCTGTCACCACAACTGGGCCTAAACAGTTTGGTTACCTTGGTCAGGCTAAAAAAATAGGAGTGATGAGAGACTACCTTGACGTGCTTACAGTACTTATGATTCTGCCTTGCTGACCCGCCAATTTTAGACAAGTAAGTCTATGATTTGGTTAGATCCCTAAACATGTCTATGCCTGTTCAATTAACGAGGCTAAGAGACCTGGGCCTACTTGCCCAGAGCAATCTTAGGTTACAATCGGTCTTAGGTGCCTACAATCAACTTTACAATCACCATACAATTGCCCTAGTCCACTTGCATAAACCAATCTTAGCGTAATGGTAAGACGACCAGGTTTTCAGAGCACAGTCTTAGCTAAGATTGAAATCTTCAACAGTGGAATTATGAATCTCTTAAATTCGACTTCTGTCTACATTTGTCTGTTAATACCAATAGTGGAATTGGTTACGACACACAACACGTACCTCTCTCCATGGCACCTTGCACAGTTTTATAATCA
Source organism: Haliotis cracherodii (assembly GCF_022045235.1). Lineage (NCBI taxonomy): Eukaryota > Metazoa > Mollusca > Gastropoda > Lepetellida > Haliotidae > Haliotis > Haliotis cracherodii. Next base: position 43,823,766 of record NW_027266341.1, on the reverse strand, counting down.
GGTCCTTATTACAAGGATGATTGCATATATGGAATTGTGTGTCTGATATTGCTGCAACTAGAGAAATACCTAACGATGTTTTATGAAAATATTGAAATATAACATAACACGTAAATATATGATCCTACAAATGTTTCATAAGGTCATTGTTAATACGCATCTATTTGACATTTTTGGGGGTAAAATCCTGAATATATCCTACATGTACAGGTACGCGTTTTGCTGTCATAAGAGAAGATGCAATGACTACCTTTTCAAAACACAGCATCACAGTGATTGTGAAGAATGCATGGAAGGGAAATAAGAATAATGAATAATATTTTGAGAAAGCAGTTGTTTTAACTGGGTCTCAGTTATTCAACAATAATACATTGATAATATAAACATGGCATCAATTGCGATGATGGTCGGTGGAGCTATTGTTAATGCTCTAACTTTTTCGAGGAGTAATTTTTTATTTTCTAGTATGAGAGGTTCGGAGCAGAAAAGACAGAATAAAGCTTTAGAACGACTCGAAAAAGCTCAGTCACAATGGGGGCGGCAGAGAATGAAGAGATTAGATTTTATTCATGAAGAACTGCGTAAGGAAGGACATTCAATTCAAACATTTAAGGATGTCGAATCTGCCATGCACGAATACTTCCTCGTTTATGGGAAAAACTTGACCCAATGCCGAGACCAACAATGAGTCAGTTTTATACACCGTCAGAGGAACAAAAGAACCGCTAGGTCATATTCGTGATAATTGGGTTAACTGCTGTATTGATTTTTAGCTACACAATAGCTACGCATAAAACAGAGTGACAGCTAATCAATAAATCACCATGACTGCTAAACTATAAATAGCATTGGAGATGTGATTTGCTTTGCATTTAGTCAAATGATATGATAGATGTATAACCATGAATTTACCGTATATCGCTGTGTATAAGGCGAGTTTTTCGTACCTAAAATGAGGGGGCTAAGGAGGGGGGTCGTCTTATACACGGAGTCAAAGATCTCACATTTTTTTCCACTGGCGATGTCAACCGGCGTCCGATAGCCAGCCCAGCATTTGACAATAAAACTTCGCATTTCGTCCTAAATAACTGTTCCAATAACTATTTCCATTCATAAACATGATTTCTATCTCTTTCCTTGAATAAAGTTTAATAATTTCTGCAAATAAAGTTGAAATGACCCTCGCCTCGATGCAGATTGTCAAACCACCTGACACGGTAAAACAATCAACATCCGTGAGTAGAGAGCCGGAAGTACCAGTAAGCATTTGCATATTGCACATGTGACCTAACATGTGATAACCGGTGAAGCTGTAATCAATTCCCGCTGTTTTTACAGTTGTATTAACAAGTGTTGGAGACGGTGTGTACAAGTGATTGTGGAATAAACACGCTAAATGTGAAGCAAACATAAGCCTAGTTAGTTACAACATAGTTAATTGGCGATTAAATTACTCACCATTGTCTCTTATATGTTATTACTTCATAAATGAATTTTATTTTACGGGCACCAATTTGATGTCGTACCGTGTAAACACAAAATGGCGACGTGTGCTGGAGTTACACACGCGACCTATCATTGTAGAAAAAAAACAACGCAAGATAAACATATTTTTATTGCATATATAAGGTTTCTGTGCGCACTTGTGATGTGTGCGAAATACGCACCAGTCGGAAAGCGCACGTTAAATCTCCAAAGTAACTAACTAACTAACTTGTGATGTCCGTGTGCGAAATACGCTACAGTCGGCAAGCGCACGTTAAATCTTCTACCGGTATATCAGTCAGACTTATGATGTGTTTCATTCCAGGTCGCCTTATACACGGAGTATAGGATTTTGGGTTGATTTTTAAGGCGTGTACAGGAGGGTCGTCTTATACGTGGAGTCGCCTAATACACAGCGATATACGGTATGCAGATTTACACTCATGGGGAAAAAAATTCAATGTAACCTACGCTGTGTTGATATCTACTGTGGTATACACTCTTATTACATCAGACGGGGAAATATAAACTATACGTGATCTGTATGTGGGATAGGGGTAGTTATTGTTTATGTAAGATACACAGTGCTGATAGGGTCAGGAACCAGATTATTTACTCTAGGAAGAGAGATTACATCAACGAGAGGAAAAGGTTGGGGAGAATACGTATTTAGATATATGAAAAACAACCAATTAGACAAATGAATCATTTTGCATATACCATTAAACCACAATGGTTTTTGTCAGAGAGTTGAAGGCTATGGCAAAGCAACGTGGTCTACGTGGTCTACGTGGTCTACATGGATATTCTCGAATGAGAAAAGCTGAATTGATCGATTTACTTGGTTTGGAATACAACAAACCCCAGACTGTTAGACAACTCAAAGCTCAAGCAAAAAACAGTGGGCTGAGAGTTTATTCGCGAATGAGAAGAGCTGAATTGATCGCTTTACTAGATAATAATGATGTTGATGATAAACAACAAGAAGAATTAATATTTATACCCACATCCGCCGTCGTTGGTATATATCTAAGAGGTTGGAAGATGGATATTAATTCCAACATGGATGTTAATGATGTTAAGCCCATCATATCGAGTAAAATTAACGAGGAGTTAGATGATTTACATAGTATAAAATACCAGCTGATGGTTAAAATGTCATTGAGTAAAAGTAACGCAGACGATAGCACCGAATATACAGAACCATATTTCCGAACCAATCAAGAAGTTATAACCGAATCCGATACTATAAACGCATCAATAGATACATCAATTCAGAGGATACAGGAAACTTTAGAACGCTGGACTAATAATAGGTTCTGGTTGGGGTTTGGATAAAATCGATAATTTATATTTAGATATAGCAAATTATATGCCTTTCAAAGATGGATCTTATATAGATTTACCCCCGTATTATAAGAAGAAAAAAGCCATAATTAATGTAAAAAATAAATCCGATGATTGTTTAAGAATGATGATAAGATCTGCATTGTTCCCCGTAGATTCTAAAATTGCAAATAGACCCTCTAGCTATCCTCAAAACGATGGACTCAACTTCGATGGTATAGACGAACCTACACCAATATCACAAATTGATAAGGTGGAAAAGCAAAATAATTTAGCTATAAATGTTTTCGGACATTAAAAAGGAATTGTTGTACACAGGATAAATTCCGCTCCGGAACATATTCCCAGAATCAATTCAATTTTGATCGAAAAAGATGGAAAATATCATTATACATGGATAAAGAGTTTAAACAGGCTGTTATACGATCAAACAAAACATAAGGAAAAGAAATATTTCTGCGAAAGATGCCTACATGGGTACAGCAGACAAGATCTATTAGAAGCGCATAAAGAAGACTGCAGAGGTGTTGGACAGACCGCTTTCAGGATCGATATGCCTAAAGAAGGAAAAAATATATTAAAATTTGAACATTATTGTAATCAAATGCCAGTACCTTACGTGATTTACGCTGACTTCGAAGCGCTTATCAAGCCCATAGAAAATACTGAACGCAATAATACGTACAAAACTCAAGAACATATTCCTTGTCGGTTGGGATATATAGTTGTAAGGTATGATGGGAAAACAAACACTCCCGTGATTTACAGAGGTCCCGATGCAGCGGGAAAGTTCCTAGAATATCTACAAAACGAAGAGAGAATAATAAGGGAAAATTTATCGCGTAAGAAACCCATGTGTATGACGAGGGATGATTGGAGGGCCTATAAGAAGTCAACGAGTTGTCATATTTGTAATAAACCCCTGAATGGGGATTCCGTAAGAGATCAATGCCACGTCACGGGTAATTATCGGGGGGCCGCGCATAACGAGTGTAACTTGAAACTAAAAATTAATTCTCAAACAATTCCCATCCCAGTTGTGTTTCATAACCTTAGGGGATACGATTCACATCTCATTATGCAAGCTATCTCAAAGACCGATGGCGGTTTAACGTGCATTCCTAACAACATGGAAAAATACATATCATTCTTGTTGACTAAAACTATACATTATGGGGACAAGGATGGGAAGGCCAGAATAAAGCAAAGTAATGGGCTTAGATTCATAGACTGCGTACAGTTTCTGTTATTTTCCCTGAACAATTTAGCTAATACAAACAATCCTGATGACTTTGTGATAACAAATCAATATACCGATAAGATAACACGTCATTTGTTGCTGAGAAAAGGTGTATATCCTTACGAATATATGGATGATTGGTCTAGATTTGACGAAACTAAATTACCACCCCTTGAATCATTCTATAGTAACTTAACAGAATCTAAAATAACAGATGCTGATTATGAACACGCTCTGACGGTGTGGGATAAATTAGGTTGTAAGAATTTAGGCGACTATCACAATCTGTACTTTAAAACCGATGTACTTTTACTCACCGATATATTCGAGATATTTAGAAAGACATGTTTAAAACAATACGGCTTGGCCCTGGCATGGTACTATTCCAGTCCGGGACTATCGTGGGATGCATTGTTGAAGAAGACCGGTGTAGAACTAAAACTACTCACAGATTACGATATGCACTTGTTTATTGAGAAAGGATTAAGAGGTGGTATATCAATGGTAGCGAAAAGGTATTCTAAGGCTAATAATAAATTAGTGGAAGGATATGATCTGAGTAAACCCGACACGCACATATTATATCTCGACGCCAACAATTTGTACGAATGGGCTATGAGTCAACCTTTACCCACGGGTGGTTTTGAATGGGTCGATGATATCGATGTGAATAATATCAATGAGAATATAGGGTACATACTAGAAGTTGACTTGGAATATCCAAATTCGTTACATAAAGACAATAACAGTTATCCGCTAGCTCCCGAAAGATTAATGGTTAATATAGATTGGATGTCGGAATATCAACACTCCTTGATGGGTAAAAGTAGGTTAGCTAACATAGAAAAACTCGTACCAAATTTGATGGATAAGACAAAATATATAGTTCACTACAGAAATCTCCAGTTATATCTATCGTTAGGTATGAAACGTAACTCTTTCATCCCTGGCTGCCCCAGAGTTATGTCCCTTGAAACCCTGCAGTCCCTGACACTGACAAGGCCTGCACACTGGCCTCCCTGGCAGTATCATTGGAAAATCACACTATCATTTTTGATGCACTTTTTCTACCAGAAACTTGCTTTTAATATACATTTTTCATATACCATTGTAAAGAGGATTAAGTATACTGTAATATTCTTTGTTGTTATTGTCTCTAACCTTTGTTATTTTCTAATTACAGGTGTTTACAAGTGAAATAAAACTTGAAAACACTGAAAAAATGAAAACAGACAATGAATTTTGGCTCAAATTGTATTAAAAATCACAAAAATAAATCACAGACACAAGGTAAACATAACACAGTGGTCTTGTCATCTTGGACGGCACAGGTAATCCCAGGTGTTACAGGTAAAATCTCTTCATGCACATCTGTAAACAAATAAACAAGTTTACAACTCTTGGTACTGCCTTTGTTTTCTATACTGATGTCACATATTACTTATGATACACTTACAGCCTCTTAGGTAAACTCATTAACACAGGTAAACTTGTTAACGCAGGTAAACTCGTTAACACAGGTAAAAACACAAATATTTGATTTATTTTGTTCTTTTTCAGGATGTGAAACAAAATTTTATCTTTAAGCTTTTAAATGGTAATTTATCACATTACCTTAACATTGAACCACAGCTACTATAAGAATGACATCACAGAGAAGATATCACAGATTGATCTGAAAGGAGGGAAAGATTGTAAAAGGACGGAAAGATCGTAAATTCAAGTTCTGCAAATATACAAGTTGTGATAACATATTTACAATGCACTGCTATTTACAATTGCATAATAAATTAAATCAGTTCTTTATTACATCAATTAATAAATAAATAATTATTACAGTTACTAAAATTTAAATTAAGATGTAAAAAACAAGAAAACAAACATGAATATGGAAATAAATTTTATTCAAATTGAGCGAAATATAAGAACATACGACAAACCGGCAAACTACAATTCGGATTGCGATCAGAAAATTAAATTTAAAAAAAAAGAAAGAGATACGTCATGCCACTCACCTTTGTTGTTGTTGTGATCGCTCGTTCACCTGTAGGCTGCATTCTCATTCGTCGCACTGATAATCTGTTCAAACACAGAATCATTGTAAAACAGTTGGAAAAAATCAATAGCACGATACTTCACTCACCGTGTCAATATATATTCTTGAGTCCGGTCGCCTCCTGAAAAACACCTCGTCGAAACCGTCAAAATCTTCACCAAAATATTCGCGAAATTCCCTCTCCCCTTTGCGTAAATTATTCAAATCAAACACATTATTATTCCCGATAGAGTCGTTAGTCATGTGATCGCTATCCGAATCATAGTTGGCCGCCATTACGCTAGATTTACGATTCAAGCAAGAAAAATACCTGTCGTGAAAACAGGTGACATATCCGCGATTTTCGCGCCAAAAACACGGGGAAATTCCATCGAATGACGTGTCATTACGTGTAGATCTCGTTTCCATATTTAGAACGAGATTACACACGAGAAAGGAAGTAGAAAGAACGATTTTGTAAACACGGTCGTTTATCGGGCAGCCGTGTGTGAGGCTTGGACAGTAGCCGCCCGATTTTTCGGGCAGCCGTGAACTGGGACATGGTTTATGCTGCCCGATAAATCGGGCAGTCGGGGCGAAAGGGTTAACAAAATACACAGAGTTCTAAAGTTTGATCAAAGCCCTTGGATGGAGCCCGATATAAGGTTGAACACAGATTTAAGAAAGATAGCTACCAGCGATTTCGAAAAGAATCTATATAAGCTCATGAATAACTCAGTATTTGGTAAAACTATGGAGAATCTAAGGAAGCGTGTTGATGTTAAATTAAAGACTCAGGAAACTTATAGCCAGTCCGGCTTTTAACAGAAGCAAGATATTCGATAACGACTTAGCCGTGTTGCATATGCAGAAGAGTAATATAAGATTCAACAGACTGGTGTACGTCGGTATGAGTATTCTCGACTTGTCAAAACACTTAATGTATGACTTTTATTACAACGAACTTAAGAAGAAATACGGCGATAGATGCGAGGTGTTATATACCGACACAGATTCTTTGTTGATAGAAATACAAACCGAGGATGTGTATAAAGATATGGCAGAAAAAATAGATATGTATGACAGGAGCGATTACCCAAAAGATAATCCACTGCACAGCGTAGTAAATAAAAAGGTGTTAAGTAAGAGGAAGGATGAATGTGCCGGGATTCCTATAGAGGAGTATGTCGGATTTAAGACCTAAGATGTAATCTATAAAGAAGTCCGATAATGGAGAGGTAAGAAAAGCCAAGGGTGTTAAAAAGTATGTGGTAAAAAAGCATATCAGACACGAACAGTATAAAGAAGCATTATTCAACGGTAGAACATTCAAACACAAGATGAACTCTTTAAGAAGTTACAATCATAGGATATATGGATTAAGAATGAACAAGACATCATTATCCCCCTTAGATACAGAGAGATGGATTGATAATGATGGCATAACTACCTATGCTTATGGTTATGGTGGTAATACTGTACCGTCCTCTGGATCAAAGTTATCATGATTTCAAGCCACAAGGGAATTCTTTGCCCACCAGAGGATCTGTTTGTCAAGGTCCTGGGGTGTAGTTGGTACAGAAGGTGGCAGGTGGTAGTTGGTGGATGTCACTAATCGGCAATCTGACTTCAGTAGAATACATTCAGTCTTGGATAAATGCAGTTTGGTCGAAACAGTTGTCTTTTTCAGTACATTTTCCAACAGCATAAATGGACTGTCTCTCTTGGTGGAAGTGCTGGAACAATGTCATGACAGGCATCCCACTCATGTCCATCACATGTTCATGGATGTATCCATTTCGGCCTGTGGAGTTCATATGGGTAACCTCATGATTTAGGGAAGGTGGAGTCCAAGCAAGTGCTTATTGCATATAAATTTTCTTGAGATGAGAGCAGTTGTTTATGTGATCAACAAGTGGAGAGTGGAGAGCACATTTATCCCAATCATAAATCTTGTGGTGGCCAACATCAAACAAAGATAAAGTGAAGCATATTGCATTGATTGATGCACAAAACTACACATTTATTTGAATGTGTTTGAATCAATGCATTACAGGTTGGAAGTCCAGCACATATCGGGAAAGCTCAACATACTGTCGGATAGCTTATCCCATCAGGGGAGGGTGGTAGCCACAGAATGTATATGGTTACTACACTCGGAAGTGTATTAGAATGAATAACATGGATATGGGACAGTCACCACCTGGATTTGTTCGCTCCTCTCAGAACAACAAGCTTCCAGTATATGTCAGTCTGGAAATGTATGGGATTTCCACTGAGTGGGGATGTACGCTTATGCATTCCCTTATTGGAGTCTTCTTTGCAGAGTGATTCAGTGATCATCCTTATAATGTCAGTATGGCCAGCTCAGAACTGGTTTCCTGGGCTATTCCCATTCCTGATGGAGGAACCTCTCAGGTTACTGGAAAGCTGAAATTTGTTACTACAACCCAGGTCTGACTTTATGTTCTTTGTGTGTCACTCTTGGAGGTTATTGTGAAGATTTAAATTGTGAAGATAATTATTTCTAATTACTCCAAGTCAGTTTCAGAGGTAGTTTCTTTGATTTGGATCCAAACCACCTCTGCCCTGTTTGACATCAGATGGAGTTGTCAGTGGTGCAGAAAATGAGGAGTTTTTGGAGGGACTGTAACAGTACCTATGGTGGCAGACTTCCTTTTAACTTAATAAGTACCATATGGGCACTAATTATTGATTTTGTACCAGTAAAGATAAAAAGCACATGCAACTTACCAATGGAAGCTAGATATGTGTAGTAAATGGGCAGTAGATATTGATGATTTCTATTTCAAGAAGTGGAAGTTCACACAGTTGTTACAATACATTGATGTTTTCTTCTAGATGGTGAGGAATGGGGCCAAATAGGGGTAATTTGGCTATATTGCTTTTAACGACTTCTTCTCAGGAACTAAGATATAGATATTAACCATGTTTGGTTGGAAGCATTCTCCGGTGGTTATGATTCAAAATTGTACAAATGGTGGGGCGGGGCCAAATAGGGGTAATTTGGCTATATTGTTTAAAGTTACTTCTTCTCTGGAACTAAGAAATAGATGTCAACCATATTTGGTTGGAAGCATTCTCCGGTGGTGAGGATTCAAAATTGTACAAATGGTTGGGCTGACCCCCCAAGGGGATGAGGGGCGGGGCCAAATAGGGGTAATTTAGCTATATTGTTTTAAGTTACTTCTTCTCTGGAACTAAGATATAGATATTAACCATATTTGGTTGGAAGCATTCTCCAATTATGGGGATTCAAATTGGAGAAATGGAGGGGCTGAACCCTACCCCCACCCCCGGGGACTAAGGGGCGGGGCTAAAAAGAGTTTATTACTTGGACGCAGTTAAGATCCCTACCGTATAACCATATGTACAATTGAGAGTATAAGGAGAGGAATGCACATATCCTACCAGGACTGGCCCTTCTTTTCATCTGTCCGGCACTCCCAAAGGAGTTAGAACCTTGACCATAACACGCAAACCGATATCATCCCCACCCTATGATAAACAGATACATTGTATACATTTGTTTGTTATGGAGAGAATAATACCTTTAATATGATTTATCCTGGATCATAACGTGGAAACGGTTCAGATCTTTATGCTACATTTTCATCTAGAGAAATACACGTTCATGCTCTCAGATTTGCCATCCACCCATTTTAAATGCTGACAGAGTCAAAATTACGAAATATTTGCCGTGTTATATACATGTACAATGCAAATTTATATTTTGTCATGATTGCGTAAATATCCAGGTGAGGCCCTATGGGCCTCTTGTTTGTATTTTGGATCTGAAATTGCCAGTAAATATTTTATGTTTTCATTAATTACAGAATGCTATATAGCTAACTCTTTCAACACCAAGCAACCCGAAGCTTTTACTGCTGTGACACCGAGTTTCCATAGGCTCTTATGTGATAGATGAAGCCAGCATTTATCGAGGAAAATAGATGCTTGTAATACATCTTTGCTGCTACATGTTATACACCATTATCCTACTGATAAGACATTTATCACATCATTTGAATAATGCATTTGCGACTTTATTATGTTTGTTGTAAGCTAAACACATTCATGACGTCCAGATTAAGGACCAAGTAAGTGAAAATCTGACGATTTCATAAAACCCACTTAGATCTACCTATTTCTTGTTGTTGAGGTAATCAGAAAATTATTTTAAAAAGAATTATATGTGGTACCTGTCATCACCAATTCCCCGGTAACAGCGGCTGTCCGCTTAGTAACATGAAGAAATACCTCCGTTTTCGAAGTTTTGTATGAATAACACATTCGTTGAAGACAGCCATGTGAACCATTGATAGAAAGCTTATCTTCGTCTTCATCGCCTGTAGTCTTTACTTATCTGTAACATGTGATTTTATTGGATAAAAATTGATTTCTAATCACGCTTTCTTGCCGAAATCTAATTCAAGGTTCATGATTGGTCAAATTTGAGCACGTGACCTGAGCACATGACCTAAGGCAGGCAGTCAAATTACTGCAATGGTACCATCTTTGTGTATGATAAATTTCAAAGTTTGACAAAAGTTTTTTGATAATTGTGTTACTTCTTAACGTGTTATCTATATTTAAAATATGGAACTTCGTGGATGTATCATGCTAGGTTACGAGCTGTGACCAAAAAATTTCATGTATTATTTTGGCATTAAACATCGTGTCCGAGCTGGGAAATCGAGGCGACGAAAGCTGAGATGTAATTTGACTTACAATACACGCGATTGCACTAAAACATGGAAATGATAACTTAGGTGTAAGTTTAACAACTTCTTAGATATATTTTTATTGATTTTATTCATTACTTTGTATAATATATTTAAAGATTTTCTTGAAACGTCTTAATTTTGCTCTTTGACATGTTTGACGTGGACCCGTTGTCAAAGTGTGTGTCCACGAATTTTATTTACAATAACATTGCGGGTTAAAATGAATAATTTAATCTAGTGATAAAAAATGATAAATTGAAATGGAATACGTATTTCAGACATTGTGAAATATGCTAGATTTAATACATGAATGATATGAGCTAGGATGCCATGCTCTCCTCTGAGGTTAACTGTTACATGTCAAGCACCTGAGGAAACTTCAGCCAACAGGCAGTGACAAATCACTCATATGTGACTGGTGAGGGACTACCAGTCAACAACATGAGAGTATAGAAGCATTGGAATATGATGCATATGATGCAACAGATGGCAGCTACAAAGCAGAATCAGCGCCTGTCCGCAATTTAGGCCAGATTATACCTTCACTCAGGTCACTGAGGAAAATTACATCCCTTGTGAAAGAGTCGTCACCCCATATGCTGACAGCCATTTAACATTCAGCTGTGGCCATCCTTCATGGGGAAAGTCATCTAATGGTCTAATGAGAGCATTATGAAAGCCAAATTCGAAGACAATTTTCTGTTGCCTCCCATAATAATGTCAACGTGCATGAGGTACAACTCTCTGTTTTTTCAGCCTCCTACCATCACGATTATTATTTACTTGTCAAATCATGTATGCTAGGGATGTATGTACCTGTGTCCAAGTTGAAAGACAAGGAAGTCGTCAACAGGCTGATGACGGAAATTGGTTCTTACTTCAGTTCGATTGAGGCAGGATTACTCTGACATGGCAGGAGATATACCGATTGAAATGAAACTAGGTCAAGTTGGCTTCATTCACACACAGTTCTTTGGAGTGCATTCTGAAGATGCAGGAAGATCTGTTGTCTGCCCAAGAGTGGATGTCAGGCCAGCTTCTACCTACTCAGTATCATCAGTCTGTACTTAGAAATCTGAGCCCATTAGGAAGTCTTGTTTCATCACATCGCTTGTATTCTTCAATCAGAAACTTCACAGAGTAGTCAATGAGGTTAATCAAGACACCGCTAAAAGATCCAAGGGTTCAACTAGCATTCTGGTGGCAAAGGCTTATAGAACATAAGGATCCACCGAACAGGAGACATAATATTTTGGGTCGAGGCTCTTTTCGTGCCCCTGCATGGAAGGTGGGAGAGCGTCGTTTCCCTACACTACTGACAATAGAGATAGTTCTACATTTCAACCACTACAGAGTAATTACAAAGTAACTCATGTTCACCCAAACCCTGTCAACCTGGCTTTATTTATGGATCTTGTTGACTGACTACCGGACTTCAACACAACGTCAACTCTAGGACCAGAGGGAGGACATCTCAAGCAAGGTCATTACGACTGACAGTAGGATACTTGAAGTTGTGGGGACTTGGTACAAGTTGCTCTTAAATCAGCAAACTGCACCTGTACTTATGGCCTATGGGCTGTTGATTTTATCTGGAAGGACACTGGGTGTGACCTCAACTCAAAGTTGAAAGTATCTGTGATTAACCACCCCAATTGTCAGCTTTGCTTATCTACATCTTGTCAGACTACGTGGCCATACAGACAACTTCCTCTATGCCAGTCAGGACAACTCCAAGAGAGCACCATTTTCCTGATGTTAGATATACACCCAGTACTAGACACCATCTACATTGGCCATATTTCAGCCACATTTTGATACCAGTATGGGAGCCATCTATGAAACCTGTCCTCAGTGTTGTCTATCAGAATGTGTTGATTGTAAAATGTCTACACGAACTGACGATTCAATGGCACGGAAACTGTCAAGTTGTTTCGAATGAATAAATATTGGTTTAATGTGGACTACACAGATACAGAACTACGAAGCACAAGTCAATCAGCTGACTCATGTGGAGCACCTTGAAGATAAATCAGATTAGGCCAGAATGAACAGAATTGGAAAGTTGGAAGGAAGGCAGTTTATCATCCAAAACTGATTCCCACAGGAGATATCGACATTGCTTTGCAGACCATTGTGTCATCATTGGTTACCATGATGTCTCAATCAAATGACATCTCTAATGGCTCTGTTACTGAAGCTGTTAGCAGTACTTTTTACACTTAAGATATGGCTTATTACTGTCAACAAACTAAAAATGTTGGAAGAATGATGTTGGATGATAAATAAAATCTCACCCTCGTGTCTTTTGATATCAAAAGCTTCGGAGCTTTTCCTCTTTTATCAACTTGTGTTGATATATACTGAACAACAAAAGTTCCTGTGACACTGAATAAGATTTAATGCAAAGTTATGTTTTTTACCAAATCTGAAACAATTTCAGTTTGCAACAGATAAAAGACTCCAGTAAGTGTTCAAATGGTTTAATTTGCCATACTGACTTCAGAAAATGTGTGATTTCATAAAAAACATGAACATGCCAAAATGTCAATTTACAAATCAATAGCGTGTGTGTCCACCTCTGGTTGCAATGCAAGCAACACATCTTCGTCTCATGAAATGGACCAGGCGTCGCCCAAAGTCCTGTGGGATATCTGTTCATACCTGCTGGAGCATGTTTCGAAGTTCCTGGAGTGTCTGTGGAATACGTGGTTGACGTGGAAGGCGCCGATCCATCTCATCCCACATGTGCTCGATTGGTGAGAGATAAGGGGAGCGAGCCGACCAGGGGATGACATTCACGTTGTTTTGTTGAAGAGAATCCTGAACAAGTCGAGCAATATGAGGCCGGGTGTTGTCATGTTGAAAGGTAATGCCAAAACGGTAGAACAACAGGGCCGATGATCTCATTTCGTTATTTTGAATAATTGCGTAATTTTGTTGTTTTTCTGAGTGGTTGTTGTAAGCATGATGCTAAACAATGCATATGGAATCCCGTTAATGCACATGTTTTTATACCCATTCTTGGGTAGTGAAATGCATGGGGCTTGCATAAAAGTCAACTTTTGCATTGAATGCATGCTTTTCTGTAGCAGTTGCGGTTTTGTGACTTGATTCCATACATGAACTACACTATTGAAAACCAAACTTTACTTGTTTGAAAAATACACTAAAATATTGGTGTCACAGGAACTTTTGCTGTTGGGTATATTTGATATCAAAAGTCACTAGGGTGAGATTCTCTATGTGTATGTAGAAGTGTAGAAGAGAAGGTGTGTGTCTACTGGCACATTGACTAGAAAGATATTGTTCACATCCAGTGAATAAATACTGTCTCTGATATACCGTATTTTCTTGAGTATAGTGCGCACTTTTTTTCTCCAAAAAACACAGCTGTGTAGAAAGGGGTGCGCATTATACACGAATTAATGAGTTTTTATGTTTTTTCCCCCCATGGAAAGACATTACTGTGAGCACGCAACACCGGAAATACCATGTCAACAAATCCATACTGATGTACGCAAATTAGTCATGTAATTACACTGTCTGGCTATATAAAGTGTTCTTTGTATATCTGGACTTATGTTTGAAACTTATTTCATTAATTTTATTCAAAATTCCTTTTAATATTGTTTTAATTAATTTCGGCGAAATCGTGTGTGAAGCGATCAGAAGATCGCACAACTCACCGTTATTAACAGCAACCACGGTCACCACCGCTATTGACACCTTGAAACGAACTTTAGTTGACAGAGAATGGATACATATATCATAAATGCCATACTTTGAATCGTTAAAAGTCATATTTGTTTTTGTTTGACGATTTTCTCGCGATCACGTGCACTGGAGCCTTGGCGGTGAATGGTCAGACTGGTTCCATGGAAAAAATAATTCCCGGCAATAGCGATCAGCTGCTTCGCTTAGGGTTATTATTATTTTAAATATGTTTAGTAAAAGCTGCCTCTAAATTAACAAGATATTGGAATATATTATTCCTGAAAAAAAAATAGTTTCAGATACAATTTATGCTGATCCTTGCATTAAAATCCTGTAAAGTTATATCATTGGGTGTGTCTTGACCGAATCACCGGTAGATTCCAAGAAAATGTGTGTACAGCTGATTGCTGTTTCTGGCTTAGTTTACGAGAAAATACACAAGGTAATCTTAATCCCTGGATATAAAACAATGCCTAGTAGAACAAAAAATACAATTTAAACTGTAAGTCAACATGTCTGGTGATTTTTTTATCTCAAATTTCGAATTTGTACTGACAAAGTTTCTCATCACCCGTTCATTTGCCGGACTTAGCTGAAGGGGTACGGTGTAATTTTTTGCTGCTCATAATATTCAAATTTCTTTTTTTCCAAAATATTGAATCCGCTAGAGGGGGGTGCGCATTATACATGGGTGCGCACTATACTCAAGAAAATACAGTACCTGAAATGAACACATAAAAATCTGAAACAATTAGTTCATCACGTAATCCTTAAACCTGTTGGGAAGTTGCCACTCACGCGTGGGTCTGTCAAAGTCTTGAGGTGGAGTAATAGTTTCTGTTGCCATGATGTCCAGGTGTATCTCAGCAGATGGACCACAGTCATTTTAAAGAATGTTGTTGTTGTTGTCAGTCTCTTTTGTTGACCCAAGCCATGAAGGTACTTTTTAACATTCCGAAGATTTTATGCGATATGAGGTATTGTGCAGCTGAGAACCCGAAAATGTGTGTATTAAACCACTGCCCATCGACATGACTCACTAGGTAACGATTGTGTGTGCAAGTCTAGATTCTGTCACTTTGGAGGTTCACAATGTTACCAGTGTAAATTGCGGCGATGGCAGTTTGTGCTGTGATGCTTTGGATGTTTGACTGTAGGCATTCTTTTTTTCAAAAATCATGTTGACCAAAAATTAATTCTCTGTCGGAGAGGGGAAGTTGGCTATTAGTGAATTGGTCTCTGTATGTCCACATTTCTCTTGCAGACATGCTTCTGTACATGTGTCTGATGCGTGAATTGAGGATGGCAACTGCCACAGACAAAGTGATTGGAGATACTGATCCTCGACTTGGATCTTTACACAGTAGTTCCTCTTAAAGTTCTTGAATAGCCCTCTCTGCTACAAGACTTTTATTCTTGTTTTTAGCAAGACTGATCTCTATTCCCAGGCAATGTGGATTCATGATTGGGTCTTTGGTAAAGCATGGTGATTAATCAAGTGGAATCATTTCTATGCAGTTTTGAATCAAAGCATTGCGAATGGTCGCTAAGCACTCATTTTAAACAATTGAAGCCACAGTATATGAAGTAACAGTTTCACGCATGATAGTTTCCAGTGGGTTGGAGGTTGTTTATTGTTATGCAATACCTGGAGATTCCTGTAAAGCTGAACATTGATGATAAGCAGAGGACATGTGAGTAATTGCTTTGTCAAAGTGCAAAGAAATATCTGTACTCTATCTTCTTCAACTGGTTAGCTGATGGATGTTGCAGTTGTATGTGTAGTGCAGTGAGGAAACCATCAAGAACTTGCCTTGGAATGGTTTGGTTTGGTTTGTTGTTTTACACAGCACTCAGCAATATTCCAGCTATATGACGGTGGTCTGTAAATAATCGAGTCTGGAGCAGACAATCCAGTGATTGATATGATGAGCATTGATCCACGCAATTGGGATCGATGACATGCATTAACCAAGTCAGCGAGCCTGACCACCTGATCCCGTCAATCGCATCTTATGACAAGCATAGTCACCTTTTATGGCAAGCACTGGTTGCTGAAGACCGATTCTACCCAGGCCGTTCACGGATCCTTGGAATGGAAACATATACTATCATGTGTTGTCAGTAAGGGATCTGTACGCTTTACCACAAGTAAACCATACTTGGCAATTGTGGCTATATTGAGGTTTACATCTGGAATAATTCTTGCGAATCCTCTGCCTCTATTCATCTTTGCCATAAATCCTGTATTTTGGCTTCAGTCATACTTACTAAAATGTTCAGTTTTTCAGCTGATGTCCTCTTCACTGTCAATCACACACAATTAGTTGTTCCCAATATAACACCATAGCAACCCAAGCTATGACATGTGTAATGGCGTGAATCTCACTTCTTTTCTCTGTGTGCTAGAGTCAACACCTATTGTTATAGTTGTAACGATCTAGCATTTGGTAGTAGTCACATTAATGTAAGATTATTCTAAAAGTTTCTAAAACAGACATAGTAAGTCAATATTAATAGCTACTAATTGGAGTGACGATTGTGCTCACGTGAGTATAAGCTGGTGTGAGGTGTGTTGTGAGGTCGTAATGGAGTCTCCCTTTACTCCTGGTTGCAAGAAGTGTGGTCATCTTTATTCTCCGGTAGTCCTAGTTTCCCGAAAGACTGACATGAGGATGATAATCGACCTAAAGACCCTCAACAAGAAATTCCTGGTACCTCCGCCAAAGTTCCAGATGGAATCCGTATGGATGCCTATCTTCACGTCCTGATACATCCATCGTCACGGAAATACCTGCCCTTCACAATCAATGGTCGATGTTACGAGTTCCAAGTCTTACCATTCGAGATATCAAGAGCCCCTTGCTTGTTTACCAGGATGGCAGCGCCAGTCATCAGGTTTGGCCACCTCCACCTAGTACGAATCCATGGGTGCCTGGACGATTTCCTGGCTGCAGACCAAGAGGAAGCTCAGTTACACCAGAAGATGCTATTTCTGGTCCAGCTTATGACCTTCCCAGGCTTCCTAGTCAATCCCTCCTCCCTCCAAGTCAAAGACATTGTATACATCGGAGCTACAAAACTTCACAAGGGATATCTATGTCCACCAGAAAATCGATTCGTCAAGACTATTACGATGATTCAATCCCTATCAAGTCAACCCAGCAGGTCTCTAAGGTGGTGGATGTCTCTTCTAGGCAACTTAACATCTCTACAGGATATGACCTTCAGAGGAAGGTTGATGTTACGTCCTCTACAGACGACCCCACACCCTTGAGTTCAAGACTCAGTTACCTCTCAACTTAGTGCAGGAATGGCATTGGTTGACTTTCAGAGAGCATGTGATGAGCGGCATTCCTCTGACATCTCCAACTCGCGAACACCATCTATTCACAGATGCGTCAGATTCGGGATTGGAAGCCCATATGGATGATCTCAAGGAACAGGAATCTTGAAGCACCTGAGAGAGGACCCATCATATCAACTGCATGGAAATGAAGGCCATCTATTACCCCATCCTACCATCTCCAAATCATCCATCCTCATAGCCACGGACAACAGTACAGTAGTGGCTTACATCCAGAAACAAGGGGGAACCAGATCCAGTTCCCTGATTGCGGAGACTACATGATTGTTTGCCTTGGCAGACTCCATCAGTTGCGGGATGGAAGCGAGACATATTCCTGGGAAGCTGAACATCCTTGCCAGGAGAATAGTGGCAACAGAATGGATCTTACATCCCCAGATCTTTCCTTGGATAACCAGGTTATGTGACACTCCGCACCTAGACCTCTTTGCCACTTGCCAGAACCTTCAACTTCCGGTTTATGTCAGACCAGTTCCCAACCTAAGGGCTCACCAGATCGATGCTCTATCCATGGATTCGACGGGTCTATTGGCATACGCATTCCCACCGTTGTCTCTCCTAGACAAGGTCATCCACAAGGTGGAGGAGACGGATTGCATGATAATCTTGATAGCACCAATCTGGCCCAGCAGAGCCTGGTTCCCCAGATTATTAAGTCTACTAATAGAAGAACCTGTCCAGTTACCTCTGCGTTGAGATCTGTTATGACAGCCCAAGTCCAAACATTTGCCAGGACAATCTGCCCAGCCTACATCTATCCGACTGTAAGTTATCACACAATAGATGCAGACATCCGGGTACTCTGGACTTGCCTCGGAAGCTGTTGTAAGATGATCATCCTTATGGCAGCGGACTTTCTACTACATCTACGTCAGGACAATAATTTCCGACATGGAATGATAGAAGGTTACGGATTGGCACTTCACTCTGTAGTTCAACATGATGGACTACCAATTGGAAACCATCCCATTCTAAACAGACTTATGAGATCCTTCCTATCAGAAGATGTTTGCACACCTTGTATCTTTCCCAAGTGGAATCTATCTGTGGTACTATCGGCACTTTTAACGGAACCTTATGAGCCCATGGCTAAGGCCACTTTACTCCAAAAATCCAGGAAAGCCTCCTTTCTCCTAGCCATGGCGACAGCAGCAAGAGTTTCAGAACTCCATGCCTTGGGCTATTCTAGTCTCACACATGATCAACCCAAGATCGCTCCCAGATTTTGTAGCCAAAAATCAATATACCACCATGGGGTCGTTGGGCCCTAGACACTATACTATTCCTGCCTTGGGACCGACAGTGGATCACCCATACAGACTTTATGTCCCATCAGAGCTCTCAAGTTCTGTCTCTCGGCTACAGACCCACATAGATGCCATCGAAGGAGACTATTTATATCCCGCAAGCCTCATTCCAACAAGGACATCACCAAGGCTACAATTACAGGCTGGCTTAAGGCTACCTTTGCAGCGAGTTATACGCAGGGATACAATTCCACCCGAAGTCTTGGATCCTGCTCGGCTAATGAGACTAGAGCCCTAGCCACGAGTCTCACTTGATGGACATTCGTCTTGGTAGAACAAGTAGTGTTTAGCTGTCAGTTGGCCTCACAAAACACCTTCACTAGTTTTTGCTTGCTTCATGTGCAACCGGAGGGCCAGAGGGCCTATATTCCCTTATATTCTAATACATGATACCTTCACTAGAATTACCGTTATATTTGCTGATCTTGTCAGTAATAATGATGGCATTTCTGGTCTATTTCTACCCAATGACGCCATTTCTGGTTAAATTGGATTTGTGACACTATTACCTGTATTAGAATCCCTATATTAGAATCCCTATATAGTTGTGGCGCAAACCATCATCCATAAATAGTTTCCCCCGTCTATCGAAAAAAGGGATTATCCTATCTATTATATGTAGGATGGATTAGGAGCACCTTGAGTATCAACTGCCAGTGAATGGAACTGTTGTCAGAACCGGAAGAGATAGAACAGGAACTGACGTCATCACTGGAAGTGATGTCAGCACCGGAATGAGCTGTACAAGGTCCATCTAGTCACGAAATTATGTCTTTATGTGGTGAAAAACCATAAGAGATGTCATTATCAAATAAACGGTAACGGTAATTCTAGTGAAGGTATCATGTATTTGACTGATTCTTGATACATTCTGATTTTTAAGTCCTCAAGGGGAATTTCAGAGGAAATTATCTCGAATCAGGATTAGAATCAGTGAATAATTGTTTCCAGAAGAGGATTACTGTCAATTACACAGGGAGTTACTGGAGGCAAATTCCACCGGGTCCCTCTGGTATATTCTGGCAAAGATGAAATAGAGGTAGAGGATTCGCAAGAATTATCGAACAATAGTTATCATTGTTAATAACTCTAAGAATACTACCTCTAGTGGTTAGATGTGGGAAAAGAAGTGAGATTCCCGCCATTACGCATGTCATAGCTTGGGTTGCTATAGTGCTAATTGTGTGAGACTGACAGTGAAGCAGGGGTCTGGAAATCGTCATATGCGCGGGACATGTTCGATTGGGAATCTCAAATGTCTGGTTTAAAATATTGCTTACCGGACATTTAAATTTTTCTGTCCGGACATTTTAAAAAGTATTGTCCGGACATTCTTAAATTTCGACCGGACATGATCAACAGTTTCTGTCTGCAGTTGTAACACAATGAAGATTATCTACACTGACAAACTTTGTTTGTTTTGATTGTTGTAAATACACCGTACCTACATGATAGTCTAATTGGTCAATCACTGTAATAGGCAATAAACTGAGTTGACACTGATTAAACGAGGATTAATTACTGAGAACATCTTGTTAATTTGTGTGAAAGGTGTTTACAACTGTACATAAATACCTTGCATCATCGATGTACCTCATCATCCCCACAATGCTACGATATGTAACCTCAGACAAGAAGCGAAAGCG
The DNA here is from genome assembly GCF_022045235.1 of Haliotis cracherodii. Taxonomy (NCBI): domain Eukaryota; kingdom Metazoa; phylum Mollusca; class Gastropoda; order Lepetellida; family Haliotidae; genus Haliotis; species Haliotis cracherodii. The sequence continues at coordinate 43,802,874 of NW_027266341.1, read as the reverse complement.
TGACAACAGCCAGTTGACCGATGCAGATCAGTCGAGCGGATCTGCCAAACCCTCAAAGTCTGGACGATCTTTTTGTAAGTCGTGGCTAACGACTTTCACTTGGTTGACGTACAATGAGGATTTGCAGATTTTATTGTTTTCAGTAGCTAGTCGTATATTGAATCTTAATTGACCGCCATTTTGCTTTCTGTGATGATCGATATCAATTTTTTTTATGGTCAATAATTAAGTACAGATGAAAAAAGTATTCAAATAACTATCAACGATATTTTAGTATTTGTGATTATATTATCTGTCTTGTTTTTAAATAATCTTAAGTTTAAAAAAACACTTTTCCCGTGAGGTCACGTGATAACCAAATATGGGATAATAGTCTCGATCCAAATGTTACAACGCATACACTTGAGCAGACTCATGACCATAACTCATGAATATTAATTAGACTGTTCACTACGTTAACAGATCATTATTATAACAGAAACAAACGTATGTTTTCCATATATATCTAAAATGATATTATTTATTATTAATTGTCCGGTGAATTAAACAATTTAAATTGAAACAATTCATAATTCATCATATTATGAATACGTAGATCTAACAATTTGTTATGTGTTTGAAAAGTCGTACTAAAATATGCTATTTGAAGGGGGCGTGGCCTAAATGCAAATGTCCGATTGGGATTTTAAATTTTCCGGACCCCTGCTGTGAAGAGGACGTTTCTTGAAAATCTGAAAATTTTAGTTAGTGTGACTGAAGCCAAAATACAGGATTTATGGCAAAGATGTAATAGAGGTAGTATTCTTAGAATTATGAACAATGATAACTATTGTTCGATGGTTGTGAGTTTCTTTGATGGACGTGTTTATCTTGTGCAAGGTGAGCATGAGTTTGACGCAAATCTAAGTATTCTTCGGAAACCAGCCATCAATAAGCCACAGATCACGGGTTGCGGCGTTCAAAATGACACAATTAGCTTTAGCTGATGATTGCTTTTCGTCAATCTGACGGTAGCCACATGTAGTCAGTGGAATGATTCTTATTCACCCAGATTTTATCAAGTAAATGATTTGGAAGCCCTGACTGCGATAGTCATGAATGGTGCAGAGATAATGTTATCCCATAAACAGGATGGAATATTTTCCCCTCAACCCTCATCATCACGTGCAGTGTATCGAAATCACAGAAACATTAATTGTGTCCTTTTTTTCCCTTTGAATTCTACTTCCAAGTCGGGGTTAACTTCTGCTCATAAAGCTTATACACTATACGCCTAATCACCCTGTATCAAAGCTGTCTAATATCCCCTTACGTCCCGGTTTTGTTTTCGAGATGAACCCTACCTTCTTTGGGTGTTTTTACCATACTGTTTATAATGACAACTCAACACAAAACTGCAACAATGATTTTATACCTGAGACATATTTAAGATAATACATACATAACATACGCTTGGGGTAAGGGGATTCTCACTGTAAATTATATAAATGTGACTATAAATGCTATTGGTACATGTACAGCCATGCCCAGCTAGGGATCGATTTGCCTGGCAAATGACAACCTTCCCAAGCAGAGCACCAGATAAGCTTTTGGTGTTGTGGGTATTTTACCCATGCATTTTAAAATCATTGGGGATCAGTAATTCTATCTGGGTATTCAAATTTCTGTTACCCACAGGTTTTTACACATGTGGGTATTTAATTTAAACTGTCATTGTGGAGTTTGGCAAGGTTGACGGAATGCCTGTTTATAATTTCAAAATAAGTTGCTGATTTGCTAATCGAATACGCAGGGTTATTTCACAATATTTTGATGATACGCATATGTTTTATTTTGTAGCGTATCTGTAATGTTCGTTGCGTATTTGATACGCTTGGATTTTATTTTACTACATATTTCTGCATTTCTGATGCGTATTTTACGCAGATACCCAGCTTATCTGGAGCTCTGGTGTACCTGACCGAGCAACAGTCAGGCTCAAGCTGTTGGGATCAATTGTCAAGAGTGGTACAGAGAATTACGGACTGGTTTGGGCAGTTGACTACACAGCAAAAAAAATGCAGTTTCCGGTATCCGGATACCTGCCGGATACCACCGGACACTTACCCAAAACGCGTCCGGGTATCCGGTGGCAGATACCAGGCCGGATACCAGATCCGTGGTATCCGGCATGGACACCTCACCTGAAAGTATGCCACCTGGAATCCGGGTATCCGGCACCGGATACCTCACCGGATACCTCAATCTGGGTGTCCAAGGATACGGCACCGGATACCAAGGATCCGGCACCGGATACCTCATTCTGAGTTTCCAAAAACATGTCACAATTTGGGGGTGCATTTTGTTCAATTAAGTGTGAAACACCTAAATATATATTGGAAACTAACCATGAAAATTGAACATTGCTGAAGGAATCCGGCAGGTATCCGGCAGGTATCCGGATGCAATTTTTCGAGATGTCTTAATCCTGGTAAATGATGTTAGCCTGGGCATATCAGATAGCTGTAGTAACATTCTGTGTCATTTTAGTTGTAAATATCCCCTTAAAGTTGAGATCTATGGGCATGTACTTTTGGAGAAGACAATTTTTTCAATCTTTTTAGATGTTAAGCTGTTTAATGAACAAACATCAGTTCTAATACATGTATGATGATACCCTTAAATTTCATGTTCAGACTTCCAGATTGTTCTGAGTGAAAGTATAAACTCATCGACTGTGTGCTCACTTTGGCCTTTGGTCCTAGTGAGATGATAATATGATTATTTGTAAAGGTACAAGTACTTGTTACGAGCATACCAGCTTCATTTAAGTTTTGAAACACAATATGCCTCACTCTGAGGGTGACATGTACCAGATTTCATCACACTACAGAGAGCTGTTCCTCAGTTACTGTGAACATTTTTACTGAAAGACATTGAAAGCTAATTTGACCTTCAATATCAGTTGCGACTATTTCAAAAACAATTGTAAATTGCTTCATTCAGTATAACATTGACAAACATATGACAATGATATACAACTATATGTATAAGAGTTATTTAGACTTCTGCAGGAAAAGGCACATTAGAGAACAAGAGTCATCAGAAAGATGACATAACCCCCCGGCAGCTGTCTGTAAAGTAACCACTAGTAAATGTGCAATTCTGTATGTAATGAGTCAACAGTTTAAAGTTCTTTAAGAAGCATACATTGTTTATCCACAAAAGATCCACCATGGTCGCATCCATATGAATGCCAAGTTTCGATCAAATACATTGAATGGTTTTCGAATTCTGCCCCAGAAACGAACCTCATCCCCAATTGAATCTATGTCCAACTTCATTCCATAAAAATTTAAAAAAATAAAAATTAGAAAAATCCCAAAATATCAAAAGGCATCACTTCAGTATGTGCCTGATAGCTTTGCCAAGTTTCGATCAAATACACTGAATGGTTTTTGAATTCTGCCCCGGAAACGAACCCCATCCCCAATTGAGTCTATGTCCAACGTCATTCCATAAAAAAAAAAAAAAAAATTTTTTTTAGAAAAATCCCAAAATATCGAAAGGCACCACTTCAGTATGTGCCTGATAGATTTGCCAAGTTTCGATCAAATACACTGAATGGTTTGGGAATCCTTCCCCTGGAAAAGGAAATGATTACGGATGGACGGACGGACAGACAGACTGGCTGATCGCTACATCACCCCGTATTATATGCCGGGGGGATAAAAAGTAAGTGTATGACCTGTTGCCAACTTCTATCCCTGCCCTAAGGAAGAGTTTGGCCATTAACAATTTTTTTGTCTGGCTATGACATTGACCTTTGACATAGCAGATCAATGTGTTATTCCAAAGATGTCCAAGCAATGCATGGTTTCATCCGATAACTATGGCTATCAAAGTGAGGCAAAATATTGGAAAATCCCCATTTACACACCTGGCTAAAGAAACATAAACAACAAACAAATTATCAATTTCTTTTATTTATATGCCTATATCACACACTGAACATTGTTCACATGATGGTTCCTGATGCAGTATGCAATTTCCTCCTATTCTTCAATACTCATAACAGAGTGGGATAACTGTTCGCTTGAAAGCATAAGCAGACCATGCTCACCAGTTCAGAGTTACTTGCCCTCAAATATCCTTTCCCTTCTATATTGCCATGGAAAAACAGGAACCAGGATGAGGGGAGGCCAGATCGGCTCTATCCCTGTTGCATTGTGTTAGTAGAATTGTGAAAATTCTATTTGGTGTTTGGGTCCACATTTATAGACAAGTAGTCGCAAACATCATTCCTTTCAAGTGATTACCACATGGCCAAAGACAATAATTTCTTCAACGTCCTTGAAGGGTCCCACTCCGACTTGGCATTGGCTGGTCTTCTCACATTAGCCAGACCAGCCTGTGTGAGTGTGTCCCAGTGTCAATTGGGATATAACTTCTTGGTAGGCCCCCATTGAAATAACAGGATTCTCCTCATCACTGTCTGCCTATCACTTCTGATATCTGGAAGGGTCCTTCCAGACTGTCAACCAGTCATCCGGGTATCTCAAGCTGGACTTCAGTTTCTGCAAAATTATGTATAAAGATTGTAGCAATAAAAAAGAATCGTTGCAACATGTACTTACAGATAAAAGGCAGCAAATTCACTTAATTTATCGTCTTTGAGTTTTGTTATATACCAAACATTTGAGATATATATTGTTCCATGCTGATGAGTTGAAACAATCATTAACTGACATCTCTTAAAAATGCTTGCCATACAAGCCAAAGTAATAGATGAGGTAGCAAGTGGGCTCATTGATCGCTCGTAATCGTACCCAATAACGTGGGATGTTGTCCATAACAGTCATCATCGGTGCGTCTTGATCGAGCTCATAACTGGTTTGCCTAGTTGAGATTTGAGATTTGATTATTTATAATCCTTGTCATTTAGCTGAACTATTGTTGGATGTGGTGTTAAATGAGTGAAATGGGAAGAAAGCCCGAAGTGATGCAGGTCTTACATGTTTACCACTTTGATGAAACCCACAAGCAAGTGTATGATGCTACCCTCGATTCAATCCCACGACCATTGGTTTCTGTCAAGCCCAAGAGATGCAACTATGCACAGCAAGTTGTGGTGCCTTTGATAATTAGGCCATCCATGCCAACAGGTGATAAAGAACAAGCAAACTGAAGAAATATTTGCAGAATAGCTACATGAACATGATGAACCAAACAGAATAATTTCAAATATTTACCACTCACTGCTACTCTTCTCTTGTTCCTCATTGCTTCCCTTTTTCCATTGATGCTGTGCAGATGACTGACTCATTCATTTATCCAGACATTCTGCAAAAATAAGTAGCATTCACATTACAGAAATATATTATTTAATTATGAAGCTTATACAAAACAAGGACATAACAGTGTAATTATAAAAATATGTTAAGCGTAAAAAAAGTAAAGTCTTTGGTGGCCATTATTGTAAATTATAGTCTGTATTAGCATCCCACAAAAGTTTAGAGTTAATAATCGTTCCTAGATCTTTGTACATTTCTTCATTATCTATAAAAAGCCGATCTAATTTGGATCATCTTGTTTTGACCACAAATCCATTACGCCCCTTATGCAAATCCTTGTCGTCATAACAAACAGTTGACCATAATACTAAAAAAAGGACCCTTGGCGTTTACAGTAAAGTATGTAGAGCAGGAAAATATCTAAATCAATCCATTCCATAAGATCTCTGCACGGAAATCATAAGGTCACGAAGCCCTGCTACGTACCTGGCATCCGCATTTGCTGCCAATCGCCTTTCCAAATACTGTTGACTTCCGCGTTGTGGATGGCTCAGAGGAACTTCGGCCGGCATTTCCGTGGTGGAGGTGAATGAGAACAATCTATCGATACACGAGGTAAGCTTATCGTAATCAAGCATCACGGTGTATATCTATACACGAGGTTTGTTTACATCCATGTTCTAAAATGGCGCCCTGGACCGCAGGGGAATATGGGTAAATTGGCTTGTTCCGGGTTAACACAAAGCTGGGCCCCCGTCTCTAATATCACAATATTGTTTGGCGCAAGTTGACGACGCGCATAGGGAGCCGGGAACTAGTTTAACACGACATAAGCTAGTTCCCGGCTCTCTATGCGCGTCGTCAACTTGCGCCAAGTTATATTAGAGACGAGGCCCAGCTTATACACTGAACACAATCGGTCATTTCGTCAAAACTGGCCAAATATTGAGATTGCAGCTGAGGTAATGCTGGCAGCTGAAGTGACACATTAAGGTAAGGAATATGTGAATATTACAATGATCACGTATTAAAGTAATTTACCACATGTAAGCCTGTCACATGTGACACATTAACTTTCATAACCAACATGTAAGTAAATGTATCAGGATATAATTATATTTTTATATAACAAGTAGCCTGTCTATCATATGTTAGTATATGCTTATGTATATAATGAAGAAATATGTTTACTTTAACTGGATAATTTGTATGCTAATGTGACTCACTGTCTTATTTCATATACTCCCTTTACTCTGTGAGATGATTAATAGCCTCAACATATTTTTCCAGATGTGAAGAATCAAGAACAGCTTTAATGACAGGGAAGTTTTGCATCAGAGATCATCGTGAAGTGGAAGATAAGACATTTTAAGGGTATGAACATTTTCACTTGAACTAGCTGAACAATAACCATGATGACAACTTTATCATGGGGGAATTTTGGGTGGTGGGGTAGCCTAGTGGTTGAAGCGTTCACTCTTGACCCATGCAGGTTTGATTCCTGCCACATAGCTGCGATATTGCTGAGTGTGGCGTTAAACATCAAACAAAGCTAACAGCCGCATACATACTCACATGGGGATTCCAGGTTGAAGTTAGTCCCCATCAACATGATCAACCTATGCTAGTTGTAAGAGATAACTTAATGGATCGGCTGATCAGGCTCGCTGACTTGGTTGATCCATGTCATTGTATCCCAATTGTGTGGATGGATGCTCATGATGTCAATCACTGGATAGTCTGGTCCAGACTTGATTATTTACAGACCGCCGTCATTTAGCTGGAATATGGCTGAGTGCAGAGTTAAACAACAAACACCAACATGATTCTACAACCTGCTCTTGTGGATACCATTTTGAGGATCCTACACATAACTTCTTTTCGGGTCTTAACTATTGCAATATGTTCTACTACATGTGTTTTAAACATATATTTATTTCATTGGCTTATCTAAATGATGCTCAAATACAAAATAATTATTAATAAAATACTAATTCTATACTATTGCAAACTATCAGTTGAGCAATAATGTAATCATCTGATTATAATTAGATAATGAAGGAGAAGTCCATATTGATTAAATCTACCAGATTCTGAGATAAATGCACGTATTGATTGATTTATTTCAATGTTTTCCTGTACATAATTTTCAACAATTCCATATAAAGCTTTCTTATATCCATGCTGTATAATAATACCTATTATTTCTAATAATAGCATAATTTGGACACACAAATAAGTAATGAATGGTATTTTTATAACAGGTGCCACACGTGCGGGATAGGTCATTTCACATGAATCATTTTTATGTGAATTTAAATCACTACAAGCTGATCTGAGTCCTGAAAGGATATGCCTTCGATTCTGTGAAAATGGAAATGCTTAAACATCTCCCAATATTAACCATGCTATTACAGAATCTGTTCACTTGTTTGTGTATGTAAAATATTTTTTCAACGATTACATCCATCTAATGATTGTTTGTATGTGTGCTGTGCCAGTAGAGGTATATATGTACAAGCATGTGCATACGCGTATAAAAATTATGTATGTTTGGCTAGGTACCAGTATCTGAATTAGTTGTTTTGTGCGACTTGTATATTAGCATCATCATAGTTTCAACAGACAGTTTATGTATATCAAATGTTAAATGTCTTTGTAGGGAGAATTGCATATCAAAACTGTCTTACTTACTTACTTACTTACTTTGGAGATTTAACGTGCGCTTTCCGACTGATGCGTATTTCGCACACGGGCCCGGCCAGGCCATTTAATGTGTTTCCGAAAGGGGCGAGGGTGGTCTGTGCAACCCAAGAGGGGGCTTTAGGGGTTGCTTATATAGAATTTGGGAATTTTGAGATTTGGAATAGATGCCGATGGGGTTGGGGAGGAGAACTAAGGGAGCTGGGTATGGTGGATGATTGTTTGTTTATGTGATTTTGATTTGGTAGGTTATTATGGTTTTAGATGCGTTTTATTAGTTCGGTTTTGATTAAGAATACGCCTAAGGCCTTGAAGTTTTCTAGTTTATTTTGTGGGTTTAGTATTGCTTCTAGAGTGAGAGCCTTGTTTAGATTGAGGGTGGTTTGTAATGCGGTTCGATGTGTTAGGTAGTGTGTGCAGTGGATGAGTGCGTGTTCTGGGGTTTCTGGTTGTTTGCAGTGTGGGCAGTTACCTGTAGTGTGTTTTTTAAATTTTTTTAGGTGGTTATTTAGGTTGGTGTGTCCTGTTTGGAGTTTAGTGATTACTCTGTCGATTTTTTTGGATGGATGGAGAATTTTTGGTTTGGTTAGTGGTTTGCTGAGCACTCTTTTGATTTGGCTATTTGAGTTTAGATATAGGTTATGCCATTTTTTTGTGATTTTTTGTTTGTTTACACTTTTAATTTCTGATTTTGAGATGGGTAAGTTTAAGCTTATTTCTGGGATTTTGAGGGATAGTTTAGCTGCTTTATCGGCGTTTTCATTACCGTATATTCCTACGTGGGCGGGTATCCACAAGAAGGTTATTTGTTTGCCTGCTTTTGTTAGGTCGTTGGAGCTTTTAAGTATTTGATTTATTAATTTAGGTCGGTTTTTGGTATTTTTGTTTTGGAGGGCTTGTAGTCCACTTAGGGAGTCAGTAAGTATTAGGATTTTTTGGTTGTTTTTGGATTCTTGATTGTGGAGGGCTGAGGCCATGCCCATAAGTTCGGCCGTGAATATTGATTGGTTATTTGGGAGTCGGAAGGATTGTGTGGTTTTAGTTGGTTGTGTGGTATGGACTCCGAAACCCGTGTGTTTGGAGGTCGGATCTGAGGATCCGTCCGTGTAAATGTGACACCAATTTGGCCAATTTTTGTGTATATATGCTAGTGTGGTAGTTTTAGCTATGTTTGGGTCGGTTTGTTTATTTATTTGGCTAGCTAGTGTTGTGTCTATTTTGGGTATTTTAAGTTTAGGGGTGAAGATATTTGATTGTTTGCAGTTTTGTTTAAGATTTTTAATTTGGTGTTCATTTAGGTAGTTTGTTATTCTTTGGGATATTGGGGTAAGTAAGGGGTGTTTACGAGCTAGAGCTTGGTTTTTAGGGCTGATGTTTTGGTTTATTAAGTTTTGGATGAGAGGGTTTGATTGGGACGCGGCCCAGAAATTTAAGCTTAGTTGTTCCCTGCGTAGACTTAGTGGCATTTCTCCTGTTAAGGCCTGAAGTGAGGTGTAGGAGGTGCCATGTTGGGTGCGTGTAATGAGTTTGAGAGCCTGATATTGTATTGAGTCAAGTTTTTTAGATAGAGAGTTGTTTAGGGTGTTGTATATGGCGCAGCCGTAGTCTAGTTTTGATCTAATTAGTGACTGTCAAAACTGTCATTATTTTATTACTTATGAGTAGAACTTTTTAAGTATCTGGCAAGATACATTTCCTTGGTCCACAGAAACATGTTACTAGTAAACTGTAAACTGACTTGTCAGTGTGGTTGGAAACTAACTAAGCCGTCACTACTCAATTAAGTAATTAACAGATAATTGCAAGTGATAATACCCACCTGACACTAATTGCCCTGTTAATCCCTAATCCACCATGAGTTGACATTGAGTTCATCTTGCTAATGAGCTGTTGTGAGCGTAACAAGATGATAAACATCAAAGGTGGGGCAGGCTTTGATCAAGTGTTCTGTAGAAGAGATTATGTCATTTGTTTAATGTTTATTTAGGATTAGCTACATCCCTTGATCCTACCAAGACCATACTTGAGATTATCAGACAGTTTGTCTGGATACAACCTGATGTCTCAACTGTACTTATTGGATTCTGCCTTGTAGCAAACTATGTGTGTGACAAGGACTTTGACCACTCTGTGCAGATGCATAACAATGCACTTGGGGTATGATTCAATTATGTCACACAAGTCAAAGATGGGTTCCACTGTATTTAGAAACAGACGATAGATGCAATACTGTGTAACTTTATAACAATCAAACGAGTATTCAAATAGGAATACACATATATTTACAATGACCCTTGAAAAGTTCCAAAACCAAATAGAACTACTTAAATTATGATTACACTTGACCAATATATTTGGCAGCTTTTCCTGTTATTGTTAATCTTAATTAAAGATAGGATAAATGATAAAAATATGATAATGATTTTACTCATGACTAATCATGGGCGGATACAGCTTTTTTACAGCTATTTATTGTCTTTGGTGGAAATTTATACAGAAATAAAGATTTATTTTCGAAATAAAAAGTGGGGTGCGCACCACAGCAACCCCCCCTCTGTATCCGCCCATGCTATTGCCAGCAGCCGAAATAAGGTCCCCCAAATGTAATATACATAGTTTTTAGTCGATTGTTCAGGTGGTTCTTTTCAGTTGATTTTTTGTATCAGTGTCTATTTTGGCCTACCAATTAATGGTAGATATTAATTATCAATAATAAGTGAGATAATTATTTTCAATGTGGCTCCCATTGCAACTGAAGCAAGGAACGATTCAAATTAAGCCTGATTCAGCTGCTACATTTATATGTCCTTGCTTCTCTAATCAGTAATTCAATCAGTTGTATAGTGACTTGATATTTGGAGAAAATATCTGTTGTATGAAATCCTAATGTTACTTACTTTTGTATTTGAGATGATATTTGTATTTGGTAGCCTAGTGGGTAATGCGTTCTCCGAAGCACTGGGTTCTGTTCCCCACATGGGTACTGTGTGAAAAGCCCATTTCTGGTGTCCCCGCAGATATATTGCTGGAATATTGCTAAAAGCTGTGTGGAACTATACTAACTTGCACACTCATTATATAATATTTTGAGATCACTTACATTACTTGTGTGATTGAAAGTTTTGATAATTATGAATACCGTATTCGACAGAATAAGCGCCCAGGGCGCTCTCAAAATTTCCTGCTTTATGCTGGCAGCCTGAAATGTTAATGTACGACAAATATATTTTTCCAGAATGAAATTCCCCATAATTAAGGGTGCATATCACACACGAATGAGTATTATATGCAAATAAATAAGTCTTGTATACATTGATCAATTGGAAAGGGTGCTATTTGGGATTGTTAACGAGACAATATTTTAGCAAATATTCCCGTGGGCGCTTATTAGAGCGAGGCGCTTATTACATCAAATACGGTAGTTCTGTTTTATGTATAAGAACCTATTTTATGCAATTTGCATTGCCTTGTTTAACCTTCCTTATGTTTTGATGTAATGCAAACATTTGAGAAAAAATCAGGTGAGCCTGCCTTATGGCACTACAGGAATTGTTTTCAGAAGATCAATTACAATTTTGTATTTTCTGTAAAATTTACTGTTTGCTATGGCTTTTTTACATTGATTAACATTGTTTGGTTAACAGTTGCTTGATAAACTGTCATTACCTTACTCATTGAGAAACCAACTTTTTACCCTTTGTCAATATATGTGTGTTTCTTATATTTTTAATAACAAGATCTTAAAGATGTTATAAATTGTTTCAGGCACCTGGATTTCACAATGACACCAGATCAGACAAGTCATACAAAGGACTCTCAGGGTGATGAATAATCCTCCCCAGAACAACTAGCAGGTTCACCTCAGAAAGTGATGATTCTGAATGACTAATGCCACATCAGTGTGATTCTGTAGGTTGTTTTATTACGACATTAATCAAGTCTAAAGGAATTAATACCACAGCAGTGAGACTATGTTTATGTGGTGTACACTGACGCTGACTATACAAATCTGAATGACTTTTGTGGTTTACTGCACAAACATAATTGACTTTAGATATTCTTCTCCCTTGAAATTCTTCTGAGATTTGACCGATTTGTTTATTTAGAAAATGGCATTGAAGCATCTGTTTCTGTTTTTGAATGTTCTTGCAAACACCTTTGGTTACTGAACCAATGAAATGTCATAAAATCAATAAATATGATTTGTTATCTTAACAAATTTTTTTGTTTTGCTTCTTTAAAGAAATATGATATTGATCATTCATAACATAGGTGCTAACATATATCAAATATACTAATGCCCTGAATGTTTTCCAACAATTAATACAGCTCACTGAATGAAGTTTTTAGTTCCATGTCAGTAGAAAAATTACATTGATGTTTTTATGTACCGGTACTTTATTAGGTGTTTTCTGTGGATGCACCCATTTGGGTTAATGATATTCTGTTTCAAACTTCAATGAAACTCGTCTGTCAAGATGTAACAAGTACTGATACAGTTCCAAAATAATCTTTTAATCTCACCAGGAACAAAGGCCCAAGTGAGCACATAGCCAATGACTTTCATTTGTTTTGTCAGAGTGAATATGGTGTCATGTCACTTTATGAGCAAAATTCCAACAATATCATGATGGGTGACACCAAGCAATGTACCGATGTGGTGAATCAAGCGCTTCAACCACGAGAAGCTAGAACAAACTGGGAATATGAAGATGAAATGTAAGGATACCATCATACCAGGACTGAATGCTTTTCATTTAATACGCTGAACATCTAAAATGAAATATATATGAATTTGAAAAATGTTTTCACCAAAAGTACCTGCCCATAGATCTCAACTTTAAGGGGATATTTACAACCAAAATAACACAGAATATTACTACAGCTATCTGCTATGCCCAGGCTAACATTATTTACTAGGAGAAAGACATCTCGAAAAATTGCATCCGGATACCTGCCGGATACCTGCCGGATACCTTCAGCAATGTTCAATTTTCATGGTTAGTTTCCAATATATTTTTAGGTGTTTCACACTTAATTGAACAAAATGCACCCCCCAAATTGTGACATGTTTTTGGAAACTCAGAATGAGGTATCCGGTGCCGGATCCCTGGACACCCAGATTGAGGTATCCGGTGAGGTATCCGGTGCCGGATACCCGGATTCCAGGTGGCATACTTTCAGGTGAGGTGTCCATGCCGGATACCACGGATCTGGTATCCGGCAAGGTTTCTGCCACCGGATACCCGGACGCGTTTTGGGTAAGTGTCCGGTGGTATCCGGCAGGTATCCGGATACCGGAAACTGCATTTTTTTTGCTGTGCTACACATCTATCATACTATGGATAGAACCCATTAGATGTTAAATACATAGAGGTCAAGCATGACCTGTATTCTGACAACAGGCATCCAAAGCATCCTATCCGAATTATGACTGCAGGGGGTAATCTAAGTTCAAAATTGACTGAGAATCCCCAAAGAAATAAAGATATACAAACTATGCTTTGCTTTGCTTTGGTAGTTGTTTAACGCCGCACTCAGCAATATTCCAGCTATATGAAGAAAGTACGGGTAAAGGGAATATCCTGCTCATTTAAATACAGAGGATCATGCTGATTGACTCCCATGACCCTCCTAAGATGAATATATTTCTCTAGACAACAAACCGGACAGGAAGTTGTTGGAACCGCTTGGATGGACAATGTTATACCCCTGCGTCTATCTATGACAATTTAAGTGTCAATTTAGAAGATTCATAATCTGGTCCAAACACAACAGAACTGAGAGACAAATGCAATTTAGCATTAAAATGGTCACAAGTAAACTATCCACAACAGAGAAAGCCAAATAAAGCTTCTGAACACGGGTTTTATCAACAAGTCCGTGCAAGGTGAAAATAGTCCTTTCTGTAAAGTGAGACAAATCTGCTTTAAATTGTCACAGTAATTAGTAGTTGCACAAATTGATTAACACCTTGCTCTTGCTTGATGGCCTAGCTTCATTATTGGCTCTATTCGTAGCAGATTCATAGAACATTTGGCACATTATGCCTGAAATATGTGAATCTCATGCCACACCGATAACACTTGATGGTAGTATATCTTAAGTGCAGTCGATGATGACGACAGTGGGCTATAAACAGGAATAAGGAATCTTCCGACTATGATGGTAACACAATGGGCTGCCACACAAACCCGAACATAGCCATAAAAATGACAAAGCTTGAACCCCTGATCTGTAAACCGCCCTAGTAGTTTTAGACACAGCTTTTGTCCACAATTTATCTAAGTCCTCACTGGCGGTAACGTGAGTTGACAGACTGAGTCATGTCGGTGGTGTTGGTTCGGCATTGAGAGCTAGTTGTGGGAACTTGGTTATCACCAATATGGTTAACTCTGCCAGGTATATGTCGTGCACTGAATACAAAGTTATATTTGGCAGCTGTTAATACAAATTCCCTTTTCAGACACATGATGAATGGAGATTTAGAATGACATTTGCAAAGTATGTAAACGGTAGCAGTATTGTCACAATAACATCTACTCTTGTTAGCCCATAGCCTCCCCCAGATTGCAGCGCCAGTTTGAGTAAGGCAATGGACATGTCATCTGTGGTAGCTTGCAGTAAGTTAATCGGCCATGGAGAGCAAACCATTTCCCCTGGAAGTGAGCTCCAAAACAGGTGAAGTTGAGGGGCTGTGATTAGGTCTTCAATGAAAAACAATCGGCAGTTCAAACCTCGTAGGAATGTTCTCCTCATGTCAAAGTCTAAATGATGTTCAAAGTGACCCATTGACTTTGGTGTTTCAAAGAGTGGGCCAGTTGCAGGAGGTAACTGATGAAGGCCCTACCAGCTGGAATGATACGTATAGCAAAATTTAGATGACTGAGCAGTAGTTGCTTAGTGACTTTGTCAGCTTGAATAGATTCCATGATGGAGACGATTCAGGCAACTTTCTCAGTGGGTAGACGACCTTCCATTCTATCAGTGTCCAAAATAATCCCCAGGTACTCTAAACATGGGACCGGTCCGACCGTTTTGTGGGGGGATCAGGGGATGTTCAGTTCCGAGACTATGCACTGCAGTTTGTTTATAGTTCTAATGCCTTGTTCTAAGTCCTTATAAACAGGTAAAAAATCATCCAAAAGATGCAATATATTGTCCATGTCATACATATTATTTGCAATCCAACATACTTCATCAGACAGGCCATCAAACAGTTTTAGACTGGACCGGCATCCAAATACCAAGAGAGTGTAATAATAAAGCTGATGATCCCATGATATGCTATGTAAGTTCCATAAGAAAGGGTGTATTGGAAACATTTTGAACGCATCTTTGATGTCGACCCTACACAGGTAAGCATGTTGGCCCATGGCTTTGATAATTTGACTAGCATCATCCACTTTCACATAGGTGAGGGAAAATTGTCTTTTGTCAATCAAAGAGTTCAGACTTGGGTTTCCTACATCATCATGTGGGTCAAAGAGGTCAACAATCATCCGCTTCTTTTTGGAATATTTCCCTGCTCAAGATAGGCTGCAGCTTTAGCCGAGAAATGTTTGTGATACTGGTATAAAAGTTGATTCTGATATTGGTTGTGCATATCAACTATAAGGCGCTGATAATCATCAAGTCAGCTCGTCTTTGTGGCCAGTGTAGACACATGATGGCTTTATACTTCCCAAAAGCTGTAATGAACATGTCAAATGTCAAGGGCATATGCAATCTGGAGTTGTGAGGACTTTTAAGCTGCACATTCACATCATCTACCTGAATGGTTCTTGCATTTGTAGATTTGTAGTTATTTCATCAGGAATGAGTAGCAAAGCCATTTTCACGTTCATACCTTTCTGAATACTCTTCCCTAGACAGTCAGGGTGGCCTCTTGTCTATGTGTCAATTCAGTTCCCATAACTCTGTGTAGAAATTCAATTCTGCCTGTTTTTGCACATTTTATCCGTTTTTGTATTAACTTACATGAAGAAAGACACAAATAGTAACATACATTCATAATGTTTGTACTTTTGAAAAATAATTAACAGTAATCTTGACTTAGAACGGGAAAATGTGTAAAGAAATCATACAAAAAACTATGTTGAATTTTGTTATAAAATTTATATCATTAGAATCGCAAATGCTTAAGGAACACTGTAACGCATTTTTAAAAATTACTTTTCCCAACTTCCATGTGTAACACAGTGTCGAAAAAATATCAAAAGCAGGAGAAATGTGCTGGAATTAGTGGGTAAGCCGTTCGTGTGCGTCCAAGGGAGGTAACCGAGTGTGGCTTATATACCATCAGCTGCCAAGAAGAAGAAGCTGCAATAAAATATACACCACTAATAAATATCGTAATTATAAAGCGTAATTATTACAGTGTTGTCTTCAACCAAAAAGACATTGAAGGGAGAATGGGGAAATTCTCAAAAGCTTTTCCTGTCTCAGTTATCCAAGAAATGACATTTCATCACATTTTGAGAGCTCAACTGACCACTTGAGAGTTTTTCGACTGGATCAGCTGACTGACTGACTGATATAAAAGATTTAACGTGCGCTTTCCGACTACAGCGTATTTCGCACACGGGCCTGGCCGGACCATTTAGTGTATTCCGAGAAGGGTGAAAGTGGTGTGTGCAACCCAAGAGGGGGCTTTTAGGGGTTGCTTATATTGATTTTTTGAAATTTTTAAATTTGGAATAAATGCCGAGGTGGGTGGAGGAGGGAACTAAGGGAGCCGGGTGAGGTGCGTGTTTGTATGTTTATTGGATTTTGGATTGGTAGATTAATTAATTTTTAGATGCGCTTAATTAGGTCTGTTTTGATTAGGAATACGCCTAGGGCCTTGAAGTTTTCTAGTTTATTTTGAGGGTTTAGTATTTCATCTAGAGTAGGAACCTTATTTAGATTGAGGGCGGTTTGTAGTGTGGTTCTGTGTGTTTGATAGTGGGTGCAGTGAATGAGTGCGTGTTCTGTGGTTTCGGGTTGTTTGCAGTGGGGGCAGTTGCCTGTGGTGTGTCTTTTAAGTTGTTTTAGGTGGTTATTTAGGTTGGTGTGTCCTGTTTGGAGTTTTGTAATTAATCTGTCAATTTTTTTAGAGGGGTGTAGGATTTTAGGTTTGGCTAGTGGTTTTCTGAGCACTTTTTTTATTTGGCTATTTGAGTTTTGATATTGATTATGCCATTTTTTGGTTATTTTTTGTTTGTTTACACTTTTAATTTCTGATTTTGAGATGGGTAGGTTTAGGCTTATTTCTGGTATTTTGAGAGATAATTTAGCTGCTTTATCGGCGCTTTCATTGCCGTAAATTCCTACGTGGGCGGGGATCCACAAGAAGGTTATTTGTTTGCCTGCTTTTGTTAGGTCGTTGGAGCTTTTAAGTATTTGGTTTATTAATTTAGGTCGTTTTTTGGTATTTTTGTTTTGGAGGGCTTGTAGTCCACTAAGGGAGTCAGTGAGAATTAGGATTTTTTTGTTGTTTTTAGATTGTTGGTTATGCAGGGCTGTGGCCATGCCCATAAGTTCGGCCGTGAATATTGATTGGTTGTTAGGGAGTCGGTAAGATTGTGTGGATATAACTGGTTGTGTGGTATGGACTCCGAAGCCTGTGTGGTTGGAGATCGGGTCTGAAGATCCGTCAGTGTATATGTGACACCAATTTGGCCAATTTTCGTGTATGTATGCAAGTGTGGTGGTTTTAGCTATGTTTGGGTCGGTTTGTTTATTTATTTGGTTAGCTAGCGTTGTGTCTATTTGGGGTATTTTGAGTTTAGGGGTGAAGATATTTGATTTTTTGCAGTTTTGTTTAAGATTTTGAGTTTGGTGTTCATTGAGGTAGTTAGTTATTCTTTGGGATATTGGGGTGAGTAAGGGGTGTTTGCGAGCTAGAGCTTGGTTTCTTGGGCTAATGTTTTGGTTAATTAGGTTTTGGATGAGAGGGTTTGTTTGGGACGCGGCCCAGAAATTAAGGCTTAGATGTTCCCTGCGTAGATTTAGTGGCATTTCTCCTGTAAGGGCCTGAAGTGAGGTGTAAGAGGTGCCATGTTGGGTGCGTGTAATTAGTTTGAGAGCCTGATATTGTATTGAGTCAAGTTTTTTAGAAAGAGAGTTGTTTAGGGTATTGTATATGGCACAGCCGTAGTCTAGTTTTGATCTAATTAGTGTTGTATATAGTGAGAGGAGAGTATCTTTGGAGGCTCCCCAGTTAGAGCCGGTGAGACATCTTAATGTGTTAAGGTCTTTGCTGCATCTAGTTTTTAGGTTTTGGACGTGAGCCTCCCAGGTGAGGTGTTGATCGAAAATAAGTCCTAAGAATTTTGTTTGTTTTTGGAATTTGATTGTTTGGTTGTTTAGCTGGAGGATTGGGTAGGCAGGTTTCATGTTTTTATGTTTGAATACTATTCCTGTTGTTTTATCTGAGTTAAGGGAGAAGCCCCATTTGTCTGCCCATTGTTGTATTTTATTTAGAGATTTTTGGATTAAGTTTTCTGCCATTTTAATGCTTTTAGTGCGGATCCATAGGGCTCCGTCATCCGCGAATTTTGAAGTGTTTAGTTTAGGGGATAAGCCCTCGAATAGATCATTTATCATTATATTGAAGAGGGTTGGGCTGAGGATGCTGCCCTGGGGAGTGCCATTTTCTAGGGGACACTGGTCCGATAGTGTATGGTCTATACCCACGGTAATTTTGCGATTGTTTAGGAAATCTTGGATGAAGTTTATTATTTGACCTTTTAGTCCTATTTTTTTTAGTTTTTGTATTAGCCCTTGGTGCCATACCATATCGAAAGCTTTAGAGAAGTCGAGGAATATGCCTATGGTGTATTGCTTGTTTAACTGTCCTGTTTTTATATCCTGTTCTAGTCGGGCAAGGTTATCGAGAGTTGATCGGCCAGGAGTGAAGCCGCTTTGGTCAGGGTTTATGATGTTGTTTTGGTCTAGGTAGTGCTGTAGCCTATTTTTAGTCATAAGTTCCATTATTTTGCAGAGATTTGAGGTTAAGGAGATGGGCCTATAGGAGTTTGCCTGATCTGCTGGTTTATTTGGTTTAGGTATTGGGATTACTAGAGCTTCCTTCCATGAGGATGGGACCTGTCCGTTTAGGTAGACTAGGTTGTATAGTTTAAGTAAAGTTTGGAGTAGTTTGGTAGGTAAGTGTTTGATTATTTGGTAAGAGGTGAGGTCTAGGCCAGGGGCTGTTCCTTTTTTTCTATTGTTTAGTACGTGATTTAGTTCTTCTATGGTGTAAGGTTGATTTATTTCTAGGTTGTCTTGTCTGTTTTCTTTGGAGAATTTGGTTTCTTTATTTAGTTTATCTTGGAATTTCTTACTGAAGTTACTGTTGCTGCTAACTTTAGAGAAGTGTTTGGCTAGGTTGTTGGCCTTTTGGGTGGGGTTAGTTGAGTTGTTTATATTGGGGCTTTTTTTGTGCCGTTTGATGCCTCGGATGGCGTGAATTTTGCGCCACACCTTCCTAGCGTCGGTGTGGTGATTTAGCTCCTCACAGAATTTTTTCCAGTTTTTGGTTTTAGCAGTTTTAACTAGGTTTTGCACTTGGTGGTTAAGTTCATGAGCTGTTTTGAGATGAGAGGGGTCTCGTTTAGCTCTGTTGAAAGCTGATTTGCGTTTTAGTCAAGTTAGCTCTATTTCCTCATTCCACCAAGGGACAGTGGGTTTTCCTGGGTTGGATGATTTGAAGGGGATTGCGGATTTGGCTGCGTTGATTATGAAGTTAGTTAGGTTTTGACAGAATGTTTCGGGGTCTGTTGTTTCTAAATCGTTTAGATTAGCTTCGTTGCATAATTCTTGGAATTGGTCCCAGTTGGCGTTTTTGTACTGAAATTTAGGTTCCTGTTTAGGGGTTTGATTTGGTATTTTTATATTTCCTAGGGTTATATTTATGGGAAAGTGGTCGCTGCCTAGAGGTACTGGGTGGACGTCCCACATCAGACTTTGTGCTAAGTCTGGCGTACATATTGTTAAGTCGATAGCCGACATGGTGTGGTGGGTTTTGTCGTACCTAGTTGGTTGGTTATTGTTTAATAGTATTAGGTCATTTTTTTCGATCCACTCTGATATTAGTTGTCCATGGTTGTCTAGTTTATCTGCAATGCCCCAGGTAGGATGATGGGCATTGAAGTCTCCTAGGAAGATGGTTGATTTATTTCCTAATTGGTAAAGGACATCTAGGTCTGTATCTTTAATTGGTTTTAGTGTTGAGTGATAGATGTTAATGATTTTTATTTTTTGGTTATTGATGGTGACTTGGATTCCATTAGCTTCTAGATTAGGAGTGTTTACTTTAACTTCCTCGTAGTTAATATCCTCTCTAACGTAGATGATTAGACCTCCTCCTGTTCTGCCTGGCATGGTTTTGGACCTGTCGGTTCTCACTGCGTTATAATTTGGTAGGTTGAATTTAGTTTTATGTGAGAATTTGGTTTCTTGAATACAAGCTACATGGGGACCTTTATCTATTTTGAATTTAGCTTTGAGTTCAGAACCATGGCCGGCGAGGCCATTGGCATTCCATTGAAAAATGTTTAGGCCTTCCATTGGGAAAATGGGTGGATTTATGTTTGGTTTAGGCTTGGTTTAGGTATTTACTTTAGTAGGTTATTAAGGTTGCTGCTGAAACGTTCGAAAGAGGTGGTGACGAGTTTTAGTTTATGTGCTACACCAAAGAAGGCTTTGGAGCTGGCTTCTGGATTAGACTGCTTTAACACGTAAGCTAGTAGGAGGACTAAGTTGTTCAGATTTTTGCTTGCTACGTTTTGGGTGAGTTTTTTTCTATAGCTTTTGGTTTTTGGGGCTGACAAGGTAAGCTCGTTTATTTCCTCTGAGGATGTGTACTGGTCCTCTTCGGTTAAGTTGTCTTTAGTTTGGTCAATCTGTTCGGTGGTGGGTTGCATGCTGGGTTTGGGTGCGAGAGTCTGAGTGGTTTCTGTAGTTTCCCTGTTGACTGGGTGTTCGGGGGTTGCCTGTAGGTTTGGGAGTGTTGTTGCTCTTGTGGCTGTGATGGCTTGTGTTGGTGCTGGTTGTGTGGTGGTCGTTGTGCGTTGGGTTTTGCTTGCGGGTGTAGATGTGGTAATTGTAGGGTGAGAGGCGGGGAGGGTGAGAGTGTGAGTTTGTGGGATGTGTGGGGTGTTTATTTCATTTGCGGTGTATGCGTCTCGCTGATTTGGGTCCCATACGGAGACTGGGTATACTGTTTTGCGTGCGTGAGTGTTGTTGTTTGAGGGTGGTGTTGGTAGTAGTGGTTTGTATGCTTGCGGTGTGGGTTTTTTGGTTTGGATTTTGGCCGTGTTCATGTCTATATGTCTGTTGGCCTGTTGGGTGAGTGATAGTCTGTGGGGGCATTGGTTCGAGAGTGATGAGTGTTTTATGGATTTGCAGTGGATGCACCAGGGTGTGCATATGCCTGGGCAGTCCGTTTGAGCACAGTTTTTGCATTTAGTTTTTTTGAAAGTACATTGGTTAGCGGTGTGATTATATTGTAGGCAATTAGAACATTGCTTTACTTGCTTGATGTATGGTTTGACCTCTAAGTTATGGTTAGCGCCGAAAGTGATATGTTTGGGGGCTTCAGGGTGTTTAGCTGTTTTTTTGAAGTTTATTATTACAATAGGTGTGGGGGTGGTTTTCCCGTTTCTGTTTGATTTAATCCTGCGGAGGCTAGTTATTTGTGGTTGGGTTTGGATAGTGTTAGCTTCTTTGGCGTATATGTCGAGGTCCTCGTCGGTTTCCCTTGGGTGCACTCGAATAACTCCCCTAGTGTATATTTGCCAGTTAGGTTTAGAGCTATTTACGGTGAATTGGAATATTTGTTTAATTTTAGTTGCTGCTATGTAGGATTCTTGATTTGGGAAGATTATCTGATATCCTTTGAAACTACGTTTGATGTTTAGGTAATTGATTTTTTGTTGCCTTAGCCACATGCCTATTTTATTTATGGTCAGTGTTGGAGCTAGTTGTACTGAGGGGGTGGCCGAAAAAAAGTAGAGGGCCCATGTGGTGATGAGGGCTGCGGGTGAGAGGGTGTGTGAGGTAGGTGATGCCGATGCGTCTAGTTTGCGTTTTTTTGAGTTGCATGCTTGGGGAGGTGGGGTGCTGGGTTGAGTTTCCATGTAGGAGGCTTGAGGGTCTTCATCGCCGTAGCCTGCGGGAATGAGTGAGGGTGTTGCCCTGTCGGAGGTGTTGTGCGCCTCCGCAGGTGTAGGGGATGTAATGCCAGATATTTCGCATATCTCGATTTGTCTTTGGTCTGTCATGCTGGGATTGGGTGTATAGGATGTGTGTGTGAGTTTTGGTGTTTGAGGTGAGGGGTTGTGGATGGAGTGTTTTGGAAGGGGTGAGTAGTGTTTGCGGTGTTTTGGTTGTTTTGGGTTTGTGAGTTGTTTAAAGCTTTAAGAGATTAATTGGAGGGCTTGTGTTTTAATTTGAAGTGTTTGAGTTTGTTTAGGTGGGCTTTGTGAGTGTAGTTTTAGGTTTGGGCTTGGGTGTGAGCGTTGATTAGGAGGTGTAGGTTGTTGTGAATGGATGGGTGAGTGGTTATATAATTACCTTTGAAGTTCTCCCTGGGCTTGCTATCAGCGGTGCTGTGCGTGGGCTTGAGGAGGCTCTGGAGGCTTGGAGAGGTGTTGCTGGCTTGGAGTACAAACTGCAACTGACTGGATCAGCTGACTACATGTGCCTCATAACACCATGTGAATTCATTATGGTAATTCCTGCAAATACAATCGTGATCTTTGCTGTAACACACAGGAAATGTTATGTATGAGCATGTCGGGCAGGTGTTCTGTTTATGTAATAAACTTGTCAGTGTCACAAAGTTGTTTATACAGGGATTTATGGCACCTCGTTAATAAAATCAGAGCCGGCATTTTCTCGGACCCATGAATTTTTGTATGACAATTTTTAGTTGTTTATATAGGGATGTATGGCGTTTCCTTGAATTCATGAATTTTGTATGACAATTTGGGTAACATTAGAATCGAAAATGCTTACGGAACACTATAACGCGGTTTGTTTTTTCACTATTTTCACCAGCTTCCATTTGTAATGCAGTGGCGAAAAAAAGGAGAAGTGTGTTGGATTGTGATTTAAATATATTAAAACCATGATAACGAGGTTGGTTTGCTGACAAATATGTATAAAATATGACAAATATGTATAAAATATGACAAATATGCCTGACAAATTTGTAAGTGGGATATTATTATACATTAATCTGCCGCCACAAAATTATCCGTTTTGTGGGGTAACACTAAAAATCGGATTCCATATTGTAGCGGAACACATATTCGGAGTATAATACAGAACGTAAACATTACATCCCCTTCTTTGTTGAATGTAACTTGGAAATGATGCACATTAAAACTGAATTAGGCATTATGTACCTGCTTATCATGTCCTTGTTAAACACCTATTCCTAATGACTAATTATTATGCGCATTAATACACATTATATTATAACTGTCACTGGTCTCTGTAAAGTCTTCAAAACATGCACTGATTGCATAAACATACATGCACTTAAGTCTCTGACAATCAATGCTTTCACTTAGACAAATTAAAATTGGTCCACAGAAGATACCTTATTCACCTACAGTTCCAAATTAGACCGTAATAACTAAAACTGCCATTTTTCTTGCTGATGTAAGTCACATCACAACATATGCACTCTGATGAATTTCAGGAATAAGAATCAACATTTAACAAATACACAGAACAAATATGGAAACACAGTCACTGTTTGTTTGTTTAAAGATCCAATCTATCCGGAACTTTATGGACACGGGTCGATCTGCGAAGTATAGTTTGTTTATCTGGACTCGAGCGACTTGTATCGCGCTCGACTACTGTCTCTTTAACATCGACAGCCGTTGATGGGATATCAGACACTTTGACATCACGCCTGGGTCGACACGGGAATGTCATGGGTCGGACTGTACATCTGCTATCCGGGGTTGTGCTGGATCACATTCTCAGGCTGGCAAACATCACTAGTGACACTCATGTTGTCATCATCTGACTGATTGTTCATTAAAGGTAGCTTCTTGAAAAAAGATGAGTTTCTCTTCACTGTTCTCCCTCCTCCCTCCTCCTTCTGCGGTGTACATGCTGCCTTTCTGGGACACAATGATCATGGGGTCAATTTCATATGGTGTGTTTCCTTTCACCATGTTGAATGGTCTGTGTACCAAAACATTGTCACCAACTTGTAGATTACACGGTCGAACATTCGGTTTGTGGTCATGGTAGGTTTTCATTTTCTGTTTCTGTTCAGCATCTCGACTGCTAACAATCTCTGCCAAGGGATCGATGTAGGGAAGCTGTGGTAGCTTGTTCCTGACGATTCGTTTAACAAATAATGTCGCTGGGGCAACTCCTGTTGTCTCATGAGGCGATGTTCTGTACAACCGGAGGTAAGATTGTAAACCTTTTCTCCAGGTCTCACCTTTTCCCTTTGCCACTTTCACGTGCTTTTTCAAGGAGCCAACGAAGCGTTCAATGCCTCCGTTTCCACGGGGACAAAGAGGAGTAACTCTTTGTATCTTGAAGGCGAGTGAATTGGCAAATCTCTTATATTCGTCACTGGTAAATGGTGGGCCATTGTCAGACTTGACAACTTCGGGTGTTCCCATTGCTGCAAAGATTTTGTCCAACACGGGAATAACACACGGTACACTTGTGCTGGATACTGGTTCGACGAATGGGTATGTAGAGTAGTGGTCGATCAGCAGTAACACGGTTTCACATTCAATATGCCCAAAATCAACACTCACCCTTTCAAATGGAGCTTTTGGTAAGGGCGACATTTTCAGGGGTTCTCGTTGCATGGTTGGCACAGATACTTGGCACGGTAAGCAGGATTTTATTTTCTGAGTGACCAATTTGTCCATAAGCGGGAACCAAACTTTCTCATGGAGTAATGCGATTGTTTTTACAATGCCCAGATGCCCTTCATGTGCGATATCAACCACACGTTCCTGGAGTAATGTTGGCACAACGATCCGATTGGACTTCAAGAGAATCGTGTCAGAACAGGTAAGTTCGTGTTGGATTTTCTTGAATCTACTCATCTCTGCCAGTGACACGCCTGGTGGGGTTTCGTGCCACCTTCCAGATTTCAGAGCCGATATAACCGCCTGCAGGAGTGGATCATGCAATGTTGCATTCTCGATTTCGGTAAGTGTCGTGGCTTTGGGAACAGCATTTCGCGAGACGTACGCGACATAACTTTCAGCAGTCTGGTCTTCATCTCCTGATCGATCTGAAACAGGCAGTCTGCCGGATTATTTGATCCGGGTCTGTACTCCACTGTGAAGCGATAATGCTTCAAGTCCATCAGCCATCTTTCGATTCTTGCCGATGGTCTTGATACTGGATTGTTGAAGAGTGATACCAATGGTTGGTGATCAGTCACAACTGTAAACTCTTTACCGTAGAGGTACAAGTTGAAACGTTTGATTACCCAATAGATAGACAGTGCTTCTCTCTCGATTTGAGGGTAGCGCGACTCTGTGTCAGAGAGTGGATGGCTTGCAAAATGAAGCGGTTTCACTTCACCTGTGACAGGATCCTTCTGTGTCAACACCGTGCCAAGCCCAACGGGACTTCCGTCTACGAACAATATGCATTGCTTCTCGGGATCAAAGTAACTGAGCGTTATGTTTTCAGATAACGCCATTTTGAGCCTGTCAAGAGCTTGTTTTTCGGTTTCACCTCAAGTCCAAGGAACATCCTTGCACGTGAGTCCATGCAGTGGTTTCGTGATGAGAGCAAAGTCTTTGATGAAATGACTACAGAATGACGCTGAACTCCGAATGCTGCGAACTTCAGAGGCGTTTGTCGGTGGTTGGATGGCCTGTAGATCTGCCACCTTCTTTGGATCAGGTGAGATACCATCTGCGCTAAATCGATGACCGAAGAATAGCATGCTAGGCACACCAATCTCACACTTTGATGCATTGATTGTCAGGTTGCAGTCGGAGAGACGCTGTAACACTTGTCGTAGGCGCTGGTCATGCTCTGAAACATTTCTACCACCAATGTAGATATCGTTGCTGATATTGCGAGCACCTGGGATGCCTGGGATGCCTTGGATCACATCTCCAATCACCTTTTGGAATATTTCGGCTGAGCACGACATGCCAAAGTTGAGCCTTTTGTAAAGCCCAATGTGCGTGGAATATGCAGTCAAATTCCGAGAATCAGGGTGTAGCATGATTTGATGGTACCTTTGCTGGAGATCAAGTTTGCGGAACAACTTACAGCCATTGAGGTCAGCTGCGATGTCATTAATCGTGGGTATAATGTGGTGTTCACGAATGATAGCACGGTTCACAGATCGCATTTCTACACATATGCGTATGTCATCTGGGTTTCTCGGTTTTGGTACAACAACGATCGACGAGATCCATGGTGTCCGCCCATTGCATTTCTCAATGATATCTGATTTCTCGAGCTCTTCGATGTTCTTTTCCACCTGTTTCCGAATGTCAAATGGAATTCTGCGACGGGGTTGGGTTACTGGTTTTATGTTAGGGTCAACGTAGACTCTGACAGGATTTCCTATGTATGCACCCATACCTTCTGTCACATTTGGAAATTCTTGTATGATTGACGGCAAAGTCGACTTTTCATTTGACTTTTCTTGGGTCGAGACGTGTATGTTGTTGGCCACACGAATGAGGTTCAGCTTCTGTGACGTCTTCCAACTGACTAGTGAGCTACTTGGTCTACTCACAACATAAAATGTCTCTCTACACTCCGTGTCTGAATATTCACAAGCCAGGTCTGCTTCAAATTTCCCCAAAATGTTCAATGGTGATTTGGACATATAGGGGTAGATTTTGGTTTTGGATGAAATAAGTTGTGGTTTCGGGTTGAGTTTGTCAAAGTCACACTTGTTCATAATATTCACTGTAGCACCAGGGTCAGCCATGATTCGGATCGGGGAACCAGAAACTGAAATGTCGAAAAATGGTGCGTCAACCAGACTTGTTTTCGATAGCAGGAAGGTGTATTCTTCCTCACTACTTGTTTCGTGTGTTGCGCCAGCTACTGTGTTGTTTGTTTCATCTTCATGATTGACTGATCGAGCAGATTGTCTGTTTCTCCCTGATGTGTATTTCCAATTTCCTTGTTTCCAATTTCCTCTCCCACGGCCACGATTGAAATTGCCAGGTTTGTGGGGACTGGAAGCTGGTTTAAAACGACACACGTGACTGAAATGATTTAATTTTTTCACATTTGTGGCATACTTTTCCGTTTGCTGGACAGGTGCCATGATGGGGATAGTGTCCTCCACACAATCCACATGTTGTATTTTCCACTGTAACCCTTGGGCGTGGTTTCTGATCTATCGCTTGGTGTGCATGCACTTGTTGCTGTGATTGCTGTCAAAACTGATCATGAGGTCATTTTCTTTAGCAACTTCCATGGAATGAGCAGTTTTCAAAATACTGTCAAGTGTCAGTGTTTGTTCAATGGCTTTACGTCTGAGTCTGTGATCACGTGTTCCTTGGATGATTTGCCGTTTAATTTCCAGGTTCTCATCATGAAACTCATACAGTTTTGCCAAAATCACTAACCTGGTATAAAATTCACTGACAGTGTCATCACTTTGTTGCGTTTCCTGACGAAATGAGTAAAACAGCTGATCAATGCATCTCAGCGGTTCAAAATGAGTCTTTAGCGCTTTCACCGCACACAAATAAACGTCCTTCCGGTCCTCGGCGTCCTCTGAAACCGCAGGAACAGTCAGCGTATCAAAAATGTCATCCACATTTTCACCCGAATATTGCAACAACAAAGCCTTTTTACGGTTTGCATCAGTGATGTCCATGGCGAGGAATAGGTTTTCTAATTGCCTGAGGTACTTTGAGAAACGAGTAGGTGCAGTTTCTCGTGGTTGCAGTTCGAATTCTGCGAATGGGGGTAATGCCGCCGCCATTTTGTCTACGTACGGTCAACGTTGTGCGAGGGTAGGTGTGAACAAACTATGGAAAAAGTCAATGTTTGTATCGATTCAAACACTAGAAAAGTGTCTCACGCCAGTAATTACCTCTAGGGTACTTGTAGAGGTCGGCCGATAGGCTGCTCGTCGCCAAAATGTGATGTACTGTCATTAAACTACAAGAGCACGAGGTGATGATGATTGGTTTTATTCACTGATTAATACACACTAATAACTTCCGTTTTGGGGGTAACACTAAAAATCGGATTCCATATTGTAGCGGAACAAATATTCGGAGTATAATACAGAACGTAAACATTACACAGAATATCCAATTTTATATAAATATTTGTTAGTTGTAAGAATATAGTGAGTAATTTTAAACTGAAACCATCTAATATCCTCACTTTGTGAACACCTTTTTGCCATCAATATATGTTCTTGCCAATTTGTTTCACTAAATGTCTTATATAGTATACTTTCCCATTTTTCAATGTCATGGAATTTAACAAACTCCTGTGCTGATAAAGTCTTGTAAAATTCTTTACTACCCATATTTTGGTTTAGAAGATGTGATATGTTGAGTGGCATGGTTGGTCGAGGAGATATAGAATTGAAAATATTGTATTCCTTTGCCTTACAAAATTGTTTGACTGCATTTATATCTCCATAATGTTCTATATAATTTGTTTGGATTCCATACATATGCACAAAAGCATCAAATACATAAAATTTACCGTTGTAATCCACTAAATCCCCAATGAAGGCTACACCACTGCTTGACAAATGTTTATAAAAGATTGGACTATTTCCTATTTGTAATCCATTATTAAACCATATAGACTGTCTCGTAATATCTTGACCAGTTTTCAGTTTCTTTTTGGACAAGTATGTTGCTCAAGCTTCCAAAACATCCTTCCAAAATACATTCATGGTATGTCGATCAATAAATGCATCAACATAGGAGGCATCTGCCAACCATAATCTCTCTCTATTTGGAATATAGCAAGCAACTAACTCAGTCCATTTTGATTGATAACAATATAATCTTCTGATCCATGAAAGTTTTTGTGCTGCAACCACATCCTTTATAATTGGCATGTTAATTCCGCCATGTTTTGGGGGTTGAGACATTATTTGTCTTTTCATTTTATCTGTTTTTCCCTTCCATAAAAATTTAAAACATCTTTTCTGAAAAGTATCAGTCACATCCTTTGGAGGGTTGGGTATGGTAGAAAAAACATGATTCAATTTTGACAGTAAGACTAAGAGGCTTTTTAGGACTATATTTCTACCTACTGGAGTCAAATTTCTTACCGTTCATTTCTTAGGTTCATTTCTCTCTCAATCTTTCAAGCTTTATTTTATAATTATCCTCAACAATATTATCTAAATCAACATCAAAGTTTATTCCTAATAGTTTAAACTTTGTATTAGTCCAGTCTAGATGCCAATCCTTACATAGTTTATATCTTGATCTCTTTTTTGAACCAATCCAAATTAGTTTAGCTTTCTCTGCATTAACCTTAAGTCCAGAAAATCTAGCAAAAAACTGCAATGTGTGCAATACAGCATAAAGGCCTTTTTCTGTTCCATCCAAACTTAATGTTGTGTCATCTGCAAATTGAGACAGCAAGTGTTCAATTTTTCCTATCTTAATTAGCACATGACAGCATATATGTTCACCTCAATGTTCCGTACCCTCACTTTATTATGTGGCGATATGGTACGGAATAAAACGGGTTCATATCTGAGCATGCAAAAGAAGTTTGTCTTATGTTAGTCATGTTAGTCGGCTTTTGCCATCTAAGTTTTCGGCTCGGACACAATGTTTAATACCAGAATATATACACAAGAAATCTTTGTCACAATATGTCCACGAAGTACCATATTGAAACATCCACGCGATTTCAAGCTAAAAAATGTGCAGAATATAACGATTCAGCAAAACGTTATCCATTGTTCCATTGAACCACGATCTGGCAAAAGAGGTTATGGCAAAAAGCTATATTCCGGCGCAGTGATGAAGTGGCATTACACCTAATTTGCATATCATGTGACACAGCTTTTCGTAAACAAACATGCTTATTCTGAAATTAGAAATGCAAGCCTTTCTGTGCGCTTTACATATTGTATGGCATTATTATTTAGACTATTGCTATTGTATTGTATGTGGGATTTTATTATATATAAATCTGCCATTTGAATCGAAAATTACAGTCCTCAAAAACAGCAATTACAAGAAAAATTGAAATACATTTTTAGAAAAGATCAAACGCAGGAGACATATGTTGGAAATGGGGGGACATGTGGAATTTTATTAGCAATATTAGTTGTGAAAGCAGATCTAATTATATAGAACCATGATATCGAGTTTGATTTCCATGTGTAAAGCATTACAAATATGCATCTGGGAGTATATATTATATATGAATCTGCGGCCACACAATTGAAATCGATAATAAAATCCTGACTCTCCTCGTTTAATAAATGTAGCTTAAAAATACGAATAGCAAGCATTAGATTCCAACGTGTCGCTTTTCGCATTCTTTAAGGGACCACCAGTTGAGAAGGGTAAAAAGACTGCCTGGCGAATCATATTGCGTTACCAGTGGTGCTAAGCACATGCAGGCCTTTTTATAATTCCACGTGACAGCAACAACGATGTTGTGATAAAAATAGGTTTGCAGAGTTTTTGCTCAGTTTAGTTACTACATAAAACATTGGGATATCGGGTAAGTCGAAGTGAAACACGAACGGCAATTACCATGATTACTACATGTACCGATCCAGGAAATTCCTCCGCTTCACCTTTATGGGAGCCCACTATTAATGCGCAGAGCTCACATTTGAAATTTCCTCGGCCCCAAGGCAATTAACATGCATCACCAAGCCAATAGCCTCCTTCCTCCTCATGAGGAGTGTCCAATTCGAGGTGTACATAGACAACTGCCTCCTGAACCGCCAGAACTACCAGGACTAAAAGTGTAAGCTTTTCTGCCTCCAGTACTCCTTCACAGGGTCATTCAGAAGATCAACCCGACGCAGAGCCTCGATCTGACTTTGGTCGTGTGCTGGTGGCCAGCGATGGGTTGGTTCTCAGAAAGATAGCTGAATCTACTGATTCACCCATACAGCAAACGACCAGACCCGGCACCAGACATGCAGGTTACATATGTGAGTCTGGTCCATCTACAAAGAGCCTTAAGGGCCAAGGTCCACTCGGCTAGGGCAGCGAGAGCTATTACACTGGCACATCGAAAGTTTTTACAAGGAAAAACACCAGTGTTCCACCTCTGCGTCTCCTCAATTTCTGGCGGAGTTCCTATTCTTTCTGTGTCACAAGTGTCATCTGAAGGGAAGCACTATCACAATGACCTTGTGGCCCTCAATTCAGTTTTGGCAGTTTCAGAAGATCGGAAAATGAACTCCAAGCCTTACTTCGCTCCTTCCTACTGAAAAACCAGGGCCTAGATTTTCGTGAGGAAATCGTAGCCTATCATAGCCTATTTTGGAAACTATCGAGCCCGAGGATAACCTAAGATTGTCGTAAATATAAGATAGCCCCATACCTGTCATTAGTTTTATCCAAGATAGTGGCATACTTTGCTATAGGTATTTTTCAAACAAATAAAACATTCAATCATTGACATTTCATTTTGTTAAACTGTGTGATTTAAATTGACACATCGAAAACAAGAAGAATGCATCAAAGATTTCACGTCATTGATGTTCTTAATCGCTACAGCGATCCACATAACTATGGAGTCGATAACTTACAATATATTTCTATCCGAGTCCATGCTGAAGAAGTGTGAAACATACCTTTTCGATAATTTGGGAAGGATAAAAACAGAAGGTTTCGGCAGGCTATTGTAATGACCGTGACCTTATTGATAACTCATGGGCAGCTAATCTCAGTTCATACTCTAGTTGAGAGTGGATTTCCCTTTATATTCCTGGCGAGACCTTGCTCAATGTTTTTTTTATAAAGCGCAGAGTTCCGCTGTTATATTTTCTGGATTGCTTTTGCGTCAATGCTGTAGTCTTAATTTTGCAATTTAGAAAATTATATTAATTTACATATGTAACGAAATGTAAAACCATGAGTGTTTCAGTTTTTACATCTTAATTGGTGTGGGACGAGCGGTGTTAACAATTGAATTTTAACTATGCAGTGAAATACATGTGATCAAATATTTGTGTAGTACATGTATATTCATATTCGAGTATATTTAAGATTTTTCTGGCAAAAGTAATTGTATTTTGTTTCTGTTTTAAAAACAACAGGTAGACTATATATTATTGAAAGACAAATATTGGACATGTGATTAACTTTTGTCCATTGAACAATTGCATTCTTTAAAAACAGGTGATTAATGGCATTGATGTATTCCATTACATAAAGCAATTTATTGAAATTTTGACAGC
The DNA here is from genome assembly GCF_022045235.1 of Haliotis cracherodii. Lineage (NCBI taxonomy): Eukaryota > Metazoa > Mollusca > Gastropoda > Lepetellida > Haliotidae > Haliotis > Haliotis cracherodii. Next base: position 43,770,504 of record NW_027266341.1, on the reverse strand, counting down.
AAAAGTTAAGCACAGATTTTTTTATTATATTTTTGAGAATGGAAAAATCAAATAAAACATGTGTTCCCATGCTTGTTTGGGTTTAAAATGTTGTCAAAAAGTAGCATATTTTGTCCAAAGTTTACTCTCCCATATATTTTCTCAGAAACCGTTTATTGAATAAAATTTACTGATGAATATGAAATAGACATTTTCACCACAATAATCTTTGAATTTTGCATTCAATGGACCGATTTTAAAATAATAATTGATGTTGGTCTTTATAATATTTAAGTATACATTTACCTATTTTAAATTAAAAAAATATAGATGCTTGAGAGAGTTATTTTGCTCCTGGCTGGATTTTAATCAAATCAGACAAATCAGTTTATTACAGGGGTCCGGAAAAATTAAAATCCCAATCGGACATTTGCATATAGGCCACGCCCCCTGCAAATAGCGCATTTTAGTACAACTTTTTACACACACATTACAAGTTGTTACGTTTTCATAATATGATGAATTATGAATTGTTTCAATTTAAATTGTTTAATTCACCGGACAATTAATAAAAATAATATCATTTTAGATATATATGAAAAACATATGTTTGTTTCTGTTATAATAATGATCTGTTAACGTAGTGAACGGTCTAATTAATATTCATGAGTCTGCTCAAGTGTACGCGTTGTAACATTTGGATCGAGACAATCATCCCATATTTGGTTATCATGTGACCTCACGGGAAAAGTGTTTTTTTAAACTAAAGATTCAATATACGACTAGCTACTGAAAACAATAAAATCTGCAAATCCTCATTGTATGTCAACCAAGTGAAAGTCGTTAGCCACACCTTACAAAATGATCATTCAGACTTTGAGGGTTTGGCAGATCCGCTCGACTGATCTGCATCGGTCGACTGGCTGTTGTCACGCTTTCGCTTCTTGTCTGAGGTTACGTATCATAGAATTGTGAGGATAATGAGGTACATCGATGATGCAAGGTATTTATGTACAGTTGTAAACACATTTTACTCAAATCAACAAGATGTTCTCAGTAATTAATCCTCGATTAATCAGTGTCAACTCAGTTTATTGCCTATTACAGTAATTTACCAATTGGACTATCATGTAGGTACGATGTATTTACAGCAATCAAAACAAACAAAGCTTGTCAGTGTAGATAATCTTCATTGTGTTACAAGTGCAGACAGAAACTGCTCAGTCCTAACTGTTGATCACGTCCGGTCAAAGTTTAAGACTGTCCAGTCAATACTTTTTAAAATGTCCGGACAGAAAAATTTAAATGTCCGGTAAGCAATATTTTAAACTGGACATTTGAGATTCCCAATCGGACATGTCCGGCGCATATGTTGGTTTCCGGACCCCTGGTTTATTAGCTCTTCTTTATTTAAAAGGATAGACTAAATTTTATTATGTTCACGTTAACTTCTGGCGTGTTCCATGAGACAAAATAACTTGACAATTCCTAAATTATCTCCCTTTGTGAACGAAACTTGGTGTCACTTTCAAATTTTGAAAAGAATTATGGATCTAGACAGATACAAAAATAATTACATAATCTAAATACAAATAAGTTGATATTGTATTTAAGTCCTTTGTTTATTTGTGAAATATATTGGATATATGAATAACAATCTAAGCTTGTTAAGTTTGTTTTGTCATTACAACTTGCTGGTGGGTGCCCTGCTTCCTGAACAACTTTTGTTTTGAGTGTTTCCATGTATAATGTTGGTGTTTACTCTTTAAACTTGACTTTTGGCATAAACACAAAAAAACATGCAGTATTGTCAAACTGACCCAGTATACATCACTTAACATCTACATGAAGGACATATGTAGGTTTGTCTGCGACAGGTTGACGACAGTTTCGAAAATCTATCTTATGGAAACCTTAAGATATCTTATCTTTGAAAGTAAGTAGTTAAGATTTATCTTATGCCCCCCCTTTCACTATGACCACGAATATACCGATTCACCCCAAATCAGACTTTCGAAATTTGTTATGATTCGGCCAATAATGCAAACTTTTGTGGCTAGTCGGGTTGAAAAATATGAATAATGCCAGGAATGGGTTAAGAAACATGTACGAATTACAAGATTCATTCACAGATCAGGAACGAATTGTAAGAATCACGTACGACTAAGTTACGAATATGCCGAATGTTGTTCTTACTTAAAGGGGCACTGATCTAACGCAATTCCCCGTACTGGTTGTCGCCTTTGTTATTGTTTTTCCCCCGTGAGTACCCGGATGATACACAACGCCACTGAGCGTGACCAGAGACTGGGCTACCGTCTGCAAAGACAGCTAAATAAACTTGGAGGCTGGAGGCAATATTTGTTTGACGCATTTTTGCATAAACACTGATTGGCTAACTGTGATCTATAAAGATTCCGACAAAGGGCGCATGTTAATTAATTTCTTCAGCCTAAACAAACAGACAAATAGAACGACGGAGCTCATCAGATGTCGTCGTTTGGAAATACCCCAGATGGTTATAGTTAATACTAAAAAAAGTATCCATGCAGTGAAAGCATTTTCGGATTTCCGATTGCGTCGATAATACGATACTACTCCCTTGTTGTCATCCATGTTTTCTCGTATATTATTCAATCTAAATCCAGGTTTGAAGTGAAATGATATGTGTGTTAAGTAATATGCACGTGGCAGCCCAGCAAGAGATGAATGATCAGTTGATTTAGTTGTTTTTTTGTAAATCAACGGATAGTTCCTAGTCATCAAAGGATTAATAGAAAATACGTTGATTGATTAATCACTGTTATCTTGCACAGCGGATTTGTCAAAAGTGAGTGTTTACATGTCTAGGTTTACTAAAACAAAGGGAATACATTCATATCATGGCGTGAAGTGACGATGTAAAAACAACATACTTTGTTCAAAGGGTTAACTGATAAGACGTTGATTGATTGATCATTGTTATCAATCACTCAAATTGATGGATTTTTTAGGAACCGTGGACGTTATGAAAATAGTTGTCACGTGTGCTTTCTCAGCCGACCTTTGAGACTTGACACCTATGTGAAACACCTGAAACAATCCAAGTGATCAGTTGAGAAACGAACATGGGTTATAATATCCCGAAATGATATATATCTTTTAAAATATTTGATGGTTACAGAGACACGCGACATCGAATAAGTTTCTTTGTACAGTACAGCTGCAGACGAGTGGGATATTGTTCCTTTGTGTGGATATTCACGGATACATTCCTCGAACAAGGAAGCTGCTTTAAATTTATACACATAAATTTGGTAGGTTGTAATTATGGTATTTGTATTTTGTTTTCCTTCATTTGAACTGATTCGTTCTTGTTTCTCTACGTCTTGGTAAGGAAATTCTTCAATGCGCGATAGACGTTGTTTTCACAGGTCTTTTCCTTTGTAAGCGTGTATATATTACCATCAATTTGTAAAATGTGATTCTCTCAGGCAATTTATAAAATGTGTAAATATTTCAGTCATTTTGATTAAAATATCTGTCCAGATTGATTAAGACGATCAAAAGGGCCTACAAACATTACAGATTATTATGTAGGATTAGAAGCCAAACAACATAGATATGTACTTTTCAACGTAACATTTTTAGCCTCTTGGTGATGACATTAAACCTCAAAATGTTGGAATTCGTTATCATAATAATACAGATGGAAATGTTTTTCAGTCATTTTGTAAAATAACTGAATATTTAGACGTTTAATAAAATTTGTTACACATTTTGACAGTAAAACAATATACACACTATAAAAAAAGCAATGCTCAGGTGAAATATTTACTTTGTGTTGCAAGTCGAAATAGTGTAAACAAAAATCGCAAAATTACCATGCAAGTGACTTATCAAAACTTCGTCACCATTACCGATGCTACCCACAATGATACCTACATTTCCTTATTATCTCGAAACTTGTATTTCATTTTGTTGATCAATGTGACCATACGCCCTTATTACTACCCATAAAAGTGACTAACACGCTTACGAATGGCGCAGCAGAGGTTGCAAACTCGTCTAGATTTCTGCTATACATCCAGGTACTCACTGGGAAAAAACAATAACAAAGGCAACAACCAGTCCCGGGGAATTGCGTTAGATCAGTGCCCCTTTAATTCTTACATGATTTGTTGTTGACTCAGAACATTCGGCTGTTTCGGGATGTTTTGGGGTTGAGGACAAGAAATTTTGGGAGCCACAAATCGCTAGGAATAGCCAAGAATGCAAAAGAATCAATTACGAAGCTGTTACGGGACCTAAGTATTAATCACGAATGGATTACGATACAGCCACGAAATTGCAAAAACTTTCTCGCTGATTCAACAAATTCCCAAGAACTGTACAAATATTTGGGAATCAAATAAGATTCATTTAAGAACTTCAAGAAATGATTGAGATTTATCTACGAAAATGAAAAGTTTCCTATTCAAGGTGATTCGGGTTATTCATGGTCGTAGTGAAATGGGGGCATTAGCTAAGATGGTTTCAAAAATCTAGACCCAGATGCCTGAGTTAAGACCCCCGGCTTGGGTCCTGAACATAGTCCTCACCCTACTGAGAGGTGCGCCGTTTGAACCACTTCATTCAGCGTTGTTCTACAACCTGACTAAGAAGACAATCTTCCTCCTGGTTCTCGCTACGGCAGCACGTGTAAACGAGATACACGCGATAGATGTTACGTGTTACCGTCTTTGCCAGCCACTTTCTGCGAGATGTTGGTACTAAGTGCCATTGACACCTTCTTGCGACCTCTCGAGTGCGTATCACCTCTGACAAGAAGGCTACATGCTACACACATTGCCTGCCTGTCCCTCCCCCCCTGCCTGTCAACAGGAATGGTCACTTGATGCCGGACAGCTCTTTCTCTCTGTCAAAAACAAGCAGTAGATGCTTTAAGGTAGTTTGTCTTTATTCTCATGTTTCAAATGAGTTCAATTCCAGAGACATTCAAGTCTTAAATTTATAGAAAATATAACAATATTTTCAATTTAATGAAGGAAAGTTTTCAGACCAGGCATAACACAGTATCAATGGTCATGTGGCAACTTCTATTTTGAAGGAAATTAAGATGTGACCTTTGGACATGACAATGCAAAATGTTACTTACTGTGGATTGTCTGGTTCATTGGAATCGGATTCAAGATGGTCTATTCAGGGATATATGCCTGACACTCAAATCATAATCATTGCCGAGTTCACAGACATCATGCATGCATCCTGTCAAAGAAGCTTGGATGTTGTTGTCTCACCAAGGGCCGATTATATAAGGGCCTGTTTATAAAGACAATACGTCAACATTTAAAGAATGAATTGCATATTTCATGATGTATTAATTTGCTATAATTATGTTGGTGATTACATGTCCAGCTATGTGTTTTACGATGACTACATCACTAGGATATAATTTCATTTTTGTTTCAAACAATGCATTCTGCTTTTTTCTCTCTTGAAAAGGACCGCAAAGCAACCTTTATCTTAGGTCACCATTTAGTGTAAATTTTTGTCCAAGAATTTGCGATACCTTGTCTGTGGTTTTGCAGAATTTGAAGTTTAAGAAGCATTAATGGAACATCCAAGTTTTATTTTCAATATGACAAGTGGCAATGTTTCACACAGACTGTTTTTAACAGATGTCAGTATGTGTGTATAACTGTTTGAATGTCTTTTAATATGGACATCAATGTGAAAAAACAATGCCTTGGACATGTACACCAAAATACACTCCATTCATCATCAATAAACTTGGGTTTTATTTGGTTTCATAAGCTTAATAATACATAGATCAGTAGAATTAATGTCCTTTTAAAAATTTTAACCAATATTTTTTAAGGTTTCAAACATTCCTTTGCATGTGTAATCAGTTGGTGCAATTTGTTCAAACTGAAAAAAATTCAATGGCGGCACATTTGGGTGAAAGTGTAATTATTTACTGACAGTAGAATAGTAGAAAATGACACAAATGTGTTAGAAATTTACTATTTTTTGCAATTTATTGCAATGTATATGGGTTTGGGGTAATCCCCCCCAAATTAATTTCAATTCTTTTAACATGTTTTAGAAGGACACATGTCCCCCTGGCACAGAAAATGCATTTTGTGTATATATGTCCAAATGGCATCCAGAGGGTTAAATCCTCAATGCTTAGCTGTTATTGCTTAGTGAATAATAAATCTTTGAACTAGTTGGTTTATCTTTGTCAATGAGCCTTACTACAATCAGTCTGTCCATTTATTTTTGAATTCACATGTGTGTACACACGCCTGCTCTTAATCACTCTTTTGACAATGAGTCTGCTTATTTTTAAATTTCGATAATGACAAGATATCTCTACTGAGTCTGTTGTACGAATCCAACTATATAATTCAATGTATCACTATTAGTTGCCATGATACCATATGTTTGCAAAAAGGTGAGTTTAACCTGCCTTTCTGTTGGCATCCATCACAAACAAATGCAAAGGCCAGTCCTGAAAAAACACGGGAACACTCGCTTGCTTGACATACATCACACTGTTAGTGCTCGAATCACCTCAGGTGCTGCTATTCCACAATGAAATGCCTGGATGAGAAGACAGGAAAGCGGGAAATCGCAATTAAAAATTCTAAGGCGAGGCTGGCAGGCTCCAGGCCTGATTGTAGAAATTGTGCAGCATGAAACTCATTTTCTATGCTTTAACCACAGTGGTGAATCGTTTTGTTTGGCTGATGATTTAGCCTAGTTTAAAGGGGCACTAATCTAACGCCATTCCCCGGACTGGTTGTTGCCTTTGTTATTGTTTTTTCCCCCGTGAGTACCCGGATGATACGCAACGCAACTGAGCGTGACCAGAGACTGGGCTACCGTCTGCAAGGACAGCTAAATAAACTTGGAGGCTGGAGGCAATATTTGTTTTACGCATTTTTGCATAAACACTGATTGGTTAACTGTGATCTATAAAGATTTCGACAAAGGACACATGTTAATTAATTTCTTCAGCCTAAACAAACAGACAAAAAGAACAGCGGAGCTCATCAGATGTCATTTGGAAATACCCCAGATGGTTATAGTTTAATACTAAAAAGAGTATCCATGCAGTGAAAGGATTTTCGGATTTCGGCTTGCGTCGATAATACGATTACTACTCCCTTGTTGTCATCCACGTTTTCTCGTATAACCCTACACTTGTGTATTTGTCGTCATTCACTTGATGCTCAGTTAATGAATTTATTACAGGTGCAATTAGTGGTAGCACCACTTACATTACCTGACAAAGGTTCCCATTTGGCATTTATTGTGTCTGGGGTAATTATTCAATCTAAATCCAGGTTTGAAGTGAGGTGAAATGTGTGTTATGTAATATGCACGTGGCAGCCCAGCAAGAGATGAATGATCAGTTGATTTACTTTGTTTTGTAAATCAACGGATCGTTCCTAGTCATCAAAGGATTAACAGAAAATACGTTGATTGATTTATCACTGTTATCTTGCACAGTGGATATGTCAAGAGTGAGTGTTTACATGTCTAGGTTTTCTAATACAAAGGGAATACACTCATATATTGGCGTGAAGTGCCGCTGTAAAAACAACATACTTTGTTCAAATGGTTAACTGATAATACGTTGATTGATTGATCATTGTTATCTATCACTCAGTGGATTTTTTCGGAACCGTGGACGTTATGAAAATAGTTGTCAGCCGACCATTGAGACGTGACACCTATGTAAAACACTTGAAACAATCCAAGTGATCAGTTGAGAAACGAACACGGGTTATAATATCCCGAAACGATATATATCTTTTAAAATATTTGATTGTTAGTGAGACACGTGACATCGAATAAGTTTCTTTGTAAAGCTGCAGACGAGTGGGATATTGTTCCTTTGTGTGGATATTCATGGATACATTCCTCGAACAAGGAAGCTGCCTAAAATTTATACACATAAATTTGGTAGGTTGTAATTATGATATTTGCATTTTGTTTTCCTTCTTTTGAACCGATTCGTTCTTGTTTCTCTACGTCTTGGTTGGGAAATTCTTCAATGCGCGATAGACGTTATTTTCACAGGTCTTTTCCTTTGTAAGCGTGTATATATTACTGTCAATTTGTAAAATGTGATTCTCTCAGGCAATTTATAAAATGTGTAAATATTTCAGTCATTTCGACTAAAAAATCTGTCCAGATTGATTAAGACGATCAAAAAGGCCTACAAACATCACAACAGATTATTATGTAGGATTAGCAGCTTTTCAACGTAACATTTTCAGTCTCTTGGTGATGACATTAAACATCAAAATGTTTGGAATTTGTTATCATGATAATACAGATAGAAATGTTTTTCAGTCACTTTGTAAAATAACTGAATATTTAGACGTTTAATAAATGTGTTACACATTTGACAGTAAAAAAATATACACACTATAAAAAAAGCAATGTTCGGGTGAAATATTTACTTTGTGTTGCAAGTCAAAATAGTGTAAACGAAAATCGCAAAATTACCAAGCAAGTGACTTCGTCACCATTACCGATGCTATTTCATTTTGTTGATCAATTTGACCATACGCCCTTATTACTAACAATAAAAGTGACTAATGCGCTTACGAATGGCGCAGCAGAGGTCGCGAACTAGTCTAGATTTCTGCTATACATCCGGGTACTCACTGGGGAAAAACAATAACAAAGGCAACAACCAGTCCCGGGGAATTGCGTTAGATCAGTGCCCCTTTAAGCCTGCCCTAAAATATTAAAATCTGCAAAGTTGCTATGCTCAGTTTACTTGCTCTATAATTTTTACACCTATGAATACAGCTGAGCTTCTGTACTGTGCGGTACTCTGGATTATGATGTAAATGTTCTGTAATATAGTGTTTTTTAAGATTCAAACATTATTCATTTCTGGAATTTATGGATATGGGATACATTATCCATGACTATTATAATTATTATTCAGCTGTTATTATGATACTGGGATATGGTTACATCCAAATTCTTTTGAGAGCTAACAGACACATTGGATACCTGTAATGAGAATAATGATGAAGACAACTACAAGAAGGAAACAGTGTTATCATTATCCCCCGCCATGGGGCACACTAGAATTTGATTTGCTCATGTAGTATTTAATATGCATGGAGAGAGGGAAGGTAACTCCTGAACAAAAACATGAAGGCATCAATCTTGACAAGTTCACAGGAATCTTTTGTGAATGGCCTGATTGCGAGCTCTAAATAATTTGTTAAACCCACTGAGAGAAAGTAGTCTGGTTTGTGTATTTATTTACCATTCACATTATACCTTGTGCATCTCATTTAGGTAATGATAAAGGTTCTCAGACAACCCTGCTTAGATCTTTTTGTAAAAAATCCAAAATAGGATGACAATTTCAGTACTCTGTTAATATGGGTACAGTGATCCATCGCTACAACGCTTCCTTCGGGGTCCAAATGATTGACGAGTCATGGGTGGTAGATGACCAACAAAATAGTTTACATGCTTTGCCTACCTAACACGATCTACGTTGCACGATTCAGAGTTTGAAAAGATTTATTGAGCACTAATATGTGCTTTCAAAAAACCACATTGTATCCCTTCAGCGAATTCAGGTGAATAAACAGGTATAACAAACTTGGTCAATAAAGTATTAAATTTGACATAAAACATTACTAGACATGATGATGTACCATTCAAATTGTATTTCCTGCTCTCCAAGGCATTGTTTTATATGCTGAGATTAGGATTTCTGTGCGTATATTCTCGTAAACTAAGCAGGAAATAGCAATCAGCTGTGCACATGTTTCTTCCCAATCTACCGGTGATTCAGTTAAAAAACATCCAATGAAACTTCAAAGAATTTTGATGCAATTTATTTGTCGGAAGTATTTGTATCTGAAATTATTATTTTATCAGGAATAATATATTCCAATATCGTGTTATTTTAGTTGCAGCTTCCAGGATATATTCATTTATAATGATAAGAATCATGAGCATAGCACTTTGGTACAGATGGTATGCAGGATATTTTTTTCTGTATGGAACAGTTTGACCGGTCAATGTTGGGACTTCCTGTGCTACATGTATTTCGCTTGCGAAAACGTTATGTTGACATTAAACAGTCAAACTGCCTCAAATATGACTTTTAAGGAGTCATGGTAGGTATTTATGATATGTGTATCCATTCTCTTGCTACTTAAGTCTGTTTCAAGGCATCAATAGCGGTAATCTGACCGTGGTTGCTGTAAATAACGGTGAATTGTGTGATCTACTGATTACTTCGCATACAATTTCGCAGAAATTATTGTAAACATTATTTTAATTATTGAATGAAATCATGAATATAATTGATAAAATATATTGCCAACATTAGTCCAGATAAACAATGAACAATTTGTTTATAACCAGATATTATAATAATAGTATTAAGTTGCGTACTTCTGTTCGGATTTGTTGACTGGTATTTCCGGTGATCAGCTCCTAATGTTTTCTGAGATGTGGGGAAAACATCATGTCATTCAAAAACTTGAGTTTATGTTAGTAAATTTTGGGAGCCATGCTTTACTGTGCGCTATAACCGAGTTACCGCTATATTGAAGAGCGCAATAGCGAGGGAACACTATATGTGGATGCAAGACGACAAAACTAACACTCGCATCAACAGGGTTTATTTCGTGACGTTTAACGTAGTACAGTTTATAGTCAGAGTCTTGGCTTTAGGAACAATTGGTGACAGTTGATGACAAGTTGGTGACGAGTTGGTGACAAGTTGAAGCGTCGACAAGTTGATGATGTTCAGAAAACTACAATAAACAATAGCTTTCTGTAAATTCAGAAACATTTACCAATTTTCCTAGTATTTAACACATTCAAAATTACATCCAAAATTACATTACATTGAAATTATGCAAAATTACCAAGCACACATTTGCAAATATAATGTAACAGTTGTGTGAAATATCTAAACAATTTTGCACTAAATTAATATTTTGGCATATATGCAATTTCAGGGTGTTCAGAAATAAACATAAAACCTAACAATGAAAGGGAAAGGTACTCACATGTGTCTTTACATAGTTCAAATATAGCAGGCAGTAGGGTGAGAACCTGGCAGCATGGAGGTCCAATACACACTAGTGAGCATGTGCTTCGAAATGCATGAGCTTTGAAGAGGTCGCGACATGACCTGTGAGCTTTGACATTGCACATGAAGGTTAAGGTCACGAGGTAGTGGAAAGTTACTGAGAACATGTAAACATTGTATACATGTATCTTAGAATTGAAAAATATTACGTGGAAATTGAACTTTAGAACATTAGTGTAATAATAAAGTGTCTTAATCATTGGACCACCATGTATAATAATAAGTTAAATCAATTGTAACAATTTTAACTTGATTTCATGTCATTTCACTAACAGTTCATACTTTGAAACATTAGGAAATCTTGCATCTACACTGTATAAAGGTTCATTTATAATATTTGAAAAAAATTATGGACATATGATTCAGAAAAGAACACTACACTACACCTGTATTTGGGTTAAGGCTAACTTGTTGCCAAGGAAACAGCAAAAGGTACCAGTTCAGCATGTGTTTGTTACATATGCACAGTTTCATAATAAAATATTAAACAGTTTTCGACTTATGCTCCAGAAACGATATTAAGCACATATTTGAGTCTACGTCTGGTTTCTTGCCAAGGAAACAGAAAAAAATGTTTGTTTTTGAAATACCAGACGTTCAAAAGTCACCATTTCAGCAAGTGTTTGATACATATGCAAAGTTTCATAATAAAATATTTACCGGTAACAGTTTGTGAGTTATGCTTCGGAAATGAAACGTGGTGGACGGATGCAGATACGGAAGGGGCGGACAGACAGCACCCATTCCTATGTGCTTCTACCACTTCGTGGTGGGAGATAGTTAGCATTATCTGCTACATACCTTTGCTGACTTTTAATGCGGTCATTATACCATGAGAGCTAGTTCTGGACACAAAACAAATGCTTCATCATAAATATATACTTTCTGTTCTTGTTTTGCTCATTTAGACAAAAGAAAATCCATGATGAACGAGAAAGAGAAAGGAGAAAGCAGGAAAAGTTGGAAATAAGAGAGGAAAGGAGAAAGGAAAGAGAAGAACAAAGACGAGACAGACACTTGAAAAGAAGACGTTGTGAGGAAGAGGAGCGCATGAAGCTAAAGATTGCCATGGAGGAACGCAAATTGCTGCTGGCCAAGAGGAAACTAGAGTCGCTGCATTTGTTGACAGAGCTTTTCAACAGGATTAAGGTATGATTTGTTTCTAGCTCACCTCACTGAAAGTCATATGAGCTTTTTTGTTGGCCTGCTTGTCTTGATAAGAAAAAGAAAGGATTAGGTGTAACATGACAATCACCAGAACATGATGGTGGTGTATTATAAGGGTGCAAACAACCAATGAAGAAGACAGGTGTGTGTCGTAAAAAAAATGAATGAGTTTAGATGACTTGTTAAAAATGGGTTATGCAATAGCATTATGGCAGTGTCAGTGATCCTGCCCCATATCATTACAGACCCACCCCAAAATCTGTCATGATACCTCTGGACACATCTGAAGACATTCAACAGAACACCAGCAATTCTCCCAGTTCCTACACTCTAAATACCATCGGCTAGAATGTGTCCCTGTTTTCAACGCATATCTTCTGACGACTGATCATAACATTTATATTTCATGATTCCCTACTTTTTTTGGAGAGTATATATATGGCCATTCATCAGCCAGTTTTGGCTCTCCTGACCTAAAGTAAAGTATGCTAAAAACATGGCTAAAAAGGATCTCATCCTTGAATGCTACTTGCCTTCAGGTGTAACCTTCCCCTGGCCAGTTCTACCCCTGGGAAGGTTTGGCCTATGTCACTTCTTCCGTGGTGAAGGAATCACCTTAGCCAGTTCACCCTCACCCATGAAACAGCACACTAGTCTGCATCATTTTCCCCATCAGTTTGATTTTGACTTTCTGAAACTACAATCAGTTTAATTTCCTAGAGTTCGTAAACATATTACAGTAATTGAATAAAAATAACTTGGAAAACATCCACTCTTTGATATACACAAGGGTTAAGAAGGATTGGGTGATATAGAAGGACTTGTCTTCTTGTTATTGTTTGATATGACTCCAAAAGTTCAGTCAGTGCGAGCCTGTCAAGGCTGTGCTATACACTTCACATGAGGATAAGCACATTAAATCATAAGCCATCAATCAATTTCCTTCAGGTCTACAGGACTAAGTACAGTAGATGAAGAAAGTGTAAACAATGCCAATTTAAATAAATTACAAAGAAGAACAATGTATGAAGAATGAAGTATGAATTGTCAAAGGTAAAGGGATATAATATTGTTTGGGTTTTTGCCAGAGGAAACATTGACAAGGTTCTTTAGAGAAAGGAGAAGTAACAAGAATGTTAGTATGGGTAAATACATTTTTGTTGCATTGGTTTCATTATGTTTATTTGTTTTATTCAGTATTGTTGCTATTCATCAGTTTCTTGTTTGAAATAGACTGTAGTGATCATTATCAGTAAAGGCACCAAAGCATGATGCTATGCAATGAAAGGTATCACAAAATGTTCAGAAAAGTTTGGGTTGTATGCTTTTTTGATGTAATCTACAAGAGGTGAGCTGAAGCCCTGAACTCTGGTTTAAAGAGATTTTAAGGTATTTGTCATAGGTAAATGAATATAATGTTTTCTTTTCTACAGGAGGATAAATTTAAGGAGGATCTGGAGAGGAAGGAAAAAGAACTAGAATGTGAGAGAGTGAAGCAGGTGGAAATGGAGCGGAAAAGGAAACTAGAGGAAGAAATGAGGAAAGCTGAAGTTAAGAAAAGAAAGCAGGAAGAACTGATGTGTCAAGAAAAGGAATTAAGGGAAAAAATACTGAGAAATATTAAAGCCAAAGAAGAAAAGAAACTAGAGCTAGAAAGAGAACTTTTAAGAAAGAAACTGTCAGGAAAGCACAAACTGAAGAGTGCTGTTGTCTTGAAGAAGTGACCTATACTGACTATGGAGCAATTGTAATGAGTGCAGGGGCGGTCGGGTAGCCTAGTGGTTAAAGCGTTCGCTCGTCACGCCGAAGACCCGGGTTCGATTCCCGACATGGGTACAATGTGTGAAGCCCATTTCTGGTGTCCCCCGCCGTGATATTGCTGGAATATTGCTAAAAGCGGCGTAAAACCATACTCACTCACTGTAATGAGTGCATAACGTTCTGCCATGTTTGTTCAAGATATTGCTAAAGTAAAGCCATTTCACCAAAAATAGTATCTTCTTTCTCTGCATTGTAATAAAACCAAATTGGATAGGTTGGAAAACTAGTTTACTTTTTTGGTCACCATATACCGTATCAAATCTTAGATAAGCTGGACCTTTGATTACCAGAATTTAAATTTGTTTGTAGATTGGGGTCGGCCTTTGTAAATGTTACACTTTCATCAAACTATTTTCTAATTTGGTAAAAAAAACCTACATCATATCGCTTGTTATTGTAGCAGTAGTATAGGTAATGATGGTTCTGCCGCAACCCCACTGGAGCTGGATTTATATACCTATACTGCTACTACAGGTGGCATTTTTTATGCCAAAATGATTATGCGATTCAATGATAGTCATGAGATTATGTTAAATTGGCTCTAGCTCACCAATGCATGGGGCCAATCATTGCTTTAGATGAGCCTAAATGGTAATAAAAATATTCTTTATTATTTTTATCAATAAAGCGATATTAGACAAGTTCTTCGTTCATTTTACTAGGAGACCAGACTATATAACTACACTCTTCTTGTAAAGTGATAAGAAACAATTGATAACCGTATTTGGTTGGTTTGACATCACTGATATAATAAAAACCTTGTGGTAATTCTCTCCATTTAATAGCTTTTTCTATCTCCATTATTATATATATTTATGTAAGCATTTGTCTAAATGTGATCAAACGATAGTAAGCAATCTATTTTTAATCTCCAACCAGTTCTTTGGTTTTGGCATGGAATAATTGATGTGCTTGTTGCCTCCCCTGTTCTATGAACTTTTTTTTCTCATCTTCGCTTATACCACTAGTCTTATGAGATTTTGATCGAATCTCCTGCTTCATTGCGTTTTATTTGGTGAGTTCTGACAACACTTAACGAAACTCATCCTCGGATATCTTACAATCGGCCATTGCTGTCGAAATATGATCCTCAATGCTGTTCAACTTTACTTCGGCGAGTATCCGAATATGATCATGTTTTAATGCTTTCTTTTGCAACCTACGAGAAATGAATTTTATCGCTATTCCTGCCAGTCCCGAGACTCCGGCAGCGGCTATTTCCATGCCGAGCACGATAGGCGCAGCGATTATAGTTGATAATAAACCAACACCTGCTACACCGAGTCCCATGCCAGCTGCTACAAGCGCGGTGTCAACTCCGTCCAGAGCATTCATGGCTCTGCGATACTTTTTATACAATCCAAGTCTCAACTCCCTATCCTTCTCTATTTGATGTTTTATGTCGCTTATTTGATGTAATCGAAATCCATCAACAGTTTCCATCTTTTCAATTGCTTCATCGAGCGCCGGATATAAACTCATAGTGTATACTACGAATATATAATAGTCTTTAATTGGTCTTGCTTAAATGTTTTGAGAGTATACATTAACCTTATCAAATGTATATTATACAGCAAGAATATCTTAGTAAGAGAAATACTACCACTTTTAATAATTTGGACCCCCTCGAGGGTTGCAATGGGCGATGCTCCGATATGAATAATACTGCAACGTTGACGCTCGTGTTTCTTGAGCCATTTAATCGATAGACCTGGTAATATTTCGAAGGCATCTACCGGTGCATCTCCGAACAAGACTTCAATAATAAGCGTAGAAATATTAGGTATTGCACTCAAGTTAACTTTAATATCATCGAATTCTGTAACCAAATTTAAACTAACATTTTGGACTGCCGGGCGACTATATAACATATGACCTGGGTTTTCTGGCAGGGGAGTGACTAACACACTTTTTCGTTTTGACGGGATATAAGCCGCGAGTACGATACCACTATTTATTATCTTAGTTAAATTATGTCCCTTACCCATCATCACATAAGGTGGGGTAATGACGATATTCAGTAGCCACTCGATGTTTGCTTCGACCATAGTCCATTTATTCTCACCGTAGAGAAAAATATTGTACGAAGTGTTTTTAAGGAGTCTACTAACGTCGACATCGCTTAAATCTCCTAGATTACCTGTGAATGCAACTTCTGTCCGCTTGTATAAATTATCGTGTAAGTGTAAAGCGTATAACTTACCATCGGTACCCGGGTTTATCGAATCCTTCTGTGTCTTCGAGATCGGAAAGTGCAATTGTATTACATTTTCTGAGCGTTCCAGGGCCTGATGCATCAACCATTATTTATGATATGGAGTGTTACACTTAAGTATCCTATATGTACAGGTTGGTGTTTACAGGTTGGTGTTTTACATCTAATACAGAAATTTTAAGGTCTGAAATAATACCCCGCTTCAATTTTTTATATTGTAATGGTGAGAAAGATTCCGTTCTACCGCTATTATATTTTTCATTTTTCACTAGAATAGATCTGAGCAGAGTTGAAGGACTTTCTAGTTGAATATTATCCGTCGTGCTTATTTGATCAAGATGGATACACAACTCTTTATAGGGAACTAAATCGGGTAATGTATCTCCATTCACTGTTTTGTTGGGTGATAATGATACTGGCTGTCTAAATCCAAGTGTAATTGCTAAGTTCTCGTGAAGAATTACACTTGTTTCTCCAGTGCTTAAATTCACTGTCCCATTCGACTCATTTTGTGTGAGACTAATTCCATTAGGCTTAAAAATTTCATCATTGAGTGAGCATAAGCCGTAATACCCATCAGGTATAGTAATACTACCTCTTTCATTTATTACCACTATCCTATTATTTCTTTTCACAGCATTTATATTGGTCCACAGCGTTACTTCTCCCATAACAGTGCTTGATCTTCAATCGCCAGCAGTGGTTTATTCGCAGTGGTTTATTTTTTGTCACCTAATCTGATTGGCTGCCTGAGAGTGGAGAGTTGTGTCATCGTGTTTTGATTGGCTGGCTAAAAATAATTGACGGCACTATTTTCGGATCGGGGATACCCGAGGTCGTCTAGTACAGGAAATCCCCAGCAGGCAAAACATTACCGTAGTGACAATGTTTCCATTGCCGAAAGTTGATGACCGAAGGAAAGTTTGTGGGGGAAGAAGGGGTATGATATATGGAGATATATCACAGAATTTCGGCTTCCCAATGTACCAGATTCAGTTGCAGAATGAGAAGACGGTAACCGAAGCGAGATACCGCATCGATATTACGGGACCAGGGGAGCAACTCTGGTACATTCTTTACTGGGCGTTTTCAAGGCTAATAACAAAGCTCATGAAACAGTTAATTAATTCATGTAAAAATACCGATGAAATAGTGAAACAAACCATATTGTTTGGTATTTTTAAAAAACAACAACTGTCAACCACATAAGAAATGTCACGTTCCAACAAAGTTTTGATCTAGAGCCGATCGATAAAAAACATATTTCATAGATATATTAAATTAATCGAGACTTAAATTTCATATTTTAAGAAAATAAACACTCAGATAATTTGAATCTAGAGCAATACTCAATTTTAATGCAGGAAACGATCAATCTTTGCTGGACGGACCGTACATCTCACGACCAAGATGTTTTGCAACCACAGCAGTTGTTTCCCCTTTCAACAGGTGGAGTTTACCAAGATCAATATAATTAATATATTTTGGCCTATAATTATTTGGTATTTTTTAAACATTAAGACTTCAATTATTTAAACATACTATCTCAGGACAATTAAGAAACTCATTATGAAAAAAACAACATTATATATTAAGTCATACCTAAATCTAAATAAACTCCAGAAAGTAATATATGTATTTATATTTTTTCTTAACTATTTTGATTTGTTATAAGGGAGCAGACAAAATGATGAAGATAAAGATGGTGGGCACCAATCAACCTTTTTTAAGTATTTTTTTCGAAACCAATATTCTTTTTTTTTCAACAATGATGTACATTTATGCATCTTAAAATATATTGTGTATTTTAGATAGGTTGAAATAATCTCAAAATTAATTTCTTATTATAAGTTTTAGGTAGAAACTCAATATCACAGTCAATTATTTTCAGAATTTACACACAATACAGAGTATTAAGACATGTAGAATTAGGTTTGTCTCAAGTATATTCTTTAAACCAAAGATTTATTATTTACCATGATTACTGAAAAAAAACACTTCTTTAGAAATGCATTAGGAATGTCTAATTTTAATTTAAATACTTTTTGCCCAAAAAAATCACATATGAACAGGTCACTCAAATACATATTTATTATTATGTCTTGTTTTCATGAAGATAAAAAGAATGTTTAAGAACATGTTAATTTTAAACTACCTTATCAGTAAGTCTTAATTCTAATCTGATAAAATAACAAAAGAATAAAGTTTGGAGGTAACTGTTGCAGTAAAATTACAATGTTAAATTACAAGGGTATTAAAATGCAAATATTTGTAGAACTACTGAAATGATAATTTATTGTTTACATACTATCCTATGTATTTATGGTTCACACACAAAAAATTATTGTGCTTGTCAAATTCACATTGTTTCTTGTCATTCACAAATATGGGGAAATTAGATGACTCATTTAGTAACATTTGGTGTCATGATGTTAAATATTATGTTCAAAAGAAAAACTGTCAACTGAAAAGGGTTTTTTTTATATCATAAAAACACATGGGCTCACAATGTTCAGGAACAAAACAAATTGTAAAAAAGATGACATGAAATATTCATCATTTTACACATTAAATTATTCACTGTAAAACTAGTTTTAAAGAGGTACATTCGTCCAAAAAATTTACAATCCATTGAAGGATTTGAGAAGATGTAATCAGCTGATCAGTTGCCTGAGTTGGTAATATTATAAAATCTTGCCTGATCAATCCTGCTGACAGTTCCTTTGGGCACTTGTTTTTCGTTAACAATAGTTCACAATATATAAGACAATATTTAATTTCCTCTTAATTGGGTTTATAACATTTGTTTCTAGCGAACAAATAAACGAATAACGTATTTACATACACTAAAAAGGTGGGCCTATTTAGTGTTGCGCATTGAGAATGATAGTCACGGCGAGACGAATGCAAATAAAGTTATGGGCCAAGAAATCCAAAACCATTAACAAATATCAAATCACATTACTAATTCTCAAAACGTTACCCCCATCAGCTTTTAATAGTTAACAAAAAACAACACGAATGCTAACAAGTGGCTTGCCTGTCACGGAAACTTCGTTTGAGTTGTCTTCGCTAGAACCTTTTTACCTGTTTATGTTACAGTTGTCTTACTGAGCTTATTCGAAAACGAGGCTGGGGGGAATCCCGAGTGGTTACTAAACACGGGAAATCTTCAACTACGAACTCGACTTTTTATGGCATATTGTTATGGGAGAAAAAGGATTAACCACTGTGTTCAGTTGTTACCGAAAAATCTACACACTCGTGATTAATCTGTCACAATTAGAACTCGGCAAAGCCTCGTTCTAATCGTGACAGATTAATCACTCGTGTGTAGATTTTTCGGTAACAACCGAACACAGTGGTTAATCCTCTATGTCACAGATAGCGACTTCGAGCTTACCATCCGAGTTATCGATAGTACGAAGCAGTTGAATAGACTGACCATTTGTTATTCCCAGTTGAATAGGCTGACCATTTGTTATTCCCGGGAGTGTAACATACATATCAAATATACAATGATACTATATCATAACTTAAATATGGAATCAACCATTATTTATAATATGGAGTGTTACACTTAAGTATCCTATATGTACAGGTTGGTGTTTTACATCTAATACAGAAATTTTAAGGTCTGAAATAATACCCCGCTTTAATTTTTTATATTGTAATGTTGAGAAAGATTCCGTTCTACCGCTATTATATATTTCATTTTTCACTGGAATAGATCTGAGCAGAGTTGAAGGACTTTCTAGTTGAATATTATCCGTCGTGCTTATTTGATCAAGATGGATGCACAACTCTTTATAGGGAACTAAATCGGGTAATGCATATACACTCACTGTTCCATTGGGTGGTAATGTTACTGACTGTTCAAATCCAAGTGTAATTGCTAAGTCCTCGCCAATAAATATACCTGTTTCTCCATTGTTGATTTTCACTGCCCCATTCGACTCATTTTGTGTGAGACTAAATCCATTAGGCTTAAAAATTTCATCATTGAGTGAGCATACGCTGTAATACCGATCAGGTATAATGTAAATGCCATCATCTATTTCACCTGGTATAATCACCTCATTATTTATTTTCACAGCATTTATATTGGTCCACAGCGTGTAATACGTTATATCGCATAGAGCGACTTCGAGTTGTCCATCCGAGTTATCGATAGTATGAAGCAGTTCAATAGACTGACCATATGTTATTCCTGGGAGTGTAACATACATATCAAATATACAATGATACTATATCATAACTTAAATATGAAATCAACTTACATTACTAATCAATCGATTATAGTAACTGCCTCTGGTGCTGAATTTTTCGTTAAATTCCCCGATATCTTTGGAAAGTACAGGGTCATGGCAACTAGCGATAAAATGGTGCACGATTGGTTTCACAATCCGATGCAATTTTGGCAGAATCAGTTAAACTTTGCCATATGGTGTGCCACAACGGGATGTGGCGTATCTCTTTATTCCCCAGGATATATGCTAAATAAGTCTGTTATAACATTTCATGTGTACTATCAGATTAGACGTATACTTAAAGAAATTAGTGCTCCATTACCGCAAGATCGAGCGTGGAATTCCACAAATAATAATTATGATAGGTCCACGTATGAGCATATTTGTCAGGAATTTAATGTTTCTACGAGTAAAGATTGGCGTATTAAAGGAGCAAACCATGGCCTTGGTGTTCCTTACACAGGGGAAATATCCGTCAAAGAAGAAAGCGATTATTCATATAAAGAACTTAATAAAGGTAAAGTTGATTTTCGTAAGTTGGTGCGTACCAGCAAACTTTACTCAAGAATATATGATTATTTTGAAAAAACACATAAATGGTATAAAGGCTTGGAACTTTCGAGTAACGATTGGAGAGGGGATATTATGAGTTTTAAGAGTGGTTTAATTGATATTGTTACAAAATTTATACAAATGAACGATACCGCAAACGCTTGGAATGAATTTCTTAATGATAAAACGGAATTTTACTAACCCAGGATTTGTAAGAGTTAATGAATTGATAAGAACTTATGTATGGGCAATTCTCGGTGCACAATCGCAAACACGAACGTCCATTATCGGTTCTGGGACGGCGCTCGATGCGCAAGAACAGTTTGTCTCAAACGTGGAGGACGCCATTAATTCACCAGTTAACATAACATCATCTATAAAGCGTTTTCAAGATGTATTCCAGTACGCTCAATCCAAAGTGGACTACGTTTATGCACCGGGGCTATACATGTCTCCGAGTAATATGGAACTTAAGATCGGTCAAGTGATAGGCTATAATAATAAAATTGTTATTGTTACCGATCAACAAAAACCAGGTATAAATTCAGATATTAACGTCGAATTAATAACGCAAACAAACACAGGCGAAAAGGGAATAGTCAAGCCACAAACACCACATGTTTCACAACCATCTACTAACGCACAAGTGTCACCGCATATTGTGGCTAAAAATCAACAACATATCGATGAAAAATTAGCGCTTGTATTAGGTGGAGTCGCAGCTGGTTTACTCATGATTTGGTTGAATAGTTCTTAGCGAACTGATTTGGTTAAATAGTTCTTAGCGGATACGTACAACAGCCCTGCGATTGCTGTGATCAGTGCCCACAAGTTTTGACCAAACCAAGTGGTGGTCTTAGCTAATAAATTCAAGAGCCAGGAAACAACACTCCCTATTATACCGGGAAGTGCGGCCGCGGCTTTCTCAGCGAGCTTTCCCAGTGCTGAGCCTAATGCTTTTAAATGCTTTTTTATCCACTCTTTTATACCATCCGACGTAGGTGGTGATCCGCCACCACCTGTACCACCTGTGCCACCGGTTAACGCGAGAGTCAAAGTCGATATAATAAATCTCAACGCGGTTAAAATACTGGCAATGGTTATTCCCTGTTCTCTGAACACTGTTTTAATGTTATGGGCCAGTGTAGTGTCATCGTTGAGGACTTGATCGATAGTTTCTCGATTTCGACTGATTTGCGAAGTGCCTTTCTATTACTGGAAGCTGCTTCGAGGCAGGCCGAACTTTCGTCTTCAAAGTTATGCAATCTTTCCGCTACGCGGCGTCTACTGAACTCATCGCCCGCCTGTTCAAGTTTATGTTCTCGTAAGCTATATCCTTGTCGATTTGGGATATCTTGGCCGTTCTCCCCGCATTGTTGGCATTGCCTTGTCAAGACCTCGTAATTCCCTAATACTAAACTCCGAGGATGGTACCTGTAACGTGGAATAATCGTAATAGATATCTAAGATTTCTCCGAGTCCGTCCGAGGCCACCATCGAGGAAGCTTCCAAATTATCTGTGTTGTTAACAAGTTTATCACGCACAGTCCGAAGAGCTTTAGTAGTCTTCCCGGAAAGTCGTGAGTAGTCCACAAAACCTAATTCATCACGAACAGTGCCGATACCGTGTTTAGCGGCTATCGTAGACAAGGCTAGGGGCTTACGAGTACGATAATGCATAAGGTCAATATCAGGTTCGCCACGCAGTCGCAATATTCCTTTACTATCTATCTCAAACTTTGAATAGTCATGACCAATAGGACTATCATCTTTAAAGGTATCGTAATAATCATCAACGGCTGGTTTCAAAAGCTCATCATTTACGGTTGGGTTCAAAAGTTCTCGTTAAGATTCATAAAACTGGTTCCATCAATATCGTCGATTGGATTCTGGTTATCAAAGTCATCAAAGGTATCTAGATCGAAATCAGTCATTTTTATATTAAACATAGGGTACATGTTTTCAATATAACAATGTCTTTGCAATACGGATGCAAGTTAAACCCACAACGTAGACTTCGAGATCCATTAGGGGTCAAAGCAATTCATCAGTCTGTAACTATAACTAATAACCCTAGTACCATCGATCAGAATCAAACGCTTCTGGTTCGCTTTCCTTATCTCGGCGCACACGATGTGTTAGTTCCGGGAACTGTCTGACTAGCATTTACGATTATTTTGACTTCTACCGACGTTAACAGGGAGCCCGTTCAGAACATAGGTCGTGCTATCTTTAAGAAAAATTGCGATTAAAATTAGCGGTAATGAAGTTTTGAGTATTGACGATAGCGATGTATACTATTGTTACATGGATCTCTGGAGAACGGATAAAGAGCGGGAAAACTTACAGTACCAAGGTATTTGTAATAAGAACACATTGAGACTGTGCGTGGGCGCTGATAATGGTGATGATACCGTCGTTAAAGATAAGGCCGTTGCCGACGCATTAGGTAACCAATTCTATGTTCCCCTAGACTTTGAATTACTAGATTCCCACATGCCCTTTTATCAAGCATCCCTAGGCATCAAGCATCCCTAGGCGATACGTTAGAATACGAACCTTTAAGGACTACGGTAGAGTAATCAGAGCTGCTGAAGATGCTAGCTATTCCATTGACAATATCTCGCTGGAGTACGATATGATAATGGATCCCGAATTAGCCAGACAAATTCGTAACCATTATACAGGAAGTTTAGCAATTTTGTACGATCGCGTGCTGTGACACCGAAAGATCACGAGGGACAAAAAAGATACGATGTGGAATATCAATCTAAACATCCCCACGAGGTCGTTGAAGGGTATTTTAATGTTGTTCGAGGACCCCTCCGATGGGTTTAAAAGAAATACCGAGAAGTTCTACAATCCCAAGATTACAAAAGTAGAATTGACTATCGAGGGCGTTCCTAATCAACTATTTAGCCAAGGAATGCTAGCCTATAACCAGTGGGATGAGATTAAACAAATTCCTTCTATAAAACGTTCCCCGGAAGTTATCGCGGTCGTGAAAGATCTGTCTCTCGGGAGTGTATCGATGGGTGAATACCTCACCACAAGGTACGCGCTATGGCTCGACATGCGAACCACGGACGATGACCAACTACACGGCAGTGGGAGGAGAATAGAAAATGCTAGCGAGGGTGTCACCATACAGATAACGAAGCTCCAGGAAACGGCTGGTAATGGATGCGCAACTTAATATACAGAATGGGCGATTCGTGCAAGCAATCTATTAAAAATCTTTATCATAAAGATCCGCACTGCGCTATCATATGCGGGCAAACGGGCTGCGGAAAAACAGCTTTTATTCCAGATATTTTACAAAGTCATTATCGGGACGTTTTCGATCATATTATTATTCTGTGCCTGACTATAAGCGTTAATAAAACATACCTATCGAGAAATTGGGTAATGAATGACGACGGGGTACACAGAGTCGATCCGGGCGATCGTTTACAAGACTGTTTACGAGTATGTCACGAAAAATACAAAGGAGAATCAACCCTTTTCGTAATAGACGACTGCAGCGCGAGTAAAGAACTCACAAAAAAGAAAGATATGCTTTCGTATTTAGCATTCTCCGGACGGCATACTCAACGGCATAAAAGTACCAGGTACCTTCCCTAAATGGGATCTATCTATAGTATTGTCAGCATTGATGAAAGCACCATATGAACCCATGAGTAGTGTGACATTACTATCAGCCTCCAAGAAAACTGCTTTTCTCCTAACCATGGCTACGGCGGCTCGCATGTCAGAACTCCATGCTATTGACATCTCCACTGTAACTCATACCCAAGAATGGAAAGCAGAGTCGTTCAGATCGCTCCCTGAATTTATTGCCAAAAACCAGTCGTCAACCTTCGGCCCACTCGGACACAGGCAATACACAATAACAGCCCTAAGTAAAAGTGTGGACAGATTGCTTTGCCCCATAAGAGCCTTGAGATATTTTATTACAGCAACTCAACCCCACAGAAAACAGAGAAAACGCCTATTTATCTCTTGCAAGCCCTCATCAGAAAAGGACATCAGAAAGGGCACTGTAGAGGGATGGCTAAAATCAGTTATCACAGATAGCTATAAAATGGCACAAATCTCCACTCCGATTTGGGGTAGCTGCAGACCTCACGAAATCAGAGCACTGGCAACAAGCCTAGCCACATGGAATACTGCATCCATCGAACAAATCGTGGCCAGCTGCCAGTAGAAGTCCCACAACACTTTTTCAAACTTTTACTTTCGAGACATACAGGCCGATCTAAATGGACTATACACTCTGGGGCCCTTGGTGGCTGCCCAGGTGATGACAACACTGAAATCAGAGATCGAAGGATTAAGTGATATACGGTAATCTATATGATAGGAACGTCAATGTACTACCACTGGAAGTGACGTCATGGGAGTCATCACACCGGAAAAACGTTAAGATACGTTAAATATCACTATCCAAAAGGGCATAACGGTAAACTACGTCATAAGTGATACGAGAGAATAGTGACACCGGAAGTGGCGTCACAGATGACATCATCACCGGAACTGACGTCACAGATGACGTCATCACAGGAAGTGACGTCACTAAATGTCTAAGTATCACAAGGGAATATACATATACCCTTCACAAGACGTCTTGAAAATTCTATACGTCTAAGTCTTGTAAGTAGACTATTAGACACATCCGTTTTAAGACCCCTTTTGGCATATAATCCTTGGTTTTACCACTCCACTAGCCAAATATCTATGGGATGCTAGATACCAGAACCCACCGGTCCCTCTGGTGTATACTGGCACTGATGTGATAGAGGTGAGGTATTCACAAGAATGATCAAACAATAGTTATCATTGTGAATAATTTTAAGAATACTACCTCTATCACATCAGGAATTAATCCCTCCCACCTCCCCAAATATCTGCATCTAGTTGATGAGAGTAATGGGTTGAAAGAAGTGACTAGATTCCCGTCTTGAGCATGCGCAGTGGCGCCTCTGGCAAGGGATAGGGTTTCCCTCACAACTATGGATATGTTGGCAGTGTAGTGGACGTCTGTTGAAAATTTATAAAAAAATTATAGTGTGGTTCTCAGCATAAACAGGAATTTATGGCACTGATGTGATAGAGGTGGTATTCTTAGAATTATTCACAATGATAACCATTGTTTGATTTCTATATTGTTTGGTTTCTAATCCTACATAATAATCTATTGTGATGTTTTTAGGCCCTATTGAACGTCTTAATCAATTTTGGTCAATCTGTTGAAGAAATGGACAGATTTTTCAGTCAAAATGACTGAAATATTTACACATTTTTATAAATTGTCTGAGAGAATCACATTTTACAAATTGACTGTAATATATACACGCTTACAAAAAAAATTAGACTTGTGAAAACAACGTCTATCGCGCATCGAAGAATTTCCGAACCATGACGTAGAGGAACAAGAATGAATCTGTCCAATACTACTGCAAATGAAGGAAAACAAAATGCGAACATCATAATTACAACCTTACAAATGTATGTGTATAATTTTTGGCAGCTTCCTTGTTCAAGGAATGTGTCCGTGAATATCCACACAAAGGAACAATATCCAAAACGTCTGCAGCTGTACATAGAAACGTATTCGATGTCACAAGTAGTATAGGTAATGGGGGTTGTGAAACAAGCGTTGTGGCAAATATATTTACCGGCACCGCGTTATATACTGAGGAAGAAGTTCGATATTTTTACAACGAATGAAGTTCATCAGGCTGACCAATGGCCTAAGCTATTTCAAGTAGATCCTGGTCGCGAGTTTTATGGGATCGATAACTAAACTGTTAACAAAGCACGATGTCGAAATCGTCCGTGGTGAAAAAGAGGCCCACCGTAGTCAAGCTATCGTCGAAAGATTTAACAGGACATTAGCGGAACGTTTGTTTGGCTATCAGTATGGGATCGAAATGAAATCCGAGCGATTGAGATCAACCGAATGGGTGTCACGATTATCAGCCGTTGTATCAGCGCTGAATAATGAAGTAACAAGATTAATAGGGAAGAAACCATCCGATGCTATTAAAATGAAATCTGTGACTTCCTAATCTTCAGCACCGAGGAGAGGCAAAGAACGAAAACTTCCGGATAGAGTAAGGGTAAGATATTTATACCAGCCTGGTGAACTTGAGGGAGGCCTACGTCGCGCAACCGATCCCATATGGTCCCTTAAGACAAATAACATTAGTCGATTGGTTACGAAAGAAGGAGAGCCTATTCTTTATTATCTTCAAGTTGGACCGGGTAGGGCATTTGTACGAGGAGAGTTGTTCATAGTTCCCGACGGTACGGTATTACCACCATAACCATAAGCATAGGTAGTTACACCATCATTATCAATCCATCTCTTTGTATCTAAGGGGGATAATGATGTCTTGTTCATTCTTAATCCATATATCCTATGATCGTAACTTCTTAAAGAGTTCATCTCGTGTTTGAACGTTCTACCGTTGAATAATGCTTCTTTATACTGTTCGTGTCTGATATGCTTTTTTACCACATACTTCTTAACACCCTAAGCTTTTCTTATCTCTCCATTATCGGACTTTTTTATAGAATACATCTTAGGTCTTAATCCTACATACTCCGCTATAGGAGTCCCAGCACATTCATCCTTCATCTTACCTAACACCTTTTTATTTACTACGCTGTGCAGTGGATTATCTTTTGGGTAATCGCTCGTGTCGTACATATCTATTTTTTCTGCCATATCTTTATACACATCCTCGGTTTGTATTTCCATCAACAAAGAATCTGTGTCGGTATATAACACCTCGCATCTATCGCCGTATTGCTTCTTAAGTTCGTTGTAATAAAAGTCATACATTAAGTGTTTTGACAAGTCGAGAATACTCATACCGACGTACACCAGTCTGTTGAATTTTATATTACTCTTCTGCATATGCAACGCGGCTAAGTCGTTATAGAATATCTTGCTTCTGTTAAAAGCCGGACTGGCTATAAGTTTCCTGAGTCTTTCTTCCTCATTAGATCTGACTAATTTAACATCAACACGCTTCCTTAGATTCTCCATAGTTTTACCAAATACCGAGTTATTCATGAGCTTATATAGATTCTTTTCGAAATCGCTGGTAGCTATCTTTCCTAAATCTCTGTTCAGCCTTATATAGGGCTCCATCCAAGGACTTTGATCAAACTTTAGAACTCTGTGTATTTTCTTAAGTTTCATACCTAACGATAGATACAACTGAAGATTTCTGTAGTGAACTATATATTTTGTCTTATCCATCAAATTTGGTACGAGTTTTTCTACGTTAGCTAACCTACTATTACCCATCATGGAGTGTTGATATTCCGACATCCAGTCTTTATTAACCATTAATCTTTCGGGAGCTAGCGGATAACTGTTATGGTCTTTATGTAAGGAATTTGGATATTCCAAGTCAACTTCTAGTATGTACCCTTTATTCTCATCATTATTATGGATATTAATAACATTGATATTATCGATATCATTGACCCACTCAAAACCACCCGTGGGTAAAGGTTGACTCATAGCCATTCCGTACAAATTGTTAGCGTGGAGATATAATATGTGAGTGTCGGGTTTACTCGGATCGTATCCTTCCACTAATTTATTATTAGCCTTAGAATACCTTTTCGCTGCCATCGATATACCACCTCTTAATCCTTTCTCAATAAACAAGTGCATATCGTAATCTGTGAGTAGTTTTAGTTCTACGCCGGTCTTCTTCAACAATGCATCCCACGATAGTCCGGGACTGGAATAGTACCATGCCAGGTCCAAGCCGTATTGTTTTAAACATGTCTTTCTAAATATCTCGAATATATCAGCGAGTAACAGTACATCGGTTATTAAGTACAGATCGTGATAATCGCCTAAATTCTTACAACCTAATTTATCCCAGACCGTCAGAGCGTGTTCATAATCGGCATCTGTTATTCTAGATTCTGTTAAGTTACTATAGAATGATTCGAGGGGTGGTAATTCAGTTTCTTCGAATCTAGACCAATCATCCGTATATTTGTAAGGATATACACCTTTTCTCAGCAACAAATGACGAGTTATCTTATCGGTATATTGATTTGTTATTGCAAAGTCATCGGGATTGTTCGCATTAGCTAAATTGTCCAGGGAAGATAACAGAAACCGTACGGAGTCTATGAATCTAAGCCCATTACTTTGCGTTATTCTAGATTTCCCATCCTTGTCCCTATAATGTATAGGTTTAGTCAACGAGAACGATATGTATTTTCCATATTATTAGGAATGCACGTTAAACCGCCGTCGGTCTTTGAGATAGCTTGCATAATGAGATGTGAATCGTATCCCCTAAGGTTGTGAAACACAACGGGGATGGGTATTGTTTGAGAATTCATTTTAAGTTCAAGTTACACTCGTTATGTGCGGCTCCCCGATAATTACCCGTGACGTGACAATGATCTCTTACAGAATCCCCATCCAGGGGTTTATTACAAACGTGACAACTCGTTGACTTCTTGTGGGCCCTCCAATTATCCCTCGTCATACGCATGGGTTTCTTACACGATAATTTTTCCCTGATTATTCTCTCTTCATTTTGTAGATATTCTAGGAACTTTCCCGCTGCATCGGGACCTCTGTAAATCACGGGAGTGTTTGTTTTCCTATCATTCCTTACAACTATATATCCAAACCCACAAGGAATATGTTCTTGAGTTTTGTACGTAAAACTACTATCATTATTGCGTTCGGTACTTTCTATGGGCTTGATAAGCGCTTCGAAGTCTGCGTAAATTACGTACGGTACTGGCATTTGATTACAATAATGTTCAAATTTTAATATATTTTTTCCCTCTTTAGGCATATCGATCCTGATAGCATTCTGTCCAACACCTCTACAGTCTTCTTTATGCGCTTCTAATAGATCTTGTCTGCTGTACCCATGTAGGCATCTTTCGCAGAAATATTTCTTTTCCTTATGTTTTGTTTGATCGTATAGCACCCTGTTTAAACTCTTTATCCATGATATTTTCCATCTTTTTCGATCAAAAAATGAATTGATTCTGGGAATATGTTCCGGAGCGGAGCTTATCCTGTGTACAACAATTCCTTTAGAATGTCCGAAAACATTTATAGCTAAATTATTTTGCTTTTCCACCTTATCAATTTGCGATATTGGTGTAGGTTCGTCTATACCATCGAAGTTGAGTCCATCGTTTTGGGGATAGCTAGAAGGTCTATCCGGATTTTTGTCTACGGGGAACAATGCAGATCTTATCATCATTCTTAAACAATCATCGGATTTATTTTTTACGTTAATTATGGCTTTTTTCTTCTTATAATACGGGGGTTAACCTATATAAGATCCACCTTTGAAAGGCATATAATTCGCTATATCTGAATATAAACTATCGATTTTATCCACACCCCAACCAGAACCTATTATTAGTCCAGCGTTCTAAAGTTTCCTGTATCCTCTGAATTGATGTATCTAATGATGCGTTTATAGTATCGGATTCGGTTATAACTTCTTGATTGCTACGGAAATATGGTTCTGCATATTCGACGCTATCGTCTGTGTTACTTTTACTCAATGACACTTTAATCGTCAGCTGGTATTTTATACTATGTAAATCATCTAACTCCTCGTTAATTTTACTCGATATGATGGGCTTAATATCGTTAACATCCATGTTGGAATTAATATCCATCTTCCAACCTCTTAGATATTTACCAACGCCGGCGGATATGGGTACAAATATTAATTCTTGTTGTTGTTGAATATCGTCATCATTATCAATATCAACATTATCAATATCATCAACATCATCATTATCTAGTAAAGCGATCAATTCAGCTTACCGAGTACGGTAATCAATTCAGCTTTTCTCATTCGAGAATATCCACGTAGGCCACTTTGCTTTGCCATAGCTTTTAACTCTCTGACAAAAACCATTGTGGTTGAATGGTATATGGAAAATGAGACAAATGTCTAATTGGTTGTTTTCATATATCTAAATACATATTCTCCCCAACCTATTCCTCTCATTGATGTAATCTCTCTTCCTAGCATAAATAATCTGGTTCCTGACCCTATCAGCACCGTGTTTCTTACATAAACAATAACGACCTTTGACCCCTATCCCTCATTCAGAACACGTATAGTTTATGTGTCCACGCTTGATGTAATAATTGTGTATACCGCAGTAAATATCAACACAGCGTCGATTACATAGAGTCGTCTTCCCCATGAGTGTAAACTTGCAATTATTCATGGTTATACATCTATCATATCATTATGTCTAAATGCAAATCACAGCTACACTAGTGAATAGCTGAAAATCAATACAGCAGATAACCTAATAATCACAAATGCGACCTCGCGGTCTTTCTGAGCCTCTGACGGTGTATAAAACTGACTCATTGTTGGTCTCGGTATTGGGTCTAGTTTTTTCCCCAAAACGAGGTAGTATTCGTGCATGGCAGATTCAACATCATTAAACGTTTGAATTGAATGTCTTTCCTTAATCAGTTGTTCATGAATAAAGTCTAATCTCTTAATTCTCTGCCGCGCATATAGTGACTGGGCTGCTTGGAGTTGTTCTAAAGCTCTGTTATGTCGTTTACGCTCCTCTTCAACTTCTTTAGCGTTTGATTCCCTCATACTGGAAAATAAATAATTACTCCCCGAAAAAGCTACAGCATTAACAACAGCTCCACCGACCATCATCGCAATTGATGCCATATTTATATGAATATAAATATTCAAATGTTTAATTATTTCATTATGTCTTCCGGGATAAGCCCTTGTTTGATGAGCATACCCTTCGTTGCCATAGCCAATCCAATATCCATAACCATCATACCTATGTCATAACCATTAAAATCTAGCTTGGGAGGTGTGGCTTTAGTAATCATTTTAGCCATACGAGCATAGCCAATGGCCAAGCCGGTGACCACCGCTGAATGATACGTTGCGTTTACCAACATTTTACCGTCTGTAACTGGAGTAGTCATGCTTCTTATAGCATTATATGAGGACTAACTCTCTAATTGAACTTGTTGTTGCTTCGGGGGTGACGTTTTCTCTTCTCTGGTCTTATAAAAGAACCATACGGCCGCTATACCAGCAACTCCTACTAGTGCCCATGTTTTAATCGGATAAATATTTGAATTATTTATTAATTTCGCTTTCCTCGCCAGTCCTCCCTTCCTTCCTGCGGCTATTTTTGGGGGGTTCTTAGTAACTCTGGGTTGTTGTTGTGGTTCCTCATTCACTTGTTGTTCCGTTTCCGCAATCTGTTGTTGCGTTTCCGCAATCTGTTGTGGTTCCTCTTTCACAATCTGTTGTGGTGTCACCTGTTGAGTCTCCATTATTATTAAGTGGGCACGTATGTTTAAACTGACAATACCTAGCCGTTATTAAAGCTGTGGTGAGTGGAGCTAAAAACATTCCGAATCTATGATAAAACTCACATCATGCGATGTTCTGCCGGGATGGGGAGAAACGTACTAGCTACGACTGTGTATAGTTGTAATATAGACGACCCTATCGTTTTAGCCATGGTAGCTCCCAGTCTAGACTCGTAATGTGCGTACAGTTTTTTAATCTCTTCGTCGGTCATGTTATCAATTTTTTCGATGGTATAATTTTCTCCCAAATATTGGGAACATTTTCCACCGGCTACCAAAGCCGCGAGTCTTTCTCTATGTTTATCTAAAGATTTATCTACATCAGGCTCTTTGAGCATTTGTTCGATGAGTTCGTCGCATTCCATAATGTAATACCTAAGGAGATATTTAAGTCTAACATAATATAATATGACATATCCAATACATCCCGTAATAATGAACTGTTGCGAAAGAATGAGGATTTCGAACCACATTATGTCATATTAACCGCTAATGTTCAGTTTGCTACATTTTGCTATAATTTTGCTACATTTTGCTACATTTTGCTACATTTTGCTAAGCAATTGCATAAGCAGCTGGTTGATCGGTTTTTAATACGAGTTTACAGTGCTTCGTTGCCGCTAACAGTTTTCTGACTTTATCTCGTTCAACCTTGGTATAAATGACATCATTTTCGCGTAAACATTCCTGGAATGAATCTCGATCTTTGCAATGAAAGAGTGCTACCCATTTGGTCTGCTCTCTGAGATCTTTCAGGACAGAGTTGTATTTTTGAGTAAGTACCCAAACGCTATGTTGAGTATGCTGTCCGGAGAATGCTAAATACGAAAGCATATCTTTCTTTTTTGTGAGTTCTTTACTCGCGCTGCAGTCGTCTATTACGAAAAGGGTTGATTCTCCTTTGTATTTTTCGTGACATACTCGTAAACAGTCTTGTAAACGATCGCCCGGATCAACTCTGTGTACCCCGTCGTCATTCATTACCCAATCTCTCGATAGGTATGTTTTATTAACGCTTATAGTCGGGCACAGAATAATAATATGATAGAAAACGTCCCGATAATGACTTTGTAAAATATCTGGAATAAAAGCTGTTTTTCCGCAGCCCGTCTGCCCGCATATGATAGCGCAGTGCGGATCTTTAGGTAAAAGATTATTAATAGATTGCTTGCACGAATCTCCCATTTTGTATATTAAGTTGCGCATCCATAATCACGTACAAATATATGTTTAATTTACCAGCTGATTCCTGAAGCTTCGTTATCTGTATGGTGGCACCCTCGCTAGCATGTTCTATTCTCCTCCCACTGCCGTGTAGTTGGTTATCGTCCGTTGTTCGCATGTCTAGCCATAGCGCGTACTTCGTGGTGAGGTATTCACCCATCGATACACTTCCGAGAGACAGATCTTTCACGACCGCGTTAACTTCCGGGGATCGTTTTATAGAAGGAAGTTTTTTAATCTCATCCCACTGGTGATACGCTAGCATTCTTTGGATATATAGTGGATTAGGAACGCCCTCGATAGTCAATTCTACTTTTGTAATATTGGGATTGTAGAACTTCTCGGTATTTCTTTTAAACGCATCAGAGGGGTCCTCGAACAACATTAAAATACCCTTCAACGACCTCGTGGGGACGTTTAGATTTATAATCCACATCGTATCTTTTCTGTCCCTCGTGATCTTTCAGTGTCGCAGCCCTTGATCGTACAAAATGGCTAAACTTCCTGAATAATGGTTACGAATTTGTCTGGCTAATTCGGGATCCGTTATCATATCGTACTCCAGCGAGATATTGTCAATGGAATAGCTAGCATCTTCAGCAGCTCTGATTACTCTACCGTAGTCATTAAAAGTGAGTTCGTATTCTAACCTATCGCCTAGGGATGCTTGATAAAAGGGCATGTGGGAATCTAGTAATTCAAAGTTGAGCGGAACATAGAATTGGTTACCTAATGCGTCGGCAACGGCCTTATCTTTTTCATTGGCATCAACACCATTTTTAGCGCCCATGCGCAGTCTCAATGTGTTCTTATTACAAATACCTTGGTACTGTAAGTTTTCCCGCTCTTTATCCGTTCTCCAGAGATCCATGTAACAATAGTATACATCGCTATCATCGATACTCAAAACCTCATTACCGCTAATTTTAATAGCGATTTTCTTAAAGATAGCACAACCTATGTTCTGAACGGGCTCCCTGTTAACGTTGGTAGAAGTGAAACTAATCGTAAATGCTAGTCGGACAGTTCCCAGAACTAACACATCGTGTGCGCCGAGATTAGGAAAGAGAACCAGAAGCGTTTGATTCTGATCGATGGTACCACACCGCCTAACGATAAAAACGGGATAAAAGAGTGGATAAAAAAGCATTTAAAAGCACTCCACCCACTACAAGCGCTGTTTTTTCATCGATATGTTGTTGACTTGTGCGTCAGTAGATGTTTGTGAAACATGTGGTGTTTGTGGCTTGACTATTCCCTTTTCGCCTGTGTTTGTTTGCGTTATTAATTCGACGTTAATATCTGAATTTATACCTGGTTTTTGTTTATCAGTAGCGATAACAATTTTATTATTATAGCCTATCACTTGACCGATCTTAAGTTCCATATTACTCGGAGACATGTATAGTCCCGGTGCATAAACGTAGTCCACTTTGGATTGAGCGTACTCTAATACATCTTGAAAACGCTTTATAGACGATGGTATGTCAACTGGTGAATTAATGGCGTCCTCCACGTTTGTGACAAACTGTTTTTGCGCATCGAGCGCCGTCCCAATACCGATAATGGACGTTCTTGTTTGCGATTGTGCACCGAGAATTGCCCATACATAAGTTCTTATCAATTCATTAACTCTTTCAAATCCTGGGTTAGTAAAATTATTTTCCGTTTTATCATTAAGAAATTCATTCCAAGCGTCTGTTGTATCGTTTGGATGCACAAACTTTGTTATAATATAAGGAATGCCACTCTCAAAGTTCATACGATCTGCTCTAAACTGTTTATCCGAGAGAGCAAAGCTTGAAGGGATCACACCCTCTTTAATTAAATAATCGCTTTTATCTTTAATAGTTCTTTGTCCAGAGTGTGGAATACCTAGACCATGGCTAAGTCCTTTAATGCGCCAATCTTTACTCGTAGAAACATTAAATTCATTACAAATACGTTCGAAGGCCCTCTTATCATAAATATTATTTGCGTCATTCCATGCTGGATCCAGCGGTAATGGAGCACTAATTTCTTTAAGTATACGTCTAATCTGATAGTACACGTGAAATAATATAACAGACTTATATAGTTTAAATCCTGGGGCATTAACAGATATGCCACATCCCGTTGTAGCACACCATACGGCAAAGTTTAACTGATTCTGCCAAAATTGCATCGGATTGTGAAACCAATCATGCACCATTTTATCGTTAGTTGCCGTGAAACTGTATTTTTCAAAGATATCGTGGAATTTAACGGTAAATTTAGCATCAGAGGCAGTTGCTATAATCGATTGATTAGTAATGTAAGTCGATTTCATATTTAAGTTATGATATAGTATCATTGTATATTTAATATGTATGTTACACTCCCGGGAATAACAAATGGTCAGTCTATTGAACTGCTTCATACTATCGATAACTCGGATGGACAACTCGAAGTAGCTCTATGCGATGTAACATATTACCCACGGTGGACCAATATAAGTGCTGCGAAAGATAATAATAAGATATTGATAATGGGTGACAAAGATAGAATTATTACTATACATGTACCTGATGGGTATTACAGCGTAAGCTCACTCAATGATGAAATTTTTAAGCCTATGGGAGCTAGTCTCACACAAAATGAGGCGACTGGGAGACTGAAATTCTACCCTGGAGAACATGGTGTACTTCCTTACGTGAACTACTTTGCAATTACAATTGGATTTGTAATCGGTGATATAATAGTAATCACTTCATCAAATGATGGATCTAAATTACCTGATTTAGTTCCCTATTAAAGAGTTGTGTATCCATCTTGATCAAATAAGCACCACGGATAATATTCAACTAGAAAGTCCTTCAACTTTGCTCAGATCTGTCCCAGTGAAAAATGAAAAATATAATAGCGGTAGAACGGAATCTTTCTCAACATTACAATATAAAAAATTAAAGCGGGGTATTATTTCAGACCTTAAAATTTCTGTATTAGATAAAAAAAACACCAACCTGTACATATAGGATACTTAAGTGTAACACTCCATATTATAAATAATGGTTGATGCATCAGGCCCTGGAACGATAAGACAATGTAATACAATTGCGCTTTCCGATCTCGGAGACACAGAAGGATTCGGTAAACACAGTAACAATGGTAAGTTATACGCTTTACACTTACACGATAATGTATACACGCGGAAAGACGTTATATTCCCGTTAGTCGACTCCTTAAAACCACTCAGTACAATATTATTTACAACAGTGAGAATAAATGGACTATGGTCAAAGCAAACATCAAGTTGCTACTGAATATCGCCATTACCCCACCTTATGCGATGATGGGTAAGGGACATAATTTAACTAAGATAATAAATAGTGGTATCGTACTCGCGGCCTATATCCTGTTTAAACGAAAAAGTGTGTTAGTCTCTCCCCAGACAGAAAAACCAGGTCATATGTTATATAGTCGTCCGGCAATCCAAAATGTTAGTTTAAATTTGATTGCTGAATTCGATGATATTAAAGTTAACTTGAGTGCAATACCTAATATTTCTACGCTTATTATTGAAGTCTTGTTCGGAGATGCACCGGTAGATGCCTTCGAAATATTACCAGGTCTATCGATTAAATGGCTCAAGAAACACGAGCGTCAACGTTGCAGTATTATTCATGTCGGAGCATTACCCGTTGCAACCCTCGAGGGGGTTCAAATTATTAAAAGTGGTAGTATTTCTCTTTCTAAGATATTCTTGCTGTATAATATACATTTGATAAGGTTGACCGTTGATGTATACTCTCAAAACATTTAAGCAAGACCAATTAAAGACTATTATATATTCGTAATATACACTATGAGTTTATATCCGGCGCTCGATGAAGCAATTGAAAAGATGGAAACTGTTGATGGATTTCGATTACATCAAATAAGCGACATAAAACATCGAATAGAAAAGGATAGGGAGTTGAGACTTGGATTGTATAAAAGTAGTGGCTGGCATGTGACTCGGTGTAGCCGGTGTCGGTTTACTATCAACTATAATCGCCGCGCCTATCGTGTTCGGCATGGAAATAGCCGCTGCCGGAGTCTCGGGACTGGCAGGAATAGCGATAAAATTCATTTCTCGTAGGTTGCAAAAGAAAGCATTAAAACACGATAGTATTCGAATACGCGCCAAAGCAAAGTTGAACAGCACTGAGGATCATATTTCGACAGCAATGGCCGATTGTAAGATATCCGAGGATGAGTTTCGTTTAGTGCTGTCGGAACTCACCAAATACAACGCAATGAAGCAGGAGATTCAGTGGTATTAGCGAAGACGAGAAAAAAAAGTTCATAGAACAGGGGAGGCAACAAGCGCGTCAATTATTCCGTGCCAAAACCAAAGAACTGGTTGGAGATTAAAAATAGATTGCTTACTATCGTTTGATCACATTTAGACAAATGCTTACATAAATATATAATAATGGAAAAAACTATTAAATGGAGAGAATTACCAGAAGGTTTTTATTATATCAGTGATGTCAAACCAACCAAATACGGTAATCGATTGTTTCTTATCAATTTACAAGAAGAGTGTAGTTATATAGTCTGGTCTCCTAGTAAAATGAACGAAGAACTTAATAAAAATGTTGAATATCGCTTTATTGATAAAAATAATGAAGAATATTTTTATTACCATTTAGGCTCATCTAAAGCAATGATTGGCCCCAGGTATTGGTGAGCTGGGGCCAATTTAGCTGAATCTCATGATTATCGTTGAATCGCATCATCATTTTGGCATAAAAAATTCCCTCTGTAGTATAGGTATATAAATCCGGCTCCAGTGGAAGTGAGCCAGAATCCCTATTACCTATACTACTTCACATGTCTCTGTAACAATCAAATATTTTAAAATATATATCGTTTCGGGATATTATAACCCGTGTTCGTTTCTCAACTGATCACTTAGATTGTTTCAGGTGTTTCACATAGGTGTCATGTCTCAAAGTTTGGCTGAGAAAGCCCACGTGACTATTTTCATAACGTCCACGGGTCCTAAAAAAATTAATTGAGTTAGATAACAATGAGCAATTAATCACCGTATTATCGGTTTACCCTTTGAACAAAGTATGTTGTTTTTACATCGGCACTTCACGCAAGGATATGAGTGTATTCCCTTTGTTTTAGTAAACCTAGACATGTAAACACTCACTTTTGACATATCCACCGTTCAAGATAACAGTGATTAATCAATCAATGTATTTTCTGTTAATCCTTTGATGTCTACGAACGATCCGCTGATTTACAAAAAAAGTAAATCAACTGATCATTCATCTCTTGCTGGGCTGTCACGTGTATATAACATAACACACATTTCACCTCACTTCAAATCTGGATTTAGATTGAATAATTACCCCAGACACAATAAATGCCAAATGGGAACCTTTGTCAGGTATCCGGAGTGGGGCTACCACTATTTATACCTGTAAGAAATTCAATAACTGATCATCAAGTGAACGACAACAAATACACAAGTGTAGGGTTGTACCAGAAAACGTGGATGACAAGGGAGTAGTTATCGTATTATCGAGCAATCCGAAATCCGAAAATGCTTTCACTGCATTGATACTTTTTTATAAACTATAACAATCAGGGGTATTTCCAAATGACGACAACCGATGAGCTCTGCTGTTCTTTTTGTCTTATTATTTAGGTTGAAGAAATTAATTAAAATGCGCCCTTTTTCGAAATCTTGATAGATCACAGTTAACCAATCAGTGATCCAAAATGCTTAAACAAATATTGCCTCCAAGTTTATTTAGCCCATACTGAATATGATCTTCTGTATATTTCCATGTCCCATTCCAAATAAATAATGCACATTAAATTCTTCACTATAAATTGGAAACATCTTCAGTTATTATTATTATTTTGTTATTTTGTACTTGACAAATATTCACACGCCTTTCTGTGCGCAATTCACATTTGTCTGTGCGATATTTCTTTTAACAAATTATGTTATAATTAGATCAATAATTGAAATCAAGGATGTGTTTCTACATCACATTGTGGTCACAATAGTATATAGAATGTAATGGAATCGTCCATATTACAAAAGTAAAAGCGGTAACTCGAGGGGTTTCTGAAATATTTCGGATTGTGGCCGTTAAATAAAAGAGCCTCGACACATAATGCATTCCATTTAGATTTTGTTTTGTTTGTAACTGTAAAAATTTTCCTGTTCTGTTGTTTGTGGCCCAATTTAACGTGCGGTCTCCTCCAGTCCCACGATGTGAATAGAAATGCAAAACATGTATCCTCATTAATTTATTTAATGTAACTGTGCTGAAGGGAATCCTTGTAATTCACACATGAGTAGATGTGAGAAATCATATTTATATAATTTCAAAACAATTATTTCACTTGCCTCTGCATTTCGACAAGCTCTTTCCACTTCTTTTAATTAGTTCGATGGGTTAATTGTATATGGTTTGCCAGAAGATTGAGGCGAAAATTACACAAGATGAAAGTGTTTTATAATTCTTCTTTACAAAGTTACGGGGAAGTACACAGGTACACCGGACATAAAATATACATTACTCAGAATGAAACGCGGGGTGTTGTATATCAGACATGTTATATACATCATTATAAATGAAAGACGCGGGGGAGTATGTATATCGGACATAAACTATACATCACTCAGAACGATAGATAACGAAAGAGGGGTTGTATCAGATGTATTATATTATTCATACTTCAGAATGCTGTAGATGCAGACTAATGTAAGCTTTGAAACATGCTAAGAAGTATCCAAGCTGGATATTGACGATTGTTTCAGAATGGCATTCTACCCACATATACAAGTTAGTGGTAACCTCAAATACCTCCTTAACTTGACCCTATCACATATACATGATGCAGGTAATGCAAGTTCAGAAGTTTGGTGAGCAAATTTATAATAAATGTATAAATATAAATGTATAACTAACAGATATAAGCGGTAAGACGGATATGACTCCTCATGCATGCATGCACCGGTAAACCAGACCTAACAGAAAGGAGTATATAGTTACTCCATAGTGTTTTAGGAACCAGGCAGCTTCAATTTGAAATAAAGGAAAGATCTATTGAAGCAAGTCCAAATAATATATTTATATATCTAGCCTAAAATCACGATGATCTATGGACAGTGCATTGTGTATGTCTATGTTGGGCATTGCTTAAAATATACCCACCGCTTCGCTTGTCATGTTAGGCGACAATTGATGGTTGGTTGGTTGGTTGGTTGTTTAACGCTGCACTGAGCAATATTCCAGCTATATGACGGCGGTCTGTAAATAATCGAGTCTGGACCAGACAACACGGACAATGCAGTGATAGACATCATGAGCATCGATCCATGCATTTGGGATACGATGACATGCATCAACCAAGTCAGTGAGCCAGACCACCCGATCCCGTTAGTCGCCTTTTACGAGAAGCATAGTCGCCTTTTAGGGCAAGCATGGATTGCTGAAAAGACCTATTCTACCCCGGATCTTCACGGGCACCACAATCGATGGACCGGGTGGGCATGCTTGTATAGTGACTTCGTTAATTGTGTGTCATGTACCCCGATATAAATACGTGTAAATAAACCATTGGTTTGAGTATGAACAACGTCCCACGCCGACATGTACGATGTCTCGCAATCAACCAAATAACGAACCTGACAACCCGAGGCGCCTCTTATTATACGATTCTAAGCCAGGCTCCCCATTCGATCAAGGGAATATTACCTGCATGCTCAGCTTTGCTGTTACTGGTTCTTGCAGTAAAATGTTGGTCCACATGGGCAGAGAGCAAAATAGTGATTGATATTATAAGCAAACATCCAGCACGTCGGAGGACGTTGAACCTCCGATCCATGAAGTCACCTAGTAAGACAATTGAAATTAAGCATGTGTTGCTGGGGACCACTTCTACACAAAATCAACTGCCTGAGTGGTCTAGTGGATAGACGTCTGCAGAAGGAGTGAGTAAGTGGGTGAATATGTATTTACACTGCTTTTAGCAGCATTCCTGGAGTATCATGGCACAGGACACCAGAAATAGGGTTTACTTATTGAACACATGATGGGAATCAAACTGGGCCTTCGACCTGACCAATAGGCTAACCAATCGCACCCCTGACAGCAGAAGGTAAAATACACGGAATAAGATAGTACCCGTGCTTGGCGATTGGCATTACGTGGATAAATGTGGATAAACACAGTACATATTCTGTTTTACAAAACTCATGTAAGAATCCATGTATTACCTTCACCCTCACTCTCACCCTCACTCGGTAAATATTTCTGAATTCTGACACTCCTTGTGTAACACACTTCCTGGTATAATACTTGCCATAAAAGTACCAATCAATATTTGCTAAGTTTGTGGTCCTAATCACTTTCAAAAGCTAAAATTAATTATAAATATTCAACAGTTAATAACTTTTAAAGGTGTTATGCCGCTTCTGCACGGTTTGATTACAGTAATACAAGGGTAAATATCTAATCGATAATTAATAAAAATCAGCTACAGGTATTCCATTATTTGTACATGTGAAAGGGCTATCCCATTTCTGGTCAAAGGGACATGAGTGATAATATAGTAAAAGGTCTCGTATAAATAGCAGTATTGACCCATTACATTAAGATTCTGCTCATAAGTGCGAAATATTATTTACTATCATCAACCGACAAGAAATCTTAAAATTCCATTAAATGTAGATTTTAAAGGCATTATTCCACTTTTGGTCAAGGTGATATGAGTCATAAAATAGTCAAAAATCTCTTAAAATTAGAAACACTGACCCATTACATTAAGATTCTATTCACAAGTGCGAAATATTATTTACTATCATCAACCGAGAAGAAATCTTAAGATTCCATTATATGTAGATTTTAAAGGCATTATCCCACTTCTGGTCAAGGTGATATGAGTCATGATATAGTCAAAGATCTCTTAAAACTAGAAATATTGACCCATTACATTTAGACCTTTGTTCATAGGTTTGAAATGTTATTTACTATAATCAAGCGACAAGAAATCTTAAGATTCCATTAAATGTAGATTTTAAAGGCATTATCCCACTTCTGGTCAAGCTGATATGAGTCATAAAATAGTCAAAAATCTCTTAAAATTAGAAACACTGACCCATTACATTAAGATTCTGTTCACAAGTGCGAAATATTATTTACTATCAACCGAGAAGAAATCTTAAGATTCCATTATATGTAGATTTTAAAGGCATTATCCCACTTCTGGTCAAGGTGATATGAGTCATAAAATAGTCAAAAATCTCTTAAAATTAGAAATATTGACCCATTGCATTCAGATTCTACTCACAAGAATTTACTATCAGTAGTCATGAAGAAATCTTAAGATTCCATTAATTGTAGATTTTAAAGGCATTATTCCATTTATGGTCGAGGCAATATGAGGCATAATGTAGTCAAAAATCTTGTAAAATTAACAGTATTAACCCATTGCATTCCCATTCTGCTCACAGGTGCGAAATGTTATTTATTATAATCAGCCGAGAACAAATCTTAAGATTCCATTAACTGTAGATTTTAAAGGTGTTATTCCATTTATGGTTGAGCGAGGAAGTGACTATGGTTTTATGCTGCTTTAGCAATATTCCAGCAATATCACTGGGGGACACCAGAAATGGGCTTCACTCATTGTACCCATATTGGGAATCAACCCGGGTCTTCGGCGTCACGAGCCAATGCTTTAACCACTAGGCTACCCGACCGCCCCCACTTATGGTTGAGGTGATATGAGTGATAAATAGAGGTTATCACGCGAGTGTGTTTGGGGATGGTAAATATCCTGTATCAGGAATAAACATTGTATTTAGCGAGCCTTGGCTTGTTAAATACATAGTAATTGATATTTCTCCAGATTCCCGCTGGTTAATTCTGACTTGATCGCCGAATGACAAGGGCGATACCATGTTTGTTTAT
The DNA here is from genome assembly GCF_022045235.1 of Haliotis cracherodii. Classification (NCBI taxonomy): domain Eukaryota; kingdom Metazoa; phylum Mollusca; class Gastropoda; order Lepetellida; family Haliotidae; genus Haliotis; species Haliotis cracherodii. Next base: position 43,726,805 of record NW_027266341.1, on the reverse strand, counting down.
AAACAGTGAAAGTAGTCCCAACTTGACCTTTGATATTTGCATCTCTATCCGCATATGACCCCAACAGATATCGTTTTTATCCATTGGCTTTATTCTGCTGAGAAACCTACCCACTGTATGATAATACAGTATAAAATCTCATAAAATTAGAAATATTGACCCATTACATTCAGAATCTGTCCACAAGTTTGAAATGTTATTTACTATCATCAGCTGAAAGAAAATCTTAAGATTCCATTAACTGTAGATTTTACAGGTGTTCTCCATTTTTCTGGTCGAGGCCATATAAGTAATAATATATACTGAACAACAAAAGTTCCTGTGACATTAAATAAGATTTAATGCAAAGTTATGTTGTTTACCAAATCTGAAACAATTTCAGTTTGCAACAGATAAAAGACACCTGTAAATGTTCAAATGGTTTAATTTGTCACACTAAATGTTTCTAAATCAGCTCGGAGTCATATGGTCTATGGCGAATGTGGTAGATACCCGTTATATATTTGTTCATATTTACGTTAACTCAGATACTGGCTCAAAATAACAGAGATGTCGCGGGAACGAATCCCAAGAAAATGCTACGAAATGCTTGTCTATCGTGATAGTGTTGGTTACGTAACCTGGGAATCAAACATTAAGCATTTACTCTTCTCTCACGGATTTGGATATGTTTGGCTAAATCAAAGCGTTGGAGACAAAATGTATTTTCTTAGCTCTTTTAAGCAGGTAGCAATTGATATGTTTACTCAAAACTGGAGGTCGTCACTAGATAATAGTACACGCTACGACGTCTATAAAACCTTTAAATATTGTCTAACACCAGAGGTTTACCTGCATACTATAACAGAGAGAAAAATTAGAGACACATTTATTAAACTCAGGCTAGGGTTAAATGATTTGATGTGCAACAGGGGTCGCTTCTCCTCTATTCCTAAGGATATGCGTTTTTGTCCTTTCTGCGAAAACCATATTGAAAACAAAATACACTTTTTGTTTATATGTCCAATTTACGACAACCTAAGATTGAAATATATGCCTGATATCACCAAGAACCACTATTCCATGAACAAAATATTATCTTTTAATGGTATCCCTAGTCAAAAATTAACTAAGATATTACAATGCATCTATCAAAGTCTACGAGTGCATAGTAAATTACTTAGTAAATCCGATATGTCCAGAAATAATTAGTTGTTTTGAAACTTTCGCATCTAGATCAGGAGTTTCTACATTTCATTTTTGTCTGTTTGTTTCTACTAGAAATGCATATACATTTAAATTGTCAAATTGTCATGACATGATGAGTATATTACTGATAGATCCTTTTGTATTGAACGTCGTGCAATGGCCGAAAGCCTTTGCGACGTAAAACTTCATATTTCCATTCCATTCCTTTTGTATTCCTTTTGTATTTTATACTACTACTGCTGCCACTGTGGTTATTACAATACCTCTATTACATGTCAAGCATCATATTAGTTATCCAATAATTATAAAATGCGCTGTACAGCTGTAAATGATATTGTTTATCTGTATGTGTATATGGGCCAATGGCCTTTCATACAATAAAGATTGATTGATTGACTTCAGAAAATGCGTGATTTCATAAAAAAACATGAACATGCCGAAATGTCAAGTTACAAATCAATAGTGTGTGTGTCCACCTCTGGCTGCAATGCAAGCAACACGTCTTCGTCTCATGGAATAGACCAGGCGTCGCACAAAGTCCTGTGGGATATCAATCCATATCTGCTGGAGCATGTTTGAAGTTCCTGCTGTGTCAGTGGAACACGTGGTTGACGTCGAAGGCGCCGATCCATCTCATCCCATATGTGCTCAATTGGGAGAGATCAGGGGAGTGAGCCGGCCAGGGGATGACAATTACGTTGGTTTGTTGAAGAGAATCCTGAACTAGTCGAACAATATGAGACCGGGCATTGTCATGTTGAAAGGTAATGCCTGGGCCATGACGATGACAAAACGGTAGAACAACAGGGCCAGTGATCTCGTTGCAGTAGCGCTGTCCATTGAGATTTCCCTCTACCACTATCAAACAGGTCCTCTGTCTTGCTGTAATCCCACCCCATACCATAATGCTGCCGCCCCCGAACCAATCTTCTTCCATAACACAACGATTGAAGTAACATTCACCTCGACGTAGGTACACACGAATCCGTCCATCGCTTTGGCTGAGGTGGAAACGAGACTCGTCAGTGAATAGAACTTGTCCCCACTGCATGGCCGTCCAGCGTAGACCCTGTCTACACCAGTGTAGACATGCTTGACGGTGGTTTCCTGTCAAAATGGGACGTCTGGCGGGTCTTCTGGCGACAATCCCTGCACATCTGAGGTGGTGATGTACGGTTTGTGAAGATATTCGTCAAAGGCCAGGGATGCTTCTTGCAGTCATTGTTGGTGGCTGGAATCGATTTTGTAGGTGTATTGTTCGAATCAAGTTGTCTTGACGATTATTGGTTACGCATGGCCTGCCACTCCGAGGATGGTCTATGACTGCATTCGTCTGTTGCCAATGTTGCCATAAACACCAAATGGCTCACAGGCGCTCATTTTCGGACAAGCGTGGCATTTCGTAATGTGGAATAATTGCGTAATTTTGTTGTTTTTCTGAGTAGTTGTTGTCAGCACGATGCTAAACAATGCACATGGAATCCAGTTAACGCACATGTTTTTATACCCATTCTTGGGTAGTGAAATGCATGGGGCTTGCATAAAAGTCAACTTTTGCATCGAATGCATGCTTTTCTGTAGCAGTTGCGTTTTTGTGACTAGATTCCATACATGTACTACAATATTGAAAACCAAACTTTACTTGTTTGAAAAATACACTAAAATATTGGTGTCAAAGGAACTTTTGTTGTTGAGTATAGTACCTGGCAAATAAAAACAAGAACAAAGAAGTACTGCTTATTACCATAGTTAATGGAGATCAACTTGAATGTTGAGGTAAAATGTACATATTGATAATCTATGTCAGGCAGAATAGTTTCTTTTTGTCTTTGCTTCAGGAGTTCAGACATGGTGCATAAAGTACAAGTAAGAATTAGTCTTCAGGCGAATCATATGTCCTGTGATGAAAATATGAGGGCTATATTGAATTTTACTTGTCGCGTACATGACGGCACTTTCAAAGACATGTTAGGAGGGGTTACTTTGATCAGAAACATTATTCTTCAAGGTCAAATTGTTAGTTCTCAAACTCGCTCCAAGAGAGCATTGCTACCTTTAATTGGTGAATTCTCACACAATTTATTTGGTGCCGCCCTGACAGCGACGTGAACATAATACGACAACATATCAATATCTTATCAAACAGAATGAGAGCTGAAGAAGCAGCTTTTAATGTGTCACAGGATTACATGGGTTCGTACATATCTAAGGCTAATGACAGAATGGATGGTTTGAAGCAAGGTATAATTCAAATAATTCCAGTAAAGTAAAATTATTTTTTTCTGCTACAACATTAACAATATGAGCTAATGACCTTGCTTAAAATTACACTGAGATTCTCACACCCTTCATAGAGATAGTTCCTCCTTGGAATTCAAGTATCAACAATCTCCTGAGCAGTAAGAGATCTGAATAGACAACTAGTCAGTAGTAATTAGGGAATCATCTTGTGACATGTTTATGGCTAGTGTGTCAGGTCAGTGCTAGCAGTAGCTCGCCTGTATTCAGTTGTTTGAGCCCTCAACAGACCAATGAACCCTTCAGTATAAACTATCAATTTCCACTTTCCCCAGTTTGGCTTTAGCAAGTCTAGAAATAGGCAAATACACATATCCATGGAAGGTGGTAATACATCAATCTATACAGATGTTCACAGGTCATAATCAACCTTAGACATTTTATACACAATATCATCATACAATCTACACTTAATGGAATGTTAAGATTTCTTCTTGGCTGATGATAGTAAATCACATTTCTAGCTTGTGAGCAGATTCTGAATGCTATGGGTTAATATTTCTAAGTTTCTAAGAGATTTTTTAATATATCATTACTCATCTCCCCTCAGCCAAAAATGGGATAAAGTCTATAAACTCGACAAATAATGGAATCTTAAGATTTCTTCTTGGCTGATGATAGTACAGTAAACTATGTTTATAACAAACTCAAAGGGACTTCTATTTTTAGTTCGTTATAACCGTAGTTCGTTATAAGCATATATACAGCATAACTACAGCAAATAGTCGGGACTAAAAAGTTAGTTTGTTATATCCGTCAGTTCGTTCTAAGCGTGTTCGTTATAACTGTAGTTTACTGTAAATAACATTTCTAGCCCGTGAGCAAAGCCTGAATACTTTGAGTCAGTTTTCTAATTTCTTGTCGGTTAATGATAGTAAATAACATTTCAAACCTATGAACAGAGGTCTAAATGTAATGGGTCAGCATTTCTAATTTCAAGAGGTCTTTGACTATATCATGACTCGTATCACCTTGACCAGAAGTGGGATAATGCCTTTAAAATATACAATTAATGGAATCTTAAGATTTCTTCTTGGTTGATGATAGTAAATAATATTTCACACTTGTGAGCAGAATCTTAATGTAATGGGTCAATAATACTAATTTTGAAAGATTTTTGACTATATTATGACTAATATCACCTTGATCAGAAGTGGGATAATGCCTTTAAAATCTACATTTAATGGAATCTTAAGATTTCTTCTCGGTTGATGATAGTAAATAATATTTCGCACTTGTGAACAGAATCTTAATGTAATGGGTCAGTGTTTCTAATTTTAAGAGATTTTTGACTATTTTATGACTCATATCACCTTGACCAGAAGTGGAATAATGCCTTTAAAATCTACATTTAATGGAATTTTAAGATTTCTTCGGGGCTGATGATAGTAAATCACATTTCAAACCTGTGAGCAAAGCCTGAAGGCTATGAGTCAAGATTTCTAATTTTAAGAGATTTTTTTACTAAAATTTATATTATCATTCATATAACCTTGACCGGAAATGGGATAAAACCTACAAACTCGACAAATAATAGAATCTTAAAATTTTCTTTTGGCTGATGATAGTAAATCATATTTCAAACTTGTGAGCAGAATTTGAGTGCTTTGGGTCAATATTTCTAATTTTAAGAGATTTTTGACTATATCCTTACTTATCTTGCCTTGACCAGAAATGGGATAACACCTTTAAACTCTACAATTAAGGTAATCTTAAGATTTTCTTTTGGCTACTGATCGTAAATCACATTTCTAACTTGTGAGCAGAATCTGAATGCTATTGACCAATTTTTTTAATTTTAAAAGATTTTTTGCTATTTTATTACTCATATCCCCTAGACCAGAAATGAGATAACACCTGTAAAATCTACAGTTAACGGAATCTTAAGATTTCTTCATGACTACTGATAGTAAATAACATTTGAAACTTATGAGCAGAATCTGAATGCAATGGGTCAATATTTCTAATTCTAAGAGATTTTCTACCATATTATTATACATATAACCTTGACCAGAAATGGGATAACGCCTTTAAAATCTACAATTAATGGAATCTTAAGATTTTCTCTTGGCTGCTGATAGCAAAGCACATTTCTAGCTTGTGAGCAGAATCTGAATGCAATGGGTATATATTTCTAATTTTTAAGTGAGTTGGGTTTAACACCGCTTTTAACATTATTCCAGTTATATCACGGTGTGTCAGCTTAATGTGGGAGGAAAGCCCGAAGTGATGGTGCTGACAAACCTAGAAGCATTATTGGGGTGAACCGGGATTTGAACCAACCATCATAGGTTGCTGGCGGATCCAAAGGACACAACTCTGCACAGTGAATCGCGGCGCCTTAAACGACACGGCCACCTGTGCCCCCTCTAATTTCAAGAGATTTTTAGTAAATAACATTTCAAACTTGTGAGGAGATTCTGAATGTAATGGGTCAATATTTCTAAGTTTAAGAGATTGTTGACTATATTATTACTCACATCCCCTCAACCAGAAGTGGCATAAATGTTATGCTTTCAAGAATGAAAGGAATCTTGAGTGTTTTGTATTCTGAACATTGTCATTCACATTTACAACCTTTGAGAAACACGTACTTTGACAATAAGCTGTGCATATGAAACTAAATAGTTTAAAAAAAATCTTTGTCCCTTTCACAGCTGTAATAGGCTAACTGATCATCATGGAGGGACTGACTGCACAATGTATGACATTGTGCTAGGTCTGTACCTGCCTTGATAGAAACCACAGAAAGAGGGTAAAAAGTAAAGGTATAATGACTTACCTACACATTCTCATCTTTCAAAGAAATATTATCTTAGAAACTTCAGCCACTTGGCCTTCGACAGCAAGGACCAGAGGACCATTTTGATCAAGTTCTAAAGGGAGGATAACTCTTACTGTTGCTTTGTCTTGCAAATATTAATTTCAATGATGACAGAGCTTGAGATAACAAGTTCAGTTCTCCATTAGTAATGGGTTTATTAAATATATGTTATCTGTCTTAAGTTGGTAATTTTGAAACCTTTCTAAATATTTCAATCATATTAAATAATATCATTTAGATTCCATGTGGTCTCCCCAGAAATATGAGGACATTTTGCTGGCAAAACGGTTATGAAAGCTTCAACGTTTTTATGTCAATAAGCTACCAGGAATGGTTCACTGAGTTTCCCAGTTATTTTAATACTGACCAGGAAGGAGATTTTGTCATACCGGGTATTACATATGTATTTTTTCCTTTAAAACAATGAGAAAAAGAATAGGGTGGTGGGTGAATCAAAGGAACATTACAGAAATCTTTTTTTAACAAGAGAAATCTTTTTCAACAATTTCTACTCTAATATTTCCATATGTAATTAGTTTCTTTTATTTTTTAAGTTAGACTTCTAAGATGAAGCACAAACTTTCTCCCATCCTGCATCTGCTATGCCTGGAAACAGTTACATGTACCTCCACCATTAATATAAGAAAATATTTGCTTTTATCATCATGTACACAATAATCAAATGGAGTGATTTTGAATAATTGTTACCACTAAAATCTAACATGATAATGATAGTAATATTTACAAAAAATGACTTTGGGACTTGAGAATACAAACAAAAATACATGCATCAGTTGCCAGAGGGCTGTGAGGTGTTGGGGCTTAGAAATCCCTTGAACAGTACAAATTTAACTGTATGTACCCCTTTCAACTCTGACATGTTGAGTATTCATTGTTTGATGTTTAATGACACACTTAGTTATATTCAAAATAATTAATATTATTATATTGATGTACATACCCTCCCACATATATTTTGTGAACATCATGGCCTATTGTACAATGTCATGAGTATTTATTCCTAGACATTACCTGCTGTGTTACTGTGTATGAGAAGAAATATGTCCAACTCTCATAACTCTTGAAAAATAGCATATCACAAACATCCTAGGAACTTGAATTATTACGCTTGTATCCCCAACAATGAGTGGCATAACAACTTTAAAAAACATAAATTAGAGAATAATTTTATTTTCATTTGGCTTTGCTATTTTGTAGGAAACACTGTGTTCAGAAGTGGACAAGATAGCTATTTAACAGAAAATTTACTCAGTTATTAAACATGTCACCACCTCACAAAGGTTATGATATGATAGACAATTAAATAATACATTTGGGAGTGATATCATGGTTAGAAATTAAACATGGCAATGGGCAGTAATTACAGATAATAAGCAACACGACCATTTTTATAGGAATTGCATTTTGTCATGAGCGACATGCATAAAAAGAAGAAATTGTATTCCGCTTTAGTTCCGCACTACCACTTTTATATGCTGCTATATTTAGCTGCAAATGTCGGACATCGAGTCAATAGCATTGCCATTGGCGCACTTTGCAGAACGGAGTAAAAATACAAAACACAAGAAGTGCAGATGATTTTGCTCTTATTAAATGTTTGTCAATTAAACACATAGTTGCATGCCAGAGATATAATTCTCTACGGTGTTTATCCCAGTTCTGGTCGCTACATACATCTTGGTGTGTGAGGAGTGCGTTGTACCATAAAAGTGACAAAAACAAGACCAAGGAGCGTCCATTCCAATTTGGAATGAACGTTGGACTGCTTTGGAAAGATCGCTCATTCCAACCTTTCCAAAGCTTGGAAGGGTCGATCTTTAAGGAAAATCCAAAATTGGATTGGCAACATTTCCAAACATATTTCCAACACAGGAAATGTTTGGAATGGTTTGTAATTGTTTGGAAGTATGGTAAGAAGGGACAAGTTGAAATATGTTTTATTAGTAATTTGAACAATCAAAATACTATGAATTATTTATTGAGTTTAAACTATATATAATAATTAATAAACTTATCTCAAACATTCACTACTTGTCTGTCTAGCGAGGGGCTTTTTTACAGTCGCATTCTCCCTAAGGTGAGAGGGAGACCCGTACTTGACTCGACAAGACAATCTGACTGACTGATATAGAAGTGTGGTGGTTTTAGCTATGTTTGGGTCGGTTTGTTTATTTATTTGGTTAGCTAGCGTTGTGTCTATTTGGGGTATTATGAGTTTAGGGGTGAAAATATTTGATTTTTTTGCAGTTTTGTTTAAGATTTTGAGTTTGGTGTCCATTGAGGTAGTTAGTTATTCTTTGGGATATTGGGGTGAGTAAGGGGTGTTTGCGAGCTAGAGCTTGGTTTCTTGGGCTAATGTTTTGGTTAATTAGGTTTTGGATGAGAGGGTTTGTTTAGGACGCGGCCCAGAAATTAAGGCTTAGATGTTCCCTGCGTAGATTTAGTGGCATTTCTCCTGTAAGGGCCTGAAGTGAGGTGTAGTAGGTGCCATGTTGGGTGCATGTAATTAGTTTGAGAGCCTGATATTGTATTGAGTCAAGTTTTTTAGATAGAGAGTTGTTTAGGGTATTGTATATGGCACAGCCGTAGTCTAGTTTTGATCTAATTAGTGCTGAATAGAGTGAGAGGAGGGTATCTTTGGAGGCTCCCCAGTTAGAGCCGGTGAGACATCTTAATGTGTTTAAGGTCTTTGCTGCATCTAGTTTTTAGGTTTTGGACGTGAGCCTCCCAGGTGAGGTGTTGATCGAAAATGAGTCCTAAGAATTTGGTTTGTTTTTGGAATTTGATTGTTTGGTTGTTTAGCTGGAGGATTGGGGAGGCAGGTTTCATGTTTTTATGTTTGAATACTACTCCTGTTGTTTTATCTGAGTTAAGGGAGAAGCCCCATTTGTCTGCCCATTGTTGTATTTTATTTAGAGATTTTTGGATTAAGTTTTCTGCCATTTTAATGCTTTTAGTGCGGATCCATAGGGCTCCGTCATCCGCGAATTTTGAAGTGTTTAGTTTAGGGGATAAGCCCTCGAATAGATCATTTATCATTATATTGAAGAGGGTTGGGCTGAGGATGCTGCCCTGGGGAGTGCCATTTTCTAGGGGACACTGGTCCGATAGCGTATGGTCTATACCCACGGTAATTTTGCGATTGTTTAGGAAATCTTGTATGAAGTTTATTATTTGACCTTTTAGTCCTATTTTTGTTTGTTTGTATTAGCCCGTGGTGCCATACCATATCGAAAGCTTTAGAGAAGTCGAGGAATATGCCTATGGTGTATTGCTTGTTTAGCTGTCCTGTTTTTATATCCTGTTCTAGTCGGACAAGGTATCGAGAGTTGATCGGCCAGGAGTGAAGCCGCTTTGGTCGGGATTTATGATGTTGTTTTGGTCTAGGTAGTGTTGTAGCCTACTTTTAGTCATAAGTTCCATTATTTTGCAGAGATTTGAGGTTAGGGAGATGGGCCTATAGGAGTTTGCCTGATCTGCTGGTTTGTTTGCTTTAGGTATTGGGATTACTAGAGCTTCCTTCCATGAGGAAGGGACCTGTCCGTTTAGGTAGACTAGGTTGTATAGTTTAAGTAAAGTTTGGAGTAGTTTGGTAGGTAAGTGTTTGATTATTTGGTAAGAGGTGAGGTCTAGGCCAGGGGCTGTTCCTTTTTTTCTATTGTTTAGTACGTGATTTAGTTCTTCTATGGTGTAAGGTTGGTTTATTTCTAGGTTGTCTTGTCTGTTTTCTTTGGAGAATTTGGTTTCTTTATTTAGTTTGTCTTGGAATTTCTTACTGAAGTAACTGTTGCTACTAACTTTAGAGAAGTGTTTGGCTAGGTTGTTGGCCTTTTGGGTGGGGTTAGTTGAGTTGTTTATATTGGGGCTTTTTTGTGCCGTTTGATGCCTCTGATGGCGTGAATTATGCGCCACACCTTCCTAGCGTCGGTGTGGTGGTTTAGCTCCTCACAGAATTTTTTCCAGTTTTTGGTTTTAGCAGTTTCAACTAGGTTTTGGACTTGGTGGTTAAGTTCATGAGCTGTTTTGAGATGAGAGGGGTCTCGTTTAGCTCTGTTGAAAGCTGATTTGCGTTTTAGTCTAGTTAGCTCTATTTCCTCATTCCACCAAGGGACAGTGGATTTTCCTGTGTTGGATGATTTGAAGGGGATTGCGGATTTGGCTGCGTTGATTATGAAGTTAGTTAGGTTTTGACAGAATGTTTCGGGGTCTGTTGTTTCTAAATCGTTTAGATTAGCTTCGTTGCATAATTCTTGGAATTGGTCCCAGTTGGCGTTTTTGTACTGAAATTTAGGTTCCTGTTTAGGGGTTTGATTTGGTATTTTTAGATTTCCTAGGGTTATATTTATGGGAAAGTGGTCGCTGCCTAGAGGTACTGGGTGGACGTCCCACATCAGACTTTGTGCTAAGTCTGGCGTACATATTGTTAAGTCGATAGCCGACATGGTGTGGTGGGTTTTGTCGTATCTAGTTGGTTGGTTATTGTTTAATAGTATTAGGTCATTTTTTTCGATCCACTCTGATATTAGTTGTCCATGGTTGTCTAGTTTATCTGCAATGCCCCAGGTAGGATGATGGGCATTGAAGTCTCCTAGGAAGATGGTTGATTTATTTCCTAATTGGTAAAGGATATCTAGGTCTGTATCTTTAATTGGTTTTAGTGTTGAGTGATAGATGTTAATGATTTTTATTTTTTGGTTATTGCTGGTGACTTGAATTCCATTAGCTTCTAGATTAGGAGTGTTTACCTTAACTTCCTCGTAGTTAATATCCTCTCTAACGTAGATGATTAGACCTCCTCCTGTTCTGCCTGGGATGGTTTTGGACCTGTCGGTTCTCACTGCGTTATAATTTGGTAGGTTGAATTTAGTTTTATGTGAGAATTTGGTTTCTTGAATACAAGCTACATGGGGACCTTTATCTATTTTGAATTTAGTTTTAAGTTCAGAACCATGGCCGGCGAGGCCATTGGCATTCCATTGAAAAATGTTTAGGCCTTCCATTGGGAAACTGGGTGGATTTATGTTTGGTTTAGGCTTGGTTTAGGTATTTACTTTAGTAGGTTATTAAGGTTGCAGTTGAAACGGTCGAAAGGGGTGGTGACGAGTTTTTGTTTGTGTGCTACCCCAAATAAGGCTTTGGAGCTGGCTTCTTGGTTAGACTGCTTTAACATGTAAGCTAGTAGGAGGACTAAGTTGTTTAGTTTTTTGCTTGCTTCGTTTTGGTTGAGTGTTTTTCTATGGCTTTTGGTTTTAGGGGCTGACAAGGTTAGATCGTATATTTCCTCTGAGGATGTGTACTCGTCCTCTTCTGTTAAATTATCTTTAGTTTGGTCACTCTGTTCGGTGGTGGGTTGCATGCTGGGTTTGGGTGTGAGAGTCTGAGTGGTTTCTGTAGTTTCCCTGTTGACTGGGTGTTCGGGGGGTGCCTGTAGGTTTGGGAGTGTTGTTGCCCTTGTGGCTGTGATGGCTTGTGTTGGTGCTGGTTGTGTGGTGGTCGTTGTGCGTTGGGTTTTGCTTGCGGGTGTAGATGTGGTAATTGTAGGGTGAGAGGCGGGGAGGGTGTGAGTTTGTGGGATGTGTGGGGTGTTTGTTTCATTTGCGATGTATGCGTCTCGCTGATTTTGGTCCCATACTGAGCCTGGGTATACTGTTTTGCGTGCGTGAGTGTTGTTGTTTGGGGTGGTGTTGGTAGTGGTTTGTATGCTTGCGGTGTGGGTTTTTTGGTTTGGATTTTGGCCGTGTTTATGTCTATATGTCTGTTGGCCTGTTGGGTGAGTGATAGTCTGTGGGGGCATTGGTTCGAGAGTGATGAGTGTTTTATGGATTTGCAGTGGATGCAACAGGGTGTGCATATGCCTGGGCAGTCCGTTTGGGCACAGTTTTTGCATTTAGTTTTTTTGAAAGTACATTGGTTAGCGGTGTGATTATAGACAAGACAATAACTGACTGACTGATATAGAAGATTTAACGTGCGCTTTCCGACTGTAGCGTATTTCGCACACGGGCCTGGCCAGACCATTTAGTGTATTCCGAAAAGGGTGAAAGTGGTGTGTGCAACCCAAGAGGGGGCTTTTAGGGGTTACTTAATTATATTGAATTTTTGGAATTTTTAAATTTGGAATAAATGCCAAGGTGGGTGGAGGAGGGAACTAAGGGAGCCGGGTGAGGTGGGTGTTTGTATGTTTATTGGATTTTGGATTGGTAGATTAATTAGTTTTTAGATGCGCTTAATTAGGTCTGTTTTGATTAGGAATACGCCTAGGGCCTTGAAGTTTTCTAGTTTATTTTGAGGGTTTAGTATTTCATCTAGAGTAGGAACCTTATTTAGATTGAGGGTGGTTTGTAGTGTGGTTCTGTGTGTTTGGTAGTGGGTGCAGTGGATGAGTGCGTGTTCTGTGGTTTCGGGTTGTTTGCAGTGGGGGCAGTTGCCTGTGGTGTGCCTTTTAAGTTTTTTTAGGTGGTTATTTAGGTAAGTGTGTCCTGTTTAGAGTTTTGTAATTGATCTGTCAATTTTTTTTGAGGGGTGTAAGATTTTAAGTTTGGCTAGTGGTTTTCTGAGCACTTTTTTGATTTGGCTATTTGTGTTTTGATATTGATTATGCCATTTTTTGGTTATTTTTTGTTTGTTAACACTTTTAATTTCTGATTTTGAGATGGGTAGGTTTAGGCTTATTTCTGGTATTTTGAGAGATAATTTAGCTGTTTTATCGGCGCTTTCGTTGCAGTAAATTCCTACGTGGGCGGGGATCCACAAGAAGGTTATTTGTTTGCCTGCTTTTGTTAGGTCGTTGGAGCTTTTAAGTATTTGGTTTATTAATTTAGGTCGTTTTTTGGTATTTTTGTTTTGGAGGGCTTGTAGTCCACTAAGGGAGTCGGTGAGAATTAGGATTTTATTGTTGTTTTTAGATTGTTGGTTATGCAGAGCTGAGGCCATGCCCATAAGTTCGGCCGTGAATATAGATTGGTTGTTAGGGAGTCGGTAAGATTGTGTGGATATAACTGGTTGTGTGGTATGGACTCCGAAGCCTGTGTGGTTGGAGATCGGGTCTGAAGATCCGTCAGTGTATATGTGACACCAATTTGGCCAGTTTTCGTGTATGTATGCGAGTGTGGTGGTTTTAGCTATGTTTGGGTCGGTTTGTTTATTTATTTGGTTTGCTAGCGTTGTGTCTATTTTGGGTATTTTGAGTTTAGGGGTGAAGATATTTGATTTTTTGCAGTTTTGTTTAAGATTTTGAGTTTGGTGTTCATTGAGGTAGTTAGTTATTCTTTGGGATATTGGGGTGAGTAAGGGGTGTTTGCGAGCTAGAGCTTGGTTTCTTGGGCTAATGTTTTGGTTAATTAAGTTTTGGATGAGAGGGTTTGTTTGGGACGCGGCCCAGAAATTAAGGCTTAGATGTTCCCTGCGTAGATTTAGTGGCATTTAATGGGTGCGTGTAATTAGTTTAAGGGCTTGGTATTGTATTGAGTCAAGTTTTTTAGATAGAGAGTTGTTTAGGGTATTGTATATGGCGCAGCCGTAGTCTAGTTTTGATCTAATTAGTGCTGTATAGAGTGAGAGGAGGGTATCTTTGGAGGCTCCCCAGTTAGAGCCGGTGAGACATCTTAGTGTGTTAAGGTCTTTGCTGCATATAGTTTTTAGGTTTTGGACATGGTGAGGTGTTGATCGAAAATGAGTCCTAAGAATTTGGTTTGTTTTTGAAATTTGATTGTTTGGTTGTTTAGATGGAGGATTGGGAAAGCAGGTTTCATGTTTTTATGTTTGAATACTACTCCTGTTGTTTTATCTGCGTTAAGGGAGAAGCCCCATTTGTCTGCCCATTGTTGTATTTTATTTAGAGATTTTTGGATTAAGTTTTCTGCCATTTTAATGCTTTTAGTGCGGACCCATAGGGCTCCGTCATCCGCGAATTTTGAAGTGTTTAGTTTAGGGGATAAGCCCTCGAATAGATCGTTTATCATTATATTGAAGAGGGTTGGGCTGAGGATGCTGCCCTGGGGAGTGCCATTTTCTAGGGGACACTGGTCCGATAGCGTGTGGTCTATACCCACGGTTATTTTGCGATTGTTTAGGAAATCTTGGATGAAGTTTATTATTTGGCCTTTTAGTCCTATTTTTTAAAGTTTTTGTATTAGCCCGTGGTGCCATACCATATCGAAAGCTTTAGAGAAGTCGAGGAATATGCCTATGGTGTATTGCTTGTTTAGCTTCCTGTTTTTATATCCTGTTCTAGTCGGGCGAGGTTATCGAGAGTTGATCGGCCAGGAGTGAAGCCGCTTTGGTCGGGGTTTATGATGTCGTTTTGGTCTAGGTAGTGCTGTAGCCTATTTTTAGTCATAAGTTCCATTATTTTGCAGAGATTTGAGGTTAGGGAGATGGGCCTAAAGGAGTTAGCCTGATCTGCTTACTTACTTTCTTACTTTGGAGTTTTAACGTGTGCTTTCCGACTGATGCGTATTTCGCACACGGGCCCGGCCAGGCCATTTAATGTGTTTCCGAAAGGGGCGAAAGTGGTGTGTGCAACCCAAGAGGGGGCTTTAGGGGTTGCTTATATAGAATTTGGGAATTTTGAAATTTGGAATAGATGCCGATGGGGTTGGGGAGGAGAACTAAGGGAGCTGGGTATGGTGGATGTTTGTTTGTTTATGTAATTTTGATTGGGTAGATTATAGTGTTTTTAGATGCGTTTTATTAGTTCCGTTTTGATTAAGAATACGCCTAAAGCCTTGACGTTTTCTAGTTTATTTTGTGGGTTTAGTATTGCTTCTAGAGTGAGAGCCTTGTTTAGATTCAGGGTGGTTTGTAATGCGGTTCGATGTGTTAGGTAGTGTGTGCAGTGGATGAGTGCGTGTTCTGGGGTTTCTAGTTGTTTGCAGTGTGGGCAGTTACCTGTAGTATGTTTTTTAAATTTTTTTAGATGGTTATTTAGGTTGGTGTGTCCTGTTTGGAGTTTAGTGATTACTCTGTCGATTTTTTTTGATGGATGGAGAATTTTTGGTTTGGTTAGTGGTTTGCTGAGTACATTTTTGATTTGGCTATTTGAGTTTAGATAAAGGTTATGCCATTTTTTGGTGATTTTTTGCTTGTTTACGCTTTTAATTTCTGATTTTGAGATTGGTAAGTTTAAGCTTATTTCTGGAATTTTGAGGAATAGTTTAGCTGCTTTATCGGCGTTTTCATTACCGTATATTCCTACGTGGGCGGGTATCCACAAGAAGGTTATTTGTTTGCCTGCCTTAGTTAGGTCGTTGGAGCTTTTAAGTATTTGATTTATTAATTTAGGTCGTTTTTTGGTATTTTTGTTTTGGAGGGCTTGCAGTCCACTTAGGGAGTCGGTAAGTATTAGGATTTTTTTGTGTTTTTTGGATTCTTGATTATGGAGGGCTGAGGCCATGCCCATTAGTTCTGCCGTGAATATTGATTGGTTGTTTGGGAGTCGGAAGGATTGTGTGGTTTTAGTTGGTTGTGTGGTATGGACTCCGAAACCTGTGTGTTTGGAGGTGGGATCTGAGGATCCGTCCGTGTAAATGTGACACCAATTTGGCCAATTTTCGTGTATGTATGCTAGTGTGGTGGTTTTAGCTATGTTTGGGTCGGTTTGTTTATTTATTTGGCTAGCTAGTGTTGTGTCTATTTTGGGTATTTTAAGTTTAGGGGTGAAGATATATGATTGTTTGCAGTTTTGTTTAAGATTTTTAATTTGGTGTTCATTGAGGTAGTTTGTTATTCTTTGGGATATTGGGGTAAGTAAGGGGTGTTTACGAGCTAGAGCTTGGTTTTTGGGGCTGATATTTTGGTTTATTAAGTTTTGGATGAGAGGGTTTGATTGGGACGCGGCCCAGAAATTTAAGCTTAGCTGTTCCCTGCGTCGACTTCGTGGCATTTCTCCTGTTAAGGCCTGAAGTGAAGTGTAGGAGGTGCCATGTTGGGTGCGTGTAATTAGTTTGAGGGCCTGATATTGTATTGAGTCAAGTTTTTTAGATAGAGAGTTGTTTAGGGTGTTGTATATGGCGCAGCCGTAGTCTAGTTTTGATCTAATTAGTGATATGTAGAGAGAGAGGAGGGTGTCTTTGGAGGCTCCCCAGTTAGAGCCAGTAAGGCATCTTAGGGTGTTTAGGTCTTTACTGCATTTAGTTGTTAGGTTTTGGATGTGAGCATCCCAGGTGAGATGTTCATCGAAAATAAGTCCTAAGAATTTGGTTTGTTTTTGAAATTTGATTGTTTGGTTGTTTAGCTGGAGGATTGGGGAGGCGGGTTTGAATACTATTCCTGTTGTTTTTTCTGAGTTAAGGGAGAAGCCCCATTTGTCAGCCCATTGTTGTATTTTATTAAGAGATTTTTGGAGTAAATTTTGGGCCATTTTAATGAGGTGAAATTGGGTTTAACGTCGCGTCCAAGATTATTGCACTTATATAGCGACGTGCATGCACGTGTATGTGTGTGTGTGGCTGCTTGTACTAGTCCGGACTGATGCCGATTTATAGTGCTAGCTCACTGAGATACCATGCCGCAGTTTAACACGAATACCCCACTCAGACACAGTATACTGACTCCGAGCCGACCAGTCCTTGTTTTAGCCCCTTAATGCCGAGCGCCAGACAGGGTAACAACAAGTACAATCTTTTACCGTCTTTTTGTATGACGCGGCCCGGGATCGAACCCCGGACCTTCCGCTCTCCGGGCGGACGCTCTACCACAAGACCACGGAGGCGGTCCCATTTTAATGCTTTTAGTGCGGATCCAGAGGGCTCCGTCATCCGCGAATTTCGATGTGTTTACTTTAGGGGATAAGCCCTCGAATAGATTGTTTATCATTATATTGAAGAGGGTGGGGCTGAGGATACTGCCCTGGGGAGTGCCATTTTCTAGGGGACATTGGTCCGATAGTGTTTGGTCTATACCCACGGTTATTTTACGATTGTTTAGGAAGTCCTGGATGTAGTTTATTATCTGACCTTTGAGTCCTATTTTTTTAAGTTTTTGTATTAGCCCGTCGTGCCATACCATGTCGAAAGCTTTAGAGAAGTCTAAAAAGATGCCTGTGGTATATTGTTTATTTAGTTGTCCTGTCTTAATATCTTGCTCTAGTCGTGCGAGGTTATCTAGGGTTGAGCGGCCAGAAGTGAAACCGCTTTGATCTGGGTTTATGATGTTTTTTGGGGTTAGGTAATGTTGTAATCTATTTTTAGCCATTGATTCCATTACTTTACATAAGTTTGAAGTTAGGGATATTGGTCTATATGAGTTAGCTTGATTAGCTGGTTTATTAGGTTTAGGGATTGGTATGACTAGGGCCTGTTTCCAGGGAGTAGGAACCTGTCCGTTTAGGTAGATGAGATTGTATAGTTTGAGTAGTGCCTGGAGTAGTTTTAGGGGGAGTTTTTTAATTATTTGGTAAGAAGTTAGGTTTAATCCTGGGGCTGTGCCCTTTTTCCTGTTTTGGATTACGTAGAGGAGTTCCTCCATTGTGTAGGGTTGGTTTATTTCAAGATTGTTATTGTTTGGTTCTTTTGTGGGTTTGTTTTCTGTTTTAAGTTTTTCTTGGAATTTTTGGCTGAAGTTGGAGTTACTGCTAACGGCCGAAAAGTGGTTGGCGAGATTATTTGCTTTTTGGGCGGGGTTGGTTGAGTTGTTAATGCTAGGTGTTTTTTTTATGTCGTTTTAAACCTCTAAAGGCGTGGATTTTGCGCCAGACCGTTTTGGGATCTGTACGGTTATTTATACCTTCGCAGAATTTTTTCCAGTCTCTACTTTTGGCTATTTGGACTAGTTTTTGAACTTGGTGGTTTAGTTCGTGGGCTAACTTTAGATGTTTGTAGTCGCGTTTTGCTTTATTGAAGGCTGATTTACGTTTTCGTCTAGTCTGTTCTATTTCCTCATTCCACCATGGTACGGTCGGTTTGCCTGTTTTAGATGTTTTGAAGGGGATGGAGGTTTTGGCTGCGTTTATTATATAGTCTGTAAGGTTTTTACAATAGGTTTCTGGATCATTATTTTCTATTTCGTTTAAGTTAGCTTCGTTGCAGATATCTTGGAATTGGTCCCAGTTAGCTTTATTGTAATGGAATTTTGGTTCTTGGTTTTCTGTTTGGATTGGTACGTTTGTATTTCCTATAGTTATGTTAATGGGGAAGTGGTCACTACCTAGCGGGACGTCGTGCACTTCCCATTGAGTACTTTGAGCTAGATCTGCGGTGCATATGGTTAAGTCGATAGCCGACATTTTTTGGTTTATCTTATCGTACCTCGTGGGTTGGTTGCTATTTAGGAGTACTAGATCGTTTGTTTCTATCCATTCGGAGATTAATTTGCCATGATTATCTATTTTATCATCTATGCTCCATGTAGGATGGTGAGCGTTAAAGTCTCCTAGGAATATAGTAGATTTATCGCTTATTCGGAGTAGTTTGTTTAGATCCTCAGGTTGGACTTTTTGTTCCGCCCAGTGGTAAATATTTATTATGTTTATGTTTCGGTTTTTTAATGTGATTTTAATGCCGTTGGCTTCTAGGTTTGGCGTGTCTATTTTTATTTCTTCGTAACTTATATCTTCCCTGATAAATATGATTAGTCCTCCTGCGGCTCTTCTTGTTTTTGGTTTTGCTCTGTCAGTTCTAACTGAGTTGTAGTTAGGTAGTGTAAATTTGGATTTTTTTGAGAATTTGGTTTCCTCGATACAAGCAATGTGAGGGCCTTTATTTAATTTAAATTTAGTTTTTAGTTCATGGCCGTGGGAGGTGAGTCCGTTGGCGTTCCACTGAAAAATATTTAGTCCTTCCATTATTGGGTTCGGGTGATTGGTGATTTGGTTTTTAGTTTTTAGTTTATTCGGTGACTTCTTTTAGACGGAGGTTAAAGAGGAAGAAGGGTAGATTGGTTAAGTTTAGATTGAAAGCTACTTTGTGGAATGATATCATGCTAACTTTTGGGGAGTTTTGACTATGCATGTATGCTAGGAGTAAGGTGAGGTTATTTAGGTTTTGGGTGTTGTCTTGTTGGGAAGTTTGGTTTGTTTTAGTTGGAGTAGTTTCTATTGTTTCCTCAGTAGTGGAGAAATCTTCGTCATCGGTTAGATTAGGGTTAGCTGTTTCAGTTTCCATGGGGGAGGCATGTGATGTGGAGGGTTGTGTAGGTGTTTGCGGGATGGGTGTAGCTGATGATTTCTTAGTTTTTGTGTTGTTTTGTTGTTGTGCTTGCTTGAGGGGGAGTGTTGTTGCCATGTGGGCTGTAGGGTGCTTGGATGAGGGTCGTGTTGTTTTGTGGTTTGTTTTGCATGCGGGGGTTGATGTTTTGGCTATGTGAGATGTGGGAGGGTTCGTGGTTGGTTGAGTGGCTGCTTGTGTGTGTGAGGTGGGTGCGGTTTCTTGGTAGGGGCCCCAGACAGAGCTGTCAGTTATGGGTGGGGCGTTTGTTTGTGGGATGGATTAATTATTATTAAAGATTTATTTTGTTGCTGGAAGGCTGGGATTAGGTGAGACAAGTAGAAAGCGGGGGTTAGGAGATATTTAGTCGAAAGAGTGGAGGTATGTGAGTGGTGGGCGAGGGTGGTGAGTAGGAAAGAGCATGCGTTGTGTTAAGGAGAAGAGGGTATTAGGTGTTTTTTGTTTTTAGGAGTTGGGTCTGAGGGTGTGTTTGAGTGGTGGGCGTGGGTAGTGAGTAGAAATAAGTGCAAGCTGTGTTAGGGAAATGGGGGAGGATAGGGTGTTGGTTATTTATAAGAGTTGAGTGTTGTTATTTTTAAGGATTTAGGGGTTTTGTGATTAATTCGGTGAGAGTGATTTTAACAAGAGTATGTGAATAAGGATGAAAGGATAACGTGATAATTACCGATGATGGAGTTTCCTTGGCTGGCTATCAGGCAATGCTCTGTGCTGGCTTGGGAAGTGTTGCTCGCTTGGGGTACAAACTGCAACTGATTGTCTGGCCAAGACTCGATTTTCTTTTTTGATCTGCTGGTTTATTTGGTTTAGGTATTGGGATTACTAGAGCTTCCTTCCATGAGGACAATAATAGGTCTCAAGATTAAGTATTCGGCTGGATGGCTGCCATTTAATTACAAAACGGACAGTCGTCTAGACAGCTCACATGTAAGTGCGCCTACATGTGCCTAAGATCATAAAATGGACAATCTATGGTAACAACTTATTTATTGTTGTCTCACGCCATAGCTTTGAATAATTCTGTTCATTGAACAATTGGAATTCAGGAAGTTATCAATAATTGTTTTACTTAACTTAAGATAAGATAAGTTGTTTACGACATAATATTATCATGTCAGGACGTACAGTCAAAACCATATATTTTAAAATCAATTTAATGACAGACCATGCTTTCCTAGTCCCGATTAGCAAATCAATGAGGTATCAGTTTCACCACATGTGCACAGACCGCCTATACACATATATATTCATTTTTCATAACTATTCTCCAGTTAAAGTTCTATCCTCTTATCAAATAATCTGCGAGAATGATCATCATTAAGGAAACTCATTCTGATCAAAGAATACAGAACAAATGAAGAATCAGATGCATACATTTATTGCCATGCTTCATTCATCAGGAAGCAGATTTACATACATTTGTGAATAGCACTTAAACTATGAATTTTACCATTGTCCATATTAACATAATAATATATACATATATACAAAACAGGACATGCATTTAATCAATATTTACCATTATATGGATTTCCGAATATATAAACGACTTCAACGTTGATATTTCAGACAAAAACAACGTCTCCTGTCTTTTAACGTTCAGGGGAAAAGGGTTTACTTTCACAATTCATGCCAAAAACACGAAAAATACATATATATGTTTAGCGACCGTCATTATACAGAGAGGGGGGAAATTCGTCTGCTCTAACTGCCTTCACAAAAACATTCAAGCCCTTAATTACCGAGGCAATGTGACGTAGTAGCATTACATTCGCTGCGTTTGCAGCATATAAGATGTGTAATCTGTGGAGTAACTAAAGTAATATTACGGCTGAAATCTTACTTGCATGGTTGTTTTAATAGAAAACTTATGTTTTAAAAACACAGTTGTACTTATATAATGTTTTTAGGTTTGGTTTATAAATACTAGAGACATATAAAACTGATCGGAAATACAGCTGAACAATAGAAACATCAAAATAGGAGCTGTGAATAGTGACAAATTTTAATTACATCACTGTGTCAATAATTATTGACTGATTCCGTCAAACAACTGTCAAACTATTTATTGCCATGTACGTACACAGGAAGTCGGCGCTGTCTGAGGCGTCAGGTAAATAAACATCGTGGTTTTATTGCGGGAGATCAGACGAACCGTGAACCAGGGGCATGCGACGTTATTACACCTAAAGGTGGTGGAATCAGGGTATTGTCTCTTGAACTGGCTAATTGACCGTACATATAATTGGTAGATATATTCGTTTTGACACCCGTGATTCATGCGCATCCCGGCTCATAAGCAGAATACAGACAAACGAGGCCCCGTGATCAGCGGAGCGTGAACAACATGGATGCCGACTTTCGGCCGTCCGAACAGCCAAGTGCTTGCCCGATTGAATCCAATTTCAAGCGGAGCCAAGATTATCTCCCTTACCCAAACATGATCGTTGCTCAAAGATGTTCAAATCTATCTTCAGTAAATCATGAAATTAATGCGAGCATGACATGCACAAAATGCGATCGTCAGTCCCTCTGATTTATTTTAATATGTTTCATTTCATCATGATAAAAAAGTTTGACACTTATAAGGTTACCACGTTGAAAATGGAAACGATCGTTACTTACTTACTTACGTTTGGAGATTTAACGTGCGCTTTCCGACTGGAGCGTATTTCGCACACGGGCCCGGTCGGGCCATTTAGCGTGGTTTTGAAGGAAAATAAAGGTGTTGCAACCAGAGGGGGGGTTTAGTGGTTGCTTATATAAGTTTTGGAGATCGTTAACAAAAACAACAAAATGTATTCTCTAATCGGTCAGCCTAACAGTGATATAACTGCACATAAAACAATCAAGTGCGCTAAAGTATTACACATGGTGGGTGGAGGACCTGGGGCACTTTGAGTCTGACAGTTGTTTGTTGTTGCATCAGGTGTTTAAGAGGTCGCCTTCTGCCTAGGCAATTTCGGCTGACCTGTCCCTCTTTGGGACTCCTGTGTGTGAGAAGGGTTCACATATCTATTGTGATTTCGGTGTTCACATAATTTCTGTTTTTGCATTGATATGATTTCTATTTTCTTATATTGATATGATTTCATTTTTATCCTTGGCTGCTCTGTTTATATACGTTCGAGCAGCTGTCCATCTCTCAGAAATAGAGTTAGTTTGGCCTTCGCTATTGCATCTCTTGGCTTTAGGAGATCTATGACAGATAGCGGATCTAACTGCAATTCTTGTTTTAACCTAGCCCGGGCTGGGGCATGGTCTTGACATTCTAGTAACAGGTGGTCAATGGTTTCAGCCTGACAGTTTGACAGGTGTCATCAACTGGTCAAGTAAGATCACGGTTTGTATATTCACGTTGATTGGACAGTCGAGACTGGCGCCAACTAATTATGACGGCGTCTTCAGAACAGAACTTTATTTCTCCCAGGTTTAGGCTTACGTGGATCAGTTGCAGTTTGTACTCCAAGCGAGCAACACCTCTCCAAGCCTCCTCAAGCCAACGCACAGCACCGCTGATAGCAAGACCAGGGAGAACTTCAAAGGTAATTATATAACCACTCACCCATCCATTCACAACAACCTACACCTCCTAAACAACGCTCAAACCTAAAACTACACTCACAAAGCCCACCTAACCAAAGACAAACACTTCAAATCAAAACACAAGCCCTCTAATTAATCTCTTAAAGCTTAAAACAACTCACAAACCCTAAACAACCAAAAAACACCCAAACACTACTCACCCCTTCCAAAACACTCCATCCACAACCCCACAAATACCACAACTCACACACACATCCTACGGATCCCTATGGATCCGCACTAAAAGCATTAAAATGGCAGAAAACTTAATCCAAAAATCTCTAAATAAAATACAAAAATGGGCAGACAAATGGGGCTTCTCCCTTAACTCAGATAAAACAACAGGACTAGTATTCAAACATAAAAACATGAAACCTGCCTTCCCAATCCTCCAGCTAAACAACCAAACAATCAAATTCCAAAAACAAACCAAATTCTTAGGACTCATTTTCGATCAACACCTCACCTGGGAGGCTCATGTCCAAAACCTAAAAACTAAGTGCAGCAAAGACCTTAACACACTAAGATGTCTCACCGGCTCTAACTGGGGAGCCTCCAAAGATACCCTCCTCTCACTCTATACAGCACTAATTAGATCAAAACTAGACTACGGCTGCGCCATATACAATACCCTAAACAACTCTCTATCTAAAAAACTTGACTCAATACAATACCAAGCCCTTAAACTAATTACACGCACCCAACATGGCACCTCCTACACCTCGCTTCAGGCACTTACAGGGGAAATGCCACTAAGTCTACGCAGGGAACATCTAAGCCTTAATTTCTGGGCCGCGTCCCAAACAAACCCTCTCATCCAAAACTTAATTAACCAAAACATTAGCCCAAGAAACCAAGCTCTAGCTCGCAAACACCCCTTACTCACCCCAATATCCCAAAGAATAACTAACTACCTCAATGAACACCAAACTCAAAATCTTGAACAAAACTGCAAAAAATCAAATATCTTCACCCCTAAACTCAAAATAGACACAACGCTAGCAAACCAAATAAATAAACAAACCGACCCAAACATAGCTAAAACCACCACACTTGCATACATACACGAAAACTGGCCAAATTGGTGTCACATATACACTGACGGATCTTCAGACCCGATCTCCAACCACACAGGCTTCGGAGTCCATACCACACAACCAGTTATATCCACACAATCTTACCGACTCCCTAACAACCAATCTATATTCACGGCCGAACTTATGGGCATGGCCTCAGCTCTGCATAACCAACAATCTAAAAACAATAAAATCCTAATTCTCACCGACTCCCTTAGTGGACTACAAGCCCTCCAAAACAAAAATACCAAAAAACGACCTAAATTAATAAACCAAATACTTAAAAGCCCCAACGACTTAACAAAAGCAGGCAAACAAATAACCTTCTTGTGAATCCCCGCCCACGTAGGAATTTACGGCAACGAAAGCGCCGATAAAGCAGCTAAATTATCTCTCAAAATACCAGAAATAAGCCTAAACCTACCCATCTCAAAATCAGAAATTAAAAGTGTTAACAAACAAAAAATAACCAAAAAATGGCATAATCAATATCAAAACACAAATAGCCAAATCAAAAAAGTGCTCAGAAAACCACAAGCCAAACCTAAAATCTTACACCCCTAAAAATAATTTGACAGATCAATTACAAAACTCTTTAAACAGGACACACTAACCTAAATAACCACCTAAAAAATCTTAAAAGGCACACCACAGGCAACTGCCCCCACTGCAAACAACCCGAAACCACAGAACACGCACTCATTATTTATTCCAAATTTAAAAATTCCAAAAATTCAATATAATTAAGTAACCCCTAAAAGCCCCCTCTTGGGTTGCACACACCACTTTCACCCTTTTCGGAATACACTAAATGGTCTGGCCAGGCCCGTGTGCGAAATACGCTACAGTCGGAAAACGCCGATAAAGCAGCTAAACTATCCCTCAAAATCCCAGAAATAAGCTTCAACTTACCCATCCACTGCACGCATTACAAACCACCCTCAATCTAAACAAGGCTCTCACTCTAGAAGCAATACTAAACCCACAAAATAAACTAGAAAACTTCAAGGCCTTAGGCGTATTCTAATCAAAACGGAACTAATAAAACGCATCTAAAAACACAATAACCTACCAAATCAAAATCACATAAACAAACATCCACCATACCCAGCTCCCTTAGTTCTCCCCAACCGCATCGGCATCTATTCCAAATCTCAAAATTCCCAAATTCTATATAAGCAACCCCTAAATCCCCCTCTTGGGTTGCACAGACCACTTTCGCCCTTTTCGGAATACACTAAATGGTCTGGCCAGGCCTGTGTGCGAAATACGCTACAGTCGGAAAGCGCACGTTAAATCTTCTATATCAGTCAGTCAGTTACGTGGATAACGGAAAATTTTGTTTTAGGGACAGCATTAATTGTGATTTAAACAAAGCAGATTCTTCTACAAACATCATGGTTTGCCTAGGTCATAGCCAGCAAAATCGTTTACAAAATATAATATATTAGTTCAAATTATAATAATGAGGCCCTCTAATCTCGAAACGGTCTTTGTTCTACGAAAATCGTAAGTCGGTATGGGAAAACAAAATATTTGTTTAATTATTCAAAGTTCATAGTCAATGTCATATGATTATAGACAAGGAAGATAAGAAATTAAATATAAAGAGTAGCCACTTTAAATGACAGAAATTTCTTTAGTTAAATTTGCTCATGATTTTGTCTTTTCGTGGTAAATAGTGCCAAAATACTCTTAATTATTTACTTTCATGTCATTACTAATCTCACATAAGGTCAAAAGTTGTACAACGTTTAACAGATATGATTATGACATGTTGTATCCAAACATATCCAAAAAAATCCAAACAAATCCAGGCTTGGAAATATGACCTTGACATTTTTTGGAATGGTCATATTTCCATTTGGAATGGTGGTATTTCGAAGTTTTGGATTGTTTGGAATGGATGATATTTTGTCCAGTGAAATGCGCTCACGAATTGCGCAGCACGTGTCGCGAACTAGTCTAGATTTCTGTTATATCATCCGGGTACTCACGGAAAAAAACAATAACAAGGGCAGTCCCGGGGAATGGCTTGAGATCAGTGCCCCTTTTAGACCACTGTTGGTTAACGGGCTCTGCACACGTTCATCGATGGTTAGGGGTGCACATGCCTTTTCGATTGTCTGGATGTATATACTATTGGAGAGACAATCAACTCTGTGAAGAAATAAGGACGTTGTACCGCTTTTGATACAATGCTTACGTATATGAAACCGCGACGTCATCACAGTGCGGCGGTATAGAAAGCCAGCTGACGGCCCGGCACTATGAGGGTTAAATCCCGTTACACCACATTCCACCTAAGATGTAACAATCCCAACCCAAACCTGAGTTGTTCTTTACCTTTATTTACACTTCATTCCACCTCAGATGTAACGGGCGGTCGGGTAGCCTAGTTGTTAAAGCGTTCGCTCGTCACGCCGAAGACCCGGGTTCGATTCCCGACATTTGCTACACAGTGTGAAGCCCATGTCTGGTGTTCCCCGCCGTGATATTGGTGGAATATTGTTACAAGCGGCGTACAACCATACTCACGCAGATGTAACAATTCCCACCAAAACATGAGTACTTACTTACTTGGAGATTTAACGTGCGCTTTCCGACTGATGCGTATTTCGCACACGGGCCCGGTCAGGCCATTTAATGTGTTTCCGAAAGGGGCGAAAGTGGTCTGTGCAACCCAAGAGGGCGATTTAGGGGTTGCTTATATAGAATTTGGAAATTTTGAGATTTGGAATAGATGCCGATGCGGTTGGGGAGAACTAAGGGAGCTGGGTATGGTGGATGTTTGTTTATGTGATTTTGATTTGGTAGGTTATTGTGTTTTTAGATGCGTTTTATTAGTTCCGTTTTGATTAAGAATACGCCTAAGGCCTTGAAGTTTTCTAGTTTATTTTGTGGATTTAGTATTGCTGTTAGGTAGTGTGTGCAGTGGATGAGTGCGTGTTCTGGGGTTTCTAGTTGTTTGCAGTGTGGGCAGTTACCTGTAGTATGTTTTTTAAATTTTTTTAGATGGTTATTTAGGTTGGTGTGTCCTGTTTGGAGTTTAGTGATTACTCTGTCGATTTTTTTTGATGGATGGAGAATTTTTGGTTTGGTTAGTGGTTTGCTGAGTACATTTTTGATTTGGCTATTTGAGTTTAGATAAAGGTTATGCCATTTTTTGGTGATTTTTTGCTTGTTTACGCTTTTAATTTCTGATTTTGAGATTGGTAAGTTGAAGCTTATTTCTGGGATTTTGAGGGATAGTTTAGCTGCTTTATCGGCGTTTTCATTACCGTATATTCCTACGTGGGCGGGTATCCACAAGAAGGTTATTTGTTTGCCTGCCTTAGTTAGGTCGTTGGAGCTTTTAAGTATTTGATTTTTCGGTTTTTTGTATTTTTGTTTTGGAGGGCTTGCAGTCCACTTAGGGAGTCGGTAAGTATTAGGATTTTTTTTGTGGTTCTTGGATTCTTGATTATGGAGGGCTGAGGCCATGCCCATTAGTTCTGCCGTGAATATTGATTGGTTGTTTGGGAGTCGGAAGGATTGTGTGTTTTTAGTTGGTGCTTTGGTGCTTTTAGTGCGGATCCAGATGGATCCATCATCCGCGAATTTTGATGTGTTTACTTTAGGGGATAGGCCCACGAATATATCGTTTATCATTATATTGAAGAGGGTGGGGCTGAGGATACTGCCCTGTGGAGTGCCATTTTCTAGGGGACATTGGTCCGACAGTGTTTGGTCTATACCCACGGTTATTTTACGATTGTTTAGGAAGTCCTCGATGTAGTTTATTATCTGACCTTTGAGTCCTATTTTTTGAAGTTTTTGTATTGAACATGAGTTGTTGTTGTTAACTTTTATTTACGAGGCGCCTGGTTGTGACAACACATAATGCAAACTCCCTTACAGACGCTTGGGCACGTACAACACCATTGAGAAAACACCATTGTGTAAATTCTACTGGTCTACACACGTTTGAGCCAATTATTGAGCTGTGTCATTCCGACAACTATTTAGGTAGAATAGCAAGCAAGGATTGTGTTGGAAATGATCAATAGTAACCATGCCGACAGTCCCCAGACACTGCTACTGGCCGCATACTGTAGTGTGGAATACCATCGATTTTCTGTGCTGCAGTGGCAGCAGTGCACCCGAGATGCAGGACCTATAGATGGTAACGTCAGCACCTTTATGGAGCATCTCAGTGGTTACAGCTTTATGTGTGATTAACTCGTGAGGGCATTCACCAAGATCACGCATCTTGGATTAAATGGACCGTTACTGATTCGGCTGATACCATGGACACACTGGTATGTAGACATGCTTGGCATCATGCTCTATCTTATGCGTATTCTTTCATGTCAGTTAGGTCAGGGTGACTTTCCTGGATATGTTAAGTTACTGACAAACGGGACGTAATTCCTAGCTGTTGGTTCTCAGATAATATAGCAATAAAGCCGACTAGATCTAATTGTAAATACAATTCGTAAATATATACGTTAAGATACCAGGAAATTGATATTCCTGCATCTATTACTGTACCGAAAAAACAACGAAGATTCCTGAAACATCGGTTAGACAACCGTATGTAACATTCATACATATATATTCCTGCACCGCGTCTGTGCAAACATCATCTCTCGTTAGGATGCTTATCGAAGGCCGTTTTATTTTGCTCATTGACTTCCACACTCCTCTTCACCTCGTGAATGACAATTTGGGATAAGCAACACTGTGCAGCCCTTTGTAAATGGGGATGCCTTAAGATTTTGTCTGCATTTTACCACTACCGCTGCCGCCACAATATGTTCGAAAGTAACGGGGTCCAAGGAGATCTCAGAAAAAATATGTCTTCTTAATAGCCCTGGATATGTTTTAGTCACATTGACGTGTCATGTCAAAGTTCAAGGCAATCTTCGAAGTTATTGCCTGATATATGTTCGTTTAAACGATTTGAGGGTGAGGACAATTGTGAGGGTGAGGACAAAACACAATTGTTTTTTGGGAAGTACACTATTCAGCGCTACTAAGCGGTGTTATTTGCTGTTTGTTTTGTTAACTGGGCTTGGGCGGGGGGATCCAAAAAAACTTCTAAATAGGGCCATATATCAATCAATTACTCTTTACGCAGAAATCCATGGATTGTTATAAAATCACCTACGTCTGTACAGTTAAATTATATTTAAGTAGATATTGAGAAAATTTCAACATTCCCTCCATATGTATAATTTGAAATGTGACTGGAAAATTCTCAGCACTCTTTCATGAATAAACCCACCTAAGCCTCCGCCCACTGAGGTCAGGTTTAACAATTCATTAATGTTGTTTTACGGAAGAGGGAATATTGCTATACCGCGAGAAAGGATAGAACGAGAAAGCGATGTCCCCCTCTCTCGGCCACCATACAGTTGAGCAACAAGGCGTCTGATTTTGAGCATGTGGAGTCCAGAACTGGGATAAACAGTCCACAATTTCGCAAAACCCCATTCACTGCGGTAATGCTTTCGGTTAGCTCTAAAACGCATGGCGATATATATGCGGAATATGATTTAGTTGGTTTGTTTCTTTTTTTTTTTTTTTTTTTTTTTTGGGGGGGGGAGGGGTCACAATAGTGTATAGAATGTAATGGAATCGGCCATATAACAAAAGTAAAAGCGGTAATTCGAGAGGTTTCTGAAATATTTCGGATTGTGGCCGTAGAATAAAAGAGCCTCGACACAATATGCATTCCATTTAGTTTTTGTTTTGTTTGTGACTGTAAACAATTTTCCGTATTCTGTTATTTGTGGCCCAATTTAACGTGCGGTTACCTCCAATCCCACGATGTGAATAGAAATGCAAAACATGTATCCTCATTAATTTATTTAATGTAACTGTGCTGAAGGGAATCCTTGTAATTCACACATGAGTAGATGTGAGAAATCATAGTTATATAATTTCAAAACAATTATTTCACTTGCCTCTGCATTTCGACAAGCTCTTTCCATTTCTTTTAATTAGTTCGATGGGTTAATTGTATATGGTTTGCCAGAAGATTGAGGCGAAAATTACACAAGATGAAAGTGTTTTATAATTCTTCTTTACAAAGTTACGGGGAAGTACACAGGTACACCGGACATAAAATATACATTACTCAGAATGAAACGCGGGGTGTTGTATATCAGACATGTTATATACATCATTATAAATGAAAGACGCGGGGGAGTATGTATATCGGACATAAACTATACATCACTCAGAACGATAGATAACGAAAGAGGGGTTGTATCGGATGTATTATATTATTCATACTTCAGAATGCTGTAGATGCAGACTAATGTAAGCTTTGAAACATGCTAAGAAGTATCCAAGCTGGATATTGACGATTGTTTCAGAATGGCATTCTACCCACATATACAAGTTAGTGGTAACCTCAAATACCTCCTTAACTTGACCCTATCACATATACATGATGCAGGTAATGCAAGCTCAGAAGTTTGGTGTGCAAATTTATAGTAAATGTATAAATATAAATGTATAACTAACAGATATAAGCGGTAAGACGGATATGACTCCTCATGCAGGCATGCACCAGTAAACCAGACCTAACAGAAAGGAGTATATATAGTTACTCCATAGTGTTTTAGGAACCAGACGGCTTCAATTTGAAATAAAGGAAAGATCTATTGAAGCAAGTCCAAATAATATATTTATATATTTAGCCTAAAATCACGATGATCCATGGACAGTGCATTGTGTATGTCTATGTTGGGCATTGCTTAAAATATACCCACCGCTTCGCTTGTCATGTTAGGCGACAATCGATGGTTGGTTGGTTGGTTGTTTAACGCCGCACTGAGCAATATTCCAGCTATATGACGGCGGTCTGTAAATAATCGAGTCTGGACCAGACAGTGATAGACATCATGAGCATCGATCCATGCATTTGGGATACGATGACATGCATCAACCAAGTCAGTGAGCCAGACCACCCGATCTCGTTAGTCGCCTTTTACGAGAAGCATAATCGCCTTTTAGGGCAAGCATGGATTGCTGAAAAGACCTATTCTACCCCGGATCTTCACGGGGACCACAATCGATGGACCGGGTGGGCATGCTTGTATAGTGACTTCGTTAATTGTGTGTCATGTACCCCGATATAAATACATGTAAATAAACGATTGGTTTAAGTATGAACAACGTCCCACGCCGACATGTACGATGTCTCGCAATCAACCAAATAACGAACCTGACTACCCGAGGCTCGTTAGTCGCCTCTCATTATACGATTCTAAGCCGGACTCCCCAATCGATCAAGGGAATATTACCTGCATGCTCAGCTTTGCTGTTACTGGTTCTTGCAGTAAAATGTTGGTCCACATGGGCAGAGAGCAAAATAGTGATTGATATTATAAGCAAACATCCAGCACGTCGGAGGACGTTGAACCTCCGATCCATGAAGTCACCTAGTAAGACAATTGAAATTAAGCATGTGTTGCTGGGGACCACTTCTACACAAAATCAACTGCCTGAGTGGTCTAGTGGATAGACGTCTGCAGAAGGAGTGAGTAAGTGGGTGAATATGTATTTACACTGCTTTTAGCAGCATTCCTGGAGTATCATGGCACAGGACACCAGAAATAGGGTTTACTCATTGAACACAAGTAGTATAGGTAATGGGGGTTCTGGACCACTTCCACTGGAGCCAGATTTATATACCTATACCACCACTACAGGTGGCATTTTTTATGCCAAAATGATTATGCGATTCAACGATAGTCATAAGATTAAGTTAAATTGACTCCAGCTCACCACCACCTGGAGCCATTCAATGCTTCAGATGAGCCTAAATGGTAATGAAAATATTCTTTATTATTTTTATCAATAAAGCGATATTCAACATTTTTATTAAATTCTTCGTTCATTTTACTAGGAGACCAGACTACATAACTACACTCTTCTTGAAAATTGATAAGAAACAATTGATAACCGTATTTGGTTGGTTTGACATCACTGATATAATAAAAACCTTCTGGTAATTCTCTCCATTTAAAAGCTTTTGTCGATTGTTGTCTCCATTATTATATATTTATGTAAGCATTTGTCTAAATGTGATCTAACGATAGTAAGCAATCTATTTTTAATCTCCAACCAGTTCTTTGGTTTTGGCACGGAATAATTGACGTGCTTGTTGCCTCCCCTGTTCTATGAACTTTTTTTTCTCGTCTTCGCTAATACCACTGAATCTCCTGCTTCATTGCGTTGTATTTGGTGAGTTCCGACAGCACTAAACGAAACTCATCCTCGGATATCTTACAATCGACCATTGCTGTCGAAATATGATCCTCAATGCTGTTCAACTTTGCTTCGATGAGTATCCGAATACTTTCGTGTTTTAATGCTTTCTTTTGCAACCTACGAGAAATGAATTTTATTGCTATTCCTGCCAGTCCCGAGGCTCCAGCCGCTATTTCCATGCCGAGCACGATAGGCGCGGCGATTATAGTTGATAAAAAACTAACATCTGCTACACCGAGTCCCATGCCAGCTGCTACAAGCGCGGTGTCATCTCCGTCCAGAGCATTCACGGCTCTGCGATACTTTTTATACAATCCAAGTCTCAACTCCCTTCAATGCTTCAATAATAAGGGTAGAAATATTAGGTATTGCACTCAAGTTAATATCACTGAATTCTGTAACCAAATGTAAACTAACATTTTTTACGCCCGGACGACTATATAACATATGACCTGGGTTTTCTGGCAGGGGAGAGACTAACACACTTTTTCGTTTTGACAGGATATAAGCCGCGAGTACGATGCCACTATTTATTATCTTAGTTAAATTATGCGCCTTACCCATCATCACGTAGGGTGGGGTAATGACGATATTCAATAGCCTCTCGATGTTTGCTGCGACCATAGTCCATTTATCCTCGCCGTTGAGAATAATATTGTACAAAGTGTTTTTAATGAGTCTACTAACGTCGACATCGCTTAAATCTTCTAGATTACCCGTGAATGTAACTTCTTTCCGCTTGTATACATTATCTTGTAAGTGTAAAGCGTATAACTTACCACTGGTGCCGGGTTTACCGAATCCTTCTGTGTCTCCGAGATCAGAAAGCGCAATTGTATTATATTGTCTGAGCGTTCCAGGGCCTGATGCATCAACCATTATTTATAATATGGAGTGTTACACTTAAGTATCCTATATGTACAGGTTGGTGTTTTACATCTAATACAGAAATTTTAAGGTCTGAAATAATACCCTGCTTTAATTTTTTATATTGTAATGTTGAGAAAGATTCCGTTCTACCGTTATTATATTTTTCATTTTTCACTGGTATAGATCTGAGCAGAGTTGAAGGACTTTCTAGTTGAATATTATCCGTCGTGCTTATTTGATCAAGATGGATGCACAACTCTTTATAGGGAACTAAATCGGGCAAATTAACCCCCTGACCTGATGTCTTGTATATTGTGCCAATTAAGCGTGCAAATCCAAGTGTAATTAATAAGTCCAATAAAATCATTGCTGCCTTTTCTCCAGTGTCTAATTTCAGTAACCCATTCAACTCATTTTGTGTTAGACTAAGTCCATTAGGCTTAAAAATTTCATCATTGAGTGAGCATACGCTGTAATACCCATCAGGTATAGTAATTATTTCGGCAAAACTAACTCCATCAGCTATATGTATCTTATTATTTTCTTCGCAGCACTTATATTGGTCCACAGCGGGTAATACGTTACATCGCATAGAGCTACTTCGAGTTGTCCATCCGAGTTATCGAAAGTATGAAGCAGTTCAATAGACTGACCATTTGTTATTCCCAGGAGTGTAACATACAAATTAAATATACAATGATACTACAGTATATCACAACTTAAATATGGAATCAACCATTATTTATAATATGGAGTGTTACACTTAAGTATCCTATATGTACAGGTTGGTGTTTTACATCTAATATAGAAATTTTGAGGTCTGAAATAATACCCCGCTTTAATTTTTTATATTGTAATGTTGAGAAAGATTCCGTTCTACCGCTATTATATTTTTCATTTTTCACTGGTATAGATCTGAGCAGAGTTGAAGGACTTTCTAGTTGAATATTATCCGTCGTGCTTATTTGATCAAGATGGATGCACAACTCTTTATAGGGAACTAAATCGGGCAAATTAACCCCCTGACCTGATGTCTTGTATATTGTGCCAATTAAGCGTGCAAATCCAAGTGTAATTAATAAGTCCAATAAAATCATTGCCGCCTTTTCTCCAGTGTCTAATTTCAGTAACCCATTCAACTCATTTTGTGTTAGACTAAGTCCATTAGGCTTAAAAATTTCATCGTTGAGTGAGCATACGCTGTAATACCCATCAGGTATAGTAATTATTTCGGCAAAACTAACTCCATCAGCTATATGTATCTTATTATTTTCTTTCGCAGCACTTATATTGGTCCACAGCGGGTAATACGTTACATCGCATAGAGCTACTTCGAGTTGTCCATCCGAGTTATCGATAGTATGAAGCAGTTCAATAGACTGACCATTTGTTATTCCCGGGAGTGTAACATACAAATTAAATATACAATGATACTATATCACAACTTAAATATGGAATCAACCATTATTTATAATATGGAGTGTTACACTTAAGTATCCTATATGTACAGGTTGGTGTTTTACATCTAATACAGAAATTTTGAGGTCTGAAATAATACCCCGCTTTAATTTTTTATATTGTAATGTTGAGAAAGATTCCGTTCTACCGCTATTATATTTTTCATTTTTCACTGGAATAGATCTGAGCAGAGTTGAAGGACTTTCTAGTTGAATATTATCCGTCGCACTGATTTGATCAAGATGGATGCACAACTCTTTATAGGGAACTAAATCGGGCAATGTATCTCCATGTATTGTTATGTTGAGTTCTATATGTTCGGGGAGTGGTGTAATTCCAAGTGTAATTGATAAGGCATCGTAAAGAAATACATTTTTTTCTCCAGTTTCTATTTTCACTGTCCCATTCGACTCAGGCTTAAAAAATTCATCATTGAGTGAGCATACGCTGTAATACCCATCAGGTATAAAAATGGTGTCGCCAATAATTCTATAGTTTTCACCTAATAAATTTACCCCATTATTTCTTTTCTCAGTACTTATATTGGTCCACTGCAGGTAATACGTTACGTCACAGATGGCGACTTCGAGTTGTCCATCCGAGTTATCGATAGTATGAAGCAGTTCAATAGACTGACCATTTGTTATTCCCGGGAGTGTAACATACATATTAAATATACAATGATACTATATCATAACTTAAATATGAAATCAACTTACATTATTTTTATACATATACTTTAAGAAATTAATTCTCCATTACCGCTGGATCCAGCGTGGAATTCCACAAATAATCATTATGATAAGACGGCCTTCGCACGTATTTGTAATGAATTTAATGTTTCTACGAGTAAAGATTGGCGCCTAAGTGGAGTTAACCATGGTCTAGGTATTCCGTACGCTGGTGCACACTCTGTTAAAGAAGTCAGCGATGATTTACTGAAAAGGGGTCAGCTTCTTCCGAGCTTTGCTCTCTCGAGTAATGAGTGGGGAGACGATCGTATGAACTTTAAGGGTGGTGTTGCTTTCACCATCCAAAAGGTTGAGCAACCACCTCGAGACGCTTGGAATTATTTTCTTAATGATAAAACGGAAAATAATTTTACTAACCAAGGATTTGAAAGATATAATGAATCGATAAGAACTTATGTATGGGCAATTCTCGGTGCACAATTGCAAACACGAACGTCCATTATCGGTACTGGGACAGCGTTTGATGCGCAAAAACAGTTTGTCGCAAATGTGGAGGACATCATTAATTCACCAGTTGACATACCATCGTCTATAAAGCGTTTTCAAGATGTATTACAGTACGCTCAATCCAAAGTGGACTACGTTTTTGCACCGGGATTATACATGTCTCCGAGTAATATGGAACTTAAGATCGGTCAAGTGATAGGCTATAATAATAAAATTGTTATTGCTTCCGATCAGCAAAAACCAGGTATAAATTCAGATATTAACACCGAATTAATTACGCAAACAAACACAGGCGAAACGGGAATAGTCAAGCCACAGATATCTACTAACGCATAACCACAAGTGCCACCACATATTGCAGCTAAAAATCAACAACATGTCGATGAAAAAACAGCGCTTGTATTAGGTGGAGTCGCGGCTGGTTTACTCATGATTTGCAAAATAGTTCTTAGCAGATACGTACAACAGCCCTGCAATTGCTACGATCAGTGCCCACAAGTTTTGACTAAGCCAAGTGGTGGTCTTAGCTAATAAATTCAAGAGCCAGGAAACAACACTCCCTATTATACCGGGAAGTGCGGCCGCGGCTTTCTCAGCGAGCTTTCCCAGTGCTGAACCTAATGCTTTTAAATGCTTTTTTATCCACTCTTTTACACCATTCGACGTAGGCGGTGTGGGCGGTGTACTACCACCTGTACCACCTGTGCCACCGGTTAAAGCGAGGGTCAAAGTCGATATAATAAACCCCAACGCGGTTAAAATACTGGCAATTGTTATTCCCTGTTCCCTGAACAATGTTTTTATTTTATCGGCCAGTGTAGTGTCATCATTGAGGACTCGATCGATAGTTTCTCAAATTCGACTGATTTGTGAACTAAGTGCCTCTCTATTAGTGGAAGCAGCCTCGAGGTGGGCCAATCTTTCGTCTTCTAAGTTACGCAATCTTTCCACTACGCGGCGTCTACTGAATTCATCGCCCGCCTGTTCAAGTTTTGTTTTCTCGTAAACTATATGCTTGTCGATTTCGGATAGCTTGGCCATATTATTGGTGAGTTCTCACCGCATTGTTCGCCTTGCCTTGTCAAGACCTCGTAATTCCCTAATACTGAACTCTAAGGATGGTGATACCTCTAACTGAGGATCGTCAATTGTGGTTAAGATTTCTCCGAGTCCGTCCGAGGCCACCATCGAGGAAGCTTCCAAATTATCTATGTTACTGAGTTCAGTACGTACAGTCCTAAGAGCCTTAGTAGTCTTCGCGGGAAGTTTTTCTCGTCGGTAGTCCACAAGACCTAATTCATCACGAACAGTGCTGATACCGTGTTTAGCATTGTAGACAAGGCTAGGGGCTTACGAGTACGAGAATTCATAAGATCAATATCCGGAGAGCCACGCAGTCGCAATATTCCTTTACTATCTATCGTAAACTTTGAATACTCACGACCAATAGGACTATGATCTTTAAAGGTATTGTAATAATCATCAACAGCTGGTTTCAAAAGTTCTTCATTTACGGTTGGGTTCAAAAGTTCATCGTTAAGATTCATAAAGCTGGTTTCATCAGTACCCTTTTCGATTGCATGCGGGTTATCGTAATTGTCTAGATCAAAATCATCCATTTTTATATTAAACATATGGTTATATAATTTCAATATAACAATGTCTTCGCAATACGGACGCAAGTTAAACCCACAACGTAGACTTCGGGATCCATTAGGGGTCAAAGCAATTCGTCAGTCTGTAACTATAACTAATAACCCTAGTACCATCGATCAGAATCAAACGCTTCTGGTTCGCTTTCCTAATCTCGGCGCACACGATGTGTTAGTTCCCGGAACTGTCTGACTAGCATTTACGATTATTTTGACTTCTACCGACGTTAACAGGGAGCCTGTTCAGAACATAGGTCGTGCTATCGTTAAGAAAATCGCCATTAAAATTAGCGGTAATGAGGTTTTGAGTATTGACGATAGCGATGTATACTATTGTTACATGGATCTCTGGAGAACAGATAAAGAGCGGGAAAACTTACAGTACCAAGGTATTTGTAATCGGAACACATTGAGACTGCGCGTGGGCGCTGATAATGGTGATAGTACCGTCGTAAAAGATAAGGCCATTGCCGACGCATTAAGTAACCTATTCTATATTCCCCTAGACTTTGAATTACTAGATTCCCACATGCCCTTTTATCAAGCATCCCTAGGCGATAGGTTAGAATACGAACTCACTTTTAATGACTACGGCAGAGTAATCAGAGCTGCTGAAGATGCTAGCTATTCCATTGACAATATCTCGCCGGAGTACGATATGATAACGGATCCCGAATTAGCCAGACAAATTCGTAACCATTATACCTGAAGTTTAGCCATTTTGTACGATCGTGTGCTTCGAGGGACAAAAAAGATACGATGTGGAATATCAATCTTAATGTCCCCACGAGGTTGTTGAAGGGTATTTTAATTTTGTTCGAGGACCCCTCCGATGGGTTTAAAAGAAATACCGAGAAGTTCTACAATCCCAAGATTACAAAAGTAGAATTGACTATCGAGGGCGTTCCTAATCAACTGTATAGCCAAGGAATGCTAGCGTATCACCAGTGGGATGAGATTAAAAAACTTCCTTCTATAAAACGAAGCCCGGAAGTTATCGTGGTCGTGAAAGATCTGTCTCTCGGGAGTGTATCGATGGGTGAATACCTCACCACGAAGTACGCGCTATGGCTTGACATGCGAACAACGGACGATGACCAACTACACGGCAGTGGAAGGAGATTAGAAAATGCTAGCGAGGGTGTCACTATACAGATAACGAAGCTCCAGGAAACGGCTGGTAAATTATATATTTGTACGTGATTATGGACGCGCAACTTAATATACAGAATGGGAGATTCGTGCAAGCAATCTATTAATAATCTTTTACCTAAAGATCCGCACTGCGCTATCATATGCGGGCAAACGGGCTGCGGAAAAACAGCTTTAATTTAGATATTTTAGAAAGTCATTATCGGGATGTTTTCGATCATATTATTATTCTGTGCCGACTATAAGCGTTAATAAAACATACTTATCAAGAGATTTGGTAATGAATGACGATGGGGTACACAGAGTCGATCCGGGCGATTGTTAACAAGACTGTCTCCGAGTATGTCACGAAAAATACAAAGGAGAATCAACCCTTTTCGTAATAGACGATTGTAGCGCGAGTAAAGAACTCACAAAAAAGAAAGTTATGCTTTCGTATTTAGCATTCTCCGGACGGCACACTCAACATAGCGTTTGGGTACTTACTCAAAAATACAACTCTGTCCTGAAAGATCTCAGAGAGCAAACCAAATGGGTAGCGTTGTTTCATTGCAAAGATCGAGATTCATTCCAGGAATGTTTACGCGAAAATGATGTTATTTATACCAAGCTCGAACGAGATAAAGTCAGAAAACTGTTATCGGCAACGAAGCACTGTAAACTCGTATTAAAAACCAATCAACCAGCTGCTTATGCAATTGCTTAGCAAATGTAGCAAAAATGTAGCAAAATTATAGCAAATATAGCAAATATAGCAAATATAGCAAAATGTAGCAAAGTACGATGAATTGAACATTAGCGGTTAATATGACATAAAATGTGGTTCGAAATCCTAATTCTTTCGCAACAGTTCATTATTACGGGACGTATTGGATATGCCATATTATATTATGTTAGACTTAAATATCTCCTTAGGTATTACATTATGGAATGCGATGAACTCATCGAACAAATGCTCAAAGAATCTGATGCAGATCAACATGTTGATAAAT
The DNA here is from genome assembly GCF_022045235.1 of Haliotis cracherodii. Lineage (NCBI taxonomy): Eukaryota > Metazoa > Mollusca > Gastropoda > Lepetellida > Haliotidae > Haliotis > Haliotis cracherodii. The sequence continues at coordinate 43,687,062 of NW_027266341.1, read as the reverse complement.
CTTTAGATAAACATAGAAAAAGACTTGCCGCTTTGGTAGCCGGTGTAAAATGTTCCCAATATTTGGGAGAAAATTATACCATAGAAAAAATTGATAACATGACCGATGAAGAGATTAAAAAACTGTACGCGCGTTATGAGTCTAGACTGGGAGCTACCATGACTAAAATGAGGGTCGGCTATATTACAACTATACACAGTCGTAGCTAGTACGTTTCTCCCTATCCCGGCAGAACATCGCATGTATTTATGCGAATCTCTAGAGAAAGACCCATTCATCGAACACGCTATAAGCTCAGTGAGCTGTGAGTTTTATCATAGATACGGAATGTTCTTAGCTCCACTCACCACAGCTTTAATAACGGCTAGGTATTGTCAATTTAAACATACATAGGTGGAAAAGCAAAATAATTTAGCTATAAATGTTTTCGGACATTCTAAAGGAATTGTTGTACACAGGATAAGCTCCGCTCCGGAACATATCCCCAGAATCAATTCATTTCTGATCGAAAAAGATGGAAAATATCATTATATGTGGATAAAGAGCTTAAACAGGCTATTATACGATCAACCTAAACATAAAGAAAAGAAATATTTCTGCGAAAGATGTTTACATGGGTGCAGCAGACAAGATCTATTAGAAGCGCATAAAGAAGACTGTAGAGGTGTTGGACAGAATGCTATCAGGATCGATATGCCTAAAGAGGGAAAAAATATATTTAAATTTGAACATTATTGTAATCAAATGCCAGTACCGTACGTAATTTACGCCGACTACGAAGCACTTATCAAACCCATAGAAAATACCAACCGTAGCAATCAAGATAATAGTTTTACGTACAAAACTCAAGAACATATTCCTTGTGGGTTTGGATATATAGTTGTAAGGTATGATGGGAAAACAAACCAGCCCGTGATTTACAGAGGTCCCGATGCAGCGGGAAAGTTCCTAGAATATCTACAAAACGAAGAGAGAATAATCAGGGAAAAATTATCGTGTAAGAAACCCATGTGTATGACGAGGGATAATTGGAGGGCCTATAAGAAGTCAACGAGTTGTCATGTTTGCAACAAACCCCTGAATGGGGATTCCGTAAGAGATCATTGCCACATCATGGGTAATTATCGGGGATCCGCGCAGAACGAGTGTAACTTGAAACTAAAAATGAATTCTCAAACAATACCCATCCCCATTGTGTTTCATAACCTTAGGGGATACGATTCACATCTCATTATGCAAGCTATCTCAAAGACCGACGGCGGCTTAACGTGCATTCCTAACAATATGGAAAAGTACATATCATTCTCGTTGACTAAACCTATACATTATAGGGACATGGATGGGTAATCTAGAATAAAGCAAAGTAATGGGCTTAGATTCATAGACTCCGTACAGTTTCTGTTATCTTCCCTGGACAATTTAGCTAATGCGAACAATCCCGATGACTTTGCGATAACAAATCAATATACCGATAAGATAACTCGTCATTTGTTGCTGAGAAAAGGTGTATATCCTTACGAATATATGGATGATTGGTCTAGATTCGAAGAAACTGAATTATCACCCCTTGAATCATGCTATAGTAACTTAACAGAATCTAGAATAACAGATGCCCATTATGAACACGCTCTGACGGCCTGGAATAAATTAGGTTGTAAGAATTTAGGCGATTATCACGATCTGTACTTGAAAACCGATGTACTGTTACTCGACGATATATTCAAGATATCTAGAAAGACATGTTTCAAACAATACGGCTTGGACCCGGCATGGTACTATTCCAGTCCTGGACTATCATGGGATGCATTGTTGAAGAAGACCGGTGTAGAACTAAAACTACTCACAGATTACGATATGCACTTACGATATGATTAAGAGGTGGTATATCAATGGCAGCGAAAAGGTATTCTAAGGCTAATAATAAATTAGTGGAAGGATACGATCCGAGTAAACCCGACACGCACATATTATATCTCGATGCTAACAATTTGTACGGATGGGCTATGAGTCAACCTTTACCCATGGGTGGTTTTGAGTGGGTCGATGATATCAATGTGAATGATGCGAATAAGGGGTACATACTAGAAGTTGACTTGGAATATCCAAGTTCGTTACATAAAGATCATAACAATTATCCCCTAGCTCCTGAAAGATTAATGGTTAATATAGATTGGATGTCGGAATATCAACGCTCCTTGATGGGTAATAGTAGGTTAGCTAACGTAGAAAAACTCGTATCAAATTTGATGGATAAGACAAAATATATAGTTCACTACAGAAATCTCCAGTTGTATCTATCGTTAGGTATGAAACTTAAGAAAATACACAGAGTTCTAAAGTTTGATCAAAGCCCTTGGATGGAGCCCTATATAAGGTTGAACACAGATTTAAGAAAGATAGCTACCAGCGATTTCGATAAGAATCTGTATAAGCTCATGAATAACTCAGTATTTGGTAAAACTATGGAGAATCTAAGGAAGCGTGTTGATGTTAAATTAGTCAGATCTAATGAGGAAAGACTCAGGAAACTTATAGCCAGTCCGGCTTTTAACAGAAGCAAGATATTCGATAATGACTTAGCCCCGTTGCATATGCAGAAGAGTAATATAAAATTCAACAGACCGGTGTACGTTGGTATGAGTATTCTCGACTTGTCAAAACACTTAATGTATGACTTTTATTACAACGAACTTAAGAAGCAATACGGCGATAGATGCGAGGTGTTATATATCGACACAGATTCTTTGTTGATGGAAATACAAACCGAGGATGTGTATAAAGATATGGCAGAAAAAATAGATATGTACGACACGAGCGATTACCCTAAAGATAATCCACTGCACAGCATAGTAAATAAAAAGGTGTTAGGTAAGATGAAGGATGAATGTGCGGAGTATGTAGGATTAAGACCTAAGATGTATTCTATAAAAAAGTCCGATAATGGAGAGATAAGAAAAGCTAAGGGTGTTAAGAAGTATGTGGTAAAAAAGCATATCAAACATGAACAGTATAAAGAAGCATTATTCAACCGTAGAACGTTCAAACACGAGATGAACTCTTTAAGAAGTTACGATCATAGGATATATGGATTAAGAATGAACAAGACATCATTATCCCCCTTAGATACAAAGAGATGGATTGATAATGATGGTGTAACTACCTATGCTTATGGTTATGGTAGTAATACTGTACCGTCGGGAACTATGAACAACTCTTCTCGTACAAATGCCCTACCTGGTCCATCTTGAAGATAATAAATAATAGGCTCTCCTTCTTTCATAACCAATCGACTAATGTTATACGTCTTAAGGGACCATATGGGATCGGTTGCGCGGTTAATCTCGTTACTTCATTATTCAGCGCTGATACAACGGCTGATAATCGTGTCACCCATTCGGTTGATCTCAATTGCTCGGATTTCATTTCGATCCCATACTGATAGCCAAACAAACGTTCCGCTAATGTCCTGTTAAATCTTTCAATGATAGCTTGACTGCGGTGGGCCTCTCTTTCACCACGCCTGATTTTGACATCGTGCTTTGTTAACAGTTTAGTTATCGATCCCATAAACTCGCGACCGGGATCTACTTGAAATAGCTTAGGCCATTTAATAGTCCTCGTTTATATATGCGACTCAGTGCATTAGCTACTTCTGTTGAATCTTTCGAGGTTAATGGCTCAGCCTCTTTGTATCGACTAGCCACATCCACTACAGTTAAAGCATATTTATACGTTTTGCGTTTTACCTTATCGTGGGTAAGAAACAAGAGGTCAGCCTGATGAACTTCATTCATTGTAAAAATATCGAACTTCTTCCTCGGTATATAACGCGGTGCCGGTAAATATATTTGCCACATCGCTTGTTTCTTTAACCAATCCTTGGCTACATCTTTAGATACCTTAGCCGCGGTGGCTAATTTTTTACACCTTTCCAATATCCTCGTGGGCTATAGTAAATTTTATTCATTATTAATTAATATTGATATTTCTTTTAAAATGACTTTCGTTGAATCGCATCATCATTTTTATACTAATAGAAGCATTGAATGGCTCCAGGTGGTGGTGAGCTGGAGTCAATTTAACTTAATCTTATGACTATCGTTGAATCGCATAATCATTTTGGCTGTGGTGGTATAGATATATAAATCTGGCTCCAGTGGAAATGGTCCAGAACCTCCATTACCTATACTACTACACATGATGGGAATCGAACCCGGGCCTTCGACGTGACGAGCGAACGCTTTGACCAATAGGCTAACCAATCGCCCCCTGACAGCGGAAGGTAAAATAAATGGAATAAGATAGTACCGTGCTTGGCTATTGGCATTAGGTGGATAAAAGAACTGTACACAGTACATATTCTGTTTTACAAAACTCATGTAAGAATCCATGTATTACCTTCACCCTCACCCTCACCCTCACTCGGTAAATATTTCTGAATTCTGACACTCCTTGTGTAACACACTTCCTGGTATAATACTTGCCATAAAAGTACCAATCATGACCTCTCTCAATATTTGCTAAGTTTGTGGTCCTAATCACTTTCAAAAGCTAAAATTAATTATAAATATTCAACAGTTAATAAATTTTAAAGGTGTTATGCCGCTTCTGCACGGTTTGATTACAGTAATACAAGGGTTAATATCTCATCAATAATTAATAAAAATCAGCTACAAGTATTCCATTAATTGTACATGTGAAAGGGTTATCCCATTTCTGGTCAAAGGGATATGAGTGATAATATAGTAAAAGGTCTCTTAAAATTAGAAATATTGACCCATTACATTAAGATTCTGTCCACAAGTGTGAAATGTTATTTACTATCTGCAGCCAAGAAGAAATATTAAGATTCCATTAACTGTAGATTTTATGGGTGTTATCCCATTTCTGGTCAAGGTGATATGAGTCATAATATAGTAAAAAATCTCTTAAAATTAGAAATATTGACCCATTACATTTAGACCTTTGTTCAAAGGATTGAAATGTTATTTACTATCATCAACCGACAAGAAATCTTAAGATTCCATTAATTGTAGATTTTAAAGGCATTATCCCACTTCTGGTCAAGCTGATATGAGTCATAATATAGTCAAAAATCTCTTAAAATTAGAAATATTGACCCATTACATTTAGACCTTTGTTCAAAGGATTGAAATGTTATTTACAATCATCAACCGACAAGAAATCTTAAGAGTCCATTAATTATAGATTTTAAAGGCACTTCTGGTCAAGCTGATATGAGTCATAATATAGTCAAAAATCTCTTAAAATTAGAAATATTGACCCATTACAATGAGATTTTGTCCACAAGTGCGAAATATTATTTACTATCATCAACCAAGAAGAAATCTTAAGATTCCATAAATTGTAGATTTTAAAGGCAGTATCCCACTTCTGGTCAAGGTGATATGAGTCATGATATAGTCAAAGATCTCTTAAAATTAGAAATATTGACCCATTACATAAAGATTATGCTCACAAGTGTGAAATATTATTTACTATCATCAAGCGACAAGAAATCTTAAGATTCCATTAATTGTAGATTTTAAAGGCATTATCCCACTTCTGTCAAGGTGATATGAGTCATAATATAGTCAAAAATCTCTTAAAATTAGAAATATTGACCCATTACATTTAGACCTGCCCACAAGTGTGAAATATTATTTACTATCATCAACCAAGAAGAAATCTTAAGATTCCATCAATTGTAGATTTTAAAGGCATTATCCCACTTCTGGTCAAGGTGATATGAGTCATGATATAGTCAAAGATCTCTTAAAATTAGAAATATTGACCCATTACAGAAAGATTATGCTCACAAGTGTGAAATATTATTTACTATCATCAAGCGACAAGAAATCTTAAGATTCCATCAATTGTAGATTTTAAAGGCATTATCCCACTTCTGGTCAAGGTGATATGAGTCATGATATAGTCAAAGATCTCTTAAAATTAGAAATATTGACCCATTACAGAAAGATTATGCTCACAAGTGTGAAATATTATTTACTATCATCAAGCGACAAGAAATCTTAAGATTCCATTAATTGTAGATTTTAAAGGCATTATCCCACATCTGTCAAGGTGATATGAGTCATAATATAGTCAAAAATCTCTTAAAATTAGAAATATTGACCCATTACATTAAGATTCTGTCCACAAGTGTGAAATGTTATTTACTATCTGCAGCCAAGAAGAAATCTTAAGATTCCATATATTGTAGATTTTAAAGGCATTATCCCACTTCTGGTCAAGGTGATATAAGTCATAATATAGTCAAAAATCTCTTAAAATTAGAAATATTGACCCATTACATTGAGATTCTGTCCACAAGTGCGAAATGTTATTTACTATCTGCAGCCAAGAAGAAATCTTAATATTCCATATATTGTAGATTTTAAAGGCATTGTCATAGCGACTGATTTACGACATTTAGAACATTTGATTGCAAAGGCTCATTACCCTGGAGCCATGACATCTATATGCCTTGAAACACTTAATTGCTGTTATTTATTACATGCTAATCCTATTTGTTAATACCCATTTTTGTGTACATCGACCGTCTGCCATCCTGAACAGGATGTGCAAGTATGTCACTGATGATTTACTGTTTACATTTAAATTTATTACTTACTAAATGTCAGATGACCTTGGCTATATAAGCCTTGGTCCAGAGAGAAGGGGTTTGACTCTCTTACCAAGCAGACCTCTCTCCCACAGCCCAGAGTGTGTACCGACTCTCTGTGGCACCCTCAGTTATTTCTAAGTATATTGTAAATTGTTAATTGTTCTTGTAAATAAAATTGTGATTAGTCTCCTGTGACTCTGGCTCTTTGCTGACTAATTCCCCAAGAAAACCAGCACGTCATTTGGAAGGTATTGTTCACCTAGAACAGTTCCATGATAATTTGGTGGAGAATCCGGGTATGACAGACTTCTTAGTCTGTCCTTTCCTGTACCTCTTTGCAGCATGGCATATGGTTCACAAAACTGTAGGAAGTGACAGTCTCTTATTAAAAGGATATACTACCTTCCTGGAGACCAAGAACGAAGAAATGGCCTTTAACAAGATTGAAGAAAGAACAAGAACCTCTCCAATCAAGAACAAGTTCTCCGATCCCAAACCTTCCCTGCTCGAATATCTAAGCAACACTGCTAAGACTTCCCCTTCAAGATGTCGTTCCTGCACATGACCTAAGAAAAGAAGTATACACGCCTATCCCACAGAGACCCGACCACAGCCATCTTCATGCAGACCCTGCACAATACAGAAACCGCCTCACGGGCACCTACAAGATGGACACTGTGTACAAGATATCTCATTGGGACTTACTAATTTGTCTTTACTTACATGGACTCAATCAAGGATATATATTGTGTGACTGTTGAAAAGTGCAACCAGGTATGTTTAATCAAAGCCAGTATAATAATGCTAAAATGTGTCTTTCCAAAATTCAGTTTTGTATTAGTGCAATATACTCCAAATTACATCTTTAGTCAAGCTAGATCTTTGAAGTTATTGTGTAGGGAATCTTTGAAATGTCTCCAGGCCACGCCAGACATATAGTTGCAGCTAGGGCCCAGACAAACCTAAGCTGTAGGGTTATCAAGTCACACCTCTAAGCTCGACTCGTAATTTCAAAAATCTAAACGACAAACTTTGTCATTTGTTACAAGTAATTAATGTGCACAGCTTGGTACAAAACTGAATGTATTGTCAAGGACTTTGAATTCAGATTAGGGATATTCTTTGGTGAGCCACCCCCACACAAATGTTTATTGTATGTCAGTATTAAGTGGTTAACAGCACAGCAGTATTCAGCATTTCAGAGTTTTGATCTCGGAATTAAGGATTTTTTTTCTTGGGCATCGCACCCACAATATCTGGGCAAGCTCCGTCAAAGGCACGGGAAGAGCACCCATTGTACTTAAAAGGGCAATAGTACCCACAAGTACCGTTTGAGTCACGCGGTAAAGCTAGACTCCTGGAATCAAATGTTCTTCAGACAATGGATGTCGTAAATCAGTCGCTATGACAGCATTATCCCACTTCTGGTCAAGGTGATATAAGTCATAATATAGTAAAAAATCTCTTAAAATTAGAAATATTGACCCATTACATAAAGATTCTGTCCACAAGTGTGAAATATTATTTACTATCATCAACCGATAAGAAATCTTAAGATTCAAATAAAATTGTAGATTTTAAAGGCATTATTCCACTTCTGGTCAAGGTGATATGAGTCATAATATAATTAAATAATATATATATAATATAATATATAACCGTGATATAACTGGAATAATGTTAAAAGCGGTGTTAAACCCAACTCACTTAAAAATTAGAAATATTGACCCATTGCATTCAGATTCTGCTCACAAGCTAGAAATGTGCTTTGCAGCCAAGAGAAAATCTTAAGATTCCATTATTTGTCAAGTTTATAGGTGTTATCCCATTTCTGGTCAAGGTTATATGAATAATAATATGGTAGAAAATCTCTTAAAATTAGAAATATTGACCCATTGCATTCAGATTCTGCTCACAAGTGTGAAATGTTATTTACTATCTGCAGCCAAGAAGAAATCATAAGATTCCATTAATTGTAGATTTTAAAGGCATTATTCCATTTATGGTCGAGGCAATATGAGTCATAATATAGTCAAAAATCTTGTAAAATTAACAGTATTAACCCACTGCATTCACATTCTGCTCACAAGTGCGAAATGTTATTTATTATCATCAGCCAAGAACAAATCTTAAGATTCCATTAACTGTAGATTTTAAAGGTGTTATTCCATTTATAGTTGAGCAAGTAAGTGACTATGGATTTACGCCGCTTTTAACAATATTCCAGCAATATCACTGGGGGACACCAGAAATGGGCTTCACACATTGTACCCATATTGGGAATCAACCCGGGTCTTCGGCTTCACGAGCCAATGCTTTAACCACTAGGCTACCCGACCGCCCCCACTTATGGTTGAGGTGATATGAGTGATAAATAGAGGTTATCACGAGAGTGTGTTTGGGGATGGTAAATACCCTGTATTAGGAATAAACATTGTATTTAGCGAGCCTTGGCTTGTTAAATACATAGTAATTGGTATTTATTAAGATTCCCGCTGGTTAATTCTGACTTGATCGCCGAATGACAAGGGCGATACCATGTTTGTTTAAAAAAAAGTGAAAGTAGTCCCAACTTGACCTTTGATATTTGCATCTCTATCCGCATATGACCCCAACGGATATCGTTTTTATCCATTGGCTTTATTCTGCTGAGAAACCTACCCATTATATGATAATACAGTATAAAATCTCATAAAATTAGAAATATTGACCCATTACATTAAGATTCTGTCCACAAGTTTGAAATGTTATTTACTATCATCAGCTGAAAGAAAATCTTAAGATTCCATTAACTGTAGATTTTACAGGTGTTCTCCATTTTTCTGGTCGAGGCCATATAAGTAATAATATATACTGAACAACAAAAGTTCCTGTGACATTGAATAAGATATAATGCAAAGTTATGTTTTTTACCAAATATGAAACAATTTCGGTTTGCAACAGATAATAGACTCCTGTAAATGTTCAAATGGTTTAATTTGCCATACTGACTTCAGAAAATGCGTGATTTCATTAAAAACATGAACATGCCGAAATGTCAAGTTACAAATCAATAGTGTGTGTGTCCACCTCTGGTTGCAATGCAAGCAACACATCTTCGTCTCATGGAATAGACCAGGCGTCATACAAAGTCCTGTGGGATATATGTCCATATCTGCTGGAGCATGTTTGAAGTTCCTGCTGTGTCTGTGGAACACGTGGTTGATGTCGAAGGCGCCGATCCATCTCATCCCATATGTGCTCGATTGGGAGAGATCAGGGGAGTGAGCCGGCCAGGGGATGACAATTACATTGGTTTGTTGAAGAGAATCCTGAACAAGTCGAACAATATGAGGCCGGGCATTGTCATGTTGAAAGGTAATGCCTGGGCCATGATGACGCAAAAACGGTAGAACAACAGGGCCAATGATCTTAACGCAGTAGCGCTGTCCATTGAGATTTCCCTCTGCCACTATCAAACAGGTCCTCTGTCTTGCTGTAATCCCACCCCATACCATAATGCTGCTGCCCCCGAAACAATCTTCTTCCATGACACAACGATTGACATAACGTTCACCTCGACGTAGGTACACACGAATCCGTCCATCGCTGTAGCTGAGGTGAAAACGAGACTCGTCAGAGAATAGTACTTGTCCCCACTGCATGGTCGTCCAGCGTAGACGCTGTCTACACCAGTGTAGACATGCTTGACGGTGGTTTCCTGTCAAAATGGGACGTCTGGCGGGTCTTCTGGCGACAATCCCTGCACATCTGAGGTGGTGACGTACGGTTTGTGAAGATATTTGTCAAAGGCCAGGGATGCTTCTTGCAGTCACTGTTGGTGGCTGGAATCGATTTCGTAGGTGTATTGTTCGAATCAAGTCGTCTTGTCAATTATTGGTTACGCGTGGCCTGCCACTCTGAGGATGGTCTATGACTGCATTCGTCTGTTGCCAATGTTGCCATAAACACCAAATGGCTCACAGGCGCTCATTTTTGGACAAGCATGGCATTTCGTAATGTGGAATAATTGCGTAATTTTGTTGTTTTTCTGAGTATGGTAGTTGTTGTCAGCACGATGCTAAACAATGCACATGGAATCCCGTTAACGCACAGGTTTTTATACCCATTCTTGGGTAGTGAAATGCATGGGGTTTGCATAAAAGTCAACTTTTGCATGGAATGCATACTTTTCTGTAGCAGTTGCATTTTTGTGACTAGCTTCCATACATGTACTACAATATTGAAAACCAAACTTTACTTGTTTGAAAAATACACTAAATTATTGGTGTCACAGGAACTTTTCTTGTTGAATATAGATAGAACCTGGCAAATAAAAACAAGAACAAAGAAGTACTGCTTATTACCATAGTTAATGGAGATCAACTTGAATGTTGAGGTAAAATGTACATATTGATAATCTATGTCAGGCAGAATAGTTTCTTTTTGTCTTTGCTTCAGGAGTTCAGACATGGTGTACAAAGTACAAGTAAGAATTAGTCTTCAGGCGAATCATATGTCCTGTGATGAAAATATGAGGGCTATATTGAATTTTACTTATCGCGTACATGACGACAAAGAAATGTTAGAAGGGGTTACTTTGATCAGAAACATTATTCTTCAAGGTCAAATTGTTGGTTCTCAGCATTGCTACCTTTTATTGGTGAATTCTCACACAATATATTTGGTGCCGCCCTGACAGTGACGTGAACATAATACGTCAACATATCAATATCTTATCAAACAGAATGAGAGCTGGAGAATGTGTCACAGGATTACATGGGTTTGTACATATCTAAGGCCAATGGCAGAATGGATGGTTTGAAGCAAGGTATAATTGCAAATCATAATGAATTGACTGAATTGATAAAGTTAGAGGATGATAAGATACCATGTGCTCAGGCCATGTACACACATTGGATACAACTTGTTGCAAAGGAGTTACATTTTGCTACTATGGTTGAAAGGAAGATTAATCGGTTGAGCACAGGATTATATAAGTTGTTACAAAATGTACTATCACCTGAGTTGATACCTTTCCGACATTTAGGGCGTGCTCTATCAAAAAAGGAGAGCATTAAAGGATAAATATCCAAATTTCCATCTGGTTCATAAGGATTTGCCATACTATTACACAGCTACCAAGGTACATTACATAAGACATGACAGTCCTGTTTATGTCACTATGATGTTACCAGTAACATCCAAAGATAGGGAAACACAACTTTATCAAGTTAAGTCATTCCCAATTCCTCTAAATCACGCTTCTGGTGATGCCACAGTGGTTGGGGAGACAATACCATATATTGCAAATTCTACAATTGACGAGACGTTTTTGGAATTCACAAGTGATCAATATGAACTTTGCACTGCAAATCATATGCTTATAAAATGCCACAATCTACCAGCTCAAAGATCATTTCAAAATCCTTCATGCAATTTGGCTTTGTTCCTAAATGATATTGACTTGGTTCATGAAGTTTGTGAAATTGGTGCAGGTCATTTTATGTTTGAACTAAATTCAGGTGACCTGTTGTTATCTGGAATTTCCAATATACCCTGGTTATACAGACATCATTAAATATTTTACAACCTCCGCAAAAGCCACCATCGTTTTCTGACAGTATTTCACTCTGTTTAAGGCATTGTGCAATTCTTGTACTTAATACAGCAGTAAAGAATTTGCTTACACAGTTTATATTACCCTGGTAGTAGTAAATATTTTCATGATTAGATTAGATAATACCATTCAGCCAATATTCAGGTATTATTCCGCTGTTGAAAATTAATAACTTTTCCATACCAGGGAGTAGCTTTCCCTCAGCAAATTTTTAATTCTCATTTGCAATCACCTCCAGTAACTTTATGTGTCTTAAGATTGTGTATGTCCTGTGTATGTGTATTTCATCTTTGGTTCTATTACAATCAAGAACATCATTGGTGGATTGTAAACTTGTACTAACGAACTAGGGCTGGGACGGGGAACTCGGGTACTGAGTAGCACCGGATACCCACAGGACAACCCAGACCCTTGGTTAGTCACGTGATATATTGTTTAATGACAAAAATATCTAGAACTTCCATGGTTACACTATAAGCAACTAATGTTCACATTTCTTTCTGACTATGCACACATTCCTCCTGACTTTATATGTTTGAATAGAGGTAAAACTTCAGTCAACTTCAGTGTATGCATGACCAGATCGTTTTCTATGAGTATCTACATACATTTTGCCAGGGCTACAGTCAAACTATTCCCGTTCTACATTTGTACTTATCTCTTAGGACCAACAGCGGGTACCCGAGTAGGGTCGGGTAATAGTGGGGTGGGTACCCGGGTAGTTAATTTGGACTCGTCCAAGGCCTATAAGTAACACTTCTTGGTCAATGTCTACCGTTTCATTATATTTGATATATATTTGTTTTAAATACTCATAATAAAAGTCTCATACAGCTGCTGTCTGCCTCTCACACTCTCTTTAAAAGTCACTCTCAGTTGCACATTTGCCATCTTGGTTGTATTATTTTGGATGAAAAGACTTCTTAAGCATGCATTTTTACTCAGTGTCATATTGATGATATTATGATTCGACATATGAAAGGTTTTCAATATTTTATGTGTTCTGAAACAAGCGCTTTATCTGTAAAACTATCTGCTTCGTGAGTAGACTCATTGTAACTGTAAACACAGTCAAGAACTCTTCAGTAGGTTTTATCTTCTTAAGTGCTTTCTGTACCCATTCACGGCTAATCCATGGATGTGACAATCGCAGTACCAACAGTAAAACTCTGTGTTCTGCATTCGCAGGGCTATCTGCTGTTCAAATGTGGCGTTTCCGGCCCATAACCAGTTTCTCTATCAGTTCTAATCCTGAAACCAGAAACAGATTCAGGAGGAAATTCAAATAGGACTCAAACTACTTATTGTGAAATTTCTTATTTCATATGTACCATTGTGCTATCTTAGAAAGAATACAAAAATGCTACCATCATCTTACATGGACCCTTTGGTGAGCAAATAATATACTGGAAGTCAATTTCTTCTCAAATAAAAATTCTTGTCCTTTTGCCTGGAAAGCAAGATTGTAATGGAACTGATTATCCTCAAACAAAAGCAAATTCAACAGTTGATACATTTTAAAAAGGTTATGACACTTCTTGACAGAATGATATATTTGATAATATTAAAGCTTTATGGATGGGATGGTATTTTAAAAAAAGGTGGTAAAACATGTGTTACACTTGTTGTTTTCATATATCTTACTTAGCTGTATTATATCCATATGTCACATGTATGAATCCCTGGATTGTTTGGTCAAGACTCGATTATTCACAGGTCACAATCATGCAGCTAGAATATTGACAAGTGCAGTGTCGAACAAGAAACAAATAATCTGCTTCGTTTAGTGACACATTACTTGGAACAGTATTTCAGGCATATCATTGCATGTCAAGATTAATGGGAGATGAATGCCGAACATGATGCAAGTCGAAGACGTTTACCACTCTGATGAAAATCAAGAAGACAGGTATTCTGCTGCCAAACCAAGAAACATAACCTGGACAATTCTATGACTTGAACCCACAATCATAGTATGCTGGCATGTATAATGGACACGACTCGCAGCTAATTGCATGCCTTGGATGACTGGGTCTACTCTGCCATACAGACCCTTAAACAATTATATCCAAAAAGAGACTCTCCTTTTTATTATATTTTTATAACTATAATATAACAACTGTTTTGATCTGTAAAATATGTTCATTTCAGAGACAAGGCTTTTGTCTAGACTGGGCCATATGTGCTTCTGGAACTCCTAAAAACTTTTGAGAATCTGAGCTACTAGTCAAAGTATACCCTTACTTTAAAGAAGGTGTCCTGAGGTTATAATGTGTTGTGTTTTGGTTGGATCACATGTAACGGGTCTCCATATCTACAGCTTTCCATATGCCTGTATCTGATGATCTGTTGTTGGTCTCCATATCTACAGCTTTCCATATGCCTGTATCTGATGATCTGTTGTTGGTCTCCATATCTACAGCTTTCCATATGCCAGTATCTGATGATCTGTTGTTGGTCTCCATATCTACAGCTTTCCATATGCCTGTATCTGATGATCTGTTGTTGGTCTCCATATCTACAGCTTTCCATATGCCTGTATCTGATGATCTGTTGTTGGTCTCCATATCTACAGCTTTCCATATGCCTGTGTCTGATGATCTGTTGTTGGTCTCCATATCTACAGCTTTCCATATGCCTGTATCTGATGATCTGTTGGGGAACTTCTTTTTTGGCCAATGACCTTCGCATCCTAATCATATCTATCAGCACAGAGAAAATGTAAATGGTTAGTTCGTAAATGATGAAGGCGTAACAGTATGGTTCTTTAAGATAATATTATTATTATTGTGTTGTCATTTAGTTCTGTCTGCACCAAGTAGTCATGACTGTATGGCAGCAATATGGTAAGCTAATTTGAATCCTGCAATAAAATGTGGGACAAAAAGAAAACATGCCTTATTTTGAAAGGCAGTTATTCTGATTGTCGCTTAGTATATAAGTTTTGAAGATATCAGCTTCAAGACTGTATGCATGTTACTTCTTGAAAATAATGATATGAATATTCTTTTTACAGCCAGACTCTGAACAGAATTTTGTGCAGCTGTTGTGATTGAGCACACAGTACAAAACAGTGTTGCTCGTTATAACAATTTGTCAAATACTGCTTCTTGCATTTAACGTACTTGAATATGTTTTTGTTTTGTAAGCTGCATCATTGGCTTGCTACAACATTATCAATGAGAAAGGTCAGTGTTAGTGATACTCATAGGTTATCTGTAACTTTGGACATACAAACAAGCGGACATTAAAAAGGTTAAAACATAACCTTGCCATAAGCAATCATATCTAAATTTCACAGATTTACAAATTATTTCACAAAATATTATTAAATCTTCTTTTGCGTTCATTCCCATAGGGAATTCAAATAATTCCAGTAAAGTAAAATTATTTTTTGCTACAACATTAACAATATGAGCTAATGACCTTGCTTAAATTTACACTGAGGTTCTCACACCCTTCATAGAGATAGTTCCTCCTTGGAATTCAAGTATCAACAATCTCCTGAGCAGTAAGAGATCTGAACAGACAACTAGTCAGTAGTAATTAGGGAATCATCTTGTGACATGTTTATGGCTAGTGTGTCAGGTCAGTGCTAGCAGTAGCTAGCCTGTATTCAGTTGTTTGAGCCCTCAACAGACCAATGAACCCTTCAGTATAAACTATCAATTTCCACTTTCCCCAGTTTGGCTTTAGCAAGTCTAGAAATAGACAAATACACATTTCCATGGAAGGTGGTAATACATCAATCTATACAGATGTTCACAGGTCATAATCAACCTATGACATTTTATACACAATATCATCATACAATCTACACTTAATGGAATGTTAAGATTTCTTCTTGGCTGATGATAGTAAATCACATTTCAAACTTGTGAGCAGAACGTGAGTGCTATGGGTCAATATTTCTAATTTTAAGAGATTTTTTGCTATTTTATTACTCATATCCCCTCGACCAGAAATGGGATAACACCTATAAAATCTACAGTTAACGGAATCTGAAGATTTTCTTTTGGTTGCGGATAGTAAATCACATTTCTAGCTTGTGAGCAGATTCTGAATGCAATGGGTCAATATTTCTAATTTTAAGAATGAAAGGAATCTTGAGAGTTTTGTTTTCTGAACATTGAATGAGTTGGGTTTAACACTGCTTTTAACATTATTCCATTTATATCACGGTGTGTCAGCTTAATGTGGGAGGAAAGTCCGAAGTGATGGTGCTGACAAACCTAGAGCATTATTGGGGCGAACCGGGATTCGAACCCACAATCAAAGGTTGCTGGCAGTTCCAAGGGACGCAACTCTGCACAGTGAATCGCGGCGCCTTAGACAACACGGCCATCCGTGCCCCCTCTAATTTTAAGAGATTTTTAACTGTATCATCACTCATCTGCCCTTGACCAGAAATGGGATAACACCTTTAAACTTTACAATTAATGAAATCTTAAGATTTCTCCTTGGCTTATGACAGTAAATCACATTTCAAACCTGTGAGCAAAGCCTGAACACTTTGAGTCAAGATTTCTAATTTTAAGAGATTTTTTTACTATATTATTATTCATATAACCTTGACCAGAAATGGGATAACACCTCTAAAATCTACAATTAATGAAATCTTAAGATTTCTTCTTGGCTGATGATAGTATATAACATTTCAAACCTGTGAGCAAATCCTGAACACTTTGAGTCAAGATTTTCATTTGGCTTTTGCTATTTTGTAGGAAACACTGTGTTCAGAAGTGGACAAGATAGCTATTTAACAGAAAATTTACTCTGTTATTATATATGTCACCACCTCACAAAGATTATGATTATGATATGATAGACAATTAAATAATACATTTGTGAGTGATATCATGGTTAGAAATTAAACATGGCAATTGGCAGTAATTACAGATAATAAGCAACACGACCATTTTTATAGGAATAACATTTTTTCATGAGCGATCTGCATAAAAAGAAGAAATTGTATTCCTCTTTAGTTCCGCATTACCACTTTTATATGCTGCTATATTTAGCTGCAAATGTCGGACATTGGCGCACTTTGCAGAACGGAGTAAAAATACAAAACACAAGAAGTGCAGATGATTTTGCTCTTAATAAATGTTTGTCAATTAAACACATAGTTGCATGCCAGAGATATAATTCTCTACGGTGTTTATCCCAGTTCTGGTCGTATCCCAGTTTTTGTCGCTACATCCGTGTACGGGGTTGCCACACCAGATATTGACTTATGCTGTTCACCATTTAGCTGTAACATGGGAACAACGTTACTAAGATATGTACCTGCTGATCTGTCCATCTCATTCCTGACAGTAACCATATACATCTTATTTTGACATGAAGTAACACTTTTGATTGCTTTAGTTTCGCTTTCCAGCTTCTCATTACCAATGACACAGTATACTGACTCTGAGCCGACCTTGTTTTAGCCCCTCAATGCCGAGCGCCAGACAGGGAAACACCAAGTACAAACTTTCAACGTCTTTTGGTATGACACGGCCGGGGATCAAACCCCGGACCTTCCGCTCTCCGGGCGGACGCTCTACCACTAGACCACGGAGGCGGTCTTTTTTATATATACTAAACCGCAAAACAAACGTCACCCCAAGTAACATTGCAGGAAAAGTTGTCATTGAAATATCTGGGTAATTTTGGTCAAAGTTTAACATTACCTTGTCCGGAAAAATGAAATTTGATGATAAAAAAACAAAGCAAATGACAATAAAACTGATCTCCCCAACGCATCACGGCAGCGGCCATGATAACCCGATGCACGTGAGTTCCGTGCAAATTGAAACGCACATGCGTTCCCTCATTTCTTGCCCTATAAAAATCCACCCAGATCGGATAACATTCATTCATTATTGAATTGCTACCACATGCCAAGATTGACAAGAAATCAGCAAAAACCAAGCCCTTGGACGATTGCAAGCTGGAAAAACCGCCCGGCAAGTGGCCAAGGCATTCCAAGTCCACGTAAGGACCATATACAGGCTCCAGCAACGGTACCAGACCACCAACACTACAGATGACCGACGACGTAGTGGAAGACCAAGGGCCACCACCCGATGTCAGGATCGTCAGATTGTGCGACAGCATCTTCAAGATCGCTTTGTTACTGCTGCGGAAACTGCTCGACAGACCATGGGGACACACCAGCGACACATTAGTGCGGACACCGTGTGTCAACGATTGACGAGCTGACACCTCCACTGTCACAGCTCACCCCGAGGACCCATTCTGACACCACGTCACCGTGACCGTCTTCAGTGGCCAACACAGCACCAGCATTGGCGCCACCAGCAGTGGGGAAGAGTCCTCTTCTCAGACGAGAGCCGTTACTGTATCTCAACAGCAGACGGCAGAGAGAGAGAGAGAGAGAGAGAGAGAGAGAGTCTGACGCCGCCGTGGGGAACGTTATTCGGATGCTTGTATTGTTGAGAGTGACTCGTGGGGTGGTCCGAGCATCATGGTGTGGGGTGGAATTAGTTTTGCACAGCTGGTCGCTCCTGTGGTCTTCCAAAACATCGGTCCAGGGAGAGGCAATGGTGTCACAGCAGCTCGGTACATTGATCAAGTCTTGAGACCACACGCAGTAGTATAGGTAATGGGGGTTCTGCCGCAACTCCACTGGAGCCGGATTTATTACATATACTGCTACTACAGGGGGGATTTTTTTATGCCAAAATGACTATGCGATTCAACGATAGTCATGAGATTAAGTTAAATTGGCTCTAGCTCACCAATACCTGGGGCCAATCATTGCTTTAGATGAGTCTAAATGGTAATAAAAATATTCTTCATTATTTTTATCGATAAAGCGATATTCAACATTTTTATTAAGTTCTTCGTTCATTTTACTAGGAGACCAGACTATATAACTACACTCTTCTTGTAAATTGATAAGAAACAATTGATAACCGTATTTGGTTGGTTTGACATCACTGATATAATAAAAACCTTGTGATAATTCTCTCCATTTAATAGTTTTTTCCATTATTATATATATCTATGTAAGCATTTGTCTAAATGTGATCAAACGATAGTAAGCAATCTATTTTTAATCTCCAACCAGTTCTTTGGTTTTGGCACGGAATAATTGACGCGCTTGTTGCCCCCCTGTTCTATGAACTTTTTTTTCTCATCTTCGCTAATACCACTGGTCTTATGAGATTTTGATTGAATCTCCTGCTTCATTTCATTGTATTTGGTGAGTTCTGACAGCACTAAACGAAACTCATCCTCGGATATCTTACAATCGGCCATTGCTGTCGAAATATGATCCTTAATGCTGTTCAACTTTGCTTCGGCGAGTATCCGAATACTATCATGTTTTAATGCTTTCTTTTGCAACCTACGAGAAATGAAATTTATCGCTATTCCTGTCAGTCCCGAGACTCCGGCACCTATTTCCATGCCGAGCACGATAGGCGCGGCGATTATAGTTGATAGTAAACCGACACCAGCTACACCGAGTCCCATGCTAGCCGCTACAAGCGCGGTGTCAACTCCGTCCAGAGCATTCACGGCTCTGCGATACTTTTTATACAATCCAAGTCTCAACTCCCTATCCTTCTCTATTCGATGTTTTATGTCACTTATTTGATGTAATCGAAATCCATCAACAGTTTCCATCTTTTCAATTGCTTCATCGAGCACTGGATATAAACTCATAGTGTTTATTACGAATATATAATAGTCTTTAATTGGTCTTGCTTAAATGTTTTGAGATTATACATCAACCTTATCAAATGTATATTATACGGCAAGAATATCTTAGTAAGAGAAATGCTGTCACTTTTAATAATTTGAACCCCCTTGAGGGTTGCAACGGGTGATGCTCCAATATGAATAATACTGCAACGTTGACGCTCGTGTTTCTTGAGCCATTTAATCGATAGACCTGGTAATATTTCGAGGGCTTTCGGTGAATCTCCGAACAAGACTTCAATAATAAGAGTAGAAATATTAGGTATTGCACTCAAGTTATCTTTAATATCATCGAATTCTGTAACCAAATGTAAACTAACATTTTTTACAGCTGGACGACTATATAACATATGACCTGGGTTTTCTGGTCAAGGTGATATGAGTAATTACCGCAGGATCGAGCGTGGAATTCCACAAATAATAATTATGATAGGTCCGCGTATGAGCGTATTTGTCAGGAATTTAATGTTTCTACGAGTAAAGATTGGCGTATTGAAGGAGCAAACCATGGTCTAGGTGTGCCATACGCAGATGAAATAACAACCCTCAAAGAAGAAAGCGATTATGTATATAGAGAACTTCATAAACCTGGTCTTAATTTTTATAAGTTGCGGCAGGCCAGCAAACTTTACTCAAGAATGTATGATTATCGGTATAAAGTCGGTCATTGGTATCATGGCTGGGAACTTTATAGTAACGATTGGAGAGGGGATATTATGAGTTTTAAGAGTGATTTGTAAGAGTTAATGAATCGATAAGAACTTATGTATGGGCAATTCTCGGTGCACAATCGCAAACACGAACGGGAATCATGGGTACTGGGACGGCGCTCGATGCGCAAAAACAGTTTGTCTCAAATGTGGAGGACGCCATTAATTCACCAGTTGACATACCATCGTCTATAAAGCGTTTTCAAGATGCATTACAGTACGCTCAATCCAAAGTGGACTATGTTTATGCACCGGGACTATACATGTCTCTGAGTAATATGGAACTTAAGATCGGTCAAGTGATAGGTTATAATAATAAAATTGTTATCGCTACCGATAAACAAAAACCAGGTATAAATTCAGATATGAATGTCGAATTAATAACGCAAACAATCACGGGCGAAAAGGGAATAGTCAAGCCACAAACACCAACTATCGCTCAACCATCTACTGACGCACAAGTGTCACCGCATATTGTAGCTAAAAATCAACAACATATCGATGAAAAAACAGCGCTTGTAGTTGGTGGAGTCACGGTTGGTTTACTCATGATTTGGTTAAATAGTTCTTAGCGAATACGTACAACAGCCCTGCAATTGTTACGATCAGCCCCCACAAGTTTTGACTAAGCCAAGTGGTGGTCTTAGCTAATAAATTCAATAGCCAGGAAACAAAACTCTCTATTATACCGAGAAGTGCGGCCGCGGCTTTCTCAGCGAGCTTTCCCAGTGCTGAACCTAATGCTTTTAAATGCTTTTTTATCCACTCTTTTATACCATCCGACGTAGGCGGCGTGGACGGTGTACCACCACCTGTACTGCCACCGGTTAACGCGAGAGTCAAAGTCGATATAATAAATCCCAACGCGGTTAAAATACTGACAATTGTTATTCCCTGTTCTCTGAACAATGTTTTAATTTTATCGGCCAGTGTAGTGTCATCGTTGAGGACTTGATCGATAGTTTCTCGAATTCGACTGATTTGCGAACGAAGTGCCTTTCTATTACTGGAAGCTGCTTTGAGGCGGGCCGATCTTTTGTCTTCTAAGTTACACAATCTTTCTGCTACGCGGCGTCTACTGAACTCATCGCCCGCAAGTTTTGTTTTCTCTTGAACTATATGCTTGTCGATTTCGGATATCTTGGCCATATTATTTATCAGTTCTCCCCGCATTGTTCGCATTGCCTTGTCAAGACCTCGTAATTCCCTAATTCTAAACTCCGAGACCGTGGAATTATCGTAGTAGGTATCCAAGATTTCTCCGAGTCTGTTCGAGGCCACCATCGAGGAAGCTTCCAAATTATCTGTATTATCGAGTTCATCACGCATGGTTTGAAGAACCTTAGTAGTCTTCGCAGAAAGCCGCGAGTAGTCTACAAAACCTAATTTATCACGAACACACACGGTGCCATGTTTACCGGCTATAGTAGACAAGGCTAGGGGCTTACGAGTACGAGAATTCATAAGATCAATATCCGGAGAGTCACGCAGTCGCAATATTCCTTTACTATCTATCGTAAACTTTGAATAGTCACGACCTTTTGGGTTAACATAATTTTTATCTTCTTTTAAGGCATCGTAATAATCATTGACGTTTGATTGTAAAAGTTCATCGTTAAGACTACTAAACCTGGTTTCATCAGTATCTTCGATTGGATTCTGGTTATCAAAGTCATCAAAGGTACTTAGATCAAAGTCATTAATATCAAAATCAGTCATTTTTATATTAAACATAGGGTACATGTTTTCAATATAACAATGTCTTCGCAATACGGACGCAAGTTAAACCCACAACGTAGACTTCGAGATCCATTAGGGGTCAAGGCAATTCGTCAGTCTGTAACTATAACTAATAACCCTAGTACCATCGATCAGAATCAAACGCTTCTGGTTCGCTTTCCTAATCTCAGCGCACACTATGTGTTAGTTCGGGGAACTGTCCGACTAGCATTTACGATTATTTTGACTTCTACCGACGTTAACAGGGAGCCCGTTCAGAACATAGGTCGTGCTATTGTTAAGAAAATCACAATTAAAATTAGCGGTAATGAGGTTTTGAGTATCGACGATAGCGAAGTATACTATTGTTACATGGATCTCTGGAGAACGGATAAAGAGCGGGAAAACTTACAATACCAAGGTATTTGTAATAAGAACACATTGAGACTGCGCGTAGATGCTTCTAGTGGTGATGGTACTGTCGTAAAAGATCAGGCTGTTGCCGACGCATTAGGTAACCGATTTTATATTCCGCTAGACTTTGAATTACTAGATTCCCACATGCCCTTTTATCAAGCATCCCTAGGCGATAGGTTAGAAAACGAACTCACTTTTAATGACTACGGCAGAGTAATCTGAGCTGCTGAAGATGCTAGCTATTCCATTGACAACATCTCGCTGGAGTATGATATGATAACGGATCCCGAATTAGCCAGACAAATTCGTAACCAGTATACAGGAAGTTTAGCCATTTTGTACAATCACGTGCTGCGACACCGAAAGATCACGAGGGACAAAAAAGATACAATGTGGAATATCAATCTAAACGTCCCCACGAGGTTGTTGAAGGGTATTTTAATGTTGTTCGAGGACCCCTCCGATGCGTTTAAAAGAAATACTGAGAAGTTCTACAATCCCAAGATTACAAAAGTAGAATTGACTATCGAGGGCGTTCCTAATCAACTATATAGTCAAGGAATGCTAGCGTATCACCAGTTGGATGAGATTAAAAAACTTCCTTCTATAAAACGCTCCCCAGAAGTTAACGCGGTCGTGAAAGATCTGTCTCTCGGGAGTGTATCGATGGGTGAATACCTCACCACGAAATACGCGCTATGGCTAGACATGCGAACAACGGATGATGACCAACTACACGGCAGTGGGAGGAGAATAGAAAATGCTAGCGAGGGTGCCACCATACAGATAACGAAGCTCCAGGAATCAGCTGGTAAATTAAACATATATTTGTACGTGATTATGGATGCGCAACTTAATATATAGAATGGGAGATTCGTGCAAGCAATCTATTAATAATCTTTTACCTAAAGATCCGCACTGCGCTATCATATGCGGGGAAACGGGCTGCGGAAAAACAGCTTTTATTCTAGATATTTTACAAAGTCATTATCGGGACGTTTTCGATCATATTATTATTCTGTGCCCGACTATAAGCGTTAATAAAACATACTTATCGAGAGATTGGGTAATGAATGATGACGGGGTACACAGAGTCGATCCGGGCGAATGTTTACAAGACCGCCTCCGAGTATGTCACGAAAAATACAAAGGAGAATCAACCCTTTTTGTAATAGACGACTGCAGCGCGAGTAAAGAACTCACAAAAAAGAAAGATATGCTTTCGTATTTAGCATTCTCCGGTCGGCATACTCAACATAGCGTTTGGGTACTTACTCAAAAATACAACTCTGTCCTGAAAGATCTCAGAGAGCAGACCAAATGGATAGCACTCTTTCATTGCAAAGATCGAGATTCATTCCAGGAATGTTTACGCGAAAATGATGTCATTTATACCAAGCTCGAACGAGATAAAGTCAGAAAATTGTTAGCGGCAACGAAGCACTGTAAACTCGTATTAAAAACCGATCAACCAGCTGCTTATGCAATTGCTTAGCAAAATGTAACAAAAATGTAGCAAAATTATAGCAAAATGTAGCAAAATTATATGAAAATTATAGCAAATTGAACATTAGCGGTTAATATGACATAAAATGTTGTTCGAAATCATCATTCTTTCGCAACAGTTCATTATTACGGGATGTATTGGATATGCCATATTATATTATGTTAGACTTAAATATTTCCTTAGGTATTACATTATGGAATGCGACGAACTCATCGAACAAATGCTCAAAGAATCTGATGCAGATCAAAATGTAGATAAATCTTTAGATAAACATAGAGAAAGACTGGCGGCTTTGGTAGCCGGTGGAAAATGTTCCCAATATTTGGGAGAAAATTATACCATAGAAAAAATTGATAACATGACCGACGAAGAGATTAAAAAACAGTACGCACGTTACGAGTCTAGACTGGGAGCTACCATGACTAAAACGATAGGGTCGGCTATATTACAACTATACACAGTCGTAGCTAGTATGTTTCTCCCTATCCCGGCAGAACATCACATGTATTTATGCGAATCTCTAGAGAAAGACCCATTCATCAAACACGCTATAAGCTCAGTGAGCTGTGAGTTTTATCATAGATACGGAATGTTTTTAGCTCCACTCACCACAGCTTTTAATAACGGCTAGGTATTGTCAATTTAAACATACGTGCCCACTTAATAATATAAAAGGAGAATCAACAGGTGACACCCCAGATTGTGAACGAGGAAATAACTGCACAACCACAACAGATTGAGGAACAACGAGTGAATGAGGATGTGAATGCACCACATGTGAACGAGGAACAACTAGTGAATGAGGAACCACCACAAAAACAACCCAGAGTTACTAAGAACCCCCCAAAAATAGCCGCAGGAAGAAAGGGAGGACTGGCGAGGAAAGCGAAATTAATAAATAATTCAAATATTTATCCGATTAAAACATGGGCACTAGTAGGAGTTGTTGGTATAGTGGCTGTATGGTTGTTTTATAAGACCGGAGAAGAGAAAACATCACCCCCAATACAACAAGAAGTTCAATTAGAGGTTAGCCCCCATATAATGCTATAAGAAGCATGACTACTCCAGTTACAGACGGTAAAATGTTGGTAAACGCAACGTATCATTCAGCGGTCGTCACCGGCTTGGCCATTGGCTATGCTCGTATGGCTAAACTGATTACTAAAGCCACACCTCCCAAGCTAGATTTTAATAGTTATGATATACCAATGAAGGTTCTGGATATTGGATTGGCTATGGCAACGAAGGATATGCTCATCAAACAAGGACTTATCCCGGAAGACATAATGAAGTAATTAAACATTTGAATATTTTATATTATTGAACATTTGAATATTTTATATGGCAACAATTGCGATGATGGTCGGTGGAGCTATTGTTAATGCTCTAGCTTTTTCGGGGAGTAATTATTTATTTTCTAGTATGAAGGAATCAAACGCTAAAGAAGTTGAAGAGGAGCGTAAATGACATAACGAAGCAATGGAACAACTCCAAGCAGCCCAGTCACAATATACGAGGAAGAGAATGAAGAGATTAGATTTTATTCATGAAAAACTGCTTAAGGAAGGACATTCATTTCAAACATTTAAGGATGTCGAATCTGCCATGCACGAATACTACCTCGTTTATGGGAAAAAACTAGACCCAATACCATGACCAACAATGAGTCAGTTTTATACACTGTCAGAGGCTCAGAAAGACTGCGAGGTCACATTTGTGATTATGGGGTTGACTGCTGTATTGATTTTCAGCTATACAATAGCTACGCAGTGACAGCTGTGGCTAGTTAGGAGAGTCAGAGTGACAGTTAATCTATAAATCAATATCTCAATAGTGTAGATGTGATTTGCATTTAGACAAATGATATGATAGATGTATAAACCATAAATAATTGCAAGTTTACACTCATGGGTAAGACGACTCTATGTAACCGACGCTGTGTTGATGTTTACTGCGGCATACACAATTATTACATCAAGCGCGGAAACATAAACTATACGTGTTCTGAATGTGGGATAGGGGTCAAAGGTCGTTATTGTTTATGTAAGAAACACGGTGCTGATAGGGTCAGGAACCAGATTATTTATGCTAGGAAGAGAGATTACATCAACGAGAGGAATAGGTTGGGGAGAGTACGTATTTAGATATATGAAAACAACCAATTAGACATTTGTCTCTTTTTGCATATACCATTTAACCACAATGGTTTTTGTCAGAGAGTTGAAGGCTATGGCAAAGCAACGTGGTCTACATGGATATTCTCGAATGAGAAATGCTGAATTGATTACCTTACTAGGTTTGGAATACAACAAACCCCAGACTGTTAGAGAACTCAAAGCTCGAGCGAGAAACAGTGGGCTGAGAGGTTATTCTCGATTGAGAAAAGCTGAATTGATCGCTTTACTAGATAATAACAATGATGTTGATGATATTCAACAACAACAAGAATTAATATTTGAACCCACATCCGCTGGCGTTGGTAAATATCTAAGAGGTTGGAAGATGGATATTAATTCCAACATGGATGTTAACGATATTAAGCCAATCATATCGAGTAAAATTAACGAGGAGTTAGATGATTTACATAGTATAAAATACCAGCTGACGATTAAAATGTTATTGAGTAAAAGTAACACAGACGATAGCACTGAATATACCGAACCATATTTCCGTAGCAATCAAGAAGTTATAACCGAATCCGATACTATAAACGCATCATTAGATACATCAATTCAGAGGATACAGGAAACTTTAGAACCCTGGACTAATAGAGGTTCTGGTTGGGGTGTGGATAAAATCGATAGTTTATATTTAGATATAGCAAATTTTATGCCTTTCAAAGGTGGATCTTATATAGATTTACCCCTGTATTATAAGAATAAAAAAGCCATAATTAACGTAAAAAATAAATCAGATGACTGTTTAAGAATGATGATAAGATCTGCATTGTTCCCCGTAGATTCTAAAATTGCAAATAGACCTTCTAGCTATCCCCAAAACGATGGACTCAACTTCGACGGTATAGACGAACCTACACCAATATCACAAATTGATAAGGTGGAAAAGCAAAATAATTTAGCTATAAATGTTTTCGGACATTCTAAAGGAATTGTTGTACACAGGATAAGCTCCGCTCCGGAACATATCCGCAGAATCAATTCATTTCTGATCGAAAAAGATGGTAAATATCATTATACGTGGATAAAGAGTTTAAACAGGCTATTATACGATCAAACAAAACAAAAGGAAAAGAAATATTTCTGCTAAAGATGTCTACATGGGTACAGCAGACAAGATCTATTAGAAGCCCATAAAGAAGACTGCAGAGGTGTTGGACAGAATGCTATCAGGATCGATATGCCTAAAGAGGGAAAAAATATATTAAAATTTGAACATTATTGTAATCAAATGCCAGTACCGTACGTAATTTACGCCGACTTCGAAGCGCTTATCAAGCCCATAGAAAATACCAACCAAAGCAATCAAGGTAGTAGTTTTACGTACAAAACTCAAGAACATATTCCTTGTGGGTTTGGATATAAAGTTGTAAGGTATGATGGGAAAACAAACACTCCCGTGATTTACAGAGGTCCTGATGCAGCGGGAAAGTTCCTAGAATATCTACAAAATGAAGAGAGAATAATCAGGGAAAAATTATCGTGTAAGAAACCCATGCGTATGATGAGGGATGATTGGAGAGCCCACAAGAAGTCAACGAGTTGTCATGTTTGTAATAAACCCCTGGATGGGGATTCCGTAAGAGATCATTGCCACGTCACTGGTAATTATCGGGGAGCCTCGCAGAACGAGTGTAACTTGAAACTAAAAATGAATTCTCAAACAATACCCATCCCCGTTGTGTTTCACAACCTTCGGGGATACGATTCACATCTCATTATGCAAGCTATCTCAAAGACCGACGGCGATTTAACGTGCATTCCTAACAATATGGAAAAATACATATCATTCTCGTTGACTAAACCTATACATTATAGGGACAAGGATGGGAAATCTAGAATAAAGCAAAGTAATGGGCTTAGATTATCACGATTATCACGATCTGTACTTAAAAACCGATGTACTGTTACTCGCCGATATATTTGAGATGTTTAGAAAGACATGTTTAAAACAATACGGCTTGGACCCGGCATGGTACTATTCCAGTCCCGGACTATTGTGGGATGCATTGTTGAAGAAGACCGGCGTAGAACTAAAACTACTCACAGATTACGACATGCACTTGTTTATTGAGAAAGGATTAAGAGGGGGTATATCGATGGTAGCGAAAAGGTATTCTAAGGCTAATAATAAATTAGTGGAAGGATACGATCTGAGTAAACCCGACACGCACATATTATATCTCGACGCTAACAATTTGTACGGATGGGCTATGAGTCAACCTTTACCAACGGGTGGTTTTGAGTGGGTCGATGATATCGATATCCATAATAATGATGAGAATAAAGGGTACATACTAGAAGTTGACTTGGAACATCCAAATTCCTTACATAAAGACCATAACAGTTATCCGCTAGCTCCCGAAAGATTAATGGTTAATAAAGTATCATGGTATAACATTTAGACTAAGTTATCTTATGATAATTAGATCTACATCAAGTGCTTTTATGAGTTATCATGGTGTAATATTTATACATCATTTCATATAATTATAGTTTAGCAAGTTATAATTATCATTAGGTAAAATGTATATATAAAATATCAGTAGTTTCAGTTAAAGCTTTTTAGATGGTTGCTAGCCTAAGGTAATGGGAGCGCATCTTCTTGACATACTATTCAATAAGACAAGTGTTACGTCTACATAGTTTAATTGATTTGAAGCTTTTAGATAAATGCTAGCCTAAGGTATCAAGATCCCATCCCCCAGACAAAGGATATTTATTTAAGTATATCTGTCATCACCTACCGGGGTATATTAGAATAACATTACTTCAATTAAGACTCATTAAGGATTAGCCCCCATACAAGCTCGTCTATAGTGCATCAAGGATTAGCCCCCATACAAGCTCGTCTATAGGGCATTAAGGATTAGCCCCCACACAAGCTCATCTATAGTGACACCCTAATCTCTTTCAAAGCATCCAGTAAATATGTCAACAAGATTAGTGCCAGTCCAACAGGATTAACAGGATTTAGTATTCCCCTCTGTCCAGCCATCCATTTAGCATAGGACACAACCAATCGTGTATCAACCAATCACATTCCTTTCTATTGTTCAAACTTTCATTAAATACATACTGTAGCCAAGTTCTAGCAGAGAAGGGGTTTGACTCTCTTACCAAGCAGACCTCTCTCCCACAGCCCCGAGTGTGTACCGACTCTCTGTGGCACCCTCAGGTATTTTCTAAGTATATTGTAAATTGTTAATTGTTCTTGTAAATAAAATTGTAATTAGTCTCCAGTGACTCTGGCTCTTTGCTGACTAATTCCCCAAGAAAACCAGCACGTCATTTGGAAGGTATTGTTCACCCAGAACAGTTCCATGATAAAAGATTGGAAGTCGGAATATCAACACTCCTTGATGGGTAATAGTAGGTTAGCTAACGTAGAAAAACTAAAGTTCTAGAGTTTGATCAAAGCCCTTGGATGGAGCCCTATATAGCTACCAGCGATTTCGAAAAGAATCTATATAAGCTCATGAATAACTCGGTATTCGGTAAAACTATGGAGAATCCAAGGAAGCGTGTTGATGTTAAATTAGTCAGATCTAATGAGGAAGAGAGACTCAGGAAACTTATAGCCAGTCCGGCTTTTAACAGAAGCAAGATATTCTATAACGACTTAGCCGCGTTGCATATGCAGAAGAGTAAAATAAAATTCAACAGACCGGTGTACGTCGGTATGAGTATTCTCGACTTGTCAAAACACTTAATGTATGACTTTTATTACAACGAACTTAAGAAGCAATACGGCGATAGATGCGAGGTGTTATATACCGACACAGATTCTTTGTTGATGGAAATACAAACCGAGGATGTGTATAAAGATATGGCAGAAAAAATAGATATGTACGACACGAGCGATTACCCTAAAGATAATCCACTGCACAGCATAGTAAATAAAAAGGTGTTAGGTAAGATGAAGGATGAATGTGCGGAGTATGTAGGATTAAGACCTAAGATGTATTCTATAAAAAAGTCCGATAATGGAGAGATAAGAAAAGCTAAGGGTGTTAAGAAGTATGTGGTAAAAAAGCATATCAAACATGAACAGTATAAAGAATCATTATTCAACAGTAGAACGTTCAAACACGAGATGAACTCTTTAAGAAGTTACGATCATAGGATATATGGATTAAGAATGAACAAGACATCATTATCCCCCTTAGATACAAAGAGATGGATTGATAATGATGGTGTAACTACCTATGCTTATGGTTATGGTAGTAATACTGTACCGTCGGGAACTATGAACAACTCTTCTCGTACAAATGCCCTACCTGGTCCATCTTGAAGATAATAAATAATAGGCTCTCCTTCTTTCATAACCAATCGACTAACGTTATACGTCTTAAGGGACCATATGGGATCGGTTGCGCGGTTAATCTCGTTACTTCATTATTCAGCGCTGATACATCGGCTGATAACCGTGTCACCCATTCAGTTGATCTTAATCGCTCGGATTTCATTTCGATCCCATACTGATAGCCAAACAAACGTTCAACTAATGTCCGGTTAAATCTTTCAACGATAGCTTGACTGCGGTGGGCCTCTCTTTCACCATGGACGATTTCGACATCGTGCTTTGTTAACAGTTTAGTTACCGATCCCATAAACTCGCTACCAGGATCTACTTGAAATAGCTTCGGCCGTTTTAGCGGTCCGCGTTTATATATGCGACTTAGTGCATTAGCTACTTCTGTTGAATCTTTCGAGGTTAATGGCTCAGCCTCTTTGTATCGACTAGCCACATCCACTACTGTTAAAGCGTATTACCTTATCGTGGGGAACAAACAAGAGGTCAGCCTGATGAACTTCATTCGTTGTAAAAATATCAAACTTCTTCCTCCGTATATAACGCGGTGCCGGTAAATATATTTGCCACAACGCTTGTTTCTTTAACCAATCCTTGGCCACATCTTTAGATACCTTAGCCGCGGTGGCTAATATTTTTATTGCTCCTACACCTTTCCAATATCCTCGTGGGCTATAGTAAATTTTATTCATTATTAATTAATATTGATGTTTCGTTTAATACAACTCATGACTACCGTTGAATCGCATCATCATTTTGGCATAAAAAATTCCATCTGTAGTAGAAGTATAGGTATATGAATCCGGCTCCAGTGGAAGTGAGCCAGAACCCCCATTACCTATAAAAATTTATATCATAGACTCCAGGTGGTGGTGAGCTGGAGTCAATTTAGTTTAATCTCATGACTATCGTTGAATCGCATAGTCATTTACACACAAAAAATGCTACCTGTAGTAGCAGTAGAGGTATATGAATCCAGCTCCAGTGGAAGTGAGCCAGAACCATCATTACCTATACTACTAAAGACTTAACCAGCTTTTTCATGCTGAAAAGTTTGTTTTAGAATGTACAGTTTTTTATATGTTGATATAATGGGATGCTAGTTTAAATGGTTACATGTACATTGTCACTTGTTTCGGAGAGGATTGTTTGTTTATTTGTTGTGTAACGCCGCACTCAGCAATGTTCCAGCTATATGACGTCATTCTGTAAATAATCGAGTCTCGACCAAACAACAAAGTGATTGACACCATCGATCCACGCAGTTGGGATACGTTGACATGCATCAACCAAGTCAGCGAGCCTGACCACTCGATCCGGTGTCTCCTCTTACGACGAGCATAGTCGCTTCTTACGGCAACCATGGATTGCTGAAGACCTATTCTACCCAGATCATCACGGGTTATTTCGGAGAGGTATTATAAAAGAACGCGTGATTGTAGGTCGATGACCTGGTTCACAGAACGAGACCTGCTAAAACACAAACATCAACAGCCATTCGTTCTCATTTCTCGCTTTGAGTCGCCCAAGAATTTCCTGTGGCATCTGTATCTCAAGTACCAGCCCAAACTGTTTCATAGCGGCCACTCCATTAAAATCTCACAACCAGCTCTACCACGTGGCAAAGCAGACATACGGAACATGTAGTAACTATTGGCAACATTCCATCATCCGCTTACAGCCACTTTACTATGGAACGGAGTCGAGCAAAGTTACGTTCCAAATGTAAACACTATATGATACACTTGTCAGGACACAGATCTTTTCAAGGCTTGACTACAGTAAAAGTCTGCTGAGTGGTATTACAAAGTACAGTCTCTCTAAACTTCAACGCATTCAGAATACGGCAGCCCCTATAGTCAGAATCAGTCCCATGAGCTGCCACATCACACCTGTCCTGCAGGCTCTGCACTGGTAGCCCGTTCCAGCACGGACAGAGTTTAAGGTTCTTGTCATTACCTACCAGTGTATCTCCGGCACAGCGCCAAGATACCTATGTGACCTCTATGTGTACCAGCCTACCAGATGGCTTCGATCACAGTCCCAGCTTTTGTGTAGTGTTCCAAGATGGAGATTAAAGGGACATGTCTTCAGATAATTCTCCTGTCAAGCACCTATGCTGTGGAATACACACCCAGAAACCCTACAAACTGCAGAGACCCTATGTGTCTTTAAGGTTAGACTAAAAACATTGCTCTTTGACAAGTATTACCCTTGTACTATGTAAGCGCCATGAGCACACGAGTTTGGCGCCATACAAATGGACTCATCATTATTGTCCCCCGCCGCGCGAATGCGCGAAGCGGGGGACATAGTATTCACGACCGTCTGTACGTACGTCCGTACGTCCCACCTGTTTGTTGCCGCGATATCTCAAGAACTAATCGCTGGATTGTCTTCATATTTGGAACTATGGTGTATATACAGGCGGGGGACATTTCGTCACTTTGTGACAAATACTATTATTATTATTATTATTATTATTATTATTCTTAAACCTGACTACACAAAACGTCCGGTATATGAATTGGATATATATGTTATTGGAAAATGTTGGTGGCCTGATATTTGACAAACGGTTTTTAAAAACGCAGCCATTGTCTATTTGCAATGTCTTAAACGGCAATGAAACACTTGTTCAGTGTCATAGAGGAAAACAGTAAAACAAAATGCACGTGCAAGTTATAGCATTCGTAACTCGTGGTAGTGGCTATAAAAAGGCAAGCATAAGCCAATAGTTTGTCATTCAATTGTCAGTATTCTTCAAGTTCGAAAATGCCAAGACTCAGCGCTGCCACAGGACGTGTCCAAAGAGCGGAATTGCAGTCTTCTGTTGCACGCCACCTCAACGTCCACCACAGCACCATTTGCCGCCTTTGTGACCGATACACACGATACAAACAGTTCAATTCCACTGCAGACCGAGAACCGGCCAACCAAGAGTTACCACCCCTGCACAGGATCGCTACATTCGACTGTTCAACCTACGCCATCGCAATGCCACAGCTAATGAAACTGCAAGACGCATCCCTGGTTTGAGGAGGATATCGGACCAGACTGTCACCAGACATCTTCGCGAGTCTGGAATCCAACCGAGAGGACCAGTTATCGACCCTGTTTTGCAACAGATCCATCGACAGCGACGCTTGCGTTGGTGACATACCTTACAGCCTTGGAATTTTAGAAACTGAAGACAAGTGTGGTTTAGCTATGAATCATGATTTCTTCTTCACCGGCAAGATAGAAGACAACGTGTTTATCGTCGTCGAAATGAGCGTTTTGCCCCACATTGTGTACGTGTATTCGACAAATTCGGTGGCGGTAGTGTCATGGTGTGGGGGCCATATCCTACACTGTGTGATCTGACTTGGTTGTGGTTCAGGGAAATTTGACAGCAAATCGCTACATGAATCACATTCTTTAACCTCACCTTCTTTCAATCATTGACCGCCAGAGGGAGCTGTTTCAACAGGACAACGCTCCATCACACACAGCTCGTGTCACGGTAGACTACCTTCATAATGCCAACATCGACGTCTTGCCCTGGCCGTTGAGATCTTCAGATCTCTACCCAATTGAACACCCCTGGGTTGAACTCGATCGACGTGTACGTTAACGTCAGAATACGGCGCAGACACTCCCACAACTGACCAACGCGTTACAAGCAAAATGGCGCAGAATTCCGCAGGACAGAATTCGTACACTTATCCAGTCACTGCCTAGGAGATGCAGAGCCGTGATTGCTGCCCGGGGCGGTCACACAAGATACTGTGTTCAGTGCAACCTTGTGGCCTTATGTGACATGACAATGAACATTTTTCAATGCCTTTGTACAACGGCAACATGTGACTATCGAGCTCCAAAATTTTATATTTGTATCTATGATATTTAATAAAATATATCGACTTTATTAGATACAATAAATTTACTAAAAATCTACCTGTGCGCTTCTTTTTTTGAAGAGTGTATATTGATTAATATAAATTTTTGTATAAATCCTTTATAAAAGCTCAGAAAAAAATTGTTGTATTAGTGATGGTTATATGACAGTGCGCGAATTATATCCCAATTATCCTGTTAACTGTAATTAGTTTTGCAGGTATATACCAGTATATTATATCCTTGATATATTCTGTAATTATCGTCAGAATGTTTCAATGTATGCAAATGATTGATAAAATACTCGTTCGGAATCCCACCTAAATCAAACCTTAATAGCTATAGTCAGTGACACTGCGGTATATTAGTGTAAGGTATAGTATATAATGTGGTATATTCTTATTAGATGACCACCTATGATATAGAACGTGTGCTCCTAGATCTTTGGCCGCGTCATACCCAAACACGTAAAAGGTGGTACTTTTTGTTACTCTGCCTGACGTTCGGCATTATGGGGATGAGACAAGGACTGGTCGGCTCGGAGACAGTTTACTGTGTCTAAGTGACGTTTTCCATGTTAAACTGCGACATGGAATCTCTGTGGGCTATGACTATAACTATACCTTTTACAAACGTCCTTTATAAGTGAATGTTTCAAAATATGTTGGTAACTTTCAGAAGAGTTTTGGAGAACAGTGCATAAATTAACACAATCCTTTTGGATTTACTCTGAGATTATGGTGTTGCAATAAATTGTCTTGCGACCGTTGTCCCTTTGTTCACTGGTTATTTCTGATACGTCCTGCACTTGAGATAAGAACGAGTCTAAGTCCTCATTCTCTTATTTCAGGGATCTCACTTGTGATAAACAACATGGAACTGATTGGACTTTTCCTGTTATTCGTGGTACTTTCATCACAGGAGGATTCTGTTTGTGGAAGTGACGTTTCCAGACTTTCAAGGTTAGTCTTCCACGTATAAATGAAACAAAGCAATCCACCGGGAAGAAAGGTATAGTATCACACGCTGAAGGTCAGACGCAGGATGGAGGCATTCAGTACTGTAAACGTACAAGAACTAATTGTGAAACCATCAAACAACCAAAAAATGGTTTACAATTGACACTTGTATTACAAAATTAACTAGGTTTACAAATAACTGGACGGCAATTACAGTGGCACTACACAATAGAGCATTACTACTTTAATCAATGGCAATACATATTTGATTGCAGTGGTCAGTAGAAAATACAAAAATAAAATTGTGATAGCAAAAGTCATTGATAACAAGCATGAAATACTCATATCCCCCAAAAATATGACATGTCCGGTTGTGTGCAATGCATTAGCTCCTGTGAACTATGTTCAATGATCATTTTTGTAACTTGCCTAATTGCAGCACTAAAAAAAGTTATTACTGGCTTTGTTTTGCCATCTGCAGTTTATGATAGAATACGTAACTGTATTTGTAGTGAGTAAGGATATATAGACGAACAACTTCTTTATAACAATTAGAAGCGGCGTTTCGGTGTAGGTTCTAACACCGTTATCAAGCAAGTGAAGTACAGAGTATGGTTGACAAGAATATATACAGGATAGGAGGCAGTGTTTATACAGTTGAGTAGGTTTAAGATCAGTTACACTGTTGTATTTGTAATGAGTTGTGTTATTACTTAAGTGAGTGAGGGATTGAATATGGTTTTACGCCGCTTTTAGCAATATCACGGCGGGGGACACCACAAATGGGCTTCACACATTGTACCCATGTCGGGAATCGAACCCGGGTCTTCGGTGTGTGGTAAACTCGAATTGTTTTTGTTTTAAAATCCCAAACTATCAAAAGGCACCAGTTCACCACTAGACCTATCTATGTGCCTTAAATGTTTAATAAACGCAGGCGTATGTGAAACATTATGAACAATATATGTTTCAATTCGCTCACTTCGATTAAAATGAAATCTGTGACTTCCGAATCTTCAGCACCGAGGAGAGGCAAAGAACAAAAACTTCCAGATAGAGTAAGCTAAGATATTTATACCAGCCCGGTGAACTCGAAGGAGGCCTACATCGCGCAACCGATCCGATTTGGTCCCTTAAGATATGTAACATTAGTCGATTGGTTACGAAAAAAGGAGAGCCTATTCTTTATTATCTTAAAGATGGACCGGGTAGGGCATTTGTACGAGAAGAGTTGCTCATAGTTCCCAATGATACAGCATTACCGCCCTAAGTAACCATAAGCATAGGTAGTTAAACCATCCTTATCAATCCATCTCTTTGTATCTAAGGGGGATAATGATGTCTTGTTCATTCTTAATCCATATATCCTATGATTGTAACTTCTTAAAGAGTTCATCTTGTGTTTGAATGTTCTACCGTTGAATAATGCTTCTTTATACTGTTCGTGTTTGATATGCTTTTTTACCACATACTTCTTAACACCCTTAGCTTTTCTTATCTCTCCATTATCGGACTTCTTTATAGATTACATCTTAGGTCTTAATCCGACATACTCAGCTATTGGAGTGTCGTACATATCTATTTTTTCTGCCATATCTTTATACACATCCTCTGTTTGTATTTCCATCAACAAAGAATCTGTGTTGGTATATAACACCTCACATCTATCGCCGTATTGCTTCTTAAGTTCGTTTATAAAAGTCATACATTAAGTGTTTTGACAAGTCAAGAATACTCATACCGACGTTCACCGGTCTGTTGAATTTTATATTACTCTTCTGCATATGCAACGCGGCTAAGTCGTTATCAAATATCTTGCTTCTGTTAAAAGCCGGACTGGCTATAAGTTTCCTGAGTCTTTCTTCCTCATTAGACCTGACTAATTTAACATCAACAAGCTTCCTTAGATTCTCCATAGTTTTACCAAATACTGAGTTATTCATGAGCTTATACAGATTCTTTTCGAAATCGCTGGTAACTATCTTTCTTAAATCTGTGATCAACCTTATATAGGGCTCCATCCAAGGGCTTTGATCAAACTTTAGAACTCTGTGTATTTTCTTAAGTTTCATACCTAACGATAGATACAACTGGAGATTTCTGTAGTGAACTATATATTTTGAGTTTTTCTACGTTAGCTAACCTAGTATTACCCATCAAAGAGAGTTGATATTCCGTCATCCAATCTTTATTCACCATTAATCTTTCGGGAGCTAGCGGATAACTGTTATGATCTTTATGTAAGGAATTTGGATATTCCAAGTCAACTTCTAGTATGTACCCTTTATTAGCATCATTCACATTGATATAATGGATATCATTCACTTCGATATCATCGACCCACTCAAAAGCACTCGTGGGTAAAGGTTGACTCATAGCCCATCCATATAAATTGTTAGCCTCGAGATATAATATATGCGTGTCGGGTTTACTCGGATCATATCTTTCCACTAATTTATTTTTAGCCTTAGAATACCTTTTCGCAACCATCGATATACCACCTCTTAATCCTTTCTCAATAAACAAATGCATATCGTAATCTGTGAGTAGTTTTAGTTCTACACCGGTCTTCTTCAACAATGCATCCCACGATAGTCCAGGACTGGAAGAGTACCATGCCGGATCCAAGCCGTATTGTTTTAAACATGTCTTTCTAAATATCTCGAATATATCGGCGAGTAACAGTACATCGGTTTTTAAGTACAGATCGTGATAATCGCCTAAATTCTTACAACCTAATGTATCCCACACCGCCAGAGCGTGTTCATAATCGGCATCTGTTATTTTAGATTCTGTTAAGTTACTATAGAATGATTCAAGAGGTGGTAATTTAGTTTCGTTGAATCTAGACCAATCATCCATATATTCGTAAGGATATACACCTTTTCTCAGCAACAAATGACGAGTTAAACGATTGGTATATTGATTTGTTATCGCAAAGTCATCGGGATTGTTCGCATTAGCTAAATTGTCCAGGGAAGATAACAGAAACTGTACGGAGTTTATGAATCTAAGCCCATTACTTTGCTTTATTCTGGCTTCTCCATTCTTATCCGTATAATGTATAGTTTTAGTCAACGAGAACGATATATATTTTTCCATATTATTAGGAATACACGTTAAGCCGCCGTCGGTCTTTGAGATAGCTTGCATGATGAGATGTGAATCATATCCTCTAAGGTTATGAAACACAACGGGGATGGGTATTGTTTGAGAATTCATTTTTAGTTTCAAGTTACACTCGTTCTGCGCGGCTCCCCGATAATTACCAGTGACGTGGCAATGATCTCTTACGGAATCCCCATTCAGGGGTTTATTACAAATATGACAACTCGTTGACTTCTTATAGGCCCTCCAAACATCCCTCGTCATACACATGGGTTTCTTACGCAATAAATTTTCCCTCATTATTCTCTCTTCATTTTGTAGATATTCTAGGAACTTTCCCGCTGCATCGGGACCTCTATAAATCATGGGCGGGTTTGTTTTCTCATCATACCTTACAACTATATATCCAAACCCACAAGGAATATGTTCTTGAGTTTTGTACGTAAAACTATCTTGAGTATTGTGTTCAGTATTTTCTATAGGTTTGATAAGCGCTTCGAAGTCAGCGTAAATTATGTAGGGTACTGGCATTTGATTACAATAATGTTCAAATTTTAATATATTTTCCCCTCTTTAGGCATATCGATCCTGATAGCATTCTGTCCAACACCTCTGCAGTCTTCTTTATGGGCTTCTAATAGATCTTGTCTGCTGTACCCATGTAGGCATCTTTAGCAGAAATATATCTTTTCCTTATGGGTTGTTTGATCGTATAATAGTCTGCTTAAACTCTTTATCCATGTATAACGATATTTACCATCTTTTTCGATCAGAAATGAATTGATTCTGGGGATATGTTCCGGAGCGGAGTTTATCCTGTGTACAACAATTCCTTCAGAGGAATGTCCGAAAACATTTATAGCTAAATTATTTTGCTTTTCCACCTTATCAATTTGTGAGATTGGTGAAAGGTTCGGGGAACAATGCAGATCTTATCATCATTCTGAAACAGTCATGGGATATATTTTTTACATTAATTATGGCTTTTTTCTTCTTATAATACAGGGGTTAATCTATATAAGATCCACCTTTGAAGGGTATATAATTTGCTATTTTTAAATATAAACTATCGATTTTATCCACATCCCAACCAGAACCTCTATTAGTCCAGCATTCTAAAGTTTCCTGTATCCTCTGAATTGATGTATCTAATGTGCGTTTTTAGTATCGGATTCGGTTATAACTTCTTGATTGCTACGGAAATATGGTTCGTATATTCAGTGCTATCGTCTGCGCTACTTTTACTCAATGACATTTTAACCATCAGCTGGTATTTCATACTATTTAAATCATCTGAATCCTTGTTAATTTTACTCGATAAAATGGGCTTAATATCATTAACATCCATGTTGGAATTAATATCCATCTTCCAACCTCTTAGATATTTGCCGACACCATCTGTGGGTACAAATATTAACTCATCAACTTGTTGATCGTTATCAACATCAACTGGTTGATTTTTATCTAGTAAAGCGATCAATTCAGCTTTTCTCATATCAATTCAGCTTTTCTCATTCGAGAATAACCTCTCAAACCACTTTTTTTACGCTCGAGCTTTGGGTTCTCTAACAGTCTGGGGTTTATTGTATTCAAAACCGATTAGATCAATCAATTCAGCTTTTCTCATTCGAGAATATCCATGTAGAACACGTTGTTTTGCCAAAGCTTTCAACTCTCTGACGAAAACCATTGTGGTATATATACAAAATAAGACATTTGTCTAAATGATTATGTTTCCATATATCTTATTCTCCCCAACCTATTCCTCTTGTTGATGTAATCTTTCTTCATAGTGTAAATAATCTGCTTCCTAACCCTATCAGCGCAGTGTTTCTTACATAAACACTAATGACATCTGACACCTATCCCGCATACAGAACACGTATAATTTACATTTCCTTGTCTGATGTAAAAAGCGTGAGTACCGTAATATACACCAACGCATGGTTTCTGACATTGATATTTATAGCTTGTGCATAATTGTGTAGCTATAAAAAGCAACTGCAGACAACCCAAACACTATAAATGCTATCTCACGGTCCTTCTGAGCCTCTGATGGTGTATAAAACTGAGAGAGTGTTGGCCTCGGCATTGGGTCAAGTGTCTTTCCATAAACAAGGAAGTATTTGTGCATGGCAGATTCAACATCCTTAAACGTTTGAATTGAATATCCTTGTTTACGCAGTTCATCATTAATAAAATCTAATCTCTCCATTCTGCGCCTGGCCCATTGTGACTGGGCTGCTTTGAGTTGTTCTAATGCTTTATTATGTCGTTTACGCTCCTCTTCAACTTCATTAGCGTTTGATTCCCTCAGAGTAGAAAATAAATAATTACTCCCCAAAAAAGCTAGAGCATTAACAATAGCTCCACCGACCATCATCACAATTGTTGCCATGATGTTTCGAACTGTGGTCAATAATACTATGTTTATAAAATATTCAAATGTTTAATTACTTCATTATATCTTCTGGGATAAGCCCTTGTTTGATGAGCATATCCTAATTTTTGAACTTGTGACGTTTTCTCTTCTCCGGTCTTATAAAATAACCATACCACCGTTATAGCAACAACCCCTAGTACGTAGGGGGCCCAAGTTTTAATCGGACGACTATGTTCAGTATTATGCATTAGTTTCGCCTTCCTCGCCAACCCACCCTTCCTACCAGCTGCAACTTTTCGAGGATTCTTAGTCACTCTGACTTGTTGTGGTGATTGTGCAATCGCTGGTATTTCCTCATTCACTTGTTGTGGTATTTCCTCGTTCACTTGTTGTGATACATTCAGGGTTTGTACTTGTTGTTTTACCATCTCCATTATTACTAAGTGGGCACTTATGTTTAAATTGACAATACCTAGCCGTTATTAAAGCTGTGGTGAGTGGAGCTAAGAACATTCCGTATCTATGATAAAACTCACAGCTTACTGAGCTTATAGCGTGTTGGATGAATGGGTCTTTCTCGAGAGATTCGCATAAATACGGGCGATGTTCTGCCGGGATAGGGAGAAACGTACTAGCTACGACTGTGTATAGTTGTAACATAGCAGAAGCTATTGTTTTAGTCATGGTAGCTCCCAGTCTAGACTCGTAACGCGCGTACAGTTTTTTAATTTCTTCGTCGGTCATGTTATCAATTTTTTCGATGGTATAATTTTCTCCCAAATATTGGGAACATTTTCCACCAGCGACCAAAGCGGCGAATCTTTCTCTATGTTTATCTGAAGATTTATCTACATCTTGATCTGGGTCATCTTTGAGCATTTGTTCGATGAGTTCGTCGCATTCCATAATACCTAAGGAGATATTTAATTCTAACATAATGGAATATAACATATCCAATACAACCAGAAATGATAAACTGTTGAGAAAGAATTGGGATTTCAAACCACATTATTACATAACAGCCGCTAATGTTCAATTTACTATATTTTTGCTATATTTACTATATTTTGGCTATGTTTTTGCTAAGCAGTTGCTATATTTGCTAAGCAGTTGCTACATTTTGCTAAGCAATTGCATAAGCAGCTGGTTGATCGGTTTTTAATACGAGTTTACAATGCTTCGTTGAAGCTAACAGTTTTCTGACTTTATCTCGCTCGAGCTTGGTACAAATAACATCATTTTTGCGTAAACATTCCTCGAATGAATCTCGGTCTTTGCAATGAAACAGTGCTACCCATTTGGTCTGCTCTCTCAGATCTTTCAGGACAGAGTTGTATTTTTGAGTAAGTACCCAAACGCTATGCTGAGTATGCCGTCCGGAGAATGCTAAATACGAAAGCATATCTTTCTTTTTGGTGAGTTCTTTACTCGCACTGCAATCATCTATTATGAAAAGGGTTGATTCTCCTTTGTATTTTTCGTGACATACTTGTAAACAGTCTTGTAAACGATCGCCCGGATCAACTCTGTGCAGCCCCGGATCATTCATTACCCAATCTCTTGATAGGTATGTTCTATTTACTCTTATAGTTGGACACAGAATAATAATATGATCCAAAACATCCCGATAATGACTTTGTAAAATATCTAGAATAAAAGCTGTTTTTCCACAACCCGTTTGCCCACAGATGATAGCACAGTGCGGTTCTTTAGGTAAAAGATTATTAATAGATTGCTTCGTTTTATAGAAGGGAGTTTTTTAATCTCATCCCATTGTTGATACGCTAGCATTCCTTGACTATATAGTAGATTAGGAACGTCCTCGGTAGTCAATTCTACTTTTGTAATCTTGGGATTGTAGAACTTCTCGGTATTTCTTTTAAATGCTTCAGAAGGGTCCTCGAACAACATTAAAATACCCTTCAACGATCTTGTGGGGATGTTTAGATTGATATTCCACATAGTATCTTTTTTGCTCCTCGTGATCTTTCGGTGTCGCAGCACTCGATCGTACAAGATAGCTAAACTTCCGGTATATTGGTTACGAATTTGTCTGGCTAATTCAGGATCTGTTACCATATCATACCCCAGTGAGATATTGTCAATGGAATAGCTAGCATCTTCAGCAGCTCTGATTACTCTACCGTAGTCATTAAAAGTGAGTTAGTATTCTAACCTATCACCTAGGGATGCTTGATAGAAGGGCATGTGGGAATCTAGTAATTCAAAGTCCAGCGGAATATGGAATCGGCTACCTAATGCGCTGGCAACAGCAAGATCTTTTACGACGGTATTATCACCATTTTCAGCACCCACACACAGTTACAATGTGTTCCGATTACAAATACCTTGGTATTGTAAGTTTTCCCGCTCTTTATCCGTTCTCCAGAGATCCATGTAACAATAGTATACATCGCTATCGTCAATACTCAAAACTTAATTACCCCTAATTTTAATCGCGATTTTCTTAATGATAGCACAACCTATGTTCTGAACAGGCTCCCTGTTAACGTCGGTAGAAGCCAAACTAATCGAAATGCTAGTAGGACAGTTCCAGGAACTAACACGTCGTGTGCGTCGAGATTGGGAAAGCGAGCCAGAAGCGTTTGATTCTGATCAATGGTACTCGGGTTATTAGTTATAGTTACAGACTGGCGAATTGCTTTGACCCCTAATGGATCCCGAAGTCTACGTTGTGGGTTTAACTTGCGTCCGTATTGTGAAGACATTGTTATATCAAAATTATGTTTACTTATGTTTAATATAAAAATGGATGATTTCGATCTAGATAACATAACTGATACTAGTACAATCGAGGAGGGTACTGATGAAACCTGCTTTGGTGGCATGAATCTTAGAGATGAACTTTTACAATCAACCGCTAATGATTATTACGATACCTTTAAAGATGTTAGCCCAATTGGTCGTGACTATTCAAAGTTTGAATTAGATGGTAAAGGAACATTGCGACTGCGTGGCGCTCAAGATATTGATCTTATGAATTCTTGTACTTGTAAACCCCTAGCCTTGTCTACGATAGCCACTAAACACGGTATCAGCACTGTTCATGATGAATTAGGTTTTGTAGACTACTAACAAGAAAAACTTTTCAC
Organism: Haliotis cracherodii; assembly: GCF_022045235.1. NCBI lineage: Eukaryota > Metazoa > Mollusca > Gastropoda > Lepetellida > Haliotidae > Haliotis > Haliotis cracherodii. The sequence goes on along the minus strand of NW_027266341.1, from coordinate 43,642,829 downwards.
GAAGACTACTAAGGTTCTTGATGAACTTGGTACTATAGATAATTTGGAAGAAAGCTCGAAGGTGGCCTCAGACGGACTCGGAGAAATATTGGATACCTACTACGATAATTCCACGTTACAGGTACCATCCTCGGAGTTCAGTATAAGGGGATTACGAGGTCTTGACAAGGCAATGCAAACAATGCAGGGTGAACTCATCAATATTAAAGCCAAGCTATCCGAACTTGACAAGCATATAGCTTATGAGAAAACAAAACTTGAACAGGTGGGTGATAAATTCAGTAGACCTCGCGTTGCATAAAGATTGCGTAACTTAGAAGACGAAAGATTGGCCCGCCTCGAAGAGTCTTCCAGTAATACACAGGCACTTCGTTCACAAATCAGTCAAATTCGAGAAACTATTGATCAATTCCTCAATGATGATACTACACTGGCCGATAAAATTAAAAGATAAAAAAGACTTTGACTCTCACGTTAACCGGTGGTACAGGAGGTGGCACTCCGCCTAGTTATAGGGGCGGCATAAAAGAGTGGATAAAAAAACATTTAAAGGCATTAGGAGAAGCACTGGGAAATCTTGCAGGGAAAGCCGCGTCTGCACTTCCCAGCATAATAGGGAGTATAGTTTCCTGGCTCTGGAATTTATTAGCTAAGACTACCACTTGGTTTAGTCAAAACTTGTGGGCACTGATCGTAGCAATTGCAGGGCTGTTGTACGTATCCGCTAAAGACTATTTAACCAAATCAGTTCGCTAAGAACTATTTAACCAAATCATGAGTAAACCAGCCGCGACTCCACCTTCTATAAGCGCTGTTTTTTCATCGATATGTCGTTGATTTTTAGCTGCAATGTGTGGTGGCACTTGTGGTTGTGCGTTAGTAGATGGTAGTTGTGTCTGTGGCTTGACTATTCCCATTTCGCCTGTTGCTGTTTGCGTTTATAATTCGGTGTTAATATCTGAATTTATACCTGTTTTTTGTTGATCGGTAGCAATAACAATTTTATTATTACAACCGATCACTTGACCGATCTTTAGTTCCATATTACTCGGAGACATGTATAGTCCCGGCACTTAAAGATAGTCTACCTTGGATTGAGCGTACTGTAATACATCTTGATAACGCTTTATAGATGATGGTATGTCAACTGGTGAATTAATAGCATCCTCCACATTTGCAACAAACTGTTTTTGTGCATCGAGTGCCGTCCCAGAACCGATTATTCCCGTTCGTGTTTGCGATTGTGCACCAAGAATTGCCGATACATAAGTTCTTATTGATTCATTATCTCTTACAACTCCTGGGTTAGTAAATTTATTTTCTGTTTTATCATTAAGAAATTAATTCCAAGCGTTTACGGTATCGTTCAGTTGTACAAATTTTGTAACAATATAAACTAAACAACTCTTAAAACTCATAATATCTCCTCTCAAATCGTTACTCGAAAGTTCCCAGCTGTGATACCAATGATGGGTTTTTAGAAAATAATCATACATTTTTATGTAAAGTTTGCTGGTATGCAACAACTTAAACGCATTAAATGGACCTTTGTTAACTTATTTAAATAAATCATCGCTTTCTTCTTTGACAGTTATTTTCAATGTGTAAGGAACGCCTAAACCATGGTTAATTCCTTTAATACGCCAATCTTTACTCGTAGAAACATTAAATTCCTGACAAAATCGTTCGAAGGCCCTCTTATCATATGGATTATTTGTGGAATTCCATGCTCGATCCTGCGGTAATGGAGCACTAATTTCTTATCTTATCTGATAGTACACGTGAAATGATAAAACAGACTTATTTAGTTCAAATCCTGGGGCATAAAGAGATACACCTCATCCTGTTGTGGCACACCATATGGCAAAGTTTAACTGGTTCTGCCAAAATTGCATCGGATTGTGGAACCAATCGTGCACCATTTTATCACTAGTTGCCGTGACCCTTTATTTTTCAAAGATATCAGGGAATTTAACAAAAAAATTAGCACCAGAGGCACTTACTAAAATCGACTGATTAGTAATGTAAGTTGGTTTCATATTTAAGTTATGATATAGTATCTTTGTATATTTAATATGTATGTTACACTCTCAGGAATAACAAATGGTCAGTCTATTGAACTGCTTCATACTATCGATAACTCGGATGGACAACTTGAAGTCGCCCTCTGCGATGTAACGTATTACCCACAGTGGACCAACATAAGTGATGCGAGAATTAATAATTATATAAGACGAGGTGATGTGACCTCCCCTCTCATTATTATAGCTGATGGGTATTACAGCATATGTTCCCTCAATGATGAAATTTTTAAGCCAAATGGAATTACTCTCACACAAGATGAGTCGAATGGGATGTTGATTATAAACGCTGGAGAAAGGGGAGTAACTATTTATTGGAACTTATCAAATACATTTGGATTTGTAGGAGGAGAAAGAGGAGAAAAAAGAGTATCAATAGTAATACAAACCAACGAAACAGTGCATGGAGTTACGTTACCCGATTTAGTTCCCTATAAAGAGTTGTGCATCCATCTTGATCAGATAAGCACGACAGATAATATTCAACTCGAAAGTCCTTCTACTCTTTTGAGAGCTATTCCAGTCAAAGATGAAAAATACAATAACGGTAGAACGGAATCTTTCTCAACATTACAATATAAAAAACTAAAGCGGGGTATTATTTCAGATCTCAAAATTTCTGTATTAGATGTAAAACATCAACCTGTGCATATAGGATACTTGAGTGTAACGCTCCATATTATAAATAATGGTTGATTCATCAGGCCCCGGAAAGCTCAGACAATGTAATACAATCCGCTTTCCGATCTTGGAGACACAGAAGGATTCGGTAAACCCGGCACCAATGGCAAGTTATACGCTTTACACTTACAAGATGATGTATACAAGCGGAAAGAAGTTGCATTCACAGGTAATCTAGGAGATTTAAGTGATGTCGACGTTAGTAGACTCAATAAAAACACTTTGTATATAATCTTACTCTCAACGATGATAATAAATGGACTATGGTAGAAGCAAACATCGAGTGGCTACTGAATATCATCATTACCCCACCGTATGTGATGACGGGTAAGGCACATAATTTCACTAAGATAATAAATAGTGGGATTGTACTCGGGGCTTATATCCCATCAAAACGAAAAAGTGTGTTAGTAGACCCCCTGCCAGAAAACCCAGGTTATATGTTATATAGTCTTCCAGCAGTAAAAAATGTTAGTTTAAATTTGGTTACTGAATTCAATGATATTAAACAGAACTTGAGTGCAATATCTAATCTTTCTACTCTTATTATTGAAGTCTTGTTCGGAGATGCACCGGAAGATGCCTTCGAAATATTACCAGGTCTATCGATTAAATGGTTAAAGAAACATGAGCGTCAACGTTGCAGTATTATTCATATTGGGGCATCACCCGTTGCAACCTTTGAGGGGGTCCAAATTATTAAAAGTGGCAGCATTTCTCTTACTAAGATATCCATGCCGTATGATATACATTTGATAAGGTTGATGTATACGCTCAAAACATTTAAGCAAGACCAATTAAAGACTATTATATAATATAATAATATACACTATGAGTTCATATCCAGCGCTCGATGAGGCATCTGAAAAGTTGGATACTGTTGATGGATTTCGATTTAATCAAATAAGTGACATAAAACATCGAATAGATAAGGAGAGGGAGTTTAGACTTGGATTGTATAAAAAGTATCGTAGAGCTGTTAATGCTCTTGATGGAGTTGACATCGCTCTTGTAACGGCTAGCATGGGACTCGGTGTAGCCGGTGTTGGTTTATCGCCTATCGTACTTGGTATGGAAATAGCTGCCGGAGTCTCAGGACTGGCAGGAATAGCAATAAAATTCATTTCTCGTAAGTTGCAAAAGAAAGCATTAAAACATGATAATATTCGGATACTCAACAAAGCAAAGTTGAACAACATTGAGGACCATATTTCAACAGCATTAGATGATTGTAAGATATCCGAGGATGAGTTTCGTTGAGTGCTGTCAGAACTCACCAAATACAATGCAATGAAGCAGGAGATTCGATCCAATTCTCATAAGACCAGTGGTATTAGTGAAGATGAGAAAAAAAAGTTCATAGAACAAGGGAGACAACAAGCGCGTCAATTATTCCGTGCCAAATCCAAAGAACTAGTCGGAGATTAAAAATTGATTGCTTCCTATCGTTGGATCATATTTAAACGAATGCTTACATTAGTAAAAATATTGATGTTTCTTTTAATACGATATCATGACGATTGTTAAATCACATCTTCATTTTGACATAAAACATTCCCTCTGTATTGGTGGTATAGGTATATGAATCTGGCTCTAGTGGAAGTGAGCCAGAACCCCCATCATCTATACTACTCCACGTTGTATCATATACCATCTCTAGGTCGAAAAAGATTGACATAGTTGTTTGTTGACAATAAAAATGATTCTAAACGCACCAGATGGTCAATGGTACTTCTGGTTTTTCAGAAACCACACATGATGTCACTCAGAAGGGTTATTGATCTCCTAGTACCAGACTAATCGATTGTTGACCATGCGCTCCATAGTTTTACAAACACAGCTAGTTAATGATATTGGATGGTAATTTGATGGATCTGTATGATCCAGTCAAGGCTTTGGTATAGGAATGATAATAGCATATATTATGTCGCGTTTCCAAACATGAAACATCACTTAAAGCATTCAATTGATCTGAAAATAGTTGTATAGGAACATTCCTGAAACTGTCAGGTGTTACTTTTTCTGCACATAATGTTTGGAATAAAGACCAATTGGCCCTGAAATTGAGGCTAATAAGTTGATGATGAGGAATGATTTGCAAAAGTTTTGCCAAGTTTGTTGGCAATTTCAGATTTAGTACGTGAGGGTTTGCAGAGGACTTAGAGATGCTTTCGTCTCCAATAGCATTTCATTGATCTGAAAATAGTTGTATAGGATCAGGACCATTCCTGAACCTGTCAGGTTTAGTTTTTCAGTACATAGTGTTTGGAATAAAGACCAATTGAACTTTGTAAAGTTCCATCTTGTTGAAGGTGGTTCGTCAGACGGATAAATAGTTGTAAGTATTGTTGGAAAATGGTCACTTCCATAATGGTCATAATGGACTGAACATTAGAATTCGTTTCAAATATTTGAATCTGTCAGTGAAAGATCAAGGGCAGAGTATGTGCCAGCGGGAGGATGCAGATAGGTGTGAGTACAATCATTGAAGATGCATAAATTATTATTTGAGATAAAATCTCAAAGGGCTTTTCCCTTATTATTTGTATCAGTACTCTCACATAGGGGATTATGACCGTTTAAGTCGCCAATGATGATAGAGGGCTTCGGGTGCTGATCATACCAAGTCTGAAGATCTGATCGATGGATAGTTGAGGAAGGTGGAAGATACAGGGAACATAACGCAAACACTATGTTCTTAGTAATTAATTCCCGCACACCTATGTCCAACATGTGGAACATGATTCAAAAGATTAAGGACAAAGGATCCAAATCTGGAGTTATCTCAAAGATGGTAATACATTATTAACGACTAAATCTGAAATTGCCAACAAGTTTTGTGTTACTTTGGCAAACTATTCCTCATCTTCCAACTATAATACTCAATTTCAAAAACAGCAGCAAAAGAAACAAGTAAATTTTAACTCTGATAATGGTGAATTTGGATTGAGGGGGAGATTACCTCAGTTTATATCTCAACTTTTAAACAACATATAATTTCAGCATGAGTGGGCTCTTCCCTGTCTGATCATTTCGATCAAGATCAGGGCGTCCCTCAAGGCAGCATACCTTCAGTCACACATTTCAAAATGCAAATTAGAAGTCTCACTCAAGTAGTAAACAATAGCGTTGATAGTTCACTTTTTGTGTATGATTTCAACATTTTTGTCGTGTAAGAAGATGAGTACAATAAAAAGACAGCTACAGCTCTGTCTTAACAAAATTCCAAAATGGGCCAACGAAAATGACTTTTGTAAATCCAAAACAACCTGTATTTACTGTTATCCTAAATATAAACCTCACAATGATCCAGATTTAATTTCAGATGGTACCCCTATCAAGTAAGAAGAGGATGCCAAATTCCTGGTCAAAGTGCCTGAAGGCTCTCGACTTGTTAAAATGTGGACACTCCATTAATACGCTCCCAACTAGACTATGGCTCCATTGTCTATGGTGGAGCTTGCAAAAGCAATTTAGAAAACTAACACGAATACATCATCAAGGCCTAAGGCTTTGTCTGGTAGCTTTTAGGACCTCTCCCATTGACAGTTTGTATGTGTAGGCTCATGAACCTTGAACAGCACCGCAAATTACATTCAAATAAATCAAATCCAGTACACAATTGCGTTTTGCACCATCAATATGAAAACCTGTTTCGAAATCTGTCCAACTTGATTCCACCTCTTGGAATAAAAAACAACCACACATCACTGATCCTAAAATAGGCCTAAAATGATTATATCACCCTCCCTCTTCTCCTCCCTGGTAGATGGTGAAGCCAGAAGTAGACCTCACTCTAACCCAACTAAAAAGGTCTGAAAGTTCTCCTTTGGTTCGTCAACAAGCATATAACCAATTACGATCAAAATATAATTCTGACAGATCCATTATTACAGACGGGTCCAAAGTTACAAATGCCACCGTCATTGGATCCAGAACTGTCTCCTCTAGAAATCCCAGATAATATTTCAATCTTAACAGCTTTGACCTATATTAAAAATCTTAAAATGCCATCATCTTCTCTGATTCGTTGTCTTGCCTTCAGGCACTTAAAAGTGTCTCACCATATCAGCCCATAACTATATGATGATATTTCTACTGCCCAATGTCGTCTTTTGCGGGTTACCAAGTCATGTGGTCATAACAGATAACTTAAAAGCCGATGCTGCAGCTAAAGCTGATTTTGACAAACCATTATCTCCACTCCTTATCCCGTACAGTGATTTCAAACCAACAATCAAGAGTTATACTCGGGATCTATTGCAAAAATGGTGGGACACCGAGGTAGGAATCAATAAACTTCACGAATTTAATCCAATAATCGGTCAAATCTACCTTGGTAGTCAGTCAAGACACGATGAGGTAGTTTTACGACGATGTCGTATTGGTCACAGTCGGTTATCCACGAATATCTGCTTTAAACAGAAGGGGACGAACCTCCTAAGTGTATCCCTTGTGATGAAAGGTTCACCCCAAGCATATATGCTATTATCAACGGACATTATTGAAGGAAGTTGAAGTACCGTAGAATAAATGTCTCCATTGCCTATCCTAATCGTTGTAAATATCATGAACCATTGTTTTTAAGGCAACTCATTGTTAAATATTTTAATATTGGCTAGTATTGTATCCCAATTGCATGGATCGATGTTCATGTTATCAATCACTGGATTGTCTGGTCCAGACTCGATTATTTACAGACCGCCATCACACAGCTGGAATATTGCTGAGTGCGGCGTTAAACAATAAAACCCATTACAAAGAAAAAGAAAAAGTGTTGACGTAAATCCTGCTGGGATATCGTGCAGGAAGCTGAGGTACCTTAAGTCTCCACGATCCCCAGCTAGGTGGCCTAGCTTTGGTTATTGGTGGCCTATAGCCCGTGTTTTAAACTGTATGGTTGATACTGTTATAATGAAATTTGTTTTTAAATATAACTTTGCATGAATGACTCACTTGTGAATATATAAACTAGCTCTCGTCGCTATATGGCTGAAATAATGCCGATGCGACGTTAAATTGTAACTCAGTCACTGTAAACCACTGGCGTTCTGAAAATAATATTTAAAGCACCTTTGACCACTACGTTGATATTGTGAAAAGGCATTTTTGATACAATCATGAGTGAGACCGTTATGTTTTGGTGCCGAAATTGGCAGGAAATCCGATAAATACGCATATGTTCTCCTTTCAGACGCGAGTTGATAAGTTTCCTTCTCAACAAAACAGAAGCTGATGACAAAAAGGCATATGACCCCCGCGTCCCCCCAGAATATGAGAAAGGTAAGATTTGTTTCCCTTACTGATTTTATAAAGCTGTCTTTACTGAGTTAATTACAAATAGTATATCACCATAACAGAACAGGACATCATCGATGTCAATGTGGAATAAATATACTTTATTTTGTTACAATACATTAAACCAAATTCGCACAGTCTTGTTTTTTTGTCATTTTCGTTTCAATCGCGGAGGACCAGATTAGAAATATTTTGGCTTTCATAATATTCAAACATGAAAGTGTAATAATTAATACACGCTTCTGCTGGAATACTTTGTGTGGGTTGCCATCTCACGTTGACAACTATTGATCTTTTGTGATTATAACGTTAATTGTACTGTGAGATAATCTGTTACTGCCACTGTCACTGATTAGTATTATATACCATGGGCCTAGTCATTGTTCTGAATAAACAACGATTCTGCAGCTGAAAAGAACAATATTTCCAAAATTCGAAAGCTTTGGGATGCATTGAAATCCATGAAAATCATTGGTAATTAATGATTTGGTTGGTTGGTTTGTTGTTTAACGCCGCACTCAGCAATATTCCAGCTATATGACGGCGGTCTGTAAATAATCGAGTCTGGATCAGACAATTCCGTGATTAATATCATCCGCATCGATCCACGATCCTTTTACGACAAGCATAGTCGCCTTTTACCGCAAGCATGGGTTGCTGAAGACCTATTCTACCCCGGAAGGTAATTTATGAGGTGAAATGGAATCTTAAATTTGAATGGACATTTTGGAGATACATATGAGCAAAACTTGATGAATTGTATGAATTCTTGAATTAAATTGTGCTTATTGCGGAAAGGCTACATTTGCACACCAATGATTATTCAGTCAATACATAACCGGACCATGTACATTGCTTCAGATATACACAGTTGATAGAGATACTGTCTAGACTTCACAGATCGTTGTGCCCGAGTGTGGTGTTGACAAGGAGAAAGATATCAGGAAATCCAACGTAGCTGAACATGACAGCTATGGAAGGAACTCAATCATGATTTGGGGTGGGATTAGTGGAGCTGGATAAGTCGATCTCCATGCCCTTTGCTGTCTCAAAGATTAACCATAGTCTTTAATTCAATCAAGGAAGGTCTTCTTTATATTAACAGAGATTATTTGAGATGCCTATATTATTTCACTTAAACTCATATATCATAGTATATTTGTGGTAGAACAAGGAGAAGATCTAGGAATTACAGATCTATACACAAAGAAAAAAGTTAAGCACACCCCTATTCCTGAACCATGAGAAATGGCTAAAATCTGACTGACCACAGGAACTGGGCGATACCAATGTCATCGGATAGAACAAACAATTGACAGCAAATGAATAAGATATTGGTGAGTTGTGATTGAAATTTACTGACAAAAACATCATGGTAACACAGGTACTGTTTTGGACCTTAGACAATACCTCAAGTATGGAGCTGCGGGATTAAGTAAACAAGTTACGTTTGATGTTTCATGTGAAAATGTTCTTTAAAGTTTCTACTTGAAATGACACGTGAAACAGACCAGTAGCGGGTATAACCACCACGTGCCCGGATGACGCATTCCTCCCCACGTCTAATACCTCCAGTCAGACGTTGGATCTGTTGACAACCACTCCTGATGCAATGCAGCATAAAATTGGAGTAAATCTCGTGCCTGTATGCGCCGCCACATAATATCCCAAACATGTTCAAGGGGGTTCGAATCAGGGCTCATTGGTGGCCAGGGTAGGGTCGTTATTGCATTGGCTCTCATGTAATCCACGACTACATTGCAAACGATGAGGCCTGGCATTGTCATCCATGTACTGAGGTCGAGTAGCAAGAGGGTGGTTGTCAAAATGAGGAACGACGACTGGCCTAAAAACGTCCCGAATGTACTGAACTCCTATTAAGTTGCCCGTTATGGTGACCAAATCCAACCTGCAATCATGAGCGATACACCCCCAAACCATTACCGAGTCCCCGCCGTATGCAACAGTCGGGTTAATGTTCCTGGGGGTGTAGGCCGTGTACCGGAGCCTCCAAACTCTCGTTCTTCCATCAGTGACATGGAGCAGAGAGCGACTTTCGTCTGACCAATAGATCCGTCTCCAAGTTCTCAGATTCCAGTTCTGTCGCACAATACACCATGTGGTGATCTCTTAACAAGGGACGCTTCATGACTCGTCTAACCCTCAGTCCTGCTGCTTTCAGCCGGTTAATGACGGTTCTGATGCTGAAACGACGATTGGGAAACCACAGCTGTTTCAGACGAGTACTTGTTAAAAAGGTTTCTCGGCGTATGAGACGAAGAAGGTCCATGTCTTCGCGATGTGTCATCACAGGAGGTCTTCCGGATCTTGGACGGTCTCGTACATCAACGGTCTGGGAATGTTTCTCGACTTAACGGCTTACGACAGTGTGATGACACCACAAATTCCGACCAATGGCATTACAAGACATTCCTGCGTTATGCATGCCGATTATTTGCCATTTTGTGGCGTTTGATAATCGCCTTCGTACCATGGTCACACAATGGCGTAGATTAACTGTTAAAACCGAGCTTAAGAAAGCCATTTTAACGTATGGATATACTGCATTAGAGATACTCGAGTGTAGCATGCTGCACGGGCATACCATGCATGGCACGTGAGCTTTAGTCACGCATGACTGATTACATCATCTCGAGAAAACATAATTCTTTCCGTAATTAATGACTGTTTCCAAAAATAATATTTGGACCAAACAATAAAGAAATATATTAGGGTGTGCCTAACTTTTTTTGGGTGTATATTTGGTTTATATGCTTGATAGCCCTTTGAAATGTTTTTGAAATATTTGTCACTGATATTGAAGGTCAAATTCATTCTCGAGGTCAAACACTCAAAAGTGAAGGGTTGAAGTGTAACGTCAAGGCATTAGTGAAGGTCATTCATAAAGTTTTCTCTTATGAGCAGTGGTTACAAGTGACCTACTTTCAGTGAGAAGCGTACGCCATATTTTCCTTGTTACATATAATTCTGGAAGGAGCTATCATTACTGGTTTATTTTCTGGATAGCCCTTCGGAATTGTTGTTTTCAGTCGCAACTGATATTGAAGGTCAACTTAACTCTCAATGTCGTTCAGTAAAAGATGTTAACAGTAACTGAGGAGGAGCTCACTGTAGTACAATTAAATCTGGAATATGTCACCCTTAGGGTGGGGCATAATGTGTTTCGAACTTCAAGGAAGCTAGTCTGTCTAGATATAACAAGTACTGGTACCGTAACAAATAATCTTATTATCATCTGACCAGGACCAAAGGCCCATAGTCGATATTTTTTCTCAGAACAAACTGTAAGTCTGAACATGAAATTTAAGGATACCACCATACTAGCCTTGATGTTTTGTTCATTAAAACACTTGACATCTGAACAGAAATATACATGAATTTTAAAAATTGTCCTCTCCAAAAGTACATGCTCAGAGATCTCAGCTTTAAGAGGATATTTGCAACTAAAATAACACAGAATATAACAGCAGCTATATGATATGAACAGGCTGACATTATTTACTAAAAACAAGACATGAAGAAAATTTGCATCCGGATACCTTCCGGAATCATTCTGGATACCTTCATCAATCTTCAAGTTTCAAATATTGATTTTGTGTTTCAAATTTAATTGAACAAAATGCACCATCCCCTACATTTTGACATTTTTTGGGAAGGTTTTCTGGAAGGTATCATGGCCGGATTCAAAGTGGAAGGTTTGGGAAGGTTTCCAGAATACGGAATCCTACACCTTCTTTGCAGTGTAAATACCATCATCAACTAGGTTCATTAGAAGTAATTCTTTCTCTGTGTGGGTTGTTCTATGAATAAATCTGTATTGAAAATTCAACTGCCTACTGTCATTAGTACGTTTGCTGTATTATGAAAAAAACATTTTTTCCAATTAATAGGAAAGTGAGAAATACCATTCCAATATTTGTGTCACTCTTCATTATTTTGTCATAAAAGATGCTGGATCCTTTTTTACCTGAGAGAATGTCAGAAAAAAACCCACTGTTGATGGTTAGTTGACTGACATTTAATGATCTGTTTGTAATGACATTTTTCCAAGCTTTAGGAATATTGGTTACCCCCGGGGTAACAACTTTTGATAGTCCAAAACCATTTTTTATATTTTGTATCTGCCCTTAAAAGTTTCAAAATTTAGAATGCCATTTTCATGACAAATATCTCTAAAAATTAACACCATGATGAAACCAATGTCTTATTATGTATGCATATTCAAAATGATGATGTAACCAGAGTGGTTCGACCATGATTTGTTTTATATCATTATTATCAAACTCATGTTTGCTATGAAGTGGGCCCCATGCAGTCGAAACATCTCTCCAATAAGGATTCTCAATATGAGATAAGCTGTCACCAATATTAGAGCCGAGTGGGTATATGTGTCTTATGCGCAAGATGTTATTGCTACCTTTATTCTGTTTAAAATATCGTTTGAAGGTGGTCGGTTTAAGAGCATTAATTAAAGATTCAATGTCAACCATTTTAAGACCACCTTCACTGTATGCTCGAATCATATTTTTTCTTTTAATCTGAACCTTTTTGTCATTCCAAATAAAATTTTACAAAAAATGTGTTGATTTCATGAATGCATGTTTTTGACGTGTTTAGGTAGTGCAAAGAAAATATGCACAAGAGTGGAGACAACCAAAGTTGTTATAATCGTGATTTTCCCTATAAGTGTTAAATTTCCTTTACATCAATTGATTGCCAAGTATGCTGTTAATAAACTAACCGTTTCTTCGTATTGATCACCCATAGGTCTTTTAAGATGGGTTCAGTTAAATATCTAAGATTTCAAAATGTCTTTTGTGCCAGTCTAGTTTTAAATCATTATCTAAAGTTACATTATTTCCTGATATTGCACCTATCCAGATTACTCAGCAGATTTGTGGGTCATATTGCAAATATTCTTTGTTTCCTTTTATAAAGCAGAATCTACAATCTCTTGTGTTTGTAGACTGCAGTACATGTATTGTCTTCTGTTTTCTATGGTAGCGTGTAGCTTTTCTGTCTCTTCTCTTTGTATTTTACTGTATGCCTATGCATTTCTTTGTGTCTTGCTTCTCTTCTTCTTGTGTTACAATACAAGATAATATCTGACAAACCTCGTCCAACGTGACTACATCCAATCGATCAGACTGCTTGCCGCCTTTTCTTGGTTATTGAAGCTTTAGACAAAAAGAACCCTTCACATTGAATGCATTTGCAATCTCCAAAGGTATCACTGGTATCTACGGAGAGGTTACAAATGTCACACAGCCCCGATTTGCCTCTCTCCATGAAGAATGTGCACGGAGACTGAAATCTGTCAATCTGCTCAAATTGAAAGATTTTTTCAATATCAAAGTTGCTGACTCAATGCACAAGACACTGAACAAGGGCATGACCTGTGATAGAGCAGGCTGCTTGTCTGGTATGACCGAAAATGAAGCTACCAAGGAACTTGAAGAACAGTCCGTCACAGCTGCCAAGCTGTTTACCGTAAAAGAAGGATGGTGTGGTCAAACTGACTAACACATACCTCTTTATCTTCGAGCGAACATCAATCCCTCAATCCATCAAAGCTGGTTACTGTAACATTGAAGTGAAGGTGCCAAACGTTTAGATGTGGATTCAAGTCCTGCCATGCCTTTGATGTTTGTTACTGCTGCGGTGACAAGCATGAGACTGACCGCAGGAAGGACATGAAGTGTGCAAACTGAGGTAGGCCATCCTGTGCTGTGTTGAAATCATGAGAATCAAGATTGAACAAAACATGTCCTTTCAAGAAGCTAAGAAGAGGGTTGCAGGTCTTTCTACAAACACTTCTGTTTCTTCGCTGCTGCAGTCTCCCGTCCTGCTGGAACCACTGCCTCTATTGTCTGTCTGACTGATCTGACATGGGTCAGGTCTGTTCATCTTCTATCTACTGCGTCACTAGAAAATCCAGCTGTGTCACTTCCCAAACAAAATACTGTAATAATTGTCGAGTCTCAGACTCCAAAACCGGTACTTGAACCAGAAGGTCCACAACTCCTTTGGTCCTCTGGACATGGAGGTAACTCCATCTCCACATGGCAAAAATTGTAGTACCACAAAGTTCTCCTCACGTTCGTGTGATATGTCTCCTGTGGAAGCACGACCATGAATCCACAACACATTATACAATGGAATTGCAGAGGTATTTTTAATAAAATACTACTATAAGTTCAAGATTATAAATCGTCGGGCTTTTGTCTCCAAGGAGCTTACCTGAAGAGCACAGATCAATTTGACATCCGTTAGTACAGCTCTTATCATTCATTTTCCCCTCCTGCTGATAAAACTACTGGAGTTTCTTCTTTCCTGCACTCAACACAAATTTTCAAACTGTTGCTCTCCGTGTTACATAGTGTTTAAAGTATGTTCATTGTATCTTCCACCTAGTACAACTTTCCACCAATCAGACTCTATGTGATCATTTCCCGAATCCCTGCATAATCAAGGGCAAATTTTATACGGGGGAATAAAGGACAAAATCGACATCACTGTCCCGGAACGCTCTATGCACAACATGTAAACAATAAACAACAATTGCACAATGAGCGGAATACCTGCTCTGACAACACAAACACAGCAATGAGCGGACCTTCCAGCTCAGGCGTACAAGAGGTGAGCGGAGCTCCAGCTCACCTCAGGGTGTTTCCTACGAGCGGCACATCCTACTCGAGGTCGTCCCTATGCCAGCACTCGGAGTACCAAGCCTGACTAACACCCAAGTAACAGTGTAATGGTAGAACATATATAGTAATGAACAACAATGGACAGACAGAGAGTCATTGACATTGCTTTGGACATTGGACATATGGGCGTGATTAACCAACAAAGTTCATGGGATGATCAATTAGGGCAATAAGTGCCATACTATAAAAAGCAGTAGTTAAAGGGAAGTGATATGGTAGTCCAGGCTGACTGACAGTCAATATACAATGAAATGTTGGTGAGGATTAACAACGGGGATTAGCGCCTAAAACGTAATGACAATTAAGTTATGGAGACATGGCTACAGGGTAATTTGCCCTTGGAGTCAAATGTACTGCAGACAATGGTAGTCATAAATCAGTCGCTATGATTATTGTCAACGGGCACGTTGACGGGGAAATAAGCTCAGATTGAAGACGAAGAATACGTTGAGTCCAAACTTCTTTAGTCGGCAATAATACAAACAAATACAATTGCTAATAGAAATATGTCGAGCGGAGATTCCAACTCAACAACTACCAGTGAAGTCCAGCAAGCAGGCGTATCCTACTCGCGGCTGTACATACAGGTGCTGTCGGAATACCAGACTGCCTAACAGTAAAGATGTAAACATATATATACACTATAGGACAACAATAGACAGACAATGAAATAATGGCGTTGCCCTGGACATGGGGCTTATGGATATGATTACAGACACGGCCCGGGGAAAATGGATTAAGGCTATAAATGTCTTAATGTGAAATGCTGTGTTAGACAATGGTTCAACTGACCGCTGTTACGCATGGATTACATCATGTTAAATAGTCCAGATTTCCTAAACGATATGTTCTCAATACTGTACAAAAGGGATGTTGTTCAGAAGCTACAATTCTTTAACATTGCGTTGTCCAGAGTGCAGTTAAGTCACTCTGTGACAATTGCCGCCCTCTCGAGAAAGACATGTCCTCATGTCGAGATAAGTCGCTATTCAAATGTTCAAATATAAACGTGAAATTGTCAGTTATCACAATATTAAAAATAATTATCCCGAATGCGAACGATCTGTTGCACTCTGGCCGGTGTGCCTGCATGTAGGCCACGTGGGCATCATATGGGGATTCTTCATATGGTTTAGGCCCAGGTACACATTTTTCATTAGTGTCCAGGTATGCTACGGCGACACTGTCAAGCTTAGCCACGGGGATCCAGGTGTTTTTGTTGTTGGGTAGATTCTGCCATTTGATGAGAAATTCGGGTTTGTTGTTCTTGAATCGCCGCTTAAGAACTCTTTCTGTAATTCGGGTAGAACTGGGTTGGTTAGGAGGCGACTGTGTAGTTGTTTTAGATTTCAACACTGACGTTGCAGTTTCCATTTTAGTTGAGGTCTGAGAACCAACATTGGCAAACGAGACCGGGTTCATCACGGTCCCAGCGTTAACTGATGGGGACTTCTCAGATTGACATGACGCATCACTATACGTAGGTGTTGCCTCTTGTTGGTACACTTGGCAAATGTACTGATAGTATGTACGTTTGTGGTGCTCAGCGAGGTACATTCATCAGCATGGAGTTCGGCACGTTTTCTCTTCATATAACTGTTATGGCGTTTCCTATCTCGCGTACATTCATCAGCATGGAGTTGGGCACATTTTCTCTTCATATAACTGTTATGGCGTTTCCTATCTCGCTCAATTTTGGCCCGGGACTTCATGGTAGACGACTTTATTATGACATTACTCACTGTGGCTGCTGGCTGTTTCCTCCATTTTAGGTTCACTTGAAGGTTGTCCATACTTTCTTGGATGGTCCATTCAAGATGAAGGTGCTGGAGATCCATGTTGATCAGGACGCTAACGATTTCATGGGGTAGACACAGGACTTGGGGAGTCATCCTCGATATATACACGTATGTAGATGGTGGGCAAGTGGAGAGGTTACTGGATCGGGAGTAAGCTCAAAAGTTACTCCAGCCGGATTCTAACACCAGTTGTCAACGCGCAACGAATTATCAGTAAATATGAAAGTTCCTTTTTCCCATGTAAGTGGATCTTTCATTCTTAGCTACTTGAAAGAAATTGGTCTGTATTTTATATGTCTGTGAATAACAAATTAATTGTTTTTAAATTTGGCATTATGCTTTTATCAACAAAGATTAATAAAGGCTCTGTCCAGGTGGTTAAAGTACCATTAAATTATTGTCTCCCTGTGTGACACGAAATGGGTATCAATGTAACTACCATCAACCTGTGTTTTAAGCTAATTAGATGCGGAGCACTTGTTAATAATGGTTAATATTGTGCACAACCACCAGTAGCCAAAGTGGTCACAAGCACCATGATCACCAGCGAGGTGGCCTAGCTTTGGTTACTTGTGGCTTATAGCCCGTGTTTTAAACTGAATATATAATAGTCTTATGCCAAAAAATGTTTGACAAATTTGTTTGAAATACAACTTTGTATTTATCACTCACTTGTTCTCGTGGTAATATGGCTGAAATAACTCACTCACTCTGGATTGTCGCCGGAGCCAGGATATTGCCGTAAGCCAGGGCATATCATTTCTGAATGTAACAATCTCACCAGTCATTCTTCCCCTAATTCTTTTGTAAAAGTCATGTCGCAGCCTTTTTTTGTGATTTTACTAATGAGGAGTTATCTTTTGTATAACAGTCATCAAAGTCAGAAAAGGTTTTGTGTCAGCTGAATTTGTGGGATGCTGGTGTTCTTCAAACTCTGTTTTTGGATGGCATTTCGCCACTTTCTGAGGAGTTTGTTTAGAAGGTTTGTGTGGTTTCACAAGTGCGCCTGTCGATTTTGTGAATTTGGAGAGAGATTTGGTATCTGGGTTCCTTAGGATGGGGGTTGTAGATACTCTCTACCATTTGCCATGATGCTAGCACTTCAGAAAGTACTGAAATCTTGAAAAAGATATTCCAGGTATTTTTTCTTCGGGTGTTGCCACATGATTCCAATTATGATTTGACTGACAATTTGAGGAAACAGTTCTGGGTAGGGAGCAGTTAGTTAAGTTGGTTATGACCCAGAACAATGTTTTTAATAGGACACTCTCTTTAGAAGAAGCTGACAAGGTTCCAGTTTGCTATTGTTTTAAAGGCAGCAATTTGATGAGGAAATGGAGGCTGCATGATGTTTCTGCTGAAAGATTTGGTACAGTTCTGGTCGGTTTGCCTGGGACTATTTGGTCAGATCAGGGTCCTAATCTCATGTCAGGTGTTTTCCAACAGGGCTATGTTAGCCTTACATAGTTGGACATAATTCAGGTTAAGTCTAATGCATATCATCCTGAATATGAGGTGAAAAGGGTTCATGATTATTGCACTTATATATCGACATGCATCGACGTGTGTGTGTGCTTATGCTATGCTGGACTAATGCTGATTTTATAATGTTAGCCCACTGAGATACCATGCTGCACTTTTTCATGAATATCCAACTAAGACACAGCAAACTGACTCCGAACCCACCATTCCTTCTCCCCCCCCCCCCCCCCCCCCCCCCCGCCCGTAAAGTCTAGCGCCAGGCAGGGCAACAACAAGTACCATCTTTTAACGTCTTTTGGTTTGACGACTGGTGAACGACCGCCGGCGTTTTGCTCTCTAGGCAGATGCTGTCTGAGTAGACCACTGAGGTGGTCGCACATCATCCTGAATCTCAGGGAGCTTTAGAGAGGTTTCATCAGACTCATAAGAAAATGATAAGGATTTACTGTTTTGAGATTGAGAATGATTAGGATGAAGGCATTCATTTGTTGTTCTTTGCTAGGGGGGAGTCCTTATGGTTTAGTCTTTTGGTCTTGTATTTGGCCATTCTCTTCTTAGACCTTTCAAACACTTGAAGGAGCACTTGAAGTTTGGATTTCTAAAGATTGTGAAGTTAGTTGCTAGGGATAGGTTTAAAGAATCACAGGACAAAAGGAACGTGCATGACGCCAAAGTCTCAAGAGAGGAATTTCAGTACTGTTGCTAAAGTCTGAGTGTTTTTGCCCATTCCTGTTGAACCATTATGTTCTAGGTACCATGGGCCATATCTTATTGATAGGAAAGTCAGTGATACAAACACCAGGCCATCTTAAAAAACCCACACAGTTTTATTATGTCAATATAAGAAAATATCATGAAAGAAATGACTATGAACCTACTTAATGTCTTGCCACTGTTTCTCCTGTACATATTGCTCAGATTGTGATACTGATAACAATTGTGACTTTGTAAAGTTTGATGGCTTTCTGACTGTGCTAGCCCTTGGCTAAACAAGTCTGAAGTTTTAGCTAACTTAGATGTTAAGTTAGCTCATTTGTCAGAGTTGATTTAATAGTTTGGCTGTACAAATTTAGTGTGTCATGATGTAGAAGTAGGTGACGCTGTATATTTGAAACAAGATCCCTATCAGATGAATCCAATCAAACATGAATTTCTGAAGAAGGAAGATCAATACATGCTGGACAATGACATTATTGAACCAAGTCATAGAAACTAGAGTTCGCCTTGCATTCTTGTGCCAAAGCCTGATGGTAGCCTGATGACTCTTACTCAATACCCGCGTGGGGACCCGGGGAAGATAAGAATGTGTCCTCGCCACCCCATTGCTGATCGTAAAAGGCGACCGAATTGGGGAGCCTGTTTACCGTTGGCTGAGACCTTGTGTCGCAGAGGAAGGGAGTCTGGTGGTTGAGGGCGACGGAGCCGGCAATAGTGTTCCTTAGTCCAACACACCACTTCGACCCTAACTTTGCCTAGACAGGCAGTAGAATGGGCCCGATTCTATCAATCGGCTGATCATGTCATGCCCTGTGCATAAACTATACTCACACGCAAAACAAACGCGAGTGGTTTTAAGCAAATAGGTAACAAACACGGAACCATGAATTGATACGAGTTTTAACATGTAGTGAAGCCTCATTGTGTTATCAATATTTTTGGTTGCATTTTGGAAGCCCCGAGTAAAAACGTAACATAAAAAAACGAATCGCCAAAACGCACCAATTCAATGAATATGTGGGTATCATGCACCAATTTCTCGCGAAATCGAAAATGCACGAACTGTAACGAACTGTAGTGGATATAAAACTGTGGCCGATTCTTGGACCTACCATCCTTGGTCAACAATGCCACGCCCCAAATTCAGAGAAACCAGGCTATCGGACGTTTGGAAGCTAAAGAGTCTGTCCAAGATGTTGCCCGTCATTTCAACGTTAACATAACCACAATTTACCGTCTCCTGTATCGAAACAAAAATAATAATCCTCAATTTCAGAGGTTACAAAAATAACAAGTCAATTTTAACTCTTATGATGTTGAGCACTTTAATGAAACATGTTCACTCCATGAGGCAGGGCCAAATAGGGGTAATTTGGCTATATTGCTCTAAGCGACTTCTGTGGAACTAAGAGATAGATATAAACCATATTTGGTTGAAAGCATTCTCCCGCGATGAGGATTCAAAATTGTACAAATGGAGGGGCTGACCCCCAAAGGGGCTAAGGGGCGGGGCCAAATAGGGGTAATTTGGCTATATTGCTTTAAGAGACTTCTTCTCAGGAACTAAGAGAAAGATCAAATGAAGTTGCTGACCCCTCAAGGGACTAAAGGGCAGGGCCAAATAGGGGTAATTTGGCTACATTGCTTTCAGCGGCTTCTTCTCTGGAACTCAGAAACAGATATGAACCACATTTGGTTGGAAGCACACTCCGGTGGTGAGGAATAAAAATTGTACAAATGGAGGGGCTGACCCCCAAGGGGCTGAGGGCCGGGGCCAAATAGGGGCTCTTTGGCTATATATTGCTTTGAACGACTTCGTCTCTGGAACTAAGAAATGGATATCAACCATATTTGGTTGGAAGCATCCCCAGGTGATGGGGATTCAAAATTGTACAAATGGAGGGGCTGATCCCCCAAGGGGCTGAGGGGCGGGGCCAAATAGGGGCAATTTGGCTATATTGCTTTAAACGACTTTTTCTCTGGAACTAAGAAATAGATAGCAGCCATATTTGGTTGGAAGCATTCTCCGGTGGTGAGGATTCAAAATGCCCTGGGGTCCAGTCTGGTTTTTGGAAACTTAGATCCTGGATCATGCCATGGAAACGGTTCAGATCTTTTTGCTACATTTGTATCTAGAGAAATACACGTTCATGCTTGCACATTTACCATACACCAATTTTAAATGCTGACAGAGTCAAAATTACGAAATATTTGCAGTATTATATACATGTACAATGCACATGTATATTTTGTCATGATTGCATAAATATCCGGGATACAGGCCCTAGTGGCCTCTTGTTAAAACTATGGATATGGTACTTGGAGACCAATAACCTGCTGAGTGACATCCAGTGTTGTTTCCTAAAAAACAAAAGTAGCATTAGGTGTGTTTAGAATCATTTGTTGAAGATTCCATTGTCGAAGGACAGCATGCTGTGTCGATCTCTTTCGACCTTGGGAGGTGCGTTTGGAGTCATCTATTTTAAATTCCATTGTCAACAACATACTGTATCGATCTTTTTCGACCTAAAGAAGGCATATGACAACGTGGAAACATGGTATTTTAAAACATTTGCATGAATTTGTTTTGAGGTGGAGATTACGAAAATGGCTTTAAATTTTCTAAATCTGAAACAAACTGTATTCAAATTTTGTCATAAATGTAAACCTCACAAGAATCCAGATTTATTTTAAGATGGATCTCCTATCAAGGTAGTAGAGGATCATATTTGATCGTCATCTCAAATTCTCACCACACATCGAAATCTAATGTCAAAGTGCCCTTAAGGCTCTAGAGGGGGGGGGGGGGGGGGGGGGGGGAGACCAGACAACCCTCCTTCACCTGTACAGTTCGTTAATACGCGTCAAACTAGACTATGGTTCCATTGTCTGTGGTTCGAGCTTTCAAACGCAATTTAGAAAAATTAGACACAATACACCATCAATACCTAAGGCTCTGTCCTGGAGCTTTTGGGACCTCTCCCGTGGACAGTTTGTATGTGCAGGCTCATGAACCTTCCCTCGAACAGCGCCGCAATTAAACTTGCAATACATTACTACATTGCACTCAAATAAATCAATTTCAGCATACTGTAGTTTTGCAACCTCAATATGAAAACCTGTTTCGAAATCTGTCCAACTTGGTTCCATCACATTGAATCAGAATTCAACCACACATCACTGCAGCTAAAATAAATCTTAATATTATATCACCCTCCCGACTTCTGAGTTCCCCCGACTGGCAGACGGTGAAGCCAGAAGTAGGCCTCACCATAACCCAGCTAAAAAGTCTGAAACTAATCTTTTGGTATGTCAACAAGCATAAAACCTATAACGATCATAATATAATTCTCACAGATCCAGTTTTACAGACGGGTCCAAGGATGGTGGCAAAGTTGCAAGTGCCACCGTCATTGGATCCAGAATTATCTCTTCAAGAATCCCAGATAATAGTTCAGTCTTCACTGCTGAGGCCAAAGCTATATTAACAGCTTTGACCTATATTAAAGATAAAAAAGAATTTATAAATGTTCCCTGGTTCGTTGTATTGCCTTCAGGCACATAAAAAAGGCTCATCATACCACCCTATTGTCCTATCACATAACATTTTCTTTCATTCTTCATCAAAGTCAAATTCAAGAGAACCAATGAAGATACGGGACATATATGAAAGGAGAATATAGGAGAAAACTTGGCAAAACTGTAACCGAGCATTTGTTATTTATTCATGCCATACTGGGTTGTAACCTAACATCTAGAATTCACAGCAGAGCAGGCTAAGGTGTTTGACAAGCCAGTGCAAGATATAACCAGAGAACAGATAATAATTTATGGAGAAAATGCTCTCTTGTTCCTTTACACCACTTTACCAGATGAAGATCTAAATGATCTAAGATACCGTCGGTTTCATGAGAAGGTCACATCAGCTGTGACTTACGTCACCCCACAAAGCTTACCCCCAACATCATGAAATTGCTGCAGAAGAATGGGGTTGGGTTTTTTGATGAATGAATGATTCCACAGCTGACAAATATGCCAGCAGCTCAAAGAACTAATCACCATAATCAGATGCAAATGTAAAGGAGCATGTGTGGTTCAAACAAATGTAACTGTACTTTATGGCGAATGTCGTGGCGTGTCTTGTTTGAACTACCAACAACCTGGGGCATTTGAAGATGGTGAACTGCATGTGTGTGCTGTATTGTCAACTTGATGGGCTGTTTCGGTCAGCATATGGCCGTTTCTTGCTGCTTGGAACAAAATAGATTGCTATTATTGAAAGCTGAAAAAATATTTTTGCTGATTTCTATCAATCAAAACAAGATAGCATATGGAAAGGTATAGCATAATGAAGCCTGTATTTGTAGCTTCTTTCATACATATATGTAAAATAGTTAACATTGAATAATTTTAAAAAATCGAATATTTATATTTTTCTATGAAAATACTGGTTGATCGACATAGTAAAGATAACTGAATTTGAAAATGTTCCCACACTCAGATTCTTCTAGGTTTTTTATGATGTTAATGAGGGCTTGTTAAATATGAATCAACTGAAAACATTTCTGTTGCAATTTGTGGTTGGTCTATCGTGGTTTGAACTGACTATAGACATATTAGAACTATATAATGATATTTCCACTGGCCAATGTGATATTGTCTTTTGCTGGCTACCAAATCATGCAGGCATAAGGGGTAAGTCAAAAGGCTATGCTGCAGGTCTTGACAGACCGTTTACCAAAATAAACCCCGACTATCAAAGGTTATACTCGGGATCAATTACTAAAGAGGTGGGACACCCAGGTAGGAATCAATAAACTTCATAAATTTAAACCAACAATCGGTCATACCTACTTGGGTTGTCAGTCAAGACATGATTGGCTAGAGTCGGTTTGCCCACGAAAATATTCTTAAGACAGATGAGGACGAACCCTTGTGTATCCCTTGTGATGAAAGGTTCACCATCAAGCATATATTGCTTGACTTTGTGGACTGTCCAGTCGTATGGGATTCACATTATCAAACATTAAATCTGAAACAAATTCTCAGTTACTTGAAAGAAATTGGTCTGTATGATAAATTTTAAAATATGAATGTGAATAATTCATTGCTTGTTTTTAAATTTGATGTGATGCTAAACTGACATTATTGAAGGCACTGTCCAGGATGTTAAAGTTTACCGTAAAATATTTGTTTCCCTGTGTGACACGTAATTCCTATCATTATCGATGTAACTGACATCAACCAGTGTTTTTAAGCCAACTCATTGTTGAATATATTATAATATTTGCTTATACTGTGCACAACCACCAATAGCTACAGTGATGACGTAAATCCTGCTGGGATACCGTGTATTAAGCTGAGGTACCGTAGGTCCCCACGATCCCCAGCGAGGTGGCCTAGCTTTGGTTATTGGTGGCCTATAGCCCATGTTTTAAACTGTATGATTGATATTGTTATGCCCAAATGTGTTTGATAAAATTTGTATTTACATATAACTATGCATAAATGTGAATATATAACCATGGTCTCGTCGCTATATGGCTGAAAAAAGGCAACGCGACGTTATTTATAACTCACTCACTCAAGGTTTGTATGTGCGTTTAACGCCGCAATCTGCAATACGACTATGGCCTGTACAAATAGAGTAGGCAGCCAGCAAACGAGTGACGGACATTGATGCTAACCACATCTAAGGCGGAACTGCGCATGATAAAGATCGTGATATTTAAAAAGCAAATAAAGCTTTATGTTTTTTTAATTATATTTCAGATGTCCCCACAAATGTGACAATAAAGGTGTTTCTTTTGAGCTTTGATTCTGTTAGCGAAACCACGATGGTAAGTGTGATTTAAAGTGATATTTTATAGAGTAGCTTCATGAAATGGGGCGGTGGCTATAGGAACGGAGTTGGTCCGTCCCTACTTTCGTCAGTCCAGCCCTTTCTCAGTGGGGTAAATTTTCTCAAAAACTATTTAAGTTTGAGAAATAAAGAAATACACACGAATGTTACTGGTTACCCTCCCTTTATCCATGAATATTCACTACTATATGAACATACAATACTCTAATGTGCCCCAGCCCGGGGCATAGTGATAATGATGTTTTTGTGCTCATTAAATTTATAAGAAAGAAAATGAAAAAAAAGATTTGAAAGAGAGGTTTGCTTTCAATATTTTGCATTTGCAGCATCGTTTTTGTTTTTACCACTTATTAACCCAGTGACGGCGATACTTTTGCATTTCCTTATGTAGAATATTTAGACCATCTTTCTTCCAGTAAGGTTTAAGATAGCGTGTGGATGGAATACTACCGGCAGCAGAAGCATGTACAGAACCTGTGATAAAGTCACAATAGTATTGAATGTAGTCTGCATTGCTATCAAAGTGAGTATTGTTCATTTCAGTACCACGGAAGTAGTTTTCTGTTTCATATCGATATAGCATTAGGTCAGTTTCACTTGCTTTAGTCCAGTTTAAGTTCTCTCCGTGATAGTTCATACAATAACGGGAAGAAGAATACAAACAAGTATTGGTAGGTGATCTGAGATGTTATATGGAATGCTAGTGTCTATGACATATCCATTAACACTGCTTAGTGAATCAATATCTATAAAGACATAAACAATTAATGTTTTTACTTTGTTACATTTACTATGGAACGTGTACCTGGACTCATCAAGTGAATCAACCACCGAATAAAGGTGACGTTCGCTTAGCAGTCGTATTAGGCACCTGGCCCGGGATTTCATATTTTACCATGACTGATATCAGTATTAAAGTATCCTCGAAGGTAGGTTGGGTATTCTTGAGAGAGAATATCATAAAGTTCCATAACATGGTACACTTCTTCATAGTATACTCGGACCCCATGGTACCGCGGCATTCATCGTATCGCGGCATTTGTGATTTCCGATAGTTCACGCAGGACACGCCTCTTAGCGGCTGTGTATTAATGCAAATCAGTAACCACGAAGTGCTCACTTCGTAAACAATTTCAATTTCCTCGGAATGTTCCGTCTGCTGTAAGTAAGGAGTTATTAATCAGTTGATACATATTTCTGGCATCTGTTGTAATATTGCCTTACCCCCATCTATCAATGGCCAACGATATAACCCGCAGTTCCCCAAGTAAACTTTCTCTATCGACCTGAACTAGATCATCTGCATATTCATGGCGACTAATGAGGTAACGGAAGTTACGTAGTCCGCACATTTTTTCCCGCTCTGTGCCCAGAATCTATTGGGAGATCATAAAGGCCATAATGCCAAACTTAGAAATACGTTCTTCACTAGTAACCAAAAGATAAATACATACTTTGGGCATACTAGGAGTGCTTTTTATATATTTATTGTTGACTTTTAACATTTTTCCATTTTGTGACAAATTATTGTCATCCATTTTTTTTAAACAATCTTAAAATATCATTTCTGATATTTTGATGTTGACTTATAAAAATATTTTTCTCTTACTTTTCGGTAAATATGCATTGAATACCTATTGCTGATAACACATTTAGAATTTTACTTGTGCCGTCTTTGCACTTGTCTGGACAAATCACTGATGTCTGGCATGATCATACCAAGTGGTTGGTAGAATTATGTCCTCTTTTTGTCCAATTCGGACCTCCATACAACTTTTCTCTGTACCGCGATACGATGGAGTTCTCTCCCTCGTCAAACAGAGCGCGAGCCCGGCTTTTACTCGGAGCTACTAATGTAAATAATGAACTTTTATCAGTAAAATATGCATTGTTTGATAACATGAATGATATCTGATACAGAGAACATGAATAAACATAAAGGTTAGTGAGTGCATTTTGTTCCGTTTAGCGTACATGACAAGTACCGCGATACACGGAGGTTGCAGGCTACACACTATCGAGGACATGTGTTGATGGTAGTTTAGTCCCAAGTACATACAGGGACACGCGTGGCCCAGGCGTCTAAGGAGCCGCGATTCGCTGTGCAGAGTTGCGGCATTTGGACACGCCAGAAACCTATGATTGTGGGTTCGAATCCCGGTTCGCCCCGATTATGTTTCTTGGGTTGTCGGCACCATACCCGTGCTCGTGAGTTTATGAAGTAATGTACACTTCGGACTTTCCTCCCACATTAAGCTGACACGCCGCGATATAACTGGAATACTGTTAAAAGCAGTGTTAAACCCAACTCACTCACTCACCCAAGTACATACCCATGGCTAGTACCGATGTGTTGTTTGATGCACAGTACGTGGCTTCTGTGTAGTGGGTGCCAATAGGAGTAACATTACACCAGTCACCTTTCCGTACAAACATGGCTACACCACCAGAACCTCGCTGGTGCTGGTTGGAGTCACAACTGGATTTCGAATAAACATTAAAGTTGTCGTGGAATGTTTTCAAAAACTGTGAATTTTCCCAGTCTGGCCAGGGCGCTGTAACAAGCACGACGTCACTTATAACGAGTTTCTTGTACAGCTCAGTCGTCCCATGTTTGATACCACAAATGTTCCATGTAGCTAAGTTAAGAAGGGTCATCAGTGTACATACTATATGGCTAGAGTTGCAGGATGATGCATCATAGTGTTATGAGTGGGTACACTATACAGTCGCCATACATAACAAGGAGATCACACAACAATTTAAAAACAATTTCATTCTGGCAGTCTAATCAAACATATACATAAACAGCAAGAGCAAGTATCAATAATCACAATAAAAACAGTCTTACTTTATGCTGAAATATTCATTCATATATATCAATAAGATCCATTGAATGTTTCACATAATCCATTATACTCCATAGTTCACATATTGCAGACCTGGCATATACAATTAAAGTTTCAAATCTCGCCAACATGGCACGTCAGTTCACACCTAATCCGACCTGGGAACTGACCACTTTGTCTTCATCTAGCTTCAAGAGACAAACAGCCAAGCTACAATTGCGTAACATCAGCCTTCACTTGGCTGTGAGTTTACCAGGGCTTACATACATACACACATCTGAAGGTGTGTAATTGGTCAGTGTTAATCACTGGCAATTTCTACAAAAGCAACATAATTATATATAAAGGTTTGAATATACATTTCATGAAAACTAAGTATATTTAATATATTCTTCATCAATACGGATGGTATAGATTGGGTTCGAGCCTTGCCAGAGACATAGGAGAATAATATTCGTAATGGACATATATAATTGATTCTCATAACATTCTCCCACTTATAAATAAGTTTTGCATGTTGAAAAACGTCAAAGCTAACATTTGACAACATTTGTACAACATTTAATGTTATAAAACACATTCACATCATGATCACACATGGTCATTCAGGAACACATGTTTCACTATTTGAAACTATAGCAGGCAATGTGTTTCAGTTCATAAGAGTGAATATATATATTGTCACCTCAGTTTACACTGCACGTGAAAGAGCATCAGCCAATATATTGTCTTTTCCCTTGATGTGATGAATGTCCAGATCAAAGTTCTCAAGCTGAATGCTCCAGCGCATAAGTCGCTGATTTTTTATCTTTAGTTTCTTCAAATACACCAGTGGATTGTGATCTTTGAACACAAGTAATGGTGTCACCGTTGTACTCGGGTACACTTCCAAGTGTTGGAGAGCTAGTACCAGCGCCTGAGTCTCTTTCTTGTTGAGTAGTTTCTCTGATGAATATTATTTTTTTTGCTGAAGTAGCATATGGGATGGTCTATTGGGCACAACCAGCACAGGTGCATTAGTCAGAATAGCTTTGATCTTCTCAAAGGCCTGTCTGTTGTTGAGACTTTTCCCAGATAAATTTGCAGTCTTTCTTCAGTCGATTGGTCAATAATGAAGCTACTTGAGAAAAGTTCTGACAAAACCGGCGATGCATCCAGCCATCCCTAAGAATCTCAACAATTCTTTCCTGGTTGTAGGTTCTGGAAACATGTTCACAGCTTCTACTTTGGCCTACTTCACCTTGTCCTACAACATGTCCTAAATACACCACTGTGGCCTTCACTTATTCACTGTTGGACAACTGATATTGAGTTGAATACGGGATAGAGAGTAAAAAAACATTCTCATGGTGTTCATCTGATCATCCCACTTTACTATAGCCACAATGACGTCATCAATGTATGCCAGTCAATACTTGCTGTAATCATGTTGATAAGTCTTTGAAAGGTAGCATGGGCATTTCCAAAAGGCATCACATTATACTGATATAAGCCTTCTGGTGTGACTAGAGATGATACTTGCTTTGTGCTATCTGTTAACGGGATCTGCCAGTATCCCTTTAATAAATTAAACTTGCTGACATACCTAGCATTTCATACTGGAATCATACTCCAGCAAAATGATTTCCATGTCATCATCTAACCACTTCTCTTTTAGGAAATTTAATGGTACCTGAACTGTACGTCCACACACCAAATCAAAAGGACTGAAGCCCAGTGATTCCTGCACAGATTCCCTAGCTGCAAATATTGTATTTAACTCAATCATCCCAGTCTTTCTGATTGTCTTCACAATAAGCCTTAAGCATGTTCTTCAGAGTTTGGTGGAATCGCTCAAAAGCACCTTGAGACTCGGGATGATAGGCAATTGAACTGTACTGAATGATACCCAACTCATACATAATCTGCTAAAATATCTCAGACATAAAGTTAGACCCCTGATCTGATTGGATGGACGTTGGTAACCCAACTAGAGTGAAGAACTTAATCAAAGCCTTGATAACGAGAGGAGCCTTAATATTCCTCAGTGGAATAGCTTCTGGAAAACGTGTTGATGCACACATTATTGTCAACAAATAGGCATTCCCTGTCCGTGTGGGAGGGAATGGTCCAACACAATCTATTATAACCTTGCTTAATGGTTCTTCAAGTGTTGGAATTGGCTGCAAATGATATCTTGCGATCTTCTGATTTGGTTTACCAACAATCTTACAAGTGTGACATGTTCTACAGAATGTTCTGACATCATAATGAACTCCTGGCCAATAGAAATGAGGTAGAAACTTTTGACTGTTAACTCCTAAGTGCCCTGCAAGTAGAGTATCATACGCTAGATTACGAACTGACTATTTTGTGTACTATTGTCCATTCTTCATCTGCTGGACAGTATGCTGGTCTCCACTTCCTCATTAACATATCTCCATTTAGATAATAACATACTGCCTCCCCATCACTATCTTTTTTTAAACAGCTTAGTCTCTTAGTTACATAAGTCCTGGATTCGTCATTTGTTCTTCAATAAGTTTCTCCCAAGAAATAACTCCACTTGAACCTTCCACAAAACTGAACTGAACGGTATCCATTTAACTATTCTATCTGTTCCTGCTTTGCACATGGTATCTCACTAATTTTAGGAAGATCAGATACAACCTTGTCTTCTGCAATATCATTATCCATGATAAGCGATACACCAGGCACTGGTAAAGTTGACATGACTCCCTATGTAATACACCTGTCACCACATCTGACTTTAAATGGACTACATGAAGGTACCTTAATGTAACCACCTATTCCTAAGGTATGCTGATTCCGTGTAAGTTTTCACAGAAAATGGTAGATTATCTTCCAGCATAAGAGTCTGGAGGGATCCACTATCTCTCAGGATATCTACAGGTTTTGAGACAGAGCTTTAATCCACTAAAGATACTAATCCTCTAGAATTAAAAGTTAAGTTATTTACTTGCACATCTTCAGCATCAAGTCCATAAATTTGGCGTGATATCACTGAAGCCAGCATGTGGCACCTGTTCATTCTGATCTTTTTTTTTCAATTTCCAACATGCACTTATCCAATGGGCTTTTTTATTACAATATGGACAAACTGGAACCGAAATCACATTCCTGCTGACATGGATGTATTGTTCCACTGAGGGGAAATACTTGCCACAACTGACCTGGTTAACCTGGTTATTGTTGGGGCCTCTAAATGATAACTGAAATTTGACCATGAAGAATTACTCCCTGTAGCATTTCGCTGACTGAAAGAACTAAACCTTCCTCTACCAAGGTAATCTACATTTCGCAAAGAAACTTCATGTGTAAGTGCATAGTCATCTGCTTGAGTAGGTGCTTGTTCTAATGATTCAGCTTTTTGTTCATCCAATGATTAATGTCACATGGAATACACCTTTTGAACTCAACTAGCATAAGTTGTTTCAACTCCCCTTAGTCCTTGTTTATCATTTTGGAACAATCCCGAACGAGCCTAAATTTGTAACAAGTTGATCCCATACCGTCTCCATACATAAACAAGGAGAGATCATACAACAATTTAAAAACATTTGAATTCTGGCAATCTAATCAAACATCATATTATACATGAACAGCAAGAGCAAGTGTCAATAATCACAACAAAAACATTCTAACTTTTTGCTGAAATATTCATTCATATCCCAACAAGATCCATTATACTCCTGGCATATACAATTAAAGTTTCAAATCTCGCCGACATGGCAAGTCATCTAGCTTCAAGAGACAAACAGCCAAGCTACAATTGCATAACATCAGCCTTTACTTAGTTGTGAGTTTACCAGGGCTTACATACATACACATATCTGAAGGTGTGTAATTGGTCAGTGTTAATCACTGGCAATTTCTACAAAAGCAACATAATAAATATATAGGTTTGAATAAAACATTTCATGAAAACTAAGTATATTTAATATATTCTTCATGAAAAGTAAATATACTTCTACATACTTCTACATATAAACTGACGTCTAAAAGAAACTTTACCAGAGTTTGAAATCACTCTTGCTAAAAAACAACAAAACATACATGCATGAAGTAAAGTGTATTGAGAAGATCAATATATCAACATAATCAACACTGAAAAAGACAATCATACTGCGACCGAGAATGACGTCAGAGCCCCCCAAAGTTGGGTGTGGTGCAAAACTCGAGCTTTCAGAATCATGGACAATAGGCAAAGTACATAAACAATCGCTCACGTTCAATAACAAGTCGCGTGTGTGACCAATAAATGCCTCAATACACGCAAAAACTCTTCGACGCACAGAAAAAGTCAGTCGTCTGATGAGGTCACGTGGGATTCGACGCCATTCTTCTTTGAGGGCCAAGGTCAGTTCTTGCCGGTTGGCTGGAGAGTGTGGTCGTTGTCGAACACGACGATCCATCAAGTCCCAGAGGTGTTCTATGGGGGACATGTCGGGTGAGCGTGCAGGCCACGGCAGGACGGTGACGTTGTTGGCTGCGAGGAAGTTAGTGATAATTCTGGCTGTATGGGCTCTAGCGTTGTCATTCTGATAAATGACACCACGTAACTGCTGTTGGAGAAATGGTAGGGCAACTTGACGAAGAATGTTATCCATGTACCGCTGAGCCCACAAGTTTCCGTCAACGTCTCCTGCCCACAGATCCCTCCCCCCACCATATGGTACAACCTCCTGCACGCAACACGCCGCCGTTCGTTCACCCCTTCGGCGGTAAACACGTTGTCCTCTGTATGGTCTAAAAGCCCTGATTCCATGAGCCCTGAGTCTCCTGGCCACTGTCTGTCGACTAACTCTGTGACCCAAGGCATCTGTCGCCGATGACGTCACTGTCAGGAAGCGATTATGGAGGTGCAAGGTACGCAAGTACCAGTCATCATGGGGCGTGGTCACCCTGGGTCTGCCTGTTTTGGGCCTGTCAGCGGTCCGCCCTGTCTGTCTGTAACGTTGCATCAAGTTGGTAACGGCAACACGGGAGCAACCGAAGTTTCGTGAAATATGGGCGTGGGTGGCTCCCATCTGTTCTATACCCAAGGCTCGTTCACGTTGTTCGACTGTGAGTCGTGGCATTTCTTTTGTGTTTTTGTATCACTGTGGATGTCTGACTTGCCGTTTCAATCGTTTTATCCGCACGTGCATTTGCAGTTGTCCGTGGTGCACGTGTTTTTCACTTTTTCGCGTGTTATCTCGCAAACATGTAACAGACGATTAACATTTTTGCATGCACTATTGTTGTATTTAGGTACACTTTAGATACACTTCATCGGAATTTTTTTTATACTTTGTCTGAAATTTATATTTTCAGTTGGTAAAGTTTCTTTTGGGCGTCAGTTTATAATGAATTCTCATAACAATAGTTAATAATCAATCTCGCCTAGTTTATCATTAGAGTACCATGTATTGCCGGGAACCCATTTTCTACAGTTCACGTTCTCGGGCCAGAATGAGTTGTCGTCAAATATCATCTTGGCACACTGTACAGGGACTGCAATTCGGATGGTAATGAGTCTTCCCAGTGACGTAGGAGAATTATATTCGTAATGGACACACCTCGTTCTTTGGCGTAGTCAACAAAAAAAGTCTTTCACTGTGTCAAATGATTCGTCTCATGTTCACGAGTCTCCTGTCCTTGTATTTAGCTACACCTGTGAAAGATCGTCTCCACTTATTTTCAAACTGCGCAGATCTTGAATGCTGATGTTCCTTAGGTTGATTAGCTATATTGTCTTGGGCTGAAGTTGGCTCGTGTCTGCTGCTTACAGCATGTTCCATCGTGTCGGCCACGTGCCCGTTGGGTAAACTATCATTTAGAAGGAGTAAACTTTCCTCTGTGCTTGGTGGTGGATGGATATCAGTGCAGATTGGGACTGTGCTATTTTGCACTGCATGGTTTGTTTCATCATAGCCTGGACTTGAGTTTTTTTCAGCCTTGGGGTGGACCGCACTGAGGGACGGGTCTCGCCATAGCTTGGGTTGTAAACTGCCTATGAATAGAGCAGCTTGTTTCTGTATTCATACAGTCAATCGTGCCATCAATTGCACAAACGGGTATATTTATCTTATTTATGTGTTTAGAGTGTTTCTTGTCCTTTATATCAACATCTTTCCTCTGGATTTCACTTTATAACGAAGTGATTTCAGTTTTTAATTTGTCTACATTACACTTGAGCTTCTGGACTTCACTGTAGCATATTTTGATTTCATCATTCTTTTGTTCAAGTGCCCTTATCATATCCCGAATGTCACTCTCATATCTTAAATTGAAATTTTGCAGGTTCTCATTTATATCCATTAACATGTACATTTCACACATATCTTCATGGAAACACATCAATTTAGTGAAAATTCGAGCCAGAGTGTCCTTATTGCTCCAATTATTTTCTGAACTTTCTATGTGAGTATAATCGTCTGATCGAGTTTTCTGCTTACTCATGACTTCACTGTTGCTCAAAATGTGCATGTGCAGTAACACTTGATCTTGAACCCTGAGGGTTAATTTATATGTGTGAGTTAAAATTATGACTTGCTTCAGGTTTTGTATGGATGTTTGTTTCAGCTACATGTTTTTTTTCTAATTAAGACTATGACCCTTATCGTTTTATTAAAAAACCCATCATACAACAATGTTTTTTTGTAGCAGAGAATTTCTTTCTTCAATAGCCTGAGGCATAATTTTTAAAGCATTTTCTGGGACACTTGTTTTCTCCCGATAAACTCCAAGAACCCCCCAAAAGGTCCAAGTGGCGTAGAATCAATTAGTACAGAAAGACATTAATGACATTATGGTGAGACTTGAGTCACAGAAGACATAGAAAAGATCCCCTGGAATATGTGTGAAACACATTTCTGATGTCCCCCGCCGTGACATTGCTTGAATATGGCTAAAAGCGGCATAAAACTCACTGCATGTCAAACTCACTACCAAGGTCAACATTATATGAGCGTCTCAATCAATTGCCATTTACTATCATCAGAAATGAAGTTACAATATACACTGCCAAATAACAATATATAAAACAAAATATTTTGTATATAAATCTTAACCTATAAAATATGTAGTATATAATTCAGATGATACAACGGTTACTTCATTTTGTTTCAAAGTTTAAAAACAAGCCAGAGAAAATGCTTTTGCACGTAAGGCAACACTATTGAGTTGCTTCGAGATATACGAGTCTAGGGAATGTCGGTAGCCATGGTGGAGAATTGCTTTATGACCTTGCTACTTCGTGCCATCTCCACATCTGTTGTTTGAGAAGAATGTGATATAATCTCTGAGTAAGTAAGTGTTATACAACCTTAACTTGACAGCGCATGTGGTATGCGCGATATGAGCGGTACATTTTACTATCTCACCTATAGACAGTTAACAAGTATAACCTTCACCTCTGTCGGCAACGACCACGCTGGAGTATGGACAGTATATCTTTTCACCCAAACAGTGATATATCTATTGTCATGTCCTGAAATATATGTTCCGTGATTCAGTAATACAACAGAGATAACCACGACTGCTTATATTGTAGTAGTAAACCACTTGAGAGCCTTCGAAGTGAGGCGGTGGAATCAGCTGATCGTTCAATCCAGGTCGCCTTGTTGACTCTTTGCAATCAGTACTGAAAGTACTGCCCCTGATGTCTGAATATCACACTTTTAAGAATGAAGTATAGTTTTATTGTATAGGTACACGTGAGGTACGCGAACGTGAATGTCTTATGCAACGCAAATTAAAGTTTGTAAAAAGATTTTATGGATGAATGGTGGCCGTTGTTGCCAATTACTACCTTGATTGTGATAAATAAAAGATAGATATTATTATGGTATTTTAAAAAGTATGAATATTAAACAATTATAATTCTTGCAGACATGTGTAAGAATCATGACCCCTTGGACTCAAATATGGTTGTGTTCAGCGAAGCGTGACTTTAATGATCACAAAGAAAGACGTTGGGGAAAAGCTCTCTAAACCGTTATTGTTAATTGTGATACAATACTAAATGACTTTAAATCGCATTCGTTTCTCATGATTATATCATAATTGAAAAACATGTTCTTTTACGTTTCAAATACATGGCCATTCACATGCAGTGAGTGAGTTCGGTTTAACGCCGCTTTTAACAGTATTCCAGTTATATCGCGGCGTGTCAGCTTAATGTGGGAGGAAAGCCCGAAGTGATGCAGGTCCCAGACGTTTACCACTTCGATGAAACCCACGAGCACGGGTATGGTGCTGACAAACCTAGAAACATAATCAGGGCGAACCGGGATTCGAACCCACAATCATAGGTTTCTGGCTTGCCCAAGGGACGCAACTCTGCACAGCGAATCGCGGCGCCTTAGACGACTGGGCCACCCGTGCCCCCCCATTCACATGCAGTTAAGGTCGTTTAGATAAGGAAATCATGCAATGTGGGCTACTTTCACATTATCTATTGCATTTAGTGGATACATCATTTCGTAGCACAACATGTCCTCTTGTGTGTAAAGTAAAACCCAAAAAGAAAATCGAATAATATACTTCGTACTCGAAGATGCAGGTTTCCGAAGACAACATTGTCTATTTGGTGGTATGACAGAGTGGTTTCTGTCGCGTTACTTGAATCTACGCACGTTCATCTCTGGTATCCAAACATGTGTTGGCTCTTTCAGTTGGAAGCAATACTGTGTGTACTGTGTCTGGTGCGCAATACACCTCAACAAAAAAATCACTGACAACCAGCTCCATCTACTATCTAAAGAAAATCACTCAACCAACAATCATGTCGGCTGTTATGATCAAATCAATGGATACAACCAATACACGGCCACTACTAGGCCAGTCAGTCCCCGACCACATTAATCTTCGGGGTAATGACATACAGGAAAAGGCCAACACAATGCACAAACTGTATGTTCTATGGACACACAAAAACATTATGTAACCATCCATCCAAGTGCACTTGGTATACAAACTGCTAAAAGAGAAGGTCATTCATCCTTGGCGCCACATTGTCCAAAACGCTTGCTCATCAGCAAACGCATAAAGATAATGCCTTCTTGGCAATATTGATCCAAATCTAAAACCCAAGCGACTAGTAATCATTCTACTGGGCAAACAATCGAATCGGTGAGCACTTATCAGTCTGTTTAGACACAAAGACACTGCAAAACGCAAGGGAAAGAAGCTCCAAGCCCAAAATCAAACTCCATGCCTTCTACTACTCAAACTGAAGCACACAACCAACAATTCAAGATTTCACCTTAGCAATTCTTGCCGCAGCTGAAAAATCAATTAGAAAAAAAACTCCACAAAACCGGGAACACATCGGTACCATGGTACTGGGAAATAACAGAAGCTTGGAAAGTGAGAAAGAAAGCCTTTAATAGGTCAAACAGGGATAAATCAT
Organism: Haliotis cracherodii; assembly: GCF_022045235.1. Lineage (NCBI taxonomy): Eukaryota > Metazoa > Mollusca > Gastropoda > Lepetellida > Haliotidae > Haliotis > Haliotis cracherodii. The sequence continues at coordinate 43,605,931 of NW_027266341.1, read as the reverse complement.
CCTTCGCCCAAGTCCGAGCAGCCAGGACAAAAGTAAGACACCTCATGGAACGATTCTAAAATGGAATCATAGCAGACCTTCTGCAAATCTCTAAATGTAAAAACTAATGCTAAATAGCCTAGAGCAAAATACATGCCTTCAGGGGTAAACTTAAACCTACAAAACTTCTCAAGTTAGCCAACGCCCATACCGTCAAAGAAAAGGCAAACAATTCTAGTTGAGCACTTCTCAACTGGCAGCAGCAATGAAAACTGCAGAAAAGAATTCAAACAAGAAAAAAAGCTTATGCCTAAAATATCAAAACAGCTGCAAAGCAAACATATACCATTTTGTGTGACAGAACTTGATGCAATACAACACAGAAATTCACTTGACCTGGCCTTGACGCTACAAGTTACGAAATATTGGAAAACCGACCTGATCAAACCAAGAGTTTACTAAGTTGTACAACACAAAGCCCAAACAGCATGGAAACATGCTGCAGTTACCCTGCAAGGGAAAGACGAAGCTCTACCAAACTCTTATCGACCTATAGCACTGACTTTAAACATGTGCAAAGCTATGGAAGCCATGGTTACAAACAGGTTCATGCATCACCGTAAAACTGGCAAGTTGCAACCACACCAAAGCTGATAAAAGGGGTTTCAGGCAGGGACTCTCATGTCTAGATCATATACTACGAATAAAAAAAGCTCAATTAAACAGACAATACCTTGCTACAGTATCTCTGGACTTTAGCAAAGCCTTCGACTTGGTGTGGCATGACAGACTCTTCACAAAACTAGAACAAAAGGAAATATATGGGAACATGGCAAATTTCATGGACAGATTCCTGCAAGACAGGTCACTATAAGTTAAAAGAGGGAATTATCAATCTGATCCTATGTCACTGGACAACGGCACGCCACAAGGCAGCAGTATAATAAGCCCTTGTTTTACAGCATGATCAATGATCTATTTGATCATGTCAACTCTCCTACCTAAACTACCTAAACTCCCCAAACATCCGCTGTAGACGGAACACCATAGGAAAAACTCAGAGATAGGTCATGATTCCCAAAAAACTGCAGTCATATGACAATCTCAAGACGTCTACAACAATTTGGGTTGAAATGTTACGTCCCTTGTAGAAAACCCCTTCTGAATGCAACGCAGAGAAAAGTGAGAAGGGACTGGGCAAGAGTACACGCACATTTCATAGTGGCAGATTGGAACCGTGAACTTTTCTCCGTCGGATCTATTTTCAGATGTTTTAGTAATAGGCGTAGGATGAAAGTAGGACGTCTCCAAAATGAGAGATACCGCGGTTATGTTCACAGGTGACCGTAAAACACCCACCCCAGGTTCATGTTTGGGGACTTATGTTAGCAAATGGTACCGGACATCTTAAAAAGGTGCATGGTACTCTTAATTCCCAGAAATATCAGACTGAGATCAATGACCTCAAGACACAGTGTGAATGCCCTGTTTTTCAGAGTAAAAAATTCATATTTCAGCAAGATCAGGTCCCTGCCCATTTTTCCAAGAGCAATCGTGTGTTTTTAGCTGTCAGAAAGATACCGTTATTAGAATTGCCTGGTAATTCCCCTGACATGAGCCCTATTGAGACTCTCTGGGGCATTATTGGCAAGAGAGTTGCTAGGGAAATGCCTACATCAAGCCAGGAGCTCTGGCATTTGGTAAAGAAATATTGGTATTCTGTCTCAAAAGATACCTGTCGCAGCCTCTTAGAATCGATGCCTAAACGAATAAAGGCACTACGAAAAGCAAAAGGGGGTAACAGTCCGTATTGAATGTACTTTCGTCTGATACCAAATAGTGCTACAATAAAAGTATTAATAAACTTGTACAATGTGTGTAAAGTCTTAATAGCCATATCAACATAGCAATGTAACAAACTTTTGTTCAACAGCTGTAGATATTCATGGAAATGAAAAAGCAGACAGTCTTCCGAAGCAAGCTTTAGACAAAACAGAGATACATCCAATTTCCTTATGTATACTAGAGATAAAATCAAAATCAAAGCCTCCATAGCCCAAAAATGGCAAGCCCAGTGGGACGCAAGTATGATCGGCAGATGGCTGTTCAAAATTCAACCCAAGATCCACCAAAAGCCAAACTCATACTCAAATGAAAGAAAAGTCGAAGTAGCCATCTCACGCCCCAGGTCTCATACGTCAAGCGTCACGCCTCAAAGAGCACTTTGACAAGATATGGCCAAAGGAACTAAAGATAAACAACTACTCAAAAACTGGCGACCAAATTCTCTCTTAATTTCTTGTAATTTTTTTTATAGTACATTTATAGCAAACAGAATTAAAACAACACTTAATACTCTTGTACATGAAAACCAATCTGGCTTTATCCCTGGAAGACGTATTAGCGAAAACATATGACTATTATATGATATTTTGTTTGAAATAGAATTACAAAATAAGCCTGGTTTACCATTACTTATAGACTTTGAAAAAGCTTTTGATACCGTCTCAAAACAATATACCATGTTGACGCTGGCTTTGGACGTAATATAAGAAAATGGATATACCTACTTATAAATAATGCTCCATCTTGCATCATTCAAAATGGACACCTATCTACATTCTTATAAAACGAAAGGGATGTAGACAAGGAAACCCATTGTCTCCATATCTATTCCTGCTCATTGTTGAAACTTTGGGAATAATGATTCGTGATAATAATGCAATACAAGGTATCAAACTGAATAATGTTGAACATATACTCGGACAATATGCTGATGATACAGAAATATTTCTAGATGGGACTGATGAAAGTTTAAGTACAGCGATTGACACTCAAAATGATTTATGTAAAATGTCTTGATTAAAAAAACCAAAAATGATAAAACAAAAGCAATATGGATAGGCTCAATGACTGAAACTACACTGGCACAGTCGGGACCTTGAAATATTGGGGAAAAAGCTTAATTCGAACTTAAATAATCTGTGGGTAATCAATACAAAAAAGAGAATTGAAATTATTAATCAAATTTTAGGGAATTGGAGGAAAAGAAATTGATAGGTAAACTTACTGATGTCAAAACCTAGGCCCTGTCAACCTGAGTACATACATGTTCCTCTCTTCCAAACCCTTCAAGTGAATTTATTGATGAACTAAACAAATTATTGTACAGATTCGTCTGGAATGATAAAAATGACAAAATAAAACGAACAACATTAATTAAAAAATATGACAAAGGCGGACTGAGAATGATAGAGGTAAGGTCTTTTATGATTTCTTTTAAACTGTCAGTTCCAAATAACATCTTCAAAACAAAAACTGTAATTAATAACCCTAACATCTTTCCACTAAAACACATTCCTACTTGGGGGATAATATTGAAAACTGTATACACTTAGCTAACCCTTACTGAAGAGATGTTTTGGCTACTTTGGGAACATTGTATAGAAGTCACAAAACTCACTCCACAAACATTGGAAAAGTACTATCAGCACCTCTTTGGTGTAACCATCAGTTTAAAAAAGACTGATTTCATTATAAGAAATTGTTTTTTAAAAGGAATTAACGCTATTAAAGATCTCTGTAATGAGGATGATATGAAGCCCCTCAATGAACTTAAAATCAAATTAAAGGCATAATTATTTACTATTACCAGGTTCGATAAAACATACCAAAATCCTGGAAAGATGCTATTAGAAATAATCACATTATCTTATATAATGAACATTTAAATACAACTCTGATGGATTTACTTGTAGCGCCAAAAGGCTCCAGATATTTTTATGAAAAGACTATAACTACAGCAAATCTCAACAGAATGTGAAAAATGGGATACCATTGTCGACTTAAGATATATCGTGGAAGGATGTTTTTATCAGATACAGAAAATGTACAAAAGATGTGTCACTCACGCGTCACGTCTTAAAAAACACTATGACCAGATATGCCTATCTTGCAATCAACTTGAATCCTTTGCTCAGGTGTTGCTGAAAAGTCAAGACCATGCCCCAGCTATTGCTCTGTTAAAACAAGAATTACAGTTAGATTCGCTAGATGTCGTAGATCTCCTAGAGCCAAGAGGTGAGGTGAGATAGGGTTTAACGTCGCGTCCAAGATTATTGCACTTATATAGCGACGTGCATGCACGTGTGTGTTTGTACTAGTCCGGACTTATGCCGATTTATAGTGCTAGCCCACTGAGATACCATGCCGCAGTTTAGCATGAATACCCCACTCAGACACAGTACACTGACTCCGAGCCGTCCTGTCCTTGTTTATCCCCTTAATGCCGAGCGCCAGGGTAACAACAAGTACCATCTTTTAAAATCTTTTTGTATGATTGGTTGGTTGGTTGGTTAACACCTTTTGGTATGAAGCTGTCGGGGATGGAACCCCGGACCTTCCGCTCTCCGGGCGGACGCTCTACCACTAGACCACGGAGGCGATTCTAAAGCCAAGAGATGTAATAGCGAAGGCCTAACTAGCTCTATTTCTGAGAGATAGACAGCAACTCGTACGTATACACAAAGAAAATAGTTAAGCACACCCTAATATATTTCATTATTGTTTGGTCCCAATATTTGTAAGAGTCACGAAAGATATAATTACGGGAAGAATTATGTTTTCTCGAGATGATGTAATCAGTCATGCGTGACGAAAGCTCACGTGCCATTCATGGTATGCTACCCTCGAGTACCTCTAAAAGCAGTATATCAAAACGTTAAAATAGCTTTCTTAAGATCGGTTTTAAAAGTTATTCTATGACATTGTGTGACCATGACACAAAGGCGATTATCAAACGCCACAAGATGGCAAATAATCGGCATGCATAACGCAGGAATGTCTTGTAATGCCATTGGTAGGAATTTGGGGTATCATCACACTGTCGTAAGCCGTTTAGTCGAGAAACATTCTAAGACTGTTGATGTACGGTACCGTCCAAGATCCGGAAGACCTCCTGTGATGACACATCGCGAAGACATGGACCTTCTTCGTCTCATACGCCGAGAAACCTTTTTAACAAGTACTCGTCTGAAACAGCTGTGGTTTCCCAATCGTCGTTTCAGCATCAGAACCGTCATTAACCGGCTGAAAGCAGCAGGACTGAGGGTTAGACGAGTCATAAAGCGTCCATTGTTGATGTCACCACAATGCAGCTCGTTTAGCATGGTGTATTGTGCGACAGAACTGGAATCTGAGAACTTAGAGCCGGATCCATTGGTCAGACGAGAGTCGATTTCTGCTCCACATCACTGATGATAGAACGAGAGTTTGGCGGCACCGCAACACGGCCTACACCTGCAGGAACAGTAAACCGACTGTTGCATGCGGCGGAGTTTGGGTATGTATCTCTCATGGTTGCAGGTTGGATTAACAGGGGCTCAGTACATCCGGGACGTTTTTAGGCCAGTCGTCGTTCCTCATTTTGACAACCACCCTCTTGCTACTTTACCTCAGTACATGGATGACAGTGCTTATTGCTCGCATGCAGTCGTGGATTACATGAGGGCCAATACAATAACGACTTTACCCTGGCCAGCAATGAGCTCAGATTTGAACCCCCTTGAACATGTTTGGGATATTCTGGGCCGGCGCATACAGGCACGAGATCCTCCTGTACAAGATTTACGCCTATTGGAAGCAGCATTGCATCAGGAGTGGTTAACCCAGGGTGGAATGCGTCATCCGGGCATGTGGCGGTTATACCCCTACTGACCTGTTTTACGTGTCATGTCAAGTAGAGACTTTAAGGAACAATTTTACATGGGTTATCAAACGTAACTCGTTTATTTAATCCTACAGCTCCATACTTTTTTTGAGTTTTTGTCTGAGGTCCAAAATAGTACCTATGTTACCATGATGTTTTTTGTCAGTAAATCACAACTCACCAATATCTTCTTTATTTGTTGTCGAATGTTTGTTCTATCCGATGACATTGGTGTCGCCCAGTTCCTGTGGTCGGTCATCCCATGCCATGATTTTTGCCATTTGTCATGGTTCAGAAATAGGAGTGTGCTTAACTTTTTCCTTTGTGTATATATAAAATGAGCAGCCAAACATAAAAAAATGAAAGCATATCCATATAAAATGATATCTTATCAATACAAAACAGAGAGTTTATCATACTATATATGACTCACAATAGATATGTGTTCCCTACTCACACTCGTGTGTCCCAAAGAGGGACAGGTTAGCCGAAATGTCTTAGGCAGAAAGCGACATATGGAATACATAAAGCAGCAGCAGCAGCAAGAACAACACGGAAGATCAGTAATTGGAAGTGCGTACACCATTTATCATCCAATAGAAACTTCGCCTTGAGAATATCCCAAACGTCACAAGCCTCAGCATATTGATATCCAAACAAGCGTTCTGCTAATGTTCAGTTAAATCTTTGTACAACGTCATGCTTATTAATAGTTTACACCGTGGGTACCCGGGGAAGATTAGAATGTGTCCTGAACACCCAATTGCTGGTCCTAAAAGGCAACCGAATTGGGCAGCCTATTTGCCGTGGGCTGCGACCCTGTGTCGGAAGGGGAAGGGAGTCTGGTGGTTGAGGGCGACGTAGCCGGTGTCCCGGTATAAACTCTGCCCCTACAAATTCTCCCTCCGGAGATTTTATACCGGTACGGATTCTCCCGGAGAATCTGTTCTGAAATAAAACTTCCCCGGGCGGATATATTTCGCGCCCCCCTCAGTATAAAGTCTCCCCCCTGATTATTCGGTTTGTTGCAATGTCTTTAAGTACTATATTCTTTAAATAGTTATCTTTAATGTAAGGAGGGTTACTTTAAAAAATAGATTATGAAATATGGTCATAATGAATTGATATTTCAGCATATTTTATTTGGTAACTGTACCTTCCATCCTAAAAGAAGTATAAGACATAATCATACCAAACAAATTGGAATGAAATGACTTAATGTAACAAATACATGTACGGTTACTGTTGTAACTGAATTCAGAAAACATTCGGTTTTAACACTAACTACGTAAAAACTGTCAACATATCCACGCGCGCCACCATCTCAGGCTGTCCGTTATACTCTGATGATTTAAGATCTAAAATTTAAGATCTATTCCTTAATACAGGCTACGATTTGAAAATAGTATCATTGAATATCAGTGGCTAGAATATCATGGTGCAACCAGGTTTCTGTTAAACATACAACATCATAACTATCTAATTCAGCTCTGATTAAATCTACTTTGTCTTTAAGACTGCGTACGTTTAGATGTATAATCTTTAAATCGGAACTATGCAAAGGTCCTGGATTCGGATGGATATCACCGCAGCAGAAGAGAAAAAATCAAACTAAGAATGATAATCGGAAATTATATAACAAAGTAACCCCAAATATAGAGAAATGTGTATCATCTTCCCGAAATGATTAGCATGTAGAATAGTTTCAAAAACACCAACCGCCAGCCTGTATTGAAAAACATCAACCGGCATCGTCAAAGCAAAGTGTACATATAATTGTTACAATCGGTCTGGCGGTGAATCTTAACGAAGAACACCTTGTTAAAAAGACACACCGAAACTGATTTACATAACTGATGACCACAACATATTGCAAAATATCAAAATAGTAAAAATGATACTGTATAACCTCATACTGAAGATAAAAAACAAAAACAGAGAAGTAAAATAGCGCGTCATATAGAAATGAGATAAAGTAATCTGAGAAGGGATTCATACGTTTTATATAACTTTAAAAAAATATTATGAAAGGTGGTGAGGTGAAATGGGGTTTAACGTCGCGTCCAAGATTATTGCACTTATACAGTGTATAGCGACGTGCATGCACGTGTGTGTGTGGCTGCTTGTGCTAGTCCGGACTGATGTCGATATAAAGTGCTAGCTCACTGAGATACCATGCCGCAGTTTAACATGATACCCCACTCAGACACAGTATACTGGCTCCGAGCCGACAAGTCCTTGTTTTATCTCCCTAATGCCGAGCGCCAGACAGGGTAAGAATAAGTACCATCTTTTAACGTCTTTTGGTATGACGCGGCCGAGGATGGAACCCCGGACCTTCCGCTCTCCGGGCGGACACTCTACTACTAGACCACGGAGGCGGTATATTATGAAAGGGAGCTTTAGAAAGGTTTATTCGGACTCATAAGAGTGAGTGAGTGAGTTGGGTTTAACGCCGCTTTTAACATTATTCTAGTTATATCACGGCGTAGACACATACGAAAATGATAAGGATTTACTGTTTTGAGATTGAGATTCATTTGTTGTTCTTTGCTAGGGGGGAGTCCTTATGGTTTAGTCTTTTGGTCTTGTATTTGGCCATTATCTTCTTAGACCTTTCAAACACTTGAAGGAGCACTTGAAGTTTGGATTTCTAAAGATTGTGAAGTTAGTTGCTAGGGATAGTTTTAAAGAATCACAGGACAAAAGGAACGGGCATGACGCCAAAGACTTAAGAGAGGAATTTCAGTACTGTTGCTAAGGTCTGAAAGTTTTTGCCAATTCCTGCTCAACCATTATGTGCTAGGTACCATGGGCCATATCTTATTGATAGGAAAGTCAGTGATACAAACACCAGGCCATCTTAAAAAACCCACAGTTTTATCATGTCAATATGATAAGAAAATATCATGAAAGAGTGAGTGAGTTTGGTTTTACGCCACTTTTAGCAATATTCCAGCAATATGGGACACCAGAAATGGGCTTCACACATCGTACCCATGTCGGGAATCGAACGAGCGAACGCTGTAACCACTAGGCTACCCGACCGCCCCTATATCATGAAAGAAATGATTATGAACCTACTTAATGTCTTGCCACTGTTTCTCCTGTAGATATTGCATCAGATTGTGATACTGATAACAATTGTGACTTTGTAAAGTTTGATGGCTTTCTGACTGTGCTACTCCTTAGCTAAACAAGTCTGAAGTTTTAGCTAACTTAGATGTTAAGTTAGCTCATTTGTCAGAGTTGATTTAATAGTTTGGCTGTACAAATTTAGTGTGTCATGATGTAGAAGTAGGTGACGCTGTACATTTGAAACAAGATCCCTATCAGATGAACCCAATCAAACATGAATTTCTGAAGAAGGAAGATCAATACATGCTGGACAATGACATTATTGAACCAAGTCATAGAAACTGGAGTTCGCCTTGCATTCTTGTGCCAAAGCCTGATGGTAGCCTGATGACTCTTACTCAATACCCGCGTGGGGACCCGGGGAAGATAAGAATGTGTCCTCGGCACCCCATTGCTGGTCGTAAAAGGCGACCGAATTGGGCAGCCTGTTTTCCGTTGGCTGCGACCTTGTGTTTGCAGAGAAATGAGATAAAGTAATCTGAGAAGGGATTCATACGTTTTATATAACTTTAAAAAAATATTATGAAAGGTGGTGAGGTGAAATGGGGTTTAACGTCGCGTCCAAGATTATTGCACTTATACAGTGTATAGCGACGTGCATGCACGTGTGTGTGTGGCTGCTTGTGCTAGTCCGGACTGATGTCGATATAAAGTGCTAGCTCACTGAGATACCATGCCGCAGTTTAACATGATACCCCACTCAGACACAGTATACTGGCTCCGAGCCGACAAGTCCTTGTTTTATCTCCCTAATGCCGAGCGCCAGACAGGGTAAGAATAAGTACCATCTTTTAACGTCTTTTGGTATGACGCGGCCGAGGATGGAACCCCGGACCTTCCGCTCTCCGGGCGGACACTCTACTACTAGACCACGGAGGCGGTATATTATGAAAGGGAGCTTTAGAAAGGTTTATTCGGACTCATAAGAGTGAGTGAGTGAGTTGGGTTTAACGCCGCTTTTAACATTATTCTAGTTATATCACGGCGTAGACACATACGAAAATGATAAGGATTTACTGTTTTGAGATTGAGATTCATTTGTTGTTCTTTGCTAGGGGGGAGTCCTTATGGTTTAGTCTTTTGGTCTTGTATTTGGCCATTATCTTCTTAGACCTTTCAAACACTTGAAGGAGCACTTGAAGTTTGGATTTCTAAAGATTGTGAAGTTAGTTGCTAGGGATAGTTTTAAAGAATCACAGGACAAAAGGAACGGGCATGACGCCAAAGACTTAAGAGAGGAATTTCAGTACTGTTGCTAAGGTCTGAAAGTTTTTGCCAATTCCTGCTCAACCATTATGTGCTAGGTACCATGGGCCATATCTTATTGATAGGAAAGTCAGTGATACAAACACCAGGCCATCTTAAAAAACCCACAGTTTTATCATGTCAATATGATAAGAAAATATCATGAAAGAGTGAGTGAGTTTGGTTTTACGCCACTTTTAGCAATATTCCAGCAATATGGGACACCAGAAATGGGCTTCACACATCGTACCCATGTCGGGAATCGAACGAGCGAACGCTGTAACCACTAGGCTACCCGACCGCCCCTATATCATGAAAGAAATGATTATGAACCTACTTAATGTCTTGCCACTGTTTCTCCTGTAGATATTGCATCAGATTGTGATACTGATAACAATTGTGACTTTGTAAAGTTTGATGGCTTTCTGACTGTGCTACTCCTTAGCTAAACAAGTCTGAAGTTTTAGCTAACTTAGATGTTAAGTTAGCTCATTTGTCAGAGTTGATTTAATAGTTTGGCTGTACAAATTTAGTGTGTCATGATGTAGAAGTAGGTGACGCTGTACATTTGAAACAAGATCCCTATCAGATGAACCCAATCAAACATGAATTTCTGAAGAAGGAAGATCAATACATGCTGGACAATGACATTATTGAACCAAGTCATAGAAACTGGAGTTCGCCTTGCATTCTTGTGCCAAAGCCTGATGGTAGCCTGATGACTCTTACTCAATACCCGCGTGGGGACCCGGGGAAGATAAGAATGTGTCCTCGGCACCCCATTGCTGGTCGTAAAAGGCGACCGAATTGGGCAGCCTGTTTTCCGTTGGCTGCGACCTTGTGTTTGCAGAGGAAGGGAGTCTGGTGGTTGAGGGCGACGGAGCCGGCAATAGCGCTCCTTAGTCCAACACACCACTTCGACCCTAACTTTGCATAGACGGGCGGTAGAATGGGCCAGATTCTATCAATCGGCTGGTCATGTCATGCCCTGTGCATCAACTAAAAGAGTAGTGGCCAGATCCTCAAACAAACGACATACCCATCCCCATAGTAGAACAAAGCAAACTTAGGTTTTCCTTATCTTTTTGTATCCAATGGAATAGAACAAGATGGTTGTGGTCAAATGTTTTGGTGGCAGATACTGTTTTGGGGTCAAAATGCACTTTTCTGTTGTAAAAATAAAGAGAAAATCAAATAAAGTCCACCAAAAAGGTAGCGTATGCATTAAGTTCTAATATTAACATCTATGTGATAGTTTACACATACTAGACTTGAATTATTATTATTTTTTAAATTATAGCCTCTCACAAATTGAGTTATTAGTAAAAATAAGCTAAAATATGGTGAATTTTGCTCTATTTTCATTTTCCATTTATTGGAAAAAGAACCCTTATGAATTATTAGTATTATCAACCAAGCCATTTGCTATCTGAAAATGAGCCGACACGTCTTATGAGGAGATGACAGTGTTCATATTCCACATAACATTTATGATTTTTCACAAAATTGGTAATATGTTATCCCTACCCCTATTTTGTCAATATGTGCATTTTCTTTATTCACACTGTGAATTATTAATAATAGATTTATACAACACATACCTATCACTGTTTGCAAATACCTTTTCTGGGATCTCTAATAGGATATTATTAAAGATTTTACTAAAATCAATGATTATTTAAGCCACCGAGGAGGTACATTTGAAGGTCAATGACACTTATAAGGATAAGTTCTAAATTAATACATAAATATACTCACACGCAAAAGAACATAAGTCGAGTATGCAGTATACATGTTATTTATTTTCAACAGTAAAGACAAGAAATACTAATAGGGCAAAGTTTGACAAAAATTTGACTGAAGACAGTTTAATGGATTAAAATTAAGACAGATGACATAATTGTTTTTTTCAAATGTTAAGGGCTTACACAGTTTCGGGTCAATACCCAAAATGTCAGTCAATACCTGGTGTGACAACCATGAGCATTGATCACTGCCACACACAGAGTGGATCAAACGATTTGTGAAGGCCCTAGGGATCCTCCTGCACACATCCAGAGCAGCTGTGCGTAGTTCATCGGCAGTTGTAGGGACTGGGCGCACATTGTGCAGACGCCTATGAACCTCATCCCACAAGTGTTCGATGGGGTTCAGATCAGGGCTGAGGGCTGGCCACGGTAGAACACGGATGTTGTGTTGTTGCAGAAAGGCCATGGTAGCTCTGGCAACATGGGGACGAACGTTGTCCTACTGGAAAATGTGTTGTCGATGTTGTGCAAAAAATGGAACAACGTGGGGTCTGATCACTTGGTCGATATACCGCTGAGAAGTGACGCCGTGTCCCCGACCTTGACCAACATTCAGATGGCACATGGGTCCAAGTCTCGCATTAAGTCCAATCCCTGCCCATATCATGAGCACTGTCAGTCGAGCACTTTCACTTGCAGTTAGGAACGGATGTCGCTGGTGTTGACGGGTAATCTGCCGACCTTGTCGAGGTGTGGTGACCCTAGGACGACCGATCCGAGGAAGGTCATCTGTGGTCTGTGTAGCATTGTTTCGATGCAGGAGACGGTAAATTGTGGTTATGTTAACGTTGAAATGGCGGGCAACATCTTGGACAGACTCTCCAGCTTCCAAACGTCCGATAGCCTGGTTTCTCTGAATTTGAGTTAGGCGTGGCATTGTTGACCAAGGAGTGGTAGGTCCAAGAATCGGCCACAGTTTTATACCCGCTACAGTTCGTGACAGTTCGTGCCAGTTCGTGCATTTTCGATTTCGCGAGAAATGGGTGCATGATACCCACATATTCATTGAAATGGTGCGTTTTGGCGATTCGTTTTTTATTTTGCGTTTTTACTCGTGGATTCCAAAATGCAACCACAATTGTCGATAACACCATCAGGCTTCACTACATGCTTAAACTCGTATCAATTTATGGTTCCGTGTTTGTTACCTATTTGCTTAAAGCCACTTGCGTTTCTTTTGCGTGTGAGTATAGTATTAAAAATGCTACAAACGCACATACAAGTATCATTACTGGTTCTGGGTATGCTTGGTAAAACCCTATAGAATATACAAAGAAACAAAACAAAAATGTGGACAACAAGATCAAAATAACTGCTTCCCCAACGTTTCAGAGCATAGACTTACTCCTTCATCAGGTGAATTAATGGTATGAAGCAGATAACAAATATGTTTTCCTGTAAGAACACGAAAGTAATAAGATAACAAAGGTGGAAACTTCGCAAGGGAAGCCAGCAGTTAAATGGCGCTGATAGGTAATAAGCAATGGACAAATGAAACATTTAACAGTCTCCGAGTCAATGGCAGAGGCACCAGCAGCGCAAGTCCAAACCCTAGAGGATGTATGTACCAGATCCCCTGCAACTGTGACCACCAATACATTGGAGAAACCCTCAGATCCCTCAACAAAGGGGAAAAGAACATCAGACCCCAGTCAACAGACTAGACCTGAAATCCGCTATTGCCGAACACATCATCAAGAATCAAGACCATAACATCATGTTGGAAGCAACCAAAGTCCTGTCTACCAACAACTGGCGACAAAGAAAACTTCATGAAGAAACTACATCTGGAGACACCAGCCAGCCATGAACCATCACCAGGGAACCTATCTGCTCACTGCTTACTTACTTACTTACTTACTTACTTTGGAGATTTAACGTGCGCTTTCCGACTGATGCGTATTACGCACACGGGCCCGGCAAGGCCATTTAATGTGTTTCCGAAAGGGGCGAAAGTGGTGTGTGCAACCCAAGAGGGGGCTTTAGGGGTTGCTTATATAGAATTTTGGAATTTTGAGATTTGGAATAGATGCCGATGGGGTTGGGGAGGAGAATTAAGGGAGCTGGGTATGGTGGATGTTTGTTTGTTTATGTAATTTTGATTGGGTAGATTATAGTGTTTTTAGATGCGTTTTATTCGTTCCGTTTTGATTAAGAATACGCCTAAGGCCTTGAAGTTTTTTTCTAGTTTATTTTGTGGGTTTAGTATTGCTTCTAGAGTGAGAGCCTTGTTTAGATTCAGGGTGGTTTGTAATGCGGTTCCATGTGTTAGGTAGTGTGTGCAGTGGATGAGTGCGTGTTCTGGGGTTTCTAGTTGTTTGCAGTGTGGGCAGTTACCTGTAGTATGTTTTTTAAATGTTTTTAGATGGTTATTTAGGTTGGTGTGTCCTGTTTGGAGTTTAGTGATTACTCTGTCGATTTTTTTGGATGGATGGAGAATTTTTGGTTTGGTTAGTGGTTTGCTGAGTACATTTTTGATTTGGCTATTTTAGTTTAGATAAAGGTTATGCCATTCTTTTGTTTACGCTTTTAATTTCTGATTTTGAGATTGGTAAGTTGAAGCTTATTTCTGGGATTTTGAGGGATAGTTTAGCTGCTATATCGGCGTTTTCATTACCGTATATTCCTACGTGGGCGGGTATCAATAAGACGGTTATTTGTTTGCCTGCCTTAGTTAGGTCGTTGGAGCTTTTAAGTATTTGATTTATTAATTTAGGTCGGTTTTTGGTATTTTTGTTTTGGAGGGCTTGCAGTCCACTTAGGGAGTCGGTAAGTATTAGGATTTTTTTGTGGTTTTTGGATTCTTGATTATGGAGGGCTGAGGCCATGCCCATTAGTTCTGCCGTGAATATTGATTGGTTATTTGGGAGTCGGAAGGATTGTGTGGTTTTAGTTGGTTGTGTGGTATGGACTCCGAAACCCGTGTGTTTGCAGGTCGGATCTGAGGATCCGTCCGTGTAAATGTGACACCAATTTGGCCAATTTTCGTGTATGTATGCTAGTGTGGTAGTTTTACCTATGTTTGGGTCGGTTTGTTTATTTATTTGGCTAGCTAGTGTTGTGTCTATTTTGGGTATTTTAAGTTTAGGGGTGAAGATATTTGATTGTTTGCAGTTTTGTTTAAGATTTTTAATTTGGTGTTCATTTAGGTAGTTTGTTATTCTTTGGGATATTGGGGTAAGTAAGGGGTGTTTACGAGCTAGAGCTTGGTTTTGGGGGGCTGATGTTTTGGTTTATTAAGTTTTGGATGAGAGGGTTTGATTGGGACGCGGCCCAGAAATTTAAGCTTAGCTGTTCCCTGCGTAGACTTAGTGGCATTTCTCCTGTTAAGGCCTGAAGTGAGGTGTAGGAGGTGCCATGATGGGTGCGTGTAATTAGTTTGAGAGCCTGATATTGTATTGAGTCAAGTTTTTTAGATAGAGAGTTGTTTAGGGCGTTGTATATGGCGCAGCCGTAGTCTAGTTTTGATCTAATCAGTGATATGTAGAGAGAGAGGAGGGTATCTTTGGAGGCTCCCCAGTTAGAGCCAGTTAGGCATCTTAGGGTGTTTAGGGCAATTTTAATGCTTTTAGTGCGGATCCAGAGGGCTCCGTCATCCTCGAATTTCGATGTGTTTACTTTAGGGGATAGGCCCTCGAATAGATCGTTTATCATTATATTGAAGAGGGTGGGGCTGAGGATGCTCACTGCTTGGGACTTTTTGCTTTTTTTATTGTCTGTGCTAATTATCCAGCTGGCTTCCATTTGTCCATTGACATTTTTTATTGCTATTACCTATCAGTGCTAATTAGCGCCTGTCTGCCGTTTGCCCATTGTCCATTGCATATTTCCAATCAGTGATAATTTAAGTCTTGCTGTCACATATCAGCGCTTATTATCTGCTAAGTGTTGGCTTCCATTTGTCTATAGCTAATCACCTATCAGCGCCAATTAACTGTTGGCTTCCCTTGTTAAATTTTCACCTTTGTTCTCTTATTACTTTTGTTGTTCTTACAGGTCCATTTATATGTTTTCTGCTTTATAGCATTAATTCTACTGATGAAAGAGTAAGTATATACTCCGAATTGTTGTGTTCCTCATAATACAGACGTTGACATCCATAAATTCTCTACTTTATGTGTATCACTTCTAAATGCCATTCAAAGACTACATAAAGGTTTCTAAACCTCATAATCTGACATATAAATCAGAATATTTATGAATACACTACTGCTCTCAATACCCCATGAGTGCACTATTATGATTATATTTGTAATTACTTACATATGATACTTCATAAGAGAAAATAACTTGAACCAAAAAATGCGTACAATTCATTATGACTAGACTGTCAAATGTAGTCAAAAACGAGATATAACCGAGAAATATCTTTAATCATGGCATAAAAACAATATTGTGGCTATGTAGCCATGCTGCGTTCCAAACACACTTCTGCACTTGTACATGGCGTACGTAATGTCGGTTTTTAGTTTCCACAAAAAGCAGTAAATGCATTATCGTGTCACTGGATTTTCTGCCTGGTCTATTTCTTGATCCTCTAGTTTCTTTAAAGACAACCATCGCATGGAAGGCAACAGACAACGCTTATTGTTCATGCAATTTGTGTGAGTGGCATGTGTTACCGGTAGGGCAGGACATATTTACCTTTTCCACTGATTTTAAGTTATCTATTCATATAATTTTCACGGGTATTTTGCTGTTACGCCCAATGTATTGGCGGACAATGGAGGCTGGCTGTTCTCTGGTGTTGACATTGTCTAACTTTTTAAAAACTATTTTGTTCTGTTATCTGCTGCAATACTGAATTTTAAGATGTTACCACATTTATGGTATAAAATAGGTTTGAAACATACATGTACTAAGCTGTAAACTGGCTTTGGATTTATGTTGCTGAAAGGAACAAAATATTTTTTTGTTAATGACATGTAACACAATATCAACATGCTTTGATCATCATAACATGTTCATGAAAAGAGTGGAATATAGTTATTGGTGTCATTTATTAGTTACCGCCTCTCGCTTGCGAGTCAACACGAGGTACGTTCACATACATCTACTGTCGCAACAATCTAGGGTCTAGAAGAGTCAAGAGAAATGTCAACTGTTATACGATGTTAAATCGAAACACATTTAGACATTAAATTCTTGATGAGCTGAATAGTTCATCACTTTGCTGTGATAAATACAGCAGCAAGCGGGAGTCGAGCAAGGATTGTAGAAATGTACATATCTGAACGGACATGTTTAAGCTCTTGCTTGGTGTTGATGTTGTCGTATTGTAAGCAGACAGACAGACAGACAATAGTTTATTAACGTCTCACTCCTGTACATACATAAAACAGCTTCATACAACTTGACATAGATAAAATGTACAGAACCATTCAATAGAATTATGAGAGACGAATTATCACAGAATTTATACATAAATGATATAAAGATGATATAGTAAAAAGTTATCCATATAAAAGATGTTTTCTACGATTAAGAATTAAAAAGCAGACTTTGGCAAGTATAAAACACACACTGGAGTCATTGAAAATAAAACAAAGTTTGTCGACATCAGGCATATCTAAAACATTATAAGACTTAGCAATACATTCATTAAAAAGAGTTGCCCTGATATCATCATATAATGCGCAGTGAAACAAAACATGGACCTCGTCTTCTACGCTGCCATTACAATGAAAACATCTTCTATTATTGACAGGTACACCTTCGTATCGACCGGTTTCCACTCGAATAGGAGCCACACCACATCTAAACTTGGCTAGTGCCGATCTATAGTTTTTGGGCATCTTATTTGAAACATAGTATTCTGTCCCATATACTTGTTTGCAACATCGATACATTCTCAATTTATTAAGCCCATTTCGCCCCTCTTCCTTTCTTAACATATCGCTCCAACGGGTAACATATTCATTTTTACACCATTGTTCCACCTGTGTACAAACAGAAAATTTATCAATAAAACCTGTAGCGTTTAATAGATGTCCTAAATCCATATTATTAAACTTCTTTCTTACCCTACCATTCCAATTTTTACAACCATTTACAGCGGATCTATCAGCCCAGTTAAACACATGTTTGTTTAACCTACTAGACATATTCTTAAGGCGACACCATTGTCTTGCTACACTTTTCCACTGTCTGACAACAGGCGGTATCCATCCCATGTCCCCATTTATAGCGACGTTAGGGGCGTATTTGCCGAGTCCCAAATAAAATCTAATGGCCCTATGGTGTACAGCATTTATTGCTGACACATCGTAATTACCCCAGATAGCCGCCCCGTAGTCAAGAACAGACCACACCATACTATCGTACAATTTGGAATATGTTTGGAAATGCATACCGCCTATTGTCTTAACTTTGGATATCAACAGACCCAAAGCCCTATTAGCAGACTTCGCTGCTGCACGTGCCATTGCAGTAAAATCTAAGTGGTCTGTGAACAGTAGGCCAAGATAATTATACTTAGCAGCAATGTCTAAAATCATATTTCCGACATTAAAAACATGCGTCGTCTGTATGACAGACGGATTTCTAAAATGGACAATTTTAGACTTTTCCTTATTGATCTCGATCTTATTTGTGCAACACCAAGTATGTAAAACATCTAACAGTAGACTGAGATCAGCTTCATTCTCAGCTAGCAATGCTAAATCATCTGCATATGCTATTGCTGCAATATTAAAATTGTCTACAGTTACACCAATATTAAGACTGTTGAGAGTATGTAATAAATCATTTATGAACAAGTTAAAAAGCAAGGGAGATAACAAACACCCCTGTTTTAAGCCACGGTTTACCGTGAACCAGGAAGTAAAGAAACCATTCACTCGAACACTGCATTTAACACCCTTGTATAATGATTGCAAGGCAGGCAACATTTTGCCTCCAATACCATGGTGAGAAAGTTTATCCCATAAAATGTTTCTATTAACACAGTCGTAAGCTTTCTTAAAATCTATGAATGCAACAAATGTAGATTTTTTTTTTACTTTTCTGTTTTCTATAATTGCTGTTAGCGTTTGGACGTGATCGATAGTAGATCTTTTTTGTCTGAATCCGTTCTGTGAATCATGGAGTACATCGTTAGCTTCTGCCCACAGTTGTAGTCTTCTGTTAAGGATACTACAATACAGTTTATAAATGGACGTAGTCAGGGTGATACCCCTGTATGAGAGGGGGTCTCTAGGGTCCAGGGTTGAGCACTTTGGAATGGGACTAATTATGCCTTTCGACCATATTTGAGGAATCTTTCCTGTATTAAAACAATTATTAAAAATATAGTGGAGCGTTTTAGCGATAGCATCAGACTTCAGCACCTCGACGGGGATTTCGTCAATACCCGTTGCTTTTCCTGTATGAGCCTTATGGATAGCAGTCTTTACTTCAAATAGACTTATGCTGTCGTTGAATAGAACATGGTCATTGGCGCTCTCACCGTCTCTCCTAGAAGCTAACTTCGTGTCACTGTCTCCATTTAGTAAACCGCTAAAGACATTTTTCCACCTTTCCAACACTATGTCCTTGCCCACACCCACATTCCCATCCTCCATAACTACTGCCATCGGTATTGTCTTGTGCCTCTCCGACCCTACACCTACACGTCCTATCTGTCTCCAGAACTCACTATCACGAGCCGTACATAATTCATCTAGACTGTTCACGGTCTCTTTCACATATGCACGTTTAGCCTGTTGTACACTTTTATCAAACTTCTTACGTAAAGTCACAAAGCAGTGTTTCAGAAATTGTTTATCTGACTTAGTCCTGCATTTACACCATTTCTTTTCGGCTTCACACATCTCGTTCCAAAAAGTCGTCAGTGAATCGGACCACCATGGCTTCTTGCTTCTCCGTCGTTTATTAGAAGTCTTGGAGTTCAGCATATATGACCTACTTTTCAGCTTACATCTCATTTCTTCTTTAACCAAGCTAATCAAACTGTCTGAGGCTGCGTCGATATCACATTGTGTCACATGTGAGTTCTCCAAGCGCTGGATAATGTCATCTAAAGTCGTCAAACATTCCGGTGATGACATAAAGTCACGTGGTATATCTGACGTACTGTATTTAGTCACTCTGACACCTTTATCACGAATGTCCACATCCTCATGAATATGTTCAATATCACATGTCCATCGCAACAACGAGTGGTCTAACTTGGTGATTAGATGCCCGTCTACCTTACCGACAATATCTGCATTACACGCTAATACATCTGATCTAATAACCTCAAAATTCTGAAAATTAGGAAGATATTCATATGGCACAATACAGTAGTCAACCACTGACTGACCTCTAGATGATACATATGTAAAATCATTCAAAACAGCGTTTCTCCCATTGAGAATACAACAATTAGAGTCAATCAAAAAATCTACAAGGCGCCGCCCGTATGCATTGCATGTGAAATCCACCACATTTCTGTCTTGGATATTGTCTATTCCTTCAATAAAATCAGTCTGATCGCCGCATCTACTATTCAGATCTCCACAAATATATAACAGTTTTCCAATTGTTTGATACTCAAGTATTTGCGATAGCAAAGTGTCCAAAAAGTCAGCAACACATATATTTCTGGTGGAATGTTCAGGGGGTAAGTAACACACACATATGAAATATTTAGTATCACAATAATGCTTATCACACAGTTGCAACCATAAAATCCCTTCATGGTTGTTGTCTACAACGGTTATATTATACATATTATACAAAGACTGTCTAATAAAAAAAACAACACCCCCCGAGCCGTGCTTCGCACGTACGTGTAGGGCAGTACGGTTATGGCCGTACCACACGTAGTTATCTAGACACAGTTTCTTGTCTGCATACAAGTGCGTTTCTGCCACGCCCACAATATCAAGGTCACAACATAGTATTGATTCACTGCGTATTACATGATTGTCACTCTCACCGTCACAAGACCATCCCGCCACATTCCAAAATCCGCATCGGACCTATCTCCTCCATCCTCTTCTATGTTGTCCATAGCCTGATGTACCCCGAGTGTTTCTCTCTTCGTCTCGTATGTCACATCCACGCCGGTTCCCCTTGACTGACTCCCATGCTCCGTCCTCTGCACGTGCTCTGTTATCATCGCAGTTGTCAATTTCAGACTGGGGCCATGTATTTCGGTGTCGATTGCTGTCAATATTGTCTCGATTAGATCGGTTCACTTGCAGACGGGAACCTCTTACTCTCACCTTGTCATTTCCAATCGCGATGGCGATCGTTTTCAGGTTGGCTTCATGTAGTCTTTGTTGACGAGTCTTGTCATTCATAATAAAAATGTCTTTAAAATTTCTGGAGTGTTGTAGCTTTGATTTGGATTGCAGGATCAGTGACTTGTCCTCCATTGAGCGACATGTGGCTACAATAACACCGGGGTAGCGTGACTCCCCCCTGTTCGACTTCCTCTCAGCATGTACTATGTCCACATCTTTTAATCTCATACCATCTTTGAGAACACTATTTACCTTATTTTTCACATTCTCACCTTCAGACTCTATAACATTCCGGAAGATAAGGTTCAGTTTGATGAGATCTTCTTCTTTTTTGCCAACAGCTGATTTCATGTCGTTCAGCTGTTTGTTTACATTGTCGATTTCCGTGGACTGTTTGCTGTCGATCTTGCTGATTCGGTCGTTTATTTGTTTAATTTCACATTTCATATCTTCTCTGACCTCCTGCAGCTTTATGTTTACTGTTTCCTCCATTCTCTTGATCATATGTTTCTCGAATGTATCCATTTTCTTGGTCAGAGTGGCAGTGAGAGAATGCATTGCGTTGACTAAGTCTGTCATACTTTTATCTTCTGAATGTTTTTTGTCAGAGTCATTTCTCACCTCATGATCACTCTTTACTTTCTTATGTTCACTGTCCTGATCATCTGCCGAGAGCGTTCTCTTTCTTCTGGGACTTGTGTCTTTCACTCTCTCACAACTCGAGGTAGCCATTACCGCCGACACAAAACTTTGTGACAGGCCCAAGTCCATCGCGGCCTCTGTTTCGGTCATTTATATATTTATCTTAAAAATAATATCACAGATCGTTAGTCCGATTGACCACTCGTCCCACACAACTTACTATTTCTTTTTGTGGTTTGGCGATTTAGCTTTATCGCTTTTTTTCAGAGCATCTCAGAGCAAGGTACACCAGGTACCAAAAATGTTTAATCGGTTTAGAGGATTAGAGAGAGTGGAGGGTGGGACGGTGGAGTGTGCCAATCTCTAATAGGAAGACAGAGATCATACCTGATGACTAAATATTAGCTGAGATAGTGATAAGGATAAGATCTTATGAAACCTATTTAAACTCACATTCTAACTTAACGATATACTGCTTTGGACCCAATCTTCAATAGCATTATTGCGCTGAGTATTCTCTGTTGTATATTTTGTAAGTGAATCGTGAAAGGCAGTTGCACGCTGGTAATTGTGATCTAGATGAACATTATGAAACGTGATATTCTTATGATGATGTCTGGTTATAAATTCAAAGAAGACAGCTTTCTCGACATTGCTGACACATGTTGAAATGTTGAAAAAGTTGTCCGTTTGGATTGAGCCCCCTAGAAATGTCCCTAAACTCTACTGGAGCATTCGTCGTTTTGAACACCCTGGATGACCTAGGTTATGTCCAAGCCTCCAACACTGACAAGGCAGCTACAATGTTCCACCTATAGTAGATGCTTTCAAGCAAAACATGTTGAGAGCCATGTTTCAGACGACTATATGGCTGCTGATATATCACTCATTTCATCTGCAGTCACAGATCATATGTCATATGAACCTGAAGGCTTGAATGACAGTGGCAGTGGTGGCAGAGAATAAATATATCTTACTTTATTTCATATCTTACTTCACATTTACTAAATTTTCATACATTATTTTATACCTACATTAATTGTGGAGTTTGTTGTAAATTCCTAAAGGATTCAGCACACTGATTTTGCTTATAAAATGAGCATTGCAGTATGCAACCTGACTTGTTTAGAGCCATTTATTTGATTTACTAAATTTTGACACATAAATGTGCATTTTACCACCAAAAAACATGTCTGCCACCAAACGAAATCACCACAACCATCGTTTTCTAATGCATAAATGACATCTTGTGAAGAAAAATGTGGTTGTTCTTTGTTCTACTGTGGGGAGGGGTTACTCCTAAAATAAGCCTCTTTTTAAGGGTTGGCCGCATCTTCATATTACGCACAAACGTTTTGTATTTAAAGGATATTGATGTCAAACATGACAATCCAGTGACTGACATCAAATAATTGATAAAACTTAAGACCTACATAGAAGCATTGACCTTGTCCAGGAAGAGGTGACGCAGTACGTTCATCGTCTACACTACTAAGTGAATCAATTATTAACATCACTGAAACATTATCACAAAAGATGCAAAACCTCACTGTTCCTTTTGTAATATTTACTTTTTATTTCTCAGGATTATTCAGTGGAAATTTACCTGACAATGTCATGGATAGACGAGAGACTTATCTTCCTGAACTACTCCAACTCCAAATGGCTTGAGATCGACACTAAACTAATGGCGGACGTCTGGGTGCCAGATGTCTACTTTCGGAACGAAAAAGATGCTTCTTTCCATGAGGTGACGGTGCCTAACAAGTACATGCATCTCTATCCCGATGGCCGTGTGAGATACAGTATGAGGTGTGTTAAATATTTAAAAAAATACTCAGTTATGAAGTAATGATAATGAAGTATGCAATGATAAAAGGTATGTGTGTTTCTGTGTGTGTGTGTGTGTGTGTCCGCGCGCGTGTGTGTGTGTGTGCGTGTTGTTGTGATGCGTAACAGGCATGACTACACACCAGCCAATCAGCTGTGATTAATTTTGTGTAGATCCCACTGCAGTCACAGTGTATTTTGACAGCAAACAAGCATGGCTGAACCTGTTAAAAAATAGCCAAGATATCGATTCGAATCGTGCTAAATCCATTTTTACAAGGCTATGTAAAACTTTGCATTTAGGACAATAGGTGAGGTAGGACTTGTATTGAAAATCCTAATACTTACCGACTCCCTAAGTGGACTGCAAGCCCTCCAAAACAAAAATACCAAAAAACGACCTAAATTAATAAATCAAATACTTAAAAGCTCCAACGACCTAACTAAGGCAGGCAAACAAATAACCTTCTTGTGGATACCCGCCCACGTAGGAATATACGGTAATGAAAACGCCGATATAGCAGCTAAACTATCCCTCAAAATCCCAGAAATAAGCTTCAACTTACCAATCTCAAAATCAGAAATTAAAAGCGTAAACAAAAGAATGGCATAACCTTTATCTAAACTAAAATAGCCAAATCAAAAATGTACTCAGCAAACCACTAACCAAACCAAAAATTCTCCATCCATCCAAAAAAATCGACAGAGTAATCACTAAACTCCAAACAGGACACACCAACCTAAATAACCATCTAAAAACATTTAAAAAACATACTACAGGTAACTGCCCACACTGCAAACAACTAGAAACCCCAGAACACGCACTCATCCACTGCACACACTACCTAACACATGGAACCGCATTACAAACCACCCTGAATCTAAACAAGGCTCTCACTCTAGAAGCAATACTAAACCCACAAAATAAACTAGAAAAAAACTTCAAGGCCTTAGGCGTATTCTTAATCAAAACGGAACGAATAAAACGCATCTAAAAATACTATAATCTACCAAATCAAAATTACATAAACAAACAAACATCCACCATACCCAGCTCCCTTAGTTCTCCTCCCCAACCCCATCGGCATCTATTCCAAATCTCAAAATTCCAAAATTCTATATAAGCAACCCCTAAAGCCCCCTCTTGGGTTGCACACACCCTTTTCGCCCCTTTCGGAAACACATTAAATGGCCTTGCCGGGCCCGTGTGCGAAATACGCATCAGTCGGAAAGCGCACGTTAAATCTCCAAAGTAAGTAAGTAAGTATGTACAGGATGATATATGTTGGAGTGTTAGTACTGGATGTCTTTGGGTCAGGTCGCTTTTGTGCTGGCGGTTAGGTACCTTTCTCAGGGAAGAGAGGCTTCGAATCACAGCTACAGTATAGACATAGCCGCCTGACATATTTTTTGCCGTGACATTTACTAGAAAAAAAATATTTAAGAAGCTCCCAAATTTATTCAGAACTGATATGTAAAGAAATAACATTGTTGAGTTCAATCTTCACAGTAAAGTGTGGGGCGGTTGGGTAGCCTTGTGGTTAAAGTGTTTGCCCGCGATCGATTCCCCACATGGGTACATTGTGTGAAGCCCATTCCTGGTGTGCCCCGCAGAAATATTACTGAAATATTGCTAAAAGCGGCATGGGCATCCGGGGAAGAAATAAATGTGTCCTGAACACCCCATTGCTGGTCGTAAAAAGGCGACCGAAATGGGCAGCCTATATGCCATGGGCTGCGACCCTCAGTCGGCAGGGGAAGGGAGTCTGGTGGTTGAGGGCGACGGAGCTGGCAATAGTGCTCCTTAGTCCAACACACCACTTCGACCCTAGCTTTACCTAGACGGGCGGGAGAATGGTCCAGATTCTATCAATCGGCTGGTCATGCCATACCCTGTGCATAAACTATTTCGCACAAATTTTCTTTATCTATAATAAATATATTCTAAATGTTTGTCCTATAAGTATCAAACTTGCTCAGAGCCCAATGCCCTATACCCAGAAAGCAGTGGCTCACTGGCCAATCCGGTGATGCTGACCTCCGAATTCTGTACTTCTCCAATTGATTGTCATGGGCCGAACCAGCTTAACTTATGATTTGGTAGAATGCTGTAGCTTTTCCTGTCAAACTTGTTGGAGAATACCACAACTATACCCTCGGTCTTTGCAACTTGGAGATCCGCTGCAGCATAAGACTGTCCTTCATGACACCCCATGGCGGGTGGGGAGAAAGGGGTGCAGAATTACTTTCCTTTCGACATGGCTTCCCAACACCCTGGTTCAAATAGAAGACACATAAATTCTGACAATACCTCGTCTGACGAGAATACATCGATTCGATCTAACTATTGGCCATTTTTTTAGTAATTGAAGCATGTGACAAAGAATCAATGAAGCTTAATCCTTTTGCAATCTCCAAGGATATCGCTGGTATCTGCGGAGAGGTTTCAAATGTCACTTAACTTCGTTCCGGTTCTCTCCATGTAGAGTGTTCAAAGAATGAGTGAGTGAGTTAAAGTTTAACGTCACATCGGCAATATTTCAGCCATATCGTGACGAAACAAAATTTGACATTAACAATATATATTAAACTGTATAAAATTCTGCCGACGAAGAGCAGTACACTAACTAGAATATCACAGATTTTCGTGAAACTAGTTTGAGAACAAGTAAAAATAGATAGCTAACTAATCATTTAACAACACATTTTTAAAACGGGCTATAGATCGCCACCAACTGAAGGTTGATCACCGCCCTGGGAACCATGGGGACTTACAGTACTTTTGCTACCTGCATGGACCCCAGTCGGATTTACATAATCCCTTCAGTTGTTGGCGATGGCTGACAAATTTAGCCAAACATTAAAATGACACATATACTACTATTAAAAACGTGGAAGAAATAAATATACTTTGAAAGAAGGGTCTTATATACCCTCTCAGGGGGACAATAATTTTACACTACTTTAACCCCCTTCGAGGATATAGCCACTAACAATCTCAGTTATTGATTTATTCAACCAATTTCAAAATAAATTTATTTTACAAAACATAACAATCAAAATTTGTGAATTAAGTCAATTTCTTTTAAAAAAGCAAGAATTAAATGAGAACTTACCTGATGAAAAAGATCCTTGAGCGATAAAACTTTGAAATATTTATCCCTTGTGATGGAAAACTCAATGCAGTCAAGCAGGACATGCTTGACCGTGATTCTTTCATCACAAGGGATGCAGAATGGAGGATCTTCACCTTTCAACAAATATTCATGAGTATATCGAGAATGGCCAAATCTTCAAATCTGTAGGTATAACCGATATTTGCTTTTATTGCATGTAATGTATTTATACCCACTTGGGTGTCCCACTTCTTCTGCATTAGATCTCTGATGTAACATCTAATAACAGGTCTATAATCATAATAGGGTATGAGAAGTGGTGTGACAGATTTGTTGAGTGCTGCCTTAGCAGCAGCAGCAGCCATTGTGTTACCAACGATCCCAACATGGCTGGGTAACCAACAAAAAACAATGTGGTATTGGCCAGTAGCAAGATCATTAAATAACTCAAGAATTTCAATTAAAAATGGATGTTTACAAGACATATTTTTAATAGCCTGATGGCACGAAAGTGAATCTGAAAAAATAATGAATTCTTTATATTTGGATTTGTTCTTGATATATTTTAGTGCTGTTAAAATTGCGTGTGCTTCTGCCGTGAATATGGAATTATTATCGGGTAATCGTGAAGATGCTGTTCTGAATCCAATGACAGTGGCACTAGCAACTGCGCCACTATCCTTGGATCCATCTGTAAATATAGATTTATAAGTGTCATAAGTGTTTCGTAATTGATTGTATTCTTGTTTATAAATTAGTGGATGTGTATCAGATGTCTTAAGTCTAGTTAATGTGAGGTCTACATTTGGCCTTACCATTTGCCAAGGAGGCGATAAAAAAGTTGTGTGGGAGCTATATCTTGAAAGTTAATCTTCGCAGCAGAAACGACTGATTTTATTCTTATTCCAAGTGGTGGAACAAGAGATATTTTCTTATTGTAAATATCTCCATAAAGAGGATTAAATACGCAATTAAAAGCTGGATTTGACTGATAAGAATATAATTTAGTGATGTATTGTAAAGATAGTTTCAGACGGCGTTGTTTAAGAGAGGGCTTTGAACGGATCAGTGACCTGTATAAGTGTAAGAGGGTTGTCTGATCCCCTCCCAACTTTGAATTGGATACAACTTTTAACAAATCGAGCGCCTTCAGGCATTTAGCTTTAAGTGATTTAATGTGTGGTAAGAAAGTTAAATGGCTATCAAAGATGAGTCCCAAGAATTTGGCCTCCTTTACAACTTTGATAGAGGTGACATTCAAAAATAATTCAGGGTCTTTATGCGGCTTGTATTTTCTGCAGAAGTGTATACAGTTAGTTTTAGATTTAGAAAATTTAAACCCGTTTTCGAGAGACCACTTGTGAATTTTATTGAGACAGATCTGTAACTTACGGAAGCCTTTTAGGGCCATTTGTTTTTTTAAAAAATTTCGATACTATCTTGAAATTTCAAGATACTAAGTTGAAATTTCAAGATTATTCACTTCAAACTTATTTTTACATCTTAGGGTGTTAAAAACTTATTAACTTGAAATTTCAACTTAGTATCTTGAAATTTCAACTTAGTATCTTGAAATTTCAAGATAGTAAGATAGTATCGAAAAAAACAAAAAAAACCAAATGGGCCTAAAAGGCTTCCGTAGTAACTGCCTCTCTATGGTATGCATATCTTTACCACAACAAGATATATTAAAATCATCCACGAACAGTGATCCATCCACTGAATCACTTAAAACCTTGGGACAGACTATTTATTTTGATACTAAACAAGGTAACAGACAAAATACTGCCTTCTGGGTCACACTGATCCTGATAATAATGTTCAGACAGGGTGGTACCCACTCGGACTTGAAATTGTCTGTCTGTTAAAAATTGTGATATAAAATGAGGTAAACGACCTCTCAAAATAAATCATGTAAATGCCATGCTTCCAAGTAGTATCGTATGCTTTCTTAAGATCAAAGAAAATTTATACTACGTGTTGCTTATTTACAATAGCATTTTTCACAAAGGATTCTAATCGTACTAAATGGTCGATAGTACTTCTATTTTTTCGGAAACCACATTGGATATTTGTAATTAGATTATTGGTTTCCAGATACCAAATTAATCTATTATTAACCATTCGTTCCATGGTTTTACATACGCAACTTGTTAAGGATATAGGTCGATAGTGAGAGGGATCTGTATGATCCCGGCCAGGCTTTGGTATTGGGACTACAATGGCATTATGCCATGAAGGAGGAAAATTCCCTGATGTCCATATTTGATCAAATATATCTAAAAGTGTCTCCAGACATGATTCAGGTAAATGTTTTTAAAAGCTGGTAGTGTGTGTTATCAGCTCGCGTTGCTGTGTCATGAGCTTGCCCAAGGGCGGTATGTATTTCATGTAATGAGAAGATTTCATTATAGTCGTCACCATTATCAGAAGGGAAATTTACTTCTATCTTTTCCTGTTGTTTCTTATTTTTTTTAAACTCCGGGACATCATTAGATGTTGAAGAATGTTTTGCTAACATTTCTCGAATGTTTTTCTTGCAATATCAGTTTTTTCCGTGAATAACGTGTCACCTTCCTTAAGATGGTGAACAGATGATTTTGAACCTTTGCCTTTTATTTTTTGCACCATATTCCACACCTTGGATATGGGCGTGCGGGAATTTATTTTGGAGACATAGTTCCTCCAAGACTGACGCTTATTTTGTTTAAAAGCACGTCGTGCCTTGGCATTTGTATTTTGACCTTATCTAGAATATGGACTGTAGGATGGCGGCGGAAATACTTTTCCGCTTTCTTCCTATATATTGTGCCTGTTTGCATTTGTTGTTAAACCATGGTATACGAATATGTGGAATTGCAGAGGACTTTGGAATTGCTTCATCAGCAATTTCATTCAGCATGTCCGAAAACAACTGTATCGGATCTTGAACATGTTGAAAAATGTCAGGTGTTCATTTTTCAGTGGCTAATAATTCATATAATGACCAATCCGCCTTTGTAAAATTCCACCGTGTTGTTGGTGGACGGTCAGTAGTGTTAACAGTTTTAAGGATGGTAGGGAAATGGTCACTTCCACAGAGGTCATCATGAACTGACCATTCGAATTCGTTGTAAAGGTTTGAATCTGAGATTGACAGATCCAGTGCTGAATATGTACATGTAGCAGGATGTAAATAAGTGTTTGAATTCGTCATTAAATATGCAGAGATTGTTGTCCGAAATAAAGTCTTCAAGCACTTTTCCTTTACTGTTTGTATTTGGACTTCCCCATAGAGGGTTATGTCCATTTAAATCACCCATGATGATACAGGACTTTGGTAGCTGATCATAGAGATTCTGAATATCAGCCTGCTGAAGAGTTTTTGTTACGGCTTGATCCTTCAATTCTGAAATAATTTCTTGTTCGGACATGTCAGAAAGGCATCGAGCTCTGTCCCGAACAATGCCTCGACTTGAGATTAGAGTCTTGTGTCCTGAAACAGCAACCTCAATATTAGCAAAGTGACTGATTGACAAGAGATTTAAAGATTGCTGTTTCTTCAGACACTCCACAAGTATAGAACCACTACCTTAGACGAGTGACATTTTTCACTTCTCCACAATGTCCGTTAATGGCTTTTGAAATAGCAAACGGATTCAATTTTAAAGGTAGTTTGTCAGCAGCCTCGATCACCAGGAATCGGGCTCATGAATCGTATTTGTTGGGAATGTTCCCAGAATCATCATCTTCAAGACGTCAAAAGTGTTTCAGCATACCTGCTCCCCACCCACCATCGAGTGTCAATAAGGACAGTGTTGTAGCGCATCGGATTTCCAGCATGCAAACACCAGGGATACAGGGATGTTATACTCCAGCAAATATGACTTGAATAGCTACATTTATCTACCAGATGTAGTGCCAGGCAGGTTCAGTCCATGACAAGAAACTGGAGACATACAGAATACAAAGGTCAACATCACCAGATTGGCCCATGAGCCACCGCCTTCTGGCGTAAGACTCTAGGCAATTTATTCCATCCAAAATTGTGAATTCATACAAGTTATGCATGGCCAAGACCAAAATATACATTAAAATCCGTAATTTGTTTCCATTACTCTGTCCACTGTCATCATGGAGACTTGTAAGCCACTTTTCTTTGTCAAATTCTAACAGCTTTGATTTGACACAGTTGAATTCAAATTCGTTCATGTTGTGTATATCCTGAATATTCAAGTTCAGTCTTTGAAGCAGAGTAATCACTGTGTATGCCCATCCTTTCCTGTATCGAATAGACCAAGCTAGGACAACTCTGGGCGTTCTATTTGGGTCAAGACGGTTGATCCTTTTCCAAAGTCTGATTACTTCAATCTGTTTTAGGGTGAGGCATGAGTACCATCCCAGTTCGCCTCTCACAGCTAGGTTAGGGGTTTACACGCCAACTCCAAGGAAAAATCTGCAGGCACGGTGGTGAACATTTTTTATGCATCTAAACTCCCTTGTTCCCCACACTCCAGATCCATACGTTAGGATCGGTACGACTAAATTGTTGTAGAGCGTATTAGAAACCTCAAACGCCAAAGATTTGATACATACCGACTGACACTCTTCATGGGTCAGTGATTAAGACAACAGATCAATACATTCGCTTCCTATTCAGTATGTACGTATGATTACATGGCTGCGTGTATGCATGGTATGTATGGCTGTATGTATGATTAAATGTATGTAAATTATGTATGTGTATTTATGTGTGTGCGTAGCGTGTGTGTAAATGTATGTAAGCCTAGATTACAAAATAAATGCTTCGGTCGTTTGAAGCCAGAAGGCAGAGGTAAAGAAGCCTACTCTCGCAGTTGGTCACTAGAGCTGAAACTAGTCGCGGATTTTTTTTGGTTTGAATAAGGCGAATGGAGCAGAGAAAGCTTAGGGATTATAGGCTGTTGTGTGAAAACAATGCTTCAGAAAGATCGACGTCCTGTCCCTATGAACAAACCTACAGATTACGGATTGAACGTTAAAAGTGTCTGTCAGGTTTCTTAATGCTTAATTACTTTTGCTGGAGAATATATTTCTTGTACAAGCGCTATAAAACATGTTAACATAAAAATATATGAATGTTGAAGCTCGGTTTCACTTCAGTTTTCCTTTATATAGCAAGCCCCTCATACTGAAAAACAACCTAACTATTTATATTACTATATCCTGCTAGGCTTCACATCTAACAAAACTATACATTACTAATATATTAGGGCTTAATTTTATTTATATTTAAAACTTTCTCCCTCTGTAACAAAATCCATATGTTCTAGCATTATTGATATATCCGTATTTACATATATACATCATTTATAATTTATAGTCAACATATATACCTATACATCTTTACTATACTCAATAATGTAATACACCCCCCCCCCTACAATTAAGTATGGTGGTTTATATCTATCAAATAAGCATATTATTTATGACCCCACCTACCCCGTCGACGAAATACAGGACTGTGAAGTTGACGTAAACCTAAAACTGGATGATGATAATAAATGAATGTTAATGCAACAAGCGTTGCGTGTGAAGATATATTGAATACATTTGACACATTAACATATTTCAACAAGCGTTGCGTGTGAAGATATATTGAATACATTTGACACATTAACATATTTCAACACCTTTTTTAACTGTAAAATTAGATACATTTAAACGTAAGTAGCAGATAACCGTTGAAATTAAAAGGTCTACAAGAAGATGTATTTCTTATAATAGAAGGTCCATAAGGGTATTTAGTATTTCGTTATGAAAAAAATAGTTCTCTTGATATTCAATACTGGATATTTCCCCATACCCCACTTTTTGTTTGTTTATGGTAAAAGTTAATAAGAGGAGGTCTGGTGGGGGACTAGAGGTATCTTTTTAGAGGGTGTTATTCTGGCATTACCCACTATTTACCTGAGGATATTTGAAATGAATATAGACTGTAATGTTGTCTGACTACAGATAGGATTTGTTATCTTAACAATCACTGGGGGTTTCACATTGGAGGTGATTTTTACAATTGCCCAAATGATCCTGCTGAGTATTGGTACTTAGTGATGTCAAATGGAACATTTTATTATTAGAGGAAATTGGTAGTGAATACTTAATACCATCTATACAGGGTATCTTCCGTTAGAAGTTGAAGTTGGACGATTTTCTCGCCCTTTAACACCTCTGCCAGAACGTACCTGTAAGTTTTGTAACTTAGATAGAGTTGAGGACGAAACGCACTTTTTAGTTACTTGTGACCTTTATTCGGACCTAAGATATAACTTATTCCATCAAGCGTCTTTAATCAATTCATTGTTAGTGGCTATGACTCCTACTGACCAGCTCACCTTTTTAATGCAATGCGATGAATTATCAGCAAGCCTTGCCGCTTTAGTGAACCGGATGTTTCAGCGTAGAAAGTATTTTACAATAACTAGTAATATGCCATAGACCCGGGCGCACGTCGTCTGACTCGCATTGCTATCACTGCTGCACATGTAGTTGTATCCATCTATTGTTTTTACCTATATCTATCCAACCATTTACTTAATGCGGGATACATGCCGCGCACCCGTGCCTCTTACACGTTTTACATCGTTTATTTTAAATGTACGTTTTTCTTCTTTTTCTTTTTTTTTAACATCTGTGTTTTTTAGCACACTATGTGCTTTTATCTGTACTTATGAGATATTTGGTGTCCCATAGGCCATATCGGCCGGGTGATATACAATAATTGTGTTTAATTGTCTGACCTTATGTATGTATATCATGCGACACCTTAATAACATATTTTCTTCTTTTTTTCTTCATATCTTCAGGAATTTTATCCTTTTCTTTCTCTGTCTGTCATTCTGACGGAAAGAAGTCACTCAACCAGTTCATGCATTCCACGGTAAACAAAGATCAGACTTGGTTAGAATCCGTGTTTATCCGCGACAAGTTCCCACTGGTGACATTGTAGTGAACTTTGGAAGTGGTGATGCTTTTTTATATTCATATTATTATAATATATCAAACTGTACATAACTGTGTGTGTGTTAAATCATAAAACTCAAATGGACTGTTCCCTACACCCATCAATAGCATAATGAATGAACATTAGTTTATTGTATCGATTATATAAAGCTCTCACTAAGTATATGTTTTACATGCATGAAAGATGGGATTGAGGGAGAAAGGAAATATTTTCCTGAACGTTTCGATAACTAGTGGAGGAAATTGGAAATAGCTGAACCTGTAGATAACTCAAATCTGTGATGGATTTGACAGATCTCACAGGGTAACATTCAACAGGCTCATTACCTTGTGATCATGTTAACATTTGTTCTTAACAGTTTAGAAAAAGAGAAGATATTTGAAGTGAACTACATTGGAAAATGAGAGAAGAAATTAAAAGTCAATATTTTTATCATAAAAACACTCTGTTCAGTAAACACCAGTTGTTTTTTTAGTACTTTCAAGAGGAATTCCAAACCTTCTCTTACCCTGTTATGATATATAATGTCAAAGGGAAAGCAAAAAAGCATTATCGTGCAACAAAGCATTTTCCATTGACTTGTTTATTTGCTATTTTGATACACATATGTTCAGATTGATTGAAAAATATACAATATCAGCTGTAAATTTCTTCCTTGTGTGAATGCGTGTTATACTTGCATATTGGATCCCCAGTTCTCATAATGCTTTATATGAAAGCAAAATTGCGTGTCTAATTAACATCATCTATAATGTCAGTGACTGATTTGAAACCGCATGTCTTGGTGTTACACAGCCAGTGTCCCAACTCTCTATCTACTATCTACCTCGCGAACTAACGGTATAACATTTCATGTCATAGACATCCTCTTATACACAGCAGATTCGTTCTGGACATATTACCTTTCAGCTCCATAGTCTGTACTGTCTTAAAATTGACTTTATTAGTCTTACTTCTAGCACACACAAACAGGACCGTTTAGCCTACATAAGGAATGTAGCAGGCAGTTGATATGCCAGGTGGCTAACTTACTGTTGGTAATATCCGTTTTCTTTTAGCAAATAAGAGGATAATTAGTAACAAAATATACGATATGCAACGCATATTTGCACAACTACCACAAAACCATTCGACAATGACACCACATCAAACCCCGCGGTAGACTGGACACAGTTATGTGCTCACCGACTAGATAACCCCTACCGACAGGGTGGGGGTGGTGGTTCAAAGCGAAACAGACAACCCTGTCTGTTGTCTAATAAATGCTGGGCGGCGCCTTTGATCTTGCCTCTAACCATGTATGAAGTAGGAGTAAACGATGATCAGGACGGCCTGGATATGAACAAGATTCTTTCTTGTTGCATATCAAGGTATCAATTCATCGGTCACGGGTTTCTTTTATGTATATGTGCCCAGGGTATCCACAATTAACTAGCTAGAATGTTTCATATCTACAAAAATGTATATGCGTCAGTGTGGTTTTTCAACACATGTATAATGCTTATTCACGCTTGGAGTACCAGACTGAAATTGAACATTATGAAAGCGTCAGTAGGGATAATAGAGGTCATAAGACGTGGCATATGAAGATCATACATAAATATGTTTAAGTTACATAGGCAGCAGGCCAGATTATTTACAACAATACAGTTCAAATATTGTGTTCAATAAAAGAAAACGTTGATTTTTAACACTCTTATTTTTGTACCATTAAACAAACTGTGGACTTTGAAGACTTTTCGCTTATTGTAATAACATCAAGGTAAAAATCCTATCTTTTTCTGAAATCCACGGGCATAGTTGCTGTCAAACATAAGAACGTAATCAGGGCGGCCAGCTTTGACTTGTCATGTGCCCTAAAGCGAGTTTAAACATGTCGAAAGCGATCGACCCTACAATATAGGGTCATTTACTCAAACGTTCTAACTGTCAATCGTGTTTAACAGGAACATAACGTTTGTTATATATCGACGACCTGTCTCTATGTCTTAAGTTGTTAATCGGTAACTGCGGTCCAAATTTATCAACTTTTTCATCAATTGTTGCAAACTTGACTGATTTGTTTACACAAAAAGAATTCTAATTGATCATACATGTACTACCGAGGCAGTCAAACCCCTGTATAAGAAATATAAAAGCAGCCATGTTACACGTAGTCCCAAAAGCGGGCAATTATTTCGCCGCATTATAACTGAAAAAAATGCTGATGTGGCGTGACATATAAACTTACCCACAGACAATACATTTTTTCCAGAGAGTGTAGCACAATTTTATCAAAGTTTTATTTACAATTTGAAAAAACTATGAAAAAATATGAATATTAAAATTCATCATCACTTTTCAAGTTTAATAAAATGTCACCAGTTGGAAGATGTCACCGTTAAACAAGGATTCTTACTAAGTTTAATCGTCACGGGGGCACCTTTTGTCTTAGTAGTAAAATCGCCCAGCCGTACTAATTGGTCAAACAATAGGGGGACTAGGGGGGCATCTCAAGATTTTATGCTAGGGGTGAACCGCCAAAAAAGAAGCGGTATCGGAATTTGGAACACGCTCTTGAAAGAGAGAAGCGACAAGTAGAACAGCTTTATCCCCAATTTGCCA
This sequence comes from Haliotis cracherodii, assembly GCF_022045235.1. Classification (NCBI taxonomy): domain Eukaryota; kingdom Metazoa; phylum Mollusca; class Gastropoda; order Lepetellida; family Haliotidae; genus Haliotis; species Haliotis cracherodii. The sequence continues at coordinate 43,569,647 of NW_027266341.1, read as the reverse complement.
GCACAATGCAGAGGATTACTGTAAGTGAGCATGGTTTTACGCCGCTTGTAGCAATTACTGTGTTTATACAAGCACAGAAGTCATGCCAAAACGCTCACAGTAGATAGAGAGTAAACTCAGCTGAGGATTATACAAGTATCCATCACAACCTTTAAAGGTTTACATGTGAATAAACTCAGTTCACTGAAATTTAAATAATTAAGGCACTTGCAGTGACCAATTAACAAGTAATCAGTGAGATAGTATAGAAATACTGGGAACGCTAAACAACTAAACAAAAACAACTTCGTATGGCGAAAACACGACACACACCACCCCCACCAAACCAGCTAACTCGCCACCTCAAAACACCAAAAAACGCAAACTCGACACATCCACTCCACCTCCATCGCCCACACCCTCCCCGGCCGCCTTCCTCACCACCTTCGCCCTCTTCTTCTTCTCAACAGGCTCAGGCACCACTCTCTCACTAGAACTTTCGGCAGATAAAATAGGACTTTGGTTTAAAAGAGAAAAAATAAATTACAACAATATTAAAAAAGCCAACAAAGGATACCAGATAATCTTCCCTAACCGAGAATCTTACAACGCAGCAAATAAAATAACTCAAATATTCCACGTCACGGTAATCAAACCAACACCTCATTGGCAACAATATACACGAGGCGTAATTAGGGTTAACTGAGGACTTACAATTATACTTTCTAGAAGCTAACATAAACCAAGACCAAAACCCTCAACCCCTAATCACCAGCACGCGTAGAATAACCTCAACAAGAAACGGTAAAACTGTCCCAACCTCCATTGTCATAATCAACTTAAAAAAGACCGCTAGATTCCCTGAAGCCCCCAAACACATATCCTTCGGAGCCCACACCAACTTAGAAGTCAAACCCTATATAAAGCAGGTTAAGCAATGTTCAAAGTGCCCCAAATACAACCACACTGCCTCCCAATGCACATACCGTAAAACTAAATGTAAAAAATGCGCACAAACAGACTGCACAAGCACATGCACACCCTGCTGCATCCACTGCAAATCCACCCAACACACTTCACTTTCAAACCAATGCCGACACAGACACACACTCACCCAGCAGGCCAACAAACACATAAACATAGACACGGCTAAAATCCAAACACGAAAATTTGCAACACCTGTATCTAAACCACTCCTCCCTACACCACACCCAAACACCATCCCACAAACACCCCATCCTTAACTGACAGCTCTGTCTGGGGTCCCTACCAAGAAACCGCACCCACCTCACACACACAAGCAGCCACTCAACCAACCACGAACCCTCCCACAACTCACATAGCCAAAACATCAACCCCCGCATGCAAAACAAACCACAAAACAACACGACCCTCATCCAAGCACCCTACAGCCCACATGGCAACAACACTCCCCCTCAAGCAAGCACAACAACAAAACAACACAAACACTAAGAAATCATCAGCTACACCCATCCCGCAAACACCTACACAACCCTCCACATCACATGCCTCCCCCATGGAAACTCAAACAGCTAACCCTAATCTAACCGATGACGAAGATTTCTCCACTACTGAGGAAACAATAGAAACTACTCCAACTAAAACAAACCAAACTTCCCAACAAGACAACACCCAAAACCTAAATAACCTCACCTTACTCCTAGCATACATGCATAGTCAAAACTCCCCAAAAGTTAGCATGAAATCATTCCACAAAGTAGCTTTCAATCTAAACTTAACCAATCTACCCTTCTTCCTCTTTAACCTCCGTCTTAAAGAAGTCACCGAATAAACTAAAAACTAAAAACTAAATCACCAATCACCCGAACCCAATAATGGAAGGACTAAATATTTTTCAGTGGAACGCCAACGGACTCACCTCCCACGGCCATGAACTAAAAACTAAATTTAAACTAAATAAAGGCCCTCACATTGCTTGTATCCAGGAAACCAAATTCTCAAAAAAATCCAAATTTACACTACCTAACTACAACTCAGTTAGAACTGACAGAGCAAAACCAAAAACAAGAAGAGCCGCAGGAGGACTAATCATATTTATCAGGGAAGATATAAATTACGAAGAAATAAAAATAGACACGCCAAACCTAGAAGCCAACGGCATTAAAATCACATTAAAAAACCGAAACATAAACATAATAAATATTTACCACTGGGCGGAACAAAAAGTCCAACCTGAGGATCTAAACAAACTACTCCGAATAAGCGATAAATCTACTATATTCCTAGGAGACTTTAACGCTCACCATCCTACATGGAGCATAGATGATAAAATAGATAATCATGGCAAATTAATCTCCGAATGGATGGAAACAAACGATCTAGTACTCCTAAATAGCAACCAACCCACGAGGTACGATAAGTTAGGTAGTGACCACTTCCCCATAAACATAACTATAGGAAATACAAACGTACCAATCCAAACAGAAAACCAAGAACCAAAATTCCATTACAATAAAGCTAACTGGGACCAATTCCAAGATATCTGCAACGAAGCTAACTTAAACGAAATAGAAAATAATGATCCAGAAACCTATTGTAAAAACCTAACAGACTATATAATAAACGCAGCCAAAACCTCATTCCCCTTCAAAACATCTAAAACGCGACTACAAACATCTAAAGTTAGCCCACGAACTAAACCACCAGGTTCAAAAACTAGTCCAAATAGCCAAAAGTAGAGACTGGAAAAAATTCTGCGAAGGTATAAATAACCGTACAGATGCCAAAACGGTCTGGCGCAAAATCCACGCCTTTAGAGGTTTAAAACGACATAAAAAAAACACCTAGCATTAACAACTCGACCAACCCCGCCCAAAAAGCAAATAATCTTTGCCAACCACTTTTCGGCAGTTAACAGTAACTCCAACTTCAGCCACAAATTCCAAGAAAAACTTAAAACAGAAAACAAACCACCAAAGGAACCAAACAATAACAATCTGGAAATAAACCAACCCTACACAATGGAGGAGCTCCTGTACGTAATCCAAAACAGGAAAAAGGGCACAGCCCCAGGATTAGACCTAACTTCTTACCAAATAATTAAAAAACTCCCCCTAAAACTACTCCAGGCACTACTCAAACTATACAATCTCATCTACCTAAACGGACAGGTTCCTACTCCCTGGAAACAGGCCCTAGTCATACCAATCCCTAAACCTAATAAACCAGCTAATCGATCTAACTCATATAGACCAATATCCCTAACTTCAAACTTATGTAAAGTAATGCAATCAATGGCTAAAAATAGATTACAACATTACCTAACCAAAAAAAATATCATAAACCCAGATCAAAGCGGTTTCACTCCTGGCCGCTCAACCCTAGATAACCTCGCCCGACTAGAGCAAGATATTAAGACAGGACAACTAAATAAACAATATACCACAGGCATCTTCTTAGACTTCTCTAAAGCTTTCGACATGGTATGGCACGACGGGCTAATACAAAAACTTAGGACTCAAAGGTCAGATAATAAACTACATCCAGGACTTCCTAAACAATCGTAAAATAACCGTGGGTATAGACCAAACACTATCGGACCAATGTCCCCTAGAAAATGGCACTCCCCAGGGCAGTATCCTCAGCCCCACCCTCTTCAATATAATGATAAACAATCTATTCGAGGGCCTATCCCCTAAAGTAAACACATCGAAATTCGCGGATGACGGAGCCCTCTGGATCCGCACTAAAAGCATTAAAATGGCCCAAAATTTACTCCAAAAATCTCTTAATAAAATACAACAATGGGCAGACAAATGGGGCTTCTCCTTTAACTCAGAAAAAACAACAGGAATAGTATTCAAACATAAAAACATGAAACCCGCCTCCCCAATCCTCCAGCTAAACAACCAAACAATCAAATTTCAAAAACAAACCAAATTCTTCGGACTTATTTTCGATGAACATCTCACCTGGGATGCTCACGTCCAAAACCTAAAAACTAAATGCAGTAAAGACCTAAACACCCTAAGATGCCTAACTGGCTCTAACTGGGGAGCCTCCAAAGATACCCTCCTCTCTCTCTACATATCACTAATTAGATCAAAACTAGACTCCGGCTGCGCCATATACAACACCCTAAACAACTCTCTATCTAAAAAACTTGACTCAATACAATATCGGGCCTTCAAACTAATTACACGCACCCAACATGGCACCTCCTACACTTCACTTCAGGCCTTAACAGGAGAAATGCCACTAAGTCTACGCAGGGAACAGCTAAGCTTAAATTTCTGGGCCGCGTCCCAATCAAACCCTCTCATCCAAAACTTAATAAACCAAAATATCAGCCCCCCAAAACCAAGCTCTAGCTCGTAAACACCCCTTACTTACCCCAATATCCCAAAGAATAACAAACTACCACAATGAACACCAAATTAAAAATCTCAAACAAAACTGCAAACAATCAAATATCTTCACCCCTAAACTTAAAATACCCAAAATAGACACAACACTAGCTAGCCAAATATATACACAAACCGACCCAAACATAACTAAAACCACCACACTAGCATACATACACGAAAATTGGCCAAACTGGTGTCACATTTACACGGACGGATCCTCAGATCCCACCTCCAAACACACAGGTTTTGGAGTCCATACCACACAACCAACTAAAACCACACAATCCTTCCGACTCCCAAACAACCAATCAATATTCACGGCAGAACTAATGGGCATGGCCTCAGCCCTCCATAATCAAGAATAAAAAAAACACACAAAAATCCTAATACTTACATGTAATTTCCACTCTTCACAATATTCATTAAAAGTGTCCAAGGCTTTTTGTAAACCTTCTGGTGATTCATCAAATAATACAGCATCATCTGCATACAATAGAATTATGAATTGGATCCATACAATTAAGTCTTTATCTTCATCATAGTTGAGATTAACTCCTCCACACCCAGATGAAAGCAAAAGGATTTCCGTCATTTATGAAAATTGAGAATAATAGAGGGGAAAGGTTTTCTCCCTGTCTGACACCTATATTACAAGGAAAGTAACCTGACATTTTATCATCACACTGTATCAACGATTTAATATTTTTATACATATTTTGAACTAACGTAAGAAATCTACCTTTGATGCCAATAGTCTGCATTTTCCTCCACAATCCCACTCGCCAAACAGTGTCAAAAGCTTTAGTAAAGTCTATGAAAGCGCAGTACAATTTTTGTTTATTATTTCTTAAAATTTGCATAAGCATATAAATTACAAATATATTGTCAGCAGTTGAGAAAGATTTCCTGAATCCTGCTTGGGCAGGTGTTAGAATATTATTTTTATCTAAGAATTTAGTTAAACGGTTGTTTAAAATTCTGGTGAATAGTTTTCCAAAGCAACTAAGGATAGTGATTGGCCTATACGAGTTAGGATCAAGTGGGTCACCTTTTTTCTTGTAAATCGGTTTAATTATACCCACTAACCAAGATTCTGGAAGTATTCCCTTTTCAAATATCAGGTTAAATAGTTCAACTAACAAAGGGGTTAATAAATCAATACTATCAATAAAATAATCATTTTCTATAAAATCAATACCGGATGCTTTATTTCTCTTTAGTTCTCTTACTGCTATCATAACTTCATCAGGTGTGATATCTCCATTTAAAGTTTCACAGTCATATTGTGTATCCATAGTACATTCCTTCATTTCCGCGTCTTCTGGAGTTGTCTCATTGAGTGACTTAAAAAACTGGTAAAATTCTTCAATTTCAGGACAAATATTGTCATCTTTTTTATCTCCTTTAAACATTTTCCAAAACTCTTTTGGAGAGTGTTTGTGTTTTTCTCTTAACATTTTACCTAAGTTATCTTTATATTGTTTTATATGCTTATCCATACATTTCTTATAAGCCTTAGATTCATATTTTAACAGGCGTTTGTTATAAATAGAATTAAATCTTTTCAAGCGGCGTTTTGCTTTGTAAAAACTTTTTCTAGCATTTATACATTCCTTTCCAAACCATGGTTTGTTCATCTTATATTTCTTACTGACACCCTGCCTCCGGGTCCCGAAGGCAGCGCGTGCAGCGTCTATGAGCACGTGCCCGGCCTCTTCAGTTATGTTATTGATCAGATGTGGGTCAGCTTGGCCTTGTCTAGCCACACGTGCTTTCCGAGTGAGAATGTTTACCTTTTCAGCATTTAAATGTTGTAGAAACCTGTTAGTTCTATCTATATTATAACGTTTTGGTCTGGGATGAGTATTGTGTACTGTATTTACTTCGGACTGGATACCTACAGTTTGTTCTTGGAGTACAGTGGTGGCTAAAGAAAAGGACACTGGGCAGTGCACATCTGAATACAGGGGTGAGAAGTCTAAAATGGCTAAGTCAGTAAACAGAGGTAAGCACAAGGGGGAGGCTATAACATAGTCAACTACACTAACATCATTACATGTTGTTTTACCTTCATTTTTATCCTGTCCTAGTCTACCATTACAGATGAATAAGTTAAGCTTTTTACATATCTCTATTATTTTATTACCTGAATTATTAACCCTTGCATTATCTTGATTAGCCCTGAACTGTGGTATATTAAGTTTATCTAATAATTTATCAGGCTCAAGTTCATTACCCATATCATTTATATCAATATCAAATTCTTTGAGTACTTGCTTATTGAATATGGTATAATCACATAGCTGTTTAGTTCTTGCATTGAAGTCACCCATCAAGATAACATACTCACTCAAAGAGAGAAAATAAAGTAAATTCTTTCCACATTCATTGAATGTCTCACTTGTAAAGTAATTTGAATTTTCCGGAGGTAAATATACTGTTCCTAAAAACAGATCTTGTTTGGTGTTCCATAGTGTCTTTGATATTTTTATCCACAGTACATATTCACATTCGTCTTCTGTTATAACTGATATGTAATTTTCCAAATCACATCTTATTGCTACCCCAAGCCACCTGAACGTCTAATTGCTCCATTCCTATGCTGAAAGTACAGTTTATAACCTGGTAATTGAAGATCATCTAGAGAATCAGTTTTGGTTTCCTGAAATCCTATGATATCCTTGTTTTTAATCAAATTGGTAAATTCTTGATATTCTAACCGCTTTCTGAGGCCGCATACATTTAATGAAAGTAGTCTTAGATGATTGTGATCACTTGCATCATAAACATTATCATTTTCATCATCATCGTCATCATCACCATCATCTTCATTAACAATTTCACTGTTATCATCTATACATTCATTAAAAACATCAACATTATCAGCATCGACAGTCATGCCCTCATTTTCTTGTACATTATCAGCATCGACAGTCATGCCCTCATTTTCTTGTACATTATCAGCATCGACAGTCATGCCCTCTTTTTCTCGTACATTATCAGCATCGACAGTCATGCCCTCCTTTTCGGGTACATTATCAGCATCGACAGTCATGCCCTCCTTTTCGTGTACATTATCAGCATCAACAGTCATGCCCTCATTTTCGTGTACATTATCAGCATCAACAGTCATGCCCTCGTTTTCTTGTACATTATCAGCATCAACAGTCATGCCCTCATTTTCTTGTGCATTATCAGCATCAACAGTCATGCCCTCATTTTCTTGTACATTATCAGCATCGACAGTCATGCCCTCCTTTTCTTGTACATTATCAGCATCGACAGTCATGTCCTCTTTTTCTCGTACATTATCAGCATCGACAGTCATGCCCTCCTTTTCGTGTACATTATCATCATCAACAGTCATGCCCTCATTTTCTTGTACATTATCATCATCAACAGTCATGCCCTCATTTTCTCGTACATTATCAGCATCGACAGTCATGCCCTCCTTTTCGTGTACATTATCATCATCAACAGTCATGCCCTCCTTTTCTTGTACATTATCATCATCAACAGTCATGCCCTCATTTTCTTGTACATTATCAGCATCAACAGTCATGCCCTCCTTTTCTTGTACATTATCACCATTGACAGTCATGCCCTCATTTTCTTGTACATTGGTGACAGTATGAACATTGTCACCAGTAGAGAGGATATCACTTAATATACAAGCAAATTTATGTTTAATATCACTGATTGGGTAACAATTATAAGTGCGGTTATCAGTGCTGACATGGCTATCAGTGGCCACACCCTCAATGTTATTATTTGTAAGAGTATTGAGGAAAGTACATAAGGGATCATCCTTTTGGAATATAAAACTATTGTCATATATACAGACATAATCGCTAACTCTAAACAATGACTATTATCTGATGAATTATTAAATGAATTGTTTACACAGTCTTCCATGCTGGCACTATAAGAAGCATTACATGCTTCATCTGTGGTAGTGTTCATAGAAGAGAAATTACAGTTAGTATCACATTTCTCATGTATAACATCAGTCATTGAGTCTCTCACACCTGTAGCTGTAAGTAAACTGTCACTGAAGCCTTTACTATGTACAACTCTGTACTGAATGTTATTTCTGTTGCGTTCATCTAAATCATTACTCGTTCTGTTCACGTTAAAACAATATCTTGACAGCTGTTCAGTTTCACATAATCTGTTACTTGTAAACACACCGAGAGGGGGGTTTAGCATCTGCTTGCCCATGTCCACCTGTGTGCCCCTATCTGCATCCTCCTCTGTGACCACCACTAAACCTCTGCTTGGTGGCTCTATAGGGGGGTGGAGGGGTGTCTTCCAGATGGTTGTTTACATACAACCTGTCTACTACTATGGAAGCCTTCTTTCCATCTCTCTTAGAAGTTCTCAGGCGGGGCATAAGGACGGTTCTCCTATACTGGGCTATTTCTTTTGGGAATTGTTCCATTACCCCATAGGATTTACCTTTGAACTCCTTCCCACTGAACTTTACCTCATCACGTTCTTTAGTATAGAGAAATTTAGCGACAAGGGGTCTGGGTCTCACCTGGTCATTCCCCTGAGTAGATGTACGTCTTGGCCCAATTCTATGCACTCTCTTGAAGTGTAGGTATGCACTCTCTATCTTCAAATGGTCTTTGATGAATGTCCTGAGAATCCCCTCACTGTCCTCCCATGTTTCATATGACTCTTCTGGAATCTGTGTGATAATTAGATTGTCTCGCATAGATCTGCATCTCTGATCAATCAAATTTTCTCTGAGCTCTATATTTTCAGCTTTAAGATCTTGCGTATGTTGAACTTTATCTGACAATTCTTTCATCTGCTTTCCAAAACGCTCTTTCTCTTTTCCAGTCGTCAAACTGACAGCTCATAAAGTTCATACTTTCTTCGATTGTATCAACTTTTGTCTTCATACAATCTATATCTTTCACTTTCACTTCAAGTTTCAAAATGTTTATTTTAATGTCAGTCACATCTTTCTCTATCAAATCCAGCTTTGACAATTTTCTGTCTTTGGAGTCAAGTCTTGCCAAAATGGCGACACAATGATGGTATTTGTGCAGATTCGTGTGCAGGGTTGAACATCTCTTGCTGTACATCAGTTGGGTTATATAGGGTGTTCAGTGAGTCTCTTATAATACCCGCGGTGTCCATTGCCGGCCTCGTCATTCGTGTCGCTCGTGCCTCTCGGGTCGCTACTCGGTGATGACTTCTTTCTCTTTCTCTTTCTCTTACTCTTTTTACTGATATTTTCAGGTGTGACTGGTCCAGGCATAGTAAAGTGTATGTCTAGAGTATGTTTGCATGCTGATTGTGGTCCCAAGTTATAGATTAGTCCTGATAAAAGGTTAGTTTTCCAGGAGCTGATTTAAAAACACGTCCACAACCGCCATCTTGTCACCGAACACTAATAAAGACTGGCCGACCTTGTGTTTATGGTCTGGTGAACACAGGTCAATGGCCGCTCATTAACTCAAGATTCACATCTCACTGTTTTGATTTATTTCACTATCCATCTGATATATTTTCCAACTTCAACTGAAACCCGGTCCCGTGTTACACGCGTGGCACACGCCTGTGCAACGAGTGACTCACGCGTGCTGAACGGGTTGCACACGCGCTGCACACCCGTTGCACACGCGTGTTCAACAGGTGCTCAACCCGTGTGCAACCCGTTGGGCACCCGTGTCACATGCGTGTTACACGCGTTCTCAACGCGTGTTAGGGGAATGAACTTATAGGCAGTAGTGTACCTCTTCACTTTCGCTCGTTCAAAGATTCCACATTCGATTAAAACTGGTTATTGTAGCATTGGAGTGGATGTGTATATCCCCAAACCAATCCTGTGTCCCCATACAAGTCCTGCCATGCCTCTGCTGTTTGTTACCACTGCGGTGACAAACACGAGGCCACTGACTGCAGGAAGGATGTGAAGTGTTCAAACTGCGGTGGGAACCACATGGCATCTTCCAAATCCTGCCCTGTGTGGCAACACAAATTACAGATAATGAAAATCAAAACCTCTCCTATTAAGAACCTAAGAAGAGGGTTGAAGCTCTTGCCACAACCATTTCTACTCTCTCTTACTCTGCTGCTGTCTCACAAATTCACAAACAGGGAAAAGAAATTATTGAAAAAGAAGCAGCAAAAAGAACAGTTGCAAACACGAAAGGCCACCTCTCCTTTAGATGTTCCATCAGAGGTCCATAACTCCTTTGGTCCTCTGGACATGATGATAACTCCATCCCCACATGAAACCATTAGAAGTACTACAAAGTCGTCTACATGACTTCTTCATCCTGCCACTGGCACATGCTCTGCCCTAGATCTTTCACTGACGGATTCAAATATGTTAAATGAATTTGAATGGTCGGTGCTTGATGGCCTTGATGGAAGTGAGTATGTTCTAATCAATACTTCCAACTATATTAATCTGTCTGACGAACCACCTTCAACAAGGTGGAACTTTACAAAGGCCAACTGGTCTTTATCCAAACACTATGTACTGAAAAAGTAAAACCTGTTACTTTTATGAATTATTCCTGATCATATACAACTTTTCTTTCGGATCAATTAAATGCTATTGGAGACGAAAACATTCCCAAGTCATCTGCAAACCCTCATATACATTAACCATTGTTTTATAATGATTGTGCCAAGCTAGGAAAAATAGGAAGAAAGCCGAGAAATATTTCCGCCAACATCCAACTGTCCACAACTTGAATAACGTTAAAATCACGAGCGCCAAAGCGAGACGTACCTTCAAACAAAATAAACGTCAGTCCTGGATGAACTATTATCCAAAATCAATTCCCGCATACCCATGTTCAAGGTGTGAAACATGATTCAAAAGATTAAGGGCAAAGGATCTAAATCTGTAGTTCACAATCTCAAAGATGGTAATACACTTTTAACTACTAAATCTGAAATTGCCAACAAATTTGGTGACACTTTGGCAAACTATTCCTCATCATCAAAACTATAATGCCCCATTTCAGAGGTTTCAAAAACATCAGGAAAAGAAAAAAAAGTCAATTTTAACTCAGATAATTGTTAGGGCTATAATGAAACATTTTGACTCCATGAATTACATACTGCCCTAGGGCAATCTCATGAAACTGCAGCAGGAGCCGACAACATCCACTATCAGCTCCTGAAACACTTGCCTGGTTCATGTTTAGAAACTTTACTTCGTATATTTGATTAAATATGTACAACCGGAAGTTTCCCTCCTTCGTGGCACAACGCCATTATTATTCCTATTTCAAAGCCTGGACAGGATCATACAGGTCCATTCAATTACCGTCCTATATCATTTACTAGCTGTGTTTGTAAAACCTTAGAGCGCATGGTCAACAATCGATTAGTCTGGTACTTGGAGACCAGTAACCTCCTGAGGGACATCCAGTGTGGTTTCCGAAAAAAACAGAAGTACCATTGACCATTTGGTGCATTTATAATCATTATTTTGTCAACAAACAACATACTGTATCGATCTTTTTCGATCTAGAGAAGGCATATGATACAACGTGTAAGCATGGTATTTTTAAAGATGTGCATGAATTTGGATTGAGGCGCAGATTACTTCAGTTCATGTCTAAATTTTTAAACCACAGACAATTGTAAGTACGAGTGGGTTCTACCCTGTCTGATCATTTCGATCACGTGTCGTGTCCCCATGATCACCAGCGAGGTGGCCTAGCTTTGGTTACTGGTGGCCTATAGCCCGTGTTTTAAAAATGTACACATGCTATTGATTTGCTCAAATATGTTTCATAAATATAAATAAATATAACTTTGCATAAATGACTAAATTGTGAATATATTAACTTGGTCTAGTTGCTATATGGCTGAAATAATGCCGATGCGACGTAAATTTTAACTCACTCACACTCACTCACTTTTATACAACATGCAACAATTTACCCTTAAATATAAAAATAGATTTCAGTGATGTTCCATTGTTTTTATATTGTACATTGTATCTAGTTGATGGCATTATTTTCCAGAGCCTATTTTTTTACAAAGTCTTGAAAACATTTCTCACTTGTCTCGGTAATAGACCTGATAAATACTTACTTGGGTTGCTGTCAATATTCACAACATTTAGGGTACTGGCAACTTTACGTTGCATAAGACCTTCACATTTCGCGTACCGCTGTACTGAAATGCATGCACATTATGTAGCCTGCTCGGCGATACTACAACATAGATACGGCTACATATACAATGAAAATCATTATGAAATGTGTGATATTCAAACATCAAGGGCATCACTTTCAGTACTGACGTCAACAAAGCGATCGGGAATGAATGATCAGCTGATCTCAACGCCTCGCTTCGGACCGCCTCCGTGGTCTTGTGGTAGAGCGTCCGCCCAGAGAGCGGAAGGTCCGGGGTTTGATCACCGGCCGCGTCATACCAAAAGTAGTATAGGTAATGATGGTTCTGCCGCAACCCCACTGGAGCCAGATTTATATACCTATACTGCTACTACGGATGGAATTTTTTTATGTCAAAATGATGATGTGATTCAACGATCGTCATGAAGTTAAACTAAATTGTAATGAAAATATTCTCTATTATGTTTACTCAAACGTATACAATTATTTTTAACAAAGAGATATTCAACATTTTTACTAAGTTCTTCGTTCATTTTACTAGGAGACCAGACTATTTACTCTTTTTCTAAATTGGAAAGAAACAATTGATGACCGTATTTGGTTGGTTTGACATCATCGATATAATGTATACCCTGTGGTAATTCTCGCCATTTGATTGGCTCCATTATTATATACTTATGTAAGCATTCGTTTAAATGTGATCCAACGATAGTAAGCAATCTATTTTTAATCTCCAACCAGTTCTTTGGTTTTGGCACGGAATATTTGACGCGCTTGTTGTCTCCCCTGTTCTATGAACTTTTTTTCTCGTCTTCGCTAATAAAACTGGTCTTACGATAATCGGATCGAATCTCCTCCTTCATTACATTGTATTTGACAGTACTAAACGAAACTCCTCCTCGGATATCTTACAATCAGCCATTGCTGTTGAAATATGGACCTCAATGCTGTTCAACTTTGCTTCGGCGAGTATCCCAATATTATCATGTTTTAAGGCTTTCTTTTGCAACCTACGAGAAATGAATTTTATCACTATTCCTGCAAGTCCTGAGACTCCGGAGGTTATTTCCATGCCAAGTACGATAGACGCTGCACTTATAGTTGATTATAAACCAACACCGGCTACACCGCATCTTCCCGAGGCAAGTGAGTTAACTGACTATAAAAGTCCAGTTTCCACCCTTGCCGAAATAGGCTGGTATTATGGAGTTACATTTTGGCTGGACTAACGAGTCTATGCATAGTCTAATCAAAATCGCGCCATGGAAAAAATGGGCGCCACCGTTTTGTTTGAAGCAAATGCAAGTGATACGAGAGGTTGAATCTGATTGGTCAATAGAAGAGGCATAGAAAGGACATAACTCGTAATAGCCACTGGTGGCGCTACGATCCAGCCCAGGAATTCCAGCCTAGTTCGGCAAGGGTGGAAACTGGACTTTTAAAGTCAGTTAACTCTCTTGCCTCAGGAAGATGGCTACACCAAGTCCCATGCTAGCTGTTACAAGCGCGATGTCAACTCTGTCGAGAGCATTCACGGCTCTGTGATACTTTTTATACAATCCAAGTCTCAACTCCCTCTCCCACTCTATTCGATGTTTTATGTCGCTTATTTGATGTAATCAAAATCCATCAACAGTATCCATCTTTTCAGATGCTTCATCGAGCACCGGATATAAACCCATAGTGTATATTATTATATCATATAATAGTCTTTAATTGATCTTGCTTAAATGTTTTGAGAGTATTCATCAGCCTTATTAAATGTATATTATACGGCATAAATATCTTAGTAAGAGAAATGCTGTCACTTTATTAACTTGGACCCCCTCAAGGGTTGCAACGGGTGATGCTCCAACATAAATAATACAACAACGTGGACGCTCGTGTTGCTTGAGCCATTTAATTGATAGACCTCGTAATATTTCGCAGGCATCTACCGGTACATCTCCAAACAAGGCTTCAATAATAAGCGTAGAAGGATTATGTATTGCACTCAAATTATCTTTAATATCACTGAATTCACTAACCAAATTTAAACTAACATGTTGTACTGCCGGACGACTCAATAACCTGGGTTTTCTGGCAGGGGAGAGACTGACACACTTTATGGATTTGAGGGGTATAAGCCGCGAGTGCGATCCCACTAGTTATTATCTTAGTTAATTGATGTCCCTTACCCATCATCACATATGGTGGGGTAATGACGATATTCAATAGCCACTCGATTTTTTTCTTCGATCATAGTCCATTTATTATCATCGTTGCGAGTAAGATTGTATGAAGTGTTTTTATTGAGTCCACTAACGTCGACATCGCTTAAATCTCCTAGATTACCTGTGAATGCAACTTCTGTCCGCTTGTATAAATTATCGTGTAAGTGTAACGCGTATAACTTGCCATCGATACCGGTTTACCGAATCCTTCTGTGTCTCCGAGATTGGAAAGCGCAATTGTATTACATTGTCTGAGTGTTCCAGGGCCTGATGAATCAACTATTATTTATAATATGGAGTGTGACACTCAAGTATCCTATATGTACAGGTTGATGTTTTACATCTAATACAGAAATTTTGGGGTCTGAAATAATACCCGCTTTAATTTTTTATATTGTAATGATGAGAAAGATTCCGTTCTACCGCTATTATATTTTTCTTTTTTGACTGGAATAGCTATAAGTTGAAGGACTTTCTAGTTGTATATTATCCGTCATACTTATATGATCAAGATGGATGCACAACTCTTTAAAGGGAACTAAATCGGGTAATTTAGTTCCATGCCATATTTCATTGGGATTTATTATTGTCAATATTCCTCCTCCAGAGTTTACAAGTCCAAGTGTATCTACTATGTTCGGGGTAAGAAATAATTGCCTTTCTCCAGAGTTTAAAATCAGCATCCCATTCGACTCATTTTGTGTGAGACTAACTCCCTAAGGCTTAAAAAATGCATCATTGAGTGAGCATACGCTGTAATATCCATCAGGTATAATGTAATTACCATCATCTAATCCACCTAGTACCTGAGTACAATGTCTCGAAGCACTTATATTGGTCCACCGCTGGTAATACGTTACATCACATAGGGCGACTTCAAGTTGACCATCCGAGTTATCGATAGTATGAAGCAGTTGAACAGACTGACCATAAGTTGTTCCTGGGAGTGTAACATACATATTAAATATACAAAGATACTATATCAAAACTTAAATATGAAATCAACTTACATTACTAATCAGTCGATATTATTAAGTGCCTCTGATGCTAATTTTTTTGTTAAATTCCCTGATATCTTTGAAAAATACAGGGTCACGGTAACTAGCGATAAAATGGTGTACGATTGGTTCCACAATCCAATGTGTACTATCAGATTAGACGTATTCTTAAAGAAATTAGTGCTCCATTACCACAGGATCGAGCATGGAATTCCTCAAATAATCCGAACAAAAGGGTCGCGTATGAACGTATTTGTCAGGCATTTAATGTTTCTACGAGTAAAGATTGGCGTATTAAAGGACTTAACCATCGTCTAGTTGTTCCGTACAGCGGAAAAAGAACTTTTAAAGAAGAAAGCAATGATTTAGTTAAAAAACTAATCAACCATTCGATCCATTTAAGTTGTGACAGAAAAACAATCTTTTTGTAAGAAAGCATAATCTTAATCATGGCTGGGAACTTTCTAGTGACGATTGGAGAGGAGATCTTATGAGTTTTTAGAGTGGTTTAGTTTATATTGTTACAAAATTTGTGCAACTAAATGATACCGCAAACGCTTGGAATGAATTTCTTAATGATAAAACAGAAAATAATTTTACTAACCCAGGAGTTGTAAGAGTTAATGAATCAATAAGAACTTATGTATGGGCAGTTCTCGGTGCACAATCACAAACACGAACGGGAATAATCGGTTCTGGGACGTCGCTCAATGCGCAAAAACAGTTTGTCACAAACGTAGAAGATGCTATTAATTCACCAGTGGACATACCATCTTCCATAAAGCGTTATCAAGATGTATCAGAGTACGCTCAACCCAAAGTAGACTACGTTTAGCGCCGGGACTATACATGTCTCCGAGTAATATGGAACTTAAGATCGGTCAAGTGATCGGTTATAATAATGGAATTGTTATTGCTACCAATCAACAAAACCCAGGTATAAATTCAGATATTAACACCGAATTAATAATGCAAGCAAACACAGGCGAAACGGGAATAGTAAAGCCACAGACACCACAACCATCTACTAACGCAGAACCACAAGTGCCACCGCATATTGCAGCTAAAAATCAAAACATATCCATGAAAAAACAGCGCTTATAGTAGGTGGATTACTCATGATTGCGATAAATAGTCTTTAGCGGATACGTACAACAGCCCAGCAATTGCTACGATCAGTGCCCACAAGTTTTGACTAAGCTAAGTGGTGGTCTTATCTAATAAATTCAAGAGCCAGGAAACAATACTCCATATTATACCGGGAAGTGCAGACGTGGCTTTCACAGCGAGCTTTCCCAGTGCTTCTCCTAATGCTTTTAAATGCCTTTTTTTATCTACTCTTTTACACCATTTTTATCACTAGGCGGTGTGGGTGGTCCGCTGACACCGGTTAACGCGAATGTCAAAGTCGATATAATAAATCCCAATGCGGTTAAAATACCGGCAATGGTTATCCCCTGTTCTCTGAACAATGTTTTAATTTTATCGGTCAGTGTAGTATCATCGTTGAGGACTCGAATTCGACTGATTTGTGAATGAAGTGCCTTTCTATTACCGATCTTTCGCCTGCTAAGTTACGCAATCTTTCTGCAACGCGGCGTCTACTGAATTCATCGCCTGCCTGTTCAAGTTTTGTTTTCTCATAAGCTATATGCTTATCGAGTTCGGATAGCTTGGCTTTATTATTGATGAGTTCTCCCTGCATTATTTGTATTGCCTTGTCTAGACCTCGTAATTCCCTAATACTGAACTCCAAGGATGGTACCTGTAACGTGGAATTATCGTAGTAGGTATCCAAGATTTCTCCGAGTCCATCCGAGGCCAGCTTGGAGCTTTCATCCAAATTATCTATGGTACCGAGTTCAGGCCGC
Organism: Haliotis cracherodii; assembly: GCF_022045235.1. Classification (NCBI taxonomy): domain Eukaryota; kingdom Metazoa; phylum Mollusca; class Gastropoda; order Lepetellida; family Haliotidae; genus Haliotis; species Haliotis cracherodii. The sequence continues at coordinate 43,552,078 of NW_027266341.1, read as the reverse complement.
ACAGTCTTAAGAACCTTAGTAGTCTTCGCAGAAAGTTTTTCTCGTGAGTAGTCTACAAAACCTAATTCATTACGAACAGTGTTGATGCCGTGTTTACTGGCTATCGTAGACACGGCTAGGGGCTTATGAGTACGAGAATTCATAAGATCAATATCCGGAGAGCCACGCAGTCACAATATTCCTTTACTATCTATCGTAAACTTTGAATAGTCACGACCTATTGGGCTTTCTTTTAAGGCATCGTACTAATCATTTACGGTTGATTGTAAAAGTTCATCATTAAGATTCATAAAGCTGGTTTCATCAGTACCCTCTTCGATTGTACTAGTATCAGTTAAGTTATCTAGATTAAAATCATCCATTGTTATATTAAACATAAGGTTACATAATTTCAATATAACAATGTCTTTGCAATACGGCAAGTTAAACCCACAATGTAGACTTCGGGATCCATTAGGGGTCAAAGCAATTCGTCAGTCTGTAACTATAACTAATAACCCGAGTACCATTGATCAGAATTAAACACTTCTGGTTCGCTTTCCTAATCTCGGTGCACACGATGTGTTGGTTCCCGGGAACTGCACAACTATCATTTACAATTAGTTTGAATTCTACCGACGATAGCAGAGAGCTCGTTCAAAACATAGGTCGTGCGATTGTTAAGAAAATCACAATTAAAATTAGCGGTAATGAAGTTTTGAGTATTGACGACAGCAATGTATATTTCTGTTACATGGATCTCTGGAGAACAGCTAAAGAACGGGAAAACTTACAGTGCCAAGGTATTTGTAATCAGAACACATTGAGACTGCGTGTAGGTGCTGATAGTGGTGATAATACCGTCGTAGGAGATAAGGCTGTTGCTGATGCATTTGTTAACAATTCTATATTCCGCTAGACTTTGAATTTCTAGATAGTCACATGCCCTTTTATCAAGCATCCATAGGCGATAGGTTAGAATACGAACTCACTTTTAATGAGTTAGTGAGTGAGTGAGTGAGTTAAGATTTACAGTCACATCCATATCGTGACTACAACAATTTAAACATACATACGAAATATGTGTAAGTTTTCTAAAATACCTGTCAGCAAAGGACAGTAAAATAACTAGAGTATCACAGACATATGTAAAACTAGTATGGGACGATAAAACGATATTACGATACATAACAAAACATGATAAAAACGAGCTAGAGATCGCCAGCATTCAAAGGTAGGCCACCATATTAGGGACCATGGGGACATATAATACTTCTGCTTCCTTCACGGCTCCCCAGCAGGATTTACACCATGCATTCAGCCGCAGGCGATTATAGTCAATTGTAGCTATCAATTAAAACTAACAAATATTCTACGATTAAAAATGGGGTAGAAATGATGCTTGACCGTGATTCTCTCATCACAAGGGAATAAAATGGAGGATCCTCACCTTTCAATAAATATTCGTGTGTATATCTGCTATGGCCAATACGACATCGTCGCATAATGACCTCATCAAATCTGGACTGACAACCCAAGTAGGTGTTACCAATTGCAATATTTGGTTTAACTGCATGTAATTTATTAATACCTACTTGGTTGTCCCACTTCTTTTGCATTTGATCTTTGATGTACGATCTAATCAAGGGTTTAATATCACTGTAGGGAATTAAAAGTGGTATCACAGATTTGATGAGTGCTGCTTTTGCAGCAGCATCAGCCATTGTGTTACCAACGATTCAAACATGGCTGGGTAACCAACAGAAAGCGATGTTGTACTGGCCAGTAGCGAGATCATTATGTAATTCGACAATTTCGAGTAAAAGTGGATGTGTACTGGACATATTTTGAATAGCCTGAAGACACGAAAGAGAGTCTGAGAGAAAATAATATGAACTGCTACTTAGATTGAGTGTTAAAATGTTTAAGAGCTGTTAAGATGGCATGTGATTCTGCCGTGAAAATTGAACTATCATGTGACAAACTGAACGATATTGTTCTTGATCCAATGATAGTAGCGCTCGCAACTGCGTCACCATCCTTGGATCCATCTGTAACTATTGATTTGTATGTATCATAATTATTTCTCAGTTGAAGGTATTCTTGTTGATAAATTAGTGGATTAGTTAGTGATTTCTTGAGTTTTGTTAATGTCAGGTCTACCTCTGCATTGTCAATTGCCAAGGAGATGAAGACAGAAGTAAGGAGAAATATTTTCAATGTTTATATTCACCTCAGAAATTGCAGTTCTCAACCTTTTTCCAGGAAGGGGGAATAAGAGAAGAATTCCTCATATAAGGGATGAAAAACGCAATCATATGCAGGATTTGACTGATTTAAAGATAATTTGGTGATAAACTGTAAAGATAATTTCAGACGTCAGAGTTTAAGTGATGCTTCGTTGGCCTCTACATATAAGCTGTTAATGGGAGAAGTTCTGAAGGATCCAAGGCAAAGCCGTAGTCCTTGGTGATGTATAGAATCAAGTATTTTTAGATTGCTTTTGCATGTTCCCCCATAAATAATGGAGCCGTAATCCAGTTTTGAACGGATAAGAGATCTATATAGTTGGAGGAGGGTCTTCTGATCACCTCCCCACTTTGAATTTGAAACGACTTTTAACAAGTCAAGTGCCTTCAGGCATTTAGTTTTAAGGTATTTGATATGGGGTTTAAATGTCAAATGGCTATAAAAATAAGTCCCAGGAATTTGGCTTCCTTTACAATTTTGATAAGTGTGCCATCCAAATATAACACAGGGTCTTGATGTGGCCTATATTTGCGACAAAAATGTATACAATTAGTCTTGGCTTTAGAAAATTTAGAGCCATTTTCCAGTGACCATTTTAGAATTTTATTAAGACATAACTGTAATTGCCTTTCAATTAAATGCATATTTTTACCACGACAAGATATGTTAAAATCATCCACTAAAAGTGATCCATCTACAGAATCACTTAAAACCTTAGACAGGCTATTTATCTTAAAACTAAGAATGTACAGACAAGATACTGCCTTGTGGGACACCCTGGTCCTGATGATAATGATCAGACAGGGTTGAGCCCAAACAGACTTGAAATTGTCTGTCAGTTAAAAATTTGGATATAAATTGAGGTAAACGGCCTCTCAATCCAATAGCATGTAAATCCTTTAAAATCCCGTGTTTCCATGTAGTGTCGTAAGCTTTTTCTAGATCGAAAAATATAGACACTGCATGCTGGTTATTAATGATTGAATTTTTTCACAAATGACTCGAATCTAACTAAATGATCAACAGTACTCCGGTTTTTGAACCACATTGAATATTTGTGATTAAATTATTGGATTCCAAGTACTATGTTAATCTATTGTTGACCATGCGTTCCATGGTTTTGCAAACGCAGCTAGTCAATGAAATGGGTCGGTAGTTTAAGGGATCAGTATGATCACGTCCATGTTTTGGTATGGGAAAAACGATGGCATTGGGCCATGATGAAGGAAATGTACCAGGGGTCCAAATGTCATCGAATATATTCAACAAGGTTCCTAAACAAGGTTCTGGTAGTGTTTCAGGAGCTGATAATGTATAAAGCAGTATCGTGAGCTTGCCAAAGGGCAGTATGGAACTCATGAAGAGAAAATACTTCATTATAATCTTCCCCATTATCTGAATTAAAATTAATAGTATTCTTTTCCTGCTGTTTTTGGTATTTCTGGAATTGAGGAACATAGTTAGATGAGGAAGAATGTTTAGCTAAAGTTTCACCAAGTTTATTAGCAATATCATATTTATCAGTTAACAGATCATTCCCATTTTGAAGATGGTGGATACCAGATTAAGATCCCATACCTTTGATATTTTTAATCATGTTCCATACCTTCGATATCGGCGTACGTGAATTTAGTTTCCAAACGTAAGCTTGCCAAGACATACGTACGTCGTGCCTTGGCATTTATGATTTTGAATTCATTTAAATTATGAACCATAGGATGACAACGGAAATAATTCTCAGCCTTCTTCCGTGCCTTCCGAGCTTGTTTGCAAGTATCATTAAACCATGGTTTACGGATGTGTGGATTTGCAGAGGACTTTGGAATACATTCATCAGCTATATTATGCAGTGCATCAGAGAAACATTTGATAGGGTCAGGAACATCAAGAAACAATTCAGGTTTAAGTTGGTTTGCATACAAAGGCCAGTTAGCCTTTTGGAAATTCCATTTCGATGATAGAGGAACGTCACAGTCTTTAGAATGGTAGGGAAATGGTCACTTCCACGGATGTCGTTGTGGACTGACCACTCAAACTCATCAAGCAAATCTGAATCTGAAATTGTTAAATCAATGGACGAGTATGTCCCAGTACCAGGATGAAGATATGTTTTGGAATTATCGTTGAAAATACATAAATCATTATTTGACAAAAAATCTTCCAGCATCTTTCCTTTAGTGTTGGTATGCGTACAGCCCCTTAAGGGATTATGTCCATTTAAATCACCCAGTATGATGCAGGGCTTTGGGAGTTGGTCATAAAGGGCTTGGTGATCAGTTTGCTGAAGAGAATATGATGGAGGAATATAAAGAGAGCACAAAGTGAAGACAATATATCCTAAGGGACCAAATTGGATCGGTGGCGCGAGGTTGGCCTCCTGCGAGCTACACGGGGCTGGTATAAATATCTTACGCTAACTCTATCCGGAAGTTTTTGTTCTTTGCCTCTCCTCGGTTCTGAAGATTCGGAAGTCACAGATTTCATTTTAATCGCACCGGATGGTTTCTTCCCGATTAATCTTGTTACTTCATTATTCAGGGCTGATACAACAGCTGATAATCGTGTCACCCATTCGGTTGATCTTAATCGTTCCGATTTCATTTCGATCCCATACTTATATCCAAACAAACGTTCGCTAATGTCCGGTTAAATCTTTCAAAGATAGCTTGACTACAGTGGGCCTCTTTTTCACCACGCCTGATTTCGACTCGCGACCAGGATCTACTTGAAATAACTTGGGCCATTTTAGAGGTCCGCGTTTATATATGAGGCTCAGTGCATTAACTACTTCTGTTGAATCTTTCGAGGTTAATGGCTCAGCCTCTCTGTATCGACTAGCCCCATCTACTACGGTTAAAGCGTATTTATACGTTTTGCGTCTTACCTTATCATGGGGAAGAAACAAGAGGTCAGCCTGATGAACTTCATTCGTTGTAAAAATATCAAACTTCTTCCTCGGTATATAACGCGATGCCGATAACTATATTTGCCACATCACTTGTTTCTTTAACCACTCTTTGGCCACATCTTTAGATACCTTAGCCGCAGTGGCTAATTTTTGTAATGCTCCTATACCTTTCCAATATCTTCGTGGGCTATAGTAAATTTTATTCATTTTTAATTAATATTGATGTTTCTTTTAATACGAATCATGACGATCGTTGAATCGCATCATCATTGTGACATAAAAAATTCCATCTGTAGTGGTGGTATAGGTATATAAATCTGGCTCCAGTGGGGTTGCGGCAGAACCATCATTACCTATACTACTCCAAAAGAGGTTAAAAGATGGTACTTGTTGGTGCCCTGTCTGGCGCTCGGCATAAAGGGTCCTAAAACAAGGACTGGTCGGCTCGGAGTCAGTATACTGTGTCAGAGTGGGGTATTCATGTTACACTGCGGCATTGTATCTCAGTGAGCTAGCACTATAAATCACACACACACACACACACACACACACACACACACACACACACGTGCATGCACGTCGCTATATAAGTGCAATAATCTTGGACGCGACGTTAAACCCAATTTCACCTCACCTCACCTCTCGAACGGCTATCAAGAAGTTAACTATACAATGTAAGCAGTCGTGGTCATCCCTGATGTATCATTAAATCACGGAACATGTATGTCCGGACATAGATCATTGTATAGGCAAAAAGATATACTGTCCATACACCAACGTGACCGTTGAAGGCTTTACTGGTTAACTGTTTATAGGTGTGATAGTAACATGTACCGCTCGAATTGCGAATGCCACATACGCCGTCAGTTTAAGGTTGGCCCGTTCGGTTCAGTGCACCTAGCGAGTTATTGAAGGGAAGATACATCGAAAAATATCGCCAATTCATTGCGTGATAAAGATCAATATCATGATTGAAATTGAATGCAGCAGAATGGATTGATCTTATTTTGAGTCAACAATGTTGATTGACGTTTGACATTACTTCCGGTGACCTGCTTTTTATGAAATGCCGCGTACACTGACTGCAGTACGCAGGATTTTCAGAAGATGACTATCGTTGATTCAGGGATCGTTTATACATAGCCGTATCATGTACGTAATCAGATACAAGCTGACGATTATTTGTTTTTTATTGTAACCAAGTCCGAAATGGAGATAAATACCGTCGTCACCGTTATGCGTGATTTTGCGTCACGAACAAAACTTTTTTTGAATTTGACAATTTATTTTGAGTCAAATAAAAAATGGTAATGCATCTATTTATAATTCTCTGATTCTTGCTTTGATACTCTTCCCAAGCATATTGTCTGAAAATTTAACCATTGTGTACAACTAATAAGAGAAAAGGCTACACAAGGTAGCTAGTGTAAAATCTGAATTTTACACTGAGTTTGTTTTCACACGTAATTTATTTCGGTTGATTTCACCAAGACAATTTCCATGAGTGTCAAAGACTCTATGTCATTTGTTTCTGAAACGTATGCAGAGATGTATGTAGATCCTTTCGCAGCTGAGTTTGAAATACACCTGATGTAATTGGCATGCGTGAAACGTGATTTTGTAAAAACAATGTGGCGGCAAGTTCAGTTCTGCGTTCCTGTTTGCGTATTTTCAAAAACATTCTAAACGATTCTATCGATATCGGCGGCATTTCAGAATGATCAATTGTAATTTGACAGAAACCCATGAACTCCTGGTATTTCCGATATTTAGATTTCAAAACGACGTAAATGGCAATTTAGTAACATGTCAAAACATTGTCTAAAATGTCAACGGATGATGTCACAGAACAGAAACAAATTACCACAGCATTGAAAACCGTGAAATGTTGCAGCCATGACATTGTGGATGTCATGTACAAAAACCACAGGATATGGGTTTTGAGGTTCTATCAGTTTATTCCATGGTATTGGAAGAAGACACCCTGTAATAATAATAATAATAACCAAAAATTCTCCATCCATCCAAAAAAGTCGACAGAGTAATCACTAAACTCCAAACAGGAAACACCAACCTAAATAACCACCTAAAAAAAATAAAAAAACACACTACAGGTAACTGCCCACACTGCAAACAACTAGAAACCCCAGAACACGCACTCATCCACTGCACACACTACCTCACACATCGAACCGCATTACAAACCACCCTCAATCTAAACAAGGCTCTCACTCTAGAAGCAATACTAAACCCACAAAATAAACTAGAAAACTTCAAGGCCTTAGGCGTATTCTTAATCAAAACGGAACTAATAACATCTAAAAACATAATAACCTACCAAATCAAAATCACATAAACAAACAAACATCCACCATACCCAGCTCCCTTAGTTCTCCTCCCCAACCCCATCGGCATCTATTCCAAATCTCAAAATTCCAAAATTATATATAAGCAACCCCTAAAGCCCCCTCTTGGTTTGCACAGACCACCTTCGACCCTTTCGGAAACAGACAGACAGACAGACAATAGTTTATTAACGTCTCACTCCTGTACATACATAAAACAGCTTTATACAACTTGACATAGATAAAATGTACAGAACCATTCAATAGAATTATGAGAGACGAATTATCACAGAATTTATACATAAATGATATAAAGATGATATAGTAAAAGGTTATCCATATAAAAGATGTTTTCTACGATTAAGAATTAAAAAGCAGACTTTGGCAAGTATAAAACACACACTGGAGTCACTGAAAATAAAACAAAGTTTGTCGACATCAGGCATATCTAAAACATTATAAGACTTAGCAATACATTCATTAAAAAGAGTTGCCCTGATATCATCATATAATGCGCAGTGAAACAAAACATGGACCTCGTCTTCTACGCTGTCATTACAGTGAAAACATCTTCTATTATTGACAGGTACACCTTCGTATCGACCGGTTTCCACTCGAATAGGAGCCACACCACATCTAAACTTGGCTAGTGCCGATCTATAGTTTTTGGGCATCTTATTTGAAACATAGTATTCTGTCCCATATACTTGTTTGTAACATCGATACATTCTCAATTTATTAAGCCCATTTCGCCCCTCTTCCTTTCTTAACATATCGCTCCAACGGGTAACATATTCATTTTTACACCATTGTTCCACCTGTGTACAAACAGAAAATTTATCAATAAAACCTGTAGCGTTTAATAGATGTCCTAAATCCATATTATTAAACTTCTTTCTTACCCTACCATTCCAATTTTTACAACCATTTACAGCGTATCTATCAGACCAGTTAAACACATGTTTGTTTAACCTACTAGACATATTCTTAAGGCGACACCATTGTCTTGCTACACTTTTCCACTGTCTGACAACAGGCGGTATCCATCCCATGTCCCCATTTATAGCGACGTTAGGGGCGTATTTGCCGAGTCCCAAATAAAATCTAATGGCCCTATGGTGTACAGCATTTATTGCTGACACATCGTAATTACCCCAGATAGCCGCCCCGTAGTCAAGAACAGACCACACCATACTATCGTACAATTTGGAATATGTTTGGAAATGCATACCGCCTATTGTCTTAACTTTGGATATCAACAGACCCAAAGCCCTATTAGCAGACTTCGCTGCTGCACGTGCCATTGCAGTAAAATCTAAGTGGTCTGTGAACAGTAGGCCAAGATAATTATACTTAGCAGCAATGTCTAAAATCATATTTCCGACATTAAAAACATGCGTCGTCTGTATGACAGACGGATTTCTAAAATGGACAATTTTAGACTTTTCCTTATTGATCTCGATCTTATTTGTGCAACACCAAGTATGTAAAACATCTAACAGTAGACTGAGATCAGCTTCATTCTCAGCTAGCAATGCTAAATCATCTGCATATGCTATTGCTGCAATATTAAAATTGTCTACAGTTACACCAATATTAAGACTGTTGAGAGTATGTAATAAATCATTTATGAACAAGTTAAAAAGCAAGGGAGATAACAAACACCCCTGTTTTAAGCCACGGTTTACCGTGAACCAGGAAGTAAAGAAACCATTCACTCGAACACTGCATTTAACAGCCTTGTATAATGATTGCAAGGCAGGCAACATTTTGCCTCCAATACCATGGTGAGAAAGTTTATCCCATAAAATGTTTCTATTAACACAGTCGTAAGCTTTCTTAAAATCTATGAATGCAACAAATGTAGATTTTTTTTTTACTTTTCTGTTTTCTATAATTGCTGTTAGCGTTTGGACGTGATCGATAGTAGATCTTTTTTGTCTGAATCCGTTCTGTGAATCATGGAGTACATCGTTAGCTTCTGCCCACAGTTGTAGTCTTCTGTTAAGGATACTACAATACAGTTTATAAATGGACGTAGTCAGGGTGATACCCCTGTATGAGAGGGGGTCTCTAGGGTCCAGGGTTGAGCACTTTGGAATGGGACTAATTATGCCTTTCGACCATATTTGAGGAATCTTTCCTGTATTAAAACAATTATTAAAAATATAGTGGAGCGTTTTAGCGATAGCATCAGACTTCAGCACCTCGACGGGGATTTCGTCAATACCCGTTGCTTTTCCTGTATGAGCCTTATGGATAGCAGTCTTTACTTCAAATAGACTTATGCTGTCGTTGAATAGAACATGGTTATTGGCGCTCTCACCGTCTCTCCTAGAAGCTAACTTCGTGTCACTGTCTCCATTTAGTAAACCGCTAAAGACATTTTTCCACCTTTCCAACACTATGTCCTTGCCCACACCCACATTCCCATCCTCCATAACTACTGCCATCGGTATTGTCTTGTGCCTCTCCGACCCTACACCTACACGTCCTATCTGTCTCCAGAACTCACTATCACGAGCCGTACATAATTCATCTTGACTGTTCACGGTCTCTTTCACATATGCACGTTTAGCCTGTTGTACACTTTTATCAAACTTCTTACGTAAAGTCACAAAGCAGTGTTTCAGAAATTGTTTATCTGACTTAGTCCTGCATTTACACCATTTCTTTTCGGCTTCACACATCTCGTTCCAAAAAGTCGTCAGTGAATCGGACCACCATGGCTTCTTGCTTCTCCGTCGTTTATTAGAAGTCTTGGAGTTCAGCATATAGGACCTACTTTTCAGCTTACATCTCATTTCTTCTTTAACCAAGCTAATCAAACTGTCTGAGGCTGCGTCGATATCACATTGTGTCACATGTGAGTTCTCCAAGCGCTGGATAATGTCATCTAAAGTCGTCAAACATTCCGGTGATGACATAAAGTCACGTGGTATATCTGACGTACTGTATTTAGTCACTCTGACACCTTTATCACGAATGTCCACATCCTCATGAATGTGTTCAATATCACATGTCCATCGCAACAACGAGTGGTCTAACTTGGTGATTAGATGCCCGTCTACCTTACCGACAATATCTGCATTACACGCTAATACGTCTGATCTAATAACCTCAAAATTCTGAAAATTAGGAAGATATTCATATGGCACAATACAGTAGTCAACCACTGACTGACCTCTAGATGATACATATGTAAAATCATTCAAAACAGCGTTTCTCCCATTGAGAATACAACAATTAGAGTCAATCAAAAAATCTACAAGGCGCCGCCCGTATGCATTGCATGTGAAATCCACCACATTTCTGTCTTGGATATTGTCTATTCCTTCAATAAAATCAGTCTGATCGCCGCATCTACTATTCAGATCTCCACAAATATATAACAGTTTTCCAATTGTTTGATACTCAAGTATTTGCGATAGCAAAGTGTCCAAAAAGTCAGCAACACATATATTTCTGGTGGAATGTTCAGGGGGTAGGTAGCACACACATATGAAATATTTAGTATCACAATAATGCTTATCACACAGTTGCAACCATAAAATCCCTTCATGGTTGTTGTCTACAACGGTTATATTATACATATTATACAAAGACTGTCTAATAAAAAAACCAACACACACATTAAATGGCCTGGCCGGGCCCGTGTGCGAAATACGCATCAGTCGGAAAGCGCACGTTAAATCTCCAAAGTAAGTAAGTAAGTAAGTAAGTAAGTAAGTAAGCGGTCAGTTAGTGCATTCGCTATACTGAATTTACTTTAAAAATAGTCAGATTAGTTTACCGATATAGGTTGATTGATATATATTTTCTAATAGGAATTTGGTGTTAGAAGAAAGCTATGACACGTCCATGGATATTATTTGTTAAAAAGTAACTAAACGATTGTGGACAATAGATAACTCATTAACATGTTCCACATCATGGCTTACGTTACAAATTGAGAACAAATTAAAGGACCATTAACTGACCAACTAACGCGGTTCTATTGCGCTGTGCCTAAAGGGTCTGTACAATGAAACATTTAAAGAAAATATACTCTACAAAAAAAGGAAAGAAACGCAAAAGTGATTATGGACGTATATTTTAATTATCATATCATTTAAATGAACAGATGGTAAACCATTGTTCACAATTTACATACATTATTCTCATTTGCCCAGATTCCATATGGCACACATGGAACAGTAGATTTTCAAGGTAAAGGTCACCTGTGCTCAACATCTTGTCGCGCGTCACGCCGAAGATCCGGGTTCAATTCCCGACATCAGTACAATGTGTAAAGCCCATTTCTGGTGTCCCCCGCCATGATATTGCTGGAATATTGCTAAAAGCGGCGTAAAACATACTCACTCACTCAACATCTTGTATGGCCTCCATTAGAGTCCTAAACTGACTGTCATCATCGTCCCATGGAATCCATCAGATCCCAAATTGTGGATTGGGACAGTTCATCCAAACTGCCTGCAGTCCTGGTGCCACCTGTCGGAGGTGCTGTGGTTGTTGCTGATATGTTCGCGGTCGTTGATCCACTGCAAAACGATTGGGTTTTAACCTGGAGACCTTGACGGCCATGGCAGGTCCTTGGATGTTGTGATTCCCCAAAAAGGCTGTTGTCAGTCTTACCAGGTGAGGTCGGGCGTTGTCTTTTAGGAAATGGCATTCGCTTATTGCATAATGGGAAGGACGTGTGGCAGAAGAATCTCAATCGTGTAACGTTGTGCTGTTAAATTCTCTTGAACTTGCGCAACGTCTGTTCTACGAGTGTATGAGATGGCTGTCCACGTTATCACACTACTACCACCAAATCTGTCACCTTCCTGTATGCTGTTTCGGGCATAAAGTTCCCCGCGACGCCTGCACGACGACGTCTCGAATCCGCACGGCGATGCATAAAACGTGACTCGTCACTTAACCAAACTTGTCTCCATTGCAGTTGTGGCCATACTCTGTGATAATGACACCTTTGACGTCGCAGCCTATGTTGCAGGTCCTTCCAAATGACTACTCGAACTTGTCGTCTGGCGCGAATACCTTAAAACGGCGCGTAAACGGTTCCTCGCTGTCTCGGCTGATATGCTATGCATACCTGGCATTGCCGTAGGTTTACAGAAGTCCGTAAGTAAGTCGCGTAAGTAACGTACCGTTATGAATCCGTCTAAAATCTAGTAGATCTAGTAGTGATACGTGGTCGACCAGATCTGGTATGGTAACGTATTGTCCCGTGTAGTATGTTTATTTGTTTGTTTGTTGTTTAACGCCGAGCTCGCCAATATTCCAGCTATCTGACGGCGGTTTGTAAATAATCAAATCTGGACCAGACAACCCAGTGATTCACATCACGCGCATTGATCCACGCAATACGGATACGATGACCGTGTTGTCTGATAACTGTTCCACAGTCTAGTAATGGTGCTTGGTGCTACGTGGAAAAGCATGGCCGAAGATGATTCGCCTGTTTGGAGTAGGCCGATGGCGTTGTTGCATTGGGCTTCCGTTAGTCGTGGCACGTTTCCGCTGTTCACTTGCTGTAAGATTGTGATGGCATGAATATGAAAATCCAATGTTTCAATAGCCCAACAAAAAATTCATGTCACGTTGGAGAGTCAGGCATCAGGCTGCTACGTGGTTGTGTTTTTCCCATCTTTTCACGCAATTCCAACCCATGAAGAAATTCATTTTTGGTATTAAATTTTTATGGATAACGTCAATACTCTGTCAGATATTTACGTTTTAATTTCTTTTGCGTTTTTTTCTTCCGGACTAGATGTTTAAAAAAAGTATATTATATCCATCTGGATATATAAATATATTACCCCATTTTAACATTTAAAACTTATAATCATAATTTGTCAACTGACTCTGCTTGTTGGCACAATATTCTTAAAGTGGAACGATTATGTAAACTATGCAGTTCTATTTGATACGTGTTTGATTATCTGTGTAGATTTTATTTACATTCCTAAAGCAATTCATGAATGACCAAAATTACCGAGATTAATAATTGTTTACTAGAAGTAAACAGCCATGGTTCGATAAGGAGTGTGAATACCACCGCTGTGAAAGATATAGGCTTCTTAAGGTTTTCCGATCACTAAAAGATTCGTCATCACTTTGTAACTATATTAAGGCAAGAAATACTTATACACATGTTATCCGTGAAAAAAAGAAGTTATATCAAGACAATGTACAGAGTACCATTTTGACTAACTTGGATAACAGTAAAATATTTTGGGCACATTTGAAACGTCTGACTGCTACCACTGTACGTACTAAGCCAAATATAAATATTGAGCAATGGTTTTCACATTTTAAGGGGTTGTTCGATTCAGAAATGGGGGATGAAGATAACACTGTGCCAGATAACAATTTTGATGACTTAACTCAATCTATCTTAGACTCGCCAATTGAACAGCAGGAGGTAATTGAGGCAATTAACAAATTGAAAACAGGCAAAGCTGCCGGCAGTGATAAACTTTTTGCTGAAATGTTCAAATACGCATGCGATGTGTTAGTTCCCTATATTACCTGTCTGTTTAACGTTATGTTTGATTCCGCTTATTTTCCGATTTCCTGGTCGACTGGCCAAATTGTACCATTACACAAGAAAGGGGATACTAATACACCCGATAACTACCGAGGGATTACAGTATTAAGTATTTTTAGCAAGTTATATATTTCTGTTCTAAATAGAAGGTTGCAGGCTTGGTGTGATGCCTATGATAAAGTTGTGGAGTCGCAAGCAGGATTTCGTTGTGGTTATTCCACAATTGATAATATGTTTATTTTACAGTCAGTTATACAGCGTTATCTGGGGAAGAAGCGAGGTAAACTAAATGCTTTATTTGTAGACTTCTCCAAAGCGTTCGACTCTATAAACAGATCAAAACTATGGATAGTTTTGAATAACAGTGGTGTGTCACCTAAAATGTTTAAATGTATACAATCCATATACACGACTGTACGTTCCTTTGTAAAGTTTAACAATAACTTCTCAGATGTATTCGATTGTGACTTGGGTGTCCGTCAAGGCTGTGTACTGAGCCCGTTTTTGTTTTCATTGTTTATCAATGATCTAGCTGTTGAAATTGAGGCTAACTGTGAACCCGGAATCCAGCTCCATCCAGACATAATTCAACTATTCCTGCTACTCTTTGATGATGATGTAATTCTTATATCAGATACTGTATATGGCCTCCAAAACGCATCGATGTACTCGAACACTATTGCCATAATTATTTCCTTAAGGTAAATCTTGATAAGTCGAAAATAGTAGTTTTTAAGAATGGTGGTGTACTTTCTAGATCTGAGAAATGGTATTTCAGTGGTTGTCAGTTGGAATGTGTATCATCGTACAAATATTTGGGAGTTGTATTTTCAAAGAATTTATCATGGTCGAAACATACTTACAATGCTTCATTACAGGCTAAACGGGTATTGTTCTCGGTTCTAAAATCCCTTTCATCACTTAAACCTATTCCACTGAAACTATTTTTTAAAATATTCGATACAAAAATTGCTCCAATTATGTTATATGGGGCTGAAATGTGGAGTTTTGAAAACTGCAAAGAAATAGAAAGTATCCATGTACTTGCTTGTAAACGTCTGCTAGGTGTTAAAACGTCTACTCCCAATCATGTTGTGCGAGGAGAGTGTGGAAGATACCCACTGTACATTTCTGCGTATAAACGCTGTATAAAATATTGGTGTAAACTTATGTCCCTACCAAATTCACGATATCCTAAGAAAAGTTATGATATGTTATTTCAGCTAGCCACACATGGTAAAACTAATTGGGCTACAAAAGTCAAAACTCTTTTATACAGCCTTGGATTTGGATATATATGGGAGAACCAATATGTTATTTGCCCCGAATCATTTATTTCCGAATGTGAAGATCGGTTAAAATGTGCTTACGAACAGGACTGGCATTGGTCTTTAGCAAATAGTTCTAAAATGTTCCATTATACACTTTTCAAAAATTCATTCAATCTAGAGTTGTATTTGTCTGCTATCACTATCAACAAATTCCGTGTTGCACTAGCCCAGTTTCGCTGTAGCTCCCACACTCTCCATATTGAGACTGGTAGATACGTTAATACTCCACGAGAGCAGAGATTGTGCAATAGTTGCAACCAAAGATATGTCGATAATGAATATCATTTTTTATTAATTTGTAACGCTTATGATGAACTTCGTCTTCAGTATCTACCACAGAAGTATTTTGTACATCCTACTCTTGCTAAATTCAATATGCTTATGGCGGTAAACAATGAAAATGTAATTAGAAATGTTGCAACTTTTATATACCATGCTATGAATGTTAGACTCCAAACACTAACCCTATAAATGTTAATGATGGACCGAATATTGTACCATGGGCCGCTGGCCTACACATGTACATGAATAAAGAATTAAATATAGAATCATAATTTGTCAACTGACTCTGCTTGTTGGCACAATATTCTTAAAGTGGAACGATTATGTAAACTATGCAGTTCTATTTGATACGTGTTTGATTATCTGTGTAGATTTTATTTACATTCCTAAAGCAATTCATGAATGACCAAAATTACCAAGATTAATAATTGTTATCATCTAATAAAACAAAAGACAAAAAGCCTCTCAAAATTTATAAAATTGAATGTTCAAACATGTTGCTGTTGTAAAGTTGTTGTAAAGCACCACAGATGGTATTTTTTCCAGAGAAATAAACTCTTCCGTTGCATTGACAGATAGCCGGACAAATATGTTTATTTAAGTTTTGTCCTGTGTGTATACATATTGAATACGACGTCATAAAATACACGGTATCAAAGACACAAAAAAACATGCCATATGGAGTTACGAGATAGTTACACATGATAGTATGAAACGTTCATCTTTAAAAAGACAGTGACTCATCATAACAGAGATTATGTTACAATCAACTGTAAAAAACATAGCTTAATTGAATAGGTCAGTTCGTATTTTCTTCATATACAGGACACAACATTCAGAATAACACGCCTTTCATCTTCGATACAGTTACATGTTTCTTGTTTAACGCCGCACCAGTGATTGATATTGTGAGCAGATTCGGGGTACAATGACACGCTATCGATCAAGTCGACAAGTCTGTCCACCCGAGCCGTTCAGTCGTTTATTACGACCTAGTCCAACTATGAATCCCGACGAGCGCATTCACATATATGTTCTCATAACAACCAGTTTCTAATCTAAGGGTCTACTGAATCTGAATTTTGTAAAAATCCTTCGGCAGCACGGTGATAATGACATCGATGCTTGTTGAAACCGAGTAATTAACCCATCGTTACTTGTCAAAACAGAGATACTGTCGTGACACCAAAAGGGGCAGCGACAGATCGGCCACGGCCTTATGGACCTTTTTATGTACTGGAATAATGTATGATCTAGCTGCTAATATTGCCTTTGTAATGTAAAAACAATGGAGAGTGCATGTCTTTATTGATGTGATTCATACGATCATATATGTACCGGCTATGTTGACCTGTGATTTAATGTATCGTCAGAGCGGATTTTACCACGCTCAATCAGAAACATTCACTTTTACGATTTATTTATTTATGTTTCAACTCTTCGGTTAAATATAGCTCTTGTAGCATGGCTTGTTGCATTTCCTAGGACATTGATGTTGTCCAACACAATGAGTGCCCATGTCGGATATAAACTATCGGGCAAAAGAAACGCCACCAATTAAATAATGGTCGTCAGTTTTCAACAAATTTGCCAAACAGCACGAAAACAGTTGGGAACACAAATCTGGAATGCAACTTACCTATTCCCTGTTAACATGTGCACGTGCTTAACGTGATTTGCGAGAAAAGTGCATTTAATCACTAAAAAATGCAAAATGTGCACAAAGTTACTCGTATGAAATTCTGGTATAAAACATTAGCAGGATTGAACTCATGAAACTCACATGAAACCGTTTAAAACAACGAGCATGCCGAAGAGTGCTCTCCACCGACGAGAGTAGGTGCTGGCTCATCAAGCCTGATGGGCGGGTTCGAATCTACAGACGACGTCGTGAACGGACGGCACGTTGTTGCGTCCAAGAAGTGGAGCCTTATGGAGGTGGTAGTGTCTTGGTCTGGGGTGGCATCTGCTGGGACCAGAAGACAGATATGGCTACCATCGTTGGAAATCTCACTGCACGTCGTTACATTGATGAGGTTTTGCTGCCTGTGGCACTGCCTTTCCTGCATCGACACCCACGGACGCTGTTTCAGCTGGACAACGCAACCCCTCACACAGCTCGAGTCACTTGCGACTTTTTGAACGCCAACAACGTGACCGTACTACTGTGGCCAGCCAGATCACCGGACCTGTCGCCAAAAGAGCACCTCTGAGACCAACTTGGACGCAGGATTCGGAAATGTCAACAACCGCCATTGACGAGGGATGCCTTGCAAGAATAGCGTAGGATCCCTAATCAGGATGTCAGGAGACTCGTGTACACAATTGGAGGGGGTAACATCTGATACTGTGTAGCACGGGACTGTAAGAGTGATCAAATTCAATTCTGTTTGCGTGATCGAATACTGGACAGTGCACCCAGCATGATAAACGTGTCTGCAGAACTTTTAGCACATGTTTTTTTATCTTGTCATTTTCAAATTTCTTTTTGTAAAATTGTTTTTTTATAATAAAACATTAACTGTTACTAAATTATGCGTCTGTTTTGTTTAAGACCAGAACATTGTTTGGTGGCGTTTCTTTTGCCTGTTATTTTATTTCTCATATGACAGAGTTGACATGGATTTCAACTTCTAGCACGGGTATGATGCTAGGAATTGCCTCGCCTTTTACGACTGGGCCTCCCTCATAAATGATGGACTAAAGTTGTATATTTAGTTTTACAGCTAATGACTGGTTGGGGCGAAAGGGGGACTAACGTGTTTAACATTATGTTACACAGCGCCGAACATGTGTGTGTGCATGTGCGTGACCGCTTGTTCTAATCATGAGTGAGTGAGTATTGTTTTACGCCGCTTTTAGCAATATTCCAGCAATATCACGGCGGGGGACACCAGAAATGGGCTTAACACATTGTACCCATGTCGGGAATCGAACCCGGGTCTTCGGCGTGACGAGCGAACGCTTTAACCACTAGGCTACCCAACCGCCCTGTTCTAGTCATGATTAATGCCGGTTTTTATGTGCTAGCCCACTGAGATACCCCAGTCTAAGATGGCTACCCAATTCAGACACATTATACTGACTCCAAGCCGAGCAGTCCTTGTTTTTGTCCCTAAATGTCATTTGTTACGTCATAAGCTATGACACGGTCAGGGGATTGCACAACCACTTATTACCAAAATTAATAGTGATGTGAGCTTGTGTAGAGTCGGGTGCAAGCATGGATGTGTGTCGTATAATGCACGTATAGATGTAATATTTTGTATTGCAGACTATCATTGACCCTCAGCTGTCGGATGAAGCTTGTTAATTTTCCACTCGATTCGCAAAATTGCCCAATGCTGATACAAAGTTGTAAGTATGTTAATGGTTTCATAAGTGAATAAGGTACAGGACAGGTGACTCATGTTTCACCCTTATGTTGGACATTATTTGACAATGTATATGTACAAGTTCAGTCTTGTTGCTGTTCAAATTATCAAATTATAATATGTGTTATTTGTGAAACAATGCGATTTGGAGATCATGAGGATTAATGTTGGACAGTCATATCTGGAACAATATGATCAACGTTGCCGTAATACAATAGCTTTACATTGTAATAATTGGCAATTTAGTTTTGAAGATTAAAAAGTACTTTTCATTTTAATGACTGGTATTTATCAGTGACCACACTGATGGCAAATGAAATACAGTTTGCAACACATACTCTTACTCATACTCTTTTAAAAAGTAAGTGATCATGAAATATTTATGCAATGATCAGTCGTCAGAAGAAAGATAAGCTTTGAAAGATGACTGCCAGAGATAGAAAGGTTTAGGAACCTAAACCTAAGGCCCCGACATACTCGAAACATTGCACATGCACCATGCTATATCCTCCGTGCGCGTGGGTTGGGGATAATGCTGATACTTCAGTGAAAGGTCGTCACATCGCTCTGAGCCATTAGTATTTTGATTATCTTAGGTAACACGTACACGGAGGTACATAATCTTGCCTTAATGCAAGATTTATGATCACAACGCGATGAACGCCTAAATGCTCTTGGTATGCTTCAAATTGGTAGAATTCGACTAGAGATAGCTAATATGCTACGGGTGTCCCAGTCTGTGATTTGCAGACTTTGCAACATCATTTAGCAAATTTGTTAGTGATCGGTCCGCAAAGGGCGCACCTTCACAGCAAAAAAAGTGTAGGTTTCCGTCTTCCGGAAACCTTCCCATTTTGGATCGGCCCGGATACCTTCCAGAAACCTTCCCCCAAAAAATGTCAAATTTTGGGGGTGCATTTTGTTCACTTAAGTGTGAAACACATAAAAAAATTAACTTGAAAATACCAAGCAATTTGAAGGTTGCTGAAGGCATCTGGAAGGTTTCTGGATGCAAATTTTCTTCATGACTTGCTTCTGGTAAAAAATGTTAGCCTGTTGTAATATTCTGGGTTACTTTAATGGTAAATATCCTCCTAAAACATTTTTTGAGAAGACAATTGTTCAATTTCATATATTGTCCTTTTCAAATGTTAATGGTATTTAATGAACAAACATCAGTTCTCGTATAATGATATCCTTAAATTTCATGTCCAGACTTCCAGTTTGTACTGAGAAAAAGAAAAAGTCATTTATAATGTGCTCACTTGGGCCTTTGGTCCTAGTGGGATGATAATAAGACTATTTGTAACGGTACATGTACTTGTTATATCCAAAATACTAACTTCATTGAAATTTGCCTCATCCTAGTTTTATGGTACTACAGTAAGCTCTTCCTCAGTTACTGTGAATTCTTTTATTAAAAGGGATTGAGAGTTAATTTGACACTGGAGTTGTAACCACTACTCATATATGTGTATTCAAATAGTATAACTATGTGCTTAATACTTCACAAATATCTCCAGAAATAGGCATTTTAGTTATAATTGCAGAAATACTTTATGAATGACCCCTTCACTATTGCCTTGATCTTACACTTCAACCCTTCATGAGTTATCACTTTTGAGTATTAATTTGACCTTCAATATCAGTGATAAATATTTCAAAAACATTTCAAAGAGCTATCCAGCACATAAACCAAATATGCAGTCCTTTGGTAGAATTCAACATATCATTGACCAAAATATGGAAGTAATGTAACCAGTATATGTATAAAGGTTACTAAGACTTCTGCAGAAAAGGCAATTTAGGGGAAAATGTAGTATATATTTAGATCACACACGACCTTTTTCCAACTTTGACCCCTGCCCAAAGAAAGAGTTAGACCACAAACAAACTTTTTGTCTGGTTGTGACTTTGACCTTTGACCTATCAGATCTATGTGTCATCAGACGTTTTCAGAGCAAAGGAAACATGTGTTATTTATCTTGAGATGCCCAAGCAATGCATGGTTTCATAAGATAAGTGTGGCTATTAAACTGAGGCAAAATCATGAAACATCCCCATTTACACAGCTGGCAAATGAAACATAAGCAACAATCAAATTATCAATTTCTTTTATTCATATGCCTTTAGTATATCGCACATTAAACAGTGTTCACATGATGGTTCCTGATGCAGTATGCAATTTCATCCTATTCCATAATACTCATAACAGAGTGTGATAACTGTTCGCTTGACAGTACCTACGGATTATGTTCACCAGTTCAGAGAACTTACTTTCTCTCAATCCTCCTTTTCTTTCTATATTGCCATGGATGAACAGGAACCAGGATGAGGGGATACCAGTTGGACTCTATCTCTGCTGCATTGTGTTAGTAGAATTGTGAACTTTCCATTTGGTGTTTGGGTCCACATTTAAAGACAATAAGTCCCATTTATCATTCCTTTCAAGTGTTTACCATATGACTCAAGACAAGAATTTCCTGAATGTCCTGGAAGAATTCCACTCCAGCTTGGCTTTGGTTGGTCTTCTCACATTAGCCAGACCAGCCTTTGTGTGTCCCAGTACCATTTGGCATACAACTTCTTGGTCGGCCTCCATTGAAATAACAGGACCCTCGTCATCGCTGTCTGCAAATCACCTCAGATATCTGAAGGGGTGCAGCCTCTATTTAGGACTCCCTTGTCTGGTCCTTCCAGACTGTCAACCTGGAGTACTCATCCAGGGATCTCAAGCAGGACTTCAGTTTCTGCAGCATTATGTACAAAGATTTTAGCAATCAAAAAGAATTGTTGCCACATGTACTTACAGATAGAAGGCAGCAAAATCACTTAAGTTATCATATGTGAGTCTTGTTATATGCTAAACACTTAAGATAATCACATCTCAAATCTCAACCAGACAAACCAGTGATTAATGTTATGAACTCGGTCCAGACAAACCGATGATAACTATTATGGACAGTATACCACATCATTGTGGTATGATTACATGCGATCAATGAGCCTACTCAATCACTACCTTATCTATTAATTAGGCTTGGAATGCTGGGAATCTTTTTAAGAGATGTCATTTAGTGATTGTTTCAACTCATCAACATGGAAAAATATATATTTACAATCCTTGTCATATAGCCAAACTATTGCTGGATGCAGTGTTAAATAAATGAGTTGGCTTTAACACTGCTTTGAACAGTATTCCAGATATATCACTGCATGTTAGCTTGATGTGGGAAGAAAGCCCTAAGTGATGCAGGTCTTTGATGAATCCCACGAGCATGTGTATAGTGCTGACAAACCTAGCAACATAATTGGGGAGAACCAGGATTTGAACCCATGACTATAGGTTTCTGCTAAGCCCAAGAGATGCAACTCTGCACAGAAAATTGTAGTTCCCTAGATAATAGGACATCCGTGCCCACAGCGATAAGGAACAAATTGAAGACATATTTGCAAAATAACCAAATGAACCAAACAGAATAATTTCAAAATATTTACCACTCACTGTTGCTCTTCTATGGTCTTTCTTTCCATTGATGCTGCACAGATGACTGTCTCTTTTATTCATCCGGACATTCTACAAACATAAGTAGCATTCACATCACAGAAATGTCCAAACTGTACATGTTGTACATTTGATTCGAATGAAAAGACCCCAGTTGTGATTCCGACTTAGAACTGCCCTACTCATAATAATTCATGTAAAACATTCAGAGATGACATTTATCCCCATATTTAACAAATGTCAAAACAATATTTTGACAACAAAGTCAGGGTCAGTCAACACATACATTACATAGGAAATAACTTGTTCGACAATGTAGAGAGATCCTCACCGAGGTGAATATCATTCCATGAATTATTGCCAAATTTTCTTGAAATGCAGATTAATGCAATGCAGTATTTACTTTTATTTCTAGGCTATTTGTTTGGCTTTTCCATGGCACTGTTTTGACAGAGATCTAACCTTGATATGACACTTTGTTCAGAAGTGATATAAATAAGAGAATACTTTATTTTTCCCCGAGAAAATTTGGGTTACATTGTAAAAGCACAGAGAAACAAGTATAAGATTCATGATTTAAGTTAAATACACTTGACACATGAAGATTCCGTGGTAGAATAGGTCTTCAGCAACCCATGCTTGCCGTAAAAGGCCATTATGCTTGTGGTAAAAGGCGACTAACAGGATCGGGTGGTCAGGCTCGCCGACTTGGTTGATGCATGTCATTGATCTCAATCCCGTGGCTCGATGCTCATGATATCAATCACTGGGTTGTCTGCCTATTATCTATTCCTGCCTCAGGTAAGGATGCAGTGATTTATTTAAGTGCACACATATATCACAGATAAACACCTGAAGTCTATGAAAGTTATTTACAAGTTATACACATAAGGACTTAAAGGTGGAGAAAGTATTGATGTCAACTTCTTTATCACGATGATCACAACATTTCGGAGTATGTACTTACTCCTTCATTAGGTAAATATTCACAATTCTGCTCCAAATGCTTAGATCAATGCTCATATTGTCAACCATATTTGCCATATTTATATCATATGCATGTGTATAATACATATTATTTCTAATAATGGCGTAATTGGGACACACAAATATAAAGTAACCCAATACTTTCTGTAACGGGCGACAATGCTTGTCTAAAGAGTTGACTAACGCAATCAGGTGGCGATCAGGCTCTCTGACTTGGTTGATGCATGCCATTGATCTCAATTCAGTGGCTCGATGCCCATGATATCAATCACTGGGTTGTCTGGTCCAGACTTGATTATTTACAGACTGTCGTCATATAGCTGGAATATTGCTGAGTGCGGCGTTAAACAACAAACCAACCTAAATACACTCATACATACACACACAAACACAACACACAAACCATTGCAAACACCAGGGTTAGAAATTGGCACTAGTCATTTTGACATTTTAAAGGTTTTGCTATATGCTATCATTTTAGGACTAGTGGACTGAAAGTGTTAGTTTCTACCGCTGCAAACACTAATCAACTAATGAATTGGGTGGTCAGACTAGGTTGTCATCATACTCTGAGGGCATGGATCTTTGCTGATAATAACAATCACTAGATTGCCTGGTCCATGTTCAATTATTTACAGGCTGCCATCACAGAGCTGGACTATTGTGAGTGTGATGTTTCACATTGCATTGAAATATACCATGATGAATACATGTAGTTTGTATTTATCACAAACAAAAAAATACTCACTCAATACTTTGTATCCTCCCTGAGGATGTCTGTGAACCTCCCCACAAACCCTGAACATGCTGAAACAGAAAACAACTAACTTGTCTTTATCCTTTCAATGTTTCAGTGTGAATTTGTTAAAGATTGATAAGCTGTCATTATTCATTGTAATCCATATCTCACTTTCAGGTGGTTCAGGTGGCAACACATGATTGGAATTGAATGCCACGTTTTGTTTGACATGCACTTTGCCAGATTTATACCCTTGGTAAACTAACTGTAGTGATTGGTGCTTCCACACTCGTACATTGGGTTACATCGGATTGGCCACCCGATGCTGCTCGTATGTTTCCGGGTGTGATCGAGGCACGTGATCAACTTACCCGCCAAATCTGACAGGTGACAATCGACAGATTGAGACAAGACAGCAGACTGAACGGACAGAACCCACAGAAGCTAACACGATCTCGATCTCCCCTTCATCAAGCTTACGCTGTAAGGTAAGCACCTTTCCCTATCACTAGGCTTTCACAACAATGGCGCTGTGAACAGGATTAAGCCTATTTGTGATATTGGTGACAAAAGTAAATATGTCACACGACCATGGGAAAGGACTGATGAATGGGTCACGTGATGTCCTTATATAGAGCAAAACTCGCAGTATGGAGCGTTTTGAGCCTTTTCATTGGCTATTAGAGTAATACCCCAATGCTCTTTAGTTTTTATATTTATCACTTTTCGGCCGTAAAAACATACTCGTAATGTTAAATGCACAGTAATATCAAAGGGTGTTGATGTATCCACTATCCATATGTTTTGATCATGTCAACCGCTGGAAGCTGCATGCTTTTCACCCGGCGTATTACGTGTAAATTTCATGGTGTTGATTGCAGTGTTGCTTGTACCTAGCTGTCAATCACTGTCACTGGGTGCATGGTAACGCTGTAACAACTCCCATGGCTTTGCGTGTTTTGTTTTTAATATAAATTCTGTCAGCATATTTATATATGTGTAGTGTTATCATCATTTATCCACTTATACTTTTATTATATGTATATAAATTATGTATTCACATTAATGCACATTAAATAGTGGGTAAGTATTCTGCAGGTCTTTCCATTAATGCAAGGGTTTGCAGGTATGTTTTCACTGTGCATTATTGTTTATACAAGGTTTTAGGATGACACTGGGGTTATATTTATGTATATTAGGTTTTTCAATTATTTTTACAAGGTGTTAGGTTGACACTTCTGCGCTCACTCACTCTTGATAAGACTGACTGACAGCTGTCAACTGTCACCTAGACCTGGTGTGTTTATTGCATTTGTTTATTATTTATATCCATTTGGTAAGTGTGGTAGCTTTTGCAATTGTTCAGAATATTTATTTATTTGTCATTTTTATGGTCATGTTTATGCCATGCATGAAATGTGATTGTGTTATATTAACATAGGTCAAACGTTAGATGGTGCAAGTATTTCACCCTAGTATGGCCGGGTTTCATTTCAGTTTGAGACACCCGCTGACCGTACAGATTATTTTGGGGTATGCCATCTGCTTTGTTCACTGCTGGTACAGTTCAGTTATCTTGCCTGCAGTGTTGTGTTTTCATCTGTAAGTCTGGGAGTGTTAGGTAAGGGTAGCTAATGCTTAGCAGCTGAGTAGTCGGTCCTCTGGGGGACGATATCGTTCACTTGGTTCTGGTTTGTGAAGCCTGTAAGTCCGGTTGCTGACAATATGCGTCCACTTTTATGCTCTGTCCTTCATACGAACGGCATCATTCTACTGGTCAGCAGTCAGTATATTCGGCAACGTGGAGCATTCTTCACGATCAACTGGCGCTCTATCCTTCTTCAGACGATGGGCTTCGCAGTTGGCTGCCAGTGCCTCACCCTATTAGCAACATGTAGCACAATGTTGTTTGGGTTGGTATCAGTTCTCTACTGGTGGGGGGTAGGGTTGATGGTATATCTTGGGTTTTCTCTGCCGCCATGGTCTCTCTAGCCCAGGTGTAATCCGCCATGCAGGTTGCAACTTCCATTCATCTATCCTTTGACATGTACATGATTTGTCATATCCATAATATTGACATGTTTTTACTTAGGTTAGTTTAATGTTATACAGCTACCATGTAGGTACCGAAAGGTCAGCTTCGTCTTACCTTAGGTTGTAGTACAAGAGCAAGAATACTTTAGGGAAGGCCCGGACACTTTTGTTCCTTTCCCAATTGTATTCGTTCCAAACATGGGGTTTTTATAACTTGTACTTTCTAATTAATTATTTAAGACGGGTTTTTGGATTATTTCAGATAATCCAATCATGCCGCCAGTTTATATCAATCTGTGCATCTGAGGAAGAACTCAGGCTTATTCCGGGAATAGGGATGAAACTGGCCCGGAAGATTCTTCAGCTCAGAGAAACCTTAGCTGTACTGACGGAGGAGGATTTTCGTAATCTCCCCTCTATCAGAAACCCTGAACAGGCTCTAAGCACCATCTCCTTTGCCACTGGTACTCAAACTGCAGGCTCTTGGTCTCCCGGGATGGTGGGGCAACCTGCTTCCAGTCAAGCTGCACCATCCAAAACCAAAACATCTAAATCCGCATTTGGACAATTTACTCCAGCTACGGAAAGTACCTCGAGTAGGTTGTCGCAAGCTAAAATGTTCCATCAAGCAGTTCCTAGCCCTGATGTGGATGCTATCAACTCAAACCTAAAACAACTGGAACAAGCGGAGATCAACTTGCAGGTCAGGCGTAGAGGACTTACTCCACCGAGTCAGAGTGCTCTCTATGACCGGTGGCAGGCGGCCTCTCACGATCTAAGCAGGGAGATGGAGGTTTTCTCTGAGGTTCTTGTCAACCTGGAAGCCAGTAGCCCTAAGGATCCTGGATCCAGCCATCTTGCTAAGGCACCCATGCCTAACCCTCATTCTGAGGTACAGGGTACGGAAGTGTTACGGCGGAGTTCTAGGACAAAGCCCAATACTGAGGAGATTGACCCTCGGGTCCTCCAAGGTGCTGAGGGGAATGTCCACCAGAGACAAGCTCTAACCCCTGGGCATAGGGAACGGAAGAGGACAGGCCAAACTAAATCTATGGCCCCTCAACCAATCCTAAGTAACTCGGCCCAGGGGAATGATACACGTGAAACCCCATCCACCCAACGGGCCACTCCATCCAGGTCTCGTTATCCCAGGCCTGCTCAAGATGACAGTCCGGGAGAGAAGGCATTGCAGTACAGGGGATACCTAGACTCAGAGGAGGAGGATCCACTTCTGCTCAAGCAGAATGGGGGTGTCCCCATTTGGCCTCCAACCTCAAGCAAGCCTGTAGGGCCTAGAGAGGACATAAGGCAGAACGATGGGACAGAACATGGTTTGTCCACATATGCTGAGGGGTACCCTAGGGTTAATCATGCCCAAAGGGATTACCCAGAATATGTGGATACGTATGGCCATTCATTTGGTAGCCGTCAATGTTCCCGTCCTCGTTGGTCCCTGATGTATGAAGAACAAGACCCTAAGGATTATCATTCTGTACGGGATCCTAACCAATGCCGGGTGGATGCTACACATCCTGGGACCCGCCTACAAGCCAAGTGCGGGGAACTCCAGCCACTATGGGATCAATCTGGATTTTATAAAGAAGATCTGGCACATGCCCACAGAGATAGGCAAAGGATGTGTAAAGATAGGACAGAAAGAATCAGGAGGGCTCCTCACCATCAACCAGTCGCCTGGAGAGAGCCATTAGGTAACTCTTCGGATAGCGACTCAGATGAGGTACGTCCACAGCTGATTCAGAGGAGACGTAAAGCAGTTGTTGAAAAACCAACAGCTCCACTACCACGGATGTTATCATATGATGGTAGTGCAAGATGGTCCTCCTTCTATATGAAATTTCAACGCTTCGCCCAATCTCAGGCCTGGAATGAGGAGGAGAAACTTGACAAGCTGTGTTACTGCCTTGCAGGGAAAGCAGCCGACTTCTTCGCCTTATTGCTAGAGAGAGATGAATTCATCTCCTTCCAAGGAATGGTAAAGAAACTCGAAAGGCGGTTTGGGAAACGGTCTCCAGCTGAGACTGCCCAACTGCAGTTTCCGAACCTTCGTCAGGGCTCAGACGAGTCATTGGAAGAATGGGCGGAGCGTGTACTCCAAGTAGCGATGGCTGCCTTTACAGATCTACCTGAGGACTTTGTGGAACAACAAGTGGTGCGGAGATTCTGCCAAGGATGCGCAAACAAAGAAGCTGCCCACTATGTTTCCAACCTGGGACTTAGAACACTGGAAGCAGCTATGGACGCAGTCCAAAAGTACTTCCAGAATACCCAGGCAGTCTATGGTAGACCAGTCATTCGACGTGATGTGAGGCAATCGCACTTGGCCAATGAGTCTGAGGAAGAATACATGGTTGCCAAATGACACCTCGGTCAAATTATACCCCTTCACAGGATAAGCGGCAAACTCCATCACAACCTGTAAGGTCAAATGTGGTGGAACGTTTGACCCGCGTGGAAGCTCGGGTTGAGGAGATGTCAGAAGATATCAAAAAGCTGATGGCTATCGTGAGTCGACGATTTAGAAGCCCCTCATCATCACCAACTAGATCGGGGGAGTGCTTCAAGTGTGGGAAAACAGGTCATTTCCGAAGGGATTGTCCAAACAATTACAATGAAGGTGGATATGGAGAGAAGAAAGTCACGTTCAGTGCTCATGAAAAGCAGGGGAGGGAAAGCAAAGCCAGACAAGACCCAAAGGAGGCTTTAAACACTTCCGGATCGAGCACAGAGGCCTAACCTCGATCCAAACTGAAGAAGGCCACCCCCCTAAACTTCCTTTGTCACCACCCCCTCCATTGTAGCCACCCACTGGACATCACCCATCCTCTCCAACGGCCCACACTCAGCCTACAGCTCTCGGGTCAACCAGTAACTTGGATGACGACAATCTGTCAATTCCAGAAATCAGTTAGGCAATTAATCAGCGGATCCATGTTTCTGGTACCAGTCCAAATCCAAGACCAGCACACAACTGCAGTGGTGGATACGGCGGCTGAGGTTACCATTATTTCGGACACTTCTTGCGATAAACCCTCACAGAAGCCTGAGAAGAAGCAGGACATCAAGTTAAGAACTGCCTCAGGGACTTACATATGTCCTCTTTGTAACGAATCCACTCCAGTTACAACTAGGGTCTAAAACCTATTCGATTCCTGTAGTAGTGGGCCCAATCCAAGATGATGTTCTTCTGGGACTGGACTTTTTAGTTCCCCAAGGGGCACATCTTGACTTGACTCAACAGTTACTACAGATTGGATCGGATACCATTGAAATGACTCTATGACGTTCTCAAGAGGTACCGCAAGTTTCAAGAATCTCGGTTTTGAAGAAAACCCTCATTCAGCCTAACACGGTACAGCAATTTAAATGTCCAGTATCCAAGTAACTCTCAGTTTTCATGATAGAGCCACGCCTAACAAATAATGATCTTCTGATGCCAAGGACTTACCAAACTGGTGGAAGTGTAACCATTGTGTGCCTTTGTTAATGCCAGGCAACTTTACAGGGTAGGATTATTCACCCTGTATGAATGGGTTTCCTTAATCTGACTTGGTCAGGACTGGAACTGAGTCCACCGATCTGGTCTAGATTCCAGGATTCTCATAGAAGCTTCGTCGTCTATTTAAGTTAAGTGAACCAACTCGGTTGCCACCAAACAATCTGGTTGGGGATTTTCTTATTTAAGGCGTATAACTAATCTTAACCATGAGTTACGCGAACTGTCTCGGTTGATAGCACAAAACTGCTGCCCAACCCTGCAGGGATTTTCTCATGTTTTGGTGAGGTCACCTGTTAGATCCTCCCCATTCCCCTGATACCACAAGAGGGGGCAGGTCCAGAAAAGAGGGAGGAATGTAGTGATTGGTGCTTCCACACTCGTACATTGGGTTACATCGGATTGGCCACCCGATGCTGCTTGTATGTTTCCGGGTGTGATCGAGGCACGTGATCAACTTACCCGCCAAATCTGACAGGTGACAATCGACAGATTGAGACAAGACAGCAGACTGAACGGACAGAACCCACAGAAGCTAACACGATCTCGATCTCCCCTTCATCAAGCTTACGCTGTAAGGTAAGCACCTTTCCCTATCACTAGGCTTTCACAACATAACCCTCATCATCAAATCCCAGCGTTATGTTGAGAATAAGGACACGACCCTTAAAAGTCCTTCACATGTAACTCTTATGCAAGCCATAATAGAAAATACCATGTCACAACAAACACTTGATCATAATATCAATAATAACAAAGGGTTTCCAAAAACAATAAAACTAAAAGGCCCTTGACGTTTACAGTAGTAACATGGAGATCAGGAAAATATCCAAATCAATCCATTCCATAAGATCTCTGTATAGAAATCATGGAACATTATGTCTCGAAGCCCTGCTACGTACCTGGCATCCGCATGCTGCTCTTCGGAGTCTTCCTTCCTTCGGCTGTCAATCGAGTTTTCGAAATACTTGACGTCCTCGTAGTGGATGGCTCAGGTGGATTTCGACCGGGATTTCCGTGTTAGAGGTGATTGAGAACAATGTATCGATACACGAGGTAAGCATATCGCAATCAAGCATCACGGTGTACATCGATTACACGAGGTTTGAGTGTTTGTTTACATTTGTGTTCCAAACATACATGGAATTATGGGTAGACTTGCTTGACCCGGAATAACACGAGTTGGTCACGAATGACGAGCGGTCATTTATTACTTGCCCGTTAAGAGATCACCCGTTTAATAAACATACAGCTTTATTACACATTGTGTAATACCAAAACGCGTGCTTATGTACTCTCGGGAACACGTTTCACGAACAAATATTGAAAGCTCTCAACATCCCTTGGCGTATTCAACGACATTGCGTGTGGAGATGATAGATCACTGGGAGGAGCTTATGGACACTCGATGACCCCAGCAACCTTGTTGCTAGGCTGACGTCACATTGCTTTGACTCGCCGATGGATCTTGCAACAAAATTCAACAAATTACGTCATCGGGTATTGTGACGTCATTGTAAACTTTGAGCTGCAAGGCCCCGTTCCACAAGGCGATCGTACTCTAGCGCAACGAGAGTCTTTAGTCTAAGTTAAATTATGTGAGTTGTGATAGCCTTAGCACTACGATAATTTTGTGGGACGAACGCCTGAATTCTAAAGGTGGACCATTGTATGATATTAAATTCATACGTTTCAACTTTTGACGTGTTTGAAGTATTATTCTGTTAAACTCAATTGGATTATGCCATGGATCGTGTAGGTGTCGGCCTATTTACACTCAACAGTATAATTCTAAAAACATTATAAATGACAAGTAATAAATAAAATACTAAACTCGCTCTCGTGTAAAACCAATTTTAATAATAAAAATTGGTATTACACGGGAGCTCGTTTAGTATTCTATATTTCTGCAGCAGTTACGGAAAGAGACGAGGTTGGCCGATTACAGTTCATACAGGCCATATTGGGAGCCGCGGGGATTTCGACAGTGTGTATTAGGAAGTATATCTACGTGGTGTATGGAATATGCGTTTGCCTACCATGCCAGGCAGTGTGACAAGGGATATCCCAGCGGACGTAATATTCCTACAGCAGAAATGTTTCACAACCTCGATTGCAGGGAGCTGAAGACGTGACATATTCAGACAGAGACCATAATACATAGACTGTTATATGGTCTCTGATTCAGGTAAGGAATATGTTAATAATATTGATCACGTATTAAAGTTATTTATCTTCTGTAAGTCACTTATTCTGTTATGTATATATATGTTAGTAAATGTGTGATTTTTGTAGGATAAGCAATCTACCTAACTTATGTTAATCATTGCTAATGTATATGATGTAGAAATATGTTTGCTTACTTATATTCCTTTATCTAGATACTCTAATGTGACTCTTTTTTTTAGTTCATACCGTACTAATCTTACTTTTGCAGGTGTGAAGAATCAAGAACAAATTAAATGACAGGAGTTTTGCAACAGTGAACATTGTGAAGTGGAAGATAAGACATTTGAAAGGTATGGATATTTTCACCCGTTACCTTGATGAAGAATACCATGATGACAACTTTATCACGTTGGGAATTTTGGCGGTGGGGTAGCCTAGTGGTTGAAGTGCTGAAGACCAAGGTTCGATTCTTGTCATGGGTACAATGTGTGAAGTCTATGTCAGGTGTCCCTTGCTGTGGTATTGCTAAAAACAGCGTAAAACCATACCCACTCATGTGGGGATTCCGGGTTGGAATTGGTCCCCATCAACCTATGCTAGTTGTAAGAGAGGTTATACTATAAAGCGAAATAGCACCTCGCCTACTATTGCCTGGTGAAAACAGCACCTTGTTATTTATTTTACCTTGGATCTGAATATGCCCGAATACATGATATTAAACTTGCATGGTCACTTGTAAACACAAATAACTGAGAAATGTTCAAAAAGGTTTACATTAGAAACTAGCATCTACTCGCCGACTCTGATTGCAGATGCAAACTAAACTTATTGTGAAAATGTAATATGCTTTGATTTCTTTGAAGTAAAATAAATGCAATTAAACTTTCAAACACAAATAATTGTTAAATGTTAATCACCTAAAAATAGTTTACATTAGAAATTAGCCTCTGCTCAAATTTACTCATGATTCTGATTGGGAGGTGCAACTAAACTTATCATTGAAAGATCACATGCTTTGAAGTTTTAAGTAGCTTTACTCAGATTAGCTCAATGTCAAGCTGAAACTGAGTCTGGCGAAAATGTCAAGAAACTGGACAACAGGTATACTATATATTTCATATTTATTTTATTAAGTAGGAAATAAATAGTCCCTTAGTCAGGTCCCTAGTTCGTCACCCAAACCCTCTTGGCATTTTTTCAAAATTTCCAAATTTCCAAAATTTTATATAAGCAACCACTAAAACACCCCTACTGGATTGCCAAACAACTTTTCCCCCTTTTCGGAAACACATTAATTGGCTTGGCTGGGCCCGTGTGCGAAATACGCTGCAGTCGGAAAGCGCACGTAAAATCTCCAATATAAGTAAGTAAGTAAGTAAGTAATAAATAGTAATTTTATAGAAATTTCATTTATATATCTTTCAGCCAGAAATCAACATGTCTCTCCAGATAACAGACAACAATTAGTAGCCCTTTTTGCCAAAACAAGGTGCTGTTTTAGCCTCACCCATAAGAGATAACCTAATAGATCAGGTGATCAGGCTCGGTGACCTGGTTCATGGCATCTGACAGTGACCATCTAACTGTGTGGATTGATGTTCACAATATCAATCACTGGATTGTCTAGAATCTTGGGCCTACCTTTAGAATACAGTACCTAACTTTTCAAACCGGTCACAGTACCCTGTGATGTAATTCGTAGTATTCTGTTGCCTGACACACTGGCAAAACAATGCCTTGTGATGTCAGGGGTCATTGGATGTGCATATATGCTCTTTTCAGTGGTCTATCGTCTCCACACGCTACGTTGTTGCATAAGTTTTAATTATTTGTTTACTAAATATTGTTTTAAACATATTTATTTCACAACTTGTGAACTGGATGGGTAAACAAGCAAAAACTTATTTGAATACCGCTCCAGAATTAGAATATGATATGACAAAAGTACAGTCAAGGAATACAATTATATACATGTTCTTATTATAGAAACTACCTTGTCGGCGCTGTCAGGTCGCATTTTTAGTAGTAATAGTGTACTGCAATATACGGCAAGGAATAGTATTATAAATTTAAGATGCTATGTAAAATCACAAAACCTATTGGATAGCTGTATGTAGTCTTGTACTGATTTAAGAATTTCTAAGTTTATTTTTGACGTCCTTTCAGGATTACCTAATAGAATTGAATTTAGATCATATCCCTTAACATAATAGTACATATTCTGTCTTAAATCATTGTAATTTGGGCATATGAGAAAGAAGTGAAGTGCATATTCAGTGTGATGGCCACAGCTACATGCAGGATTATCTTATAAATATTGCCTGCGGATGCGCATTTTATAACTAGTGCTTGTTTATGAAAGCACCTTTATTTTCTATATGCTTTTATTTCATTTTTTACTTATTACAGTGGTTAAAATGACTATAAATATAAATTGAAACTTATAATGTGCAATAAGCGGGTTATAGCTGAAACGACACCTTAGCAAAACGGCACTGACTGGCGATATACTCGCCGAAAGCGAAAACGGCGATTATTACTTGACGAAAATGACACCTTATTTTTTTTTACCTCGGTAAAATAAATGAAATTAAACTTGGATTGATAACTTGCAAAGACCAATAATTGTGAAATGTTAAAACAAGTTTACATTAGAAATTAGCCTATACCCGACTCAATTTATTGTGATAACATGCTTTGAAGTAAAATATATGGAATTAAACACACATTGGCTCATACAAACACAAATACATGTAGTTGTTAAACGTTGAAACAAGTTTACCTTCGAAATTATACCCCTACTCCAATTTACTCACCGACTCTGATTGGCAGACACAGCTCACTTGTTGTGAATGTATTTTTCACTTTAAAGTTTAAAGTACTCAATGTCGAGCTGAAACGGTATTTAAGAATCCTAACAAGAAAACTAACACAGCACACGAAACAACCACTCATACCCACACCGCAACCAAACATTCCCCGACATCTAAACTCCGCATGGGATGGTATCCTCCAGGAAGTACACCCAGCAATCACCACCCACACCCACTACCCACACCACCCCCAAACCTTCACCACCCCCAACCCTCTCACAACATCCACACCTGCACGCAAAACAAACCGCATTATACCTGCCATCACCCAACCTTCCACCACTCAGCCTACAGCCACCAGGGCAACAACAACCACACCCGAGCAGGCAAAACCCGAAAATCCAACCAGCAGCCAAGACACAGACACGCCCAGCACGCACACGCAAACACAACCAGAGACGCTACCAACCCCCATGGAGAGTGAGGAACTAAACAACGATAACTCAGACTATTACGAAGTAGAAACCGATGATGACGTAAACGAAATAACACGCTCAGCACCTAAAAGAACCAAAAAACTACAACGTAAACCCCAAACTCTCCCCAAAAACACGCTAAATAGTGTTACTCTCCTTCTAGCTTACATGCTAAAACAAATAAATCCAGATGCTAGCACTAAAGCCCTGCATAAAGTAGCATTCAAACTCAAACTCACCACCCAAAACTATAAAGACTTCAATACAGGTTACCAACTAATTATCTCAGATATATAAAATAATCCCATAAAACAACCAATCTCCAAACACTAAAAACCCAAATAATGGCAGGACTAAATATTTTTCAGTGGAATGCTGGCGGGCTTAACTCGCACAGCCACGAACTAAAAGCAAAATTTAAACTAAACAAAGGACCGCATGTAGCATGCATCCAAGAAACTAAATTCTCAAATAGATCAAAATTTAACTTAGCCAACTATAACATAGTCAGAACAGATCGTCCTAAAACCAAAACAACTAGAGCATCAGGAGGCTTAGCCATACTAATTAGAGAAGACTTAAACTATGAAGAGATCAAAATAAACACCCCAAACCTAGAAACCAACGGTATTCAAATCACCCTAAACAACAAAAAAATAAACATCATAAATATCTACCACTGGCATCAACAAAAAATCCAAGCAGAGGATCTAAACATACTTCAACAAATAGGCAAAAAGTCAACAATTTTCCTAGGAGACTTTAATGCCCACCACCCCTCCTGGGGCACGGGGGAAAAAATAGACAATCACGGTAAAATAATCTCTGAATGGATAGAGGCCAACGATTTCGTATTACTTAACAATAACCAACCAACCAGATATGATAAAAGCAATAGAGACATGTCGGCTATCGACCTAAGTATATGCACCTCAGACTTAGCCCAAAGCACTCAATGGGAAGTTCACGACGCCCCACTAGGAAGTGACCACTTCCCAATAAACATAACCATAGGAAATACCAACGTCCCCGACAAACCCGAAAACTCAGAACCCAAATTTAACTATAACCAGGCTAACTGGGATAAATTCCAAAATATCTGCAAACAAGCCAATCTAAACGAGATAGAACATAATGACCCAGAAACCTTCTGCAAAAACCTAACAGAATACATAATCACCTCAGCTAAAAATTCAATACCCTTTAGAAAAGCAAACAAATCAGGCAAACCCTCAGTACCCTGGTGGAACGAGGAAATAGAACAAACCAGACAAAAACGTAAAAAAGCCTTCAATAAAGCCAAACGCGACCATAACTACATACCTATAGCCCACAAACTAAACCATGAGGTCCAAAACCTAGTCAAAATAGCCAAAACCAGGGACTGGAAAATTTTTTGCGAGGGATTAAATAACCGCACAGATGCCAGGACGGTCTGGCGCAAAATTCATGCCATTAGAGGCCTAAAAAGACACAAAAAAACTCCTAATATAAATAACTCAACCAACCCCAGCGAAAAAGCAAATAACCTAGCTAAACACTTTTCGACCATCAGCAGTAACAAAAACTTCAGTGATAAATTCCAAACAAAACTCAAAACAGAATCCAAACCTACCAAAGAATTAAACGATAACCTAGAAATAAACCAACCCTTCACAATAGAAGAACTAAACTATGTACTCCAAAACAGGAAAAAGGGAACAGCCCCAGGACTAGACCTAACATCCTACCAAATAATCAAAAAACTCCCTCCCAAGCTACTACAGTCACTACTCAAACTCTATAATCTAATCTACCTAAACGGCCAGGTACCAACCTCTTGGAAACAGGCTCTAGTTATCCCTATCCCTAAACCCGACAAACCTACAAACCAAGCTAACTCTTACAGGCCAATATCTCTGACCTCAAACTTATGTAAAGTAATGGAATCTATGACCAAAAATAGATTACAACACTACCTAACTCTAAACAACACCATAAATACAGACCAAAGCGGGTTCACTCCTGGCCGCTCAACTCTAGACAATCTCGCCCGGTTAGAACAGGAGATCAAAACAGGACAACTCAACAAACAATATACTACAGGCATCTTCTTGGACTTCTCAAAAGCATTCGACATGGTTTGGCACAACGGGCTAATTCAAAAACTTAAAAAAATAGGACTAAAAGGACAAATCGTTAACTACATCCAGGACTTCCTAAATAACCGAAAAATCACAGTGGGTATAGACCAGGTTCTATCGGACCAGTGTCCCCTAGAAAACGGCACTCCCCAGGGCAGCATTCTTAGCCCAACACTCTTTAACATAATGATCAATGACCTCTTCGAGGGCCTATCCCCTAAAATTAAAACATCCAAATTCGCAGATGACGGAGCCCTCTGGATCCGCACAAAAAGTATGTCAACTTCCCAAAATCTACTCCAAAAATCCCTAAATAAAATACAGCAATGGGCAGACAAGTGGGGCTTCTCCCTAAACTCCGAAAAAACTACAGGAATAGTCTTCAAACACCGAAAAATGAAACACACCACCCCAAATCTTAAATTAAACAATAAACCAATTAAGTTCCAAAAACAAACCAAATTCCTAGGGCTAATCTTCGATCAACACCTAACATGGGAGGCCCACGTTAAAAACTTAACAACTAAATGCAGCAAAGATCTAAACGCACTAAGATGCCTCACCGGCTCCAACTGGGGGGCCTCCAAAGATACTCTACTCTCTCTCTACACATCACTAATTAGGTCTAAATTAGATTACGGATGTGCGATCTATGATACGCTTAGCAATAACCTAACCAAAAAACTAGACTCAATCCAATACCAAGCTCTTAAAATAGTCACACGTTCCCAACATGGCACCTCTCTCACTTCACTTCAGGCCTTAACAGGAGAAATGCCACTAAACCTACGTAGGCAACACTTAACCCTTAATTTCTGGGCCTCGTCCCAATCAAACCCTCTCATCCAAAACCTCATAAACGAAAATATCCGCCCTCGTAACCAGGCTCTAACTAGGAAGCACCCTTTACTTACTCCAATATCTCAACGAATTTTCAACTACCTAAACGAAAACCAAATAGATAACCTCCAACAAAACTGCAAACCATCAAATATATTTACCCCAAAACTAAAAATCCCCCAAATAGACACATCTCTGGCAAACTCAATAAACAAACAAACCGATCCAAACATAGCTAAATCCACCACACTAGCTTACATACACGAAAACTGGCCAAATTGGTGCCACATCTACACAGACGGATCTTCCGATCCGATCACAAATCGCACTGGTTTTGGAGTCCACATAGCACAACCAAATAGGAACACTCAATCTTATCGACTCCCAAACAACCAATCCATCTTCACTGCAGAGTTAATGGGCATAGCATCCGCCCTCCATAACCAACATGCTAAAAAACATAAAAAAATCCTAATACTCACAGACTCACTAAGTGGACTACAGGCCCTCCAAAATAAAAACACCAAAAACCGCCCTAAACTCATTAACCAAATACTCAAAAGCGCAAATAACTTAACAGAGGCAGGCAAACAAATAGCATTTATCTGGATCCCAGCCCACGTAGGAATATATGGAAACGAAAACGCCGATCAAGCCGCCAAAAAATCCCTCAAAATTCCTGAAATAAGCCTTAATCTACCAATGTCTAAAGCAGAGATCAAAAGCATTAACAAACGTAAAATCACCCAAAGATGGCATAAGACATACCTAAAAACAAACACACAGATAATCAAAATCCTCAAAAAACCTCTAACCAAACCTAAAATCCTCCATCCATCCAAGAAAATTGATAGAATAATCACCAAACTCCAAACAGGTCACACTAAACTAAACAGTCAACTCCTAAAAATGAAAAAGCACGCAACCGGAAAATGCCCACACTGCCCACACCTGG
This sequence comes from Haliotis cracherodii, assembly GCF_022045235.1. Lineage (NCBI taxonomy): Eukaryota > Metazoa > Mollusca > Gastropoda > Lepetellida > Haliotidae > Haliotis > Haliotis cracherodii. The sequence continues at coordinate 43,512,898 of NW_027266341.1, read as the reverse complement.
AAACAATAGAACATGCACTCTTACACTGCACGCACTACCAAACCCACCGAGCAACACTCCAAACAAATCTAAAAGTAGATAAAGCCATAACCCTAGAATCAATCCTAAATCCACATAACAATATAGAAAAATTTAAAGCACTAGGCGTATACTTAACTAAAACCAATCTAATGATCCGCATCTAAAAACACTCAACCACGCCACATAGACAAACAAACACACACCAACACACTCCCTTGGTACACTACCACACCCCTAGGCATGCATTCCAAATTTCAAAATCTCCAAAACTTATATAAGCAACCACTAAAACCCCCCTCTGGTTGCAACACCTTTATTTTCCCTTCAAAACCACGCTAAATGGCCCGACCGGGCCCGTGTGCGAAATACGCTCCAGTCGGAAAGCGCACGTTAAATCTCCAAACGTAAGTAAGTAAGTAAGTAAGTAATGCTGTTAGATCACAATTTTTCACAATGGCCTTTCGATGTGTCATTTGAACATGTTGAAAGGTTTTACAAGAGATATTTGTCAGTAATAACTGATGCTATTTCTGCCCTTACATTACAACAAATAAATCAGCCAATATGGAACTATTTTATTGATATGTGGCAACAAACATACTTCAGGCTGTACAGTTTACAAATGGGTTAATATCTATGTCATCTTGTTCCTCCTTATGTCTGGGCAGTTGCTCGCTACAATTTCGGAACTTCTTTACAGTTACAGACAGAAAATACCAGAACCGTTAACTACTACAAATCAAATACTGTATGGGTTTCACTGAAAGTGTCGCCACAACTGAAAATCTTCAAACACCTGTATTTGGCTATAGCTTTGACTATTTTTTTCTGTTCCTGCCTATTATCTATTCCTGCCTCAGGTAAGGATGCAGTGATTTATTTAAGTGCACACATATATCACAGATAAACACCTGAAGTCTATGAAAGTTATTTACAAGTTATACACATAAGAACTTAAAGGTGGAGAATGTATTGATGTCAACTTCTTTATTATGATGATCACAACATTTTGGAGTATGTACTTACTCCTTCATTAGGTGAATATTCACATTTCTGCTCCAAATGCTTAGATCAATGCTCATATTGTCAACCATATTTGCCATTTTTATATCATATTCATGTGTATAATACATTTTATTTCTAATAATGGCGTAATTGGGACACACAAATATAAAGTAACCCAATACTTTCCGTAATGGGCGACAATGCTTGTCTAAAGAGTTGACTAACGCCATCAGGTGGCGATCAGGCTCGGTGACTTGGTTGATGCATGTCATTGATCCCAATTGTGTGGGTCGATGCTCATGATATCAATCACTGGACTGTCTGGTCCAGACTCGATTATTTACATATAGCCGGAATATTGCTTGAGTGCGGCATAAAACTACAAACCAAATCATAAGTGCGGGATGAGTGATTTGAAATTAGCAAGTTTTATGGGACCTTCAATCACTACAACCTGATCTGAGTCTTGAAAAGATATGACTTTGATTCAGTGAAAATTGGAATCATGATAGTTTCAACTGTAGATACAGTTAATCTGTTTTTTGTACAGTTTCTGTTTATTCAATGTACATGTTGTTCAAATAAGCTTTGCCTCTTCACCAGTCCTATTCCTCTTTTGGAATAAAAAGTGTCTAATAATTCAAACACCTTCACTACTAATCATCCTAGTGAACACAACAAAGAAAAACACATAAAAAAACGTCATTATTATTATTTTGATCTCTGATACATTAGAAAAAAACTGTTATCCAGCAAGATACATTTAATTGGTCCCAAGAAGCATGTTACATAGTAAACTGACTCGATAAGTTGAATAGCAGTCAGCGTGGTTGTAAAGGCACAACTGACTAAGCCGTCACTACTCAATTAAGTAATTAACAGACAATTGCAAGTACTAATACCCACCCGACACTAATTGCCCTGTTAATCCCTAGTCCACAATGAGTTGACATTGAGTTCATTTTGCTAATTAGCTGTTTTTAGAGTAGCAAGGTAATGAACATCAAAGGTGGGGCAGGCTTTGATCATGTGTTCTGTAGAAGAGATGATGTCACTTGTTTTATATGTCTTTAGGATTAGCTACATCCCTTGATGCTACCAAGGCAGCCCTTGAGATTATCAGACAGTTTGGCTAGACACAAACTGATGTCTCCCTTGTAGCACACTATGTGTCAGACAAGGACTTTGACCACTCTGTGCAGATGCATATCAATGCATAAAGAACATTTGGTAGATGATTCAACAATGCCACACAAGCTGGGTTTCACTGTATTTAGAAACAGACGATGGATCCAAAACTTTATACCAGTAATTATGATTAATTTAAACTTTGCCAGGCCAATATTTGGCAGATTTGCATGTTATTGTTAATCTTCATTAAGTAAATTTTCAAAAAAGATAGGATAAATGATGAAATATGATAATGAGTCATGAATATTTGAATTCAGATCAGAACAAACAGGGAGGGTCACCCCAAAATGTGAGAGTCTCTAGGGGAGGCTTTTGACAAAATGGACAATAAAATATATAGTGCTTTGCATTTTCTTTCAGGGAGGGTTGTGTCAAAAATGAATGAGAACATACCGGTAATACATGACCAGCCCCTATAATGTAATATACATAGTTTTTAGTTGATGGTTCAGGTTGTACTTTTCAGTTGAATTTCTTATCACTGTCTATGATGGACTACCAATAAACTGTAGATATTAAATATCCATAATAACTAAGATAAATGCTTCTACAGTCTCATCCTAATTTGTCATAATTTGAATTTCAATATAGCTTCCATTAATGAATTAATGAATTTGGTGAGAATATCTATTGTCTGAATTCCTAATATACTTTCTTTTGTATTTGGTGTGCAAGGGTAGCCTAGTGGGTGAAACAGTCTTTGAAACCCGGGTTCAGTTCACCACATGGGTACAATGTGTGAAGCCCATAGCTGGAATATTGCTAACAAGCTGCATGAAACTATACCAACTCACTCACTCATTATGTTGTATTTTGAGATCACTTACATGACATGTGTTTTGATAATTATGAATAGTTGCATTGATGTATTTATGTATAAGAACCTATGTAACTTAGTTTTGCATTGTCTTGTTTACCCTTCCTTACATTTTGATGTAATGCAAACATTCAAGCAAAATTCAGGTGAACCTTGTGGTATTGTTTTAGAAGACCGGATACATTTTTGTATTTTCTGTTTGCAATGGCTTATTTACATGTTCAAAGATTGGTTAAATATCAGTTGCAAGATATATTGTCAATACCTCACTGTTCGAGAAAACAACTTTAAACATTTGTAAATATGTGTGTGTTTTTGACTTTTGACTAACAAGTTTCTAAAGATGTTATGAAATGTTTCAGGTACCTGGATTTCACAATCTGACACCAGCTACATTTAAGAAGATCTTGCTCACACAATTCAGACAAGGGACTCGCCGGATAATGAACAGTACTCCTGATAACAACCAACAGATTCACCTCAGAAAGTGATGATTCTGAATGAATAATGCCACATCAGTGTTACTGTAGGTGGTTTTATTATGACACTAATTGAAGTCTGAATGAATTTATGCCAAAGCACTGTGACTATGTCCAGGTTGTGTACACCGATGCTGACTATACAAATCTGAATGACTTTTGTGGTTTACTGCAGAAACATAATTGACTTTAGATATTCTACTTCAATAAAATTCTTCTGAGATTTGACTTATTTGTTTATTTAGAAAATGGCATTAAAGCGTCTGTTCTGTAAGGCCTTGCAAACACCACTGGTTACTTTATGCTAGTTCTTCTTCTTGCTTGATCAAATTTCAATTTGTGATGTGTACCAATGAAATGTCATATGATCAATAAATAATATTTTTTCCAAAAACGTGATTTGTTTTGCTTCATTAGCATAAAGAAATATAATACTGATCAGCCATAACATAGGGGCTGAACAAATATAAAATGTACTAATGCTCTGAATGTTTTCCTACTATAAATACAGCTCACATAACAAAAGTTGTAGTTCCACCTTAGTAGGCAAATGACATTGATATTTTTTCTGTACTTTATTTAGGTGTTTTCTATGGATGCCATTAGACTGATGCACCAATTTGGGACAATTGTATTCTGTTTTATATTCCCATGAAACTACACTGTCCCGATATAACAAGTACTGATACCGTTCCAAACTAATCTTTTAATCTCACCAGGGCCAAATGCCAAAGCACATAGCCAATGACTTTCTATTTTTTTCTGAGTGAGAATGCTGTTTTGCCACTTTTAGCAATATTGCAACAATATCATGGTGGGGGACACCAGCAATAAGCTTCACACATTGGACCCATGTCGCGAAACAACTTGTGAACAATGCATGCCCACATATCTCAGTTTGAGGAGGATATTTACAACTTAAATAACACAGAATATTACAACAGGTACCTGTAATGCACAGGCTAACATTATTTACCAGAAGCAAGTCATGAAGAAAATTTGCATCCGGATACCTTCCGGAAACCTTCCAGATGCCTTCAACAACCTTCAAATTGCTTGGTATTTTCAAGTTAATTTTTTATGTGTTTCACACTTAAGTGAACAAAATGCACCCCCAAATATTGACATTTTTTTTGGAAGGTTTCCGGAGGGTATCCGGGCCGGATCCAAAATGGGAAGGTTTCCGGAAGACGGAAACCTACACTTTTTTTGCTGTGCTTGTGAACAACACAAGACCAGTATAGATTAATCAGACACTAGAAATTAGAAATCGAGCCCAAACATCCAATGAACCGGCGTTCACTTGTGCCAGACCGGAGTTTACGTTACTAACCAGACGATTAGGAACCGTCTGCACGCTCGGCGACCACGTGTTGTACCATCGTTAACAATTCGGCGCTTTTTTCCAGAAGCCAATGGTGTTTAGAGCGTTTAAACTGGGGGAATCGACTTCCTGGTTAGGCATGGCCGTGTATGGAAGCGTCATCACGAACATCAACGTAATCCAACATGGCAGATTTGAGGGTGGCCTGTAATGATATGCGACAGAACCAGTACCTAGATGGAAGGGTAACTGGACGGTACAAACTATACAACATACTGGCGCAAATACTTTCACGTGGTCCACGTTCTGTATTTCAATACGATAGCACTCTTGCCCACCGTGCACAATATCGTAACTGACTAACCCCACCAAAACATCACCAGAATGCAATGGCCAGTCACGAGTCCTGACCTTTCCCACAGAGAGAACGTCTGGTACATGATCGGGAGACGTGTAAACTAAAGTAACATGCCACCAGCTACCTTAGCCGAAATAAATGAGGTGAGGTGAAATGGGGTTTATCGTCGCGTCTAAGATTATTGCACTTATATAGCGACGTGCATGTACGTGTGTGTATTTGTGTGGCTGCTTGTACTACTCCGGACTGTTGCCTATTTATAGTGCTAGCTCACTGAGATACCATGCCGCAGTTTAACATGAACACCCCACTCAGACACAGTGTACTGACTCCAAGCCGACCAATCTTTGTTTTAGCCCCTTAATGCCGAGCGCCAGACAGGGTAACAACAAGTACCAACTTTTAACGTCTTTTGGTATGACGCGGGCGGACGCTCTACCACCAGACCACGGAGGCGGTTAGCCGAACTAGGCCAGGGGATGCAAGAGTAGTTGACAACACTCACTCAAATTGTCATTTGGAGATTGATTCAGACCATGCTGCTCCACATAAATGAATATTTGACCAATCGTAGGGGCATGACCTATTATTGATCAAGTCATCTCCAACGTTCGGTGCCGTTGACTGTAATGTCACACCATATTGCTACGCATGTCTGGGTTTGTTGTTTAACGCCGCACTCAGCAATGGTACAGTTATGTGTTGGCGGCCTGTAAATAATCGAGTCTGGACAAGACAATGCAGAGGTTTATATCATGAGCATCGATCCGCGCCATTTGGACATGATGACATGCATCAACGAAGTCAGTGAGCCTGACAATCCAATCTTGTTAGTTGCCTATTATGAAAAGCATTAGTCTGCCTCCCAGACCCAAGAGAAAAATATTAACAAGGAGTCCATCTCCTTGGCAAGTCTATATTGCCTCAGCTCTTAGCTTGGGTCTGTCCAAATCTGCAGAGCTCACACGCGAGTGAGTGAGTGAGTTAATATTTTAAGTCACATCGGCAGTATTTCAGCCATATCGTGACTTGGAATATAAGTTATTACATATATAAAAAAAACTGTCGTCAAAGGACAGTACAACATCTAGCAATATATCACATATTATAACTTTAAAACTAGTTTTAGAACAATAAAATGGTTGGATTATGACAGACGACACATTATAAAAACAGGCTATTGATCACCAACAACTAAAGTTAGGCCACCATACCAGGGACCATGGGGACTTGCAGTACGTTTGCTACCTGCATGGACCCCGGTAGGATTTACACCATCCCTTCAGTTACTGGAGATTATGGAGAAATGTAGCCAAAATTAAAACAAACAATTATTCTACGATTAAAAACCTGGTTTATATAAAATACTTTGAATGAAGTGGGCTTACGCACCCTCTCTGGGGGACAATAATTTTACGCTACTTCAACCCCCATTAAGGGTACAACCACTAACGATCTCAGTTCATTATTATATACTACCAATTTATAAAATACATGTGTATATAACTTTCTACATCAAAATTTATTAATCAATTCAATTTCTTTTAAAAAAACAATAATTAAATGAGAGTTCATGTTAAAAAGATCCTTGAGTGATGATACTTTGAAATATTGATCCCTTGTGATGGCAAAATCAATACAGTCAAGCAGGACATGCTTGCCCGTTATTCTCTCGTCACAAGGGATACAAAACGGAGGATCCTCACCTTTCAGTAACTACTCGTGGGTGTATCAGGAATGGCCAATACGACATCGTCTTAGAATGACCTCTTCAAATTTGGACTGACAGCCCAGGTAGGTGTAACCTACAGTTGGTTTAATTTCATGTAACTTATTGATACCTACTTGGGTGTCCCACTTCATTTGTATTAGATCTCTGATGTAATATCTAATAGCAGGCTTATAATCACTATATTGTATTAGAAGTGATGTCACAGATTTGTTGAGTGCTGCCTTTGCAGCAGCATCGGCCATTGTGTTACCAATAATACCAACATGGCTTGGTAACCAACAAAAGACGATGTTATATTGGCCAGTAGCAAGATCATTATGTAATTCTATTATTTCAAGTAAAAGTGGATGATCACAGGAAATATTCTTAATGCCCTGAAGACAGGAAAGGGAATCAGAAAATATGATGAACTGTTTATGTTTAGATTGTGAATGTATATATTGGAGAGCTGTTAAAATTGCCTTAGATTCTGCAGTAAAAATTGAACTGACCTCTGGTATTCTTGATGATATGATGTTGGATCCAATGACAGTGGCACTAGCAACTGCACCACCGTCTTTGGATCCATCTGTGAAAATAGATTTGTAAGTGTTATAGGTGCCTCTTGGTTCATTATAATTTTGTTGATAAAATAATTGATTTGTATCTGATTTCTTTAGGTTGGTTAACGTCAGATCGACCTGTGGCTTTATAAACTGCCACGGAGGAGAAGACAAAATCTGAGTAGGAGATATAACTGTAAGGTTAATGTTAGTATCAGAAATGGCAGGTTTAGTAGTATAGGTAATGATGGTTCTGGACCACTTCCACTGGAGCTGGATTTATTTACCTATACTGCTACTACAGGTGGCATTTTTTATGCCAAAATGACTATGCGATTCAACGATAGTCATGAGTTGTATTAAACGAAACATCAATATTAATTGATAATGAATAAAATTTACTATAGCTCACAAGGATTATTGGAAAGGTATAGGAGCAATAAAAAAATTAGCCACCGCGGCTAAGGTATCTACAGATGTGGCCAAGGATTGGTTAAAGAAACAAGTGTTGTGGCAAATATATTTACCGGCACCGCGTTATATACCGATGAAGAAGCTTGATATTTTTACAACGAATGAAGTTCATCAGGCTGACCTCTTGTTTCTTCCCCACGATAAGGTAAAACGCAAAACGTATAAATACGCTTTAACAGTAGTGGATGTGGCAAGTCGATACAAAGAGGCAGAGCCATTAACCTCGAAAGATTCAACAGAAGTAGCTAATGCACTGAGTCGCATACTGTAAACAGGGATTTTTTTGCGACCGTTTTATTATTGCGAGTTTTGCGAACGAGACTCAATCGCAAAAATTAAAAACGCAAAAATAAGTATAAATAATAGATACATATTTTATTCATTGCAACACGTCATCAAATGTTGAAATCATCAACCAGAACCACAAGTTACTCAATAAGTTAAAAACACAAATGAATGCAGAATGGTCACACAATACATCACAAATGACAGTGTAAACAGACCAATTAGTGTCACTGTTGCCTCACAGTAATCCTGCCTTCTTCCAACCTCGCTTGATTGCGTCAGTGTCCTTTGCAATTTTGTCCACACAGGAAACAAGCCATCTTGCGTGAATCGGTTTCATGACACTGGTCAACTTTCCGGCCAACTCAGATAAACTAGCTTCGGAGAGAAGCTGTCTATTGTTTGGTAATCGAGGTGTCATCTCAAAACGGCAACTCGCAAAAATATCTCGTCGCAGTATTGTCTTTGGTGTGGTATTCGCAATATTTTAACGGCGCAGAAATTAAGCTGTTTACAGTATATAAACGCGGACCACTAAAATGGCCCGAGCTATTTCAAGTAGATCCCGGTCGCGAGTTTATGGGATCGATAACAAAACTGTTAACAAAGCACGATGTCAAAATCGTCCGTGGTGAAAGAGAGGCCCACCGCAGTCAAGCTATCGTCGAAAGATTTAACAGGACATTAGCGGAACGTTTGTTTGGCTATCAGTATGGGATCGAAATGAAATCTGAGCGATTGAGATCAACCGAATTGGTGACACGATTATCAGCCGTTGTATCAGCGCTGAATAATGAAGTAACAAGATTATTAGGGAAGAAACCATCCGATGCGATTAAAATGAAATCCGTGACTTCCAAATCTGCAGCACCGAGGAGAGGCAAAGAACGAAAACTTCCGGATAGAGTAAGGGTAAGATATTTATACCAGCCCGGTGAACTCGAAGGAGGCCTACGTTGTGCAACCGATCCCATATGGTCCCTTAAGATGTATAACATTAGTTGATTGGTTACGAAAGAAGGAGAGCCTATTCTTTATTATCTTCAAGATGGACCGGGTAGGGCATTTGTACGAGAAGAGTTGTTCATAGTTCCCGACGGTACGGTATTACCACCATAACCATAAGCATAGGTAGTTACACCATCATTATCAATCCATCTCTTTGTATCTAAGGGGGATAATGATGTCTTGTTCATTCTTAATCCATATATCCTATGATCGTTACTTCTTAAAGAGTTCATCTCGTGTTTGAACATTCTACCGTTGAATAATGATTCTTTATACTGTTCGTGTTTGATATGCTTTTTTACAACATACTTCTTAACACCCTTGCCTTTTCTTATCTCCCCATTATCGGACTTCTTTATAGAATACATCTTAGGTCTTAATCCTACATACTCCGCTATAGGAGTCCCAGCACATTCATCCTTCCTCTTACCTAACACCTTTTTATTTACTACGCTGTGCAGTGGATTATCTTTAGGGTAATCGCTCGTGTCGTACATATCTATTTTTTCTGCCATATCTTTATACACATCCTCGGTTTGTATTTCCATCAACAAAGAATCTGTGTCGGTATATAACACCTCGCATCTATCACCGTATTGCTTCTTAAGTTCGTTGTAATAAAAGTCATAGGTTAAGTGTTTTGACAAGTCGAGAATACTCATACCGACGTACACCGGTCTGTTGAATTTTATTTTACTCTTCTGCATATGCAACGCGGCTAAGTCGTTATCGAATATCTTGCTTCTGTTAAAAGCCGGACTGGCTATAAGTTTCCTGAGTCTTTCTTCCTCATTAGATATGACTAATTTAACATCAACAAGCTTCCTTAGATTCTCCATAGTTTTACCAAATACCGAGTTATTCATGAGCTTATAAAGGTTCTTTTCGAAATCGCTGGTAGCTATCTTTCTTAAATCTGTGTTCAACCTTATATGCGGCTCCATCCAAGGGCTTTGATCAAACTTTAGAACTCTGTGTATTTTCTTAAGTTTCATACCTAACGATAGATACAACTGGAGATTTCTGTAGTGAACTATATATTTTGTCTTATCCATCAATTTGGTACGAGTTTTTCTACGTTAGCTAACCTTGTATTACCCATCAAGGAGCGTTGATATTCCGACATCCAATCTTTATTAACCATTAATCTTTCGGGAGCTAGCGGATAACTGTTATGATCTTTATGTAACGAACTTGGATATTCAAAGTCAACTTCTAGTATGTACCCTTTATTCGCATCATTATTATGGATATTATGGATATCATTCACATTGATATTATCGATATCATCGACCCACTCAAAACCACCCGTGGGTAAAGGTTGACTCATAGCCCATCCGTACAAATTGTTAGCGTTGGGATATAATGTGTGCGTGTCGGGTTTACTCGGATCGTATCCTTCCACTAATTTATTATTAGCCTTAGAATACCTTTTCGCTGCCATCGATATACCACATCTTAATCCTTTCTCAATAAACAAGTGCATATCGTAATCTGTGAGTAGTTTTAGTTCTACGCCGGTCTTCTTCAACAATGCATCCCACGATAGTCCGGGACTGGAATAGTACCATGCCGGATCCAAGCCGTATTGTTTTAAACATGTCTTTCTAAATATCTCGAATATATCGGCGAGTAACAGTACATCGGTTTTTAAGTACAGATCGTGATAATCACCTAAATTCTTACAACCTAATTTATCCCAGACCGTCAGAGCGTGTTCATAATCGGCATCTGTTATTTTAGATTCTGTTAAGTTACTATAGAATGATTCGAGGGGTGGTAATTCAGTTTCTTCGAATCTAGACCAATCATCCATATATTCGTAAGGATATACACCTTTTCTCAGCAACAAATGACGAGTTATCTTATCTGTATATTGATTTGTTATCGCGAAGTCATTGGGATTGTTCGCATTAGCTAAATTGTCCAGGGAAGATAACAGAAACTGTACGGAGTCTATGAATCTAAGCCCATTACTTTGCTTTATTCTAGATTTCCCATCCATGTCCCTATAATGTATAGGTTTAGTCAACGAGAATGATATGTATTTTTCCATATTGTTAGGAATGCACGTTAAACCGCCGTCGGTGTTTGAGATAGCTTGCATAATGAGATGTGAATCGTATCCCCTAAGGTTGTGAAACAACGGGGATGGGTATTGTTTGAGAATTCATTTTTAGTTTCAAGTTACACTCGTTATGAGCGGCCCCCCGATAATTACCAGTGACGTGGCAATGATCTCTTACAGAATCCCCATCCAGGGGTTTATTACAAACATGACAACTCGTTGACTTCTTATGGGCCCTCCAATCATCCCTCGTCATACGCATGGGTTTCTTACACGATAATTTTTCCCTGATTATTCTCTCTTCGTTTTGTAGATATTCTAGGAACTTTCCCGCTGCATCGGGACCTCTGTAAATCACGGGAGTGTTTGTTTTCCCATCATACCTTACAACTACATATCCAAACCCACAAGGAATATGTTCTTGAGTTTTGTACGTAAAACTACTATCTTGATTGCTATGGTTGGTATTTTCTATGGGTTTGATAAGCGCTTCAAAGTCGGCGTAAATTACGTACGGTACTGGCATTTGATTACAATAATGTTCAAATTTTAATATATTTTTCCCCTCTTTAGGCATATCGATCCTGATAGCGGTCTGTCCAACACCTCTACAGTCTTCTTTATGCTCTTCTAATAGATCTTGTCTGCTGTACCCATGTAGGCATCTTTCGCAGAAATATTTCTTTCTAGCATGTTTTGTTTGATCGTATAATAGCCTGTTTAAACTCTTTATCCACGTATAATGATATTTTCCATCTTTTTCGATCAGAAATGAATTGATTCTAGGAATATGTTCCGGAGCGGAGCTTATCCTGTGTACAAAAATTTCTTTAGAATGTCCGAAAACATTTATAGCTAAATTATTTTGCTTTTCCACCTTATCAATTTGTGATATTGGTGTAGGTTCGTCTATACCATCGAAGTTGAGTCCATCGTTTTGGGGATAGCTAGAAGGTCTATCCGGATGCTTGTCTACAGGGAACAATGCAGATCTTATCATCATTCTTAAACAGTCATCTGATTTATTTTTTACGTTAATTATGGCTTTTTTCTTCTTATAATACGGGGGTTAAACTATATAACATCCACCTTTGAAGGGCATATAATTTGCTATATCTAAATATAAACTATCAATTTTATCCACACCCCAACCCGAACCTCTATTAGTCCAACGTTCTAAAGTTTCCTGTATCCTCTGAATTGATGTATCTAATGATGCGTTTATAGTATCGGATTCGGTTATAACTTCTTGATTGCTACGGAAATATGGTTCGGTATATTCAGTGCTATCGTCTGTGTTACTTTTACTCAATAACATTTTAATCGTCAGCTGGTATTTTATACTATGTAAATCATCTAACCCTCTAATTTTACTCGATATGATGGGCTTAATATCGTTAACATCCATGTTGGAATTAATATCCATCTTCCAACCTCTTAGATATTTACCAACGCCCGCGGATATGGGTACAAATATTAATTCTTGTTGTTGTTGAATATCATCATTATCAACACCATTAGGTTGATTATTATCTAGTTAAGCGATCAATTAAGCTCTTCTCTTTCGAGAATAACCTCTCAGCCCACTGTTTTCGCTCGAGCTTTGAGTTCTCTAACAGTCTGGGGTTTGTTGTATTCCAAACCTAGTAAGGTAACCAATTCAGCTTTTCTCATTCGAGAATATCCACGTAGACCGCTTTTAACTCTCTGACAAAAACCATTGTGGTTGAATGGTATATGCAAAATGAGACAAATGTCTAATTGGTTGTTTTCATATATCTAAATATGTATTCTCCCCAACCTATTCCTCTTATTGATGTAATCTCTCTTCCTAGCATAAATAATCTGGTTCCTAACCCTATCAGCACCGTGTTTCTTACATAAACAATAACGACCTTTGACCCCTATCCCGCATTCAGAACACGTATAGTTTATGTTTCTGCGCCTGATGTAATAATTGTGTATACCGCAGTAAATATCAACACAGCGTCGGTTACATAGAATCGTCTTCCCGATGAGTGTAAATTTGCAATTATTCATGGTTTATACATCTATCATATCATTTGTCTAAATGCAAATCACAGCTACACTGGTGAGATATTGATTAGGCTATTTATAGATTAGCTATCACTCTGACTCTCCTAACTAGCCACAGCTGTCACTGCGTAGCTATTGTATAGCTGAAAATCAATACAGCAGATAACCCCATAATCACAAATGCGACCTCACGGTTCTTTTGTTCCTCTGACGGTGTATAGAACTGACTCATTGTTGGTCTCGGTATTGGGTCGAGTTTTTTTCCCATAGACGAGGTAGTATTCGTGCATGGCAGATTCGACATCCTTAAATGCTTGAAGCAGTTTTTCATGAATAAAGTCTAATCTCTTCATTCTCTGCCGCGTATATTGTGACTGAGCTGCTTGGAGTTGTTCCATTGCTTCGTTATGTCGTTTACGCTCCTCTTCAACTTCTTTAGCGTTTGATTCCCTCATACTAGAAAATAGATAATTACTCCCCGAAAAAGCTAGAGCATTAACAATAGCTCCACCGACCATCATCGCAATTGATGCCATATTTATATGAATATAAATATTCAAATGTTTAATTACTTCATTATGTCTTCCGGGATAAGCCCTTGTTTGATGAGCATATCCTTCGTTGCCATTGCTAATCCAATATCCAGAACCATCATACCGATGTCAAAACTATTAAAATCTAGCTTGGGAGGTGTGGCTTTAGTAATCATTTTAGCCATACGAGCATAGCCAATGGCCAAGCCGGTGACCACCGCTGAATGATAAGTTGCGTTTACCAACATTTTACCGTCTGTAATTGGAGTAGTCATGCTTCTTATAGCATTATATGGGGGCTAACCTCTAATTGAACTTGATGTTGTATGTTCGGGGGTGACGTTTTCTCTTCTCCGGTCTTATAAAAGAACCATACAGCCGCTATACCAGCAACTCCTACTAGTGCCCATGTTTTAATCGGATTAATATTTGAATTATTTATTAATTTCGCTTTCCTCGCCAGTCCTCCCTTCCTTCCTGCGGCTATTTTTGGGGGGTTCTTAGTGACTCTGGCTTTTAGTATTTTCTCATTCACTTGTGGTGGTTCCTTATTCACTGGTGGTGGTTCCTCATTCACTCGTTGTTCCGCAATCTGTTGTGGTTGTGCAGTTATTTCCTCTTTCACAATCTGTTGTGGTGTCATCTGTTGAGTCTCCTTTTATATTATTAAGTGGGCACGTATGTTTAAATTGACAATACCTAGCCGTTATTAAAGCTGTGGTGAGTGGAGCTAAAAAAATTCTGTATCTATGATAAAACTCACAGCTCACTGAGCTTATAGCGTGTTCAATGAATGGGTCTTCGCATAAATACAGGCGATGTTCTGCCGGGATAGGGAGAAACGTACTAGCTACGACTGTGTATAGTTGTAACATAGCCGACCCTATCGTTTTAGTCATGGTAGCTCCCAGTCTAGACTCGTAACGCGTGTACAGTTTTTGAATCTCTTCGTCGGTCATGTTATCAATTTTTTCTATGGTATAATTTTCTCCCAAATATTGGGAACATTTTCCACCGGCTACCAAAGCCGCGAGTCTTTCACTATGTTTATCTAAAGATTTATCTACATCAGGCTCAGATTCTTTGAGCATTTGTTCGATGAGTTCGTCGCATTCTATAATGTAATACCTAAGGAGATATTTAAGTCTAACATAATGGAATATGGCATATCCAATAAAACCCGTGATAATGAACTTTTGCGAAAGTGATGATTTCGAACCACATTTTATGTCATATTAACCGCTAATGTTCAATTTATCGCATTTTCCCCTATATTTGCTATAATTTTGCTATATATGTTATAATTTTGCCACATTTTGCTATCTTTGTGCTACATTTTGCTACATTTTGCTAAGCAATTGCATAAGCAGCTGGTTGATCGGTTTTTAATACGAGTTTACAGTGCTTCGTTGCCGCAAACAGTTTTCTGACTTTATCTCGTTCGAGCTTGGTATAAATAACGTCATTTTCTCGTAAACATTCCTCAATGAATCTCGATCTTTACAATGAAACAGTGCTACCCATTTGGTCTGCTCTCTGAGATCTTTCAGGACAGAGTTGTATTTTTGAGTAAGTACCCAAATGCTATGTTTTGTATGCCGTCTGGAGAATGCTAAATACGAAGGCATATCCTTCTTTTTTGTTAGTTCTTTACTAGTGCTGCAGTCGTCTATTACGAAAAGGGTTGATTCTCCTTTGTATTTTTCGTGACATACTCGGAGACAGTCTTGTAAACGATCACCCGGATCGACTCTGTGTACCTCGTCGTCATTCATTACCCAATCTCTCGATTGCACGAATCGCCCATTCTGTATATTAAGTTGCGCATCCATAATCACGTACAAATATATGTTTAATTTACCAGCCGATTCCTGAAGCTTCGTTATCTGTATGGTGGCACCCTCGCTAGCATTTTCTATTCTCCTCCCACTGCCGTGTAGTTGGTCATCGTCCGTTGTTCGCATGTCGAGCCATAGCGCGTACTTCGTGGTGAAGTATTCACCCATCGATACACTCCCCCGAGAGACAGATCTTTCACGACTGCGTTAACTTCCGGAGAACGTTTTATAGAAGGAAGTTTTTTAATCTCATCCCACTGGTGATACGCTAGCATTCCTTGCCTATATAGTTGATTAGGAATGCCCTCGATAGTCAATTCTACTTTTGTAATCTTGAGATTGTAGAACTTCTCGGTATTTCTTTTAAACGCATCGGAGGGGTCCTCGAACAACATTAAAATACCCTTCAACGACCTCGTGGGAACGTTTAGATTAATATTCCACATCGTATCTTTTTTGTCCCTTGTGATCTTTCGGTGTCGCAGCATGCGATCGTACAAAATGGCTAAACTTCCTGAAAAATGGTTACGAATTTGTCTGGCTAATTCAGGATCCGTTATCATATCGTACTCAAGCGAGACATTGTCAATGGTATAGCTAGCATCATCAGCAGCTCTGATTACTCTACCGTAGTCATTAAAAGTGAGTTCGTATTCTAACCTATCGCCTAGGGATGCTTGATAAAAGGGCATGTGGGAATCTAGTAATTCAAAGTCTAGGGGAACATAGAATCGGTTACCTAATGCGTCGGCAACAGCCTTATCTTTTTTGTTGGTATCAACACCATTTTCAGCGCCCACGTGCAGTCTCAATGTTTTCTTATTACAAATACCTTGGTACTGTAAGTTTTCCCGCTCTTTATCCGTTCTCCAGAGATCCATGTAACAATAGTATACATCGCTATCGTCGATACTCAAAACCTCATTACCGCTAATTTTAATGGCGATTTTCTTAACGATAGCACGACCTATGTTCTGAACGGGCTCCCAGTTAATGTCGGTAGAAGTCAAACTAATCGTAAATGCTAGACGGACAGTTCCCGGAACTAACACATCGTGTGCGCCGAGATTAGGAAAGCGAACCAGAAGCGCTTGATTCTGATCGATGGTACTAGCTGGGTTATTAGTTATAGTTACAGACTGACGAATTGCTTTGAACCCTAATGGATCCCGAAGTCTACTTTGTGGGTTTAACTTGCGTCCGTATTGCGAAGACATTGATATATTGAAAACATGTACCCTATGTTTAATATAAAAATGACTAATTTTGATATTAATGACTTTGATCTAGATGCCATAACTGATACTACCATCGAAGAGGGTACTGATGAAACCAGCCTTTTACAACCAGCCGTTGATGATTTTTGCGATTGGTTTAAACATAATAGTCCTATTGGTCGTGACTATTCAAAGTTTAAGATAGATAGTAATGGGGTATTGCGACTGCGTGACTCTCCGCATATTGATCTTATGCATTATCGTACTCGTAAGCCCCTAGCCTTGACTACGATATACACTAAATACGGCATCAAAACTGTTCGTGATAAATTAGGTTTTGCGAACTACCAAGGAAAACTTCCCGCGAAGACTACTAAGGCTCTTCGAAATGTGCGGACTGAACTCAGTAACACAGATAATTTGGAAGCAGCCTCGATGGTGGCCTCGGACGGGGTCGTAGAAGCTTTGACTACCATTGATTATCCTCATTTAGAGGTATCACCATCCTTAGAGTTCATTATTAGGGAATTACGAGGTCTTGACAAGGCAATGCGAACAATGCTGGGAGAACTCATCAATAATACAGCCAAGATATCCGAAATCGACAAGCATATAGCTCAAGAGAAAACAAAACTCGAACAGGCGGGCGATGAGTTCAGTAGACGTCACGTAGAGAAAAGATTGCGTAAATTAGAAGACGAAAGATCGGCCCGCATCGAAGCAGCTTTCAGTAATAGAAAGGCACTTCGTTCGCAAATCAGTCGAATTCGAGAAACTATCGATCAAGTCCTCAACGATGACACTACACTGGCCGATAAAATTAAAACATTGTTCAGAGAACAGGGAATAACAATTGCCAGTATTTTAACCGCGTTGGGATTTATTATATCGACTTTGACTCTCGCGTTAACCGGTGGCAGTACAGGTGGTGGTACACCGCCCACACCGCCTAATTATGGTATAAAAGAGTGGATAAAAAATCATTTAAAAGCATTAGGTTCAGCACTGGGAAAGATCGCTGAGAAAGCCGCAGCCGCACTTCCCGGTATAATAGGGAGTGTTGTTTCCTGGCTATTGAATTTATTAGCTAAGACCACCACTTGGCTTAGTCAAAACTTGTGGGGGTTGATCGTAGCAATCTCAGGGCTGTTGTACGTATTCACTAAGAACTATTTAACCAAATCAGTTCGCTAACCAAATCATGAGTAAACCAACCGCGACTCCACCAACTACAAGCGCTGTTTTTTCATCGATATGTTGTTGATTTTTAGCCGCAATATGCGGTGACACTTGTGTGTCAGTAGATGCTTGAGCGATAGTTGGTGTTTGTGGCTTGACTATTCCCTTTTCGCCCGTGATCGTTTGCGTTATTAATTCGACGTTCATATCTGAATTTATACATGGTTTTTGTTGATCGGCAGCGATAACAATTTTATTATTATAACCTATCACTTGACCGATCTTAAGTTCCATATTACTCGGAGACATGTATAGTCCCGGCGCATAAACGAAGTCCACTTTGGATTGAGCGTACTGTAATGCATCTTGAAAACGCTTTATAGACGATGGTATGTCAACTGGTGAATTAATGGCGTCCTCCACATTTGAGACAAACTGTTTTTGCGCATCGAGCGCCGTCCCAGAACCGATGATTCCCGTTCGTGTTTGCGATTATGCTCCGAGAATTGCCCATACATAAGTTCTTATCGATTCATTAACTCTTACAAATCCTGGGTTAGTAAAATTATTTATCATTTTTTTTTATCATTAAGAAATTCATTCCAAGCGTTTGCGGTATCGTTCATTTGTATAAATTTTGTAACAATATAAACTAAACCACTCTTAAAACTCATAATATCCCCTCTCCAATCGTTACTATAAAGTCCCAGCCTTTATACCAATCACCGGTTTTATGCCAATGATCATATATTCTTGCGTAAAGTTTGCTGGTACTCCTCAACTTATTAAAATTAACTGGAAGTTTATTAAGTACTTTATATACATAATCGCTTTCTTCTTTGACGGATATTTTTTCCTCTGTGTAAGGAACACCTAGACCATGGTTTGCTCCTTTAATACGCCAATCTTTACTCGTAGAAACATTAACTTCCTGACAAATACGCTCATACGCGGACCTATCATAATTATTATTTGTGGAATTCCACGCTCTATCCTGCGGTAATGGAGCACTAATTTCTTAAATTATACGTCTTATCTGATAGTACACGTGATGTGTTATAACAGACTTATTCAGTTCAAATCCTGGAGCGTAAAGAGATACGCCACATCCCGTTGTGGCACACCATATGGCAAAGTTTAACTGATTCTGCCAAAATTGCATCGGATTGTGAAACCAATCGTGCACCATTTTATCGCTAGTTGCTGTGACCCTGTACTTTTCAAAGATATCGGGGAATTTAACGAAAAATTCAGCACCAGAGGCAGTTACTATAATCGATTGATTAGTAATGTATCTCGATTTCATATTTAAGTTATGATATAGTATCATTGTATATTTAATATGTATGTTACACTCCCGGGAATAACATGGTCAGTCTATTGAACTGCTTCATACTATCGATAACTCGGATGGACAACTCGAAGTAGCTATCTGTGATGTAACGTATTACCCACGGTGGACCAATATAAATGCTGTGAGAGGTAATAATAAGATATTTATATCAAGTGAAAAAAACCTCATTATTATACCTGATGGGTATTACAGCGTATGCTCACTCAATGATGAATTTTTAAAGCCTAATGGAGCTAGTCTCACACAAAATGAATCGAATGGGATGTTGAAATTCGAATCTGGAGAAAAAAGAGTAACTTTTTATGAGGACTTAGCAGTTACATTTGGATTTGCACGGTTAGTGGTATTACTACCCAAAAAAATAGTGCCCGATACAGTTTTGCCCGATTTAGTTCCCTATAAAGAGTTGTGTATCCATCTTGATCAAATAAGCACGACGGATAATATTCAACTCGAAAGTCCTTCAACTCTACTCAGAAGTGTTCCAGTGAAAAATGAAAAATATAATAGCGGTGGAACGGAATCTTTCCCAACATTACAATATAAAAAATTAAAGCGGGGTATTATTTCAGACCTTAAAATTTCTGTAGTAGATGTAAAACACCAACCTGTACATATAGGATACTTAAGTGTAACACTCCATATTATAAATAATGGTTGATGCATCAGGCCCTGGAACGCTCAGACAATGTAATACAATTGCGCTTTCCGATCTCGGAGACATGGAAGGATTCGGTAAACCCGGTAGCAATGGTAAGTTATACGCTTTACACTTACACGATAATGTATACAAGCGGAAAGAAGTTATATTCCTGGAAAATCTAGAAGATTTAAGCGATGTTGACTCCTTAAAAACACTCCGTACAATATTATTCGCAAGAGTGAGAATAAATGGACTATGGTCAAAGCAAACATCAAGTGGCTACTGAATATCGTCATTACCCCACCTTATGTGATGATGGGTAAGGGACATAATTTAACTAAGATAATAAATAGTGGTATCGTACTAGCGGCCTATATCCCGTCAAAACGAAAAAGTGTGTTAGTCACTCCCCTGCCAGAAAAACCAGGTCATATGTTATATAGTCGTCTGGCAATCCAAAATGTTAGTTTAAATTTGGTTGCTGAATTCGATGATATTAAAATTAACTTGAGTGCAATACCTAATATTTCTACACTTATTATTGAAGTCTTGTTCGGAGATACACCGGTAGATGCCTTCGAAATATTACCAGGTCTATCGATTAAATGGCTCAAGAAACACGAGCGTCAACGTTGCAGTATTATTCATGTCGGAGCATCACCCGTTGCAACCCTCGAGGGGGTTCAAATTATTAAAAGTGGTAGTATTTCTCTTTCTAAGATATTCTTGCCGTATAATATACATTTTATAAGGTTGATGTATACTCTCAAAACATTTAAGCAAGACCAATTAAAGACTATTATATATTCGTAATATACATTATGAGTTTATATCCAGCGCTCAATGAAGGAATTGAAAAGATGGAAACTGTTGATGGATTTCGATTACATCAAATAAGCGACATAAAACATCGAATAGAGAAGGATAGGGAGTTGAGACTTGGATTGTATAAAAAGTATCGCAGAGCCTTGAATGCTTTGGACGGAGTTGACACCGCTCTTGTAGCAGCTGGCATGGGACTCGGTGTAGCCGGTGTCGGTTTACTATCAACTATAATTGCTGCGCCTATCGTGCTCGGCATGGAAATAGCCGCTGGAGTCTCGGGACTGGCAGGAATAACGATAAAATTCATTTCTCGTAGGTTACAAACGAAAGCATTAAAACACGATAGTATTCGAATACTCGCCGAAGCAAAGTTGAACAGCATTGAGGATCATATTTCGACAGCAATGGTCGATTGTAAGATATCCGAGGATGAGTTTCGTTTAGTGCTGTCAGAACTCACCAAATACAATGAAATGAAGCAGGAGATTCGATCAAAATCTCATAAGACCAGTGGTATTAGCGAAGACGAGAAAAAAAAAGTTCATAGAGCAGGGGAGGCAACAAGCGCGTCAATTATTCCGTGCCAAAACCAAAGAACTGGTTGGAGATTAAAAATAGATTGCTTACTATCGTTTGATCACATTTAGACAAATGCTTACATAAATATATAATAATGGAAAAAACTATTAAATGGAGAGAATTACCACAAGGTTTTTATTATATCAGTGATGTCAAACCAACCAAATACGGTTATCAATTGTTTCTTATCAATTTACAAGAAGAGTGTAGTTATATAGTCTGGTCTCCTAGTAAAATGAACCAAGAACTTAATAAAAATGTTGAATATCGCTTTATCGATAAAAATAATGAAGAATATTTTTATTAACATTTAAGCTCATCTAAAGCAATGATTGGCCCCAGGTATTGGTGAGCTAGAGCCAATTTAACTTAATCTCATGACTATCATTGAATCGCATCATCATTTTGGCATAAAAAATGCCACCTGTAGTAGCAGTATAGGTATATGAATCTGGCTCCAGTGGAAGTGGTCCAGAACCATCATTACCTATACTACTGGTTTTATTCTTATTCCATATGGAGGAATAAGCGCTGTTTTTTTCCATATAAATCCTCATAGGATGGGTGAAAAACACATTCAAATGCAGGATTAGTTGGATTTGAATAAAGTTTTGTAACATATTGCAACGCTAATTTTAAGCGACGGTGTTTCAGGGATGGCTCGTCAGCCTCCATGTTCAAACTACTAATGGGAGAAGTTCTGAAAGCACCAAGGCAAAGCCTCAGACCTTGATGATGAATGGTATCAAGCAATTTTAAATTACTTTTACAGGCTCCACCATAGACGATGGAGCCATAATCTAACTTAGAGCGAATCAGCGATCGGTACAGGTGGAGTAGAGTTTTCTGATCCCCACCCCACTTTGAATTGGAAACAACTTTCAGCAAGTCTAGGGCCTTCAGGCATCTATTTTTGAAATGTTTGATGTGAGGTAAAAATGTCAAATGTCTGTCAAAAATTATACCCAAGAACTTTGCTTCGTTGACAACCTTAATAGGATTGCCATCCAAAACTAATTCTTGGTCTCTATGAGGCTTGTACTTCCTACAAAATTGAATGCATTTTTTTTAGATTTCCAAAATCTAAAACCGTTTTCTAAAGACCATTTATGTATTTTATTTAGACATAATAGTAATTGTCTTTCTATAGTATGCATATTTTTACCTCGACAAGATACGTTAAAATCATCCACAAAAAGCGATCCATCAAGTGAATCATTTAAAACTTTTGAGAGACTATTTATTTTAATACTAAACAATACTATAATCCTGTCTGTACTACTTGGCGGTATGCCTGAGTGTGTTAGCTCTTTATCTCAAAGTCTATGGGGTGACCTTATGGTTATTGTGTCAAGATATTGTAGGAAATGGCTGTATCTGTTACAAAAACAGTTATAAGAATGCTTGATCGTCATGCATTTGGTAGTTATCATTTCTAATAATATTGTTCAATTGTACTACTGTACAGCTCTGTAATTATACATAATATCATATATGATATGTATCTTCAATATCTGGAGGAAATAAAGAATATCTATCTGTTGCTTGTTTATTATTGCATTCTTAACGAATGACTCGAACTAAATGGTCAATGGTACTGTGATTTTTTATGAAATGCCACGCCTGTCCAAAAACGAGCGTCTGCGAGCAATTGGTATGCTTAATTGAAGCAGGATCGAGTCAACGTGATGTTGCAGGACAATTTAACGTCCACAGAAACAGAGACAGAGACCATCCTCGGAGTGGCAGGCCACGCGTAACCAATAATCGACAAGACAACTGGATTTGAACATCACACCTACGAAATCGATTCCAGCCAGCATCAGTGACTGCAAGAAGCATCTCTGGCCTTCAACGATTATCTTCACAAACCGTACGTCCTCGCCTCAGATGTGAAGGGATTGTCGCCAGAAGACCCGCCAGACGTCCCATTTTGACAGGAAACCACCGTCAAGCACGTCTACAGTGGTGCAGACAGCGTCTACGCTCGACGGCCATGCAGTGGGGACAAGTTCTATTCACTGACGTGTCTCGTTTTCACCTCAGTCAAAGCGATGTACGGATTCGAGTGTACCGACGTCGAGGTGAACGTTACGTCAATCATTGTCTCATGGAAGAAGATCGTTTCAGGGGCGGCAGCGTTATGGTATAAGGTGGGATTAAAGGAAGACAGAGGACCCGTTTGATAGTGGTAGAGGGAAATCTCAATGGACAGCGCTACCGCGATGAGATCATCGGCCCTGTTGTTCTACCGCTTTTGCGTCGTCATGGCCCAGGCATTACCATTCAACATGACAACGCCCGGCCTCATATTGCTCGACTTGTTCAGGATTCTCTTCAACAAAACAACGTGAATGTCATCCTCTATCGGCTCACTCCCCTGATCTCTCACCAATCGAGCACATGTGGGATGAGATGGATCAGCGCCTTCCACGTCAACCACATGTTCCACAGACACTCCAGGAACTTCGAAACATGCTCCAGCAGATATGGACAGATATCCCACAGGACTTTGTGCGACGCCTGGTCCATTCCATGAGACGATGTGTTTCTTGCACTGCAGCCAGAGGTGGACAAACACGCTATTGATTTGTAAATTGATATTTGGGCATGTGCATAGTTTTTTTTATACGAAATCACGCATTTTCTGAAGTCAGTATGGCAAATTAAACCATTTGAACACTTACAGGAGTCTTTTATCTGTTGCAAACCGAAATTGTTTTGTCACATACTCATGCAAGCTTCTCACCAGTCATTTGTATCTCCGCTGCTCTTGTCTACTGGACTATTCATTCATCAAACAACACGATCCAGTGTTGCCTTGAATCTTCTGTCTACCCTTGGAATGAGTGTCTCGTTGAGACAAAGAATCGTATGTTTGATGTGAATTTTTTGGAATTACCTCAGATAAACATTTCAGTCAGTAAATTCCTTCAACTGGATTCAATGTGGCTCTTCATCTAACTGGCAAGGCTTTATGTCCGAGATTGCAAGTGGTCAGTGTATCTGCACATCAGTCACCTACAACCCAATGATACTGTTGAATCCTAAAACAAATGAGGCAGTGTACAGCACCATGAGGTTTGTTGATTCTCAGAGAATAAAGCTTGGACAATGTTGTGCTCAACAGACATTATGCCAAAGGGTACAAAATCAAGACCTACAACCCAAATGAGTTTTCTCACGTTCAGTTGAGGCTTCGAGGATTTCATCAACTTATGTCCTACCTGGGTGTTGGTTGCATATGTATGAAAGACAGTGGCCTGGATGAACTTTGGGCAACTGTATATGCAAGGAAGAGTCTCCCAAAGATGTTTGATGGCAAAACCTATTCAAAGACCCTTGGGGCATGCCTTTTGACTGATGCAACATGTCACACTACTGGAGTGAGTGAGTATGGTTTTACGCCGCTTTTAGCAATATTCCAGCAACATCACGGCGGGGGACACCAGAAATGGGCTTCACACATTGTATCCATGTCGGGAATCGAACCCGGGTCTTCGGCGTGACGAGCGAACGCTTAAACCACCAGGCTACCTGGTCGCCCCCACACTACTGGAAACTGACAAACTTACATGTGCTAATGAGTTGGATGACGATGATGAAGTGTCCGTGCCTGAAGAAGAGTCTATCATTTCCAAGGACACAGCAGATCAACTGAAAAGGCTTCAGCAAGAAATGTTTAAGGGAGATCATGACACCATTGACACAGATGAAACAATGAATCAGCTTCATGTGCAACTGGTTGAACTGAAAGAACAGAAACGATCACTATCAAGGACAAGTAAGCAGTGGCTGATGTTCATGGATTTTCTTTCCATTGTAAGGATGTTTGTTAGGGCAGAGCGCACAGGTAACTGGCAGTTACATCTGAAGGCAACTGAAAGCATGTTGCCCCTGTTTGCAGCATCTGGTCACAACAACTATCCCAAGTTTTGCAGATTTTATCTTCAGGATTGTCTTTGTCTATGCTCTTTTCTGAAATTACCAATGAAAGCGGGTCTGTTTACAATCCGAAGGAACTCAAAGCAATTTTTGAGTGGCACCTGGAGTGACATGATTATAGAGCAATGTCTTATGAGAGCAGGAAAAACTCAAGGAGGTTTGATCAACATCACTCACAAGGATTCAGCAAGAACAAAATGGCTGCTCTCTGCCCATATAGTGGCTCAGTACACAGATGCTCTAAGACTGATGACCAACACCTCCTCAGAGATTGTTGAGCACCACAGAGATATGAATCCAGGCCGGATAAAACAAGATTATGCTGATTTGGAGATGTTCCTTTCATTTCTTAGGAGTCACAACCCTTTCATGGCAGCTCCAGAACATCAACTGAGAAATATTGCCAGTGAAGTTGTTGCAGTTGACAAAGTGAATGTTGATGAAGCATTTGAGATTGGAACAAGGATTCAGTTAAATATGACAGGAATGAGGTTTGAAGATGTTGTTTTGAAAAAATCCTCGAACGTTGTCACGTTTGCCACCATGAAGAAGTCTATCCGCCTATCAGATGGAGCACAGCTGAGAATGTCATCAAAGATTATTAGCAATGACTCTAGTGAGTGGTCCCCCATCTCATGATGTTTGATCTTGCAGCAGTGTAACCAGCTCTCTTCCATGATGACGGATCGATGAGAAAATGCCAAAAGTCTGTCCTGGCCAAATATCTGCTTACACATTACCACAAAGAAGAAGCACACACTACAATGCCAAGCATAGTTATTGATGGATGCGCACTTCTTCAGCAGATACCCTGGCCATAGATCGGTACCATTGAAGACGTCAGCAAGATCTATGTTGACAGTGTAATATATCGGACAACACAACATCAGCCATGTTGTGTAGTGTTTGACACATATGAAGCCACGACCACCAAGGAGCTTGAACAGAAGAGAAGAAAGTTTACGAAAGTATCTGCACCAGACATTATAGTGAAGAACTCAACACCAGTCCCTCAGGATAAAGCAAGCTTTATGTCAAACAAGCAGAACAAGAATGCTTTAATCTACCTGCTTGCAAAACATCTGGCAGCAGAAGGAATACATTTTGAACATGCAGCCGATGAGGGCGATGCTGATGTTGTGGTTGTAAGTCAAGCTATCACGATGGCAGAGAGCACAGATGAAGTGGTTGTTTATGCAGGTGACACGGATATCTTGGTGTTACTGATCCATCACAGCAAACCTGGAACCAATCTCTTCATGAAGTCAAAGGTACAACTCATTTCTATCAATCAATGTAAACAAGGTCTTGGGGTAGACATGTGTAAATTTCTGCCTTTTGTGCGTGCCATGTCGGGTTGCGATACCACTTCTGCCTTGTTCAGCCTTGGAAAAGTGAAGCACGTCAAGCTGCAGCAGTCAACAGACACACTTCATGATTCACCATCGGTTTTTGGAGACGTGTCAGCTTCGAAAGACATGATCACTTCAGCAGGTGAAAGATTTGTCAGTGCTCTGTACAACACAGTTGATGAAGGACGCTGCCTTGATGAACTGAGGTATGTGTTTGCTGTCTCCACTAAGTTTGTAGTTGAGAATGCCACTGACAAGCAGAGCATGTCACTTCCATTCTCTTCGTGTTCATCACCAGGTTTCCACATGGATTCACCTCAAAGCTGTGTTGGACATGCATGGATATGGATTCTAAATTGTGGATGGGACCATCATTGCAACAATCACAGGCAAACGTGCTGCCCCTGATAATCTTATCAAGGAAATTAATTGTACTTGCCCAACAACTTCAAGACTATGTTCCAACTGCAGTTGCTCTAAGAAGAGAATCCCATGTGGCATTCATTGCAAGTGCAAGCACTACTGCTTAAACCCAACACCTATGTTTTGTGACGAGGTTATTGATGAAGATTAATGTGGACTAAGCAACGCTTTGCTACTTGCCTAAATTAAAGATTGCAATATATACTGGGTCAAATTAAAAACTTCACATTTTTAAAAGTAATCCCATATATGATATAGAACGGACAAATGTATCAGAGAAGGTAATTTTTCATCATTAATGTCCAAAGAAGGATTTTAATTAATGGTGGTAACCATAATTTGTTCCAAGCACCTACTGTATTCGGTAATAACATCAACAGTTTAAATCATAAGTCCCAAGCACGAGAATCTGATGGCACACAAGTTCAGTAGTGTGTATGGCCACCATATGCGTTAACTGCCACACAGCGCCTCCGCATGGACCTTGTGATACTTGTGAACACATGATTGGGAAGACGACGCCATTGTTGCTGCAAGATGGTGCCAAGATCTTGCAAATTCTGTGGTTGGTTCTGGAGAGTGTGGAGAGTGTGGAGACTTCTGCCAAGAGCATCCCAGACGTGTTCAATGGGCTTGAGGTCGGGAGACCTTGACGGCCAGTCCATGACGTTGACTCCCACATTCTGAAGGAAATTCCTTGTCAAAATTGCTGTGTGGGGTCTGGCATTGTCGTGTTGGAAGATCAAACCGGGTCCATGTGCTGCCATAAAAGGCAGAAGTTCTGGTGCCAGGACCTGGTCGCGGTAAGCAGCAACGTTGAGGTTGCCACGGATGACAAGAAGCCTGGAACCTGCATTGCCACAGAAAGCACCCAACACCATGACACTTCCGCCTCGAAATCTGTCAACTTCCTGTACACAACACTGGGCGTAACGTTCATGACGGCGCCTCCACACCCTGGCCCTACCATTAGTCCATCGTAAGTGTCGCTGTGCCCACAATTGACGTTGACGTCTGTGTAATTGAGTCAGAATCGGCCCACAGTATGGCCGTCGTGCTTGAAGGTGATCAGTTCTCGGACGGTTTCGAACAGTTTGCGCACTCAGTCTACCCCTAAACATTTCATTTCTGGTTGATGTAGACGTAAAAAATCCGTTTGCTGTAGACGCGTCTGTAACTCATAAACAGTCCGTCGACTACAACCCATCGTCCTTGCGACTTCAGCTACGGACGTTGCCGTTTGCAGCATGCCGATGACACGTTCATGTTGCACATTTGAAAAGCCTGGCATGACAAATGGCCATAAAGACTTGTGTTTTCTTGTGTTTTTCTTTTTTTGTTAATGACTGCTAACAAGTATGGCTGAAAACACGCGCGGTATTATGGCCACGTGAAAAAACACTTTTGCCACTATAGTGCTGTGCACATGATTTTGATCGATTCACCTGCACAAAAACGGGTATTATTTGAAGACAATACGTGGTCATTACTGTTTAAATACACAATAAGGGCCCACAATGATAACTGGTCAAAATGTTAAAATTTTAGGATTGTGAAGTTTTTAATTTGGTTCAGTATATTTCTTCGTCTCTGATTGTCTTCAATTGTTGGTGACTTATAGCAATATGTGTGTACTGACGGCTGAAGAAGTACTGAGTGCTATGAAAAAGTGGTTAGTTTTGAATGTGCAATGATTTGGGGACATTGACAGGATATGCAGTGGGCATATTATGAATTAGATCCCCAATAGTTGTACTTTGAACTGTACTAATGTAAGGCCAGGCGTTTTATATTTTTCTGATAACAGACCCGCCGACTCTAATTTTTGAGAAAATGTAAAAATAATAGCCACGTAGTCAGTTATTTTATTTGATATCACCTTTTAATAAAAAAACATATGAATTGACCGTTGTAAACTAGTAAAGAGATTCATAATCGATCTTTGTTGATCTCGAAGCCAAACATGAATAGCCTCCCTTGACAATTGTCCGTGTTGTAAGTGGTAGAATTTGAATTGTTACAAGGGGCTTCATCTTCACAAATGGCGGTCTTTTGAGCACAGAATATGTTCATAAAGTATGCCAGAGGCATTCTGCATTAAAAAAAATGCATCTGGCTTTTTTCCTCCCTCCTCCAACCCTGGACTTTGGGCTGAAAAATCCGTAATCCTAAAAATATAAAAAGCCTGGCCTAACTAAAGTCCCTGAAATCATGTATGTCATGTACCTCATGATCCTGTTGAAATCATGGAACATATCAAGCAAGCATAATGCAAGAGGATATAGATAACATAGGTATTGAATTTAAAACGAAACAAATTACAATTACTTTTGAAAGAAAAATATTAGATATTGTATACAAATATTTGATCACATGTATTTCCTTGTTAAGTCAATAAATACTACACTGTATAGTTAATTCAATTATTAAAACCACCCGTCCCACATGATTTTAAATGTAAATACTTATGCGAAACCTTTATGTGTTTTTTTTTACATATGTAGAATGATATAATTTTATAAAATGCGAAAATAAAGACTAAAGCATTGACACAAATGCTATCCAGAAAATATAACAGCGGAACTCTGCGCTTTATGAAAACTGTAACATTGAGCAAGGTTTCCCCGGGCGAATACAAAGGGAAATCACTCTCAACTAGAGTTTGAACTAAGATTATCTCCCCCTGAGTTATCAATAAGCAAGCTCCTCCCAGCGATAGCCCGTTCGCGGAGCTCTCTATACTACCGAGAGTGTAACGAAGGTGTCACGCGCTGGAAAGGAGCTTGATCAATAAGGTCACGGTCATTACTGTAGCCTGCCGACACCTTCCGTTTTTATCCTTCCCAAATTATCGAAAAGGTATATTGTTTCACACTTCTTCAGCATGGACTCGGATAGAAATATATTTTTAGCTATCGATTCCACATTTATGTGGATCGCTGTCGCGATAAGAACATTTGTGACGTGAAATCCTTGATGCGTTCTTCGTGTTTTCGAAGTGTCAATTTGAATAACTCAGTTTTACAAAATGAAATGTCAATGTTTGAACGTAAAGCAGACCAATTGTTTGACAAAATATCTATAAATATCGCCTTGTGGAACGGAGCCATGCACCTCAAAGTTTACAATCACGTCACAATACCCGATGACGTAATTTGTGGAATTTTGTTGCAAGATCCGTCGGCGAAGCCTAGCAACAAGGTTGCTGGGGTCATCGAGTGTGCATAAGCTCCTCTCGGTGATCTATCATAACTTGTTCCGAGAGTACTAAGCACGCGTTTTGGTATCACACAATGTGTGTAATGATCTCTTCTCGGGCAAGTAAAATTAATTAATAAAGTATCTAAGAACAATTAGAATGTCTTCATCTTTTATCCATTTAATTATGAGCAGTCCCCATGATGTAAATACGTACATTGACTTCGTTATCATTACTGTGAGTGAGAGCATGCTATTACAAGGCCCATCCGCTTCCTGGGATAGATTATAGCCTCTGGTACATCCAGGGCCAGTGTTTCTTCTGCAGTTGTTAGTTTCTATAGTGTCAAAGCAGTGGCGTCAAATACTCTTTAGTACTTTAAAAATGAAATTGCAAAAATTTGGAAACACAAGTTTAAACTAAATCAATGCAAAATACTTCGTCCCAACACAACACTGCTCTATGCAGAAAGTGATACACGCACACGGCATGTTTTTATGTAGAGAAAAGGAAAAACGTGCTGCTTAGGCAGCCGAAACTAAAAAGGGTATATAAATGATATGGGCGGCATGTCAGACCCTGATGAAAATCCAGCATAGGAGTGCCACAATTGACACCCAAACAACGAGAACAGGCCCTGGGTATGATACAGATGGGAACCATCCATGCCTATAATGCTACAACTCTTTGTGCACCCGTGCAGTTGTTATTAATCTGTAACGTTAGAGACAGACCGGAAAGACATCAAACAGGCCAAGAAGAGGTAGACCCATGAGTAACTACGCCCAATGAATCAATTCCTGACAGTGACGTCATCAGCAACGATTACCTAAGGTCAATCAACAGACATTGGACACGCGATAGTTATTGACAGCGACAACATCTTTGTCAGCGATTGAGATGGTCCCTGACTGTACGTGGTTTTAGTGTTTCAGTAGATAGTGTATGGAATAAAGACCAGTTGGCCTTTGTAAAGTCCCAACTTGTTGAAGGTGGTTCGTCAGACGGATTAATAGTTGTAAGTAGTGATGGAAAATGGTCACTTCCACAAAGGTCATCATTGACCGACCATTCGAATTCATTTAAAATATTTGAATCTGTCAATGAAAGATCTAGGGCAGAGCATGTGCCTGTGGCAGGATGCAGATAGGTATTATTACCATCATTGTTTGAGATCACATCTTCAAGGACTTTTCCCATATTATTTGTGTCAGTACTCCCCCATAGGGGATTATGACCATTTAAATCGCCATTGATGATAAAGGGCTTCGGGAGCTGATCGTACAAAGTCTAAATATCTGATAGACGGATAGTTGAGGAAGGGGGGAGATACAGTGAACACAGTGTAAACTCTATGTTCAAAGTAACACAGACAGCAACAGATTGTAGAGTAGTGTAAGGTGGGAAAGGGCTATGGATTATGCCCTGCTTCACCAGGATAGAAGAACCTCATGTAGCGTTATCACCAGGAGGGGAAAACGAGTGGTAAGAACTATACTGACGATATCAAATAGATTTTTGTATTTTAGATATGTTTCTTGGAGACAAAAACCAGACGGTTTGAAATCTTGGAGTAAAAGTTGTATTTCATTAAAAAAATTCTTAAGACCTCTGCAATTCCATTGTATTATGTTTTGTGGATTCATGGTGGTGCTTCCACGGGAAGAAATGTCACACGTATGTGAGGAAGACTTTGTGGTACTCATATTTGTTTCGTGTTGAGATGGAGTTACCTCGATGTCCAGAGGACCAAATGAGTTATGAGCCTCTACTGGTACCTCTAAAGGAGAGGTGGCCTTTGACGTTTGCAGCTGTTCTTTTTTCTGCTTTTGTTTCGATAATTACTTTTTTCTTTGTTTGTAAGTGTCACTGGTTCTGGTTCAGGTGTTGGTTTAGGAGTCTGAGACTCAACATTTTTGAGAGTTTGGGGTTTGGAAGGAGTCACAGATGAAGGTGTCACAGCTGGTTTGTGTAAAGAAGCGGTTAACAGTGGCTGAACAGACGTGGCCCATATCAGATCAGTCTTGCAGTCGATAGAAGCAGTGGTGACAGGAGGACGAGATTTATATTTAGGAATAATTGCAACAATGCTACATATAATATAGTATACAGCTCTGTGGCGAAAATCCAACATGGCCTCCCAACATCGCTGAAGGCCCTAATGATACCAATATCACAACAATTTTATTTTATGTACAGATACATATACGACGGAAAATGTGCTGTTCAGCTGGGATGAGAAAGACCCCATAACGTTCGATGAAGAAATGAAAATGGATCAAGAACTTCCCCAATTCATCATCGAAAACAGCACAACTGAAATATGTGAAGTTAAAGCCGATCAATGTGAGTAGAGCACAAACTGTGACAAATTCATTGTATCAGGAAATTATACGTTCGTCAGCATTGTGCACACTTGACAAATTTAGAATTAATGGGGACTATGTATATGTCGGCAACAGTATTGTTGTCAAATGAACGAATCTTTGATTATTTAATAAGAATAATACTTAAAGATTGGGAATGTGCGGGTACACATTTCTTTTTACGAGAGCACATTGCTTACTACCGCATCAGCAGTTTCATAGCTATTGGTAACGAACCGCTATTTGAACCGAACTGTATGCATAAACAAATGGTGACCTCTAAGGTCAATCAACTATCACTGTCACTGAAAAGTGACAAATAGGTGGTTCGAGAAGAGAGCGAAATCTACTAGCCTATTTGACAGTGGATGACTAGAACACATTCAAAACTACCCAACTGCCAAACACAACCTTAAATCATTTCCAGTCAGATAGTAACTGTGCTTTTATCCTCCATGCTTCAAGGTATACAACCATACGCCTGTGTATCTATCGCAGGTCACATAATACTCTGTGTATGACATTATTACAGGTTATATTAGTGGTATCACCACACAGTCCCTTGGATTACCTGACAAACCTTGCACAATACACGTCCATGTCATCATGACCTCTGATGTATGTATGTTTATTTGGAAGATGGTGCTATGGTTGTAAAACAATTAATGGTTTCCATTTGACGTTTCTGTTCCTGGATTAATTCATCTTGAGAGGAAGGAATAGTTGAAAAGTAATTGACACATGCTTATATATTGTAATAATATTTCAAACAAGCATCATATCTTTTGCTGGTACTTTGGTGGAGCATTCTCGTCATGATAGCTTTTCTTCTTTTATTTTAATCGGGCACGAGTCGTCCAGTGGTCTAAGGCGCCGCAATTCATTTGTGTCCCTTGGGTAGAAGTTGTGTCCGTTGGGCACGCCAGACCTATTGTCGTGGATACGAGTCCCGGTTCGACACGATGATGTTTCCAGGTTTGTCAGCACTATAGCCGTGGTCGTTGGTTTCACCAAAGTGGTGAATGTCTGAGACCTGCATCACGTCGGGCTTTCCTCCCACATTAAGCTGACACCGTGTGAGATAAAAACTGGTATTCTGTTCATTACGGCGGTAAACCCAACTCACTCAATCACTTGTCAATTCAGTATTGTTTATTCAGGCATGTGGGTGTATTATGTAATTTCTAAATATAAAAGTATATATCTATAAATAAAACTATCTTTAATACAGATTCACACTTGTGCTTAACGGTAAACTGGCAAATTTCTCTTTAAATAAAGAGCAAAATCTCTTATAACATTAACATTGTTTTGGGACATCAGGGAGGCAAATTTCTGTCTTCATGGATACTGAAAACGAGGAATTAAACTATCTCTGCTTTTCTCGTAATATGGGCAAACTAGTGCAAAATGATATTCATCTTCCGATTCAAATAAATCACATTTGTCACAGAACATTAATTTAGGTTGTATAAACTGTTTGCTAAAGCGCTGTTTATGTACTTTTAAACCATGTGCTAAACATCGAAATTTCGCCAAAACTCTTATTAGATCCTTACCAAAGCATGAGGTTATATAGAGTTCAGTTTCCAATAGTGATTTATATGACGCATAATGGGTCAAGAACACAGAATTGTTAATCTTTTGACTCCAGTTTTGCACAACAATGTCAATACATCTTCTCTTGAATAATTCCATAAAACAATGTATATCTCCACAGTATATCCACGCATAACCAAAACCAGATTTTGACACATCTTTTATCACCTTTCAATGATCGTCCAATTGATCAATGATGACTAAAACATGTAACCGCCATGGGTTCATTAGCGACTCCCGACATCTCTCCCGTCACGTTTATCGCGGGGCCATTTTGACGTCTACTTAATGTAAATATATTACGACGCGCTGTCATTGTGACCGATTTACTGAGGTAGTTCTTAACAGACCTTTCTCATCTGATGGTGATATTATTGGAATACATGTGTTGCGTAACATGTTTCTGAAAAGCAAGTTGTGCATCCATACGCTCATGTCACTTCTCGTTTTTAGGAACTAATTCATTCCGAGATATAGCTTGTTGTTGTATGGCTGTCAATGTAGATATGAAGTCACATGTTCTAAATAAAATTGTGTCAAGATCTAGGTTTATATCCTTTTAGGTATGAAATTGTGATAACAAATTATAAGAATTGACGTCATAGAATCACAAGCCCCGACGTTCATACAGTTTGGTCCTCACTCTCTGAAGGTTCATACTCCAATGAACTCACACAAAGTGAATGTCAATTATTAAATATACGTAAATCATGGTTTATCACCGATTGTAAACAGGTCCAGAAAGCTAGGAAAAGGCAGAGAAATATTTCCGCCACAACCCAACCGTCAATAACTTCATACGTTTAAACAGAGTAAACGCCAATCTTGGGGAAAATATGTTTCGAACATAAATTCCAGATCACCTAAGTGTAAGGTTTGGAGTATGGTGCAAAGGATTAAAGATAAACATTCCAAATCTAGAGTTCGCCATCTTAAAGATGGTGACACTTTATCAACTGATCAATCTGATATACAGTTGTTGCAAATAAATTAGGAGAAAATTTAGCGAAACATTCATTCTCCTAACATTATACCCCAAAATTTCAGAAACTTAAAGTACAAGAAAGAATGAAATTAATTTTTATTCTGATAATAGTGAGGATTAAAATGAAATACTTTCCATTCATAAGCTGCATACTGCCTTATGGCAAGCTCATGATACTGCTACGGGTGCTGATAATATCCACTTTCAGTTACCTAAACATTTACCTGATTCCTGTTCAGAGATATTGTTAACTATATTCGATAATAGTTCCCTTCATTGTGTCAAAATGCTGTCATATTTCCAATACCGAAACATGGCCGTGATCATGCTTACCCTTCTAACTATAGGCCAATATCACCTACTGGCTGTATTTGCAAGACCATAAAAAGAATGGTCAATAATAGACTCCTATGGTGTTTAGAAAAAAATAATGCTATAAATAATATTCGATAAGGTTTTAGGGAAAATAGAAGCCCCATTAACCATTTGCTGCGATTGGAAACGTTTGTTAAAAATGCCATAATAAATAAACAACACACCGTATCTATATTTTTGGATTTAGAAAAAGCTTATGATACAACCTAGAAATATGATTTTTGAATAGATCTTCATGAGATGGGGTTGAAATGCCATTTACCCCATTTTATATAACATTTTTTAGCAGATATGCATCATCAGGTACGTGTGGGATCAACCTTGTCAGATTTTTATGATGATGATCAGGGTGTCCCTCAAGTAAAGCATATTATTGTTAACGTTGTTTAGTATCAAAATAAATAGTTTATCTAAGGTTTTTAGTGACTGTTGACATATTCACACAATTGAGAGATAGCTTTGAGTAAACTATGATCAATGATTGCTCTCAACGTAACTGTTTCAAGTTTTCAAAATCAAAAACAAATTGCATTCATTTCTGTCGAAAATATAATTTGTTTGTTTGTTTGTTGTTTAACGCCGCTCTCAGCAATATTCAAGCTATATGGCGGCGGTCAGTAAATAATCGAATCTGCACAAGACAATCCAGTGATTAATATCATGAGCATCGATCCACGCAATTTGGATCGATGACATGCATCAACCAAGTCAGTGAGCCTGACCACCCTATCCCGTTAGTCGCCTCTTGCGACAAGCATAGTCGCCTTTTACGGCAAGCATGGGTTGCTGAAGACCTGTTCTACCCATGATCTTCATGGGTATCGAAAATATAAACAACATAGGGAATTACATATGGTGGGAACTCCAATTCAAGTTGTAAAGGAATATCAAAATAATTTTTGATCATCACTTTGCTTTTTTACCACATAAATATTAACATTATTTTTCTAATTCCAAGTGGGGAGATCAGTCGATCCACCTTCACATATATAAATCCCTTATCCGATCTAAACTCGACTATGGCTCTATCATCTAAGGTGGAGCTTGTAAATGTAAAGTTAAATTATCCGATCCAATATATCACCTATATGATGATCTGTATAGTAAGAAGTCCTCTCTTATTCCGCCTCTTGGAATAAGTGAGTGAGTGAGTGTGTTAATATTTAAAGTCACATCAGCATTGTTTCAGCCATATCGTGACTTGAGCAAGTTTGCATTTCTATAATATGTTAAGACCCGTCGTCGAAGGACAGTATAACAACTAGCAAAATATCACAGATCATAATTGTAAAACTAGTTTTAGAACAATAAAATAATCAGATTATAACAGACGACACAATATAAAAACGGGCTATAGATAGTCAGCAACTGAAGGCAGACCACCATACTGGGGACTTACAGTACCTTTGCTACCTGCATGGACCCCAGCAGGAATTACATCATACCTTCAGCAACTGGCGATAGTATGCAAAGTTAGCCACAAGTAAAAATACAAATATTCTACGATTAAAACACTAGTAGCCAGAAATATTCTTTGAATGACATGGACTTACAATATCCTCTCAGGGGGACAATAATTTTACACTACGTCAACCCCCTTTGAGGATACGGCCAGTAACAAACTCAGATATAATTTCGTTCTACAAATTTTTAAAAGGTCATTCATTTTATACAATACATATTATCAAAATTTGTTAAACAATTCTATCTCTTTTAAAAACCCAATAACTAAATGAGAATTGATATTTTAAAAAAGATCCTTGAGAGATGATGAATTGAAATATTTATCCCTAGTGATGGCAAAATCAACACAGTCAAGCAAGACATGCTTGACCGTGATTCTCTCATCACAAGGGATACAAAATGGAGGATCTTCACCTTTCAACAAATATTCGTTAGTGTATCTGCTATGGCCAATACGACATCGTCGTAAAATGACCTCCTCAAATCTGGACTGACAACCCAAATAGGTGTAACCGATATTTGTTTAAATTGGTGTAATTTATTGATACCTACTTGGGTGTCCCACTTCTTTTGCATCAGATCACGGATGTAAGATTTAGTTATAGGTTTATAATCACTTTATGGGATAAGAAGAGGTGTCACAGATTTGTTGAGTGCTGCTTTTGCAGCAGCAGCAGCCATTGAGTTACCAATGATCCCAACATGGCTTGGTAACCAACAAAAGACGATGTCATATTGGCCAGTAGCAAGATCATTAATTAATTCGATAATTTGGATTAAAAGCGGATGTTTGCAAGACATATTTTAATCGCCTGAAGGCACGAAAGGGAGTACATTGAGAAACTTTTCAGGTTTTAGTGTGGTAGTACAAAGTATTTCATATGAAGCCCAGTTGGCCTTAGTAAAATTCCATCTCGATGACGGATGGTGTCACAGATTTTAAGACGGTGGAAAATGGTCACTTCCACAAAGGTCATCGTGGACTGACCATTCAAATTCACTTAGTAAATCAGAATCGACAACTGACAAGTCCAGACAAGAATACTTTCCAGTTGCAGGATGGAGATACGTATCAGAACCATCATTGAAAATACATGTCGTTATTAATGAAAAAATCCTCCAATAATTTACCTTTTGAATTGCTGTCATTACTACCACAAAGTGGGTTATGGCCATTCAAATCTCCCATGAGAACACAGGGCTTAGGGAGTTGGTCATACAGTGCCTGAAGATCAGACTGTCGTAGAGAGTACGTAGGAGGGACATACAAAGAACACAAAGTAAAATCAATATTCAATGTTATACGTACTGCTACAGCCTGAAGAGGGGTCTGGAGAGGAACAGGACTGTGAATGATGCCCTGCCTCACCATAACAGAAGATCCCCCAGTTGCTTTATCCCCTGGTGTAAAAGCAATGGTAGGAATCATATTGTCGTAAATCAAAATTATCTGTTGTTTTAAGGAACGTTTCTTGCAAACAAAAGGCCGATGGTTTAAAATCTTGAACTAAGAGCTGAAGGTCATTAAAATTGGTCCGAAGTCCTCTACAATTCCACTGGATTAAATTGGGAGAGCAACTCATGGCGGCTCAATTGGAGATCGTGAGCGTGGAGAAGGTCCTTTACACTGTAATGACAGCGATGGAGTGACCTCCATATCTAAAGGTTTAAAGGGATTTTGAACCTCCAGAGGGAATGTCAAGGTTGAAGGCAACTTAATATGTTTAAGGGCCTTAGATTCTTTTTTCCTTTGTTGCTTTTTTTCTTTTCTGGTTTGGGTCACATCAGTTTTTTTGTCACTTTCAGGTACAGATGAGGTATCAAGTTGTGAGTGAGTGAGTGAGGTTCATTTTCTGGCAGAGGTTCCGTTTGTGAAGGTGTTGAAGTGGATTGGGGGGAAGTGGTGGTATCTTCAGCATCAATTTGAAACAACTTGGTTCGTTCATTTGACACCCAGCTAATAGCTGTTTGGCATCCGTTATCCACTTTGATAGCAGAGGAGACAGCAGCAGAGGAGACTGCAGCAGAGTAGGTCAGTGAATGGGTGGAAGAGGTTGATTCAATCTGAAGCAGTTTCTTAGCATCTGAGAATGAGATATCATTAGTATATTTTAATTTGAGTATTTTTGTCTGAATCACAAAGGAAGGGCATGATTTAGATGACGACATGTGGTCACCACTGCAGTTTGAACATTTGATGGTAGCTGTACAGTCAGTGCCATCATGTTTCTTACTGCAGCGGGAGCAAACTGCTGAGTTGCGACAGGATTTAGCTCCATGCCCGAACTGCTGAAAATTAAAACAACTGAGTGGATTTGGTATATTCACATCCAATCCGATGTTGAAATATCCGGCCTTGATTGATGAATGGATCCTTGAAAGGGCAAAAGTAAAAAGGTACGTGTTAGTCTTCACAAATATTTCACCATCTTTTCTACTGAACCGTTTGACAGATGTAACACCCTGAGGCTTCATTTCTGCTACAATCCCCTCTTCCGACGTGTCTGAGAGGCACTTTGCACGATCGCGTACAATGCCTCTACATGTATTCAGAGTTTTATGTGCTGAGACAACAATCTCTGTATTTGCAAAATGATGTGCTTGTAAAAGATTGAGAGATTGTTGTCTCTTGGCGCATTCCACAAGCAGGGAACCAGACCGGAGATGAGTGACGTTTTTTACTGTACCACGTATCCCTTGGATAGATTTTGAAACCACAAAGGGTTTGATTCTGAGAGGCTCTCCATCAACTCCTTCGACAACCAGAAATCAAGGCCACGATTCTACATGAAGTAAAGATTCATCATCAGATGACACAACACTATCTGTATCGAGATGCCTTCTTTTCGTTTTTGAACGAGAACCAGTGAGCTGTGAGGTAGCCATAATGAAAGGAAAAGATTCGACACCCCTGTTCCCCACACACCATGGAGCGTCAACAAGGACAGTGTTGAAGTGGAAACCGACTACAAACACCAGGGCTACAGGGGTGCTATACTCCAGCAAAAAGGACGCAGGTAGCTAAAAATGTCAAACAGGGTAAAAGTCAGGCTGGTTCTGTCCTAGACAGAAACCTGAAGACAAAAAGAACCCGGAGGTCAATAATGCCAGATTGGCCCATGAGCCACCGCCTTCTGGCATAGGACTCTAAGATACTTTAAGATTTGTAGATGTCCTGATCAAAACCATCGCATAACATTGGAACTAATTTGTCCATGCACAGGGCATGGCGTGACCAGCCGATTGATAGAATCGGGCCCATTCTACCACCCGTCTAGGTGAAGTTAGGGTCAAAGTGGTGTGTTGGGCAAAAGGAACACTGATCCTGGCTCCAGTGCCCTCAACCACCAGACTCCCTTCCTCCACCGACACAGGGGCGCAACCCACGGCAAACAGGCTGCCCACTTTGGTCGCCTCTTACGACCAGCAATGGGGTGCTGTGGAAATATTCTACCCCGGTTCCACACGGGGGAAGAGCTATTAGCGCTACCCAGCACTCACCACGAGGAGGTTGCTCTTCACGAGTGCCCTCCCCACTTAGAATTAGAAACTACTTTCAACAAATCAAGTGCCTTCAGGCATTTAGCTTTAAGGTAATTAATATGCGGAAGGAAAGTTAAATGACTATCAAAAATAAGGCCCAAGAACTTGGCCTCTTTTACAACGTTGATAGGTGTGCCATCTAAAAACAGTTCAGGGTCCTTATGCGGCTTATATTTTCTGCAGAAATGTATACAGTTAGTTTTTGATTTGGAAAATTTAAACCCGTTTTCAAGGGACCTTTTTTTAATTTTATTGAGACTCTCTATTCTATGCATATTTTTTCCACGACAAGAAACATTAAAATCATCCACGAAAAGTGATCCATCCACTGAATCACTTAAAACCTTTGAAAGACAAAATACTGCCTTGCTTGGAATAACAATTAAACCTTTTATTTCTGCAGCTGGTAAAGCCACATGTAGATCTTGCGTTATCTAAACTAAAGACATCTGAAACTAATCAACTACAAAATCAACATGAATATAATCAGTTAAGAACCGC
The DNA here is from genome assembly GCF_022045235.1 of Haliotis cracherodii. NCBI lineage: Eukaryota > Metazoa > Mollusca > Gastropoda > Lepetellida > Haliotidae > Haliotis > Haliotis cracherodii. The sequence goes on along the minus strand of NW_027266341.1, from coordinate 43,471,637 downwards.
CGTCATATAGCTGGAATATTGCTGGAGTGCGGCGTTAAACAAAACAAAACAAAAACACAAAAAAAATAAGAATCTAATATAATACTTACAAATTATTTTTTACAGATGGATCCAAGAATGGTGATGCTGTTTCAAGAGCCACTATTACTGGATCTAGAACTATAATTATCAGATAAATCTTCGATTTTCACAGTCGAATCAAAGACCATTTTAATTGCTCTGGATTATAAAAATAAACTTGTCTAAACATAAGGAATTCATTATTTACCAGACTCGCTGCCCCGTCTTCAAGCAATAACAAATACTTTGTGTCAGCATGAAATTTTACGTCATCATTGAATTACATAACAGTCGTGCTACTGGCCGTCGTTTTTGGTTGCCTAGCCACGTTGGAGTCGTTGGTAACGCGATAGCTGATGCTGCAGCTAAACCATCACTCAACAAATCTGTGACAAGACTTCTTATCTCATACACTGATTATAAACTCGTGATTAGATCTTACATCCGTGATCTATTGCAAAAGTAGTGGGACACCCAAGTAGGTATAAATAAATTACATGCAAAGAAGGCCAACTATCGGTTGCACCTACTAGGGTTATCAGTCCAGATTTGAAGAGGTCATACTAAAAAGGATGACAACTTATTGAAAGGTTAAGATCCTCCGTTTTGTATCCCTTGTGATGAAGGAATCACCGTTAAGCATGTTCTCCTTGACTGTGTTAATTTTGCCATCACAAGGGATAAACAATATAAATCGGACATTTTCAAAAATAATGATTCTCTTTTTATTAAAGATGTTTTTAAAAAGAAATAGAACTTACTTAAATTTTAAATTGTGTTGATAGTTTTTTTTTATAATTGGTATTGTTTAATCTCTAACATAGATGGTTAGTGGCTGTGTCCTCAAAGGGGGTTTAAGTAGCATAAACATATTTCCCCCTTGAGAGGATATGTAAGACAATATTCTTCAAAGTACCTTTACTCATGCAATAGTATTAAAACGTAGTATATTTAATTGTCTATTTAAACTGATGGCGTAATTGCGCACCATCACCAGCAGCTTAAGGGATGGTGTAAATACTGCCGGGGAAACGTGCAGGTAGCAGAAGTACAGTCCCCACGGTCCCTGGCTGCTGCTGATCTAAAACCCACTTTTAGGTTGTATTGTTGAATGGCAGTTTATTCTATTCTTTTAAATGTTCTCAGCTAGTTTTAAAATCGAAAATGTGAGTCTCTAGTTATGATACTGTCCCTCGCTGACCGGTTTTTATTAATTCTAATAATATTTATTATAATGTCTACCCTGGGGTAGATAGGAATGCTGGTCGTAAAAGGCGACCGAATTGTGCAGCCTATTTGCTGTGGGCTGCGACCCTGTTTCGGCAGAGGAAGGTAGTCTTGTGGTCGAGGGCAATAGTGCCAACACACACCTTCGGACCTAAACTTGACTAGACGGGCAGTAGAATGGGCCCGATTCTATCAATCGGCTGGTCATGTCATGCCCTGTATATACACCTTTGCGCACAAACGTTTGATATTTGAAAATAAATGTTTTCTAAATGTCTTATCTATGTATGAATTTATAAAACTTGCTTAGAGCCCTATGCCAAGAAGGCGGTGGCTCATTGGCCAATCTGGCGATGCTGACCTCCGAATTCTGTACTTCTCCAATTGATTGCCATTGGCCGTTATGATAGTCATTGATTGTTCTGTATTAATGCGCCACTGCGATCATGAGAATATACAAATTGCATTGATTCGATGCTAAAAAGGCGCAATTTTAGGGTGTGTAAGAAACAGATTACAGCACTCGTGCCTGTCAGATACCATTTTTCTTACAACGAGTTGTTTCAAAACGTATCTAGGTGATACATAACAACACGGTCAAAAGTGACGTCATCCGACGTACTGCTTACTACGCATAAATTATGTGACACTACACAAAAAGTTTTCGCCATATCTGTGGATTATGAAGGCGATAATGCAAACTATAGATAAAACACCCTCGATGCCGAGTTAAAGGTTTTCGCCTCAAAGAAATGACCAAATATGTACAACAATGTTTACTTACGAATGACGGTGACCGACTTTTACACAATGGCGTGTTCACCTACGACAGTACGCGGGGTTTTCAGAGGAGGATTTTCTGTTGATTGAGGGAGCGTATGTGTCATGTTAGAAATCAGAAACATTCTGACAATCTGCGTACTTTTATTTTATTTTGTTATTTTTACATTTTTAATTTTTTTATTTAGGTCTATTTATTCATACTTTTTTCTATCATATCTTACATTTCAATATCATACACGCAGTTTGCATGGATTTAATGTGACATTATTGGCATGTTTGTAGCATGGACAGATCAGATATCATAGTTATACAGAGTTTCTGAATAATACATGTAGGGCAGACCAGAAGGCACAGAAACTTTCTTAATTAGTATTTGAATATGCAATACATTTTGTAATTTCATAATATAGAATTTCTTTTTAAATTAGTAAAAAGAATCGTTTTACTTTTTTTCTATTAATTGTGTACACCATAGATTTTGTAAACATAATTACTGCTTTGAGTCAGAAAACAGCGAGGCATTCTGTCAGTCTGGGCTTACATATTGCATCGATGAAATAATGCAAACTCATTTTATTTATCAGCCTTTGTGTTATTTCCCTCAACAATTCAAGCATTCAAATCACAACAAATACCACCATGGACTTCAATTTAATAAAATTAGTGATACGCCAACATTTGCAGCACACAGACATCTTTGACAGGCCTTTACCAATGATCTATATAGTAAGTTTACATCCGTGCCTTTACAAATAATTTAAGAAGAAATAACGTTCAATATAATAAAACAACTGATTTTAAATGTTACTTTTTATATCAAAATTAAAGTTGCATCTGAATATTTAAATTTATATTATTTTTTTAGAAATAGGCCAAATGAACATCTATCATGCATCTATTAAGCACTCAGTTACTCAGTTGCAATATACATACCACTCATCATACTTTGAAATAAGAGATTTACCCATATTATTCAGCCCCTATAACATGTGTCCCACCATTAAGCGCTTTGAGTCATCACAGGTGTTAATTCATTCATCCATCATTTCTTACAGAATTCTGATACTCATGCTCTTAAAATAGTAGTAAATTACAGAGATTTGTCCCAACAAACAACAAATCATACTAGCTACCCCACAAAATGTGTATGATGCATAAATAGATCTAAATCATAGTTTTATCTTCTTGTTTTAGTAACATAATATTTATTTTAATGTTGACAAATTATTTCCCATACAAACCCACACACTACCCTGCTGTATCTAAGTATCCTGATTTTCATTCAACAGTACTTCAAAACACCTGTAGTATTAAGTATATTTTGCAGATATTATTATCATTATTATCATTTAGAAAGTTAATCATCAAATCTTCTGATGGTTAAATAAATGCAAATTGAACCCCACAGTCATTCTATCATGGGATAACATTTATACTAAGTTATCCTATAATAATTAGACTTACTTACTTACTTACTTTGGAGATTTAACGTGCGCTTTCCGACTGATGCGTATTTCGCACACGGGCCCGGCCAGGCCATTTAATGTGTTTCCGAAAGGGGCGAGGGTGGTCTGTGCAACCCAAGAGGGGGCTTTAGGGGTTGCTTATATATAATTTGGGAATTTTGAGATTTGGAATATATGCCGATGGGGTTGGGGAGGAGAACTAAGGGAGCTGGGTATGGTGGATGATTGTTTGTTTGTGTGACTTTGATTTGGTAGGTTATTATGGTTTTAGATGCGTTTTATTAGTTCCGTTTTGATTAAGAATACGCCTAAGGCCTTGAAGTTTTCTAGTTTATTTTGTGGGTTTAGTATTGCTTCTAGAGTGAGAGCCTTGTTTAGATTGAGGGTGGTTTGTAATGCGGTTCGATGTGTTAGGTAGTGTGTGCAGTGGATGAGTGCGTGTTCTGGGGTTTCTGGTTGTTTGCAGTGTGGGCAGTTACCTGTAGTGTGTTTTTTAAATTTTTTTAGGTGGTTATTTAGGTTGGTGTGTCCTGTTTGGAGTTTAGTGATTACTCTGTCGATTTTTTTTGATGGATGGAGAATTTTTGGTTTGGTTAGTGGTTTGCTGAGCACTCTTTTGATTTTGCTATTTGAGTTTAGATATAGGTTATGCCATTTTTTTGTGATTTTTTGTTTGTTTACACTTTTAATTTCTGATTTTGAGATGGGTAAGTTTAAGCTTATTTCTGGGATTTTGAGGGATAGTTTAGCTGCTTTATCGGCGTTTTCATTACCGTATATTCCTACGTGGGCGGGTATCCACAAGAAGGTTATTTGTTTGCCTGCTTTTGTTAGGTCGTTGGAGCTTTTAAGTATTTGATTTATTAATTTAGGTCGGTTTTTGGTATTTTTGTTTTGGAGGGCTTGTAGTCCACTTAGGGAGTCAGTAAGTATTAGGATTTTTTGGTGGTTTTTGGATTCTTGATTGTGGAGGGCTGAGGCCATGCCCATTAGTTCGGCCGTGAATATTGATTGGTTATTTGGGAGTCGGAAGGATTGTGTGGTTTTAGTTGGTTGTGTGGTATGGACTCCGAAACCCGTGTGTTTGGAGGTCGGATCTGAGGATCCGTCCGTGTAAATGTGACACCAATTTGGCCAATTTTTGTGTATGTATGCTAGTGTGGTAGTTTTAGCTATGTTTGGGTCGGTTTGTTTATTTATTTGGCTAGCTAGTGTTGTGTCTATTTTGGGTATTTTAAGTTTAGGGGTGAAGATATTTGATTGTTTGCAGTTTTGTTTAAGATTTTTAATTTGGTGTTCATTTAGGTAGTTTGTTATTCTTTGGGATATTGGGGTAAGTAAGGGGTGTTTACGAGCACGAGCACGGGATAACATTTATACTAAGTTATCCTATAATAATTAGATCCACATCAAGTGCTTTTATGAGTTATCATGGTGTAATATTTATACATCATTTCATATAATTATAGTTTAGCAAGTAATATTTATCATCAGGTAAAGTGTATATATAAAATATCAGTAGTTTCAGTTATAGCTTTTTAGATAGATGCTAGCCTAAGGTAATGGGAGCGCATCTAGACATACTATTCAATACGACAGTGTTACTTACTTACTTACTTACTTTGGAGATTTAACGTGCGCTTTCCGACTGATGCGTATTTCGCACACGGGCCCGGCCAGGCCATTTAATGTGTTTCCGAAAGGGGCGAGGGTGGTCTGTGCAACCCAAGAGGGGGCTTTAGGGGTTGCTTATATAGAATTTGGGAATTTTGAGATTTGGAATAGATGCTGATGGGGTTGGGGAGGAGAACTAAGGGAGCTGGGTATGGTGGATGATTGTTTGTTTATGTGATTTTGATTTGGTAGGTTATTATGGTTTTAGATGCGTTTTATTAGTTCCGTTTTGATTAAGAATACGCCTAAGGCCTTGAAGTTTTCTAGTTTATTTTGTGGGTTTAGTATTGCTTCTAGAGTGAGAGCCTTGTTTAGATTGAGGGTGGTTTGTAATGCGGTTCGATGTGTTAGGTAGTGTGTGCAGTGGATGAGTGCGTGTTCTGGGGTTTCTGGTTGTTTGCAGTGTGGGCAGTTACCTGTAGTGTGTTTTTTAAATTTTTTTAGGTGGTTATTTAGGTTGGTGTGTCCTGTTTGGAGTTTAGTGATTACTCTGTCGATTTTTTTTGATGGATGGAGAATTTTTGGTTTGGTTAGTGGTTTGCTGAGCACTCTTTTGATTTTGCTATTTGAGTTTAGATATAGGTTATGCCATTTTTTTGTGATTTTTTGTTTGTTTACACTTTTAATTTCTGTTTTTGAGATGGGTAAGTTTAAGCTTATTTCTGGGATTTTAAGGGATAGTTTAGCTGCTTTATCGGCGTTTTCATTACCGTATATTCCTACGTGGGCGGGTATCCACAAGAAGGTTATTTGTTTGCCTGCTTTTGTTAGGTCGTTGGAGCTTTTAAGTATTTGATTTATTAATTTAGGTCGGTTTTTGGTATTTTTGTTTTGGAGGGCTTGTAGTCCACTTAGGGAGTCAGTAAGTATTAGGATTTTTTGGTTGTTTTTGGATTCTTGATTGTGGAGGGCTGAGGCCATGCCCATTAGTTCGGCCGTGAATATTGATTGGTTATTTGGGAGTCGGAAGGATTGTGTGGTTTTAGTTGGTTGTGTGGTATGGACTCCGAAACCTGTGTGTTTGGAGGTCGGATCTGAGGATCCGTCCGTGTAAATGTGACACCAATTTGGCCAATTTTTGTGTATGTATGCAAGTGTGGTAGTTTTAGCTATGTTTGGGTCGGTTTGTTTATTCATTTGGCTAGCTAGTGTTGTGTCTATTTTGGGTATTTTAAGTTTAGGGGTGAAGATATTTGATTGTTTGCAGTTTTGTTTAAGATTTTTAATTTGGTGTTCATTTAGGTAGTTTGTTATTCTTTGGGATATTGGGGTAAGTAAGGGGTGTTTACGAGCTAGAGCTTGGTTTTTAGGGCTGATGTTTTGGTTTATTAAGTTTTGGATGAGAGGGTTTGATTGGGACGCGGCCCAGAAATTTAAGCTTAGCTGTTCCCTGCGTAGACTTAGTGGCATTTCTCCTGTTAAGGCCTGAAGTGAGGTGTAGGAGGTGCCATGTTGGGTGCGTGTAATGAGTTTGAGAGCCTGATATTGTATTGAGTCAAGGTTTTTGGATAGAGAGTTGTTTAGGGTGTTGTATATGGCGCAGCCGTAGTCTAGTTTTGATCTAATTAGGGATATGTAGAGAGAGAGGAGAGTATCTTTGGAGGCTCCCCAGTTAGAGCCAGTTAGGCATCTTAGGGTGTTTAGGTCTTTACTGCATTTAGTTGTTAGGTTTTGGATGTGAGCATCCCAGGTGAGATGTTCATCGAAAATAAGTCCTAAGAATTTGGTTTGTTTTTGAAATTTGATTGTTTGGTTGTTTAGCTGGAGGATTGGGGAGGCGGGTTTCATGTTTTTATGTTTGAATACTATTCCTGTTGTTTTTTCTGAGTTAAGGGAGAAGCCCCATTTGTCAGCCCATTGTTGTATTTTATTAAGAGATTTTTGGAGTAGATTTGTGGCCATTTTCATGCTTTTAGTGCGGATCCAGATGGCTCCATCATCCGCGAATTTTGATGTGTTTACTTTAGGGGATAGACCCTCGAATAGATCGTTTATCATTATATTGAAGAGGGTGGGGCTGAGGATACTGCCCTGTGGAGTGCCATTTTCTAGGGGACATTGGTCCGATAGAGTTTGGTCTATACACACGGTTATTTTACGATTGTTTAGGAAGTCCTGGATGTAGTTTATTATCTGACCTTTGAGTCCTATTTTTTTAAGTTTTTGTATTAGCCCATCGTGCCATACCATGTCGAAAGCTTTAGATAAGTCTAAGAAGATGCCTGTGGTATATTGTTTATTTAGTTGTCCTGTCTTAATATCTTGTTCTAGTCGGGCGAGGTTATCTAGGGTTGAGCGGCCAGGAGTGAAACCGCTTTGATCTGGGTTTATGGTGTTATTTTGGGTTAAGTAATGTTGTAATCTATTTTTAGCCATTGATTCCATTACTTTACATAAGTTTGAAGTTAGGGATATTGGTCTATATGAGTTAGCTTGATTAGCTGGTTTATTAGGTTTAGGGATTGGTATGACTAGGGCCTGTTTCCAGGGTGTAGGAACCTGTCCGTTTAGGTAGATGAGATTGTATAGTTTGAGTAGTGCCTGGAGCAGTTTTAGGGGGAGTTTTTTAATTATTTGGTAAGAGGTTAGGTCTAATCCTGGGGCTGTGCCCTTTTTCCTGTTTTGGATTACGTAGAGGAGCTCCTCCATTGTGTAGGGTTGATTTATTTCTAGATTGTTATTGTTTGGTTCTTTTGTGGGTTTGTTTTCTGTTTTAAGTTTATCTTGGAATTTTTGGCTGAAGTTGCTGTTACTGCTAACGGCCGAAAAGTGGTTGGCGAGATTATTTGCTTTTTGGGCGGGGTTGGTTGAGTTGTTAATGTTAGGGGTTTTTTTATGTCGTTTTAAGCCTCTAATGGCGTGGATTTTGCGCCAGACCGTTCTGGCATCTGTACGGTTATTTATACCTTCGCAGAATTTTTTCCAGTCTCTACTTTTGGCTATTTGGACTAGTTTTTGAACCTGGTGGTTTAGTTCGTGGGCTATGTTTAAATATTTGTAGTCGCGTTTTGCTTTATTGAAGGCTGATTTACGTTTTCGTCTAGTCTGTTCTATTTCCTCATTCCACCATGGTACCGTCGGTTTGCCTGTCTTAGATACTTTGAAGGGGATGGAGGTTTTGGCTGCGTTTATTATATAGTCTGTTAGGTTTTTACAATAGGTTTCTGGATCATTATTTTCTATTTCGTTTAAGTTAGCTTCGTTGCAGATATCTTGGAATTGGTCCCAGTTAGCTTTGTTGTAATGGAATTTTGGTTCTTGGTTTTCTGTTTGGATTGGTACGTTTGTATTTCCTATGGTTATGTTTATGGGGAAGTGGTCGCTACCTAGCGGGACGTCGTGCACTTCCCATTGAGTGCTTTGGGCTAGATCTGCGGTGCATATGGTTAGGTCGATAGCCGACATTTTTTGGTTTATCTTATCGTACCTCGTGGGTTGGTTGCTATTAAGGAGTACTAGGTCGTTTGTTTCTATCCATTCGGAGATTAATTTGCCATGAGTATCTATTTTATCATCTATGCTCCATGTAGGATGGTGAGCGTTAAAGTCTCCTAGGAATATAGTAGATTTATCGCTTATTTTGAGTAGTTTGTTTAGATCCTCAGGTTGGACTTTTTGTTCCGCCCAGTGGTAAATATTTATGATGTTTATGTTTCGGTTATTTAATGTGATTTTAATGCCGTTGGCTTCTAGGTTTGGCGTGTCTATTTTTATTTCTTCGTAATTTATATCTTCCCTGATAAATATGATTAGTCCTCCTGCGGCTCTTCTTGTTTTCGGTTTAGCTCTGTCAGATCTAACTGAGTTGTAGTTAGGTAGTGTGAATTTCGATTTTTTTGAGAATTTGGTTTCCTGTATACAAGCAATGTGAGGGCCTTTATTTAGTTTAAATTTAGTTTTTAGTTCATGGCCGTGGGAGGTGAGTCCGTTGGCGTTCCACTGAAAAATATTTAGTCCTTCGAATATTGGGTTCGGGTGATTGGTGATTTAGTTTTTAGTTTTTATTTTATTCGGTGAGTTCTTTTAGATGGAGGTTAAAGAGGAAGAAGGGAAGATCGGTTAATTTTAGATTGAAAGCTACTTTGTGGAAGGATTCCATACTAGCTTTTGGTGAGTTTTGACTATGCATATATGCTAGGAGTAAGGTGAGGTTATTTAGGTTTGGGGTGTTGGCTGGTTGGGAAGTTTGGTTTGTTTTAGTTGGAGTAGTGTCTATTGTTTCCTGAGTTTCCATGGGGGAGGCATGTGATGTGGAGGGTTGTGAAGGTGTTGGCGGGATGGGTGTAGCTGATGTTTTCTTAGTGTTTGTGTTTTGTTGTTGTGCTTGCTTGTGGGAGAGCGTTGTTGCCATATGGGCTGTAGGGTGCTTGGATGAGGGTCGTGTTGTGGTGGTCATTTTGAGGTTTGTTTTGCATGCGGGGGTTGATGTTTTGGGAGGGTTCGTGGTTGGTTGAGTGGCTGCTTGTGTGTGTGAGGTGGGTGCGGTTTTTCGGTAGGGGTCCCAGACAGAGCTGTCGGTTATGGGTGTGGTGTTTGTTTGTGGGATGGTGTTTGGGTGTGGTGTAGGGAGGAGTGGTTTAGATGCAGGTGTAGCAAATTTTCGTGTTTGGATTTTAGCCGTTTCTATGTTTATGTGTTTGTTGGCCTGCTGGGTGAGTGTGTGTCTGTGTGGGCATTGGTTTGAAAGTGAAGTGTGTTGGGTGGATTTGCAGTGGATGCACCAGGGTGTGCATGTGCCTGGGCAGTCTGTTTGTGCGCATTTTTTACATTTAGTTTTAGGGTAGGTGCATTGGGAAGCAGTGTGGTTGTATTTGAGGCACTTTGAACATTGCTTAACCTGCTTTATATAGGGTTTGACTTCTAAGTTTGTGTGGGCTCCGAAGGATATGTGTTTGGGGGCTTCAGGGAATTTAGCGGTTTTTTTAAAGTTGATTATGACAATGGAGGTTGGGACCGTTTTTCCGTTTCTAGTTGAGGTTATTCTGCGCGTGCTGGTGATTAGGGGTTGAGGGTTTTGGTCTTGGTTTATGTTAGCTTCTAGAGAGTATAATTGTAAGTCCTCAGTTGTTTCCCTTGGGTTAACCCTTATTACGCCTCGTGTATATTGTTGCCAATTAGGTGTTTGTTTGATTACCGTGACGTGGAATATTTGAGTTATTTTATTTGCTGCGTTGTAAGATTCTCGGTTAGGAAAGATTATCTGGTATCCTTTGTTGGCTTTTTTAATATTGTTGTAATTTATTTTTTGTCTTTTGAACCAAAGTCCTATTTTGTCTGCCGAAAGTTCTAGTGAGAGAGTGGTGCCTGAGCCTGCTGAGAAGAAGTAGAGGGCGAAGGTGGTGAGGAAGGCGGCCGGGGAGGGTGTTGGCGATGGAGGTGGAGTGGATGTGTCGAGTTTGCGTTTTTTGGTGTTTTGTGGTGGCGAGTTAGCTGGTTTGGTTGGGGTGGTGTATGTCGTGTTTTCGCCATACTCGGTCGGGACGATGTTTTCGAGTCACCTCCCAGAAGTGTTGTGCGCTTCCGCAGGCGTGGGTGAGTAAGGAGCTGGAATGTCTGCGAGTGTGGCGTTGCGGGTGTCAGTCATATTGTTTGGGTGTTGTGTTGGAGAGCGTGTGTTGTGGTGAGTGGTGGTGGTTTTGGGGAGGTGAGTTGGTTTGTTGTTTTTACTTGGTGATTTGTGTTTAGGAGGCGGAGGAGGTTGCGGTGGTTATTTGTTGTTGGTTTTAGTAGGAGGGTTTGGGAAATGGATTATTTATTGAAGATTAAGTTTGATTCTGGAAGGCTGGGATAAGGTGAGACAAGTGGAAAGCGGGGATTAAGAGATATTTAGTCGAAGGAGTGGAGGTATGTGAGTGGTGGGCGTGGGTGGTGAGTAGGAAAGAGCGAGCGTTGTGTTTAGGAGAAGGGGGGATTAGGTGTTTTTTGCTTTTAGGAGTTGGGTCAAAGGGTGTGTTTGAGTGGTGGGCGTGGGTGTGAGTAGAAATGAGTGCGAGCTGTGTTAGGGAGATTGGGTAGGATAAGGTGTTGGTTATTTAGTGTTGTTGTTTTTTAAGGATTTAGGGGTTTTATGATTAATTCGGTGAGAGTGATTTTAAGAGTATGTGAATAAGGATAACGTGATAATTACCGATGATGGAGTTTCCTTGGCTGGCTATCAGGCAATGCTCTGTGCTGGCTTGGGAAGTGTTGCTCGCTGGGAGTACAAACTGCAACTGATTGTCTGGCCAAGACTCGTTTATTTTCAAACCGCTGTCCTGTAGCTGGAACACTGCTAGGTTCGGCGTTAAACAACAAACAAACAAACGGTGAGAGTGATTGTAAGAGTATGTGAATAAGGCTGAAAGGATGACGTGATAATTACCGATGTTGGAGTTCTCCTTGGCTGGCTATCAGGCAATGCTCTGTGCTGGCTTGGGAGGTGTTGCTCGCTTGGGGTACAAACTGCATGAGACGACAGTGTTACGTCTACATAGTTTAATAGATTAGAAGCTTTTAGATAAATGCTAGCCTAAGGTATCAAGATCCCATCTCCCAGACAAAGGATATTTATTTAAGTATATCTTTCATCACCTACCGGGGTATATTAGAATAACATTACTTCAATTAAGTCTCATTAAGGATTAGCCCCCATACAAGCTCGTCTATAGTTCATTAAGGATTAGCCCCCATACAAGCTCATCTATAGTGACACCCTAATCTCTTTCAAAGCATCCAGTAAATATGTCAACAAGATTAGTGCCAGTCCAACAGGATTAACAGGATTTAGTATTCCCCTCTGTCCAGCCATCCATTTAGCATAGGACACAACCAATCGTGTATCAACCAATCACATTCCTTTCTATTGTTCAAACTTTCATTAAATACATACTGTAGCCAAGTTCAAGCAGAGAAGGGGTTTGACTCTCTTACCAAGCAGACCTCTCTCCCACAGCCCAGAGTGTGTACCGACTCTCTGTGGCACCCTTTTTATTGTTTATTTTTGATACATTATATGGCAGTATATAGTTTGGCAAACTTTAGCCGATGTTTTATATTGTTATTCTGTAGATACCAGACTGTTGCTAGTTTTACTCCTTGATAGGTCAAAAAGTCTGACTTCAAACTGTATTTTTGTACAAATTCATCAAAATCATACAATTTCCATGTGTCATCAATGAAGTCATTTATATATGCTATACCCTTTTGGTGCCATTGTTTTGATTTCATTATTATACCAGACAGATTTGCTCATCATATCCTCACCAGATTGTTTAGTGAGTGAGCGAGTTAAAATTTAACGTCACATCGGCAATATTTCAGCCATATAGTGACGAGAACATTAATAATTAACAAATTTAGACAAATAAAAACCATTCATCGACGGACAGTATAAATAACTAGACTATCACAGTTTAGAAGTAAAACTAGTTGCGTGAACAATTAACAGAATAACCTATGATTCACCAATACATTATAAAAACGGGCTACAGATCACCAGCAACCAAAGTTAGGTCACCATACTAGGGACCGTGGGGACTTACGATACTTCTGCTACCTACACGGTTCCCCAGCAGGATTTACACTATCGCTTCAGCTGCTGGTGATTGTAGTCAATTTTAGCCAGTAATTAAAATTTACAAATATTCTACTATTTACAATTGCTGTAGGAATAACAAACTGAATGATTGGTCTTATGATACCCTCTCAGGAGGACAATAATTTTACGTTACTTCAACCCCCTTCGAGGGCACAGCCAAAAACAATCTAGGTTAATAATTAAACACTACAATTCCTTAAATAAATAACTATGTACATCAAAATTTATCAATTAATTCTACTTCTTTTAAAAAACGTATTATTAAATGAGAACTTAGATTAAAAAGATCCTTTATGGATGAAACATTGAAATATTGATCCCTTGTAATGGCAAAATCGATATAGTCAAGCAGTACTTGCTTGACTGTGATTCTCTCATCACAAGGGATACAAAATGGAGGATCCTCACCTTTTGATAAATACTCATGTGTATAACGTGAATGGCCAATACGACATCATCGTAAAATGACCTCTTCAAATCTGGACTGACAACCCAAGTAGGTGTAACCGATAGTTGGCTAATTTGATGTAATTTATTGATACCTACTTGGGTGTCCCACTTCTTTTGCATAAGATCTCTATAATAATGTAACATCTGATCACAGGTTTGTAATCACTGTATGGAATTAGAAGTGGTGTCACAGATTTGTTGAGTGCTGCTTTAGCAGCAGCAGCAGCCATTGTGTTGCCTTTTATACCCACATGAGACTGGGCAACCAACAAAAGACTATGTCGTGTTGGCCAGTTGAAAGATCATTATAAAGTTCTAAAATGTATAAGATAATTGGATGATCAGAAGAAACTCTTTTCAGTGCCTGTAGACAAGATAGAGAGTCAGAAAAGATGATAAATTGTTTATATGCAGTCTGTTTCTGAATGTATAACAAGGCTGTAAGGATAGCATTGGCCTCAGCAGTGAAAATAAAGCTTTTGTCTGGTATTCTAGAGGATAAATGTTTTGATCCAACGACAGTGGCATTTGCTACTTTGCCACCGTCTTTGGATCCATCAGTGAAGATTGAACTGTGAGTGTTGTATTTATGTCTTACCCGGTAATTGTAAATAGTCCTGCTGAAATACTAGTTGATAAGTGTCAGATTTTATAAAACGTGTGAGGGAATTGTCTACTTCCGGCCTTACCAACTGCCAGGGAGGAGAGGTCAAAAGTCGGTATGGAGATCTAAGATCTAAATTTGAAGCAATAATATGAGACTGGAGCCGAATTCCAAGTGGAGGAACCAGCTTTGGTTTCTTCTGAAACAGTTCTTCGTAGAGGGGATTAAAAACGGATTCATAAGCAGGATTGGAGGGATTGGACCGTATTTTAGTAATATACTGGAGTGACAATTTAATACGGCGTTGTTTTAAAGAGTGTTCATCGGCCTCGACGTAGAGGCTGTCAACAGGGGAAGTTCGAAAAGCACCAAGACAAAGTCTTAATCAATGATGGTGGATTAAATCCAGTTTTAAAAAAATTACTCTTGCAAGCTCCAGCATACACAATGGAGTTATAGTCCAGCTTAGAGCGAATTAGAGATATATATAAGTGAAGAAGGGTTGTCTGATCCCCTCCCCACATCAAAAGAGAGTTCTGGGTTTTTATGGGGTTTATATTTCCGACAGAAATGTATACAGTTTGTTTTCTCTGACTTCTTCCTACGCTTCCTAGCTTGTTTGCATCCGTCATTAAACCATGGTTTCCGAATATGTGGGTTCGTAGAGGACTTAGGAATAGTTTCATTAGCTATGTTCTTCAGTTTGTCAGAGAATGATTGAATTGGATCAGGTACATCCATGAAAATGTTTGGTTTCAATTTGTCAGGACATATAGTCTGAAATAATGGCCAATTGACTTTTGAAAAATTCCATCGTGTTGAAGGTGGAGCATCAGTGGGATTTACAGCTGTAATTACCGTCGGAAAATGATCACTTCCACAAAGGTCATCATGGACCGACCATTCAAATTCATTATATATGTTAGAATCTGTGATTGACAGATCTAATGCAGAATACGTACCAGTTGCAGGATGTAAATATGTGTTCGAGCCGTCGTTGAATATGCATTGATTATTATTAGAAATAATATCTTCAAGAACTTTCCCTTTATTGTTAATATTGGAACTACCCCATAGAGGGTTATGTCCATTAAGATCACCCATGATGATACAGGGCTTAGGGAGCTGGTCAAATATATCCTGCAGATCCGACTGCTGAAAATTCGAGGATGGAGAAATACATAATGAACAAAGTGTGAATGTTATGTGTAAGATAAGTAGGACAGCAACAGCCTGAAGATTACAGTTAAGAGAAACAGGCCTGTGGACACTGCCCTGCCTCACCAAAATTGAAGCACCCCCAGTGGCTTTATCACCTGGTGGGGAAAAAGAATTATATGAATCGTACTGACGCATTTAAAATTTATCAGTTTGCTTAAGATAGGTTTCTTGGAAACCAAATGCTGATGGTTTATAATCTTGTGCTAATAACTGTACTTCATTAAAATTATTCCTAAGTCCTCTACAATTCCACTGAATGATATTAAGAGATTGGTTCATGGAGGTTCTATGGGGATCTCTCACGGTCACGTGGGGAAGACGGACTCCTGTGTCACCTCCATCTCCAGAGGGTCAAATGAGTTATGAACCTCAACAGTTACAGGTACCTCTGAAGGAGAGGGGCTCTGTGATGGTTGTGTTTTACGATTTAGGCGTTTGCGTTGTTTTTACGTCTATACGTCAATATCAACAGCAGCTTGATCAACCTCAGCTTCTGACTGAGTCACACAGAGAAAGATGTTGCTAAAGTGAGAGATTGAGATTGTGTGGTATCTTTACTCACTGGTTGTTCAGATGTAACCCACGTTAAATCCGTTTGGCACGAAATAGAAACCGTTTTTGGTTTGTTTGAGACAGCAGCTGAGTAGGAGATATAGTAGTAGATAACTTTGCTGGAGTTTGGCTCAGAATTTGTTGTTTAGCTTCATGGAAAGGGATATTGGTTTCATATTTTAATTTTAAGATTTTTGATTGAATCTGCCACTCAGAGCAAGATTTAGAGGATGACAGATGGTCACCACTGCAATTTGCACATTTCGGATATTTAGTGCAATCAGAGTCCTGATGATCCTCACTGCAGCGGTGACAACGATGGGAGAAACGGCAGGTTTTAGAACCATGCCCAAAACTTTTGACATGTATAACATCGGAGTGGAGAGGGGATATACACCTCCATCCCGATATTGAAATAACCAGCTTTTATGGACTTGGGTACAGTAGACAAAGCAAATGTAAACAGGTAGGTGTTGCTGTGTTCAATTCTACCATCCTGTTTCTTGACACTGAAGCGTTTAACAGAAGTGACATTTTGGTCTTTTAGTTAGGCAACTATTTCTTCCTCAGACAAGTCCGCCAGACAAGGGGCTCTGTCTCTAACAACGCCTCTACTAGAGTTTACTGTTTTGTGCGCTGAAACAGCGACACTGATGTTTGCAAATTGATGTTGTTTAAGCAAATTTATATATTGTTGACGTCTAGCACACTCAACAAGGAGCAAACCGCCTCGGAGACGTGAAACGTTCTTAACTTTACCACAGATAGACTGAATTGTCTTTGAGATAACAAAAGGATTGATTTTAAGTGGATTCGTTTGTAGATTCAGTGACTATAAACTTGGCCCAAGTTTCTTGTTTTGAAACTGAAACATCTTCATGATATGAGAGATGATCAGCCTCTAATCTCCTTTTCTTGTCGTTTCTAACGGAACCAGAATGGGTAAGCGACATGATGTAGGTAGTAAGATTCAGCACCCCTGCTCCTCACCCACCACGGAGTGTCAACAAGGACAGTGTTTCACTGCAGCGGAGACCGCATGCAAACACTGGGGATCCAAGGGTGATATACTCCAGTAAATACGGCACGAATAACTATATTTGTCTACCAATAATACTGCTAGGCTGGTTCTGGTCATAACAAGAAATTGGAGACATATAGAACTCAGAGGTCGACATTACCAGATTGGCCCATGAGCCACCGCCTTCTGGCATAGGACTCTAGGCAAACGTATTTACATAAAGTTTAACATTCAAAGCCAAAATACAATAAAATGTAGTAAATTAAACAAACAATTTTCCAGCACAGGGCTAGACATGACCAGCCGATTGATAGAACCGGGCCCATCCTACCACCCGTCTAGGCGAAGTAAGGGTCAAAGTAGTGTGTTTGGCAAAGGAACACTGTTCCTGGAACCAGTGCCCTAACTACCAGACTACCATCCTCCGCCAACACAGGCTGCCCACTTTGGTCGCCTTTTACGACCAGCAATGGGGTGCTGTGGACATTTTCTTCCCTGGGTCCACACGGGGAAGAGCTATTAGCGTTACCCAAGACTCACCACGGGGAGCTTGCTCTTCACAAGTGCCCAACAGATTGTTTAACAATATCACAACAATTCAAGTATACTGACCACCATAACAAAACTTCCTTCAAAAACTTATTTTCAATGTATAAATGCCTAACTGGTTCAAGTCACGATATGGCTGAAATACTGCCGATGTGACTTTAAATATTAACTCACTCACTATTTTCAATGTTTGGAATAATCTTTTCGTTAATATAGACAGCATCAACCAGCAAAATTACATTTGCACTAGCTACATTTTCAAAAAAGAAAGCTGTCCACGTGGAATTACCATAAACCAGTCTCTAATCCAGCTTAATATTTGTGCAGCGATAACCATTTCCACCACACTGACGCCGCCATATGTAGGATGTAATGACATAATTTTCCTTTTAACTTTGTCAGGTTTAGATCTCCAGATGAAGTGAAAACATTTTCACTGAAACTTTTCTATTAAAATTTTGAGTGGGCTTGGTACACTGCAAAACAGGTGATTAAGTTTGGTTAAGAACAATGATTTTAGTAGTGTCAGGGTTCTCTTTTTCCCACATTTTCATTTCCTTTTCTATCTTATCAAACGTGTTTGTATAGTTTAAATTAACCATATTTTCCAAATCAACATCAAAGTCTATGTCTAATAACTTAAACTGAGTTTGTGACCATTTAAGATTCCAGTCCTCACATAACTTATATCTTATTTTTTTCTACCCTATCCATATCAAATTGTTTTTTTCAGCATTTACTTTCAATCCCGAAAACCGGACAATTTTTTTAATGTACTCAATGTGGTATGGAGGCTTTTTTCAGATCCATCGAAACTTAAGGTAGTATCATCTGCAAATTGTGCAAGCAGAGATTTAATATTTTCCCATAACGTTTGCTCGCTATGGAAGATAAAATGGACGATTATGAATCTAGATCTAGAAGAAATAACCTGATTTGCCATGATATTGCTGAAGAAAAAGGTGACTTGGGATCTTTCAGAAATGAAAGTGCGTCAGTTCATGAAGGAGACACTGAATATTACTGATGCTGATGCATATTAATAACAAGAGCGCACAGACCACGAAATGGCAAATCACACGCCCCGATAATTGCAAACTTCGTATCTACAGGAGACAGAAACAAGATACTTAAGTCGGCGAAAGATAAACAACGAAGGAATAACAACTTTAACCAAGGTGCGAGAGTGTCAGAGGACCTTACAAAGCGAGTTAGAGACGTCCGACGTTCACTCAGTGGTCTATTCTCGGAGGCTTTAAAAGAGGGTAAAACCCGAAGATCCGTCATGAAAAACTCATAATAGATGGAGAAGTTTATGCTTACGAAAGAATCAGTGGTACAAACGTATGTGTATCTAATCAACGTAAAGGATGACACGACAACAGACAAGGAAATGTGACAGGAGACGCCCATGTGGGTTTATTTACATCTCGTGGGCCCGGAAGTATAGCTCTGCCAAGGGAGAACACTCTAAATAGTGATCGTGATTTAGGAGAAGGCCGAAAAAACCCTCCGTATCCTATCGTGGAACATTGAAGGATTGTATAAATATGTAAGTCTTCCTGATGATTCTGAAATTAAGGTTTTTTCTGCGTCATTTGACATAATAGGCATTTGTGAATCTTTTGTGAGAAAGTCCAACGATTTCGTAAATTTCTTGACTGGTTACCGATCTTTCAGCTGTGCTAGACCCAAAGCTAAAGTATTAGGGAGATATAGTGGTGGTGTGACAGTGTTCGTCAAAGAGTCATTAGTGAAAAATAAGATCATCAGAAGAATATATGAATCCTTTGAAGCTGTGTGGTGTTCCAGTTTCAGACAACAGCTTTTGGATTTTTGTCATCTTTTTTGTTGACCTATCTATCACACGATGGATATGGATGGTATTGATCGCCTTATGCACTATGTTGAAACTACTTTTAATTTTTACTACTCATGATAATCATCATTTAGTTCTGTCTGGTGATTTTAATGCAAGGATGAGAGATTTTCTTGATTCATCCAATCAGATACACTTGAATTTATCCATGATAATAGTGAAGACTATCCATCAGACAATCTTGATATGCTTAGGAAGTTTATAAACAACATGCGACATAATAACTATGGGCCCTAAATGGGCGTTTATTGGGAGATAAAGTTGGTAACTTCACCTGTATAACCCATAATGGAGCAAGTGTAGTAGTAGTAGTAGTCTGACCTCTTTCCATAGTTTAGTGACTTTAAAGTACTTGACAGAGATGAATCCTGTCACTTTCCTCTTTCATGTGAGATTAACCTTAACCAAACAAACCCTCAATATATGGAAGAAAATGTGAATGCTGACTGTCAGCACAATATCAATAGCCAAAATGATCTTACATATGATGACTCACAAGAGTGGATGAAATACACATGGAATGAAGATAGACATTTAGACTTTTTAACAAAGTTTCAGAGTATTTTTCTTGAATATTATGATGAATTTTCAGCATTGATCAATGTCAGTGTTAATCAAGACATTCATGCAATTGTTAATATGTACCATAAGGCAGGAGAAGGTTTTGGAAAAGTTTACAAAAAACCATTTCACAGTATTAAGAATAAACAACTCACCATGGTGGGATGATGAACTGGAATGTGTGAAACAAAGTAAATACCGTGCACTTAGAAATCATAGGGACTTTGACCAAGCTTTAAATGTGTATCGAAAGGAAAGAAGGTATTTTAAGAAGTTTTTTTCACATAAAAAGTGTATATATCTGAGTAAGCAAAGAGATTTATTATCTTCTTCCTGTTCAGACCCTAAGCAATTTTGCAGGATCAGGGTGTCCCACAAGGCAGTATTTTGTCTGTCACTTTGTTTAGCATCAAATTCAACAGTTTAGCAAAGGTTTTAAACGATTCAATTGATGGATCGTTGTTTGTGGATGACTTAATGTTTCTTGCCGTGGTAGGAACATGCATATAATTGAGAGGCAAATGCAATTGTGTTTAAATAAAATCCAAAAATGGTGTTTAGAAAATTGCTTTAAATTTTCCAAATCTAAAACTAACTGTATTCATTTTTGCAGAAAATATTAACCTCACAAAGACCCAGAACTAATATTAGATAACTCCCCCATTAAAGTTGTAAAAGAAGCGAAATGTTTGGGTATAATTTTCGATCATCATTTAACCTTTTTACCTCATATAAAATACTTAAAGACTAAATGTCTGAAAGCCCTAGATTTGTTAAAAGTTGTCTCTAATTCCAAGTGGGGAGGGGATCAGAAAACCCTCCTCCAACTATACGGAGCTCTTATACGCACTAAACTTGATTACGGCTCCATCATCTATGGTCGGGCTTGTCAGAGCAATTTAAAATGATTAGACACCATTCATCACCAAGGCCTGAGGCTTTGTCTTGGAGCCTTCCGAACTTCACCTATTCACAGTTTGTATGTGGAGGCTGATGAGCCATCCCTTAAACACCGACACATTAAATTATCTTTACAGTATATCTCTAAATTACGTTCTACTAAATCTAATCCAGCGTATGACTGTGTGTTTAACCCACTTTACGAAAATCTCTATAATGAAACATCTTCTCTTATTCCACCACTTGGAATAAGAATACAATCTGATACTTCTGCTGTGCAAATCAATCTGGGAAACATTGCCCCCACTCAGCTTTTCTCTTCTCCACCATGGCAGATAGTGAAGCCAGAGGTGGAGTTAACATTATCTCAACTCAAGAAATCCGACACAAATCAACTAATTTATCAACAGCAATATAATGAATTATGAAGCACATATGATACTTACAAATCTATATTTACAGATCGATCCAAGGATAGTGACGCTGTTGCTAGTGCCACTGTCATTGGATCCAGGACTATCTCATCCCGGTTACCAGATAACTCTCCTATTTTCACAGCAGAAGAAAAATGCTATTCTAACAGCACTAAATTATATCAACAATCAAACTAAACATAAAGAATTCATCATTTTTTCAGACTCTCTTTCTTGCCTTCAGGCTATTAAAAACATGTCTTCCACACATCCAATTTTAATAGAAATTATTGAATTGTTTAATCATCATGCTACTGGCCAATACGACATCGTTTTCTGTTGGTTACCCAGCCATGTCGGAATCACTGGGAACACAATGGCCGATGCTGCTGCGAAGGCAGCAGTCAACAAATCTGTGATGCCACTTCTTGTCTCTTATAGCGATATCAAATCTGTAAGTAGATGTTACATCCGAGATTTGATGCAAAAGAAGTGGGACACCCAGGTAGGTATAAATAAATTACATGACATTAAGCCAAATATCGGTTACAGCTACTTGGGTTGTCAGTCCAGAATTGAGGAGGTCATATCAAGACGATGTCGTATTGGCCATTCTCGTTACACAAATGAATATCTGTTGAAAGGTGAGGATCCTCCGTTCTGCATCCCTTGTGATGAAAGAATCACGGTCAAGCATGTCCTGCTTGACTGTGTTGATTTTTCCATCACAAGGGATAACTATTTCAAGGCTACATCTATGAAGGATCTTTTTAATACTAATTGGTTGTCATTTAATTATTGGCTTTTTAAAGGAAATAGAGTTTTTTAGTAATTTGGTTAATTTGTTTTGTATAAAAATAAATGATGTTTTAATATTAGTAGAATAAATTGATATCTGTGAATGTTTGTGGCTGTATCCTTAAAGGGGGTTAACGTAGTGTAAAATTATTGTCCCAGAGACGAAAAGGTAGTTCATCAAACAACATCACCACTGGCACATGGTATAACTATTTTAAGAACTTACTTAATCCTACAGTTTAAAATTTTTATCTTTCCCTAATCATGAGCTGCAATTCCCTATTCCAGAAGAAGTTTATCGCTGCATTAGAAGTCTGAAAAATAATAAAACTTCTGGACCAGATGGGATTGCAAAAGAATTTGTGAAGTCAACCAGAGACTATATCACTCCACTACTTACAAAACTCTTTAATCAGATGATTTTTACTAACACATTCCCAGATCTTTGGGGTCAGAGCATTATATGTCCGCTTCATAAAATGGACCGGTGCAGGAGCCTCAAAACTGTAGAGGCATATCTCTCATTGACTCCTTTTGTAAGGTATTAATAGCAGTGTTAAACAATAGACTCAAAGACTGGTGTGACTGTCAAAACATACACTCAGAAACGCAAGCCGGCTTTAGATCTACATATTCAACAGCGGACCATATATATTTTCACTTTGCAAGCAATGATAACAAAATATCTTTTAAAGTAAGGGGGGAGATTTTACTGCATCTTCATAGATTTTAGTAAAGCGTTTGACTGTATAAATCATGATGTTCTTTTTCAAAGGCTTCATGATGTACATCTTCCCGAGGCAAGAGAGTTAACTGACTTTAAAAGTCCAGTTTCCACCCTTGCCGAACTAGGCTGGAATTCCTGGGCTCGATTGTAGCGCCACCAGTGGCTATTACGAGTTATGTCCTTTCTATGCCTCTCCTATTGACCAATCAGATTCAACCTCTCGTATCACTTGCATTTGCTTCAAACAAAACGGTGGCGCCCAGTCAAGACAATCTGATCGATATTCAAGATCTATATTGTGATAAAACGAGTCTTACATCGCGAAGTGCATCAAATCACGTGAGCACCTTGATTAAAAACACGAAAAGATTTAGAAAATAACTGTTGACAACGAGTTGGCGGTGCACATGCTTTGCAAATCCTGCAGTCGACCGAAATCTGCATGACACTTTACGAACCGGATTTCGATTTCGATGCGCGATTTTAAATGGACTATGCATAGACTCGTTAGTCCAGCCAAAATGTAACTCCATAATACTAGCCTAGTTCGGCAAGGGTGGAAATTTGACTTTTATAGTCAGTTAACTCACTTGCCTCGGGAAGATGCATGATGTAGGGCTTAGAGGAAACTTCTTAAATTTAATTACATCTACATCAAACTTTCTGCTTGTGTGAGGACAGATTCTGGTTTGTCGGATTATTTCAAAAGCAGCACTGGTACCCGTCATGGCTGTATAATGAGTCCTCAAATCTTTTTGATTTTCATTAACCAATTAACCAGTGATGAAATTGGAGGTAAAGAGTGGAAGAGGAATTTTTATAACTACTGATATTCAAGATATATTTGCATTGATGTATGCAGATGATGTGTCAGCTGTTTCAGACTCAACAAATCAACTTCAACAGAAAATTAATGCACTAGAAGAATTTTGTAATTCAACAGGAATGAAGATAAATCTCAATAAGTCTAAAATTATGGTGTTTAGGAATGGTGGCCCACTGAGAAAATTTGAGAAATGGTATTTTTAAGGTGAACAAATAGACACAGTGAGTTGTTATAAATATCTGGGAACTCTCTTCACAACGAAACTTTCATGGACTAAAACACAGATATGTCTAACTTTATTAGCTCTTCTTTATTTAAAAGGATAGACACCGCTCAAGCCACTAAAGCTTTATTCTCACTTCAACAATTTCAACAAAAGTTTGGATATATTCCTGTTGGAGAAGTTTTAAATTTTTTGACCGAATTATAACTCCCATTTTATGCTATGGATCTGAAGTAAGGGGAATAAACTACTGTAAAACTATTGAGCAAGTGCATCACAGATTTTGCAAAAGACATTTGAAACTTAATAAATATAGTAATAACAACATGCCTGTAGGAGAATGTGGGAGAGTGCCGCCGCTTGAGTTACTGGTGCAGAGTGATCCATATGGAGCCTCAAAGATTACCAAATCAGTCCTATTGTATGCTTAAGTCACTTGATGACTCTGATAAAACCACATGGGCATCACACATCAGGAATATCCTGTTCAACATGGATTTGGTTTTATTTGGATAAATCAGGAATGCAGTGATAGCAAATTATTGATGATGAAATTTAAACAGAGGCTGTATGACTGTCTTTCTCAAAACTGGCATATCTCCATAGAGCTCTCATCTAAATGCAAATATTAATCACGGTACAAATCTCTCCTTAATGTAGAAAAATGCTCATTATCATGTGAAATCTCTGCTTATTATAAAAGATTAATATGTATGTTCAGGTGTAACAACTTTAAACTTGCAGTTGAAACTGGAAGACATTCTAAAATCCCATATGAAGAACGTGTGTGCGTGTATTGCCACTCAAAAGGTTTAACTCTAATTGAGGATGAGTATCATGTATTGTCAATCTGTGACAGATACCGAGCTGCAAGAAGAGAATGCTTTGCTGAAAGTGAAATCAACTTTACCACATTTCAACAGTTTTTTAAACCTCATGTCAACAAACACCACAAGAACTTTAAAACACATTGGACTATTTCTATCTAAAGTTATGAATATACGTAACTCATCACTGTTCTAACATATTCTAAAACTATTTGTCTTAACATAACGCGATGGTATATAAGCATGTATGATCTACATTATGTTAACATGTATTACGGGCTGGAGGCATGATTACTGAATAAATCTGTCTGTCTGTCCATCTGTATACCTTTTATTTTGTGATTATTTCTTATCATTATTGCTAAGATTTCGGCACAGAGAATAAAGATACCAGTATATGGTGATACCGGACCCCCCTGGCTACAACCCCTTACATTCCCTTACAACCTTAAAAAGCGACTAGCATATCCATTTACGAAAACACTTGATTCAATATTTTCGAAAAAGACTTTAACCCAATGTTGAATGCTTGGTCCAAAATTAAAACAAATTAGTACAGTATGCATAATTTTTTTTCTACAGAATCAAATACTTTTTCAAAATCAAAATCCTTAATAACAATAAACCTTGTATTAAGTAAGATTCAGTATATTCCATCTTATCATAAATCATTCTTGTAACCTCACCCATATATCAGCAACAAAACCTTTTTGATTCTCATGAATAATTAAAGGCAAAACATGTTTTACCCTGTATGCAATTGAGGCTGCAGCTAACTTATAAGATGTGTTAAGAAGGGAGATGGGGCGCCAATTCTTTAAAAATGATTTTGGTTTATTTTCTTTTGGAATACATGTTATCAATCCTTGTTTTGGGGATACTGATATAGATCAATTTCTAGATGCATAATTTAGAGCATTTGATAAATATCTATGAAGATCCATCCAGAAGAATGTTATAAATTCTGCAGAAAAAACCATCTGGGCCAGGGCTTTTATTCTTTTTAATTTTTTTCAATGCTTTAAGTACCTCATCATAAGTCAATTCTCCCACTGGAGAAGAACCTATATCATCATCTAGTCTTGGCACCTGGGTATCAGAAAATAGGTTTTCTAAACCAATGCATGTGCAATCTTCAGTTTTATACAATTTCGGATAATTGTCTGATAATCAGTGCAAATTTTCCTATTCTAGTTTAGCTGCATTTAATTGTTCGATTAATTCTCTCAAATTAATTTCTAAAAGCCTTTTCCACTTTGTATATCTGAAAGTGCATCAGTAAGAAATATAATAGAATAGTCAGAATTTATTATAGGTATTATATCGGTGTCTTCAACTATATGTACTACATTGTGTGAGACTAAAATATAATCCAAACAAGCTTGCTTTATTGGTGCGTCACTCGTGAAGAGCAACCTCCTTGTGGTGAGTTCTGGGTAGCGCTAATAGCTTTTCCCCTGTGTGGACCCGGGGAAGAATATGTCCACAGCACCCCATTGCTGGTCGTAAAAGGCGACCGAAGTGGGCAACCTGTTTGCCGTGGGTTAACCCAGCGCCCCTGTGTCGGTGGAGGAAGGGATTCTGGTGGTTGAGGGCACTGGAGCCAGGAACAGTGTTCCTTTTGCCCAACACACCACTTTGACCCTAACTTCACCTAGACGGGTGGTATAATGGGCCCGATTCTATCAATCGGCTGGTCATGCCATGCCCTGTGCATGGAACGTTGATTTTTCAAAACATTTTCATCATAACAATGACTTTTCGATATGAAACATTAATTGTGATGTTATAAATTTTGCCTAGAGTCCTATGCCAGAAGGCGGTGGCTCATGGGCCAATCTGGTTATATAGACCTCTGAATTCTGTGCTCTTAGGGAACTGTGTCATGGGCCGAACCAGCCTGGCACTTCTTCTTTAAGATATCATGGCTTTTCATGTCCGTATTTTCTGGAGTATGACACCTTTGTAGCCCTGATGGTGCAGGCTGGCTTCCGCTGCAACATCGTCCTTGTTGACACTCGATGGCGGGTGGGGAGTAGGGGTGTTGAATTTTATTATTACACCATGTCTCTACAAACACAATCTGGTTCATCAAAGAATTACAAACATAGACACATTGACTGCATTTCGTCTAACGATGAAGCTGCTGCTTCAAATACTGTTCCTTGGCCTCGCTTTATAGTACTTGCATCTGCTGATGGCAATCCATTACAATTGAAGGTGTCTGCGGAGTAGTCAAAAATGTTACACGCATTCGTAGCGGTTCACTCCTGGTTGAATGTGCGCACAGACAGCAATCTGTTAACTTACTGTGATTAAAGCAGTTTGTTAACATCAGTGTTGTTGTCTCTGCGCATAGGTCACTTAACTCCTGTCAGGGTATCATTAGGGGTTATGCTCGTTGTCTCTCTGACATGAGCGAAGAAGAGATTGTCGCTGAACTTAAAGACCAAGGTGTTACTGCTGTCAAGCGTTTCACCAAAAAACAAAATGGCAGAATTCTTAAAACTAATACTTACCTGTTCACCTTTGATCTGCAAAAGCTTCCAAAGTCTCTCAAAGCTGGATACTTTAACATCAGAGTGGAGGTATACGTGCCAAATCCACTCTGATGCTTCAAGTGTCAGAAATTTGGCCATGTTGCTAAGTTCTGCACTCACAACACTGTATGCGTACGTTGTGGTGGAGCTCATGAGAGCTCCGATTGCACGACAGACTCCATCAAATGTGCAAACTGTGAAGGTGATCATGTTGCTTCCTCAAAAGTTTGTGCAATCTATGCCCATGAATAAAAAAATCTCAATATAAAATACACACAAAATCCACATATTATGAGGCAAAAAAGTTAGTTCCAACTTTATCCCAAACTACTGCTGCAAAAACCTATTCTGCCACAGTCTCTTCTTCAGCGCCTGTCAACAAAGTCCCTACAGTTCCAACGTGTTACCAGGACAACCTTATCTTGGGTGACCGACAAACATATCACCCTAGATGATATCCCTAAAACATATCAATCAGCGTCACAAATCTCAACGAGTGCTTCTCAGACCGAGATTACACATTGTACTGAACCAGAAAAAGAAAATGAAAAAGTCCAGGGCAATGCCCACTTTACTAACAAAGAGAAAAAACACATTTTGAAAAGGGCCAGGGCCCTCCAACATTTGGAGGTGCCATCTTCTTTGACATCCCACGTGGAGGTTCACAATCATTTTGGACCTCTTGAGATGGAGGTTGCACCTTCACCTCGTTCAAGATCACCAGTTGAGCCACCATGAGCTCCTGTAATATAATTCAGTGGAACTGCAGAGGACTTAAAAATAATTTCAATGATTTACAGTTATTAATACAAGATATTCAGCAGTCAGCACTTTGTATTCAGGAAACATATCTAAAAGATACCGATCAGTTTGATATTAAACAGTATAATTTATATAATTTCTTTTCACCTCCAGGAGCTAAAGCAACTGGAGGCTCATCAGTTTTGGTGAGGCAGGATGTCATCCAGAGTCCTGTTCTTCAAAATACTCAACTTCAAGCTGTTGCTGTTCGTGTAACACTACACATTGTCTTTACTTTATGTTCACTCTATGTTCCTCCATCTTCTAATCTCCATCAAACTGAACTTCAGGCACTATATGACCAACTCCCCAAGCCCTGTATCATTATGGGCGACTTGAATGGGCATATTCCCCTTTGGGGTAGTGCCAGTACAAATAGTAAAGGGAAGACATTAGAAGATTTCCTTTCAAACAACGATTTATGTATTTTTAATGATAATTCTAAAACCTATGTACATCCTGGAACAGGTAACCACTCATCTCTTGAGATTTCTCTTACAGACTCTGATCTTCTTAACGAATTTGAATGGTCGGTCCACAATGACCTCTGTGGAAGTGACCATTTCCCGACGATATTAAAACATGTTACTCCTTCTGACGTTCCTCCGTCCACAAGGTGGAACTTTTCCAAAGCTAACTGGCCATTATTTGAAATATTGTCTTCAAACAAATTATAACCTGCTATTTTTACTGACGTTTCTGATTCAATACAAATATTCTCAGATGAACTGACTAAAATAGCTGATACCTGTATTCCTAAGTCCTCTGCAAAACCTCACATCCGTAAACCTTGGTTTAACAATGACTGCAAACAGGCTAGGAAGGCACGGAAAAAGGCTGCACGCTACTTCTGTTGCCATCCTATGGTGCATAATTTGAATAAATTAAAAAAATTAAATGCTAAAGCCAGGCGTACATTTAAACAAACTAAACGCCAATCTTGGCAAAATTGTGTTTCTAAAATAAACTCCGAACACCCATGTCCAAAGAGTGGAGCATGATTCAGAAAATTAAAGGTAAGGGCTCTAAATCTAACATCCATCATCCAAATCTAACTGATAAATCGGATATTGCCAATAAATTTGGACATACCCTTGCTAAACATTCTTCTTCCTCCAACTATGTCCCAAAGTTCCAAAAATATCAAAAACAGCCAGAAAAGAAAACAATAAACTTTACATCTGACAATGGGGAAGATTATAATGAAATCTTTTCAATACATGAGCTTCATACTGCACTTCAATAAGCCCATATTATCAACTCCTGAAACATTTACAAGAACCATGTTTAGAAACCCTCCTGCTCATTTTTGATGAAATATGGACATCGGGTGTGTTTCCTTCATCTTGGCGTGATGCCATAGTTGTACCAACACCAAAGCCTGGACGTGATCATACCGATTCCTTCAATTATCGACAATTTTATTGAATAAGTGTTGGCAAAACCATGGAATGCATGGTCAACAATAGATTGACGTGGTACTTAGAATCAAATAATTTAATCACAAACATTCAGTGTGGTTTTCGTAAATATAGAAGTACCTTTGACCATTTAGTTCGATTGGAGTCATTTGTTAAAAATGCTGTTGTTAATAACCAGCGCGTTGTTTTTGTCTTTTTCAATTTAGAAAAAGCATACGACACAACATGGAAACATGGTATTTTAAAAGATTTACATGACTTTGGATTGCGAGGCCGTTTGCCTCAGTTTATATCTCAGTTTTTAACTGACAGACAATTTCAAGTCCGCGTGGGTTCAACCCTGTCTTATCATTATAATCAGGATCAGGGTGTCCCCCACAAGGCAGTATCTTGTCTGTCACATTATTTAGCATAAAGATTAACAGTTTATCGAAGGTTTTAAATGATTCAATCGATGGATCTCTATTCGTGGATGATTTTAATATTACTTGCCGTGGTAAAAAGATGCATACTATTGAAAGGCAACTGCAGTTGTGTTTGAATAAAATTCATAAATGGTCCCTTGAAAATGGTTTTAAGTTTTCAAAAGCCAAGACCAACTGCATTCATTATTGTAAAAAATATAAACCTCATAAAGACCCTGATTTTAGTGTTGGATGGAGCTCCTATTAAAGGTGTAAAGGAGGCCAAGTACCTTGGTATAATTTTTGATCATCACTTGACCTTTTTACTGCATATAAAATATTTAAAGACTAAATGCCTTGAAGGCACTCGATTTGTTGAAAGTGGTTTCGAATTCCAAGTTGGGAGGGGATCAGAAAACAACCCTTCTCCAACTGTACAGAGCACTCATCCGCTCTAAGCTAGATTACGGCTCCATCGTCTATGGTGGGGCCTGTAAGAGTAATTTGAGAAAACTCGTTTCTATTCACCACCAAGGCCTGAGGCTTTGCCTTGGAGCTTTTCGAACATCTCCTACTGACAGTTTATATGTGGAGGCCGATGAGCCTTCATTGAAACAACGTCGTTTAAAATTATCATTACAATATCTAATTAAATTATATTCCAACAAGTCTAACCCAGCGTTTGACTGTATTTAATCCCCTTTATGGAGACCTTTATGAAAAAAAATCATCACTTTTCCCACCTCTGGGAATAAGAATTCAACCATCTGTTGCTGCTGCAAGAATAAATCTTGACACGATAGCCCCAATCCAGCGTTTTGCTTCTCCTCCTTGGCAATTGGTGAAGCCAGAGGTAGACCTTACTTTAACTAAACTTCAGAAATCTATCACAAATCAACTTCTTTATCAACAAGACTTTAATGAATTAAGAAACACATATGATACTCACAAATCTTTTTTCACAGATGGATCCAAGGATGGTGACGCAGTTGCTAGTGCCACTATCTTTGGATCCAGAACAATATCATCAAGATTACCAGATGACAGCTCCATTTTTACAGCAGAAGCGAATGCCATTTTAACAGCTCTAATATATATACAAAAAACAATCTATATATCAACAATTCATAATTTTTTCAGATTCACTTTCGTGTCTTCAGACTATTTAAAATATGTCATGTAAGCATCCACTTATATTCCAAATCGTTGAATTACATAATGATCTTGCCACTGGCCAATACGACATCGTATTTTCTAGGTTACCGAGCCATGTTGGAATCATTGGTAACACAATGGCCGATGCTGCTGCTGCAAAAGCAGCACTCAACAAATCTGTGACACCACTTCTAATCCCATCTAGTGAGATCTAATGCAAAAGAAGTGGGACACCCAGGTGGGTATGAATAAGTTACATGTAATTAAACCAACTATCGGTTATACCTACTTGGGCTGTCAGTCCAGATTTGAAGGTCATAATGCGAAGATGTACATGTCATATTGGCCATAGCAGGTACACACAGGAATATTTATTGAAAGGTGAGGATCCTCCATATTTTATCCCTTATGATGAAAGAATCAGTGTCAAGCATGTCCTGCTTGACTGCATTAATTTTTTCCATCACAAGGGATAAATATTTCAAAGTTTCATGTATCAAGGATCTTTTTTATCAGGTAAATAGTCATTTAATTATTGTTTTTTTAAAGGAAATCGAATTAATTCATAAATTTTGATTGTTATATTTTGTAAATAAATAAATAACTTTTATAATTGGTAGAATTAATCAATAACTGAGATTGTTAGTGGCTATATCCTCGAAAGGGGTTAAAGTAGAGTAAAATTATTGTCCCCCTGAGAGGGTATGTAAGACCACGTCTTTCAAAGTATGTTTATTGTTTCCCTTTTTTAATCGTAATATATATGTTTGTTTAATCTGGCTAAATTTGTCATTAATCGCCAACGGCGGAAGGGATGATGTAAATCCGGCTGGGCACGATGCAGGTAGCAAAAGTACTGTAAGTTCCCATGGACCCTAGCATGGTGCTATACCTTCAACTGCTGGCGATCTATAGCCCATTTTTATATTGTACCGTTATATATAGTGATATCTTTTTTATAGTTGTATGCTAGTTTTAAATAAACTGACGTCCAAAAGAAACTTTACCAACTGAAAATATAAATTTCAGACAAAGTATTTTTTTTTTTTTTTCAATGAAGTCAATGAAACACATAACCTAAATACAACAATAGTGTATGCAGAAAATGTTATTCGTCTGTTACATGTTTGCGAGATAACACGCGAAAAAGTGAAAAACACGTGCACCACGGACAACTGCAAATGTATGTGCGGGTAAGGGTATAAAACGATTGCAACGGCAAGTCAGACATCCACAGTGATAAAAAAACACACAAAAGAAATGCCACGACTCACAGTCGAACAACGTGAACGAGCCTTGGGTATGGTACAGATGAGGCCACCCACTCCCATATTGCACGAACCTTCGGTTGCTCCCGCGTTGCCGTTACCAACTTGATGCAACGTTACAGACAGACAGGGCGGACCCCTGACCACGCCCCATGATGACCGGTACTTGCGTACCTTGCACCTCCGAAATCGCTTCCTGACAGTGACGTCATCGGCGACAAATGCCTTATGTCACGGGGTTAGTCGACAAACAGTGGCCAGGAGACTCAGGGCTCATGGAATCAGGGCTTTTAGACCATACAGAGGACAGCTATTGACAGCGCAACATCGTCGTCTGCGATTGAGATGGGCCTGGACTGTACAACGTTGGCAACGATGTGACTGGCAGAGGATTGTCTTCACTGACGAAAGCCGATTCTGTATGTTTAAGGCTGATGGAAGACAACGTGTTTACCGCCGAAGGGGTGAACGAACGGCGGCGTGTTGCGTGCAGGAGGTCGTACCATATGGTGGAGGGAGTGTCATGATGTGGGGAGGGATCTGTGGGCATGAGAGGACACCGCTGGTCATCGTTGACGGAAACTTGACAGCTCAGCGGTACATGGATAACATTCTTCGTCAAGTTGTCCAACCATTTCTCCAATAGCAGCCACTTGGTGTCATTTATCAGCAAGACAACGCTAGAGCCCATACAGCCAGAATTGTCACTAACTTCCTCGCAGCCAACAACGTCAACGTCCTGCCGTGGCCTGCACGCCTTCCCGACATGTCCCCCATAGAACACCTCTGGGACTTGATGGATCGTCGTGTTCGACAACGACCACACTCTCCAGCCAACCGGCAAGAACTGATCTTGGCCCTCCAAGAAGAATGGCGTCAAATCCCTCGTGACCTCATCAGCCGACTGACTTTTTCTGTGCGTCGAGTGAGTGAGTGAGTGAGTGAGTATGGTTTTACGCCGCTTATAGCAATATTCCAGCTAATATTCGGGGTTCGCCAGAAATGGGCTTCACACATTATACCCATGTCGGGAATCGAACCCGGGTCTTCAGCGTGACGAGCTAACGTTTTAACCACTAGGCTAAACGACTGCCCCTCTGTGCGTCGAAGAGTTTTTGCGTGTATTGAGGCATTTGGTGGTCACACACGCCAATAATGATTTGTTATTGAACGTGAGCGATTCTTTATGTACTCTGCCTATTGTCCATGATTCTGAAAGCTAGAGTTTTGTACCACACCCAACTTTGGAGGGCTCTGACGTCATTCTCGCGGTATGACTGTCATTTTCAGTGTTGATTATGTTGATATATTGATCTTCACAATACACTTTACTTCATGCATGTATGATTTCAAACTCTGGTAAAGTTTCTTTTGGACGTCAGTTTATTAATCTGTGATATTCTAGTAATTTTACTGTCCATCGATGACAGGTTTAAATTTAGTTACAATATATGTCTTTAAAAGTATAATTTCTTGTCACGATATGGCTGTAATATTGCCGATGTGACGTAAAGCTTTAACTCACTCACTCACTCACTTATTGGTGCGGGTTGTCGCCAGGGGTATTTTCTTGCAGATGGATAAAATTCTCGCCATGGGTCTTAAAGATCTAAACTATCAATTGTCTCCAAAAGTTCTTTTCTTGCTTTGATGTGGTTAATATGTTTATAATTACAAGTATCTTTATCCTTATCAATTATTAAATTCCAATTACCACATGTAATGATTCTTTCTCCTGTTAATTCTACTGCTAGTTCCTTTATTTTTTTAATAAATTCTGGTTTGCCCGAATTTTGTCCATATAAGTATATATTGTATCATCAATACTAGCATCTAATGCCACAAAGTTACCTTCATCTTTATCTATAATTGAATGCATAACGTTGAATTCAGAATTGTTATTAAAAAATAGCTGTACCCCTTGCATTGCTTTTAAAAGGACAAATAGAACATTCTTTATAACCCCATTGTTGTTTAATCATTTGTTCTTAATCAACTGTGAAATGTACATCTTGTTGACAGTTAATCTGGGATTTTTTATTTTTAAAAAAAGTAAATACTTGTTTCCTTTTAAAAGTATTTTAAAGCCTTGAGTGATACAATCTTAGATATCCCCTTTTTGTATTTTGTCATAAATCTATATTTTGCCATAATAAATAAGTATAGTTTTGTGTCTGTTATGTAGATCTATTTTTGCACGATGCAGGTTTCACACGTCTTCTTCACTTTATTCAGTACTTGTAGGCCAAGTACTTGTAGTCTTGCGATGACAGTAGTGTATTAAACTTCAGAATATTTCGAAAGATGTAAAATTAGAGATTTTATGTAACTTTGCTTAAGATGTCTATAAGCTTGACAAATTAATAAAAAGGGATATTCATTTTCGATATGGTTTAAGTTACAAACTTTACATTTTCTAAATTCACGAGGAATATTAAATGTCGTCCATGTTCAATTTGTAAATTGTGAGAACTAAGCCGAAAACGAGTAAATGTTGTTCTGAATTTATTTACTGTAATACTACTCAAATAGTCCTCACATAAAATGGATGTTTTAAACTGTGCATAAGCCATTTTGGGACTTTCAGATAAATGACTATGCCAAACCTTCAGAAAAGTTGTCTTTTAACCGTTGACGTAACATATTTGAAAATACGGTTTTATTACCACATGCTTGAAAGAACCAGACATCACCAAATCCTAATCTACAAATAACAGTTTTAAGTCTCGTTACCTAATTTACGTGGCCTTGTTCATCGTACAAGCGCAACATATTGTAACATTTTTGGGGTAAGCGGGATTCCTGCATATTTGAAAGAGACAGCCAATATTTGACACATCCAAGACATTTAGCAACCGGATAGAGTATCTACCACACTCGCCTAACGTTAACACCCCATTATTTGGTCCCCATTTGGTCCATATAAGTTAATCATTGTATATGTTTTATCATCAATACTAACATCTAATGCCACAAAGTTACCTTCATCTTTATCTATAATTGAATGCATAACGTTGAATTCAGAATTGTTATTAAAAAATAGCTGTACCCCTTGCATTGCTTTTAAAAGGACAAATAGAACATTCTTTATAACCTCATTGCTGTTTAATCATTTGTTCTTGATCAACTGTGAAATGTACATCTTGTTGACAGTTAATCTGGGATTTTTTATTTTTCAAAAAAGTAAATACTTGTTTCCTTTTAAAAGTATGTTTTAAGCCTTGAGTGATACTATCTTAAATATCCCCTTTTTGTATTTTGTCATAAATCTATATTTTGCCATAATAAATAAGTATAGTTTTGTGTCTGTTATGTAGATCTATTTTTTGCACGATGCAGGTTTATTGTTTTATGTTTTCCAATGTAACCCAGAGAATTAGTCAGAAATGCAGCTAACTACCGTTGTCGTTTTGTGTGACTTTCCGTCAGTCATGGTGTCCCTCAGGACGAAAACTTTTACGATTCCTGTTGAATTTACTTGATCATTGTGATGTATATATTTTTAATTCCACTATTAGTGCTACGATACTCTTCCCATGAATAGGCTCACACTCGTGAGACAATGTATGCAATATCAGATGAATGGATATCTCTAATATGACAAAATGCTACACAGTGTAACATCTGAATTTTGCTTTGTTTACATTTCAAAAAGTGCAGTTTTCCGAGAACAGAGTTCGTTTCCACACCTAATTTATTTCGTTTGATTTCATCTGGATAATTTGTATTGGTGACAAAGACCATTTGCCTTTTGATTCTTATATGTATGAGGATTTCAGGGATGCATGTATCGCGGCTGACTTTGAAATATACGTGACCTTATACGGAACTCTTAATAAAAATCGGCACCTGAAACGTGATTTTGTAAACCCTATCCAATATGTCGGAACAGACACCTCGGCGTTTGTGTATGCATATTTTCCAAAACATTCTAAACGATTCTAGGCGACGTTTCAAAATGATCATTATTGATTAAATGACAAACAGATACCCATGATCACTAATATGCTATTTCAATTCTTCGAGTAAATATCCGATATTTAGATTTATTAAACAATGAGTAAATAACGCCGTGAATGGTGATTTAGTTATGTGTCAAAAATGGCCAGATTTAAGATATACTGAATTTACATGGGTCACTTTCAGTAATCTTGCTCTGCCTAAAATGACAGCGAACGATATCATACAAGAGGGAATTGCCCACAGAATTCAAAACAGTGAAGTGCATCAGTGTGCGTAGTTTATTTTAAATTTTATTCGAATGGTTGAATGGAATGGTAAGAATACAAGGGTAAGAATGACAAATCGGATCCCCGAAACTATAGAGGTATAACCTTAACTTCATGCATTGGAAAGCTGTTTGAAAAACTAATTGTTAAGCGCATTGAACTAAAAATGATAAAGACAAATCCTGATTTCCCTGACAAGCTCCAGTTCGGCTTTAGGAAAGAAAATGGGATAATAATGTCCGTTTTTACCCTTATTGAAAGTGTTCAATTTTACATACAGCGAGATTCTACAGTATATGCTGCTTTCTTAGACAATGAAAAGGCTTTCGACAGAATATGGCAGGACGGCCTTGTTTATAAATTACACCAAATGGGTGTATAGCTATACAAATAGCCATGCTTTTGTTAGATATATACCATGTAAGACAAGGTGTCGGACAAGAAAGAGTTCTCTCTGCTTGGTTCTTTTTAGTCTTTATTAATGACCTTATAACAGCCCTTAGACAAGCAAATAGTGGTATTTGTGTATTTGGTCTAGATATTCCAACTGTTTTGCTTGCAGACGACACAACTCTTTATAGCACCTCACCACGAGGGCTACAAAAGGCACTCTGTCATGTATGGTGGCATACTACTAACACATAACCTGTCATGTAAATCAAGTATTGAAAAATGTTGTCTAAAAATAGACAAAGTATTAATTCGCTAAAATCTGTGGGACTCAACAGTTCTGAGCTACTTCCAGCTACCAGTGTAAAATCTAAAGAATGATATTAAAAACTGTTTTTACGGCTGCGAACTGCTCTTTGATATTAAGGGTCAAAACATTAATGTCATTGAAAATACTTAACGCTATTTCGCACGAACTGTACAAGGACACGATAAAAGATCTCCATCAGAATCCACTATTGCTAATCTTGGGCTTTGGACGATGATCAGCTATATCGATAAGTGTAAACTTCAGCTGCTTGGCCGCTTATGTAACTTAACCTGTACCAATTTTGCTAAACATCTTTTTTGTGCATACATTGCAAATCCAACTAATCCTAAATCTGTATGTGGAGATCAGGTCTTAACAAGTATAACCTACGAAACAACCTTTGTACATATGTAAGCTGTGGTGTATTTCCTACAAAGAGAAACTGGAAGCATCTGGTAAATAAAAACATTTATAAATATGAAGAAAATATGTGGCGCAGAAAAGTTTCTGTCAATACAGGTCTTTCATGCTTCATGCTAATACACACAAAGCTTACTCACCATATATTATGGCAACTAGCATATCTGTACCCAGAACAGAGGTCAAGTTTAAAATTTTGTGTTAGAGTTTCATCACGAAACAAAACGTACAGGGACCGTTTATTGTGTAACAAGCATGCCTTTGATTATGATAATCACATCATATTACATTGTGAAGCTCTACTGCAGGAAAGAAATGAACTGTTTTCAACTTTTATTGATCGCTTGATGTTGAAACCTATGTCCAGTTGGAATTACAAGATGAAGAAGATATGTTGTCATTTTTCTTTGGTGCTGATACTCACTTCTCACAATGTATTGATATAGTTACATCGGAATCTGTTATACTGATATTTTCTGCTTATGTACTTACACTAAAGCCTTACCTTGACTATGTCATCTGATCAAACCGTACTGTGTGAATGGCATGACACTGGTGCTTCTGTCTTGTATTGTATATATGTACACGTAATATGAGTTTGTGTGAATACGTTTGATTAATTATGTTATAATCTTCGGATTAACTTCTGGAGGAAATAAAGAATCTCTCTCTCTCTCTCTCTCTCTCTCTCTCTCTCTCTCTCTCTCTCTCTCTCTCTCTCTCTCACTCACACACACACACACACACACACACACACAGAACAGTGAAGTGTATCATAGTTGTTTTTAATTTTTTTATTCGATGTGGCATCCAGGGGGTTTACACTCTAAAAATCCATAACGTTCAACACAGACGTAGGTGAACATTCGACTCAAGCACGAGCAACTTATCAATGGCAATCAGGAAAGTAGTCCGTCATGATCTGACGTCAGGTAAATATCATGGAGTAGCCAATCACTGGCCTGGAATTCGATCCCATACATAATGTATGTTTGATACCAGTTATCTCAAATGGGTTTATCAACCACAGAGGTCTTAAGAATTTTAATGGAATACAACTTTAAATCCAAGATTTTAAACCGTCAGCTTTTTGTCTTCAAGAAACATACCTAAAACACACTGATCTATTTGATATCCGTCAGTACAGTTCTTAACCTCGTGTTCCCCTCATGGTGATAAAGCTAATGAAGGTTCTTCTGTCCTCGTGAAGTCCCCACTCAACACTACTACACAAGCTGTTGATGTCCGTGTTACTTTGAATATAGTGTCTACATTATATTCACTGTATCTTCCACCTTCCTCAACTATCCGTCGATCAGATCTTTAGACTTTTGTACGATCAGCCCCCGAAGCCCTGTATCATCATGGACGATTTAAAACGGTCATAATCCCCTAAAGGGGAGGACTAATACAAATAATAAGGGAAAAGTCCTTGAAGATGTTATCTCAAACAATGATTAATGTATTTTTCATGATGGTAATAATACCTATGTGCATCCTGCAACTGGCACATACTCTGCCCTTGATCTTTCACTGACAGATTTCAAATGTTATATAAATGAATTCGAATGGTTGGTCCATGATAACCTTTGTGGAAGTGACCATTATCCAACAATATTTACAACTATCAATCTGACGAACCACCTTTAACAAGTGGAACTTTACAAAGGCCATCTTGTCTTTATTCCAAACATAATGTACAGAAATACTAAAACCTGACCGTTTCAGGAATGTTCCTGATCCTGTACAATATTTTTCAGATATATTAAATGCCATTGAAGACGAAAGCATTCCTCAGTCCTCTGTAAACCCTCATATATACTGAACCAAATTAAAAACTTCACAATCCTAAAATTTTAACATTTTGACCAGTTATCATTGTGGGCCCTTATTGTGTATTCAAACAGTAATGGCCACGTATTGTCTTCAGATAACACCCGTTTTTTGTGCAGGTGAATCGATCAAAATCATGTGCACAGCACTATAGTGGCAAAAGTGGTTTTTCACGTGCAACTGGTCACGTGGCCATAATACCGCACGTGTTTTCAAAAACAAAAAAAGAAAAACACAAGAAAACAAAAGTCTTTACGGCCATTTGTCATGCCACGCCTTTCAAATGTGCAACGTGAACGTGCCATCGGCATGTTGCAGATGGCAACGTCCGTAGCTGAAGTCACAAGGACGATGGGTTGTAGTCGACGGACTGTTTATGATTTACACACGCGTCTACAGCAAACGGGTACCATTGCTGATCGCCCTCGGCCAGGTCGACCACGTGTGACGTCATGATCACATGCAGAGGATCGTCAGATTGTCTTACGTCACCCCCGTAACCGATTTTTGACGGCTACATCAACCAGAAATGAACTGTTTAGGGGTAGACTGAGTGCGCAAACTGTTCGAAACCGGCTGAGAACTGCTCACCTTAAAGCACGACGGCCATACTGCGGGCCGATTCTGACTCAATTACACAGACGTCAACGTCAATTGTGGGCACAGCGACACTTACGATGGACTCAGAGAAATTGGAATCAAGTCGTCTTCAGTGATGATTCCCGATTTAATCTTCGATTTGCTGATGGTAGGTCGAGGGTGTGGAGGCGCCATCATGAACGTTACGCCCAGTGTTGTGTGCAGGAAGTTGACAGATTTCGAGGCGGAAGTGTCATGGTGTGGTGTACTTTCTGTGGCAATACACGTTCCTGGCTTCTTGTCATCCGTGGCTACCTCAACGCTGCTGCTTACCGCGACCAGGTCCTGGCACCAGAACTTCTACCTTTTTTGGCAGCACATGGACCCGGTTTGATCTTCTAACACGACAATGCCAGACCCCACACAGCAATTTTGACAAGGAATTTCCTTCAGAATGCGGGAGTCAACGTCATGGACTGGCCGTCAAGGTCTCCCGACCTCAATCCCATCGAACACGTCTGGGATGCTCTTGGCAGAAGTCTGTGCACTCTCCAGAACCAACCACAGAATTTGCAAGATCTTGGCACCATTTTGCAGCAACAATGGTCTTCGTCTTCCCAATCGTGTGTTCACAAGCATCACAAGGTCCCTGCGGAGGCGTTGTGTGGCAGTGGCCATACACGCTACTGAACTTGTGTGCCATCAGATTCTCGTGCTAGGGACTTATGTTTTAAACTGTTGATGTTATTACCGAATACCGTAGGTGCTTGGAACAAATTATGGTTACCACCATTAATTAAAATCCTTCTTTGGACATTAATGATTAAAAATTACCTTCTCTGATATATATTTGTCCGTTGTATATCATATATTGGGTTACTTTTAAAATGTGAAGTTTTTAATTTGACTCAGTATATGTTGCATTGGTAGTTCATTACGAAAAATAACAAGCTGCGGTTGTGTGTTGAGGTGACATTTATTCCGTGATTTTGATGTCAATCCCTCAATAAATCACCCCTGTGAATGACACCGGGATGTGTCTATAAACCAACATCTTTGGTATTGGATTATGACATTCCTGAGCTAAATGTAGTCTATGCCTTGTCTGTGCAAAGTTATAAGCAGAGTAAATAAAAAGTGTGCAAATGTCAGCTGAAGCTAGATAAATAGTAATCAGCTAGGGAGCTGAAAGCTATTGTATTCACAAGCTAGAGAGTTTGTGACAAAAGGACGGGAATAGACTAACCTGTCTGACCTGACTAAAAATGGTCTGACCGCTTGGACTCTTAACCCAAGCATATAAATTTTGTGCTACAATTAATGAAGATATATACAACTTCTTGAAATGTAAAGCTAAAACTGTATTCCTAAAACTATAAGCTAGGAAAATTGGAAGAAAGCTGAGAAATATT
This sequence comes from Haliotis cracherodii, assembly GCF_022045235.1. NCBI lineage: Eukaryota > Metazoa > Mollusca > Gastropoda > Lepetellida > Haliotidae > Haliotis > Haliotis cracherodii. Next base: position 43,430,538 of record NW_027266341.1, on the reverse strand, counting down.
TCCGTCGACATCGCACAGTCTACACATTGAGACGTACCGTTAAACAAAATAAACGGCAATCCTGGAGGAACTATGTATCGAAAATTAACTCCCGCACACACATTTTCAAGCCATGGTACATGCTTCAAAAGATTTAGTGCAAATAATCCATATTTGGAGTTTACCATCTCAAAGATGGTAAGACACTATTAACAACTAAATCTGCAAATGCTCACAAGCTTGGTCAAACTTTGGCAACTTCCTCATTTTCAAACTATAATCCTCAATTTCAGAGGTTTCAAAAACAGCAGGAAAAGAAACAAGTAAATTTTTACTGTGGTAATGGTGAGGACTATAATGAAACATTTTCACTCCATGAGTTACAAACTGCCCTAGGGCAAGCTCATGATACTGCAGCAGGAGCCGACAACATTCACTATCAGCTCCTGAAACACTTGCCCGATTCATATTTAGAAACATTACATGATATATTTGTTGAAATATGGACAACCGGAAATGTCCCTCCTTCGAGGCGCAATGCTATTACGATACCTATGCCAAAGCCTGGACGGGATCATACAGATCCATTCAATTACCGACCAATATCATTAACTAGCTGTATTTGAAAAACCAAGGAGCGCATGGTCAACAACCGATTAGTCCGGTACATGGAGAGCAATAACCTCCTGAGTGACATCCAGCGCGGTTTCCGAAAAAAACAGAAGTACCATTGACCATTTGGTGCTTTCAGAATCATTTATAAAAAATTCAAGTGTCAACAAACAACATACTGTATCAATCTTTTCGACCGCGAGAAGGCATATGACACAACGTGGAAACATGGTATTTTAAAAGATTTGCCTGAATTCGGATTTCGGGGCAGATTACCTCAGGTCATATCTGATTGTTTAAACAACAGACAATTTCAAGTAGGAGTGGGCTGTACCTTGTCTGATCATTTTGCTCAAGATCAGGGTGTCACTCAAAGCAGCATACTATAAGTCGCACATTTCAGCATCAATATTAATAGTCTTACTAATGTATAAAACAATTGCGGTGATGGTTAACTTTTTGGACGATTTCAAATTTCTTGTCGTGGTAAGAATATGATGTTGGTTTGTTTGTTGTTTAACGCCGCACTCAGCAATATGACGGCGGTCTGTAAATAATCGAGTCTTGACCAGACAATCCAGTGATTGATATCATGAGCAATGGGAAACGATGACATGCAGCGAGCCTGACACCCCGATCCCGTCAGTCGCCTCTTACGACAAGCATAGTCTCCTTTTACAGCAAGTATGGGCTGCTGAAGACCTATTCTACCCCAGGTCTTCACGGGTCGGTAACAATATGAATACAATAGAAAGACAGCTACAGCTCTGTTTTAACAAAATTTAAAAATTGGCCAATGGGCTCTACCTTGTCTGATCATTTCGACCAAGGCCAGAGCGTCCCTTAAGGCACAGTATTATCAGTCAGACTTTTCAGAATCAAAATTAATAGTGTCACTAAAGTATTAAATAATAACGTTGATGGTTCACTTTTGGTGGACGATTTCAACATTTCTTGTCGTCGAAATAATATGCATACAATAGAAAGACAGCTACAGCTCTGTCTTAACAAAATTTAAAAATTGGCCAACGAAAATGGCTTCATATTTTCTTAATCCAAAACAAACTGTATTCACTTTTGTCGTAAATATAAACCTCACATGGATCCAAATTTATTTTTAGATGGGACTTCTATCAAGGTAGTGGAGGCCAAATTCCTGGGCCTCATATTTGACCGTCATCTCACATTCTTGCCACACATCAAATATCTTAAGGCAAAGTACCTGAAAGCTCTCGACTTGTTAAAGGTCGTTTCAACTTCCTAGTTGGGAAGGGATAAGACAACCGTCCTTCACTTGTACAGATAGTTAATATGCTCCAAACTAGACCATTGTCCATGGTGGAGCCTTGTGGTGAGTTTGTATGTTGAGGCTGATAAACCTTCACTCGAACATGATGACTGTGTTGATTTTTCCATCACAAGGGATAAATATTTCAAATCATCAATGACGGATCTTTTTAATAGAATCAATTCTCATTTTCTTATAGGCTTTTTAAAAGAAATTGAACTTATTGATAAATTTTGAATTGTGTAAATAGCTAAAAAAAATTATTTGTAATGTATAATATGTAACTTAGATTGTTAGTGGCTATATCCTCAAAGGGGGTTGAAGTAGCGTAAAATTATTGTCCCCCTGAGAGGATATGTAAGACCACATCATTCAAAGTGCATTTATTCTTACATCGGTTTTCAACGTAGTATATTTGTTTATTTTAACTGTTGGCTTAATTGCATCCCATCACCAGCAGCTGAAGTGTTAGTGTAAATCCTGCTGGGGAGCCGTGCAGGTAGCAAAAGTAATGTAAGTCCCCACGGTCCCTAGTGAGGTGGCCTAACTTTGGTTGCTGGTGATCTATAGTCCATTTTTGTATTGTATTGTTGATTGAAAATGTATTCTTTTTACTGTTCTCAACTAGTTTTAAAATCGAAACTGTGATACTCTAGTTATCTTACTGTCCATCGTTGACAGCTTTTAAATTAAATCAAAATATAACTATTATAACTGTTTCGTCACAATATGGCTGAAATATTGCCGATGTAACGTTAAATTTCACTCACTCACTCACTCACTCGAACATGAAACTTTCACTGCAATACATTTACTAAATTGCTTTTAAATAAATCAAATCCAGCATACAATTGCTTTCCACCGTCAATATGAAAAACTGTTTCAAACTCTGTCAAACCTGGTTCAACCACTTACAATCAGAATTCAACCACACATTATTGTAGCTAAAATAGATCTACATATTACATCATCTTACCGTCTTCTGTCTTACCTACTTTGTCTTCTCCTCCCTGGCAGATGGTGAAGCCACTAACTCTAACCCAACTCAAAAACTCCGAAACAAATCATTTGGTTTATCAACAAGCACACCACCAACAGTGAACAAAAACATAATTCTCACAGATCCATTATTTCAAGATAATGCCAATCTAGAGCATACTAGATGAATAAATAACCAAAAGATTATGTAAAGTTAAGTGTGGAGTATGGCCACGGCTTTATTCGTGAAATTACAGGGGGATGATATTTTGCATAACCCTGCAGGTTGGGCGAACCAAAATCACTGAATGCCGGCCCGAAGGCAATAGGACAAACAGAAAAACTTGACTCGAGAGGATAAACACATAACGAGTCATCAAAAAGCGAAATGACTTTGATCCCCCCAGGGTACACCAAAGGAGGTCAACCAGCGTGTCATTAAGCAAGCTAGGCCCTCGCGGGTAGCGCTCATCGAAGGCCTCCGGAAATTACTATGCCCAACCCGCAAGTATTACGCCGCGTTGTCACACATGGCGTGGAACGAACCTCACCTCAGTGACTGAATGGAGTCCTGCTGCCGTGACAAAGCAGAACTTAAATTTGGCTTGATACCCCTGTAATCATCCACAACAACCTGAAACAGCAAAACTTCTAGGCAGAAATTGTAACTTACTAACCTTCATAAGGTATATACATTAATCATGTAGCTCAAGACATGTCTGCAATGTAAATATAAACTTTTAAGCTATAATATGGGAGGGTATCGGGAGGGGGAAAAAACAGTTTGCCTGTAATGGCCGCCAAAAGCGAAAGGCAGAGGGGAATTCCTACACATTAAAGGTTTACTTCAGTTATCTCCCTTTGCCATGCTACTAATGTATAACCTGAATAATATCATGGGAGCAGGCCTGTAATGCAAAATTATAGCTTGTAGACCCGAGTTACCTCCCTTAGCCTGCAACATAAATACTATAGTGCACAAATTAAATGATGGGTCACCTATCCCAGGATTGCCCAACTGAAATAAACCATTTTATCCTGTAAAGATAAAATTGATTATTTCAAGATAATGCCAATCTAGAGCATACTAGATGAATAAATAACCAAAAGATTATGTAAAGTTAAGTGTGGAGTATGGCCACGGCTTTATTCGTGAAATTACAGGGGGATGATATTTTGCATAACCCTGCAGGTTGGGCGAACCAAAATCACTGAATGCCGGCCCGAAGGCAATAGGACAAACAGAAAAACTTGACTCGAGAGGATAAACACATAACGAGTCATCAAAAAGCGAAATGACTTTGATCCCCCCAGGGTACACCAAAGGAGGTCAACCAGCGTGTCATTAAGCAAGCTAGGCCCTCGCGGGTAGCGCTCATCGAAGGCCTCCGGAAATTACTATGCCCAACCCGCAAGTATTACGCCACAGGACTGTGTCTATACACAGACCCTCCAATACTTAGCACAGAAAAAGAACTTCACATTTAATTGCCAGTAAACACCTTTGATCGGTCATCCAGAAGGAAGTACTCCAAAGCCTCCTGAAAGGTATTGACAAATATGGAAAGCCCTACATCTGAAAGATGGACACCATCATGCCTGTACATCCCCAAATCCTGAGCCCGAATACCATGCTTTATGGATCGCCCTCCAACCCTTAGCACTGCACTCATGCCTGCTCTATTTAAGCGCTTTCTGGCTTTCTCCACTGATTTGTAATTTGCAGCCATGTGCCAATACTGTCGTGGCAGTAACTCAGACCATACAAAGACTGTGAAAGGAAGTATCTGAGCAAAATATGTGACATCCTCTGTAACATTTTGAACCAAATTCCTAATAGGGGAGCTTACCAGATCATTTGAACCTAAGTGGAGAATTATGACACTTGGAGGAGGTTTCCTTTCAAGCTGGGTCAGCAATAGCTGTCTGAGCTCACTCCAGTGCATCCCTCTCTTGCCAAACCAACTTAAGGTGAAACCCAATTTATGTAAGCCGAGATGCCTCCCTAACTTTAATCTGAAACTCTGCCGCTGAGCCCAATAGACAAATGATGAGCCTACAATCCAAACATCTGTAAAAAAAGACTTAATTAATGCATGAACAATTTTTTTTTTTTTTTATACAACATACAATAACCAAACACCTTGGTAAAGCAGGTAATAACATTATTAGAATGAAATGAAGTAATGAGGAAAACAACATATACATGAATGCATAAAAATGAACAGTATGTGATATTTGATCATGATGATTGTTATGAAGCTGAAGTTAGTTAAGAGGGTTTAGTTAGGACTTGCCCTGTGTAAGAAAGTACATTAATGGAATGAAAGCATAAATATACTGCTCAGAAAGTTCTAATGTAAGAAACGTATGCAGCAGACTGCCAGCGACCCCACTGCTGTATCTTTTCTGCAGGTACACCCATGTCTGCTGCAGAGGAAGCCGCCCCGATTCTGAAGGAATGGGATTTATACAGGGTGGGGTTTAAACCCAGTAGCCTTACACATTTGGAAACAATAGCTGAAAACTGGTACCTAGTGACTGGCTGAATGTCATAATGACAAAACAGGTAAGTTGAACCTGGTGGTCGGACTTCCAAATACTGACAAAGGCAGCTGACAGGGCACATCCTGCTTCCTGGAACGGCGTGTATGTACAGAATTGTACCTTTCCCTCTCTGATCCGTCTTCGAATGCCTGATTTGCACTCTCAAAGCGGTTTTCTCAAGAGAAACATCTTGTAACATTAACGGTCGATCCGAATGCTCACTGTCAGTGTAAACAAGTTCGCCAACCCGGAAAAAGCCGAAAAAACGCTAAAGAGAAGGCAGCCTTAAATAGTATTGCTTCATATGATGAATTGCATATCACTCCTAAAGCCACAGGCATCTGCAGCAAAATCTTGTAAGATATTGGAGCTCTGACATCTACTTTCTTTGTAAGGCGTCTGCTACCTTCAAGCATCTTCCGGACAATGAAATGAACTGATGGATCAGACAAACCTTGTATCTTGTGTTGATAACTTAAGGCTGAGACATGTAGACTAATAGTAGCTGAGGACAAAGATCTTAGTGAAAGATATGAAATGTACTGTATAAGCTGCTCTACCGAGACAGGCCAAACTGCTTGCAAGCCTAAAGCCTGACGGAAGCTAGAAAATGAATGTATTGCACTCATATAGGTCTTCCTGGTACTTGTAGCCAAGGATGCCTTAATCAATCTATGGGACTCAGCTTCAAGATTTTCCAAACTCCTGGTGGCACTGGTGTTGCTTTTCGCTCCGCCTCTGGAGCGAGCTGGTGAAACCTGGAAAACTGGAAACGCGACAGTGAATCAGCTAAATCATTACACTTTCCTTCGATGTATTCTGCCCTAATCGTTATGTTAAGCTCTAAACATCGAAGCACGAGATGACGGACCAATGACATAACATGTTCACACTTTGAAGATAAGGTGTTAATAATTTGTACTACTGCTTGGTTATCAGAGTGGTACAATACTTTCTTATTTGCCAAATATGGACCCCATGTTTCAATGGAAACCACAATAGGAAAGTACTCCAGCAGTGTTATGTTCTGTGTGAAACCAGCTTGTATCCAGCTTCCTGGCCATTTGTCACATGCCCATTTTCCTTGAAAGTATATCCCAAAGCCCAGACCATTGGCCCCTGCACTATCCGTGAAAAGCTGCAGGTGAGTTGAGGACTCCCACCATCTTGATCTCATGACTGAAATCCCATTGAAGTTATCCAGAAATAGCTTCCAAACTGTTAGATCTGCCTTCATAGCTTTGGTTATCCTGATCCTGTGGTGCTTTTTCTTTCCACATGTCGACGAGATGAGGCGTCTCAAAAATGCTCTGCCTGGCGCGACCGCATTACACAAAAAATTTAACACCCCGATCAAGGACTGAATCTCTGTGAGCCTGAGCTTAGAATGTGACAGAGCATGGTTGATCATAAGGGAAGCCTTGTGTATCTTTTCTTGTGGTGCCCTTACACACATATTGATAGAATCTAACTCTAATCCAAGAAAGGTAATCTTTGTTGTAGGTTCAACAGTTTTTTCATGAGCTACCGGCACCCCCAATTGATAACAAATTTGATGAAAAGCATCCATAGAGTCTTTACATTGACAAGTGTCTGCTGGTCCTGCAAACAAGAAATCATCCAAGTAGTGCATTATGTTGCCATGGCCAGACTTCTGGTGTACCGCCCATTCGATGAAGGATGAAAATTTTTCAAATAAGGCACAACTGATCCGACAACCCATCGGGAGACACTTGTCAAAATAAAAGCTGTCACCTAGCTTAAAACCAAGGAGATTAAAATCACTGGGTGAAACAATTAAAAGCCTAAAGGCACTTTTGATATCTGCTTTAGACAGTAAGGTTCCTTTTCCTAAGTCATGAATCATTGACACAGCCTTATCGAATCTTGCATATTCTACTGAACTGATAGACTGGTCAATAAAATCATTAACACTCTGACCTTCTGGATGGGACAAATGGTGGATCAATCTGTACTCTCCTTGAACACTTTTGGGAACCAGACCTATTGGTGATAGTTTCAAATCAGGAAATGGATGAAAATCAAAAGGGCCGGCTATCCTACCTAAAGCTAACTCTTTTTGCACCTTTTGCTGGGCTATTGAGAAATTTTGGTCAATAGATTTAAGATTTTTAACAGTGGTAGTCGGCACTCTCGGTCCTGTATAACAAAGCTTAAAACCTGCCTGAAATCCCTGTATTAGCAGATGCGCCACTTCCTGGTTGGGATAATTTCTTGCCATTTGTTGAAGAACTTGGGGTCTGATTGGGGTTCTGCCTAGTGTATACAAATTTGCCAGATTGTGTTTTGGACAAACAGTTAGATGCAGGGTGGGAATTTCCTCCACATTTGGAGCAGGTGTGTTTGAACTTGCACTTGTCTCGACTGCAATACCTGTAGTTGTAGTCATGGCATGTTGAGTTTCTGTTCGTGTTATGGACACGAAATGACTGGTGATCCTTTCTGGGGAATGAGCCAAAATACTGGGACGGAACTTGCATGTATAACATCCAAAGCTCTACATTGATTGACCCCCATGATTTCTGTGGATTTCTTGCTTGACGCAGCCTGAACTGCTCATCATACGTTCTCCAACCAATCCCAGTATGACGAGATGCCCCCAGACGAATTGTGTTCATGTATTTGAGCATTCCTTGTATATGTTCCGGGTGACTCTTTATAAAAATGCTGATATACACTGTGAATGCAGTTGTCCACTCAGCTATGGTTTCAATCACTTTACCTGAAGCCTTTGGTTTTAGTTCCAAATGACCTTCCGAGTTAAGGAAAATGGCTGATGTACAAGCATAATCTTGTAATTCTCGGTCAGATTTCAGCAGCAATGCAAGATTGATATATTCACCATTACATATCTTTTGTTTGATACTTGAAGGAACGTTAGCCCCCAAATCATCATCACCACATTGTGTCATGGGAGGGGTAAACTCACTCCCGGTGAACAGTATGGGAGGGAAACATGGGGGCTGTGCGTGTGAAGTGACTGACTGTGTTTGTGTACTAAACGGCTGAGTGGGTAAGGAAACCAATTCCGTTATATTATTTGTAACTTTTGGATTAAAGGATATGTCAACAAACTCACCCCCAGACGGTCTAGACCCACTGGCATTTTCACCTGACGAAGTCTGGGAAGGCGCCGTCCTGTCTGTTTGAACTTGACCGCCACTCTGACTGGGTCCACGTGCTGTCGCCAAGTTATCTAGCTGTCCCATCGCTGCTTCGGGCATGCCGGGCGGTGACGACTGCGAAGGGGGCTGTTCCTTCCGTTTCCTCTTCGTGGCCGCTCTTGTCCCACGTGTCGGCCGCTTCCTCATTGGTTTTCCTCTCCCTGACATGCTGCGAAACACTAAAGTATCTGCAGGAACACGAGGAAAAAACAGTTTGCCTGTAATGGCCGCCAAAAGCGAAAGGCAGAGGGGAATTCCTACACATTAAAGGTTTACTTCAGTTATCTCCCTTTGCCATGCTACTAATGTATAACCTGAATAATATCATGGGAGCTGGCCTGTAATGCAAAATTATAGCTTGTAGACCCGAGTTACCTCCCTTAGCCTGCAACATAAATACTATAGTGCACAAATTAAATGATGGGTCACCTATCCCAGGATTGCCCAACTGAAATAAACCATTTTATCCTGTAAAGATAAAATTGATTTTTACAGACAAGTCCAAGGGTGGTGACAAAGTTGCCAAAGATATATTTACAGCTTTAACCTATATTAAACAAAAAAAATCAAATCCTTCACTGATCTTTCTACTGGCCAATATGACATCGTCTCTTGCTGGTTACCAAGTCATGTAGGCATAACAGGTACCTTAAAAGCCGATGCTGCTGCTAAAGCAGCTCTTGACAAACCGGAATCTGCAATTGCAGGGATTCATGTCAAATATCTCTTTTCAGTGTAAGCAGACATCTCAATTTAAGTTACTTGAAAATGTGTGAAGCCAATTTCTGGTGTCCCCCGCCGTGATATTGCTGGAATATTGCTAAAAGCGGCGTAAAACCACACTCACTCACTCACTCACTGTCAATAAGTGAACTAGGTCTCGTCGCTATATGTCTGACACAATGCTGATGCGACGTTCAATTTTAACTCATTCACTCACTCACTATAAAGTCTAAATTCTCGTCTCGATATGACTGAAATATGCCGATGTGACGTTAAATATTAACTCACTCTACCGCACATATCTTTTTACAAGATTGAATGCCTTGATTTATTAAAAGTAGTTTAAAATTCCTACATATTGAAATTTGACATAATATATTAATGCGCACATTTTAGAATAATTAGAAACCGTTTGTTTGGAAAGGAACATACATATTTAGAATGCAACATTGACATTGATAAACGTTACCGGGCTTGTGTGTTTTGGAACAATAATATTGTTCGCCATGGATCGCCAAATATAAAGTTACTACACAGCACAGGATATTAACCATCCCAAATCACACTTGCGTAATGACCTCTCTCTTTCTTGTTCATATAAATAAGACATGTGGCTCAAATACCGTTTGCATCCAATGGCTTTTGATCCTGCGGAGAACCCTTCCCAATGTATATATGCTTAGATATCTTGATGTTAACGTTTGGGCTTTAACGTATGGTAATTTGCATATTTTAGATTTGGTTACCTTTAAATCGTCAAATATTTTGTCATGTTTTGAGCTTGATAGTTTGTCCTACCATGGAATAATTTGTATGGAACGAGCCTTTGTGGATGATTTATATTCTCTTGTCTTGGTAAAAACATACATATTGTCGATGGTAAATTACACTTACAATGTAATACTGAAATTATGCGTAAATATAATCCGTAAATGGTCTCTTGCAAATAGCTCAACAGTTTCAACAGCTACGATTAGCTTTATCTAATTAATAGATGAATTGGACTTTGGATGCTGAGGACATATTTACTATGGATTTGTCGAGAAGAGCGCACTGTCTGAATGTAATATACTTGCTTTTTATCTTGCAGCGTCTTTTGCGTGTATCAAAGCATTTTTCACGCTGAAGAGAGACATACGTTACTACATCATCCAGGTGTACGTTCCAAGTATCCTCATCGTTGTCCTCTCTTGGGTATCCTTTTGGCTGGATCTGGAGTCCATACCTGCTCGCGTCTCACTCGGTGTCCTAACGGTACTCACCCTTAACACACATGGTTCAAATGTTCAAGCCAGTCTCCCCAAGGTGTCATACATCAAGGCCATTGATGTATGGACTGTCACCTGTCTTGTGTTTGTATTTTCAGCCTTATTGGAGTTTGCATATGTGAATGTTTTAACCAGAAGGGGAGAAAAGGAATTGCTTTCTAGACGGAAAAATAATTGTTTCTGTGAACAGAAAATAACGGTGAGTATTTTTTCTTTGTTTTGACAATTAACTATTTTTGGTTTGATTTTCGTACTGCCATAACTCTGTTCTGGGTTAAATGTTGTATACATTGAATACTGGCGTTTAAAAGGATAGACATTTATAAGATGGAAGAAGGAATGTCTACGGTTTCTTGAAGTTTCCAGTTTTTCCAGTGATTGATATTGATGTGGAGAAATGATATTATGAATCACTAAGTTACTAAGTCACTGAGCCTAAATATCGGAGCCGTTAAGTCGCCTTAAATGGTTGGATATGTGACTTCAAGCGTAAGATATTGGGAATTAACTTGTAAATACTAGTAAAGTGGTTGTTGGTCCTGGTATTTTTCTGGATAATGTTGATGTCGCATACTGCCTCAGCTTTGTGTTGATGTCTGAAGAGTTCTTCAGAAATCATATGTAACCGTAGTGACAAAAACATCGTAGACACTTTCAGGTCGATATCCACCAGATGAAAAGAAAACAACACCTATTTTGTCAAATCTGATATGAAATCTGTCCTCTCGGAACCCCTCAACAACAATCCTGATCACCATGTTTCCTGTCAAGAACGAATTTTTCCAAACCAACTTTAATCACTGGCAAAAGAGGACACTTCAAGAAACGACAGACAGCAAGAGACACAAGTAGTATAGGTAGTAGGGGTTCTGCCGCAACCCCACTGGAGCTGGATTTATATACCATACTGCTACTTCAGAGGGAATTTTTTATGCCAAAATGATTATGCGATTCAATGATAGTCATAAGATTAAGTTAAATTGGCTCTAGCTCACCACCACCTACAACCAATCATTGCTTTAGATGAGCCTAAATGGTAATAAAAATTTATTCGTTCATTTTACTAGGAGACCAGACTATATAACTACACTCTTCTTGTAAATTGATAAGAAACAATTGATAACCGTATTTGGTTGGTTTGACATCACTGATATAATAAAAACCTTGTGGTAATTCTCTCCATTTAATAGCTTTTTTTATCTCCATTATTATATATATTTATGTAAGCATTTTTCTAAATGTGATCTAACGATAGTAAGCAATCTATTTTAAATCTCCAACCAGTTCTTTGGTTTTGGCACGGAATAATTGACGCGCTTGTTGCCTCCCCTGTTCTATGAACTTTTTTTTCTCGTCTTCGCTAATACCACTGGTCTTACGAGATTTTGATCGAATCTCCTGCTTCATTGCGTTGTATTTGGTGAGTTCCGACAGCACTAAACGAAACTCATCCTCGGATATCTTACAATCGACCATTGCTGTCGAAATATGATCCTCAATGCTGTTCAACTTTGCTTCGGCGAGTATCTGAATACTATCGTATTTTAATGCTTTCTTTTGTAACCTACGAGAAATGAATTTTATCGCTATTCCTGCCAGTCCCGAGACTCCGGCACCTATTTCCATGCCGAGCACGATAGGCGCGTTGATTATAGTTGATAGTAAACCGACACCCGCTACACCGTGTCCCATGCCAGCTGCTACAAGAGCGGTGTCAACTCCGTCCAGAGCATTCACGGCTCTGCGATACTTTTTATACAATCCAAGTCTCAACTCCCTATCCTTCTCTATTCAATGTTTTATGTCGCTTATTTGATGTAATCGAAATCCATCAACAGTTTCCATCTTTTCAATTGCTTCATCGAGCGCTGGATATAAATTCATAGTGTATATTACGAATATATAATAGTCTTAAATTGGTCTTGCTTAAATGTTTTGAGAGTATACATCAACCTTATCAAATGTATATTATACGGCAAGAATATCTTAGTAAGAGAAATGCTGTCACTTTTAATAATTTGGACCCCCTCGAGGGTTGCAACGGCTGATGCTCCGATATGAATAATACTGCAACGTTGATGCTCGTGTTTCTTGAGCCATTTAATCGATAAACCTGGTAATATTTCGAAGGCATCTTCCGGTACATCTCCGAACAAGACTTCAATAATAAGCGTAGAAATATTAGGTATTGCACTTTAATATCATCGAATTCTGTAACCAAATGTAAACTAACTTTTTTTAAGGCCGGACGACTATATAACATATGACCTGGGTTTTCTGGCAGGGGAGAGACTAACACACTTTTTTGTTTTGATGGGATATAGGCCGCGAGTACGATACCACTATTTATTATCTTAGTTAAATTATGTCCCTTACCCATCATAACATAAGGTGGGGTAATGACGATATTCAATAGCCACTTGATGTTTGCTTCGACCATAGTCCATTTATTCTCACCGTTGAGAATAATATTGTACGAAGTGTTTTTATGGAGTCTACTAACGTCGACATCGCTTAAATCTTCTCGATTACCTGTGAGTGTAACTTCTTTCCGCTTGTATACATTATCGTGTAAGTGTAAAGCGTATAACTTACCATTGGTACCGGGTTTATCGAATCCTTCCATGTCTTCCAGGGCCTGATGCATCAATCATTATTTATAATATGGAGTGTTACACTTAAGTATCCTATATGTACAGGTTGGTGTTTTACATCTAATATAGAAATTTTAAGGTCTGAAATAATACCCAGATTCAATTTTTTATATTGTAATGTTGAGAAAGATTCCATTCTACTGCTATTATATTTTTCATCTTTCACTGGAACACATCTGAGCAGAGTTGAAGGACTTTCTAGTTGAATATTTTCCGTCGTGCTTATTTGATCAAGATGGATACACAACTCTTTATAGGGAACTAAATCGGGTAATTTATCTCCATGCCGTGTTTGGTTGGGTGGTATCAATATGAATATTTTTTCTTCTCCTAATAAAAATCCAAGTGTTTTTGTTAAGTACAGGATAATACCTACTTCCTTTTCTCCTGTGTTCAAAATCAGCATCCCATTCGACTCATTTTGTGTGAGACTAACTCTCAAAGGTTTAAAAATTTCATCATTGAGTGAGCATACGCTGTAATACCCATCAGGTATAAAGTGTTCTTTTTTATTTATTAAGAACGTATAATTATCTCTAGCAATACTTATATTGGTCCACAGCAGGTAATACGTTACGTTGCAGATAGTGACTTCGAGTTGTCCATCCGAGTTATCGATAGTACGAAGCAGTTGAATAGACTGACCATTTGTTATTCCCAGGAGTGTAACATACATATTAAATATACAATGATACTATATCACAACTTAAATATGGAATCAACAATTATTTATAATATGGAGTGTTACACTTAAGTATCCTATATGTACAGGTTGGTGTTTTACATCTAATATAGAAATTTTGAGGACTGAAATAATACCCCCATTTAATTTTTTATATTGTAATGGTGAGAAAGATTCCGTTCTACCGCTATTATATTTTTCATTTTTCACTGGAATAGATCTGAGCAGAGTTGAAGGACTTTCTAGTTGAATATTATCCGTCGTGCTTATTTGATCAAGATGGATACACAACTCTTTATAGGGAACTAAATCGGGCAATTTAACTCCTTGCAATGTTTCATTGGGTGGTATTATTGATTTTTGCCAATCAAATCCAAGTGTGTCTGCTATGCTCGGGTTAAGAATTACTTTTTCTTCTCCAACGCTTAATTTCAGCATCCCATTCGACTCATTTTGTGTGAGACTAGCTCCATTAGGCTTAAAACATTTTTCATTGAGTGAGCATACGCTGTGATACCCATCAGGTATAATGTGCACTTCTCCTTTTATCCATATCTCATTATTACCTCTCACAGTATTTATATTGGTCCACAGCGGGTAATACGTTATATCGCATAGAGCTACTTCGAGTTGTCCATCCAAGTCGATAGTATGAAGCAGTTCAATGGACTGACCATTTGTTATTCCCGGGAGTGTAACATACATATTGAATATACAATGATACTATATTATAACTTAAATATGAAATCAACTTACATTACTAATCAATCGATTATAGTAACTGCCCCTGGTGCTGAATTTTTCGTTAAATTCCCCGATATCTTTAAAAATTACAGGGTCACGGCAACTAGCGATAAAATGGTGCACGATTGGTTTTACAATCCGATGCAATTTTGGCAGAATCAGTTAAACTTTGCCATATGGTGTGCCACAACGGGATGTGGCGTATCTCTTTCTGCTCCAGGATTTGAACTATAAAAGTCTGTTATAACATTTCACGTGTACTATCAGATTAGACGTATACTTAAAGAAATTAGTGCCCCATTACCGTATGATCGACTGTGGAATTCCACAAATAATAATTATGATAGGTCCGCGTATGAGCGTATTTGTCAGGAATTTAATGTTTCTACGAGTAAAGATTGGCGTATTAAAGGAGCAAACCATGGTCTAGGTGTTCCTTACACAGAGGAAAAAATATCCATCAAAGAAGAAAGCGATTATGTATATAAAGTACTTAATAAATTGCCAGTTAATTTTGGTAAGTTGTGGAGTACCAGCAAACTTTACTCAAGAATGTTTGATTATCGTAAAAAAAACGGTGGATGGTATAAAGGCTGGGAACTTTATAGTAACGATTGGAGAGGGGATATTATGAGTTTTAAGAGTGGTTTAATTTATATTGTTACAAAATTTATACAAATGAACGATACCGCAAACGCTTGGAATGAATTTCTTAATGATAAAACGGAAAATAATTATACTAACCCAGGATTTGTAAGAGTTAATGAAACGATAAGAACTTATGTATGGGCAATTCTCGGAGCACAATCGCAAACACGAACGTCCATTCTTGGTTCTGGGACGGCGCTCGATGCACAAAAACAGTTTGTCGCAAACGTGGAGGACGCCATTAATTCACCAGTTGACATACCATCGTCTATAAAGCGTTTTCAAGATGTATTACAGTACGCTCAATCCAAAGTCTCCGAGTAATATGGAACTTAAGATCGGTCAAGTGATAGGCTATAATAATAAAATTGTTATTGCTACCGATCAACAAAAACCAGGTATAAATTCAGATATTAACGTCGAATTAATAATGCACACAATCACAGGCGAAAAACACCAACTATCGCACAACCATCTACTAACGCACAAGTACCCCCACATATTGAGGCTAAAAATCAACAACATATCGATGAAAAAACAGCGCTTGTATTAGGTGGAGTCGCGGTTGGTTTACTCATGATTTGGTTAAATAGTTCTTAATGAACTGATTTGGTTAAATAGTTCTTAGCGGATACGTACAACAGCCATGTGATTGCTACGATCAGTGCCCACAAGTTTTGACTAAGCCAAGTGGTGGTCTTGGCTAATAAATTCAAGAGCCAGGAAACAACACTCCCAATTATACCGGGAAGTGCGGCCGCGGCTTTCTCAGCGATCTTTCCCAGTGCTGAACCTAATGCTTTTAAATGTTTTTTTATCCACTCTTTTATACCATCCGACGTAGGCGGTGATCTGCCACCACCTGTGCCACCGGTTAACGCGAGAGTCAAAGTCGATATAATAAATCCCAACGCGGTTAAAATACTGACAATTGTTATTCCCTGTTCTCTGAACAATGTTTTAATTTTATCGGCCAGTGTAGTGTCATCGTTGAGGACTTGATCGATAGTTTCTCGAATTCTACTGATTTGTGAATGAAGTACCTTTCTATTACTGGAAGCTGCTTCGATGCGGGCCGATCTTTCATCTTGTAAGTTACGCAATCTTTCCGCTACGCGGCGTCTACTGAACTCATCGCCCGCCTGTTCAAGTTTTGTTTCTCATAAGCTATATGCTTGTCGATTTCGGATATCTTGGCCGTATTATTCATGAGTTCTCCCCGCATTGTTTGCATTGCGTTGTCAAGACCTCGTAATTCCCTAATACTAAATTCCGAGGATGGTACCTGTAACGTGGAATTATCGTAATAGGTATCTAAGATTTCTCCGAATCCGTTCGAGGCCACCATCGAGGAAGCCTCCAAATTATCTGTATTATTGAGTTCTTCCCGCACAGTCCTAAGAACCTTAATAGTCTTCGCCTAATTTATCACGAACAGTGTTGATGCCGTGTTTAGTGTATATCGTAGTCAAGGCTAGTACGAGTAGGAGAATTAATAAGTTTAATATGCGGAGAGTCACACAGTCGCAATACCCCATCACTATCTATTGTAAACTTTGAATAGTCACGAACAATAGGACTATCATGTTTAAACCAATTGTAATAATCATCAACGGTTGATTGTAAAAGTTCATCCATAAGATTCGTGCCACCAAAGCTGGTTTCATCAGTACCCTCTTCGATTGTACTAGTATCAGTTATGTTATCT
Organism: Haliotis cracherodii; assembly: GCF_022045235.1. Classification (NCBI taxonomy): domain Eukaryota; kingdom Metazoa; phylum Mollusca; class Gastropoda; order Lepetellida; family Haliotidae; genus Haliotis; species Haliotis cracherodii. The sequence continues at coordinate 43,413,522 of NW_027266341.1, read as the reverse complement.
AGATCAAAATCAGTCATTTTTATATTAAACATATGGTTATATAATTTCAATATAACAATGTCTTCGCAATACGGACGCAAGTTAAACCCACAACGCAGACTTCGAGATCCATTAGGGGTCAAAGCAATTCGTCAGTCTGTAACTATAACTAATAACCCTAGTACCATCGATCAGAATCAAACGCTTCTGGTTCGCTTTCCTAATCTCGACGCACACGATGTGTTAGTTCCGGGAACTGTCCGACTAGCATTTACGATTAGTTTGACTTCTACCGACGTTAACAGGGAGCCCGTTCAGAACATAGGTTGTGCTATCGTTAAGAAAATCGCGATTAAAATTAGCGGTAATGAAGTTTTGAGTATCGATGATAGCGATGTATACTATTGTAACATGGATCTCTGGAGAACGGATAAAGAGCGGGAAACTTACAGTACCAAGGTATTTGTAATAAGAACACATTGAGACTGCGAGTGGGCGCTGATAATGGTGATGATACCGTCGTAAAAGATAAGGCAGTTGCCGACGCATTAAGTAACCGATTCTATGTTCCCCTAGACTTTGAATTACTAGATTCCCACATGCCCTTTTATCAAGCATCCCTAGGCGATAGGTTAGAATACAAACTCACTCTTAATGACTACGGTAGAGTAATCAGAGCTGGTGAAGATGCTAGCTATTCCATTTTCAATATCTCGCTGGAGTACGATATGATAACGGATCCCGAATTAGCCAGACAAATTCGTAACCAGTATACAGGAAGTTTAGCCATTTTGTACGATCGCGTGCTGCGACATAGAAAGATCACGAGGGACAAAAAAGATACGATGTGGAATATCAATCTAAACGTCCCCACGAAGTCGTTGAAGGGTATTTTAATGTTGTTCGAGGACCCCTCCGATGCACTGAAAAGAAATACCGAGAAGTTCTACAATCCCAAGATTACAAAAGTAGAATTGACTATCGAGGGCGTTCCTAATCAACTATAATGCTAGGAATGCTAGCGTATCACCAGTGGGATGAGATTAAAAAACTTCCTTCTATAAAACGTTCCCTGGAAGTTATTGTGGTCGTGAAAGATCTGTCTCTGGGAGTGTATCGATGGGTGAATACCTCACCATGAAGTACGCGCTATGGCTCGACATGCGAACAACGGACGATGACCAACTACACGGCAGTGTGAGGAGAATAGAAAATGCTAGCGAGGGTGTCCAGGAAACGGCTGGTAAATTAAACATATATTTGTACGTGATTATGGATGCGCAAGTTAATATACAGAATGGAAGATTCGTGCAAGCAATCTATTAATAATCTTTTACCTAAAGATCAGCACTGCGCTATCATATGCGGGCAATTGGGCTGTTGAAAAACAGCTTTTATTCTAGATATTTTACAAAGTCATTATCAGGACGTTTTCGATCATATTATTATTCTGTGCCCGACTATAAGCGTTAATAAAACATACCTATCAAGAGATTGGGTAATGAATGATGACGGGGTACACAGAGTCGATCCAGGCGATCGTTTACAAGACTGTTTACGAGTATGTCATGAAAAATACAAAGGAGAATCAACCGTTTTCGTAATAGACGACTGCAGCGCGAGTAAAGAACTCACAAAAAAGAAAGATATGCTTTTGTATTTAGCATTCTGCGGACGGCATACTCAACATAGCTTTTGGGTACTTACTCATAAATACAACTCTGTCCTGAAAGATCTCAGAGAGCAGACCAAATGGGTAGCACTCTTTCATTGCAAAGATCGAGATTCATTCGAGGAATGTTTACGCGAAAATGATGTTATTTATACCAAGCTTGAACGAGATAAAGTCAGAAAACTGTTATCGGCAACGAAGCACTGTAAACTCGTATTAAAAACCGATGAACCAGCTGCTTATGCAATTGCTTAGCAAAATGTAGCAAAATTATAGCAAAATGTAGCAAATATAGCAAAATGTAGCAAATTGAACATTAGCGGTTAATATGACATAAAATGTGGTTCGAAATCATCATTCTTTCGCAACAGTTCATTATTACGGGATGTATTGGATATGCCATATTATATTATGTTAGACTTAAATATCTCCTTAGGTATTACATTATGGAATGCGACGAACTCATCGAATAAATGCTCAAAGAATCTGATGCAGATCAAAATGTAGATAAATCTTTAGATAAACATAGAGAAAGACTCGCGGCTTTGGTAGCCGGTGGAAAATGTTCCCAATATTTGGGAGAAAATTATACCATAGAAAAAATTGATAACATGACCGACGAAGAGATTCAAAAACTGTACGCGCGTTACGAGTCTAGACTGGGAGCTACCATGACTAAAACGATACGGTCGGCTATATTACAACTATACACAATCGTAGCTATTACGTTTCTCCCTACCCCGGCAAAACATCGCCTGTATTTATGCGAATCTCTAGAGAAAGACCCATTCATCGAACACGCTATAACCTCAGTGAGCTCCACTCACCACAGCTTAAATAACGGCTAGGTATTGTCAATTTAAACATACGTGCCCACTTGATAATATAAACAACGAAGTTCAAATAAATAATGGAGACTCAACAGGTGACACCACAGATTGTGAACGAAACTGCACAACAGATTGCGGAAACGCAACAACATGTGAACGAAGAACAACTAGTGAATGAGAAACCAGCGATTGCACCACAAACACAAAAACAACCATGAGTTACTAAGAACCCCCCAAAAATAGCTGCAGGAAGAAATAAATAATTCAAATATTAATCCGATTAAAACATGGGCACTAGTAGGAGTTGCTGGTATAGCGGCTGTATGGTTCTTTTATAAGCCTGGAGAAGAGAAAACGTCACCCCCAATGCCACAACAAGTTCAATTAGAGGTTAGCTCCTATATAATGCTTTAAGAAGCATGACTACTCCAGTTGCATGATGATTCTGGATATTGGATTATCTATGGCAACGAAGGATTTGCTCATCAAACAAGGGCTTATCCCGGAAGACATAATGAAGTAATTAAACATTTGAATATATTATATTCATATAAACATTTGAATATTTTATATCATTAAACATATGGCAACAATTTTGATGATGGTCGGTGGAGCTATTGTTGATGCTCTAGCTTTTTCGGGGAGTAATTATTTTTAAAGAAGTTGAAGAGGAGCATAAACAACATAACGAAGCAATGGAACAACTCCAAGCAGCCCAGTCACAATATACGCGGCAGAGAATGAAGAGATTAGATTTTATTCATGAAGAAATGCGTAATGAAGGACATTCAATTCAAACGTTTAAGGATGTGGAATCTGCCATGCACGAATACTTCCTCGTTTATGGGAAAAAACTAGACCCAATACCGAGACCAACAATGAGTCAGTTTTATACACCGTCAGAGGAACAAAAGAAGCGCGAGGTCACATTTGTGATTATGGGGTTATCTGCTGTATTGATTTTCAGCTATATGACTACTGATAAATAACCACAGCTGTTGCTATGCATAAACCATGACCTAGTTAGCTAATCTATAAATAGCGTTGGCTGACTGCCTCACCAGTGTAGATGTGATTTGCATTTACACAAATGATATGATAGATGTATAAACCATGAATAATTGCATATTTACACTCATGGGTAAGACGACTCTATGTAACCGACGCTGTGTTGAAATTTACTGCGGCATACACAATTATTACATCAGGCGCGGAAACATAAACTATACGTGTTCTGAATGCGGGATAGGGGTCAAAGGTCGTTATTGTTTATGTAAGAAACACGGTGCTGATAGGGTCAGGAACCAGATTATTTATGCTAGGAAGAGAGATTACATCAATAAGAGGAATAGGTTGGGGAGAATACGTATTTAGATATATGAAAAACAACCAATTAGACATTTGTCTCATTTTGCATATACCATTCAACCACAATGGTTTTTGTCAGAGAGTTGAAGGCTATGGCAAAGCAACGTGGTCTACATGGATATTCTCGAATGAGAAAAGCTGAATTGATTACCTTACTCGGTTTGGAATACAACAAACCCCAGACTGTTAGAGAACTCAAAGCTCAAGCGAGAAACAGTGGGCTGAGTGGTTATTCTCGAATGAGAAGAGCTGAATTGATCGCTTTACTAGATAATAATGATGATGATGAGAATAAACAACAAGAATTAATATTTTTACCCACATCATCCACCGGCGTTGGTAAATATCTAAGAGGTTGGAAGATGGATATTAATTCCAACATGGATGTTAACGATATTAAGCCCATCATATCGAGTAAAATTAACGAGGGTTAGATGATTTACATAGTATAAAATACCAGCTGACGATTAAAATGTTATTGAGTAAACGTAACACAGACGATAGCACCGAATATACCGAACCATATTTCCGTAGCAATCAAGAAGTTATAACCGAATCCGATACTATAAACGCATCATTAGATACATCAATTCAGAGGATACAGGAAACTTTAGATCGCTGGACTAATAGAGGTTCGGGTTGGGGTGTGGATAAAATCGATAGTTAATATTTAGATATAGCAATATAGATATTATATGCCCTTCAAAGGTGGTTCTTATATAGATTTACCCCCGTATTATAAGAAGAAAAAAGCCATAATTAACGTAAAAAATAAATCCGATGACTGTTTAAGAATGATGATAAGATCTGCATGGTTCCCCGTAGATTCTAAAATTGCAAATAGACCTTCTAGCTATCCCCAAAACGATGGACTCAACTTCGATGGTATAGACGAACCTACACCAATATCACAAATTGATAAGGTGGAAAAGCAAAATAATTTAGCTATAAATGTTTTCGGACATTCTAAAGGAATTGTTGTACAGAGGATAAGCTCCGCTCCGGAACATATCCCCAGAATCAATTCATTTCTGATAAAAAAAGAAGGTAAATATCATTATACGTGGATAAAGAGTTTAAACAGGCTATTATACGATCAAACTAAATATAAGGGAGAGAAATATTTCTGCGAAAGATGCCTACATGGGTACAGCAGACAAGATCTATTAGAAGCGCATAAAGAAGGCTGTAGAGTTGTTGGACAGACCGCTATTCGGATTGATATGCCTAAAGAGGGAAAAAATATATTAAAATATGAACATTATTGTAATCAAATGCCAGTACCGTACGTAATTTACGCCGACTTCGAAGCACTAGAAAATACCGACCGTAGCAATCAAGATAATAAAGATAGTTTTACGTACAAAACTCAAGAACATATTCCTTGTGGGTTTGGATATATAGTTGTAAGGTATGATGGGAAAACAAACCAGCCCGTGATTTACAGAGGTCCCGATGCAGTGGGAAAGTTCCTAGAATATCTACAAAACGAGGAGAGAATAATCAGGGAAAAATTATCGTGTAAGAAACCCATGTGTATGAGGAGGGATGATTGGAGGGCCCATAAGAAGTCAACGAGTTGTCATGTTTGTAATAAACCCCTGGATGGGGATTCCGTAAGAGATCATTGTCACGTCACTGGTAATTATCGGGGAGCCGCGCATAACGAGTGTAACTTGAAACTAAAAATGAATTCTCAAACAATACCCATCTCGGTTGTGTTTCACAACCTTAGGGGATACGATTCACATCTCATTATGCAAGCTATCTCAAACACCGACGGCGGTTTAACGTGCATTCCTAACAATATGGAAAAATACATATCATTCTCGTTGACTAAACCTATACATTATAGGGACAAGGATGGGAAATCTAGAATAAAGCAAAGTAATGGGCTTAGATTCATAGACTCCGTACAGTTTCTGTTATCTTCCCTGGACAATTTAGCTAATGCGAACAATCCCAATGACTTCGCGATAACAAATAAATATACCGATAAGATAACTCGTCATTTGTTGCTGAGAAAAGGTGTATATCCTTACGAATATATGGATGATTGGTCTAGATTCGAAGAAACTGAATTACCACCCCTCGAATCATTCTATAGTAACTTAACAGAATCTAAAATAACTGATGCCGATTATGAACACGCTCTGACGGTGTGGGATAAATTAGGTTGTAAGAATTTAGGTGATTATCACGATCTGTACTTAAAAACCGATGTACTGTTACTCGCCGATATATTTGAGATATTTAGAAAGACATGTTTAAAACAATACGGCTTGGACCCAGCATGGTACTATTCCAGTCCCGGACTATCGTGGGATGCATTGTTGAAGAAGACCGGCGTAGAACTAAAACTACTCACAGATTACGATATGCACTTGTTCATTGAGAAAGGATTAAGAGGTGGTATATCGATGGTATCGATAGCGAAAAGGTATTCTAAGGCTAATAATAACTTAGTGGAAGGATACGATCTGAGTAAACCAGACACGCATATATTACATCTCGACGCTAACAATTTGTACGGATTGGCTCTGAGTCAACCTTTACCCACGGGTGGTTTTGAATGGGTCGATGATATCGAAGTGAATAATATCAATGATAATGATGTGAATAAAGGGTACATACTAGAAGCTGACTTGGAATATCCAAGTTCATTACATAAAGATCATAACAGTTATCCGCTAGCTCCCGAAAGATTAATGGTTAATAAAGATTGGATGTCGGAATATCAACGCTCCTTGATGGGTAATGCAAGGTTAGCTAACGTAGAAAAACTTTTACCAAATTTGATGGATAAGACAAAATATATAGTTCACTGCAGAAATCTCCAGTTGTATCTATCGTTAGGTATGAAACTTAAGAAAATACACAGAGTTCTAAAGTTTGATCAAAGCCCTTGGATGTAGCCCTATATAAGGCTGAACACAGATTTAAGAAAGATAGCTACCAGCCATTTTGAAAAGAATCTATATAAGCTCATGAATAACTCGGTATTTGGTAAAACTATGGAGAATCTAAGGAAGCGTGTTGATGTTAAATTAGTCATATCTAATGAGGAAGAAAGACTCAGGAAACTTATAGCCAGTCCAGCTTTTAACAGAAGCAAGATATTCGATAACGACTTAGCCGGTGTACGTCGGTATGAGTATTCTCGACTTGTCAAAACGAACTTAAGAAGCAATACGGTGATAGATGCGAGGTGTTATATACCGACACAGATTCTTTGTTGATGGAAATACAAACCGAGGATGTGTATAAAGATATGGCAGAAAAATTAGATATGTACGACACGAGTGATTACCCTAAAGATAATCCACTGCACAGCGTAGTAAATAAAAAGGTGTTAGGTAAGATGAAGGATGAATGTGCTGGGACCCCTATAGAGTATGTAGGATTAAGACCTAAGATGTATTCTATAAAAAAGTCCGATAATGGAGAGATAAGAAAAGCTTAGGGTGTTAAGATGTATGTGGTAAAAAAGCATATCAAACACGAACAGTATAAAGAATCATTATTCAACGGTAGAATGTTCAAACACGAGATGAACTCTTTAAGAAGTTACGATCATAGGATATATGGATTAAGAATGAACAAGACATCATTATCCCCCTTAGATACAAAGAGATGGATTGATAATGATGGTGTAACTACCTATGCTTATGGTTATGGTGGTAATACCGTACCGTCGGGAACTATGAACAACTCTTCTCGTACAAATGCCCTACCCGGTCCATCTTGAAGATAATAAAGAATAGGCTCTCCTTCTTTCGTAACCAATCAACTAATGTTATACATCTTAAGGGACCATATGGGATCGGTTGCACAACGTAGGCCTCCTTCGAGTTCACCGGGCTGGTATAAATATCTTACCCTTACTCTATCTGGAAGTTTTCGTTCTTTGCCTCTCCTCAGTGCTGAAGATTCGGAAGTCACGGATTTCATTTTAATCGCATCGTATGGTTTCTTCCCTATTAATCTCGTCACTTCATTATTCAGCGCTGATGCAACGGCTGATAATCGTGTCACCCATTCGGTTGATCTCAATCGCTCGGATTTCATTTCGATCCCATACTGATAGCCAAACAAACGTTCCGCTAATGTCCTGTTAAATCTTTCGACGATAGCTTGACTGCGGTGGGCCTCTCTTTCACCACGGACGATTTCGACATCGTGCTTTGTTAACAGTTTAGTTACCGATCCCATAAACTCGCGACCGGGATCTACTTGAAATAGCTTAGGCCATTTTAGAGGTCCGCGTTTATATATGCGGCTCAGTGCATTAGCTACGTCTGTTGAATCTTTCGAGGTTAATGGCTCAGCCTCTTTGTATCGACTAGCCACATCCACTACTGTTAAAGCGTATTTATACGTTTTGCGTTTTACCTTATCGTGAGGAAGAAACAAGAGGTCAGCCTGATGAACTTCATTCGTTGTAAAAATATCAAACTTCTTCCTCGGAATATAACGCGGTGCCGGTAAATATATTTGCCACAACGGTTGTTTCTTTAACCAATCCTTGGCCACATCTTTAGATACCTTAGCCGCGGTGGCTAATTTTTTTATTGCTCCTACACCTTTCCAATATCATCGTGGGCTATAGTAAATTTTATTCATTATTAATTAATATTGATATTTCTTTTAAAACGACTTTCGTTGAATCACATCATCATTTTTATACTAATAGAAGCAATGATCGGCCCCAGGTATTGGTGAGCTAGAGCCAATTTAACTTAATCTTCTGACTATCATTGAATCGCATAATCATTTTGGCATAAAAAATTCCCTCTGTAGTAGCAGTATAGGTATATAAATCCAGCTCCAGTGGGGTTGCGGCAGAACCCCTATTACCTATACTACTTACACAAGTCAGCCATTAAGAGGGGCCGTGCTCTACCTTCCCAGGGATAGCCGATCATTACCTACAAATGAACTCATTGGCGGTTACGTTGTGACACTATTACCCTACTCCCACATGCTGAACATGACTCAACTGATGAAGGGGCAAACTAAAAAGATCTCTGAAGCGTCTTTTTAAACATAAATGAAAATGTAGTCTGTAAAAAGTGTCATGAATTCATAGTGTTGTGGTAATTCCATGCATTGCCACCTCGCAAATATACCTATGTGTGAAGAAAATATTACTATATTAAAGTATTTCTCGCTGATTGTACCATCACTTGGCTCAGTTCATCTGAATACAGTATAACGTCTGAAGGATAATCCCTTGCACTTCACTGCGGGGGTCCTGTCAAGTACATGTACACATAGGTGACGCACATTGGGCAAGAAAAAAACACACAGAGAGTATCGGACCATGTCACGCCCTGTTACAGAACAATGGGTTAGACTCATGTGTAACAACAACAGTCCATATGCAAAACCAACAAAATGTGATGCACACTGTGAACTGTTTGTGACCTCTAATGCTTATATATGTCGTCTGACCGACTCAATAGCTCAGTCCATGATTCTGATTAGGGTGTTTCGTCTACAAGAGCCTGTTGCAATTGCTGGCGATTTAGTGGACGTCAGTATGCACAGCGACCAAAATCATCCCAAAGATTATGAATAGAACTTAATCTGGTGAACATGCCAACCACGGTAGGACATTGACATTGTTCTATCCAGGAAATGCAGTACGGACACGAGCCAATTGTGGAAATGTCATGTACGGTTGCTCAGCACTGGTAGTCCGGAGGTTTGAAACCCCCAAAAGGACTGAATCGTGCACTTTATGTTTGTCACACGATACGTAATAGTGGAAGCAGAAATGACAGAACCCCCCAAAAAGTTAAAGAAAATAGTTTATTAAAAAGAGAAAACAATTACATAATTCCCACTTACATCTAATTACCTGATAACACTGCACTACTAATACTAAGACTAAACAGTAAAACTACCAACTAAACTACACACTAACCTATAATCAAATACCACTAATTACATATTACATATCTACACATACAAATTTCTGGTACAAATCCAGGGATATGCTGGAACATGTCTTCTGATTGTCAGCATTCGGTCTTAGCACTGCGAGCTCATCATCATAGATACTGGGGATATGTGCAGTATTTTCTCATGCCCTGTCAATCACATTGGTCCCGAAAACATCTAAGTCATGAGATGAGGAGATTGAGGTCTGTTGTGTGCCATGGAGACAACCGTCAGTAGCAAATCGTTTATGGTCATCATGGTTCCTTTGAAACTTCTTCGATAGAAATTGACATCCTTCAGTTTGCGTAATGTTAAAAAAAGACGCAATAGTATATAAACAATAAAGACAATGGCACGGTGCATCAACTACTTGTCCAGACATTTCACCTTTAAAAAGTCATATGTTTTTACTATATAAAACTAATACTGAAAATAAATGAAAAAAATAAACTTGCATGTTCTTCTTTAATCTGAAAGAGATGTGACGATAACCCAAGCTCACATAATCCGACTTCGGGTACTTCGCCAAACATCAATCGGTCACTGTTGTATTACATCACTTACAAAATGAGGAGTGAGCATTATTTCAGCCATATAGCGTTGAGAACAAGATGATACATAAACAATTGAGTCATGAATTCAAATTTATACTGAACCAAATTAAAAACTTCACAATCCTAAAATTTTAACATTTTGACCAGTTATCATTGTGGGCCCTTATTGTGTATTTAAACAGTAATGGCCATGTATTGTCTTCAGATAACACCCGTTTTTGTGCAGGTGAATCGATCAAAATAATGTGCACAGCACTATAGTGGCAAAAGTGGTTTTTCACGTGCAACTGGTCACGTGGCCACAATACCGCACGTGTTTTCAGCCATACTTGTTAGCAGTCATTAACAAAAAAAAGAAAAACACAAGAAAACAAAAGTCTTTACGGTCATTTGTCATGCCACGCCTTTCAAATGTGCAGGGGGCACGGGTGGCCCAGTCGTCTAAGGCGCCGCGATTCGCTGTGCAGAGTTGCGTCCCTTGGTCACGCCAGAAACCTATGATTGTGGGTTCGAATCCCGGTTCGCCCCGATTATGTTTCTAGGTTTGTCAGCACCATACCCGTGCTCGTGGGTTTCACCGAAGTGGTAAACGTCTGAGACCTGCATCACTTCGGGCTTTCCTCCCACATTAAGCTGACACGCCGTGATATAACTGGAATAATGTTAAAAGCGGCGTTAAACCCAACTCACTCACTCACTCACTCAAATGTGCAACGTGAACGTGCCATCGGCATGTTGCAGACGGCAATGTACCGCGACCAGGTACTGGCACCAGAACTTCTGCCTTTTATGGCAGCACATGGACCCGGTTTGATCTTCCAACACGACAATGCCAGTCCCCACACAGCAATTTTGACAAGGAATTTCCTTCAGAATGCGGTAGTCAACGTCATGGCAACAATGGCGTCGTCTTCCCAATCATGTGTTCACAAGCATCACAAGGTCCATGCGGAGGCGTTGTGTGGCAGTTGTCAACGCACATGGTGGCCTTACACGCTACTGAACTTGTGTGCCATCAGATTCTCGTGCTTGGGACTTATGATTTAAACTGTTGATGTTATTACCGAATACCGTAGGTGCTTGGAACAAATTATGGTTACCACTGTTAATTAAAATCCTTCTTTGGACATTAATGATTAAAAATTACCTTCTCTGATACATTTGTCCGTTGTATATCATCTATGGGATTACTTTTAAAAATGTGAAGTTTTTAATTTGACTCAGTATATATTTAAAAAGAAATGTGTCAAACATATACAATCATAACGATGGTATTCACAACTGTTTGCGGGCTATAAGCCACCAGCAACCAAAGCCAGCCTACCTGGGGACTTACGGTGTCTCAGCTTCCTGCATGATAACCCAACAGGATTTACGTCATCAATTTAGCAACTGGTGCATTTGCACAATAATAGCCAATATTAACAAATGCTCAGCAATGAATTGGCTTAAAACACTGGTTGATAATAGTTACATCGATTATGTTAGGAATGACGTGTCGCACAAGGGGGCGATACTTTTACAGTACTTTAATCTCCTGGCAAGAGTCTTCCATAAACTTTGTTGATAAAGGTATCACACCAAATTTAAAAACAAGCAATTAGTTGTAACAAATGTTATATTTGGGATAACACTTTCTCAGTAAAGTACAGATTCTCGTACTTTTTGGGTTGAGTCCCGTCCGGGACTCGAACCCACACTGCCAGTGTGAGACACATAATCTCCAGCACACAAAGTCAGCGAACTAACACACTTAGCCACCGAGGCTTCCACAAAAATGGAAGTCCGACAACTGGTAGTCTAGACTAAGTACATTGTATACCCCTCTGACAAATGTCAGTTGGCACGGCCCCCGTGGCCGAAAGCTATGAACACAAAATGCCATTTAGAAAGTGGTCAAATGTAAGAAATGTTATATTTGGGATAGCACTTTCTCAGTTAATTACAGATTCTCGTACTTTGGGGTTGAGTCCCGTTCGGGAATCCGTACTGTTGTGTTTGTTTTTTGTTGTTGAACGCCGCTCTCAGCAATATTCCAGCTATATGACGGTGGTCTGTAAATAATCGAGTCTGGACCAGACAATGTAGTAATTGAGTATCGATCAATGCAATTAGGATCGATGACATGCATCAAACCAAGTCAGTGAGCCTGACCACCCGATCCCGTTAGTCGCCTCTTAATTACGACAAGCAAAGTCGTCTTTTACGACAAGCGTGTGTTGTTGAAGACCTATTCTACCGCAGATCTTCACGTGTCTGCTGAGAAAGTGTTATCCCGCTTATACTTGTTGATATACCAAAGGATTTGTTTCGGAATATTTATTAGCTTGATAGGAGTGAGGTTCACCTCTGGCTTCACTATCTGCCAGGGAGGAGAAGACAAAGTAGGTAGGGTGATATAATATTTATATATTTTAGATCGCATAGATGTGTGGTTAAATTTTGATTCCAGGTGGTGGAACCAGGTTTGACAAATTTCCTCATATTGAGGTTTGAAAACACAATTGTATGCTGGATTTGATTGACTGGAATGTAATTTATTTTGTGATGTATTTCAGTGCTAGTTGAATGTGGCGTTGTTCGAGGGAAGGTTTACCAGCTTCCACATACAGACTGTCCAAAAAGCTCAAAGACAGAGCCTTAGGCCTTGGTGGTGTAACTTTTTCTAAATTGCTTTTGAAGGGTGTACCACAGACGATGGATCCATAGTCTAGTTTGGGGCGTATTAATTATCTGTACAAGTGAAGAGGGGTTGTCTGATTCCCTCCCCACTCGGAATTTGAAACGACTTTAAAAAAGTCGAGGGCCTTCAGGCACTTTGGTTTTGGATATTTGATGTGTGGTAAGAATGTGAGATGACTGTTAAATATGAGGTACAGGAATTTGGCCTCTTCTACTAACTTAAAAGAAGTACTATGTAAAACTAAATCTGGATCCTTGCGAGGTAATTGTCTTTAGCTTTCCACCTTATCACCTGAACTTTAAATAAACATAGCTCTTAACAGATTAGGGGGTGGGGTGGTTCAATCTGGTTCTAGTCCCGTCTTGAATCAAATTGTTTTGAGACATACGAACTGTGTGCTAAATTCCATGCTTGTGTCACAAAGTGATAAATTTTGCTGAGTTTATGGAGTATGAACAACTGTTGGAGCCATGTTGGACACACGTTAAATCAGGGGGAAGAAAAAGCGACCTTTAAAGTGAACCTCTCATGTTTGGTCAATCCAAGGAAATCCAAGGCTTGTGATTAAATGCTGAATGCGTATCAACATTTTTAAGCCAGTGAGTATCCCTGATAAAATAATCAGATATAAAATAAAATGAGATGAACGATTACCTTGACAAATTGCAAACTGCTTTTGAGACGCCACCAAATCAAAATTTTAGATGTTCTATCATAATAGAAAGCATTTGTAGAATCATTTCATAATCATTATCATCTAAGACAATTTTTAAAGAAAAGTGATCAACAACCCCATCATGATAAAATACTCAAATGGCAGATCTTGAGATCTACTGCTGATTACCTTTTGATGAGCTTCCGAGTGCGCTAAGTTGGCATACCCTGGGCTGACAGTGAGATGTCCCTCGCTCATGAATCTCTCAGGAGGAATATCACCTTACACTGGACACTGCGGATCGCCGAACTAACCTTCTTTGATATCTGACAGCATGTGTATTACATTTGTAAGTCCCTCTGTGTGCAGTACACCCTGCTGCTCTGACTGCACCTTTCTTTGATGGATCTACTTTCAGACCTTCCGAAATGATCACATGTCCAAGGTATGTTTCTTCCGTCTTCTTTCGGTATCTAAAAATAAATAAATTCTAAATCTCTATAGAATCAGTATGTATGAATCTATAAACCCGCTTAGAGCCCTATGCCCAGAAGGCGGTTGCTCATAGATTCTGACAATACCTCGTCTGACGAGAATACATCCATTCGATCTGACTATTGGCTACGTTTTTAAGTAACTGAAGCATGTGACAAAGAACCAATCAAACTTAATCCTTTTGCAATCTCCAAAGGTATCGCTGGTATCTGCGGAGAGGTTTCAAATGTCACTAAACTTCGTTCCGGTTCAAATTTGAAAGAGTTTGTCAACATAAAGGTTGCTGTTTCTGAGCACAAGACACTGAACTCGTGTAAGGGCACGCTACCTGTCTGACATGACCGAAGAACAAATTGTCAAAGAACTTGTCCAACAGTCAGTTGTATATCCCCAATCCACTCCGGTGCTAAACCTGCAAATCGTTTCGGCATGGATCCAAGTCCTGCCATGTGAAGTGTTCAAACAGCGGTGGCAACAATGGCATCTTCCAAATCCTGCCCTTTGTGGCAAATTGAATTACAGGTAATGAAAATCAAGCCGGATTTTATATTGGCTAGCATTGTGCACAATCATCAGTAGCTAAAATGATGACGTAAATCCATCAGGGGTATCAGGCAGGAGGCCGAGGTACTGTAAGTTCCCATGATCCCCAGTGAGGTGGCCCAGCTTTGGTTTCTGTTGGCCGTGTTTTAAAACTGTATATATGATATTGTTATGCCCAAAATATGTTTGATAAATTGTATTTATGATCTTTGTATTAATGACCGCATCAAGCACATGGTTATGACATGCCAGTCGTTGGACACAAAGGTTGGCAACAGTACTTTAATAGTTATGTCACATCATTATTGATGCCTGTCTGTTTACTAAATACTGGTCTCTTTGTCGAGCATATATTTTTTTGTTTTTGATGTCAGCATTTGGAGCAATATTAGAGCTATGTGACTGACGGCAAGCTGCGAATAAACACATGGGTAATGTTATCCTTTTATTGAACACAAGACGCATTTATCTTCACATATCTTATGTAATCTACATATAAACTGCCTTATTGTCTATCTGTCACGTGACATGACTATGCAGTTAAAAAAGAGCAGGAAATGAACAACAACATTATCCAGTTCTACCTTCCTAAGCAGACAGCCCGGGAGAGCAACAGCTTGACTGAAATTTTCAATCACGAAAATGGACATGGCTTACAAAAGAAGTAATTCCTATGCCAAATTTCGACCCATTTACATGACAATGAAGACGCTCAAAAAGTGAGGAAAACATATGGAAAACGTTCAGTGACAATCTTGGTAGAACAGCGACGTTTCCTATTGCTCAAGTAAAATTATACATATTACTGGAACAACTGTTTTTAAGAATCCCAAGCATTGAGGAAGAAATGAGTGATCATTCACTGTGCACAATATGTATGCAAACAAATGCAAACTATCGATTGATGTATGGGACGGAATGATGCCTGTCCCATTGTTACAATTCGTATGTAACATGTCTTTCGAGGGTGCAGTTTTGTTTGTTATTATGTGTATTATGTGTCACTTCAATGGAAATATCATATCCAATTACTCTTTTTTTCAGCCAACCAATAAATGCCCTTCAACCAATTCTAAAGTAAAGGCAAGACGTGTGGATAAGATTTCAAGACTTGGATTCCCTCTAAGTTTCATTATCTTCAACATCGGATACTGGTTCATTTACGTCTATTCTGAGCAGGATTAGGGTGTTCGATTGTTGCAATATGTACCATAGTGCTTGTATGTTGTAAGTCGGATACTGCTTATGGATTCCTATGGTTTAATGGATGTATCATGATTTGTCTTTGTAGTATTGAAACAAAACCATTGGCAGTCAGTTTAAACACCAGTCTGATTTTGAAACAAAGCAGAAACCCAATGTCAATTAAAGAATCTATTACGGTTTTATCTGATTTCTGGCCAAATTTTCGGGTGTGGTTGTTTTGTGTCATGAAACAAAAGCCACAATAACCCCATACATGGAATAACAAAGCTATTCAAATAGACTAAGTCTAGACATGTTAACCATTTTGAACTGTTTTCATCCTTTTCCTCATCTGAAGTGATAAATCGATGAATGTGACATACATACGTATAGGAACATGAACATAACGTTGTCACAGTTTCACAGTTTTGTAATATGCCCTTCTCTCTGACAGTTGTGTATTGGTCAGCTAAAAAGGAGGATTCATACATATGCTTAGTATTGGGTCGTGGCGTTCATGTTGCATGTATGTCAGTATAACCTTCTTTAAATATGTATACTTGATTAATTAATTAGTGTTGTCTACGACGCTTTTATTTACTTCATCGTTTGGGGAGTAATCTGATTTGCCATATTTTTCGATTATTCATGCTATGACTTTTACCGAATTCTTTAGGACAAAAGTCATAATAAAGTCATGAAACATCACCAGTTTGCTTGTTATCCTGTATACATCTGTTGTAACTGTCACAATTACTTGTCTTTGTGCACAGATTTACGCCACATTTTTGTTTTTTTTACGCTCATTTTTTGTGTGTCAGCTTAATGTACACTCTCCGAAAAAAGTAGTGGGTATCAAAAAAAAGGTGTCGAGTGGTGGTACTGAATGGATAAGAAAAAGGAAGGACTAGGTGTAACATCAACAGAACATGTTGGCGGTGTCTTATAATACGAAATTATATTTCTTTCAGTTATAATAAAATATGATTTTAAGATGCTTGCATTTTCATGATGATATTATTAATTGCATGTATTAATTGTGTGCTGTTGTTTGCATCTCTCAGTCGAGGACGGGAGTCTCGTAGTTGACTCTGTTCAAAGAGTGTTTGCTCTAACACACCTTTTTGACCCCAGATCCCTAATGAGTGGTCAGATGTGTCCGGTCCTTTAATTCGACCGGTGATGGACTGGCTTCGGATTTTGTTTTAAAAGCTGTAGTTTGTTTGCAAAGGAAGCGGTAGCTCATGAGGCAAACTGAAAGAATCTCGCGTGTTCCTTCTTTATATCGCTGATGTCTCAGTATTACACCATGGGTAAAACATGACCGACATTACTGATATTTGCAGTGTGTCCCTATAATTTTCAGTCAATTCTGGCATTTGAGTAGCTGTTTTTTTAACTTAACATCTGTTTGTTATCATTAAATGCAGAAATATTAAAAATTATATGTATTATTACTGAGCTTACATGTTTGGATTCAATCCAAATCCAGCTCATATTTCATTGAAAGAACATTTGACACGAGACATGTTAGATAACATTGCACGAGAGGTTTACTTTAATAATACATATCACAAATAGAAAACTGCTTAGTTTGAAAATTTAAGACCACACGGGGGCCCCAGTCGTCTAAGGCGCCGCGATTCGTTGGCAGAGTTGCGTCTCTTGGGCACACCAGAAACGTATGATTGTGGGTTCGAATCCCGGCTCGCCCCGATTATTATTCTAAGTTTGTCGGCACCATACCCGTACTCGTGGGTTTCACCGAAGTGGTAAAGGTCTGAGACCTGTATCAACTTCGGGCTTCCCTCCCACATTAAGCTGACACGCCGTGATATAACTGGAATAATGTTAAAGGCGGCGTTAAAATCCGACTCGCTCACTAATGTTGTTATTGAATCATCAGATTTATTTGGATAAATAAACACATTCTTTCGTTCTTTCGTCTCATGTTTTATCCAAAGCAGGGATTATATTATTATATTTTATTAATGTTGAAGCCTTTTTTCTTCTCATAACAATTAAAACCTCAAGGCATCCAAGCATTACCAACCATGCATTTGGGCTCAGAGATTTAATTGTCAAGTGAAGAGGAGATGTGAACATTCGAATTATGATGGAAGGCAAATTAGTAGGAACACAGAGCACAAAGTAGCACCCCATAAGTGACAGATATTTTAAAGAAAACTCACATACACACGTGCCATCAATAATATGACTCTGTGTGTGTGTGTGTGTGTGTGTGTGTGTGTGTGTGTGTGTGTGTGTGTGTGTGTGTGTGTGCGTGTGCTTTGTCAGTTTAACAATGGCTCTCTATGAAATAGGTAGACTTATAATGAATTGAATACCCATACAGAGAACTCGCTCTAATATACTATTAAGAGTATTAAAGAGGTTTCATGTGTTATAGTGTCAGTGACAAATTTCCTGGATCAAAATGATCATAACAAGGACATGCAAACCATTAGTCTGGAAACACGTACGATTCGGGACAATGCACACTGTGCTTTAACAAAAGGGACATGGAGCTGCACGTACTGCACATGCAACAGAACTATGAACAGTATTAAGGTGCAGGGGTTTTGTATTGCCTGGCATCTGCGTCAATCGAACAGTGACAGTTCAACAACATGACAAGATTAACAGAAGTGCAAAGAAACAACGTCATAGACCGCTTGCAGGCAGGGGAATCCCGATCAGCTGTAGCCAGTCGACAACATTGTCAACAACGACTGCATTGGTGTCGTCAACACAGGGTATGGCCTCGACTTGGATGGAGAGATGTCTGGTTCAACGAAGAATCAAGATTTCTCCTCCGTCGAGGGGCCCGTAGAGCACGGATCTACAGACGTCGGGGAGAACGTTTCGCCGGAAACTGTGTACAGGATGTGGACAGCTTTGGTTGGGGTAGCGTTATGATATGGGCAGCTCTCTCTCATCATGGCAGGACAGGTTTGGTCCATATCCAGGCCAATCTTACGCAATCAACGGTACATCAACGAAATTCTCCTACCACCAGTCCTCCAAATTGCAGCCAACGGCAACAGTGTATTCCATCAGGACAACGCTCGACCTCATACAGCACGGATCACTAGAGCCTGTCTACACAACAACAACGTTGATGTTCACCCCTGGCCCTCCATATCCCCGGAGTTGAAGCCGATAGAGTACCTGTGGGATGAATTGGATAGACAGCTACGCCGACCACAACCAGAGACGTTGCATGGTAGCTGACCTTCACCTTAGACTTTTCCTATATACTGATAACTAGGATGACTACTAATAGAGGCCTGGCTTCATTCTTTTTGTAGACAGAGAATATGACCCGGCGACAACGGGAGGCAGGAGACGCGGCATCTAACAGAGGAAATACGTTCATCTCTGTCAGTTTACGTATTGTCAGTGACAAATGTCAGCGCGCTTGTGGCAATGCAAAACAAATCATTTTCGATATTGATAATTTGGTCTTCGGAAAACGAGGTATTTTGTTCACATTTTGGAAAAATCAAATTATGATATACATATACTGAGTCAAATTAAAAACTTCACATTTTTAAAAGTAATCCCATAGATGATATACAACGGACAAATGTATCAGAGAAGGTAATTTTTAATCATTAATGTCCAAAGAAGGATTTTAATTAACAGTGGTAACCATAATTTGTTCCAAGCACCTACGGTATTCGGTAATAACATCAACAGTTTAAATCATAAGTCCCAAGCACGAGAATCTGATGGCACACAAGTTCAGTAGCGTGTAAGGCCACCATGTGCGTTGACAACTGCCACACAACGCCTCTGCATGGACCTTGTGATGCTTGTGAACACATGATTGGGAAGACGACGCCATTGTTGCCATGACGTTGACTCCCGCATTCTGAAGGAAATTCCTTGTCAAAATTGCTGTGAGGGGACTGGCATTGTCGTGTTGGGAGATCAAACCGGGTCCATGTGCTGCCATAAAAGGCAGAAGTTCTGGTGCCAGTACCTGGTCGCGGTAAGC
Organism: Haliotis cracherodii; assembly: GCF_022045235.1. Lineage (NCBI taxonomy): Eukaryota > Metazoa > Mollusca > Gastropoda > Lepetellida > Haliotidae > Haliotis > Haliotis cracherodii. The sequence goes on along the minus strand of NW_027266341.1, from coordinate 43,393,609 downwards.
AGCAGCGTTGAGGTTGCCATGGATGACAAGAAGCCAGGAACGTGCATTGCCACAGAAAGCACCCCACACCATGTCACTTCCGCCTCAAAATCTGTCAACTTCCTGTACACAACACTGGGTGTAACGTTCATGACAGCGCCTCCACAACCTCGCCCTACCATCAGCAAATCGAAGATTAAATCGGGATTCATCACTGAAGACGACTTGATTCCAATTCCTCTGAGTCCATCGTAAGTGTCGCTGTGCCCACAATTGACGTTGACGTCTGTGTAATTGAGTCAGAATCGGCCCGCAGTATGGCCGTCGTGCTTGAAGGTGAGCAGTTCTCATAACGGGTGTTATCTGAAGACAATACGTGGCCATTACTTTTTAAATACACAATAAGGGTCCACAATGATAACTGGTCAAAATGTTAAAATTTTAGGATTGTGAAGTTTTTAATTTGGTTCAGTATATATTTTCTTTACCTTTCCACCTTATCACCTGAACTTTAAATAAACATGGCTCTTAAGAAATATTAAAGAAAGCTTTCATTAGATGCATTACATGGTGATTTTATTTGTATTCTAAAATGACAAAAATACAAGTATGCACGTGTTAATTTTACTGCACAATTGCTTCCAAGATGAAATAGAATGGCTGACTCAAGCTTTTATGATTTGTTTCACATAATTAGATTGACCCTGAAAACATAGGTAAAGACATCAAAAGATTAAATTTTTCTGTGTCATATGACATGTTCAAAGTTTGAATGGAGAAGGTTTTCAAAATGGCCACCTGGGTCGTAAGAGGTCAAATCTGGTTATTGTCCCGTTTTGAATTAAATTGTTTTGGGACATAGGAACTGTGTGCTAAATTCCATGCTTGTGTCACAAAGTGATAAATATTTGCTGAGTATGAACAACTATTGGAGCCATGTTGGACACACGTTAAATCAGGGGGAAGAAAAAGCGACCTTTTAAGTGAACCTCTCTTGTTTGGTCAATCCAAGGAAATTCAAGGCTTGTGATTAAATGCTGAATGCGTATCAACAATTTTAAGCCAGTGAGTATCCCTGATAAAATAATCAGATATAAAATAAAATGAGATGAACGATTACCTTGACAAATTGCAAACTGCTTTTGAGACGCCACCAAATCAAAATTTTAGATGTTCTATCATAATAGAAAGCATTTGTGGAATCATTTCATAATCATAATCATCTGTGACAATTTTTAAAGAAAAGTGATCAACAAACCCATCATGATAAAATACTCAAATGACAGATCTTGAGATCTACTGCTGATGTAGTGCACTAAGTTGGCATACCCTGGGCTGACAGTGAGATGTCCCTCGCTCATGAATCTCTCAGGAGGAATATCACCTTACACTGGACACCGCGGATCGCCGAACTAACCTTCTTTGATATCTGACAGCATGTGTATTACATTTGTAAGTCCCTCTGTGTGCAGTACACCCTGCTGCTCTGACTGCACCTTTCTTTGATGGATCTACTTTCAGACCTTCCGAAATGATCACATGTCCAAGGTATGTTTCTTCCGTCTTCTTTCGGTATCTAAAAATAAATAAATTCTAAATCTCTATAGAATCAGTATGTATGAATCTATAAACCCGCTTAGAGCCCTATGCCCAAAAGGCGGTTGCTCAGATTCTGACAATACCTCGTCTGACGAGAATACATCCATTCGATCTGACTATTGGCTACGTTTTTAGTAACTGAAGCATGTGACAAAGAACCAATCAAACTTAATCCTTTTGCAATCTCCAAAGGTATCGCTGGTCTCTGCGGAGAGGTTTCAAATGTCACTAAACTTCGTTCCGGTTCAAATTTGAAAGAGTTTGTCAACATCAAGGTTGCTGTTTCTGAGCACAAGACACTGAACTCGTGTAAGGGCACGCTATCCAAAACCCAGCGGTGACACCCCCAAAACTAAAAACCGTAATAAATGTTGAGTCGGAGACTCCAAAACCAGTAATAGATCCAGAAGCCAAAATTGAAAAACTTACAAACAAGGAAACAAAAATATTGAAAAAGAATCAGTGAAAAGAACAGCTGCAAACACAAAAGGCCACCTCTCATTTAGAGGTTCAAGTAGAGGTCCATGGCTCCATCTCCACATGAAGCAAATAGAAGTACAACAAAGTCTTCCTCACGTTCGCGTGATATTTCTCCAGTGGAAGCACCACCATGCATAATACAATGGAATTGTAGAGGTCTTAAGAAGAATTTTAATGACATACAACTTTTAATCCAAGATTTTAAATCGTCAGCTATTTGGTTTCAAGAAACATATCTAGAAAACACAGTTCTATTTGATATCCGTCAGTACAGTTCTTACCACTCGTTTCCCCCTCCTGGTGATAAAGCTTCAGGAGGTTCTTCTATCCTGGTGAAACAGAGCATAATCCATAGCCCTGTTCCACTCAATACTACTCTACAAGGTGTTGCTGTCCGTGAAACTTTGAACATATTGTTAACACTGCGTTTACTGTATTTTCCACCTTCTTCAACTATCTGTCAATCAGATCATCATACTTTGTACAATCAGCTCCCGAAGCTCTGTATCATCATGGGCGATTTAGACGGTCATAAACCCCTATGGTGGAGTACTGATACAAATAATAAGGGAAAAGTCCTTGAAGATTTTATCTCAAATAATAATTTATGCATCTTCAATGATGGTACTAATCCATCCTGCCACTGGCACATATTCTGCCCTAGATCTTTTGCTGACTTATTAAAATATTTTACATGAATTCGAATGGTCGGTCCATTATGACCTTTGTGGAAGTGACCATTTTCTAACAATACTTACAACTTCCAATCGGTCTGACGAACCTCCTTCAACAAGGTGGAATTTTACAAAGGCCAATTGGTCTATATTCCAAACACTACTACTAAAAAACTAAAACCTGACAGTTTCCGGAATGTTCCTGATCCCATACAACGATTTTCAGATATATTAAGTTCTGTTGGAGACGAAAGCATTCCTAACGATGGAAACCGGAAAGTTTCCTCCTTCGTTGCACAATGCTATTATCATTCCTATTCCAAAGCCTGGAAGGGATCATACAGATCCATTCAATCACCGTCTAATATGATTAAATAGCTATGTTTGTAAAACCATGGTCAACAATCGGTACTTGGAGAGCAATAACCTCCTGAGTGACATCCAGTGTGGGCGGATTACCTCAGTTCACATCTGCATTTTAAAACAACAGACAGTTTCAAGTAAGAGTGGGCTCTACCCTGTCTGATCATTTCGATCAAGATCAGGGCGAACTTCAAGGCAGCATACTATCAGTCACACATGTCAGCATCAATTAACAGTCTCACTCAAGTATTAAATAATAACATTGATGGTTCACTTTTTGTGGACGATTTCAACATTTCCTTTCATGGAAAGAATATGAATACAATAAAAAGACAGCTACAGCTCTGCCTTAACAAAATTTTAAAATGGGCCAACGAAAACGGCTTTAAATTTTCTAAATCCAAAACAATCTGTATTCACTTTCGTCGTAAATATTAACCCTCACAAGGATCCAGATATATTTTTAGATTGTAATTCTATCAAGGTAGTGGAGGAGGCAAAATTCCTGGGCCTCATATTTGACCGTCATCTGACATTCTTACCACACATCAAATATCTAAAGGCAAAATGGCTGTAGGCTCTCAACTTCAGTCGTTTCAAATTACGAGTGGGGAGGGGATCAGACCACCCTCGTTCACTTGTACAGATCGCCATTTGGCCCGAAACTAGACTATGGTAACACTGTCTATGGTGGAGCCTGCAAAATCAATTTAGAACAAGTGGACACTTTACATCATCAAGGCCTAAGACTCTGTCTTTGATCTTTAAGGACCACTTAAGGACATTAAACTTTCTTTGCAATATATCACTAAACTGCACTCAAATAAATTAAATTATGCATACAACTGCGTCTTCCACCCTCAATATGAAAACCTGTTTCGAAATCTGTCGAACCTGGTTCCACCAGTTGGAATCAGAATTCAACCACACATCACTGCAGCTAAAATATCTAAATATATAATCACCTCCCCGACTTTTGTCTTATCCTCCCTGGCAGATGGTGAAGCAAGAAGTTCACCCCACTCTAACCCAGCTAAAAAGTCAGAAACTAATCCATTGGTATATCAACAATCATATAACAATTTACGATTGTTATCTCCACAACTGATCCCGTACAGTGATTTCAAACCAACCATCAAGATTTATCCTCGGGATCTCATTCACAAAAGGTGGGATTCCCAGGTATTACTCTTAGTGATGTATTGGGTAAAATATTTACTTTTATTCTTAATAAACGGCTTACTATGTTTTGTGACATTTACGATAAGTTACCAGAGTCTCAGGCAGGTTTTATGGCTGGATACAGCACCATTGATAATATATTTGTGTTGCAAAGTCTAATACAGAAATACTTATCTAAAGCTAATGGCAGATTTTACTGTTTATTTGTTGATTTTAGAAAAGCCTTTGATTGTGTAAATAGAAAATTGTTGTGGTATGTCATGTTAAATAAGGGTATACATGGAAAGTTATTTTATGTCATTAAAGATATGTGTTTAAAAGTGAAATCGGCTGTAAAGTTATCAAATAGCACAGCAACTTGCTACTTTGAAACGCTAAGTGGTGTACGCCAAGGCTGCACCCTATATTGTTCTCTTTGCTTATTGTTGAATTAGAATCAATGTTGCAGTCCTCCGGCGAGAGGGGAATATTTGTCAAGAATCTCTAGGCATTTTCTTGTTACTATATGCCGATGATTTGTGCATAATTGATGATACTGTAGTTGGTATCCAACGAAAACGTAATATCCTTAAATCTTTCTGTACTAAATGGGGTTTAGAAGTTAACCATAGTAAGACTGAAATTTTAGTTTTCAGTACTGAGAAATGGAGGTTTGGAGATGTTAATGTTAATGCATCTACCTATTATAATTATCTAGGTTTGCTATTTTCAAATCGGCTGTGTTGGACGACTGGTATCCACTCCCTTGTTCAGAAGGCAAATAAGGCTCTGTTCGTTGTTAAGAAATTACAGCATTGTTTGAAGAACATACCCGTACATATACACATTAAAATATTTGACATTCAAATTAAGCCTGTATTATTATACACTTCAGAAATATGGGGCTATTCAAATATTGCAGCAATGGAAAAATTTCAGATTAAATTCTGTAAATTTACTATTGGAATTGGAAGTCATGTTATAAATGTTGCTGCCCTTGGCGAATGTGGTAGATATGGCTTATTTATTGATTATCACAATATTGGTTGAAATTGTTATCTTTACCCAGTTATAGATACCCTAAGCAATGTTATTTAATGCTGAAATCTTTAGATGAAGTGGATTTCGCAGGAAGTTGGTAATGAGACCCTCTTTTTTAATGCATTTATTCAAAGGTTAAAAGACTGTAACCAACAGGACTGGTATTGTAAAGTTTGTGAAATACGTAAATTATCAATGTATAAGGAATATAAGTCATTGCTAACAGTTGAAAAGTATATCTGTGAAATCACAAGCCGTCATTATAGACGTATGTTTTGTTTGTTAAGAATTGGCGAGTTGCCATTGATGGTAAATTTAGGTATAAGATGCGGTATAGAGTACTGTAATAGGCAGTGCAGATATTGTAATTTACAGGAAATTGAAGATGAGTTTCATTTTATGCTTGTCTACCCATGTTACAGATATTTAAGAAATAAGAATTTACCTATTTATTACTCTTCCAATCCTACCTTATTTAAATATAATACTCTATTATCTTGTAACCGCACTAGTATTGTAACTAATTGTGTTAAGTATATACTGGAAGCACTTGCAATCCGAAATACTGTCACTTAATACCCTCTGTCATCTGCCTCATACTGTATTTTTCAATGAGTATTTGTACGTGGGCCTATGGCCTTTATACTGAAATAAAGAATTGAATTGTCTCCCAGGTAGGAAGTAATAAACCTCACGATTTAAAACCAACAATCGGTCATACCTACTTGGGTTGTCAGTCAAGACATGAAGAAGTCCTTTTACGACGATGTCGTATTGGCCACGAATATCTGCTGAAGACAGAAGAGGACGAACCTCCTAAGTGTATCCCTTGTGATGAAAGGTTCACCGTCAAGCATATAATGTTTAACTGTGTGGACTTTGCAACCGCAAGGGATTCACATTATCAAAGCGTAAACCTGAAAGATCTCATTATCAACTACTTGAAAGAAATTGATCTGTATTATAATTTTTAAATATGTATGTGAGTAATTAAATGCTTGTTTTGAAATTTGGTGTGATGATTCTACCAGCTGACATTATTGTAATCTCTGCCAAGGAGGTTGAAGTGTAATAAAATTATTGTCCCCCTGTGTGACATGTAATCCTATCATAATCGTTGTAACTATCATTAACCAGTGATTTAAAGCCAACTCATTGCTAAGTATTTTATAATATTTGCTAGCATTGTGCACAACCATCAGTAGTTAAAATGATGACGTAAATCCATCAGGGGTATCATGCAGGAGGCCGAGGTAATGTAAGATCCCATGATCCCCAGTGAGGTGGCTCAGCTTTGGTTTCTGTAGGCCTATAGGCCGTGTTTTTAAAACTGAAAACATGACATTGTTATGCCCAAATTATGTTTGATAAATTGTTTATATATTTTTTTTGTATTATTGAACTAACTATGTATTATCTTGGTCTTGTCGCTATATGACTGAAATAATGCCGTTGTGACGTTAAACTTTAACTCACTCACTCATACTCACATCCACGCTGTTCCTACACCGCATCAAGCACATGGTTATGACATGCCAGTCGCTGGACACTAAGGTTGGCAACAGTACTTTAATAGTTATGTCACATCATTATTGATGCCTGTCTGTTTACTAAATACTGGTCTCTTTGTCGAGTGTATATTTTCGATCTCAGCATTTGGAGCAATATTAGAGCTATGTGACGGCAAGCTGCGAATAATCACGTGGGTAATGTTATCTTTATATTGAACACAAGACGCATTTATGTTCACATATCTTATGTAGTGTAATCTACATATAATTTGCCTTATTGTCTACATGCCGTATTATATCTTGAGATCTTTCACGTGATACATGACTATGAAGTTAAAAAAGAGCAAGAAATAAACAACAACATTATCCAGTTCCACCGTCCTAAAGCAGACAGCCCGGGAGAGCAGCAGCTTGATTGACATTTTCAATCACGAAAATGGGCTTGGTTTACAAAAGAAGTAATTCCTATGCCAAATTTCGATGCAACACAAGCAATGATAACCCCATACATGGAATAACAAAGCTATTCGAATAGACAAGTGTAGACATGTTAACCATTTTGAACTGTTTTCATCCTTTTCCTCATCTGAAGTGATAAATCAATGAATGTGACATACATACATACATATAGGAACGTGAACATAACGTTGTCACAGTTTCACAGTTTTGTGATATGCCCTTCTCTCTGACAGTTGTGTATTGGTCAGCTAAAAAAGTGGATTCATAACATATGCTAGGTATTGTGTCACCGCGTTCATGTTGCATGTATGTCAGCATAACCTTCTTAAAATATGTACACTTGATTAATTAATTAGTGTTGTCTACGACAACATTTGGGAATTAATCTGATTTACCATATTTTTCGATTATGCATGCTATGACTTTTACCGAATTCTTTAGGACAAAAGTCATTTTAAAGTCATAAAACATCACCAGTTTGCTTGTTATCCTGTATACATCTGTTGTAACTGTCACAATTACTTGTCTTTGAGCACAGATTTACGCCACAATAAACAACATTTCACTTGTCAGCTCATTTTTTGTGTGTCAGCTTAATGTACACTCTCCGAAAAAAGTAGTGGGTATCAAAAAGAGGTGTCGAGTGGTGGTACTGAATGGATAAGAAAAAGGAAGGACTAGGTGTAACATCAACAGAACATGTTGGCGGTGTCTTATAATACGAAATTATATTTCTTTCAGTTATAATAAAATATGATTTTAAGATGCTTGCATTTTCATGATGATATTATTAATTGCATGTATTAATTGTGTGCCGTTGTTTGCATCTCTCAGTCGAGGACGGGAGTCTCATAGTTGACTCTGTTCAAAGAGTGTTTGCTCTAACACACCTTTTTGACCCCAGATCCCTAATGAGTGGTCAGATGTGTCCGGTCCTTTAATTCGACCGGTGATGCACTGGCTTCGGATTTTGTTTTAAAAGCTGTAGTTTGTTTGCAAAGGAAGCGGTAGCTCATGAGGCAAACTGAAAGAATCTCGCGTGTTCCTTCTTTATATCCCTGATGTCTCAGTATTACACCATGGGTAAAACATGACCGACATTACTGATATTTGCAGTGTGTCCCTATAATTTTCAGTCAATTCTGGCATTTGAGTAGCTGTTTTTTTAACTTAACATCATGTTGGCGGTGTCTTATAATACGAAATTATATTTTTTTTAGTTATAATAAAATATGATTTTAAGATGCTTACATTTTCATGATGATATTATTAATTACATGTCTTAATTGTGTGCCGTTGTTTGCATCTCTCACTATATAACTTGAATAATGTTAAAACCCGACTCACTTACTAAAGTAGTTATGGAATCATCAGATTTATTTAGAATAAATAGAAACATTCTTTCGTTCTTTCGTGTCATATTTTATCCAAAGCAGGGATTATATTATTATATTTTATTAATGTTGAAGCCTTTTTTCTTCTCGTAAGCACCCCATAAGTGACAGATATTTTAAAGAAAATTCACATACACACGTGCCATCAATAATATTACTCTGTGTGTGTGTGTGTGTGTGTGTGTGTGTGTGTGCTTTGTCAGTTTAACAATGACTCTCTATGAAATAGGTAGACTTATAATGAATTGAATACCCATACAGAGAACTCGCTTTAACATACTATTAAGAGTTTTAAAGAGCTTAATGTGTTATAGTGTCAGTGACAACTTTCCCGGATCAAAATGATCATAACAAGGACATGCAAACCATTAGTCGGGAAACACGTACGTTTCGGAAAAACGCACACTGTGCATTAACGAAAGGGCTATGGAGCTGAACGCACTGCACATGCAGCAGCACTATGAGCGGTATTCAGGTGCAGGGCTTTTGTATTGCCTGGCATCTGCATCAATCGAACAGTGACAGTAACATGCCAAGATTAACAGAAGTGCAAAGAAACAACGTCATAGACCGCTTGCAGGCAGGAGAATCCCGATCAACTGTAGCCATGGTTTTCAATGTAGCGCCCAGCACAAGTCTATGGGATCGGTTTCAACAGCATGGGTTAACACGTGATCGGCCAAGGTCGGGACGATCAAGAGTAAACACCCCCGCACAAGATCGCTACATCCGACTGCGCCACCTGCGTGAAAGGAAGACCACAGCCACCTCAACCGCATCTCAAATAGCCGTACTGCGAAGTATCTCCGACCAGACCGAACGAAACCGTTTAAGAGAAACAGGTCTTCGAGCAAGACGTCCTGTTCGACGCGTCATATTGAGTCAACAACGACGGCATTGGTGTCGTCACACAGGGTATGGCCTCGACTTCGATGGAGAGATGTCTGGTTAAGCGACGAATCAAGATTTCTCCTCCGTCGAGGTGCCCGACGAGCACGGATTTACAGACGTCGGGGAGAACGTTTCGCCGGAAACTGTGTACAGGATGTGGACAGCTTTGGTTGGGGTAGCGTTATGATGTGGGCAGCTATCTCTTTTCACGGCAGGACAGGTTTGGTCCATATCCAGGGCAATCTTACGACTCAACGGTACATCAACAAAATTCTCCTACCACCATTCCTCCCAATTGCAGCAAACGGCAACAGTGTATTCCATCAGGACAACGCTCGACCGTATACAGCACGGACCACAAGAGTCTGTCTACACAACAACAACGTTGATGTTCTCCCCTGGCCCTCCAGATCCCCGGAGTTGAAGCCGATAGAGCACCTGTGGGATGAATTGGATAGACAGCTACGCCGACGTCAACCACAACAAGAGATGTTGCATGGTAGCTGACCTTCACCTAGGAAGTACCGATACCTGAGATGACTACAGTCACCAAGTCTTCTCTCCACAATATTTTGGCTCAATACCTCGTGCGTTTCATCGTATAAATGTTTTTTTCCTACCTCACACAAATCTGGCTTTGCGTTTCTCTTTTCGAAGAGTATATAAGTCTCAAAACAAGACTATTTGATTGTGTGGTGAATGAGTGAGTGAGTTCAAATTTAACGTCACATCGGCATTATTTAAGCCATATAGCGACGAGACCAAGTTATTATATTCTCAATCGAGTCATTTTTGCAAAGTTATATTTAAAAACAATTTATGAAACATATTTGAGCATAACAATAGCATGTATACAGTTATAAAACGCGGGCTAAAGGCCACCGGTAACAAATCTCGGGATCATGGGGACTTACAGTACCTCGGCTTCCTTCATTCTACTCCAGCAGGATTTACGTTATCACTTTAGCTACTGGTGGCTATGCACAGTACTAGCAAATATCATAAACACTCAGCAATGTGTTGGCTTAAAACACTGGTTCATTATCGTTACATCGATTATGATAGGATTACGGTGTCACACAGGGGGACAATAATTTTACGATACTTTAACCTCCTGGACAGAGCCTTCAATAATGTCAGCTGATAATAGCATCACACCAAATTTAAAAACAAACGTTTAATTATTCAAATACATATCAAAATTGTATTATACAGATAAACTTCTTTCAAGTAGCTGATAATGAGATGTCCGCTGACACGGTAAAAGAGATATTTTACGCTTTGAAATGTGCATCCCTTGCGATTACAAAGTCCACACAGTCAAGCAATATATGCTTGACGGTGAAGCTTTCTTCACAAAGGGGGGTGGGGGTGCACTCATGAAGTGAGAGGTGGGTAACGCCAATCGCTCTTCCCCCGTGTGAACCCCGGGTAGGATGTGTCCTCAGCACCCCATTACTGTTCGAAAAAGGCGACCGAATTGGGCAGCCTGTTTGCCGAGGGCTGCGACCTTGTGTCGGCAGAGGAAGGGAGTCTGGTGGTTGAGGGCGACGGAGCCGGCAAAAATGCATCGCTTCTGTTTAATAATTTTATCTCTCATGGTGATGCTCAGATATTATTTTACTGTGCTGGAGATGTTGAGCAAAACCCAGGACCCTTTGTTTCTGGTATTGAAGCAGTTATAGAACAAATGAAGAAGGCTGAAGTTTGTAATGAGGTTAGTCAACTCCGAGATGTAATCCAGAATATTCAGGTCAAATACAAGAAATGTGATGAAATAAAAAAGGACATTACAGAGTCTCTTTTTGTGATTCGTGATGACCTTTCGACAATAAATGAAACACAGAAGACAATGAATGAATGACTTTATTTCGTAAGGGGGCCACCGGCCCATTAAACATTGTCCATTAATCGGTATCCATTGTAAAGGTGGAGCGCCAGATGATAAAAGAGTATATAAAACTAGCAATGGTAAAAAATAGAGCAGATCATACTAAAAAGATCATTTCTTGTCCACAGGGGTTTGTCCCAAACCGATTACTTTATATGAAATTGTTTACAGTGCATAAATAAACAATGAAGCTTTGGGAAGTATCAGTACTTATTTAGAAAAGAGTTTGTCACAGTAGATAAGTACATAAAGTCTGTTTACAGTGTATATATATGATCAATAAAGTTTGAAAAGTAGAGCCGAAAAGTAAATCCTACAAGAAGCATCAGTTCTTGTTTACAAAGCGTCTATTTCACCCGACCACTGGGGACTGAATTATTGAAAGCCATTATTGAATATGTAGTGAGTATCAACCCAAATACATGTGGTTTCCTCTTAATACATGTTCATATTAATCATTGGTTAAGAACTTTTCCCTTTTCTTAAATGCAAGAAAAATACATTTTCCTATGCTGTTTAACATTGGGGTGTTAGAAGATACAAGTAAACTATGAAGCTTTTGCTCTGTAGGACAGCGGTGATAACAACTAGGAATAAGTGACTGTCTTAAATCCGAATAGAAGTTACATTCAAGACAAAAATAAAACTCTGTTTCTACGGTAAGAATAACACAAAAAGGACAGAGACGTTTATGTCTCGCCAAACCCAGCTTTCTGCCTGCCTCAATCATCAACTGATGGCTGGAGCACCTAAGTGAACAAAGTATAAATAATTAACATCATAATTAACATCGTATAAATAATTTTCAAATACAACATGAGATTCCAATGATCTGTACAGATCTAGCTTGGAGATTTTTTGAAGATTTGACAACCACTTTTGTTGATCAATATCGAAACATCTTTGTTTAAATGAAGCCAAGAACTGATTTACATTTCCAATATTCTGAGCCTCCCAAACAGTTCCAAAACCATAGTTGTAAAGCAGCATTTTCACATCTAGGGCCCATGATTTGACAAAGATAATTGGTAATTATACACATGTTTTAGAATACCGTTCTCTTCTTGGTACAACAACCGTATCCAAAACTTAATGATTTTAACAAAACGGTTTACTTGAAGAGTGTATCGACCAAGCTCTCCACGAGCAACAATGTTAGGTGTAAATCTGCTAAGATTCAAAATAGTTTTACAAAATACGTCATGAAATCTTTCAACATCGGGTGAAGTGTCGAATCCCCACACTTCACTTCCGTAGTTTAGAACTGGGGAAAATTTAACATCGAAGATGTGTAGTAATACTTTCAAGGGCAATTTAGTGAAGTCTGCAGTTTTAGATTTTAAACACTGGAGGGTTTAATTAGCTTGTAAAGCTTAAGTTTTTTGTGTGTTGTACCAAGATCCTGAGATTGACAAATGAACACCCAAGTACTTATAGGTAGGGTCAATCTCCAAAGCGTCATCCTTTAGAAAAAACTTTTCAAAAGATTTCAATCTTCCCCCTTTCGTGAAGACTACGATTTTACTTTTTTGTATATTAACTTTAAGCTGCCACTTATCACAATATTGAGCGAGTTTATCAAGCCTTTTCTGAAGACCTTTTACAGTACCATCTAGTATGGCAATATCATCCGCGAAAAGCAAGATTAATAATTGAATCATACCTAAATTAATAGTATATTGGTTCCCTTGATCAAGAAATTCCACCAAATCGTTTATGAAATATGGAAACAAAAAGGGAGACAACTGGCATACTTGTCTTACGCCAAAGCTGCAGTTAAAAAAATATGTATACCCGTTTTGCAGTAGTACACACGATTTTACACATTCATACATATTTTTGATAACATTGAAGATACGACCTTTAATATTGCCTATCAAGAGTTTATATAACAAGGCAGGATGTGAGACCGAGTCAAAAGTAGATTTTAAATCTATGAACGCACCATATAGTCTCCCTTTGTGTAAAGACAAATATTTATTGATGACTGCATTTAAAATAAAGATATTATCCACAGTTTGAAAACCCTTTCTCAACCCAGCTTGTTCTTGGACTAAGGTATTACATTCACTTGCCCATTCAGTTAGCCGACTACAGATAATTTTTGCGAATATTTTCCCAGCAACTCCTGACAAGGTAACTGGACGATAATTGCCAGGGTCTTTAGAGTTACCTTTTTATAAATAGGGACAATAACGCCAAATGTCCATTGTTGTGGATAAATCCCCGTAGACAATATTTGATTAAACAAAAGCTGGAGCATATCAATACATTCAGTAGGTGCATACTTAAAGAACTCTAACGGTATACCACTAAAACCAGGGGATTTGCCAGTGTGCATTTCATCAATAGCTTTGTGGATTTCGACTTGTGTAATGACAGAGTCTAAGCCCTCGTTATCAACAGTTAACTCTACTTGGTCAGGGGAGATAGACTTTACAAAACGTTTTACAAAGTCATAAAACTCTTCCTCTTCTATGGAATAATTTGTTCCTTGAAAATATTTATTGAAATGATCCAACCAAGTTCTTGGCGAAATATTGTTTTGGAACAATTGACGAGGTTTTAGATAAGACCAAAATACTTCACTGTTTCTGTACAAAAGTGCATTGCTAGTCTTCTCAACAAATATGTTGAAACTATGTGATGATTTAAATTTACATAGGTTCTTGTAATATTTCCACGCCTCAATGTATCCAATTCTGTCTGCTTCCTTTTTAGAGTCGTGAAATGAGCGAAGGCAAGATCTCGCAAATGCACGTGCATCTCTACATTCTGTGTCATACCAATTATCTCCCTTTGGAGAACAATTGTCAAAATGTTTAGTTGGCTTTTTGTAATTATCGGCACACCATTTCACAAGTTCATAGATATGAGTACAGGCATTAAATACTTGTCCCTGGCCAACTGCTGAGTAGAAGTTCTGTTTTAGTGAAGCTGGTGGATTCTCCCATCCTTGCTGATAGTCGCCGGCCGACTCGCTACCCCAGACGTGTCTCGGCTAGCGCGGCTGATCACGGCTTGGCAGGTCAACATGACCTCTTGTCAATTTCAGGGAGAAGGACACTGGCAAATGGGAACTTGCAACCTGGTCCTCAATTACACAGAAATCAGTGATTAAGTCAAATGTTCTTTCAAAACATAGCAAGTAGTCAACAACACTATTCCCATTGTTAGCAAAACAAGTGAAACGGCCAATATTAGCATCTTTACCTAATCGGCCATCGCATATTCTTAGACCATTTTGTTTTACAGAATTCTAGAAGCATATACCCACGTTTATTAACCAATTTATCCTGTGATTTGCGGGGGAGGGGGATATCTTCTACGCAGTTGATGCCTTCGTCGAGAGATAGGAAGTGGCTATCGTCTTCTCAATGTAGTCGCAATGGTTTCCATTTCCCGTTCGAGCATTGAAATCTCCTTGAATAATGACGTCGCATCTCGGATATCTGGTTGTATATTCTTCTATGTCTGCTATCAAAATGTCGAACAGAGGTTCGGAAGAGTAATCACTGGAACCCTCCGGTGAGAAATAGACAACACAGTACAGCAGCACTGATCTGCTTGGAGGACAGAACTACAGCCACAACACATTGCACGAAGTACTTGGTAGTTCAGAAACATAGGCTACTATACTGTCTTTAACTAGCTCCTGATGGCTGTGTCTTTCTTAACTCGTGTTCGAGAATATTGAACATAATTCGGTAAAGCTGGGACGTTCTCACTACACCAGGTACTAGAAACGCAACACACTCAAATTTGTTAATGAAATTTAAAAAATTTGATTTATCAAGTTTTCTTCTTAGCCCTTCTATGTTCCAAAAAAGGCTTTTCCAAAAACATTCATATATTTGAAGGTCACGGCCTTGACCATACCCCTACAGTCCTGACCTTGTCTCCCTTGCCGCAAATAATTTAATCAGAGTTAGTTCGTTATTGACCTCATTTAACTTATACAATGACTTATTGTCAATGAGAAGTTTATCATACCTTAGAGCTGAAAAACTACCGTTCTGTCGTGCTTGGTCCATGAAAACCTTCAGTTTCCTTCTGATTTCTCTAGTCTTTTCCGTGAAATCCTGAGAAACACTGATGTTCAAGTCTTTCAGCATTCAAGTTGATTTTAGGACCGCTAGTTTTGATTTCCAGTTCTTAAAAGTTACGAGAATGGGCCTTGTCCCCCAGGATTTTGTCGATAGGCGCTTGACACTTTCAATGTCGGGTGCGTCCGTCAGGTTCACAGAGGACAATGCAATCTAATATTAAGAAAGTTTCAAATCGAACAACCAATCTTGAACGAAAAATTCAGTTAATTCATAAAAAGTCGACAGAGTCAATCAGCGTAATGCACGAGCAATTCGAGAATCTCAAGGACGAAGTTGTTAGGCTGGAAGTAGCAAGTGGGCGGGACAACTTGATCATATACGGGGTACAGGAGACACGTAACGAGAACAACAGTATTTGTAAACAAATCGTAGTAGACACCTTGAATTCTGCTCGATCATCTGACCCTCTTGTGTTACAGGATATTGTCCAAACCTGTTTCTGTAAAATCGCGGCCTTTAAAAGCTAAATTTGTCGAAATGGAAAAGAAAATTTCGACGCTCGAAGATAAGCCACAGCTTAGTACACTCAACATTGGCGATGCAGAGAAACTGACTTTGTTCAGATCTGAGAACAAGAGGGGTTATTACATGAATGGCAGGCTCGTAATTGAGGACATGCCAGCTACTACTCTGGAAGATATTGAGCATCAGGCGTCAGCTGATCAGATCGCGACTCAAGTGGAACATCGTCAGCTGTGGACCAGGAGCGGGTGCTGCGGTCAAGGTCAAAGGTTAACTCAGCCAATGGGAAACAGCGGGGTGGCCAGGGCTGTTATAGTGAGTCAACAGGCAAAATCATATCTTACATTGCTTGGAATAGAGAAGGTTTAACCAACAAACATAATAACCATAACAAAATAATGACTTTGTTTCTTTTGTATCGCAGCATGACATTGTTTCTCTATGTGAAACATGGTAAAGAAAAGTTTAGTGACATTTTATTATTCAGCCACAAATGTGTCCCAGTTCGGGAGGTATTCGGGAGGAATAGTGGTTTTAATAAAATATTCACTGGTAAGATATAGTATTAAAGATTTCCTAGTCACTCTCCTGCTTCAAAAAACCCACCAAGACCCACCTGTTAAAAAAACACTCTCACTGACTATAAGTTTCATTGTAGCGCACAGGGCACTTATGCACAGTGAATGCTGCGCTATACAAATGCATATATTATTATTATTTTAATTATGTGTCCCAATGTGTTCCAATTGTTCATTCGTTGCAAATTGAAAGGCCATAGGCGCATAGTTCAACGTATTTACAAGGTATGCGTGTTTCTTGTAACTAACAATGCATGATGAATGTACAATGCAATATTTTGTAATAAAGTAATATTTGAGGTTGACACGAGTATGCAAAACAAATTGATATTTGGATAAGATGTAAACTTCTTTGGAATATACTTGTTTCTTAATTGAAGATAGAGTTTACACACAAGCATAAACTGATACTCATTTTCCACAACATTAAGGTTACAAAATGTACAGATATTGTTAGACTTTTTTAATATACCTTTATAGATCTTTAAATAATAATAACCTGCTCTGAACTGCGCTAGCGATAGCGATACTTTTCATTGTAAAAGATATAAGATATTCTTAGAGTATAAATTGTATTTTGAAGAGAGAATAGGTATATGTACATTTGCTATTTCTTAGTTTTTATATCCACTTTTGCTGAAAGCAATCTACAACTCTTTGGCGTAAAAATGACATAAACATCTTGACATTTCCAACATCCTGATCCATCCACGCGTATCCAAGGCCTAAACTGAAAAGGGTGATTTTGATATTTGTTGCCCATTATTTTTATTGCGTGAGTGACTGGCATTTTGAAAGAGATAGAACAGCATGTTATAGGCTTTTACTGGGCATCGCGTGGATGGTAGAGTCGTTAGTTTTAACCAATACTTTATACAGCGCTTAAGCGAAAATATATACAATGGATATCTGCCACATTCCCCAAGTACAATACCATTTGGTGTGGAGGACCGAGCCCCAATTACACGTTTACACGTATAAAGATGAACTTTTTCTATACACTCATATTTTCTATAACCCTATATTTCTGATCCATAAAGTATAATCGGCTTTATCGTTTAATAAAACAATATGAAAGTATACATTACAGGGCAGATCATCATGTTTTAACAAGCTTTGTAGGATTGACATCAACACTTTCTTAGCTTTAACAGATGTAGATTCTAGATATTTTTTTCCAACTCAAAGTCCTAGTAAACAATATTCCAAGGTAAGTATAAGATGAAACGACCTCTATCTGTGCATCTTTGCATCCATTTGTCTAATTATGATAATTTCTAATTCCCACCGTGTTTAAAAGCAAGAACTTTAGTTTTATTTAGATTGACGGACAGTGACCACTTGTTACAAAAGGTTTTCAAAATATTGATTTGACGTCGAAGACCAATTACCGAATCAGAAAAACAACAACATCGTCAGCAAAAAGTAAAAGGAATATTTCTATTAAATCTGGATATAACTTGATGCCATTTTTAGTTTTTGAGTTAATTTCAAGAACAAGTTCATTTATAAAGAAAGAGAAACAAGAATGGGCTTAATACACAACCCTGACGTACTCCCAAAGGGCAATTAAACATACTTGTAAGGTTATTGCCATTGTTTCGTACACAAGCTTTAACTGATTCGTAAATGGCTTTTAATGGGTTTTTTTCCATCTTTGATGCCCACCCATGTTTACCAAATATGTGCCAGAGTTTTTTCTTTGAACGGAATTAAATGCCTAAGCAAAATCAACAAAACATGCATATAATTTACCTCCCCTTTTAAGAGATATTTGTAATTAAAGCTTGTAAAATGAAATATTGTCAGTTGTGGAATATACAACTCTAAATCCTGCCAGTTCTTCATAAATGTTTCCCATTGCATCTGACCAAAACGTTAATCTGCCATTAAGAATCATGGTATATAATTTTCCAAAACAACTCAGTACAGATATTCCCCGATAGTTATCAACATTATCCTTATAACCCTTTTTATGAAATGGAAAAATGATAATGCTTGACCATTCCGAAGGAAAAGCTCCTTTATCATATAGAGAATTGAAAAATACAAGTAAATATGGAACAAGGATATTATCTGAACATTGAAACATTTCACCGATTACATAATCTGTTCCAGCTGCTTTATTACATTTCAACTTACGAATATTCTCTTGTATTTTCTCACTGCTGGTAGGGGCATTATATATATACATGTATAGTGACAGACTTAACCAAATAATATATTCATCCGTTAGTACACGTTCAGTATTCAAGGTGTGTGTTCCTTCTTCATAAAAAAGTAGATATGTCTGGCTCTGCAATACTGAACAGGTCTTTAAAATACCCGTACCAAGTCTCTGAATTTATATTATATTTATCCTTACTAGTACCTGATAAAGCTTGAACTTTGTACCAAAATGTTTTGGAATCCTTCATTGAATCTCTCAATTCAGATTGACTTTTAATCTCAAAGGACTTTCAGCATTCCTACATACAGCTTTATACTTATTTCTTGCAGCAAGATATTGCTGAAGAGACACTTTGTCTATATATTTAAGAAAATTTATACATTGAGTTAATGGCAGCTATTGATCGTTGTTTGTTTTAAATTTGTCATTCAGCGTTATCTTTCAAGAAAGGGAGATAAATTTTATGTAGCATTTATTAATTTCTCTAAAGCATTCAACTCCATTCAGCATCATCATTTATGGACTATTGTACAAACATGGTTTGAGTGCTAATAAAATGGGTAAAATATTACAATAAGTCTACAGTTATGTAAAAGCTTGTGTTCGTTCAAACAACAGAGATTCATGGAAGTGAGGGAAGGGTGTATGCTTAGTCTCTTGTTTGTTTCATTCTTTTTATGAACGAAGTTGTTACAGATATGGAACAAAATTGTCTGTTTGATGTTCGGAACATCCAAAATGTATTCGCGAAAAATGACAGATACTTTTGAGATAAGCTCTCATCGCGTAAAAGTCATGCATGTGAAAAAGTTCGATTCGCTAATGTATTTTCAGTGCTGCTGGTTCTTGGCCTGAAGTCATGATTTTTTATATGATGATTTTCATGAGGGTCGGCCATTTAAAAATGCATCCACACACCAAATATGTTTATTGGGAGACTGATACTTTTGAGGATAGCTCCCATGGCGTAAAAGTCATGCATGTGAAAAAGTTCGGATCGCTAATGTATTTTCAGTGCTGCTGGTTCTTGGCCTGAAGTCATGATTTTTGATGGAATTGCGCCAATATTTTTCAAGAGTGTCGGCCATGTAAAACTGCATCCACACACCAACTAGTTTTTTCTGAGACGGATACTTGTAAGATAAGCTCTTTTGGCCTATATCCCCGTGGGGACCCGGGGAAGATAAACAAGAATGTGTCCTCAGCACCCCATTGCTGGTCGTAAAAGGCAACCGAATTGGGCAGCCTGTTTGCCGTGGGCTGCGACCCTGTGTCGGGTGAGGAAGGGATTCTGGTGGTTGAGGGCGACGAAGCCGTCAATAGTGCTCCTTAATCCAACACACCACTTCGACCCTAACTTTGCCTAGACGGGCGGTAGAATGGGCCCGATTCTATCAATCGGCTGGTCATGTCATGCCCTGTGCATAAAATATTTCACGCACACTTTTGATATTTAAAAATAAATTTAACCTTAATGTATATCATATCTAACAATCTATAAAACTTGCTTAGACCCCTATGCCCAGAAGGCGGTGGCTCATGGGCCAATCTGGTGATGCTGACCTCCGAATTCTGTATTTCTCCAATTTGCTGGAGTATACCATCCCTTTATCCCCGGTCTTTGCGGCTTGGAAATCCGCTGCAGCATAAGACTGTCCTCATAGACACGCCATGGTGGGTGGGGAAAGGGGTGCCGAATCATTTTCCTTTCGACACGACTTCCCAACACCCTGGTTCAAAACGTAGATACATTGAATCTGACAACTCACCTGACGAAAATACCACCAACCGATCTGACTATTGGCCACGTTTTTTGTTTATCGAAGCTTGTGACAAAGAACCAATAAAACTAAATCCGTTTGCAATCTCCAAAGGTATCGCTGGTGCCTGCGGAAAGGTTACAAATGTCACCAAGCTTCGATCCGGTTCTCTCCTTGTGGAATGTGCACAGAGACATCAATCCATCAATCTTCTCGGTTTGAAAGAGTTTGTAAATATCAAGGTTGCTGTCTCTGAACACAGGACACTGAACTCATGCAAGGGAATTGTCCGTGACAGGGCTCGCTGCCTGTCCGGCATGACCCAGGATGAAATTGTCAAAGAACTTGTCCAACAGTCTGTCACAGCTGTTAAACGATTTACGGTAAAAAGGACGGTGTGGTTGTAGAGACCAACACCTATCTCTTCACTTTCGCCCGTTCGAAGATTCCACAATCGATCAAAGCCGGTTATTGTAACATCGGAGTGGAGGTGTATACCCCCAATCCACTCCGGTGCTACACCTGCCAAGCGTTTGGACATGGATCCAAGTCCTGCTGTGCCTCTGCTGTCTGTTACCGCTGTGGCGACAAACACGAGACCACTGACTGCAGGAATGATGTGAAGTGTTCAAACTGTAGTGGGAACCATATGGCATCTTCCAAATCCTGCCCTGTCTGGCAACATGAATTACAGATCATGAAAATCAAGACCGAACAAAACCTCTCCTACTATGAAGCTAAGAAGAGGGTTGTAGGTTCTACTGCAACCACGTTTTCTATCTCTTACTCTGCTGCTGTCTCTCGTCCTCCTGTCACCACTGCCTCTATCGACTGCCAGACTGACCTGATATGGGTCAAGTCTGTGCAGCCAATTCCAACTGCTTCACTCCGAAAACCATCTGGAAGCATCACCACCATGAATCCACATCACATTATACAATGGAACTGCAGAGGTCTTAAGAAGAATTGTAATGAAATACAACTTTTAATTCAAGATTTTAAACCGTCAGCTTTTTGTTTCCAAGAAACATATCTAAAACACACATATCTATTTGATATCTGTCAGACTAATACTTTTGAGAATAGATCTCATGGCGTAAAAGTCTTGCATGTGAAAAAGTTCGAATCGCTGATGTATTTATAGTTCGGCCTCAAATCATGAATTTTTATGCAATTGCGCCAATTCTTTTAAGGAGCGTCGACCATATAAGAATGCATCCACACACCAAATTTTTGTTCTGAAACTTATACTTTTGAGAATAGGTCTCATGGTGTAAAAGTCGTGCATGTGAAAAAGTTCGAATCGCTGATGTATTTATAGTTCGGCCTGAAGTCATGAATTTTTATGCAATTGCGCCATTTTTTTTTTATGAGTGTCGACCATGTAAGAATGCATCCACACACCAAATATTTTTGTTCTGAAACTTATACTTTTGAGAATAGGTCTCATGGTGTGAAAGTCGTGCATGTGAAAAAGTTCGAATCGCTGATGTATTTATAGTTCGGCCTCAAGTCATGAATTATTATGCAATTGCGCCAATTTTTTTTCATGAGGGTCGACCATGTAAGAATGCATACATACACAAAAATATTTTTGTTCTGAAACTTATACTTTTGAGAATAGGTCTCATGGTGTAAAAGTCGTGCATGTGAAAAAGTTCGAATCGCTGATGTATTTATAGTTCGGCCTGAAGTCATGAATTTTTATGGAATTGCGCCAATTTTTTTCATGAGGGTCGGCCATGTAAGAATGCATTTACACAATAAATATTTTGGTTCTGAAACTTATACTTTTGAGAATAAGTCTCATGGTGTAAAAGTCGTGCATGTGAAAAAGTTCGAATCGCTGATGTATTTATAGTTCAGCCTGAAGTCATGAATTTTTATGCAATTGCGCCAATTTTCTTTATGATGGTCGACCATGTAAGAATGCATCCACACACCAAATATTTTGGTTCTGAAACTTATACTTTTGAGAATAGGTCTCATGGTGTAAAAGTCGTGCATGTGAAAAAGTTCGAATCGCTGATGTATTTATAGTTCGGCCTCAAATCAAAATTTTTTATGCAATTGCGCCAATTCTTTTAAGGAGCGTCGACCATATAAGAATGCATCCACACACCAAATTTTTGTTCTGAAACTTATACTTTTGAGAATAGGTCTCATGGTGTAAAAGTCGTGCATGTGAAAAAGTTCGAATCGCTGATGTATTTATAGTTCGGCCTGAAGTCATGAATTTTTATGCAATTGCGCCAATTGTTTTCATGAGTGTCGACCATGTAAGAATGCATCCACACACCAAATATTTTTGTTCTGAAACTTATACTTTTGAGAATAGGTCTCATGGTGTGAAAGTCGTGCATGTGAAAAAGTTCGAATCGCTGATGTATTTATAGTTCGGCCTCAAATCATGAATTTTTATGCAATTGCGCCAATTTTTTTCATGAGTGTCAACCATGTAAGAATGCATCCACACACCAAATATTTTTGTTCTGAAACTTATACTTTTGAGAATAGGTCTCATGGTGTAAAAGTCGTGCATGTGAAAAAGTTCGAATCGCTGATGTATTTATAGTTCAACCTCAAGTCATGAATTTTTATGCAATTGCGCCAATTGTTTTCATGACTGTCGACCATGTAAGAATGCATCCACACACCAAATATTTTGGTTCTGAAACTTATACTTTTGAGAATAGCTCTCATGGTGTAAAAGTCATGCATGCGAAAAAGTTCGAATCGCTGATGTATTTATAGTTCGGCCTGAAGTCATGAATTTTTATGCAATTGCGCCATTTTTCTTTATGATGGTCGACCATGTAAGAATGCATTTACACACCAAATATTTTTGTTCTGAAACTTATACTTTTGAGAATAGGTCTCATGGTGTAAAAGTCGTGCATGTGAAAAAGTTCGAATCGCTGATGTATTTATAGTTCGGTCTCAAATCAAAATTTTTTATGCAATTGCGCCAGTTCTTTTAAGGAACGTCGACCATGTAAGAATGCATCCACACACCAAATATGTTTGTTCTAAAACTTATACTTTTGAGAATAGGTCTCATGGTGTAAAAGTCGTGCATGTGAAAAAGTTCGAATCGCTGATGTATTTATAGTTCGGTCTCAAATCAAAATTTTTTATGCAATTGCGCCAGTTCTTTTAAGGAACGTCGACCATGTAAGAATGCATCCACACACCAAATATGTTTGTTCTAAAACTTATACTTTTGAGAATAGGTCTCATGGTGTAAAAGTCGTGCATGTGAAAAAGTTCGAATCGCTGATGTATTTATAGTTCAGCCTCAAGTCATGAATTTTTATGCAATTGCGCCAATTGTTTTGATGAGTGTCGACCATGTAAGAATGCATCCACACACCAAATATTTTTGTTCTGAAACTTATACTTTTGAGAATAGCTCTCATGGTGTAAAAGTCATGCATGCGAAAAAGTTCGAATCGCTGATGTATTTATAGTTCGGCCTGAAGTCATGAATTTTTATGCAATTGCGCCAATTTTTTTTCATGAGGGTCGACCATGTAAGAATGCATACATACACTAAAATATTTTTGTTCTGAAACTTATACTTTTGAGAATAGGTCTCATGGTGTAAAAGTCGTGCATGTGAAAAAGTTCGAATCGCTGATGTATTTATAGTTCGGCCTGAAGTCATGAATTTTTATGCAATTGCGCTAATTTTTTTCATGAGAGTCAGCCATGTAAGAATGCATTTACACACCAAATATTTTTGTTCTGAAACTTATACTTTTGAGAATAGGTCTCATGGTGTAAAAGTCGTGCATGTGAAAAAGTTCGAATCGCTGATGTATTTATAGTTCAACCTCAAGTCATGAATTTTAATGCAATTGCGCCAATTGTTTTCATGAGTGTCGACCATGTAAGAATGCATCCACACACCAAATATTTTTGTTCTGAAACTTATACTTTTGAGAATAGGTCTCATTGTGTAAAAGACGTGCATGTGAAAAAGTTCGAATCGCTGATGTATTTATAGTTCGGCCTGAAGTCATGAATTTTTATGAAATTCCTCCATTTTTTTTTCATGAGTGTCGACCATGTAAGAATGCATCCACACACCAAATATTTTGGTTCTGAAACTTATACTTTTGAGAATAGGTCTCATGGTGTGAAAGTCGTGCATGTGAAAAAGTTCGAATCGCTGATGTATTTATAGTTCGGCCTGAAGTCATGAATTTTTATGCAATTGCGCCAATTTTCCTTATGATGGTTGACCATGTAAGAATGCATCCACACACCAAATATTTTTGTTCTGAAACTTATACTTTTGAGAATAGGTCTCATGGTGTAAAAGTCGTGCATGTGAAAAAGTTCGAATCGCTGATGTATTTATAGTTCGGCCTCAAATCATGAATTTTTATGCAATTGCGCCAGTTCTTTTAAGGAACGTCGACCATGTAAGAATGCATCCACACACCAAATATGTTTGTTCTGAAACTTATACTTTTGAGAATAGGTCTCATGGTGTAAAAGTCGTGCATGTGAAAAAGTTCGAATCGCTGATGTATTTATAGTTCGGCCTGAAGTCATGAATTTTTATGCAATTGCGCCAATTGTTTTCATGAGTGTCGACCATGTAAGAATGCATCCACACACCAAATATTTTTGTTCTGAAACTTATACTTTTGAGAATAGCTCTCATGGTGTAAAAGTCATGCATGCGAAAAAGTTCTATCGCTGATGTATTTATAGTTCGGCCTCAAGTCATGAATTTTTATGCAATTGCGCCATTTTTTTTTCATAAGGGTCGACCATGTAAGAATGCATACATACACTAAAATATTTTTGTTCTGAAACTTATACTTTTGAGAATAGGTCTCATGGTGTAAAAGTCGTGCATGTGAAAAAGTTCGAATCGCTGATGTATTTATAGTTCAACCTCAAGTCATGAATTTTTATGCAATTGGGCCAATTTTCTTTATGATGGTTGACCATGTAAGAATGCATTTACACACCAAATATTTTTGTTCTGAAACTTATACTTTTGAGAATAGGTCTCATGGTGTAAAAGTCATGCATGCGAAAAAGTTCGAATCGCTGATGTATTTATAGTTCGGCCTGAAGTCATGAATTTTTATGCAATTGCGCCAATTGTTTTCATGAGTGTCGACCATGTAAGAATGCATCCACACACCAAATATTTTTGTTCTGAAACTTATACTTTTGAGAATAGCTCTCATGGTGTAAAAGTCATGCATGCGAAAAAGTTCGAATCGCTGATGTATTTATAGTTCAACCTCAAATCATGAATTTTTATGCAATTGCGCCAATTCTTTTAAGGAACGTCGACCATGTAAGAATGCATCCACACACCAAATATGTTTGTTCTGAAACTTATACTTTTGAGAATAGGTCTCATGGTGTAAAAGTCGTGCATGTGAAAAAGTTCGAATCGCTGATGTATTTATAGTTCAACCTCAAGTCATGAATTTTTATGCAATTGCGCCAATTGTTTTCATGAGTGTCCACCATGTAAGAATGCATCCACACACCAAATATTTTTGTTCTGAAACTTATACTTTTGAGAATAGCTCTCATGGTGTAAAAGTCATGCATGCAAAAAAGTTCGAATCGCTGATGTATTTATAGTTCGGCCTGAAGTCATGAATTTTTATGCAATTGCGCCAATTTTTTTTCATGAGGGTCGACCATGTAAGAATGCATCCACACACCAAATATGTTTGTTCTGAAACTTATACTTTTGAGAATAGGTCTCATGGTGTAAAAGTCGTGCATGTGAAAAAGTTCGAATCGCTGATGTATTTATAGTTCGGCCTGAAGTCATGAATTTTTATGGAATTGCTCCATTTTTTTTTCATGAGTGTCGACCATGTAAGAATGCATCCACACACCAAATATTTTCGTTCTGAAACTTATACTTTTGAGAATAGGTCTCATGGTGTAAAAGTCGTGCATGTGAAAAAGTTCGAATCGCTGATGTATTTATAGTTCGGTCTCAAATCAAGAATTTTTATGCAATTGCGCCAATTCTTTTAAGGAACGTCGACCATGTAAGAATGCATCCACACACCAAATATGTTTGTTCAGAAACTTATACTTTTGAGAATAGGTCTCATGGTGTAAAAGTCGTGCATGTGAAAAAGTTCGAATCGCTGATGTATTTATAGTTCGGCCTCAAGTCATGAATTTTTATGCAATTGCGCCAATTGTTTTCATGAGTGTCGACCATGTAAGAATGCATCCACACACCAAATATTTTGGTTCTGAAACTTATACTTTTGAGAATAGCTCTCATGGTGTAAAAGTCATGCATGCGAAAAAGTTCGAATCGCTGATGTATTTATAGTTCGGCCTGAAGTCATGAATTTTTATGCAATTGCGCCAATTTTTTTTCATGAGGGTCGACCATGTAAGAATGGATATATACACTAAAATATTTTTGTTCTGAAACTTATACTTTTGAGAATAGGTCTCATGGTGTAAAAGTCGTGCATGTGAAAAAGTTCGAATCGCTGATGTATTTATAGTTCGGCCTGAAGTCATGAATTTTTATGCAATTGCGCTAATTTTTTTCATGAGAGTCAGCCATGTAAGAATGCATTTACACACCAAATATTTTTGTTCTGAAACTTATACTTTTGAGAATAGGTCTCATGGTGTAAAAGTCGTGCATGTGAAAAAGTTCGAATCGCTGATGTATTTATAGTTCAACCTCAAGTCATGAATTTTAATGCAATTGCGCCAATTGTTTTCATGAGTGTGACCATGTAAGAATGCATCCACACACCAAATATTTTTGTTCTGAAACTTATACTTTTGAGAATAGGTCTCATTGTGTAAAAGTCGTGCATGTGAAAAAGTTCGAATCGCTGATGTATTTATAGTTCGGCCTGAAGTCATGAATTTTTATTGAATTGCTCCATTTTTTTTTCATGAGTGTCGACCATATAAGAATGCATCCACACACCAAATATTTTGGTTCTGAAACTTATACTTTTGAGAATAGGTCTCATGGTGTGAAAGTCGTGCATGTGAAAAAGTTCGAATCGCTGATGTATTTATAGTTCGGCCTCAAGTCATGAATTATTATGCAATTGCGCCAATTTTCTTTATGATGGTTGACCATGTAAGAATGCATCCACACACCAAATATTTTTGTTCTGAAACTTATACTTTTGAGAATAGGTCTCATGGTGTAAAATTCGTGCATGTGAAAAAGTTCGAATCGCTGATGTATTTATAGTTCGGCCTCAAATCATGAATTTTTATGCAATTGCGCCAGTTCTTTTAAGGAACGTCGACCATGTAAGAATGCATCCACACACCAAATATGTTTGTTCTGAAACTTATACTTTTGAGAATAGGTCTCATGGTGTAAAAGTCGTGCATGTGAAAAAGTTCGAATCGCTGATGTATTTATAGTTCGGCCTGAAGTCATGACTTTTTATGCAATTGCGCCAATTGTTTTCATGAGTGTCGACCATGTAAGAATGCATCCACACACCAAATATTTTTGTTCTGAAACTTATACTTTTGAGAATAGCTCTCATGGTGTAAAAGTCATGCATGCGAAAAAGTTCGAATCGCTGATGTATTTATAGTTCGGCCTGAAGTCATGAATTTTTATGCAATTGCGCCAATTTTTTTTCATGAGGGTCGACCATGTAAGAATGGATATATACACTAAAATATTTTTGTTCTGAAACTTATACTTTTGAGAATAGGTCTCATGGTGTAAAAGTCGTGCATGTGAAAAAGTTCGAATCGCTGATGTATTTATAGTTCGGCCTGAAGTCATGAATTTTTATGCAATTGCGCTAATTTTTTTCATGAGAGTCAGCCATGTAAGAATGCATTTACACACCAAATATTTTTGTTCTGAAACTTATACTTTTGAGAATAGGTCTCATGGTGTAAAAGTCGTGCATGTGAAAAAGTTCGAATCGCTGATGTATTTATAGTTCAACCTCAAGTCATGAATTTTAATGCAATTGCGCCAATTGTTTTCATGAGTGTCGACCATGTAAGAATGCATCCACACACCAAATATTTTTGTTCTGAAACTTATACTTTTGAGAATAGGTCTCATTGTGTAAAAGTCGTGCATGTGAAAAAGTTCGAATCGCTGATGTATTTATAGTTCGGCCTGAAGTCATGAATTTTTATTGAATTGCTCCATTTTTTTTTCATGAGTGTCGACCATGTAAGAATGCATCCACACACCAAATATTTTGGTTCTGAAACTTATACTTTTGAGAATAGGTCTCATGGTGTGAAAGTCGTGCATGTGAAAAAGTTCGAATCGCTGATGTATTTATAGTTCGGCCTCAAGTCATGAATTATTATGCAATTGCGCCAATTTTCTTTATGATGGTTGACCATGTAAGAATGCATCCACACACCAAATATTTTTGTTCTGAAACTTATACTTTTGAGAATAGGTCTCATGGTGTAAAAGTCGTGCATGTGAAAAAGTTCGAATCGCTGATGTATTTATAGTTCGGCCTCAAATCATGAATTTTTATGCAATTGCGCCAGTTCTTTTAAGGAACGTCGACCATGTAAGAATGCATCCACACACCAAATATGTTTGTTCTGAAACTTATACTTTTGAGAATAGGTCTCATGGTGTAAAAGTCGTGCATGTGAAAAAGTTCGAATCGCTGATGTATTTATAGTTCGGCCTGAAGTCATGACTTTTTATGCAATTGCGCCAATTGTTTTCATGAGTGTCGACCATGTAAGAATGCATCCACACACCAAATATTTTTGTTCTGAAACTTATACTTTTGAGAATAGCTCTCATGGTGTAAAAGTCATGCATGCGAAAAAGTTCGAATCGCTGATGTATTTATAGTTCGGCCTCAAGTCATGAATTTTTATGCAATTGCGCCAATTTTTTTTCATAAGGGTCGACCATGTAAGAATGCATACATACACTAAAATATTTTTGTTCTGAAACTTATACTTTTGAGAATAGGTCTCATGGTGTAAAAGTCGTGCATGTGAAAAAGTTCGAATCGCTGATGTATTTATAGTTCGGCCTGAAGTCATGAATTTTTATGCAATTGGGCCAATTTTCTTTATGATGGTTGACCATGTAAGAATGCATTTACACACCAAATATTTTTGTTCTGAAACTTATACTTTTGAGAATAGGTCTCATTGTGTAAAAGTCGTGCATGTGAAAAAGTTCGAATCGCTGATGTATTTATAGTTCAACCTCAAGTCATGAATTTTTATGCAATTGCGCCAATTGTTTTCATGAGTGTCGACCATGTAAGAATGCATCCACACACCAAATATTTTTGTTCTGAAACTTATACTTTTGAGAATAGCTCTCATGGTGTAAAAGTCATGCATGCGAAAAAGTTCGAATCGCTGATGTATTTATAGTTCGGCCTCAAATCATGAATTTTTATGCAATTGCACCAATTCTTTTAAGGAACGTCGACCATGTAAGAATGCATCCACACACCAAATATTTTGGTTCTGAAACTTATACTTTTGAGAATAGGTCTCATGGTGTAAAAGTCGTGCATGTGAAAAAGTTCGAATCGCTGATGTATTTATAGTTCAACCTCAAGTCATGAATTTTTATGCAATTGCGCCAATTGTTTTCATGAGTGTCCACCATGTAAGAATGCATCCACACACCAAATATTTTTGTTCTGAAACTTATACTTTTGAGAATAGGTCTCATGGTGTAAAAGTCGTGCATGTGAAAAAGTTCGAATCGCTGATGTATTTATAGTTCGGCCTGAAGTCATGAATTTTTATGCAATTGCGCCATTTTTTTTTTATGAGTGTCGACCATGTAAGAATGCATCCACACACCAAATATTTTTGTTCTGAAACTTATACTTTTGAGAATAGGTCTCATGGTGTGAAAGTCGTGCATGTGAAAAAGTTCGAATCGCTGATGTATTTATAGTTCGGCCTCAAGTCATGAGTTATTATGCAATTGCGCCAATTTTTTTTCATGAGGGTCGACCATGTAAGAATGCATACATACACAAAAATATTTTTGTTCTGAAACTTATACTTTTGAGAATAGGTCTCATGGTGTAAAAGTCGTGCATGTGAAAAAGTTCGAATCGCTGATGTATTTATAGTTCAGCCTGAAGTCATGAATTTTTATGCAATTGCGCCAATTTTCTTTATGATGGTCGACCATGTAAGAATGCATCCACACACCAAATATTTTGGTTCTGAAACTTATACTTTTGAGAATAGGTCTCATTGTGTAAAAGTCGTGCATGTGAAGAAGTTCGAATCGCTGATGTATTTATAGTTCGGCCTCAAATCAAAATTTTTTATGCAATTGCGCCAATTCTTTTAAGGAGCGTCGACCATATAAGAATGCATCCACACACCAAATTTTTGTTCTGAAACTTATACTTTTGAGAATAGGTCTCATGGTGTAAAAGTCGTGCATGTGAAAAAGTTCGAATCGCTGATGTATTTATAGTTCGGCCTGAAGTCATGAATTTTTATGCAATTGCGCCAATTGTTTTCATGAGTGTCGACCATGTAAGAATGCATCCACACACCAAATATTTTTGTTCTGAAACTTATACTTTTGAGAATAGGTCTCATGGTGTGAAAGTCGTGCATGTGAAAAAGTTCGAATCGCTGATGTATTTATAGTTCGGCCTCAAATCATGAATTTTTATGCAATTGCGCCAATTTTTTTCATGAGTGTCAACCATGTAAGAATGCATCCACACACCAAATATTTTTGTTCTGAAACTTATACTTTTGAGAATAGGTCTCATGGTGTAAAAGTCGTGCATGTGAAAAAGTTCGAATCGCTGATGTATTTATAGTTCAACCTCAAGTCATGAATTTTTATGCAATTGCGCCAATTGTTTTCATGACTGTCGACCATGTAAGAATGCATCCACACACCAAATATTTTGGTTCTGAAACTTATACTTTTGAGAATAGCTCTCATGGTGTAAAAGTCATGCATGCGAAAAAGTTCGAATCGCTGATGTATTTATAGTTCGGCCTCAAGTCATGAATTTTTATGCAATTGCGCCATTTTTCTTTATGATGGTCGACCATGTAAGAATGCATCCACACACCAAATATTTTTGTTCTGAAACTTATACTTTTGAGAATAGGTCTCATGGTGTAAAATTCGTGCATGTGAAAAAGTTCGAATCGCTGATGTATTTATAGTTCGGCCTCAAATCATGAATTTTTATGCAATTGCGCCAATTCTTTTAAGGAGCGTCGACCATGTAAGAATGCATCCACACACCAAATTTTTGTTCTGAAACTTATACTTTTGAGAATAGGTCTCATGGTGTAAAAGTCGTGCATGTGAAAAAGTTCGAATCGCTGATGTATTTATAGTTCGGCCTGAAGTCATGAATTTTTATGCAATTGCGCCATTTTTTTTTATGAGTGTCGACCATGTAAGAATGCATCCACACACCAAATATTTTTGTTCTGAAACTTATACTTTTGAGAATAGGTCTCATGGTGTAAAAGTCGTGCATGTGAAAAAGTTCGAATCGCTGATGTATTTATAGTTCGGCCTCAAATCATGAATTTTTATGCAATTGCGCCAATTGTTTTCATGAGTGTCGACCATGTAAGAATGCATCCACACACCAAATATTTTGGTTCTGAAACTTATACTTTTGAGAATAGCTCTCATGGTGTAAAAGTCATGCATGCGAAAAAGTTCGAATCGCTGATGTATTTATAGTTCGGCCTGAAGTCATGAATTTTTATGCAATTGCGCCAATTTTTTTTCATGAGTGTCGACCATGTAAGAATGCATCCACACACCAAATATGTTTGTTCTGAAACTTATACTTTTGAGAATAGGTCTCATGGTGTAAAAGTCGTGCATGTGAAAAAGTTCGAATCGCTGATGTATTTATAGTTCGGCCTGAAGTCATGAATTTTTATGGAATTGCTCCATTTTTTTTTCATGAGTGTCAACCATGTAAGAATGCATCCACACACCAAATATTTTTGTTCTGAAACTTATACTTTTGAGAATAGGTCTCATGGTGTAAAAGTCGTGCATGAGAAAAAGTTCGAATCGCTGATGTATTTATAGTTCAACCTCAAGTCATGAATTTTTATGCAATTGCGCCAATTGTTTTGATGAGTGTCGACCATGTAAGAATGCATCCACACACCAAATATTTTTGTTCTGAAACTTATACTTTTGAGAATAGCTCTCATGGTGTAAAAGTCATGCATGCAAGAAAAAGTTCGAATCGCTGATGTATTTATAGTTCGGCCTCAAGTCATGAATTTTTATGCAATTGCGCCAATTTTTTTTCATGAGGGTCGACCATGTAAGAATGCATACATACACTAAAATATTTTTGTTCTGAAACTTATACTTTTGAGAATAGGTCTCATGGTGTAAAAGTCGTGCATGTGAAAAAGTTCGAATCGCTGATGTATTTATAGTTCGGCCTGAAGTCATGAATTTTTATGCAATTGCGCTAATTTTTTTCATGAGAGTCAGCCATGTAAGAATGCATTTACACACCAAATATTTTTGTTCTGAAACTTATACTTTTGAGAATAGGTCTCATGGTGTAAAAGTCGTGCATGTGAAAAAGTTCGAATCGCTGATGTATTTATAGTTCAACCTCAAGTCATGAATTTTAATGCAATTGCGCCAATTGTTTTCATGAGTGTCGACCATGTAAGAATGCATCCACACACCAAATATTTTTGTTCTGAAACTTATACTTTTGAGAATAGGTCTCATTGTGTAAAAGTCGTGCATGTGAAAAAGTTCGAATCGCTGATGTATTTATAGTTCGGCCTGAAGTCATGAATTTTTATGAAATTCCTCCATTTTTTTTTCATGAGTGTCGACCATGTAAGAATGCATCCACACACCAAATATTTTGGTTCTGAAACTTATACTTTTGAGAATAGGTCTCATGGTGTGAAAGTCGTGCATGTGAAAAAGTTCGAATCGCTGATGTATTTATAGTTCGGCCTGAAGTCATGAATTTTTATGCAATTGCGCCAATTTTCCTTATGATGGTTGACCATGTAAGAATGCATCCACACACCAAATATTTTTGTTCTGAAACTTATACTTTTGAGAATAGGTCTCATGGTGTAAAAGTCGTGCATGTGAAAAAGTTCGAATCGCTGATGTATTTATAGTTCGGCCTCAAATCATGAATTTTTATGCAATTGCGCCAGTTCTTTTAAGGAACGTCGACCATGTAAGAATGCATCCACACACCAAATATTTTTGTTCTGAAACTTATACTTTTGAGAATAGCTCTCATGGTGTAAAAGTCATGCATGCGAAAAAGTTCGAATCGCTGATGTATTTATAGTTCGGCCTGAAGTCATGAATTTTTATGCAATTGCGCCAATTTTTTTTCATGAGTGTCGACCATGTAAGAATGCATCCACACACCAAATATGTTTGTTCTGAAACTTATACTTTTGAGAATAGGTCTCATGGTGTAAAAGTCGTGCATGTGAAAAAGTTCGAATCGCTGATGTATTTATAGTTCGGCCTCAAGTCATGAATTTTTATGGAATTGCTCCATTTTTTTTTCATGAGTGTCAACCATGTAAGAATGCATCCACACACCAAATATTTTTGTTCTGAAACTTATACTTTTGAGAATAGGTCTCATGGTGTAAAAGTCGTGCATGTGAAAAAGTTCGAATCGCTGATGTATTTATAGTTCGGTCTCAAATCAAGAATTTTTATGCAATTGCGCCAATTCTTTTAAGGAACGTCGACCATGTAAGAATGCATCCACACACCAAATATGTTTGTTCAGAAACTTATACTTTTGAGAATAGGTCTCATGGTGTAAAAGTCGTGCATGTGAAAAAGTTCGAATCGCTGATGTATTTATAGTTCGGCCTGAAGTCATGACTTTTTATGCAATTGCGCCAATTGTTTTGATGAGTGTCGACCATGTAAGAATGCATCCACACACCAAATATTTTTGTTCTGAAACTTATACTTTTGAGAATAGCTCTCATGGTGTAAAAGTCATGCATGCGAAAAAGTTCGAATCGCTGATGTATTTATAGTTCGGCCTGAAGTCATGAATTTTTATGCAATTGCGCCAATTTTTTTTCATGAGGGTCGACCATGTAAGAATGGATATATACACTAAAATATTTTTGTTCTGAAACTTATACTTTTGAGAATAGGTCTCATGGTGTAAAAGTCGTGCATGTGAAAAAGTTCGAATCGCTGATGTATTTATAGTTCGGCCTGAAGTCATGAATTTTTATGCAATTGCGCTAATTTTTTTCATGAGAGTCAGCCATGTAAGAATGCATTTACACACCAAATATTTTTGTTCTGAAACTTATACTTTTGAGAATAGGTCTCATGGTGTAAAAGTCGTGCATGTGAAAAAGTTCGAATCGCTGATGTATTTATAGTTCAACCTCAAGTCATGAATTTTAATGCAATTGCGCCAATTGTTTTCATGAGTGTCGACCATGTAAGAATGCATCCACACACCAAATATTTTTGTTCTGAAACTTATACTTTTGAGAATAGGTCTCATGGTGTGAAAGTCGTGCATGTGAAAAAGTTCGAATCGCTGATGTATTTATAGTTCGGCCTCAAGTCATGAATTATTATGCAATTGCGCCAATTTTCTTTATGATGGTTGACCATGTAAGAATGCATCCACACACCAAATATTTTTGTTCTGAAACTTATACTTTTGAGAATAGGTCTCATGGTGTAAAAGTCGTGCATGTGAAAAAGTTCGAATCGCTGATGTATTTATAGTTCGGCCTGAAGTCATGAATTTTTATGGAATTGCTCCATTTTTTTTTCATGAGTGTCAACCATGTAAGAATGCATCCACACACCAAATATTTTTGTTCTGAAACTTATACTTTTGAGAATAGGTCTCATGGTGTAAAAGTCGTGCATGTGAAAAAGTTCGAATCGCTGATGTATTTATAGTTCGGTCTCAAATCAAGAATTTTTATGCAATTGCGCCAATTCTTTTAAGGAACGTCGACCATGTAAGAATGCATCCACACACCAAATATGTTTGTTCAGAAACTTATACTTTTGAGAATAGGTCTCATGGTGTAAAAGTCGTGCATGTGAAAAAGTTCGAATCGCTGATGTATTTATAGTTCGGCCTGAAGTCATGACTTTTTATGCAATTGCGCCAATTGTTTTGATGAGTGTCGACCATGTAAGAATGCATCCACACACCAAATATTTTTGTTCTGAAACTTATACTTTTGAGAATAGCTCTCATGGTGTAAAAGTCATGCATGCGAAAAAGTTCGAATCGCTGATGTATTTATAGTTCGGCCTGAAGTCATGAATTTTTATGCAATTGCGCCAATTTTTTTTCATGAGGGTCGACCATGTAAGAATGGATATATACACTAAAATATTTTTGTTCTGAAACTTATACTTTTGAGAATAGGTCTCATGGTGTAAAAGTCGTGCATGTGAAAAAGTTCGAATCGCTGATGTATTTATAGTTCGGCCTGAAGTCATGAATTTTTATGCAATTGCGCTAATTTTTTTCATGAGAGTCAGCCATGTAAGAATGCATTTACACACCAAATATTTTTGTTCTGAAACTTATACTTTTGAGAATAGGTCTCATGGTGTAAAAGTCGTGCATGTGAAAAAGTTCGAATCGCTGATGTATTTATAGTTCAACCTCAAGTCATGAATTTTAATGCAATTGCGCCAATTGTTTTCATGAGTGTCGACCATGTAAGAATGCATCCACACACCAAATATTTTTGTTCTGAAACTTATACTTTTGAGAATAGGTCTCATGGTGTGAAAGTCGTGCATGTGAAAAAGTTCGAATCGCTGATGTATTTATAGTTCGGCCTCAAGTCATGAATTATTATGCAATTGCGCCAATTTTCTTTATGATGGTTGACCATGTAAGAATGCATCCACACACCAAATATTTTTGTTCTGAAACTTATACTTTTGAGAATAGGTCTCATGGTGTAAAAGTCGTGCATGTGAAAAAGTTCGAATCGCTGATGTATTTATAGTTCGGCCTCAAATCATGAATTTTTATGCAATTGCGCCAGTTCTTTTAAGGAACGTCGACCATGTAAGAATGCATCCACACACCAAATATGTTTGTTCTGAAACTTATACTTTTGAGAATAGGTCTCATGGTGTAAAAGTCGTGCATGTGAAAAAGTTCGAATCGCTGATGTATTTATAGTTCGGCCTGAAGTCATGAATTTTTATGCAATTGCGCCAATTGTTTTCATGAGTGTCGACCATGTAAGAATGCATCCACACACCAAATATTTTTGTTCTGAAACTTATACTTTTGAGAATAGCTCTCATGGTGTAAAAGTCATGCATGCGAAAAAGTTCGAATCGCTGATGTATTTATAGTTCGGCCTCAAGTCATGAATTTTTATGCAATTGCGCCAATTTTTTTTCATAAGGGTCGACCATGTAAGAATGCATACATACACTAAAATATTTTTGTTCTGAAACTTATACTTTTGAGAATAGGTCTCATGGTGTAAAAGTCGTGCATGTGAAAAAGTTCGAATCGCTGATGTATTTATAGTTCGGCCTGAAGTCATGAATTTTTATGCAATTGGGCCAATTTTCTTTATGATGGTTGACCATGTAAGAATGCATTTACACACCAAATATTTTTGTTCTGAAACTTATACTTTTGAGAATAGGTCTCATTGTGTAAAAGTCGTGCATGTGAAAAAGTTCGAATCGCTGATGTATTTATAGTTCAACCTCAAGTCATGAATTTTTATGCAATTGCGCCAATTGTTTTCATGAGTGTCGACCATGTAAGAATGCATCCACACACCAAATATTTTTGTTCTGAAACTTATACTTTTGAGAATAGCTCTCATGGTGTAAAAGTCATGCATGCGAAAAAGTTCGAATCGCTGATGTATTTATAGTTCGGCCTCAAATCATGAATTTTTATGCAATTGCACCAATTCTTTTAAGGAACGTCGACCATGTAAGAATGCATCCACACACCAAATATTTTGGTTCTGAAACTTATACTTTTGAGAATAGGTCTCATGGTGTAAAAGTCGTGCATGTGAAAAAGTTCGAATCGCTGATGTATTTATAGTTCAACCTCAAGTCATGAATTTTTATGCAATTGCGCCAATTGTCTTCATGAGTGTCCACCATGTAAGAATGCATCCACACACCAAATATTTTTGTTCTGAAACTTATACTTTTGAGAATAGGTCTCATGGTGTAAAAGTCGTGCATGTGAAAAAGTTCGAATCGCTGATGTATTTATAGTTCGGCCTGAAGTCATGAATTTTTATGCAATTGCGCCATTTTTTTTTTATGAGTGTCGACCATGTAAGAATGCATCCACACACCAAATATTTTTGTTCTGAAACTTATACTTTTGAGAATAGGTCTCATTGTGTAAAAGTCGTGCATGTGAAAAAGTTCAAATCGCTGATGTATTTATAGTTCAACCTCAAGTCATGAATTTTTATGCAATTGCGCCAATTTTTTTTCATGAGTGTCGACCATGTAAGAATGCATCCACACACCAAATATTTTTGTTCTGAAACTTATACTTTTGAGAATAGCTCTCATGGTGTAAAAGTCATGCATGCGAAAAAGTTCGAATCGCTGATGTATTTATAGTTCGGCCTGAAGTCATGAATTTTTATGCAATTGCGCCAATTTTTTTTCATGAGGGTCGACCATGTAAGAATGGATATATACACTAAAATATTTTTGTTCTGAAACTTATACTTTTGAGAATAGGTCTCATGGTGTAAAAGTCGTGCATGTGAAAAAGTTCGAATCGCTGATGTATTTATAGTTCGGCCTGAAGTCATGAATTTTTATGCAATTGCGCTAATTTTTTTCATGAGAGTCAGCCATGTAAGAATGCATTTACACACCAAATATTTTTGTTCTGAAACTTATACTTTTGAGAATAGGTCTCATGGTGTAAAAGTCGTGCATGTGAAAAAGTTCGAATCGCTGATGTATTTATAGTTCGGCCTGAAGTCATGAATTTTTATGGAATTGCTCCATTTTTTTTTCATGAGTGTCAACCATGTAAGAATGCATCCACACACCAAATATTTTTGTTCTGAAACTTATACTTTTGAGAATAGGTCTCATGGTGTAAAAGTCGTGCATGTGAAAAAGTTCGAATCGCTGATGTATTTATAGTTCGGTCTCAAATCAAGAATTTTTATGCAATTGCGCCAATTCTTTTAAGGAACGTCGACCATGTAAGAATGCATCCACACACCAAATATGTTTGTTCAGAAACTTATACTTTTGAGAATAGGTCTCATGGTGTAAAAGTCGTGCATGTGAAAAAGTTCGAATCGCTGATGTATTTATAGTTCGGCCTGAAGTCATGACTTTTTATGCAATTGCGCCAATTGTTTTGATGAGTGTCGACCATGTAAGAATGCATCCACACACCAAATATTTTTGTTCTGAAACTTATACTTTTGAGAATAGCTCTCATGGTGTAAAAGTCATGCATGCGAAAAAGTTCGAATCGCTGATGTATTTATAGTTCGGCCTGAAGTCATGAATTTTTATGCAATTGCGCCAATTTTTTTTCATGAGGGTCGACCATGTAAGAATGGATATATACACTAAAATATTTTTGTTCTGAAACTTATACTTTTGAGAATAGGTCTCATGGTGTAAAAGTCGTGCATGTGAAAAAGTTCGAATCGCTGATGTATTTATAGTTCGGCCTGAAGTCATGAATTTTTATGCAATTGCGCTAATTTTTTTCATGAGAGTCAGCCATGTAAGAATGCATTTACACACCAAATATTTTTGTTCTGAAACTTATACTTTTGAGAATAGGTCTCATGGTGTAAAAGTCGTGCATGTGAAAAAGTTCGAATCGCTGATGTATTTATAGTTCAACCTCAAGTCATGAATTTTAATGCAATTGCGCCAATTGTTTTCATGAGTGTCGACCATGTAAGAATGCATCCACACACCAAATATTTTTGTTCTGAAACTTATACTTTTGAGAATAGGTCTCATGGTGTGAAAGTCGTGCATGTGAAAAAGTTCGAATCGCTGATGTATTTATAGTTCGGCCTCAAGTCATGAATTATTATGCAATTGCGCCAATTTTCTTTATGATGGTTGACCATGTAAGAATGCATCCACACACCAAATATTTTTGTTCTGAAACTTATACTTTTGAGAATAGGTCTCATGGTGTAAAAGTCGTGCATGTGAAAAAGTTCGAATCGCTGATGTATTTATAGTTCGGCCTCAAATCATGAATTTTTATGCAATTGCGCCAGTTCTTTTAAGGAACGTCGACCATGTAAGAATGCATCCACACACCAAATATGTTTGTTCTGAAACTTATACTTTTGAGAATAGGTCTCATGGTGTAAAAGTCGTGCATGTGAAAAAGTTCGAATCGCTGATGTATTTATAGTTCGGCCTGAAGTCATGAATTTTTATGCAATTGCGCCAATTGTTTTCATGAGTGTCGACCATGTAAGAATGCATCCACACACCAAATATTTTTGTTCTGAAACTTATACTTTTGAGAATAGCTCTCATGGTGTAAAAGTCATGCATGCGAAAAAGTTCGAATCGCTGATGTATTTATAGTTCGGCCTCAAGTCATGAATTTTTATGCAATTGCGCCAATTTTTTTTCATAAGGGTCGACCATGTAAGAATGCATACATACACTAAAATATTTTTGTTCTGAAACTTATACTTTTGAGAATAGGTCTCATGGTGTAAAAGTCGTGCATGTGAAAAAGTTCGAATCGCTGATGTATTTATAGTTCGGCCTGAAGTCATGAATTTTTATGCAATTGGGCCAATTTTCTTTATGATGGTTGACCATGTAAGAATGCATTTACACACCAAATATTTTTGTTCTGAAACTTATACTTTTGAGAATAGGTCTCATTGTGTAAAAGTCGTGCATGTGAAAAAGTTCGAATCGCTGATGTATTTATAGTTCAACCTCAAGTCATGAATTTTTATGCAATTGCGCCAATTGTTTTCATGAGTGTCGACCATGTAAGAATGCATCCACACACCAAATATTTTTGTTCTGAAACTTATACTTTTGAGAATAGCTCTCATGGTGTAAAAGTCATGCATGCGAAAAAGTTCGAATCGCTGATGTATTTATAGTTCGGCCTCAAGTCATGAATTTTTATGCAATTGCGCCAATTTTTTTTCATAAGGGTCGACCATGTAAGAATGCATACATACACTAAAATATTTTTGTTCTGAAACTTATACTTTTGAGAATAGGTCTCATGGTGTAAAAGTCGTGCATGTGAAAAAGTTCGAATCGCTGATGTATTTATAGTTCGGCCTCAAGTCATGAATTTTTATGCAATTGGGCCAATTTTCTTTATGATGGTTGACCATGTAAGAATGCATTTACACACCAAATATGTTTGTTCTGAAACTTATACTTTTGAGAATAGGTCTCATGGTGTAAAAGTCGTGCATGTGAAAAAGTTCGAATCGCTGATGTATTTATAGTTCAACCTCAAGTCATGAATTTTTATGCAATTGCGCCAATTGTTTTCATGAGTGTCGACCATGTAAGAATGCATCCACACACCAAATATTTTGGTTCTGAAACTTATACTTTTGAGAATAGGTCTCATGGTGTAAAAGTCATGCATGTGAAACAGTTCGAATCGCTGATGTATTTATAGTTCGGCCTGAAGTCATGAATTTTTATGCAATTGCGCCAATTTTATTTCATAAGGGTCGACCATGTAAGAATGCATACACACACCAAATATTTTTGTTCTGAAACTTATACTTTTGAGAATAGGTCTCATGGTGTAAAAGTCGTGCATGTGAAAAAGTTCGAATCGCTGATGTATTTATAGTTTGGCCTCAAATCATGAATTTTTATGCAATTGCGCCAATTCTTTTAAGGAGCGTCGACCATGTAAGAATGCATCCACACACCAAATTTTTGTTCTGAAACTTATACTTTTGAGAATAGGTCTCATTGTGTAAAAGTCGTGCATGTGAAAAAGTTCGAATCGCTGATGTATTTATAGTTCAACCTCAAGTCATGAATTTTAATGCAATTGCGCCAATTGTTTTGATGAGTGTCGACCATGTAAGAATGCATACACACACCAAATATTTTTGTTCTGAAACTTATACTTTTGAGAATAGGTCTCATTGTGTAAAAGTCGTGCATGTGAAAAAGTTCGAATCGCTGATGTATTTATAGTTCGGCCTGAAGTCATGAATTTTTATGGAATTGCTCCATTTTTTTTTCATGAGTGTCGACCATGTAAGAATGCATCCACACACCAAATATTTTGGTTCTGAAACTTATACTTTTGAGAATAGGTCTCATGGTGTGAAAGTCGTGCATGTGAAAAAGTTCGAATCGCTGATGTATTTATAGTTCAACCTCAAGTCATGAATTTTTATGCAATTGCGCCAATTGTTTTCATGAGTGTCGACCATGTAAGAATGCATCCACACACCAAATATTTTTGTTCTGAAACTTATACTTTTGAGAATAGGTCTCATTGTGTAAAAGTCGTGCATGTGAAAAAGTTCCAATCGCTGATGTATTTATAGTTCGGCCTCAAGTCATGAATTTTTATGGAATTGCTCCATTTTTTTTTCATGAGTGTCGACCATGTAAGAATGCATCCACACACCAAATATTTTGGTTCTGAAACTTATACTTTTGAGAATAGGTCTCATGGTGTGAAAGTCGTGCATGTGAAAAAGTTCGAATCGCTGATGTATTTATAGTTCGGCCTGAAGTCATGAATTTTTATGCAATTGCGCCAATTTTCTTTATGATGGTTGACCATGTAAGAATGCATTTACACACCAAATATTTTTGTTCTGAAACTTATACTTTTGAGAATAGGTCTCATGGTGTAAAAGTCATGCATGCGAAAAAGTTCGAATCGCTGATGTATTTATAGTTCGGCCTGAAGTCATGAATTTTTATGCAATTGCGCCAATTTTTTTTCATGAGTGTCGACCATGTAAGAATGCATCCACACACCAAATATTTTGGTTCTGAAACTTATACTTTTGAGAATAGCTCTCATGGTGTAAAAGTCGTGCATGTGAAAAAGTTCGAATCGCTGATGTATTTATAGTTCGGCCTCAAATCATGAATTTTTATGCAATTGCGCCAATTCTTTTAAGGAGCGTCGACCATGTAAGAATGCATCCACACACCAAATTTTTGTTCTGAAACTTATACTTTTGAGAATAGGTCTCATGGTGTAAAAGTCGTGCATGTGAAAAAGTTCGAATCGCTGATGTATTTATAGTTCAACATCAAGTCATGAATTTTTATGCAATTGCGCCACTTGTTTTGATGAGTGTCGACCATGTAAGAATGCATCCACACACCAAATATTTTGGTTTTGAAACTTATACTTTTGAGAATAGCTCTCATGGTGTAAAAGTTATGCATGCGAAAAAGTTCGAATCGCTGATGTATTTATAGTTCGGCCTGAAGTCATGAATTTTTATGCAATTGCACCAATTTTCTTTATGATGGTCGACCATGTAAGAATGCATCCACACACCAAATATTTTTGTTCTGAAACTTATACTTTTGAGAATAGGTCTCATTGTGTAAAAGTCGTGCATGTGAAAAAGTTCGAATCGCTGATGTATTTATAGTTCGGCCTCAAATCATGAATTTTTATGCAATTGCGCCAATTCTTTTAAGGAGCCTCGACCATGTAAGAATGCATCCACACACCAAATTTTTGTTCTGAAACTTATACTTTTGAGAATAGGTCTCATGGTGTAAAAGTCGTGCATTTGAAAAAGTTCGAATCGCTGATGTATTTATAGTTCGGCCTGAAGTCATGAATTTTTATGCAATTGCGCCATTTTTTTTTATGAGTGTCGACAATGTAAGAATGCATCCACACACCAAATATTTTTGTTCTGAAACTTATACTTTTGAGAATAGGTCTCATGGTGTAAAAGTCGTGCATGTGAAAAAGTTCGAATCGCTGATGTATTTATAGTTCAACCTCAAGTCATGAATTTTTATGCAATTGCGCCAATTGTTTTCATGAGTGTCGACCATGTAAGAATGCATACACACACCAAATATTTTTGTTCTGAAACTTATACTTTTGAGAATAGGTCTCATTGTGTAAAAGTCGTGCATGTGAAAAAGTTCGAATCGCTGATGTATTTATAGTTCGGCCTCAAGTCATGAATTTTTATGGAATTGCTCCATTTTTTTTTCATGAGTGTCGACCATGTAAGAATGCATCCACACACCAAATATTTTGGTTCTGAAACTTATACTTTTGAGAATAGGTCTCATGGTGTGAAAGTCGTGCATGTGAAAAAGTTCGAATCGCTGATGTATTTATAGTTCGGCCTGAAGTCATGAATTTTTATGCAATTGCGCCAATTTTCTTTATGATGGTTGACCATGTAAGAAAGCATTTACACACCAAATATTTTTGTTCTGAAACTTATACTTTTGAGAATAGGTCTCATGGTGTAAAAGTCATGCATGCGAAAAAGTTCGAATCGCTGATGTATTTATAGTTCGGCCTGAAGTCATGAATTTTTATGCAATTGCGCCAATTTTTTTTCATGAGTGTTGACCATGTAAGAATGCATCCACACACCAAATATTTTGGTTCTGAAACTTATACTTTTGAGAATAGGTCTCATGGTGTAAAAGTCGTGCATGTGAAAAAGTTCGAATCGCTGATGTATTTATAGTTCGGCCTCAAATCATGAATTTTTATGCAATTGCGCCAATTCTTTTAAGGAGCGTCGACCATGTAAGAATGCATCCACACACCAAATTTTTGTTCTGAAACTTATACTTTTGAGAATAGGTCTCATGGTGTAAAAGTCGTGCATGTGAAAAAGTTCGAATCGCTGATGTATTTATAGTTCAACCTCAAGTCATGAATTTTTATGCAATTGCGCCACTTGTTTTGATGAGTGTCGACCATGTAAGAATGCATCCACACACCAAATATTTTGGTTCTGAAACTTATACTTTTGAGAATAGCTCTCATGGTGTAAAAGTTATGCATGCGAAAAAGTTCGAATCGCTGATGTATTTATAGTTCGGCCTGAAGTCATGAATTTTTATGCAATTGCACCAATTTTCTTTATGATGGTCGACCATGTAAGAATGCATCCACACACCAAATATTTTTGTTCTGAAACTTATACTTTTGAGAATAGGTCTCATTGTGTAAAAGTCGTGCATGTGAAAAAGTTCGAATCGCTGATGTATTTATAGTTCGGCCTCAAATCATGAATTTTTATGCAATTGCG
Organism: Haliotis cracherodii; assembly: GCF_022045235.1. Lineage (NCBI taxonomy): Eukaryota > Metazoa > Mollusca > Gastropoda > Lepetellida > Haliotidae > Haliotis > Haliotis cracherodii. The sequence continues at coordinate 43,348,781 of NW_027266341.1, read as the reverse complement.
CCAATTCTTTTAAGGAGCCTCGACCATGTAAGAATGCATCCACACACCAAATTTTTGTTCTGAAACTTATACTTTTGAGAATAGGTCTCATGGTGTAAAAGTCGTGCATGTGAAAAAGTTCGAATCGCTGATGTATTTATAGTTCGGCCTGAAGTCATGAATTTTTATGCAATTGCGCCATTTTTTTTTATGAGTGTCGACAATGTAAGAATGCATCCACACACCAAATATTTTTGTTCTGAAACTTATACTTTTGAGAATAGGTCTCATGGTGTAAAAGTCGTGCATGTGAAAAAGTTCGAATCGCTGATGTATTTATAGTTCGGCCTGTATTCATGAATTTTTATGGAATTGCTCCATTTTTTTTTCATGAGTGTCAACCATGTAAGAATGCATCCACACACCAAATATTTTTGTTCTGAAGCTTATACTTTTGAGAATAGGTCTCATGGTGTAAAAGTCGTGCATGTGAAAAAGTTCGAATCGCTGATGTATTTATAGTTCGGTCTCAAATCAAGAATTTTTATGCAATTGCGCCAGTTCTTTTGAGGAACGTCGACCATGTAAGAATGCATCCACACACCAAATATGTTTATTCTGAAACTTATACTTTTGAGAATAGGTCTCATGGTGTAAAAGTCGTGCATGTGAAAAAGTTCGAATCGCTGATGTATTTATAGTTCAGCCTCAAGTCATGAATTTTTATGCAATTGCGCCAATTTTTTTTCATGAGGGTCGACCATGTAAGAATGCATATATACACTAAAATATTTTTGTTCTGAAACTTATACTTTTGAGAATAGGTCTCATGGTGTAAAAGTCGTGCATGTGAAAAAGTTCGAATCGCTGATGTATTTATAGTTCGGCCTGAAGTCATGAATTTTTATGCAATTGCGCCAATTTTTTTCATGAGAGTCAGCCATGTAAGAATGCATTTACACACCAAATATTTTTGTTCTGAAACTTATACTTTTGAGAATAGGTCTCATGGTGTAAAAGTCGTGCATGTGAAAAAGTTCGAATCGCTGATGTATTTATAGTTCAACCTCAAGTCATGAATTTTAATGCAATTGCGCCAATTGTTTTCATGAGTGTCGACCATGTAAGAATGCATCCACACACCAAATATTTTGGTTCTGAAACTTATACTTTTGAGAATAGGTCTCATTGTGTAAAAGTCGTGCATGTGAAAAAGTTCGAATCGCTGATGTATTTATAGTTCGGCCTGAAGTCATGAATTTTTATGGAATTGCTCCATTTTTTTTTCATGAGTGTCGACCATGTAAGAATGCATCCACACACCAAATATTTTTGTTCTGAAACTTATACTTTTGAGAATAGGTCTCATGGTGTGAAAGTCGTGCATGTGAAAAAGTTCGAATCGCTGATGTATTTATAGTTCGGCCTGAAGTCATGAATTTTTATGCAATTGCGCCAATTTTCTTTATGATGGTCGACCATGTAAGAATGCATCCACACACCAAATATTTTTGTTCTGAAACTTATACTTTTGAGAATAGGTCTCATGGTGTAAAATTCGTGCATGTGAAAAAGTTCCAATCGATGATGTATTTATAGTTCGGCCTCAAATCATGAATTTTTTTGCAATTGCGCCAGTTCTTTTAAGGAACGTCGACCATGTAAGAATGCATCCACACACCAAATATGTTTGTTCTGAAACTTATAGTTTTGAGAATAGGTCTCATGGTGTAAAAGTCGTGCATGTGAAAAAGTTCGAATCGCTGATGTATTTATAGTTCGGCCTGAAGTCATGAATTTTTATGCAATTGCGCCAATTGTTTTCATGAGTGTCGACCATGTAAGAATGCATCCACACACCAAATATTTTTGTTCTGAAACTTATACTTTTGAGAATAGCTCTCATGGTGTAAAAGTCATGCATGCGAAAAAGTTCGAATCGCTGATGTATTTATAGTTCGGCCTGAAGTCATGAATTTTTATGCAATTGCGCCAATTTTTTTTCATAAGGGTCGACCATGTAAGAATGCATACATACACTAAAATATTTTTGTTCTGAAACTTATACTTTTGAGAATAGGTCTCATGGTGTAAAAGTCGTGCATGTGAAAAAGTTCGAATCGCTGATGTATTTATAGTTCGGCCTGAAGTCATGAATTTTTATGTAATTGGGCCAATTTTCTTTATGATGGTTGACCATGTAAGAATGCATTTACACACCAAATATTTTTGTTCTGAAACTTATACTTTTGAGAATAGGTCTCATGGTGTAAAAGTCGTGCATGTGAAAAAGTTCGAATCGCTGATGTATTTATAGTTCAACCTCAAGTCATGAATTTTTATGCAATTGCGCCAATTGTTTTCATGAGTGTCGACCATGTAAGAATGCATCCACACACCAAATATTTTTGTTCTGAAACTTATACTTTTGAGAATAGCTCTCATGGTGTAAAAGTCGTGCATGCGAAAAAGTTCGAATCGCTGATGTATTTATAGTTCGGCCTGAAGTCATGAATTTTTATGCAATTGCGCCAATTCTTTTAAGGAACGTCGACCATGTAAGAATGCATCCACACACCAAATATGTTTGTTCTGAAACTTATACTTTTGAGAATAGGTCTCATGGTGTAAAAGTCGTGCATGTGAAAAAGTTCGAATCGCTGATGTATTTATAGTTCAACCTCAAGTCATGAATTTTTATGCAATTGCGCCAATTGTTTTCATGAGTGTCGACCATGTAAGAATGCATCCACACACCAAATATTTTTGTTCTGAAACTTATACTTTTGAGAATAGCTCTCATGGTGTAAAAGTCATAAATGCGAAAAAGTTCGAATCGCTGATGTATTTATAGTTCGGCCTCAAGTCATGAATTTTTATGCAATTGCGCTAATTTTTTTTCATGAGGGTCGACCATGTAAGAATGCATACACACACCAAATATTTTTGTTCTGAAACTTATACTTTTGAGAATAGGTCTCATGGTGTAAAAGTCGTGCATGTGAAAAAGTTCGAATCGCTGATGTATTTATAGTTCGGCCTGAAGTCATGAATTTTTATGGAATTGCGCCAATTTTTGTTCGTGAGGGTCGACCATGTAAGAATGCATCCACACACCAAATATGTTTGTTCTGAAACTTATACTTTTGAGAATAGGTCTCATGGTGTAAAAGTCGTGCATGTGAAAAAGTTCGAATCGCTGATGTATTTATAGTTCGGCCTGAAGTCATGAATTTTTATGGAATTGCTCCATTTTTTTTTCATGAGTGTCAACGATGTAAGAATGCATCCACACACCAAATATTTTGGTTCTGAAACTTATACTTTTGAGAATAGGTCTCATGGTGTGAAAGTCGTGCATGTGAAAAAGTTCGAATCGCTGATGTATTTATAGTTCGGCCTGAAGTCATGAATTTTTATGCAATTGCGCCAATTTTCTTTATGATGGTTGACCATGTAAGAATGCATCCACACACCAAATATTTTTGTTCTGAAACTTATACTTTTGAGAATAGGTCTCATGGTGTAAAAGTCGTGCATGTGAAAAAGTTCGAATCGCTGATGTATTTATAGTTCGGCTTCAAATCATGAATTTTGATGCAATTGCGCCAATTGTTTTCATGAGTGTCGACCATGTAAGAATGCATCCACACACCAAATATTTTTGTTCTGAAACTTATACTTTTGAGAATAGGTCTCATGGTGTAAAAGTCGTGCATGTGAAAAAGTTCGAATCGCTGATGTATTTATAGTTCGGCCTCAAGTCATGAATTTTTATGCAATTGCGCTAATTTTTTTTCATGAGAGTCAGCCATGTAAGAATGCATTTACACACCAAATATTTTTGTTCTGAAACTTATACTTTTGAGAATAGGTCTCATGGTGTAAAAGTCGTGCATGTGAAAAAGTTCGAATCGCTGATGTATTTATAGTTCGGTCTGAAGTCATGAATTTTTATGGAATTGCTCCATTTTATTTTCATGAGTGTCGACCATGTAAGAATGCATCCACACACCAAATATTTTGGTTCTGAAACTTATACTTTTGAGAATAGGTCTCATGGTGTGAAAGTCGTGCATGTGAAAAAGTTCGAATCGCTGATGTATTTATAGTTCGGCCTGAAGTCATGAATTTTTATGCAATTGCGCCAATTTTCTTTATGATGGTTGACCATGTAAGAATGCATCCACACACCAAATATTTTTGTTCTGAAACTTATACTTTTGAGAATAGGTCTCATGGTGTAAAATTCGTGCATGTGAAAAAGTTCGAATCGCTGATGTATTTATAGTTCGGCCTCAAATCATGAAATTTTATGCAATTGCGCCAGTTCTTTAAAGGAACGTCGACCATGTAAGAATGCATCCACACACCAAATATGTTTGTTCTGAAACTTATACTTTTGAGAATAGGTCTCATGGTGTAAAAGTCGTGCATGTGAAAAAGTTCGAATCGCTGATGTATTTATAGTTCGGCCTGAAGTCATGAATTTTTATGCAATTGCGCTAATTGTTTTCATGAGTGTCGACCATGTAAGAATGCATCCACACACCAAATATTTTTGTTCTGAAACTTATACTTTTGAGAATAGGTCTCATGGTGTAAAAGTCGAGCATGTGAAAAAGTTCGAATCGCTGATGTATTTATAGTTCGGCCTGAAGTCATGAATTTTTATGCAATTGCGCCATTTTTTTTTCATGAGTGTCGACCATGTAAGAATGCATCCACACACCAAATATTTTTGTTCTGAAACTTATACTTTTGAGAATAGGTCTCATGGTGTGAAAGTCGAGCATGTGAAAAAGTTCGAATCGCTGATGTATTTATAGTTCGGCCTGAAGTCATGAATTTTTATGCAATTGCGCCAATTTTCTTTATGATGGTTGACCATGTAAGAATGCATCCACACACCAAATATTTTTGTTCTGAAACTTATACTTTTGAGAATAGGTCTCATGGTGTGAAAGTCGAGCATGTGAAAAAGTTCGAATCGCTGATGTATTTATAGTTCGGCCTGAAGTCATGAATTTTTATGCAATTGCGCCAATTTTTTTTCGTGAGGGTCGACCATGTAAGAATGCATCCACACACCAAATATGTTTGTTCTGAAACTTATACTTTTGAGAATAGGTCTCATGGTGTAAAAGTCGTGCATGTGAAAAAGTTCGAATCGCTGATGTATTTATAGTTCGGCCTCAAGTCATGAATTTTTATGGAATTGCTCCATTTTTTTTTCATGAGTGTCAACGATGTAAGAATGCATCCACACACCAAATATTTTGGTTCTGAAACTTATACTTTTGAGAATAGGTCTCATGGTGTGAAAGTCGTGCATGTGAAAAAGTTCGAATCGCTGATGTATTTATAGTTCGGCCTCAAGTCATGAATTTTTATGCAATTGCGCCAATTTTCTTTATGATGGTTGACCATGTAAGAATGCATCCACACACCAAATATTTTTGTTCTGAAACTTATACTTTTGAGAATAGGTCTCATGGTGTAAAAGTCGTGCATGTGAAAAAGTTCGAATCGCTGATGTATTTATAGTTCGGCCTCAAATCATGAATTTTTATGCAATTGCGCCAGTTCTTTTAAGGAGCGTCGACCATGTAAGAATGCATCCACACACCAAATATTTTTGTTCTGAAACTTATACTTTTGAGAATAGGTCTCATGGTGTAAAAGTCGTGCATGTGAAAAAGTTCGAATCGCTGATGTATTTATAGTTCGGCTTCAAATCATGAATTTTGATGCAATTGCGCCAATTGTTTTCATGAGTGTCGACAATGTAAGAATGCATCCACACACCAAATATTTTTGTTCTGAAACTTATACTTTTGAGAATAGCTCTCATGGTGTAAAAGTCATGCATGTGAAAAAGTTCGAATCGCTGATGTATTTATAGTTCGGCCTCAAATCATGAATTTTTATGCAATTGCGCCAGTTCTTTTAAGGAGCGTCGACCATGTAAGAATGCATCCACACACCAAATATTTTTGTTCTGAAACTTATACTTTTGAGAATAGGTCTCATGGTGTAAAAGTCGTGCATGTGAAAAAGTTCGAATCGCTGATGTATTTATAGTTCGGCCTCAAGTCATGAATTTTTATGCAATTGCGCTAATTTTTTTTCATGAGAGTCAGCCATGTAAGAATGCATTTACACACCAAATATTTTTGTTCTGAAACTTATACTTTTGAGAATAGGTCTCATGGTGTAAAAGTCGTGCATGTGAAAAAGTTCGAATCGCTGATGTATTTATAGTTCGGTCTGAAGTCATGAATTTTTATGGAATTGCTCCATTTTATTTTCATGAGTGTCAACCATGTAAGAATGCATCCACACACCAAATATTTTGGTTCTGAAACTTATACTTTTGAGAATAGGTCTCATGGTGTAAAAGTCGTGCATGTGAAAAAGTTCGAATCGCTGATGTATTTATAGTTCGGCCTGAAGTCATGAATTTTTATGCAATTGCGCCATTTTTCTTTATGATGGTTGACCATGTAAGAATGCATCCACACACCAAATATTTTTGTTCTGAAACTTATACTTTTGAGAATAGGTCTCATGGTGTAAAATTCGTGCATGTGAAAAAGTTCGAATCGCTGATGTATTTATAGTTCGGCCTCAAATCATGAATTTTTATGCAATTGCGCCAGTTCTTTAAAGGAACGTCGACCATGTAAGAATGCATCCACACACCAAATATTTTTGTTCTGAAACTTATACTTTTGAGAATAGGTCTCATGGTGTAAAAGTCGTGCATGTGAAAAAGTTCGAATCGCTGATGTATTTATAGTTCGGCCTGAAGTCATGAATTTTTATGCAATTGCGCTAATTGTTTTCATGAGTGTCGACCATGTAAGAATGCATCCACACACCAAATATTTTTGTTCTGAAACTTATACTTTTGAGAATAGGTCTCATGGTGTAAAAGTCGAGCATGTGAAAAAGTTCGAATCGCTGATGTATTTATAGTTCGGCCTGAAGTCATGAATTTTTATGCAATTGCGCCATTTTTTTTTCATGAGTGTCGACCATGTAAGAATGCATCCACACACCAAATATTTTTGTTCTGAAACTTATACTTTTGAGAATAGGTCTCATGGTGTGAAAGTCGAGCATGTGAAAAAGTTCGAATCGCTGATGTATTTATAGTTCGGCCTGAAGTCATGAATTTTTATGCAATTGCGCCAATTTTCTTTATGATGGTTGACCATGTAAGAATGCATCCACACACCAAATATTTTTGTTCTGAAACTTATACTTTTGAGAATAGGTCTCATGGTGTAAAAGTCGTGCATGTGAAAAAGTTCGAATCGCTGATGTATTTATAGTTCGGCCTCAAATCAAGAATTTTTATGCAATTGCACCAGTTATTTTAAGGAGCGTCGACCATGTAAGAATGCATCCACACACCAAATATTTTTGTTCTGAAACTTATACTTTTGAGAATAGGTCTCATGGTGTAAAAGTCGTGCATGTGAAAAAGTTCGAATCGCTGATGTATTTATAGTTCGGCCTCAAATCATGAATTTTTATGCAATTGCGCCAATTGTTTTCATGAGTGTCGACCATGTAAGAATGCATCCACACACCAAACATTTTTTTCTGAAACTTACACTTTTGAGAATAGCTCTCATGGTGTAAAAGTCATGCATGCGAAAAAGTTCGAATCGCTGATGTATTTATAGTTCGGCCTGAAGTCATGAATTTTTATGCAATTGCGCCAATTTTTTTTCATGAGGGTCGACCATGTAAGAATGCATCCACACACCAAATATGTTTGTTCTGAAACTTATACTTTTGAGAATAGGTCTCATGGTGTAAAAGTCGTGCATGTGAAAAAGTTCGAATCGCTGATGTATTTATAGTTCGGCCTGAAGTCATGAATTTTTATGGAATTGCTTCATTTTTTTTTCATGAGTGTCAACGATGTAAGAATGCATCCACACACCAAATATTTTTGTTCTGAAACTTATACTTTTGAGAATAGGTCTCATGGTGTGAAAGTCGTGCATGTGAAAAAGTTCGAATCGCTGATGTATTTATAGTTCGGCCTGAAGTCATGAATTTTTATGGAATTGCGCCAATTTTCTTTATGATGGTTGACCATGTAAGAATGCATCCACACACCAAATATTTTTGTTCTGAAACTTATACTTTTGAGAATAGGTCTCATGGTGTAAAAGTCGTGCATGTGAAAAAGTTCGAATCGCTGATGTATTTATAGTTCGGCCTCAAATCAAGAATTTTTATGCAATTGCGCCAGTTCTTTTAAGGAGCGTCGACCATGTAAGAATGCATCCACACACCAAATATTTTTGTTCTGAAACTTATACTTTTGAGAATAGGTCTCATGGTGTAAAAGTCGTGCATGTGAAAAAGTTCGAATCGCTGATGTATTTATAGTTCGGCTTCAAATCATGAATTTTGATGCAATTGCGCCAATTGTTTTCATGAGTGTCGACCATGTAAGAATGCATCCACACACCAAATATTTTTGTTCTGAAACTTATACTTTTGAGAATAGCTCTCATGGTGTAAAAGTCATGCATGCGAAAAAGTTCGAATCGCTGATGTATTTATAGTTCGGCCTGAAGTCATGAATTTTTATGCAATTGCGCCAATTTTTTTTCATGAGGGTCGACCATGTAAGAATGCATCCACACACCAAATATGTTTGTTCTGAAACTTATACTTTTGAGAATAGGTCTCATGGTGTGAAAGTCGTGCATGTGAAAAAGTTCGAATCGCTGATGTATTTATAGTTCGGCCTCAAATCATGAATTTTTATGCAATTGCGCCAATTGTTTTCATGAGTGTCGACCATGTAAGAATGCATCCACACACCAAATATTTTTGTTCTGAAACTTATACTTTTGAGAATAGCTCTCATGGTGTAAAAGTCATGCATGTGAAAAAGTTCGAATCGCTGATGTATTTATAGTTCGGCCTCAAATCATGAATTTTTATGCAATTGCGCCAGTTCTTTTAAGGAGCGTCGACCATGTAAGAATGCATCCACACACCAAATATTTTTGTTCTGAAACTTATACTTTTGAGAATAGGTCTCATGGTGTAAAAGTCGTGCATGTGAAAAAGTTCGAATCGCTGATGTATTTATAGTTCGGCCTCAAGTCATGAATGTTTATGCAATTGCGCTAATTTTTTTTCATGAGAGTCAGCCATGTAAGAATGCATTTATACACCAAATATTTTTGTTCTGAAACTTATACTTTTGAGAATAGGTCTCATGGTGTAAAAGTCGTGCATGTGAAAAAGTTCGAATCGCTGATGTATTTATAGTTCGGTCTGAAGTCATGAATTTTTATGGAATTGCTCCATTTTATTTTCATGAGTGTCGACCATGTAAGAATGCATCCACACACCAAATATTTTGGTTCTGAAACTTATACTTTTGAGAATAGGTCTCATGGTGTGAAAGTCGTGCATGTGAAAAAGTTCGAATCGCTGATGTATTTATAGTTCGGCCTGAAGTCATGAATTTTTATGCAATTGCGCCAATTTTCTTTATGATGGTTGACCATGTAAGAATGCATCCACACACCAAATATTTTTGTTCTGAAACTTATACTTTTGAGAATAGGTCTCATGGTGTAAAATTCGTGCATGTGAAAAAGTTCGAATCGCTGATGTATTTATAGTTCGGCCTCAAATCATGAATTTTTATGCAATTGCGCCAGTTCTTTAAAGGAACGTCGACCATGTAAGAATGCATCCACACACCAAATATGTTTGTTCTGAAACTTATACTTTTGAGAATAGGTCTCATGGTGTAAAAGTCGTGCATGTGAAAAAGTTCGAATCGCTGATGTATTTATAGTTCGGCCTGAAGTCATGAATTTTTATGCAATTGCGCTAATTGTTTTCATGAGTGTCGACCATGTAAGAATGCATCCACACACCAAATATTTTTGTTCTGAAACTTATACTTTTGAGAATAGGTCTCATGGTGTAAAAGTCGAGCATGTGAAAAAGTTCGAATCGCTGATGTATTTATAGTTCGGCCTGAAGTCATGAATTTTTATGCAATTGCGCCATTTTTTTTTCATGAGTGTCGACCATGTAAGAATGCATCCACACACCAAATATTTTTGTTCTGAAACTTATACTTTTGAGAATAGGTCTCATGGTGTGAAAGTCGAGCATGTGAAAAAGTTCGAATCGCTGATGTATTTATAGTTCGGCCTTAAGTCATGAATTTTTATGCAATTGCGCCAATTTTCTTTATGATGGTTGACCATGTAAGAATGCATCAACACACCAAATATTTTTGTTCTGAAACTTATACTTTTGAGAATAGGTCTCATGGTGTAAAAGTCGTGCATGTGAAAAAGTTCGAATCGCTGATGTATTTATAGTTCGGCCTCAAATCAAGAATTTTTATGCAATTGCGCCAGTTCTTTTAAGGAGCGTCGACCATGTAAGAATGCATCCACACACCAAATATTTTTGTTCTGAAACTTATACTTTTGAGAATAGGTCTCATGGTGTAAAAGTCGTGCATGTGAAAAAGTTCGAATCGCTGATGTATTTATAGTTCGGCCTCAAATCATGAATTTTTATGCAATTGCGCCAATTTTTTTTCATGAGTGTCGACCATGTAAGAATGCATCCACACACCAAATATGTTTGTTCTGAAACTTATACTTTTGAGAATAGGTCTCATGGTGTAAAAGTCGTGCATGTGAAAAAGTTCGAATCGCTGATGTATTTATAGTTCGGCCTCAAATCATGAATTTTTATGGAATTGCTTCATTTTTTTTTCATGAGTGTCAACGATGTAAGAATGCATCCACACACCAAATATTTTTGTTCTGAAACTTATACTTTTGAGAATAGGTCTCATGGTGTGAAAGTCGTGCATGTGAAAAAGTTCGAATCGCTGATGTATTTATAGTTCGGCCTGAAGTCATGAATTTTTATGCAATTGCGCCAATTTTCTTTATGATGGTTGACCATGTAAGAATGCATCCACACACCAAATATTTTTGTTCTGAAACTTATACTTTTGAGAATAGGTCTCATGGTGTAAAAGTCGTGCATGTGAAAAAGTTCGAATCGCTGATGTATTTATAGTTCGGCCTCAAATCAAGAATTTTTATGTAATTGCGCCAGTTCTTTTAAGGAGCGTCGACCATGTAAGAATGCATCCACACACCAAATATTTTTGTTCTGAAACTTATACTTTTGAGAATAGGTCTCATGGTGTAAAAGTCGTGCATGTGAAAAAGTTCGAATCGCTGATGTATTTATAGTTCGGCTTCAAATCATGAATTTTTATGCAATTGCGCCAATTGTTTTCATGAGTGTCGACCATGTAAGAATGCATCCACACACCAAATATTTTTGTTCTGAAACTTATACTTTTGAGAATAGCTCTCATGGTGTAAAAGTCATGCATGCGAAAAAGTTCGAATCGCTGATGTATTTATAGTTTGGCCTCAAGTCATGAATTTTTATGCAATTGCGCCAATTTTTTTTCATGAGGGTCGACCATGTAAGAATGCATCCACACACCAAATATGTTTGTTCTGAAACTTATACTTTTGAGAATAGGTCTCATGGTGTGAAAGTCGTGCATGTGAAAAAGTTCGAATCGCTGATGTATTTATAGTTCGGCCTGAAGTCATGAATTTTTATGCAATTGCGCCAATTTTTTTTCATGAGGGTCGACCATGTAAGAATGCATCCACACACCAAATATGTTTGTTCTGAAACTTATACTTTTGAGAATAGGTCTCATGGTGTAAAAGTCATGCATGTGAAAAAGTTCGAATCGCTGATGTATTTATAGTTCGGCCTGAAGTCATGAATTTTTATGGAATTGCTCCATTTTTTTTTCATGAGTGTCAACCATGTAAGAATGCATCCACACACCAAATATTTTTGTTCTGAAACTTATACTTTTGAGAATAGGTCTCATGGTGTAAAAGTCGTGCATGTGAAAAAGTTCGAATCGCTGATGTATTTATAGTTCGGCCTCAAATCAAGAATTTTTATGCAATTGCGCCAGTTCTTTTAAGGAACGTCGACCATGTAAGAATGCATCCACATACCAAATATGTTTGTTCTGAAACTTATACTTTTGAGAATAGGTCTCATGGTGTAAAAGTCGTGCATGTGAAAAAGTTCGAATCGCTGATGTATTTATAGTTCAGCCTGAAGTCATGAATTTTTATGCAATTGCGCCAATTGTTTTCATGAGTGTCGACCATGTAAGAATGCATCCACACACCAAATATGTTTGTTCTGAAACTTATACTTTTGAGAATAGCTCTCATGGTGTAAAAGTCATGCATGCGAAAAAGTTCGAATCGCTGATGTATTTATAGTTCGGCCTGAAGTCATGAATTTTTATGCAATTGCGCCAATTGTTTTCATGAGTGTCGACCATGTAAGAATGCATCCACACACCAAATATTTTTGTTCTGAAACTTATACTTTTGAGAATAGGTCTCATGGTGTAAAAGTCGTGCATGTGAAAAAGTTCGAATCGCTGATGTATTTATAGTTCGGCCTGAAGTAATGAATTTTTATGGAATTGCTTCATTTTTTTTTCATGAGTGTCAACGATGTAAGAATGCATCCACACACCAAATATTTTTGTTCTGAAACTTATACTTTTGAGAATAGGTCTCATGGTGTGAAAGTCGTGCATGTGAAAAAGTTCGAATCGCTGATGTATTTATAGTTCGGCCTGAAGTCATGAATTTTTATGCAATTGCGCCAATTTTCTTTATGATGGTTGACCATGTAAGAATGCATCCACACACCAAATATTTTTGTTCTGAAACTTATACTTTTGAGAATAGGTCTCATGGTGTAAAAGTCGTGCATGTGAAAAAGTTCGAATCGCTGATGTATTTATAGTTCGGCCTCAAATCAAGAATTTTTATGCAATTGCGCCAGTTCTTTTAAGGAGCGTCGACCATGTAAGAATGCATCCACACACCAAATATTTTGGTTCTGAAACTTATACTTTTGAGAATAGGTCTCATGGTGTAAAAGTCGTGCATGTGAAAAAGTTCGAATCGCTGATGTATTTATAGTTCGGCTTCAAATCATGAATTTTTATGCAATTGCGCCAATTGTTTTCATGAGTGTCGACCATGTAAGAATGCATCCACACACCAAATATTTTTGTTCTGAAACTTATACTTTTGACAATAGGTCTCAGGGTGTAAAAGTCATGCATGCGAAAAAGTTCGAATCGCTGATGTATTTATAGTTCGGCCTGAAGTCATGAATTTTTATGCAATTGCGCCAATTTTTTTTCATGAGGGTCGACGATGTAAGAATGCATCCACACACCAAATATGTTTGTTCTGAAACTTATACTTTTGAGAATAGGTCTCATGGTGTGAAAGTCGTGCATGTGAAAAAGTTCGAATCGCTGATGTATTTATAGTTCGGCCTGAAGTCATGAATTTTTATGCAATTGCGCCAATTTTTTTTCATGAGGGTCGACCATGTAAGAATGCATCCACACACCAAATATGTTTGTTCTGAAACTTATACTTTTGAGAATAGTACTCATGGTGTAAAAGTCATGCATGTGAAAAAGTTCGAATCGCTGATGTATTTATAGTTCGGCCTCAAGTCATGAATTTTTATGCAATTGCGCCAATTGTTTTCATGAGTGTCGACCATGTAAGAATGCATCCACACACCAAATATTTTTGTTCTGAAACTTATACTTTTGAGAATAGCTCTCATGGTGTAAAAGTCATGCATGCGAAAAAGTTCGAATCGCTGATGTATTTATAGTTCGGCCTGAAGTCATGAATTTTTATGCAATTGCGCCAATTTTTTTTCATGAGGGTCGACCATGTAAGAATGCATCCACACACCAAATATGTTTGTTCTGAAACTTATACTTTTGAGAATAGGTCTCATGGTGTGAAAGTCGTGCATGTGAAAAAGTTCGAATCGCTGATGTATTTATAGTTCGGCCTGAAGTCATGAATTTTTATGCAATTGCGCCAATTTTTTTTCATGAGGGTCGACCATGTAAGAATGCATCCACACACCAAATATGTTTGTTCTGAAACTTATACTTTTGAGAATAGGTCTCATGGTGTGAAAGTCGTGCATGTGAAAAAGTTCGAATCGCTGATGTATTTATAGTTCGGCCTGAAGTCATGAATTTTTATGGAATTGCTCCATTTTTTTTTCATGAGTGTCAACCATGTAAGAATGCATCCACACACCAAATATTTTTGTTCTGAAACTTATACTTTTGAGAATAGGTCTCATGGTGTAAAAGTCGTGCATGTGAAAAAGTTCGAATCGCTGATGTATTTATAGTTCGGCCTCAAATCAAGAATTTTTATGCAATTGCGCCAGTTCTTTTAAGGAACGTCGACCATGTAAGAATGCATCCACATACCAAATATGTTTGTTCTGAAACTTATACTTTTGAGAATAGGTCTCATGGTGTAAAAGTCGTGCATGTGAAAAAGTTCGAATCGCTGATGTATTTATAGTTCAGCCTGAAGTCATGAATTTTGATGCAATTGCGCCAATTGTTTTCATGAGTGTCGACCATGTAAGAATGCATCCACACACCAAATATTTTTGTTCTGAAACTTATACTTTTGAGAATAGCTCTCATGGTGTAAAAGTCATGCATGCGAAAAAGTTCGAATCGCTGATGTATTTATAGTTCGGCCTGAAGTCATGAATTTTTATGCAATTGCGCCAATTGTTTTCATGAGTGTCGACCATGTAAGAATGCATCCACACACCAAATATTTTTGTTCTGAAACTTATACTTTTGAGAATAGGTCTCATGGTGTAAAAGTCGTGCATGTGAAAAAGTTCGAATCGCTGATGTATTTATAGTTCGGCCTGAAGTAATGAATTTTTATGGAATTGCTTCATTTTTTTTTCATGAGTGTCAACGATGTAAGAATGCATCCACACACCAAATATTTTTGTTCTGAAACTTATACTTTTGAGAATAGGTCTCATGGTGTGAAAGTCGTGCATGTGAAAAAGTTCGAATCGCTGATGTATTTATAGTTCGGCCTGAAGTCATGAATTTTTATGGAATTGCTCCATTTTTTTTTCATGAGTGTCAACCATGTAAGAATGCATCCACACACCAAATATTTTTGTTCTGAAACTTATACTTTTGAGAATAGGTCTCATGGTGTAAAAGTCGTGCATGTGAAAAAGTTCGAATCGCTGATGTATTTATAGTTCGGCCTCAAATCAAGAATTTTTATGCAATTGCGCCAGTTCTTTTAAGGAACGTCGACCATGTAAGAATGCATCCACATACCAAATATGTTTGTTCTGAAACTTATACTTTTGAGAATAGGTCTCATGGTGTAAAAGTCGTGCATGTGAAAAAGTTCGAATCGCTGATGTATTTATAGTTCAGCCTGAAGTCATGAATTTTGATGCAATTGCGCCAATTGTTTTCATGAGTGTCGACCATGTAAGAATGCATCCACACACCAAATATTTTTGTTCTGAAACTTATACTTTTGAGAATAGCTCTCATGGTGTAAAAGTCATGCATGCGAAAAAGTTCGAATCGCTGATGTATTTATAGTTCGGCCTGAAGTCATGAATTTTTATGCAATTGCGCCAATTGTTTTCATGAGTGTCGACCATGTAAGAATGCATCCACACACCAAATATTTTTGTTCTGAAACTTATACTTTTGAGAATAGGTCTCATGGTGTAAAAGTCGTGCATGTGAAAAAGTTCGAATCGCTGATGTATTTATAGTTCGGCCTGAAGTAATGAATTTTTATGGAATTGCTTCATTTTTTTTTCATGAGTGTCAACGATGTAAGAATGCATCCACACACCAAATATTTTTGTTCTGAAACTTATACTTTTGAGAATAGGTCTCATGGTGTGAAAGTCGTGCATGTGAAAAAGTTCGAATCGCTGATGTATTTATAGTTCGGCCTGAAGTCATGAATTTTTATGCAATTGCGCCAATTTTCTTTATGATGGTTGACCATGTAAGAATGCATCCACACACCAAATATTTTTGTTCTGAAACTTATACTTTTGAGAATAGGTCTCATGGTGTAAAAGTCGTGCATGTGAAAAAGTTCGAATCGCTGATGTATTTATAGTTCGGCCTCAAATCAAGAATTTTTATGCAATTGCGCCAGTTCTTTTAAGGAGCGTCGACCATGTAAGAATGCATCCACACACCAAATATTTTGGTTCTGAAACTTATACTTTTGAGAATAGGTCTCATGGTGTAAAAGTCGTGCATGTGAAAAAGTTCGAATCGCTGATGTATTTATAGTTCGGCTTCAAATCATGAATTTTTATGCAATTGCGCCAATTGTTTTCATGAGTGTCGACCATGTAAGAATGCATCCACACACCAAATATTTTTGTTCTGAAACTTATACTTTTGACAATAGGTCTCAGGGTGTAAAAGTCATGCATGCGAAAAAGTTCGAATCGCTGATGTATTTATAGTTCGGCCTGAAGTCATGAATTTTTATGCAATTGCGCCAATTTTTTTTCATGAGGGTCGACGATGTAAGAATGCATCCACACACCAAATATGTTTGTTCTGAAACTTATACTTTTGAGAATAGGTCTCATGGTGTGAAAGTCGTGCATGTGAAAAAGTTCGAATCGCTGATGTATTTATAGTTCGGCCTGAAGTCATGAATTTTTATGCAATTGCGCCAATTTTTTTTCATGAGGGTCGACCATGTAAGAATGCATCCACACACCAAATATGTTTGTTCTGAAACTTATACTTTTGAGAATAGTACTCATGGTGTAAAAGTCATGCATGTGAAAAAGTTCGAATCGCTGATGTATTTATAGTTCGGCCTCAAGTCATGAATTTTTATGCAATTGCGCTAATTTTTTTCATGAGAGTCAGCCATGTAAGAATGCATCCACACACCAAATATTTTTGTTCTGAAACTTATACTTTTGAGAATAGGTCTCATGGTGTAAAAGTCGTGCATGTGAAAAAGTTCGAATCGCTGATGTATTTATAGTTCGGCCTGAAGTCATGAATTTTTATGGAATTGCTCCATTTTATTTTTATGAGTGTCGACCATGTAAGAATGCATCCACACACCAAATATTTTGGTTCTGAAACTTATACTTTTGAGAATAGGTCTCATGGTGTAAAAGTCGTGCATGTGAAAAAGTTCGAATCGCTGATGTATTTATAGTTCGGCCTGAAGTCATGAATTTTTATGCAATTGCGCCAATTTCTTTATGATGGTTGACCATGTAAGAATGCATCCACACACCAAATATTTTGGTTCTGAAACTTATACTTTTGAGAATAGGTCTCATGGTGTAAAAGTCGTGCATGTGAAAAAGTTCGAATCGCTGATGTATTTATAGTTCGGCCTGAAGTCATGAATTTTTATGCAATTGCGCCAATTTCTTTATGATGGTTGACCATGTAAGAATGCATCCACACACCAAATATTTTTGTTCTGAAACTTATACTTTTGAGAATAGGTCTCATGGTGTAAAATTCGTGCATTTGAAAAAGTTCGAATCGCTGATGTATTTATAGTTCGGCCTCAAATCATGAATTTTTATGCAATTGCGCCAGTTCTTTAAAGGAACGTCGACCATGTAAGAATGCATCCACACACCAAATATGTTTGTTCTGAAACTTATACTTTTGAGAATAGGTCTCATGGTGTAAAAGTCGTGCATGTGAAAAAGTTCGAATCGCTGATGTATTTATAGTTCAGCCTCAAATCATGAATTTTTATGCAATTGCGCCAATTGTTTTCATGAGTGTCGACCATGTAAGAATGCATCCACACACCAAATATTTTTGTTCTGAAACTTATACTTTTGAGAATAGGTCTCATGGTGTAAAAGTCGTGCATGTGAAAAAGTTCGAATCGCTGATGTATTTATAGTTCGGCCTGAAGTCATGAATTTTTATGCAATTGCGCCATTTTTTTTTCATGAGTGTCGACCATGTAAGAATGCATCCACACACCAAATATTTTTGTTCTGAAACTTATACTTTTGAGAATAGGTCTCATGGTGTGAAAGTCGTGCATGTGAAAAAGTTCGAATCGCTGATGTATTTATAGTTCGGCCTGAAGTCATGAATTTTTATGCAATTGCGCCAATTTTCTTTATGATGGTCGACCATGTAAGAATGCATCCACACACCAAATATTTTTGTTCTGAAACTTATACTTTTGAGAATAGGTCTCATGGTGTAAAAGTCGTGCATGTGAAAAAGTTCGAATCGCTGATGTATTTATAGTTCGGCCTCAAATCATGAATTTTTATGCAATTGCGCCAATTCTTTTAAGGAGCGTCAACCATGTAAGAATGCATCCACACACCAAATATTTTTGTTCTGAAACTTATACTTTTGAGAATAGGTCTCATGGTGTAAAAGTCGTGCATGTGAAAAAGTTCGAATCGCTGATGTATTTATAGTTCGGCCTGAAGTCATGAATTTTTATGCAATTGCGCCAATTTTCTTTATGATGGTTGACCATGTAAGAATGCATCCACACACCAAATATTTTTGTTCTGAAACTTATACTTTTGAGAATAGGTCTCATGGTGTAAAAGTCGTGCATGTGAAAAAGTTCGAATCGCTGATGTATTTATAGTTCGGCCTCAAATCATGAATTTTTATGCAATTGCGCCAATTCTTTTAAGGAGCGTCGACCATGTAAAAATGCATCCACACACCAAATTTTTGTTCTGAAACTTATACTTTTGAGAATAGGTCTCAGGGTGTAAAAGTCTTGCATGTGAAAAAGTTCGAATCGCTGATGTATTTATAGTTCGGCCTGAAGTCATGAATTTTTATGCAATTGCGCCATTTTTTTTTCATGAGTGTCTACCATGTAAGAATGCATCCACACACCAAATATTTTTGTTCTGAAACTTATACTTTTGAGAATAGGTCTCATGGTGTGAAAGTCGTGTATGTGAAAAAGTTCGAATCGCTGATGTATTTATAGTTCGGCCTGAAGTCATGAATTTTTATGCAATTGCGCCAATTTTCTTTATGATGGTCGACCATGTAAGAATGCATCCACACACCAAATATTTTTGTTCTGAAACTTATACTTTTGAGAATAGGTCTCATGGTGTAAAAGTCGTGCATGTGAAAAAGTTCGAATCGCTGATGTATTTATAGTTCGGCCTCAAATCATGAATTTTTATGCAATTGCTCCAATTCTTTTAAGGAGCGTCGACCATGTAAAAATGCATCCACACATCAAATATTTTTGTTCTGAAACTTATACTTTTGAGAATAGGTCTCATGGTGTAAAAGTCGTGCATGTGAAAAAGTTCGAATCGCTGATGTATTTATAGTTCGGCCTCAAGTCATGAATTTTTATGGAATTGCGCCATTTTTTTTTCATGAGTGTCGACCATGTAAGAATGCATTTACACACCAAATATTTTTGTTCTGAAACTTATACTTTTGAGAATAGGTCTCATGGTGTGAAAGTCGTGCATGTGAAAAAGTTCGAATCGCTGATGTATTTATAGTTCGGCCTGAAGTCATGAATTTTTATGCAATTGCGCCAATTTTCTTTATGATGGTCGACCATGTAAGAATGCATCCACACACCAAATATTTTTGTTCTGAAACTTAAACTTTTGAGAATAGGTCTCATGGTGTAAAATTCGTGCATGTGAAAAAGTTCGAATCGCTGATGTATTTATAGTTCGGCCTCAAATCATGAATTTTTATGCAATTGCTCCAATTCTTTTAAGGAGCGTCGACCATGTAAGAATGCATCCACACACCAAATATGTTTGTTCTGAAACTTATACTTTTGAGAATAGGTCTCATGGTGTGAAAGTCGTGCATGTGAAAAAGTTCGAATCGCTGATGTATTTATAGTTCGGCCTGAAGTCATGAATTTTTATGCAATTGCGCCAATTTTTTTTCATGAGGGTCGACCATGTAAGAATGCATCCACACACCAAATATGTTTGTTCTGAAACTTATACTTTTGAGAATAGGTCTCATGGTGTGAAAGTCGTGCATGTGAAAAAGTTCGAATCGCTGATGTATTTATAGTTCGGCCTGAAGTCATGAATTTTTATGGAATTGCTCCATTTTTTTTTCATGAGTGTCAACCATGTAAGAATGCATCCACACACCAAATATTTTTGTTCTGAAACTTATACTTTTGAGAATAGGTCTCATGGTGTAAAAGTCGTGCATGTGAAAAAGTTCGAATCGCTGATGTATTTATAGTTCGGCCTCAAATCAAGAATTTTTATGCAATTGCGCCAGTTCTTTTAAGGAACGTCGACCATGTAAGAATGCATCCACATACCAAATATGTTTGTTCTGAAACTTATACTTTTGAGAATAGGTCTCATGGTGTAAAAGTCGTGCATGTGAAAAAGTTCGAATCGCTGATGTATTTATAGTTCAGCCTGAAGTCATGAATTTTGATGCAATTGCGCCAATTGTTTTCATGAGTGTCGACCATGTAAGAATGCATCCACACACCAAATATTTTTGTTCTGAAACTTATACTTTTGAGAATAGCTCTCATGGTGTAAAAGTCATGCATGCGAAAAAGTTCGAATCGCTGATGTATTTATAGTTCGGCCTGAAGTCATGAATTTTTATGCAATTGCGCCAATTGTTTTCATGAGTGTCGACCATGTAAGAATGCATCCACACACCAAATATTTTTGTTCTGAAACTTATACTTTTGAGAATAGGTCTCATGGTGTAAAAGTCGTGCATGTGAAAAAGTTCGAATCGCTGATGTATTTATAGTTCGGCCTGAAGTAATGAATTTTTATGGAATTGCTTCATTTTTTTTTCATGAGTGTCAACGATGTAAGAATGCATCCACACACCAAATATTTTTGTTCTGAAACTTATACTTTTGAGAATAGGTCTCATGGTGTGAAAGTCGTGCATGTGAAAAAGTTCGAATCGCTGATGTATTTATAGTTCGGCCTGAAGTCATGAATTTTTATGCAATTGCGCCAATTTTCTTTATGATGGTTGACCATGTAAGAATGCATCCACACACCAAATATTTTTGTTCTGAAACTTATACTTTTGAGAATAGGTCTCATGGTGTAAAAGTCGTGCATGTGAAAAAGTTCGAATCGCTGATGTATTTATAGTTCGGCCTCAAATCAAGAATTTTTATGCAATTGCGCCAGTTCTTTTAAGGAGCGTCGACCATGTAAGAATGCATCCACACACCAAATATTTTGGTTCTGAAACTTATACTTTTGAGAATAGGTCTCATGGTGTAAAAGTCGTGCATGTGAAAAAGTTCGAATCGCTGATGTATTTATAGTTCGGCTTCAAATCATGAATTTTTATGCAATTGCGCCAATTGTTTTCATGAGTGTCGACCATGTAAGAATGCATCCACACACCAAATATTTTTGTTCTGAAACTTATACTTTTGACAATAGGTCTCAGGGTGTAAAAGTCATGCATGCGAAAAAGTTCGAATCGCTGATGTATTTATAGTTCGGCCTGAAGTCATGAATTTTTATGCAATTGCGCCAATTTTTTTTCATGAGGGTCGACGATGTAAGAATGCATCCACACACCAAATATGTTTGTTCTGAAACTTATACTTTTGAGAATAGGTCTCATGGTGTGAAAGTCGTGCATGTGAAAAAGTTCGAATCGCTGATGTATTTATAGTTCGGCCTGAAGTCATGAATTTTTATGCAATTGCGCCAATTTTTTTTCATGAGGGTCGACCATGTAAGAATGCATCCACACACCAAATATGTTTGTTCTGAAACTTATACTTTTGAGAATAGTACTCATGGTGTAAAAGTCATGCATGTGAAAAAGTTCGAATCGCTGATGTATTTATAGTTCGGCCTCAAGTCATGAATTTTTATGCAATTGCGCTAATTTTTTTCATGAGAGTCAGCCATGTAAGAATGCATCCACACACCAAATATTTTTGTTCTGAAACTTATACTTTTGAGAATAGGTCTCATGGTGTAAAAGTCGTGCATGTGAAAAAGTTCGAATCGCTGATGTATTTATAGTTCGGCCTCAAGTCATGAATTTTTATGCAATTGCGCTAATTTTTTTCATGAGAGTCAGCCATGTAAGAATGCATTTACACACCAAATATTTTTGTTCTGAAACTTATACTTTTGAGAATAGGTCTCATGGTGTAAAAGTCGTGCATGTGAAAAAGTTCGAATCGCTGATGTATTTATAGTTCGGCCTGAAGTCATGAATTTTTATGGAATTGCTCCATTTTATTTTTATGAGTGTCGACCATGTAAGAATGCATCCACACACCAAATATTTTGGTTCTGAAACTTATACTTTTGAGAATAGGTCTCATGGTGTAAAAGTCGTGCATGTGAAAAAGTTCGAATCGCTGATGTATTTATAGTTCGGCCTGAAGTCATGAATTTTTATGCAATTGCGCCAATTTCTTTATGATGGTTGACCATGTAAGAATGCATCCACACACCAAATATTTTTGTTCTGAAACTTATACTTTTGAGAATAGGTCTCATGGTGTAAAATTCGTGCATTTGAAAAAGTTCGAATCGCTGATGTATTTATAGTTCGGCCTGAAGTCATGAATTTTTATGCAATTGCGCCAATTTTCTTTATGATGGTCGACCATGTAAGAATGCATCCACACACCAAATATTTTTGTTCTGAAACTTAAACTTTTGAGAATAGGTCTCATGGTGTAAAATTCGTGCATGTGAAAAAGTTCGAATCGCTGATGTATTTATAGTTCGGCCTGAAATCATGAATTTTTATGCAATTGCGCCAATTCTTTTAAGGAGCGTCGACCATGTAAGAATGCATCCACACACCAAATATGTTTGTTCTGAAACTTATACATTTGAGAATAGGTCTCATGGTGTAAAAGTCGTGCATGTGAAAAAGTTCGAATCGCTGATGTATTTATAGTTCGGCCTGAAGTGTTGAATTTTTATGCAATTGCGCCAATTTTCTTTATGAGTGTCGACCATGTAAGAATGCATCCACACACCAAATATTTTTGTTCTGAAAATTATACTTTTGAGAATAGGTCTCATGGTGTAAAAGTCGTGCATGTGAAAAAGTTCGAATCGCTGATGTATTTATAGTTCGGCCTCAAATCATGAATTTTTATGCATTTGCGCCAATTCTTTTAAGGAGCGTCGACCATGTAAAAATGCATCCACACACCAAATTTTTGTTCTGAAACTTATACTTTTGAGAATAGGTCTCATGGTGTAAAAGTCGTGCATGTAAAAAAGTTCGAATCGCTGATGTATTTATAGTTCGGCCTCAAGTCATTAATTTTTTATGGAATTGCGCGATTTTTTTTTCATGAGTGTCGACCATGTAAGAATGCATCCACACACCAAATATTTTTGTTCTGAAACTTATACTTTTGAGAATAGGTCTCATTGTGTGAAAGTCGTGCATGTGAAAAAGTTCGAATCGCTGATGTATTTATAGTTCGGCCTCAAGTCATGAATTTTTATGCAATTGCGCCAATTTTCTTTATGATTGTCGACCATGTAAGAATGCATCCACACACAAAAATATTTTTGTTCTGAAACTTATACTTTTGAGAATAGGTCTCATGGTGTAAAAGTCGTGCATGTGAAAAAGTTCGAATCGCTGATGTATTTATAGTTCGGCCTCAAATCATGAATTTTTATGCAATTGCGCCAATTCTTTTAAGGAGCGTCGACAATAAGAATGCATCCACACACCAAATATGTTTGTTCTGAAACTTATACATTTGAGAATAGGTCTCATGGTGTAAAAGTCGTGCATGTGAAAAAGTTCGAATCGCTGATGTATTTATA
This sequence comes from Haliotis cracherodii, assembly GCF_022045235.1. Classification (NCBI taxonomy): domain Eukaryota; kingdom Metazoa; phylum Mollusca; class Gastropoda; order Lepetellida; family Haliotidae; genus Haliotis; species Haliotis cracherodii. The sequence goes on along the minus strand of NW_027266341.1, from coordinate 43,324,970 downwards.
GTTCGGCCTCAAATCATGAATTTTTATGCAATTGCGCCAATTCTTTTAAGGAGCGTCAACCATGTAAAAATGCATCCACACACCAAATATGTTTGTTCTGAAACTTATACATTTGAGAATAGGTCTCATGGTGTAAAAGTCGTGCATGTGAAAAAGTTCGAATCGCTGATGTATTTATAGTTCGGCCTCAAGTCATGAATTTTTATGCAATTGCGCCATTTTTTTTTCATGAGTGTCGACCATGTAAGAATGCATCCACACACCAAATATTTTTGTTCTGAAACTTATACTTTTGAGAATAGGTCTCATGGTGTGAAAGTCGTGCATGTGAAAAAGTTCGAATCGCTGATGTATTTATAGTTCGGCCTGAAGTGTTGAATTTTTATGCAATTGCGCCAATTTTCTTTATGATGGTCGACCATGTAAGAATGCATCCACACACCAAATATTTTTGTTCTGAAACTTATACTTTTGAGAATAGGTCTCATGGTGTAAAAGTCGTGCATGTGAAAAAGTTCGAATCGCTGATGTATTTATAGTTCGGCCTCAAATCATGAATTTTTATGCAATTGCGCCAATTCTTTTAAGGAGCGTCGACCATGTAAGAATGCATCCACACACCAAATATGTTTGTTCTGAAACTGATACATTTGAGAATAGGTCTCATGGTGTAAAAGTCGTGCATGTGAAAAAGTTCGAATCGCTGATGTATTTATAGTTCGGCCTGAAGTGTTGAATTTTTATGCAATTGCGCCAATTTTCTTTATGATGGTCGACCATGTAAGAATGCATCCACACACCAAATATTTTTGTTCTGAAAATTATACTTTTGAGAATAGGTCTCATGGTGTAAAAGTCGTGCATGTGAAAAAGTTCGAATCGCTGATGTATTTATAGTTCGGCCTCAAATCATGAATTTTTATGCATTTGCGCCAATTCTTTTAAGGAGCGTCGACCATGTAAAAATGCATCCACACACCAAATTTTTGTTCTGAAACTTATACTTTTGAGAATAGGTCTCATGGTGTAAAAGTCGTGCATGTAAAAAAGTTCGAATCGCTGATGTATTTATAGTTCGGCCTCAAGTCATTAATTTTTTATGGAATTGCGCGATTCTTTTTTCATGAGTGTCGACCATGTAAGAATGCATCCACACACCAAATATTTTTGTTCTGAAACTTATACTTTTGAGAATAGGTCGCAGGGTGTAAAAGTCGTGCATGCGAAAAAGTTCGAATCGCTGATGTATTTATAGTTCGGCCTGAAGTCATGAATTTTTATGCAATTGCGCCAATTTTCTTTATGATTGTCGACCATGTAAGAATGCATCCACACACAAAAATATTTTTGTTCTGAAACTTATACTTTTGAGAATAGGTCTCATGGTGTAAAAGTCGTGCATGTGAAAAAGTTCGAATCGCTGATGTATTTATAGTTCGGCCTCAAATCATGAATTTTTATGCAATTGCGCCAATTCTTTTAAGGAGCGTCCACAATAAGAATGCATCCACACACCAAATATGTTTGTTCTGAAACTTATACATTTGAGAATAGGTCTCATGGTGTAAAAGTCGTGCATGTGAAAAAGTTCGAATCGCTGATGTATTTATAGTTCGGCCTGAAGTCATGAATTTTTATGGAATTGCGCCATTTTTTTTTCATGAGTGTCGACCATGTAAGAATGCATCCACACACCAAATATTTTTGTTCTGAAACTTATACTTTTGAGAATAGGTCTCATGGTGTGAAAGTCGTGCATGTGAAAAAGTTCGAATCGCTGATGTATTTATAGTTCGGCCTGAAGTGTTGAATTTTTATGCAATTGCGCCAATTTTCTTTATGATGGTCGACCATGTAAGAATGCATGCACACACCAAATATTTTTGTTCTGAAACTTATACTTTTGAGAATAGGTCTCATGGTGTAAAAGTCGTGCATGTGAAAAAGTTCGAATCGCTGATATATTTATAGTTCGGCCTCAAATCATGAATTTTTATGCAATTGCGCCAATTCTTTTAAGGAGCGTCGACCATGTAAGAATGCATCCACACACCAAATATGTTTGTTCTGAAACTTATACATTTGAGAATAGGTCTCATGGTGTAAAAGTCGTGCATGTGAAAAAGTTCGAATCGCTGATGTATTTATAGTTCGGCCTGAAGTCATGAATTTTTATGCAATTGCGCTAATTTTTTTCATGAGTGTCGACCATGTAAGAATGCATCCACACACCAAATATTTTTGTTCTGAAACTTATACTTTTGAGAATAGGTCTCATGGTGTAAAAGTCGTGCATGTGAAAAAGTTCGAATCGCTGATGTATTTATAGTTCGGCCTCAAATCATGAATTTTTATGCAATTGCACCAGTTCTTTTAAGGAGCGTCGACCATGTAAAAATGCATCCACACACCAAATTTTTGTTCTGAAACTTATACTTTTGAGAATAGGTCTCATGGTGTAAAAGTCGTGCATGTGAAAAAGTTCGAATCGCTGATGTATTTATAGTTCGGCCTCAAATCAAGAATTTTTATGCAATTGCGCCAATTCTTTTAAGGAGCTTCGACCATGTAAGAATGCATCCACACACCAAATTTTTGTTCTGAAACTTATACTTTTGAGAATAGGTCTCATGGTGTAAAAGTCGTGCACGTGAAAAAGTTCAAATCGCTGATGTATTTATAGTTCGGCCTCAAGACATGAATTTTTATGCAATTCCGCCATTTTTTTTCATTTTTCATGAGTGTCGACCATGTAAGAATGCATCCACACACCAAATATGTTTGTTCTGAAACTTATACTTTTGAGAATACGTCTCATGGTGTAAAAGTCGTGCATGTGAAAAAGTTCGAATCGCTGATGTATTTATAGTTCGGCCTCAAATCATGAATTTTTATGCAATTGCGCCAATTCTTTTAAGGAGCTTCGACCATGTAAGAATGCATCCACACACCAAATTTTTGTTCTGAAACTTATACTTTTGAGAATAGGTCTCATGGTGTAAAGGTTGTGCATGTGAAAAAGTTCGAATCGCTGATGTATTTATAGTTCGGCCTGAAGTCATGAATTTTTATGGAATTGCGCCATTTTTTTTTCATGAGTGTCGACCATGTAAGAATGCATCCACACACCAAATATTTTTGTTCTGAAACTTATACTTTTGAGAATAGGTCTCATGGTGTGAAAGTCGTGCATGTGAAAAAGTTCGAATCGCTGATGTATTTATAGTTCGGCCTCAAGTCATGAATTTTTATGCATTTGCGCCAATTTTCTTTATGATTGTTGATCATGTAAGAATGCATCCACACACCAAATATTTTTGTTCTGAAGCTTATATTTGTGAGAATAGGTCTCATGGTGTAAAAGTCGTGCATGTGAAAAAGTTCGAATCGCTGATGTATTTATAGTTCGGCCTCAAGTCATGATTTTTTATGCAATTGCGCCAATTTCTTTTCATGATTGTTGACCATGTAAGAATGCATAAACACACAAAAATATTTTTGTTCTGAAACTTATACTTTTGAGAATAGGTCTCAGGGTGTAAAAGTCGTGCATGTGAAAAAGTTCGAATCGCTGATGTATTTATAGTTCGGCCTGAAGTCATGAATTTTTATGGAATTGCGCCATTTTTTTTTCATGAGTGTCGACCATGTAAGAATGCATCCACACACCAAATATTTTTGTTCTGAAACTTATACTTTTGAGAATAGGTCTCATTGTGTGAAAGTCGTGCATGTGAAAAAGTTCGAATCGCTGATGTATTTATAGTTTTGCCTCAAGTCATGAATTTTTATGCAATTGCGCCAATTTTCTTTATGATTGTTGACCATGTAAGAATGCATCCACACACAAAAATATTTTTGTTCTGAAACTTATACTTTTGAGAATAGGTCTCATGGTGTAAAAGTCGTGCATGTGAAAAAGTTCGAATCGCTGATGTATTTATAGTTCGGCCTCAAATCATGAATTTTTATGCAATTGCGCCAATTCTTTTAAGGAGCTTCGACCATGTAAGAATGCATCCACACACCAAATTTTTGTTCTGAAACTTATACTTTTGAGAATAGGTCTCATGGTGTAAAAGTCGTGCATGTGAAAAAGTTCAAATCGCTGATGTATTTATAGTTCGGCCTCAAGACATGAATTTTTATGCAATTCCGCCATTTTTTTTCATTTTTCATGAGTGTCGACCATGTAAGAATGCATCCACACACCAAATATGTTTGTTCTGAAACTTATACTTTTGAGAATACGTCTCATGGTGTAAAAGTCGTGCATGTGAAAAAGTTCGAATCGCTGATGTATTTATAGTTCGGCCTCAAATCATGAATTTTTATGCAATTGCGCCAATTCTTTTAAGGAGCTTCGACCATGTAAGAATGCATCCACACACCAAATTTTTGTTCTGAAACTTATACTTTTGAGAATAGGTCTCATGGTGTAAAGGTCGTGCATGTGAAAAAGTTCGAATCGCTGATGTATTTATAGTTCGGCCTCAAGTCAAGAATTTTTATGCAATTGCGCCATTTTTTTTTCATTTTTCATGAGTGTCGACCATGTAAGAATGCATCCACACACCAAATATGTTTGTTCTGAAATTTATACTTTTGAGAATAGGTCTCATGGTGTAAAAGTCGTGCATGTGAAAAAGTTCGAATCGCTGATGTATTTATAGTTCGGCCTCAAATCATGAATTTTTATGCAATTGCGCCAATTCTTTTAAGGAGCGACGACCATGTAAGAATGCATCCACACACCAAATATGTTTGTTCTGAAATTTATACTTTTGAGAATAGGTCTCATGGTGTAAAAGTCGTGCATGTGAAAAAGTTCGAATCGCTGATGTATTTATAGTTCGGCCTCAAATCATGAATTTTTATGCAATTGCGCCAATTCTTTGAAGGAGCGTCGACCATGTAAGAATGCATCCACACACCAAATATGTTTGTTCTGAAACTTATACTTTTGAGAATAGGTCTCATGGTGTAAAAGTCGTGCATGTGAAAAAGTTCGAATCGCTGATGTATTTATAGTTCGGCCTCAAGTCATGAATTTTTATGGAATTGCGCCATTTTTTTTTCATTTTTCATGAGTGTGGACCATGTAAGAATGCATCCACACTCCGAATATTTTTGTTCTGAAATTTATACTTTTGAGAATAGGTCTCATGGTGTAAAAGTCGTGCATGTGAAAAAGTTCGAATCGCTGATGTATTTATAGTTCGGCCTCAAGTCATGATTTTTTATGCAATTGCGCCAATTTCTTTTCATGAGGGTCGACCATGTAAGAATGCATAAACACACAAAAATATTTTTGTTCTGAAACTTATACTTTTGAGAATAGGTCTCATGGTGTAAAAGTCGTGCATGTGAAAAAGTTCGAATCGCTGATGTATTTATAGTTCGGCCTCAAATCATGAATTTTTATGCAATTGCGCCAATTCTTTTAAGGAGCGACGACCATGTAAGAATGCATCCACACACCAAATATGTTTGTTCTGAAACTTATACTTTTGAGAATAGGTCTCATGGTGTAAAAGTCGTGCATGTGAAAAAGTTCGAATCGCTGATGTATTTATAGTTCAACCTCAAGTCATGAATTTTTATGCAATTGCGCCAATTTCTTTTCATGAGTGTCGACCATGTAAGAATGCATACACACACAAAAATATTTTTGTTCTGAAACTTATACTTTTGAGAATAGGTCTCATGGTGTAAAAGTCGTGCATGTGAAAAAGTTCGAATCGCTGATGTATTTATAGTTCGGCCTGAAGTGATGAATTTTTATGCAATTGCGCCAATTTTTTTTTCTTGAGGGTCGGGCATGTAAGAATTCATTTACACACCAAATATTTTTGTTCTGAAACTTATACTTTTGAGAATAGGTCTCATGGTGTAAAAGTCGTGCATGTGAAAAAGTTCGAATCGCTGATGTATTTATAGTTCGGCCTGAAGTCTTGAATTTTTATGCAATTGCGCCAATTTTCTTTATGATTGTTGACCATGTAAGAATGCATCCACACACCAAATATTTTTGTTCTGAAACTTATACTTTTGAGAATAGGTCTCATGGTGTAAAAGTCGTGCATGTGAAAAAGTTCGAATCGCTGATGTATTTATAGTTCGGCCTGAAGTCATGAATTTGTATGCAATTGCGCCAATTTTTTTCTTGAGGGTCGGCCATGTAAGAATGCATTTACACACCAAATATTTTTGTTCTGAAACTTATACTTTTGAGAATAGGTCTCATGGTGTAAAAGTCGTGCATGTGAAAAAGTTCGAATCGCTGATGTATTTATAGTTCGGCCTGAAGTCTTGAATTTGTATGCAATTGCGCCAATTTTCTTTATGATTGTTGACCATGTAAGAATGCATCCACACACCAAATATTTTTGTTCTGAAACTTATACTTTTGAGAATAGGTCTCATGGTGTAAAAGTCGTGCATGTGAAAAAGTTCGAATCGCTGATGTATTTATAGTTCGGCCTCAAGTCATGAATTTGTATGCAATTGCGCCAATTTTCTTTATGATTGTCGCCCAAGTAAGAATGCATCCACACACCAAATATTTTTGTTCTGAAACTTATACTTTTGAGAATAGGTCTCATGGTGTAAAAGTCGTGCATGTGAAAAAGTTCGAATCGCTGACGTATTTATAGTTCGGCCTCAAGTCATGATTTTTTATGCAATTGCGCCAATTTCTTTTCATGATTGTTGACCATGTAAGAATGCATAAACACACAAAAATATTTTTGTTCTGAAACTTATACTTTTGAGAATAGGTCTCATGGTGTAAAAGTCGTGCATGTGAAAAAGTTCGAATCGCTGATGTATTTATAGTTCGGCCTGAAGTCATGAATTTTTATGGAATTGCGCCATTTTTTTTTCATGAGTGTCGACCATGTAAGAATGCATCCACACACCAAATATTTTTGTTCTGAAACTTATACTTTTGAGAATAGGTCTCATTGTGTGAAAGTCGTGCATGTGAAAAAGTTCGAATCGCTGATGTATTTATAGTTTTGCCTCAAGTCATGAATTTTTATGCAATTGCGTCAATTTTCTTTATGATTGTTGACCATGTAAGAATGCATCCACACACAAAAATATTTTTGTTCTGAAACTTATACTTTTGAGAATAGGTCTCATGGTGTAAAAGTCGTGCATGTGAAAAAGTTCGAATCGCTGATGTATTTATAGTTCGGCCTCAAATCATGAATTTTTATGCAATTGCGCCAATTCTTTTAAGGAGCTTCGACCATGTAAGAATGCATCCACACACCAAATTTTTGTTCTGAAACTTATACTTTTGAGAATAGGTCTCATGGTGTAAAAGTCGTGCATGTGAAAAAGTTCAAATCGCTGATGTATTTATAGTTCGGCCTCAAGACATGAATTTTTATGCAATTCCGCCATTTTTTTTCATTTTTCATGAGTGTCGACCATGTAAGAATGCATCCACACACCAAATATGTTTGTTCTGAAACTTATACTTTTGAGAATACGTCTCATGGTGTAAAAGTCGTGCATGTGAAAAAGTTCGAATCGCTGATGTATTTATAGTTCGGCCTCAAATCATGAATTTTTATGCAATTGCGCCAATTCTTTTAAGGAGCTTCGACCATGTAAGAATGCATCCACACACCAAATTTTTGTTCTGAAACTTATACTTTTGAGAATAGGTCTCATGGTGTAAAGGTCGTGCATGTGAAAAAGTTCGAATCGCTGATGTATTTATAGTTCGGCCTCAAGTCATGAATTTTTATGCAATTGCGCCATTTTGTTTTCATTTTTCATGAGTGTCGACCATGTAAGAATGCATCCACACACCAAATATGTTTGTTCTGAAATTTATACTTTTGAGAATAGGTCTCATGGTGTAAAAGTCGTGCATGTGAAAAAGTTCGAATCGCTGATGTATTTATAGTTCGGCCTCAAATCATGAATTTTTATGCAATTGCGCCAATTCTTTGAAGGAGCGTCGACCATGTAAGAATGCATCCACACACCAAATACTTTTGTTCTGAAACTTATACTTTTGAGAATAGGTCTCATGGTGTAAAAGTCGTGCATGTGAAAAAGTTCGAATCGCTGATGTATTTATAGTTCTGCCTCAAGTCATGAATTTTTATGGAATTGCGCCATTTTTTTTTCATTTTTCATGAGTGTCGACCATGTAAGAATGCATCCACACTCCGAATATTTTTGTTCTGAAATTTATACTTTTGAGAATAGGTCTCATGGTGTAAAAGTCGTGCATGTGAAAAAGTTCGAATCGCTGATGTATTTATAGTTCGGCCTCAAGTCATGATTTTTTATGCAATTGCGCCAATTTCTTTTCATGAGGGTCGACCATGTAAGAATGCATAAACACAGAAAAATATTTTTGTTCTGAAACTTATACTTTTGAGAATAGGTCTCATGGTGTAAAAGTCGTGTATGTGAAAAAGTTCGAATCGCTGATGTATTTATAGTTCTGCCTCAAATCATGAATTTTTATGCAATTGCGCCAATTCTTTTAAGGATCGACGACCATGTAAGAATGCATCCACACACCAAATATGTTTGTTCTGAAACTTATACTTTTGAGAATAGGTCTCATGGTGTGAAAGTCGTGCATGTGAAAAAGTTCGAATCGCTGATGTATTTATAGTTCGGCCTCAAATCATGAATTTTTATGCAATTGCGCCAATTCTTTTAAGGAGCGTCGACCATGTAAGAATGCATCCACACACCAAATATGTTTGTTCTGAAACTTATACTTTTGAGAATAGGTCTCATGGTGTAAAAGTCGTGCATGTGAAAAAGTTCGAATCGCTGATGTATTTATAGTTCGGCCTGAAGTCTTGAATTTTTATGCAATTCCGCCAATTTTCTTTATGATTGTTGACCATGTAAGAATGCATCCACACACCAAATATTTTTGTTCTGAAACTTATACTTTTGAGAATAGGTCTCATGGTGTAAAAGTCGTGCATGTGAAAAAGTTCGAATCGCTGATGTATTTATAGTTCGGCCTGAAGTCATGAATTTTTATGCAATTGCGCCAATTTTCTTTATGATTGTTGACCATGTAAGAATGCATCCACACACCAAATATTTTTGTTCTGAAACTGATACTTTTGAGAATAGGTCTCATGGTGTAAAAGTCGTTCATGTGAAAAAGTTCGAATCGCTGATGTATTTTTAGTTGAACCTCAAGTCATGAATTTTTATGCAATTGCGCCAATTGTTTTCATGAGTGTCGACCATGTAAGAATGCATCCACACACCAAATATTTTTGTTCTGAAACTTATACTTTTGAGAATAGGTCTCATGGTGTAAAAGTCGTGCATGTGAAAAAGTTCGAATCGCTGATGTATTTATAGTTCGGCCTCAAGTCATGAATTTTTATGCAATTGCGCCAATTTCTTTTCATGAGTGTCGACCATGTAAGAATGCATACACACACACCAAATATTTTTGTTCTGAAACTTATACTTTTGAGAATAGGTCTCATGGTGTATAAGTCGTGCATGTGAAAAAGTTCGAATCGCTGATGTATTTATAGTTCGGCCTGAAGTGATGAATTTTTATGCAATTGCGCCAATTTTTTTCTTGAGGGTCGGCCATGTAAGAATGCATTTACACACCAAATATTTTTGTTCTGAAACTTATACTTTTGAGAATAGGTCTCATGGTGTAAAAGTCGTGCATGTGAAAAAGTTCGAATCGCTGATGTATTTATAGTTCGGCCTGAAGTCTTGAATGTTTATGCAATTGCGCGAATTTTCTTTATGATTGTTGACCATGTAAGAATGCATCCACACACCAAATATTTTTGTTCTGAAACTTATACTTTTGAGAATAGGTCTCATGGTGTAAAAGTCGTGCATGTGAAAAAGTTCGAATCGTTGATGTATTTATAGTTCGGCCTCAAATCATGAATTTGTATGCAATTGCGCCAATTTTCTTTATGATGGTCGCCCAAGTAAGAATGCATCCACACACCAAATATTTTTGTTCTGAAACTTATACTTTTGAGAATAGGTCTCATGGTGTAAAAGTCGTGCATGTGAAAAAGTTCGAATCGCTGATGTATTTATAGTTCGGCCTCAAATCATGAATTTTTATGCAATTGCGCCAATTCTGTTAAGGAGCTTCGACCATGTAAGAATGCATCTACACAAAAAAATTTTGTTCTGAAACTTATACTTTTGAGAATAGGTCTCATGGTGTAAAAGTCGTGCATGTGAAAAAGTTCGAATCGCTGATGTATTTATAGTTCGGCCTCAAGTCATGAATTTTTATGGAATTGCGCCAATTTTTTTTTCATGAGTGTCGACCATGTAAGAATGCATCCACACACCAAATATTTTTGTTCTGAAACTTATACTTTTGAGAATAGGTCTCATGGTGTGAAAGTCGTGCATGTGAAAAAGTTCGAATCGCTGATGTATTTATAGTTCGGCCTCAAATCATGAATTTTTATGCAATTGCGCTAATTCTTTTAAGGAGCGTCGACCATGTAAGAATGCATCCACACACCAAATATGTTTGTTCTGAAACTTATACTTTTGAGAATAGGTCTCATGGTGTAAAAGTCGTGCATGTGAAAAAGTTCGAATCGCTGATGTATTTATAGTTCGGCCTGAAGTCTTGAATTTTTATGCAATTGCACCAATTTTCTTTATGATTGTTGACCATGTAAGAATGCATCCACACACCGAATATTTTTGTTCTGAAACTTATACTTTTGAGAATAGGTCTCATGGTGTAAAAGTCGTGCATGTGAAAAAGTTCGAATCGCTGATGTATTTATAGTTCAACCTCAAGTCATGAATTTTTATGCAATTGCGCCAATTGTTTTCATGAGTGTCGACCATGTAAGAATGCATCCACACACCAAATATTTTTGTTCTGAAACTTATACTTTTGAGAATAGGTCTCATGGTGTAAAAGTCGTGCATGTGAAAAAGTTCGAATCGCTGATGTATTTATAGTTCGGCCTCAAGTCATGAATTTTTATGCAATTGCGCCAATTTCTTTTCATGAGTGTCGACCATGTAAGAATGCATACACACACAAAAATATTTTTGTTCTGAAACTTATACTTTTGAGAATAGGTCTCATGGTGTAAAAGTCGTGCATGTGAAAAAGTTCGAATCGCTGATGTATTTATAGTTCGGCCTGAAGTGATGAATTTTTATGCAATTGCGCCAATTTTTTTCTTGAGGGTCGGCCATGTAAGAATGCATTTACACACCAAATATTTTTGTTCTGAAACTTATACTTTTGAGAATAGGTCTCATGGTGTAAAAGTCGTGCATGTGAAAAAGTTCGAATCGCTGATGTATTTATAGTTCGGCCTGAAGTCATGAATTTTTATGCAATTGCACGAATTTTCTTTATGATTGTTGACCATGTAAGAATGCATCCACACACCAAATATTTTTGTTCTGAAACTTATACTTTTGAGAATAGGTCTCATGGTGTAAAAGTCGTTCATGTGAAAAAGTTCGAATCGCTGATGTATTTATAGTTGAACCTCAAGTCATGAATTTTTATGCAATTGCGCCAATTATTTTCATGAGTGTCGACCATGTAAGAATGCATCCACACACCAAATATTTTTGTTCTGAAACTTATACTTTTGAGAATAGGTCTCATGGTGTAAAAGTCGTGCATGTGAAAAAGTTCGAATCGCTGATGTATTTATAGTTCGGCCTCAAGTCATGAATTTTTATGCAATTGCGCCAATTTCTTTTCATGAGTGTCGACCATGTAAGAATGCATACACACACAAAAATATTTTTGTTCTGAAACTTATACTTTTGAGAATAGGTCTCATGGTGTAAAAGTCGTGCATGTGAAAAAGTTCGAATCGCTGATGTATTTATAGTTCGGCCTGAAGTGATGAATTTTTATGCAATTGCGCCAATTTTTTTCTTGAGGGTCGGCCATGTAAGAATGCATTTACACACCAAATATTTTTGTTCTGAAACTTATACTTTTGAGAATAGGTCTCATGGTGTAAAAGTCGTGCATGTGAAAAAGTTCGAATCGCTGATGTATTTATAGTTCGGCCTGAAGTCATGAATTTTTATGCAATTGCACGAATTTTCTTTATGATTGTTGACCATGTAAGAATGCATCCACACACCAAATATTTTTGTTCTGAAACTTATACTTTTGAGAATAGGTCTCATGGTGTAAAAGTCGTGCATGTGAAAAAGTTCGAATCGTTGATGTATTTATAGTTCGGCCTCAAATCATGAATTTTTATGCAATTGCGCCAATTTTCTTTATGATGGTCGCCCAAGTAAGAATGCATCCACACACCAAATATTTTTGTTCTGAAACTTATACTTTTGAGAATAGGTCTCATGGTGTAAAAGTCGTGCATGTGAAAAAGTTCGAATCGCTGATGTATTTATAGTTCGGCCTCAAATCATGAATTTTTATGCAATTGCGCCAATTTTTTTTATGCTCATCCACCATGTAAGAATGCATCCACACACCAAATATTTTGGTTCTGAAACTTATACTTTTGAGAATAGGTCTCATGGTGTAAAAGTCGTGCATGTGAAAAAGTTCGAATCGCTGATGTATTTATAGTTCGGCCTCAAATCATGAATTTTTATGCAATTGCGCCAATTTTCTTTATGATTGTTGACCATGTAAGAATGCATCCACACACCGAATATTTTTGTTCTGAAACTTATACTTTTGAGAATAGGTCTCATGGTGTAAAAGTCGTGCATGTGAAAAAGTTCGAATCGCTGATGTATTTATAGTTCAACCTCAAGTCATGAATTTTTATGCAATTGCGCCAATTTTCTTTATGATTGTTGACCATGTAAGAATGCATCCACACACCAAATATTTTTGTTCTGAAACTGATACTTTTGAGAATAGGTCTCATGGTGTAAAAGTCGTTCATGTGAAAAAGTTCGAATCGCTGATGTATTTATAGTTGAACCTCAAGTCATGAATTTTTATGCAATTGCGCCAATTGTTTTCATGAGTGTCGACCATGTAAGAATGCATCCACACACCAAATATTTTTGTTCTGAAATTTATACTTTTGAGAATAGGTCTCATGGTGTAAAAGTCGTGCATGTGAAAAAGTTCGAATCGCTGATGTATTTATAGTTCGGCCTCAAGTCATGAATTTTTATGCAATTGCGCCAATTTCTTTTCATGAGTGTCGACCATGTAAGAATGCATACACACACAAAAATATTTTTGTTCTGAAACTTATACTTTTGAGAATAGGTCTCATGGTGTAAAAGTCGTGCATGTGAAAAAGTTCGAATCGCTGATGTATTTATAGTTCGGCCTGAAGTCATGAATTTTTATGCAATTGCGCCAATTTTTTTCTTGAGGGTCGGCCATGTAAGAATGCATTTACACACCAAATATTTTTGTTCTGAAACTTATACTTTTGAGAATAGGTCTCATGGTGTAAAAGTCGTGCATGTGAAAAAGTTCGAATCGCTGATGTATTTATAGTTCGGCCTGAAGTCATGAATTTTTATGCAATTGCGCGAATTTTCTTTATGATTGTTGACCATGTAAGAATGCATCCACACACCAAATATTTTTGTTCTGAAACTTATACTTTTGAGAATAGGTCTCATGGTGTAAAAGTCGTGCATGTGAAAAAGTTCGAATCGTTGATGTATTTATAGTTCGGCCTCAAATCATGAATTTTTATGCAATTGCGCCAATTTTCTTTATGATGGTCGCCCAAGTAAGAATGCATCCACACACCAAATATTTTTGTTCTGAAACTTATACTTTTGAGAATAGGTCTCATGGTGTAAAAGTCGTGCATGTGAAAAAGTTCGAATCGCTGATGTATTTATAGTTCGGCCTCAAATCATGAATTTTTATGCAATTGCGCCAATTCTGTTAAGGAGCTTCGACCATGTAAGAATGCATCTACACAAAAAAATTTTGTTCTGAAACTTATACTTTTGAGAATAGGTCTCATGGTGTAAAAGTCGTGCATGTGAAAAAGTTCGAATCGCTGATGTATTTATAGTTCGGCCTCAAGTCATGAATTTTTATGGAATTGCGCCATTTTTTTTTCATGAGTGTCGACCATGTAAGAATGCATCCACACACCAAATATTTTTGTTCTGAAACTTATACTTTTGAGAATAGGTCTCATGGTGTGAAAGTCGTGCATGTGAAAAAGTTCGAATCGCTGATGTATTTATAGTTCGGCCTCAAGTCATGAATTTTTATGCATTTGCGCCAATTTTCTTTATGATTGTTGATCATGTAAGAATGCATCCACACACCAAATATTTTTGTTCTGAAGCTTATATTTGTGAGAATAGGTCTCATGGTGTAAAAGTCGTGCATGTGAAAAAGTTCAAATCGCTGATGTATTTATAGTTCGGCCTCAAGTCATGATTTTTTATGCAATTGCGCCAATTTCTTTTCATGAGGGTCGACCATGTAAGAATGCATAAACACACAAAAATATTTTTGTTCTGAAACTTATACTTTTGAGAATAGGTCTCAGGGTGTAAAAGTCGTGCATGTGAAAAAGTTCGAATCGCTGATGTATTTATAGTTCGGCCTGAAGTCATGAATTTTTATGCAATTGCGCCATTTTTTTTTCATGAGTGTCGACCATGTAAGAATGCATCCACACACCAAATATTTTTGTTCTGAAACTTATACTTTTGAGAATAGGTCTCATGGTGTGAAAGTCGTGCATGTGAAAAAGTTCGAATCGCTGATGTATTTATAGTTCTGCCTCAAGTCATGAATTTTTATGCAATTGCGCCAATTTTCTTTACGATTGTTGACCATGTAAGAATGCATCCACACACAGAAATATTTTTGTTCTGAAACTTATACTTTTGAGAATAGGTCTCATGGTGTAAAAGTCGTGCATGTGAAAAAGTTCGAATCGCTGATGTATTTATAGTTCGGCCTCAAATCATGAATTTTTATGCAATTGCGCCAATTCTTTTAAGGAGCTTCGACCATGTAAGAATGCATCCACACACCAAATTTTTGTTCTGAAACTTATACTTTTGAGAATAGGTCTCATGGTGTAAAAGTCGTGCATGTGAAAAAGTTCGAATCGCTGATGTATTTATAGTTCGGCCTCAAGACATGAATTTTTATGGAATTGCGCCATTTTTTTTCATTTTTCATGAGTGTCGACCATGTAAGAATGCATCCACACACCAAATATGTTTGTTCTGAAACTTATACTTTTGAGAATACGTCTCATGGTGTAAAAGTCGTGCATGTGAAAAAGTTCGAATCGCTGATGTATTTATAGTTCGGCCTCAAATCATGAATTTTTATGCAATTGCGCCAATTCTTTTAAGGAGCTTCGACCATGTAAGAATGCATCCACACACCAAATATGTTTGTTCTGAAACTTATACTTTTGAGAATAGGTCTCATGGTGTAAAAATCGTGCATGCGAAAAAGTTCGAATCGCTGATGTATTTATAGTTCGGCCTCAAGTCATGAATTTTTATGGAATTGCTCCATTTTTTTTTCATTTTTCATGAGTTTCGACCATGTAAGAATGCATCCACACACCAAATATGTTTGTTCTGAAACTTATATTTTTGAGAATAGGTCTCATGGTGTAAAAGCCGTGCACGTGAAAAAGTTCGAATCGCTGATGTATTTATAGTTCGGCCTCAAATCATGAATTTTTATGCAATTGCGCCAATTCTTTTAAGGAGCTTCGACCATGTAAGAATGCATCCACACACCAAATATGTTTGTTCTGAAACTTATACTTTTGTGAATAGGTCTCATGGTGTAAAAGTCGTGCATGTGAAAAAGTTCGAATCGCTGATGTATTTATAGTTCGGCCTCAAATCATGAATTTTTATGCAATTGCGCCAATTCTTTTAAGGAGCGACGACCATGTAAGAATGCATCCACACACCAAATATTTTTGTTCTGAAACTTATACTTTTGAGAATAGGTCTCATGGTGTGAAAGTCGTGCATGTGAAAAAGTTCGAATCGCTGATGTATTTATAGTTCTGCCTCAAGTCATGAATTTTTATGCAATTGCGCCAATTTTCTTTATGATTGTTGACCATGTAAGAATGCATACACACACCGAATATTTTTGTTCTGAAACTTATACTTTTGAGAATAGGTCTCAGGGTGTAAAAGTCGTGCATGTGAAAAAGTTCGAATCGCTGATGTATTTATAGTTCGGCCTCAAATCATGAATTTTTATGCAATTGCGCCAATTTTCTTTATGATTGTTGACCATGTAAGAATGCATCCACACACCAAATATTTCTGTTCTGAAACTTATACTTTTGAGAATAGGTCTCATGGTGTAAAAGTCGTGCATGTGAAAAAGTTCGAATCGCTGATGTATTTATAGTTCGGCCTCAAGTCATGAATTTTTATGGAATTGCGCCATTTTTTTTTCATGAGTGTCGACCATGTAAGAATGCATCCACACACCAAATATTTTTGTTCTGAAACTTATACTTTTGAGAATAGGTCTCATTGTGTGAAAGTCGTGCATGTGAAAAAGTTCGAATCGCTGATGTATTTATAGTTCTGCCTCAAGTCATGAATTTTTATGCAATTGCGCCAATTTTCTTTATTATTGTTGACCATGTAAGAATGCATCCACACACCAAATATTTTTGTTCTGAAACTTATACTTTTGAGAATAGGTCTCATGGTGTAAAAGTCGTTCATGTGAAAAAGTTCGAATCGCTGATGTATTTATAGTTCGGCCTCAAATCATGAATTTTTATGCAATTGCGCCAATTCTTTTAAGGAGCTTCGACCATGTAAGAATGCATCCACACACCAAATTTTTGTTCTGAAACTTATACTTTTGAGAATAGGTCTCATGGTGTAAAAATCGTGCATGCGAAAAAGTTCGAATCGCTGATGTATTTATAGTTCGGCCTCAAATCATGAATTTTTATGGAATTGCTCCATTTTTTTTTCATTTTTCATGAGTTTCGACCATGTAAGAATGCATCCACACACCAAATATGTTTGTTCTGAAACTTATATTTTTGAGAATAGGTCTCATGGTGTAAAAGCCGTGCACGTGAAAAAGTTCGAATCGCTGATGTATTTATAGTTCGGCCTCAAATCATGAATTTTTATGCAATTGCGCCAATTCTTTTAAGGAGCTTCGACCATGTAAGAATGCATCCACACACCAAATATGTTTGTTCTGAAACTTATACTTTTGTGAATAGGTCTCATGGTGTAAAAGTCGTGCATGTGAAAAAGTTCGAATCGCTGATGTATTTATAGTTCGGCCTCAAATCATGAATTTTTATGCAATTGCGCCAATTCTTTTAAGGAGCGACGACCATGTAAGAATGCATCCACACACCAAATATTTTTGTTCTGAAACTTATACTTTTGAGAATAGGTCTCATGGTGTGAAAGTCGTGCATGTGAAAAAGTTCGAATCGCTGATGTATTTATAGTTCTGCCTCAAGTCATGAATTTTTATGCAATTGCGCCAATTTTCTTTATGATTGTTGACCATGTAAGAATGCATACACACACCGAATATTTTTGTTCTGAAACTTATACTTTTGAGAATAGGTCTCAGGGTGTAAAAGTCGTGCATGTGAAAAAGTTCGAATCGCTGATGTATTTATAGTTCGGCCTCAAATCATGAATTTTTATGCAATTGCGCCAATTTTCTTTATGATTGTTGACCATGTAAGAATGCATCCACACACCAAATATTTCTGTTCTGAAACTTATACTTTTGAGAATAGGTCTCATGGTGTAAAAGTCGTGCATGTGAAAAAGTTCGAATCGCTGATGTATTTATAGTTCGGCCTCAAGTCATGAATTTTTATGGAATTGCGCCATTTTTTTTTCATGAGTGTCGACCATGTAAGAATGCATCCACACACCAAATATTTTTGTTCTGAAACTTATACTTTTGAGAATAGGTCTCATTGTGTGAAAGTCGTGCATGTGAAAAAGTTCGAATCGCTGATGTATTTATAGTTCTGCCTCAAGTCATGAATTTTTATGCAATTGCGCCAATTTTCTTTATTATTGTTGACCATGTAAGAATGCATCCACACACCAAATATTTTTGTTCTGAAACTTATACTTTTGAGAATAGGTCTCATGGTGTAAAAGTCGTTCATGTGAAAAAGTTCGAATCGCTGATGTATTTATAGTTCGGCCTCAAATCATGAATTTTTATGCAATTGCGCCAATTCTTTTAAGGAGCTTCGACCATGTAAGAATGCATCCACACACCAAATTTTTGTTCTGAAACTTATACTTTTGAGAATAGGTCTCATGGTGTAAAAGTCGTGCATGTGAAAAAGTTCGAATCGCTGATATATTTATAGTTCGGCCTCAAGACATGAATTTTTATGCAATTGAGCCATTTTTTTTCATTTTTCATGAGTGTCGACCATGTAAGAATGCATCCACACACCAAATATGTTTGTTCTGAAACTTATACTTTTGAGAATAGGTCTCATGGTGTAAAAGTCGTGCATGTGAAAAAGTTCGAATCGCTGATGTATTTATAGTTCGGCCTGAAGTCATGAATTTTTATGGAATTGCGCCATTTTTTTTTCATGAGTGTCGACCATGTAAGAATGCATCCACACACCAAATATTTTTGTTCTGAAACTTATACTTTTGAGAATAGGTCTCATGGTGTGAAAGTCGTGCATGTGAAAAAGTTCGAATCGCTGATGTATTTATAGTTCGGCCTGAAGTCATGAATTTTTATGCAATTGCGCCAATTTTCTTTATGATTGTTGATCATGTAAGAATGCATCCACACACCAAATATTTTTTGTTCTGAAGCTTATATTTGTGAGAATAGGTCTCATGGTGTAAAAGTCGTGCATGTGAAAAAGTTCGAATCGCTGATGTATTTATAGTTCGGCCTCAAGTCATGATTTTTTATGCAATTGCGCCAATTTCTTTTCATGAGGGTTGACCATGTAAGAATGCATAAACACACACCAAATATTTTTGTTCTGAAACTTATACTTTTGAGAATAGGTCTCATGGTGTAAAAGTCGTGCATGTGAAAAAGTTCGAATCGCTGATGTATTTATAGTTCGGCCTGAAGTCATGAATTTTTATGGAATTGCGCCATTTTTTTTTCATGAGTGTCGACCATGTAAGAATGCATCCACACACCAAATATTTTTGTTCTGAAACTTATACTTTTGACAATAGGTCTCATTGTGTGAAAGTCGTGCATGTGAAAAAGTTCGAATCGCTGATGTATTTATAGTTCTGCCTCAAGTCATGAATTTTTATGCAATTGCGCCAATTTTCTTTATGATTGTTGACCATGTAAGAATGCATCCACACACAAAAATAATTTTGTTCTGAAACTTATACTTTTGAGAATAGGTCTCATGGTGTAAAAGTCGTGCATGTGAAAAAGTTCGAATCGCTGATGTATTTATAGTTCGGCCTCAAATCATGAATTTTTATGCAATTGCGCCAATTCTTTTAAGGAGCGTCGACCATGTAAGAATGCATCCACACACCAAATTTTTGTTCTGAAACTTAT
This sequence comes from Haliotis cracherodii, assembly GCF_022045235.1. NCBI lineage: Eukaryota > Metazoa > Mollusca > Gastropoda > Lepetellida > Haliotidae > Haliotis > Haliotis cracherodii. The sequence continues at coordinate 43,305,430 of NW_027266341.1, read as the reverse complement.
ACTTTTGAGAATAGGTCTCAGGGTGTAAAAGTCGTGCATGTGAAAAAGTTCGAATCGCTGATGTATTTATAGTTCGGCCTCAAGACATGAATTTTTATGCAATTGCGCCATTTTTTTTCATTTTTCATGAGTGTCGACCATGTAAGAATGCATCCACACACCAAATATGTTTGTTCTGAAACTTATACTTTTGAGAATACGTTTCATGGTGTAAAAGTCGTGCATGTGAAAAAGTTCGAATCGGTGATGGATTTATAGTTCGGCCTCAAATCATGAATTTTTATGCAATTGCGCCAATTCTTTTAAGGAGCTTCGACCATGTAAGAATGCATCCACACACCAAATATTTTTGTTCTGAAACTTATACTTTTGAGAATAGGTCTCATGGTGTAAAAGTCGTGCATGCGAAAAAGTTCGAATCGCTGATGTATTTATAGTTCGGCCTCAAGTCATGAATTTTTATGGAATTGCGCCATTTTTTTTTCATTTTTCATGAGTGTCGACCATGTAAGAATGCATCCACACACCAAATATTTTGGTTCTGAAACTTATATTTTTGAGAATAGGTCTCATGGTGTAAAAGTCGTGCACGTGAAAAAGTTCGAATCGCTGATGTATTTATAGTTCGGCCTCAAATCATGAATTTTTATGCAATTGCGCCAATTCTTTTAAGGAGCGACGACCATGTAAGAATGCATCCACACACCAAATATGTTTGTTCTGAAACTTTTACTTTTGTGAATAGGTCTCATGGTGTAAAAGTCGTGCATGTGAAAAAGTTCGAATCGCTGATGTATTTATAGTTCTGCCTCAAATCATGAATTTTTATGGAATTGCTCCATTTTTTTTTCATGAGTGTCGACCATGTAAGAATGCATCCACACACCAAATATTTATGTTCTGAAACTTATACTTTTGAGAATAGGTCTCATGGTGTGAAAGTCGTGCATGTGAAAAAGTTCGAATCGCTGATGTATTTATAGTTCTGCCTGAAGTCATGAATTTTTATGCAATTGCGCCAATTTTCTTTATGATTGTTGACCATATAAAAATGCATCCACACACCGAATATTTTTGTTCTGAAACTTATACTTTTGAGAATAGGTCTCATGGTGTAAAAGTCGTGCATGTGAAAAAGTTCGAATCGCTGATGTATTTATAGTTCGGCCTGAAGTGATGAATTTTTATGCAATTGCGCCAATTTTCTTTATGATTGTTGACCATGTAAGAATGCATCCACACACCAAATATTTCTGTTCTGAAACTTATACTTTTGAGAATAGGTCTCATGGTGTAAAAGTCGTGCATGTGAAAAAGTTCGAATCGCTGATGTATTTATAGTTCGGCCTCAAGTCATGAATTTTTATGGAATTGCGCCATTTTTTTTTCATGAGTGTCGACCATGTAAGAATGCATCCACACACCAAATATTTTTGTTCTGAAACTTATACTTTTGACAATAGGTCTCATTGTGTGAAAGTCGTGCATGTGAAAAAGTTCGAATCGCTGATGTATTTATAGTTCTGCCTCAAGTCATGAATTTTTATGCAATTGCGCCAATTTTCTTTATGATTGTTGACCATGTAAGAATGCATCCACACACAAAAATATTTTTGTTCTGAAACTTATACTTTTGAGAATAGGTCTCATGGTGTAAAAGTCGTGCATGTGAAAAAGTTCGAATCGCTGATGTATTTATAGTTCGGCCTCAAATCATGAATTTTTATGCAATTGCGCCAATTCTTTTAAGGAGCGTCGACCATGTAAGAATGCATCCACACACCAAATTTTTGTTCTGAAACTTATACTTTTGAGAATAGGTCTCAGGGTGTAAAAGTCGTGCATGTGAAAAAGTTCGAATCGCTGATGTATTTATAGTTCGGCCTCAAGACATGAATTTTTATGCAATTGCGCCATTTTTTTTCATTTTTCATGAGTGTCGACCATGTAAGAATGCATCCACACACCAAATATGTTTGTTCTGAAACTTATACTTTTGAGAATACGTTTCATGGTGTAAAAGTCGTGCATGTGAAAAAGTTCGAATCGGTGATGGATTTATAGTTCGGCCTCAAATCATGAATTTTTATGCAATTGCGCCAATTCTTTTAAGGAGCTTCGACCATGTAAGAATGCATCCACACACCAAATATTTTTGTTCTGAAACTTATACTTTTGAGAATAGGTCTCATGGTGTAAAAGTCGTGCATGCGAAAAAGTTCGAATCGCTGATGTATTTATAGTTCGGCCTCAAATCATGAATTTTTATGCAATTGCGCCAATTCTTTTAAGGAGTGACGACCATGTAAGAATGCATCCACACACCAAATATGTTTGTTCTGAAACTTTTACTTTTGTGAATAGGTCTCATGGTGTAAAAGTCGTGCATGTGAAAAAGTTCGAATCGCTGATGTATTTATAGTTCTGCCTCAAATCATGAATTTTTATGGAATTGCTCCATTTTTTTTTCATGAGTGTCGACCATGTAAGAATGCATCCACACACCAAATATTTATGTTCTGAAACTTATACTTTTGAGAATAGGTCTCAGGGTGTAAAAGTCGTGCATGTGAAAAAGTTCGAATCGCTGATGTATTTATAGTTCGGCCTCAAGACATGATTTTTTATGCAATTGCGCCATTCTTTTTTCATTTTTCATGAGTGTCGACCATGTAAGAATGCATCCACACACCAAATATTTTTGTTCTGAAACTTATATTTTTTGAGAATAGGTCTCATGGTGTAAAAGTCGTGCATGTGAAAAAGTTCGAATCGCTGATGTATTTATAGTTCTGCCTCAAATCATGAATTTTTATGGAATTGCTCCATTTTTTTTTCATGAGTGTCGACCATGTAAGAATGCATCCACACACCAAATATTTATGTTCTGAAACTTATACTTTTGAGAATAGGTCTCATGGTGTGAAAGTCGTGCATGTGAAAAAGTTCGAATCGCTGATGTATTTATAGTTCTGCCTGAAGTCATGAATTTTTATGCAATTGCGCCAATTTTCTTTATGATTGTTGACCATATAAAAATGCATCCACACACCGAATATTTTTGTTCTGAAACTTATACTTTTGAGAATAGGTCTCATGGTGTAAAAGTCGTGCATGTGAAAAAGTTCGAATCGCTGATGTATTTATAGTTCGGCCTGAAGTGATGAATTTTTATGCAATTGCGCCAATTTTCTTTATGATTGTTGACCATGTAAGAATGCATCCACACACCAAATATTTCTGTTCTGAAACTTATACTTTTGAGAATAGGTCTCATGGTGTAAAAGTCGTGCATGTGAAAAAGTTCGAATCGCTGATGTATTTATAGTTCGGCCTCAAGTCATGAATTTTTATGGAATTGCGCCATTTTTTTTTCATGAGTGTCGACCATGTAAGAATGCATCCACACACCAAATATTTTTGTTCTGAAACTTATACTTTTGAGAATAGGTCTCATTGTGTGAAAGTCGTGCATGTGAAAAAGTTCGAATCGCTGATGTATTTATAGTTCTGCCTCAAGTCATGAATTTTTATGCAATTGCGCCAATTTTCTTTATTATTGTTGACCATGTAAGAATGCATCCACACACCAAATATTTTTGTTCTGAAACTTATACTTTTGAGAATAGGTCTCATGGTGTAAAAGTCGTTCATGTGAAAAAGTTCGAATCGCTGATATATTTATAGTTCGGCCTCAAATCATGAATTTTTATGCAATTGCGCCAATTCTTTTAAGGAGCTTCGACCATGTAAGAATGCATCCACACACCAAATTTTTGTTCTGAAACTTATACTTTTGAGAATAGGTCTCAGGGTGTAAAAGTCGTGCATGTGAAAAAGTTCGAATCGCTGATGTATTTATAGTTCGGCCTCAAGACATGATTTTTTATGCAATTGCGCCATTCTTTTTTCATTTTTCATGAGTGTCGACCATGTAAGAATGCATCCACACACCAAATATTTTTGTTCTGAAACTTATATTTTTTGAGAATAGGTCTCATGGTGTAAAAGTCGTGCATGTGAAAAAGTTCGAATCGCTGATGTATTTATAGTTCTGCCTCAAATCATGAATTTTTATGGAATTGCTCCATTTTTTTTTCATGAGTGTCGACCATGTAAGAATGCATCCACACATCAAATATTTATGTTCTGAAACTTATACTTTTGAGAATAGGTCTCATGGTGTGAAAGTCGTGCATGTGAAAAAGTTCGAATCGCTGATGTATTTATAGTTCTGCCTGAAGTCATGAATTTTTATGCAATTGCGCCAATTTTCTTTATGATTGTTGACCATATAAAAATGCATCCACACACCAAATATTTTTGTTCTGAAACTTATACTTTTGAGAATAGGTCTCATGGTGTAAAAGTCGTGCATGTGAAAAAGTTCGAATCGCTGATGTATTTATAGTTCGGCCTGAAGTGATGAATTTTTATGCAATTGCGCCAATTTTCTTTATGATTGTTGACCATGTAAGAATGCATCCACACACCAAATATTTCTGTTCTGAAACTTATACTTTTGAGAATAGGTCTCATGGTGTAAAAGTCGTGCATGTGAAAAAGTTCGAATCGCTGATGTATTTATAGTTCGGCCTCAAGTCATGAATTTTTATGGAATTGCGCCATTTTTTTTTCATGAGTGTCGACCATGTAAGAATGCATCCACACACCAAATATTTTTGTTCTGAAACTTATACTTTTGAGAATAGGTCTCATTGTGTGAAAGTCGTGCATGTGAAAAAGTTCGAATCGCTGATGTATTTATAGTTCTGCCTCAAGTCATGAATTTTTATGCAATTGCGCCAATTTTCTTTATTATTGTTGACCATGTAAGAATGCATCCACACACCAAATATTTTTGTTCTGAAACTTATACTTTTGAGAATAGGTCTCATGGTGTAAAAGTCGTTCATGTGAAAAAGTTCGAATCGCTGATGTATTTATAGTTCGGCCTCAAATCATGAATTTTTATGCAATTGCGCCAATTCTTTTAAGGAGCTTCGACCATGTAAGAATGCATCCACACACCAAATTTTTGTTCTGAAACTTATACTTTTGAGAATAGGTCTCAGGGTGTAAAAGTCGTGCATGTGAAAAAGTTCGAATCGCTGATGTATTTATAGTTCGGCCTCAAGACATGATTTTTTATGCAATTGCGCCATTCTTTTTTCATTTTTCATGAGTGTCGACCATGTAAGAATGCATCCACACACCAAATATTTTTGTTCTGAAACTTATATTTTTTGAGAATAGGTCTCATGGTGTAAAAGTCGTGCATGTGAAAAAGTTCGAATCGCTGATGTATTTATAGTTCGGCCTCAAATCATGAATTTTTATGCAATTGAGCCAATTCTTTTAAGGAGCGACGACCATGTAAGAATGCATCCACACACCAAATATGTTTGTTCTGAAACTTATACTTTTGTGAATAGGTCTCATGGTGTAAAAGTCGTGCATGTGAAAAAGTTCGAATCGCTGATGTATTTATAGTTCGGCCTCAAATCATGAATTTTTATTCAATTGCGCCATTTTTTCTTCATGAGTGTCGACCATGTAAGAATGCATCCACACACCAAATATTTTTGTTCTGAAACTTATACTTTTGAGAATAGGTCTCATGGTGTGAAAGTCGTGCATGTGAAAAAGTTCGAATCGCTGATGTATTTATAGTTCTGCCTCAAGTCATGAATTTTTATGCAATTGCGCCAATTTTCTTTATGATTGTTGACCATGTAAGAATGCATCCACACACCAAATATTTTTGTTCTGAAACTTATACTTTTGAGAATAGGTCTCATGGTGTAAAAGTCGTGCATGTGAAAAAGTTCGAATCGCTGATGTATTTATAGTTCGGCCTGAAGTCATGAATTTTTATGCAATTGCGCCAATTTTCTTTATTATTGTTGACCATGTAAGAATGCATCCACACACCAAATATTTTTGTTCTGAAACTTATACTTTTGAGAATAGGTCTCATGGTGTAAAAGTCGTGCATGTGAAAAAGTTCGAATCGCTGATGTATTTATAGTTCGGCCTCAAATCATGAATTTTTATGCAATTGCGCCAATTCTGTTAAGGAGCTTCGACCATGTAAGAATGCATCCACACACCAAATTTTTGTTCTGAAACTTATACTTTTGAGAATAGGTCTCATGGTGTAAAAGTCGTGCATGTGAAAAAGTTCGAATCGCTGATGTATTTATAGTTCGGCCTCAAATCATGAATTTTTATGCAATTGAGCCAATTCTTTTAAGGAGCGACGACCATGTAAGAATGCATCCACACACCAAATATGTTTGTTCTGAAACTTATACTTTTGTGAATAGGTCTCATGGTGTAAAAGTCGTGCATGTGAAAAAGTTCGAATCGCTGATGTATTTATAGTTCGGCCTCAAATCATGAATTTTTATTCAATTGCGCCATTTTTTCTTCATGAGTGTCGACCATGTAAGAATGCATCCACACACCAAATATTTTTGTTCTGAAACTTATACTTTTGAGAATAGGTCTCATGGTGTGAAAGTCGTGCATGTGAAAAAGTTCGAATCGCTGATGTATTTATAGTTCTGCCTCAAGTCATGAATTTTTATGCAATTGCGCCAATTTTCTTTATGATTGTTGACCATGTAAGAATGCATCCACACACCAAATATTTTTGTTCTGAAACTTATACTTTTGAGAATAGGTCTCATGGTGTAAAAGTCGTGCATGTGAAAAAGTTCGAATCGCTGATGTATTTATAGTTCGGCCTGAAGTCATGAATTTTTATGCAATTGCGCCAATTTTCTTTATTATTGTTGACCATGTAAGAATGCATCCACACACCAAATATTTTTGTTCTGAAACTTATACTTTTGAGAATAGGTCTCATGGTGTAAAAGTCGTGCATGTGAAAAAGTTCGAATCGCTGATGTATTTATAGTTCGGCCTCAAATCATGAATTTTTATGCAATTGCGCCAATTCTGTTAAGGAGCTTCGACCATGTAAGAATGCATCCACACACCAAATTTTTGTTCTGAAACTTATACTTTTGAGAATAGGTCTCATGGTGTAAAAGTCGTGCATGTGAAAAAGTTCGAATCGCTGATGTATTTATAGTTCGGCCTCAAGTCATGAATTTTTATGGATTTGCGACATTTTCTTTTCATTTTTCATGAGTGTCGACCATGTAAGAATGCATCCACACACCAAATATTTTGGTTCTGAAACTTATATTTTTGAGAATAGGTCTCATGGTGTAAAAGTCGTGCATGTGAAAAAGTTCGAATCGCTGATGTATTTATAGTTCGGCCTCAAATCATGAATTTTTATTCAATTGCGCCAATTCTTTTAAGGAGCGTCGACCATGTAAGAATGCATCCACACACCAAATATGTTTGTTCTGAAACTTATACTTTTGAGAATAGGTCTCATGGTGTAAAAGTCGTGCATGTGAAAAAGTTCGAATCGCTGATGTATTTATAGTTCGGCCTGAAGTCATGAATTTTTATGCAATTGCGCCATTTTTTTTTCATGAGTGTCGACCATGTAAGAATGCATCCACACACAAATATTTTTGTTCTGAAGCTTATATTTGTGCGAATAGGTCTCATGGTGTAAAAGTCGTGCATGTGAAAAAGTTCGAATCGCTGATGTATTTATAGTTCGGCCTCAAGTCTTGATTTTTTATGCAATTGCGCCAATTTCTTTTCATGAGGGTCGACCATGTAAGAATGCATAAACAGACAAAAATATTTTTGTTCTGAAACTTATACTTTTGAGAATAGGTCTCAGGGTGTAAAAGTCGTGCATGCGAAAAAGTTCGAATCGCTGATGTATTTATATAGTTCAACCTCAAGTCATGAATCTTTATGCAATTGCGCCAATTTTTTTTATGCTCATCCACCATGTAAGAATGCATTCACACACCAAATATTTTGGTTCTGAAACTTATACTTTTGACAATAGGTCTCAGGGTGTAAAAGTCGTGCATGCGAAAAAGTTCGAATCGCTGATGTATTTATAGTTCGGCCTCAAGTCATGAATTTTTATGCAATTACGCCAATTTGTTTTATGCTCATCCACCATGTAAGAATGCATCAACACACCAAATATTTTGGTTCTGAAACTTATACTTTTGACAATAGGTCTCATGGTGTAAAAGTCGTTCATGTGAAAAAGTTCGAATCGCTGATGTATTTATAGTTCGGCCTCAAATCATGAATTTTTATGCAATTGCGCCAATTCTTTTAAGTAGCTTCGACCATGTAAGAATGCATCCACACACCAAATTTTTGTTCTGAAACTTATACTTTTGAGAATAGGTCTCAGGGTGTAAAAGTCGTGCATGTGAAAAAGTTCGAATCGCTGATGTATTTATAGTTCGGCCTCAAATCATGATTTTTTATGCAATTGCGCCATTCTTTTTTCATTTTTCATGAGTGTCGACCATGTAAGAATGCATCCACACACCAAATATTTTTGTTCTAAAACTTATATTTTTTGAGAATAGGTCTCATGGTGTAAAAGTCGTGCATGTGAAAAAGTTCGAATCGCTGATGTATTTATAGTTCTGCCTCAAATCATGAATTTTTATGGAATTGCTCCATTTTTTTTTCATGAGTGTCGACCATGTAAGAATGCATCCACACACCAAATATTTATGTTCTGAAACTTATACTTTTGAGAATAGGTCTCATGGTGTGAAAGTCGTGCATGTGAAAAAGTTCGAATCGCTGATGTATTTATAGTTCTGCCTGAAGTCATGAATTTTTATGCAATTGCGCCAATTTTCTTTATGATTGTTGACCATATAAAAATGCATCCACACACCGAATATTTTTGTTCTGAAACTTATACTTTTGAGAATAGGTCTCATGGTGTAAAAGTCGTGCATGTGAAAAAGTTCGAATCGCTGATGTATTTATAGTTCGGCCTGAAGTGATGAATTTTTATGCAATTGCGCCAATTTTCTTTATGATTGTTGACCATGTAAGAATGCATCCACACACCAAATATTTCTGTTCTGAAACTTATACTTTTGAGAATAGGTCTCATGGTGTAAAAGTCGTGCATGTGAAAAAGTTCGAATCGCTGATGTATTTATAGTTCGGCCTCAAGTCATGAATTTTTATGGAATTGCGCCATTTTTTTTTCATGAGTGTCGACCATGTAAGAATGCATCCACACACCAAATATTTTTGTTCTGAAACTTATACTTTTGAGAATAGGTCTCATTGTGTGAAAGTCGTGCATGTGAAAAAGTTCGAATCGCTGATGTATTTATAGTTCTGCCTCAAGTCATGAATTTTTATGCAATTGCGCCAATTTTCTTTATTATTGTTGACCATGTAAGAATGCATCCACACACCAAATATTTTTGTTCTGAAACTTATACTTTTGAGAATAGGTCTCATGGTGTAAAAGTCGTTCATGTGAAAAAGTTCGAATCGCTGATGTATTTATAGTTCGGCCTCAAATCATGAATTTTTATGCAATTGCGCCAATTCTTTTAAGGAGCTTCGACCATGTAAGAATGCATCCACACACCAAATTTTTGTTCTGAAACTTATACTTTTGAGAATAGGTCTCAGGGTGTAAAAGTCGTGCATGTGAAAAAGTTCGAATCGCTGATGTATTTATAGTTCGGCCTCAAGACATGATTTTTTATGCAATTGCGCCATTCTTTTTTCATTTTTCATGAGTGTCGACCATGTAAGAATGCATCCACACACCAAATATTTTTGTTCTGAAACTTATATTTTTTGAGAATAGGTCTCATGGTGTAAAAGTCGTGCATTTGAAAAAGTTCGAATCGCTGATGTATTTATAGTTCGGCCTCAAATCATGAATTTTTATGCAATTGAGCCAATTCTTTTAAGGAGCGACGACCATGTAAGAATGCATCCACACACCAAATATGTTTGTTCTGAAACTTATACTTTTGTGAATAGGTCTCATGGTGTAAAAGTCGTGCATGTGAAAAAGTTCGAATCGCTGATGTATTTATAGTTCGGCCTCAAATCATGAATTTTTATTCAATTGCGCCATTTTTTCTTCATGAGTGTCGACCATGTAAGAATGCATCCACACACCAAATATTTTTGTTCTGAAACTTATACTTTTGAGAATAGGTCTCATGGTGTGAAAGTCGTGCATGTGAAAAAGTTCGAATCGCTGATGTATTTATAGTTCTGCCTCAAGTCATGAATCTTTATGCAATTGCGCCAATTTTCTTTATGATTGTTGACCATGTAAGAATGCATCCACACACCAAATATTTTGGTTCTGAAACTTATACTTTTGAGAATAGGTCTCATGGTGTAAAAGTCGTGCATGTGAAAAAGTTCGAATCGCTGATGTATTTATAGTTCGGCCTGAAGTCATGAATTTTTATGCAATTGCGCCAATTTTCTTTATTATTGTTGACCATGTAAGAATGCATCCACACACCAAATATTTTTGTTCTGAAACTTATACTTTTGAGAATAGGTCTCATGGTGTAAAAGTCGTGCATGTGAAAAAGTTCGAATCGCTGATGTATTTATAGTTCGGCCTCAAATCATGAATTTTTATGCAATTGCGCCACTTCTGTTAAGGAGCTTCGACCATGTAAGAATGCATCCACACACCAAATTTTTGTTCTGAAACTTATACTTTTGAGAATAGGTCTCATGGTGTAAAAGTCGTGCATGTGAAAAAGTTCGAATCGCTGATGTATTTATAGTTCGGCCTCAAGTCATGAATTTTTATGGATTTGCGACATTTTCTTTTCATTTTTCATGAGTGTCGACCATGTAAGAATGCATCCACACACCAAATATTTTGGTTCTGAAACTTATATTTTTGAGAATAGGTCTCATGGTGTAAAAGTCGTGCATGTGAAAAAGTTCGAATCGCTGATGTATTTATAGTTCGGCCTCAAATCATGAATTTTTATTCAATTGCGCCAATTCTTTTAAGGAGCGTCGACCATGTAAGAATGCATCCACACACCAAATATGTTTGTTCTGAAACTTATACTTTTGAGAATAGGTCTCATGGTGTAAAAGTCGTGCATGTGAAAAAGTTCGAATCGCTGATGTATTTATAGTTCGGCCTCAAGTCATGAATTTTTATGCAATTGCGCCATTTTTTTTTCATGAGTGTCGACCATGTAAGAATGCATCCACACACAAATATTTTTGTTCTGAAGCTTATATTTGTGCGAATAGGTCTCATGGTGTAAAAGTCGTGCATGTGAAAAAGTTCGAATCGCTGATGTATCTATAGTTCGGCCTCAAGTCTTGATTTTTTATGCAATTGCGCCAATTTCTTTTCATGAGGGTCGACCATGTAAGAATGCATAAACAGACAAAAATATTTTTGTTCTGAAACTTATACTTTTGAGAATAGGTCTCAGGGTGTAAAAGTCGTGCATGCGAAAAAGTTCGAATCGCTGATGTATTTATATAGTTCAACCTCAAGTCATGAATTTTTATGCAATTGCGCCAATTTTTTTTATGCTCATCCACCATGTAAGAATGCATTCACACACCAAATATTTTGGTTCTGAAACTTATACTTTTGACAATAGGTCTCAGGGTGTAAAAGTCGTGCATGCGAAAAAGTTCGAATCGCTGATGTATTTATAGTTCGGCCTCAAGTCATGAATTTTTATGCAATTACGCCAATTTGTTTTATGCTCATCCACCATGTAAGAATGCATCAACACACCAAATATTTTTGTTCTGAAACTTATACTTTTGAGAATAGGTCTCAGGGTGTAAAAGTCGTGCATGCGAAAAAGTTCGAATCGCTGATGTATTTATAGTTCGGCCTCAAGTCATGAATTTTTATGCAATTGCGCCAATTTTTTTTATGCTCATCCACCATGTAAGAATGCATCCACACACCAAATATTTTGGTTCTGAAACTTATACTTTTGACAATAGGTCTCAGGGTGTAAAAGTCGTGCATGCGAAAAAGTTCGAATCGCTGATGTATTTATAGTTCGGCCTCAAGTCATGAATTTTTATGCAATTGCGCCAATTTGTTTTATGCTGATCCACCATGTAAGAATGCATCCACACACCAAATATTTTGGTTCTGAAACTTATACTTTTGAGAATAGGTCTCAGGGTGTAAAAGTCGTGCATGCGAAAAAGTTCGAATCGCTGATGTATTTATAGTTCGGCCTCAAGTCATGAATTTTTATGCAATTGCGCCAAATTTTTTTATGCTCATCCACCATGTAAGAATGCATCCACACACCAAATATTTTGGTTCTGAGACTTATACTTTTGAGAATAGGTCTCAGGGTGTAAAAGTCCTGCATGCGAAAAAGTTCGAATCGCTGATGTATTTATAGTTCGGCCTGAAGTCATGAATTTTTATGCAATTGCGCCAATTTTTTTTATGCTCATCCACCATGTAAGAATGCATCCACACACCAAATATTTTGGTTCTGAAACTTATACTTTTGACAATAGGTCTCAGGGTGTAAAAGTCGTGCATGCGAAAAAGTTCGAATCGCTGATGTATTTATAGTTCGGCCTCAAGTCATGAATTTTTATACAATTGCGCCAACTTTTTTTATGCTCATCCACCATGTAAGAATGCATCCACACACCAAATATTTTGGTTTTGAAACTTATACTTTTGACAATAGGTCTCAGGGTGTAAAAGTCGTGCATGCGAAAAAGTTCGAATCGCTGATGTATTTATAGTTCGGCCTCAAGTCATGAATTTTTATGCAATTGCGCCAATTTTTTTTATGCTCATCCACCATGTAAGAATGCATCCACACACCAAATATTTTGGTTCTGAAACTGATACTTTTGAGAATAGGTCTCAGGGTGTAAAAGTCCTGCATGCGAAAAAGTTCGAATCGCTGATGTATTTATAGTTCGGCCTGAAGTCATGAATTTTTATGCAATTGCGCCAATTTTTTTTATGCTCATCCACCATGTAAGAATGCATCCACACACCAAATATTTTTGTTCTGAAACTTATACTTTTGACAATAGGTCTCAGGGTGTAAAAGTCGTGCATGCGAAAAAGTTCGAATCGCTGATGTATTTATAGTTCGGCCTCAAGTCATGAATTTTTATGGATTTGCGACATTTTCTTTTCATTTTTCATGAGTGTCGACCATGTAAGAATGCATCCACACACCAAATATTTTGGTTCTGAAACTTATATTTTTGAGAATAGGTCTCATGGTGTAAAAGTCGTGCATGTGAAAAAGTTCGAATCGCTGATGTATTTATAGTTCGGCCTCAAATCATGAATTTTTATTCAATTGCGCCAATTCTTTTAAGGAGCGTCGACCATGTAAGAATGCATCCACACACCAAATATGTTTGTTCTGAAACTTATACTTTTGAGAATAGGTCTCATGGTGTAAAAGTCGTGCATGTGAAAAAGTTCGAATCGCTGATGTATTTATAGTTCGGCCTGAAGTCATGAATTTTTATGCAATTGCGCCATTTTTTTTTCATGAGTGTCGACCATGTAAGAATGCATCCACACACAAATATTTTTGTTCTGAAGCTTATATTTGTGCGAATAGGTCTCATGGTGTAAAAGTCGTGCATGTGAAAAAGTTCGAATCGCTGATGTATTTATAGTTCGGCCTCAAGTCTTGATTTTTTATGCAATTGCGCCAATTTCTTTTCATGAGGGTCGACCATGTAAGAATGCATAAACAGACAAAAATATTTTTGTTCTGAAACTTATACTTTTGAGAATAGGTCTCAGGGTGTAAAAGTCGTGCATGCGAAAAAGTTCGAATCGCTGATGTATTTATATAGTTCAACCTCAAGTCATGAATCTTTATGCAATTGCGCCAATTTTTTTTATGCTCATCCACCATGTAAGAATGCATTCACACACCAAATATTTTGGTTCTGAAACTTATACTTTTGACAATAGGTCTCAGGGTGTAAAAGTCGTGCATGCGAAAAAGTTCGAATCGCTGATGTATTTATAGTTCGGCCTCAAGTCATGAATTTTTATGCAATTACGCCAATTTGTTTTATGCTCATCCACCATGTAAGAATGCATCAACACACCAAATATTTTGGTTCTGAAACTTATACTTTTGACAATAGGTCTCATGGTGTAAAAGTCGTTCATGTGAAAAAGTTCGAATCGCTGATGTATTTATAGTTCGGCCTCAAATCATGAATTTTTATGCAATTGCGCCAATTCTTTTAAGTAGCTTCGACCATGTAAGAATGCATCCACACACCAAATTTTTGTTCTGAAACTTATACTTTTGAGAATAGGTCTCAGGGTGTAAAAGTCGTGCATGTGAAAAAGTTCGAATCGCTGATGTATTTATAGTTCGGCCTCAAATCATGATTTTTTATGCAATTGCGCCATTCTTTTTTCATTTTTCATGAGTGTCGACCATGTAAGAATGCATCCACACACCAAATATTTTTGTTCTAAAACTTATATTTTTTGAGAATAGGTCTCATGGTGTAAAAGTCGTGCATGTGAAAAAGTTCGAATCGCTGATGTATTTATAGTTCTGCCTCAAATCATGAATTTTTATGGAATTGCTCCATTTTTTTTTCATGAGTGTCGACCATGTAAGAATGCATCCACACACCAAATATTTATGTTCTGAAACTTATACTTTTGAGAATAGGTCTCATGGTGTGAAAGTCGTGCATGTGAAAAAGTTCGAATCGCTGATGTATTTATAGTTCTGCCTGAAGTCATGAATTTTTATGCAATTGCGCCAATTTTCTTTATGATTGTTGACCATATAAAAATGCATCCACACACCGAATATTTTTGTTCTGAAACTTATACTTTTGAGAATAGGTCTCATGGTGTAAAAGTCGTGCATGTGAAAAAGTTCGAATCGCTGATGTATTTATAGTTCGGCCTGAAGTGATGAATTTTTATGCAATTGCGCCAATTTTCTTTATGATTGTTGACCATGTAAGAATGCATCCACACACCAAATATTTCTGTTCTGAAACTTATACTTTTGAGAATAGGTCTCATGGTGTAAAAGTCGTGCATGTGAAAAAGTTCGAATCGCTGATGTATTTATAGTTCGGCCTCAAGTCATGAATTTTTATGGAATTGCGCCATTTTTTTTTCATGAGTGTCGACCATGTAAGAATGCATCCACACACCAAATATTTTTGTTCTGAAACTTATACTTTTGAGAATAGGTCTCATTGTGTGAAAGTCGTGCATGTGAAAAAGTTCGAATCGCTGATGTATTTATAGTTCTGCCTCAAGTCATGAATTTTTATGCAATTGCGCCAATTTTCTTTATTATTGTTGACCATGTAAGAATGCATCCACACACCAAATATTTTTGTTCTGAAACTTATACTTTTGAGAATAGGTCTCATGGTGTAAAAGTCGTTCATGTGAAAAAGTTCGAATCGCTGATGTATTTATAGTTCGGCCTCAAATCATGAATTTTTATGCAATTGCGCCAATTCTTTTAAGGAGCTTCGACCATGTAAGAATGCATCCACACACCAAATTTTTGTTCTGAAACTTATACTTTTGAGAATAGGTCTCAGGGTGTAAAAGTCGTGCATGTGAAAAAGTTCGAATCGCTGATGTATTTATAGTTCGGCCTCAAGACATGATTTTTTATGCAATTGCGCCATTCTTTTTTCATTTTTCATGAGTGTCGACCATGTAAGAATGCATCCACACACCAAATATTTTTGTTCTGAAACTTATATTTTTTGAGAATAGGTCTCATGGTGTAAAAGTCGTGCATTTGAAAAAGTTCGAATCGCTGATGTATTTATAGTTCGGCCTCAAATCATGAATTTTTATGCAATTGAGCCAATTCTTTTAAGGAGCGACGACCATGTAAGAATGCATCCACACACCAAATATGTTTGTTCTGAAACTTATACTTTTGTGAATAGGTCTCATGGTGTAAAAGTCGTGCATGTGAAAAAGTTCGAATCGCTGATGTATTTATAGTTCGGCCTCAAATCATGAATTTTTATTCAATTGCGCCATTTTTTCTTCATGAGTGTCGACCATGTAAGAATGCATCCACACACCAAATATTTTTGTTCTGAAACTTATACTTTTGAGAATAGGTCTCATGGTGTGAAAGTCGTGCATGTGAAAAAGTTCGAATCGCTGATGTATTTATAGTTCTGCCTCAAGTCATGAATCTTTATGCAATTGCGCCAATTTTCTTTATGATTGTTGACCATGTAAGAATGCATCCACACACCAAATATTTTGGTTCTGAAACTTATACTTTTGAGAATAGGTCTCATGGTGTAAAAGTCGTGCATGTGAAAAAGTTCGAATCGCTGATGTATTTATAGTTCGGCCTGAAGTCATGAATTTTTATGCAATTGCGCCAATTTTCTTTATTATTGTTGACCATGTAAGAATGCATCCACACACCAAATATTTTTGTTCTGAAACTTATACTTTTGAGAATAGGTCTCATGGTGTAAAAGTCGTGCATGTGAAAAAGTTCGAATCGCTGATGTATTTATAGTTCGGCCTCAAATCATGAATTTTTATGCAATTGCGCCAATTCTGTTAAGGAGCTTCGACCATGTAAGAATGCATCCACACACCAAATTTTTGTTCTGAAACTTATACTTTTGAGAATAGGTCTCATGGTGTAAAAGTCGTGCATGTGAAAAAGTTCGAATCGCTGATGTATTTATAGTTCGGCCTCAAGTCATGAATTTTTATGGATTTGCGACATTTTCTTTTCATTTTTCATGAGTGTCGACCATGTAAGAATGCATCCACACACCAAATATTTTGGTTCTGAAACTTATATTTTTGAGAATAGGTCTCATGGTGTAAAAGTCGTGCATGTGAAAAAGTTCGAATCGCTGATGTATTTATAGTTCGGCCTCAAATCATGAATTTTTATTCAATTGCGCCAATTCTTTTAAGGAGCGTCGACCATGTAAGAATGCATCCACACACCAAATATGTTTGTTCTGAAACTTATACTTTTGAGAATAGGTCTCATGGTGTAAAAGTCGTGCATGTGAAAAAGTTCGAATCGCTGATGTATTTATAGTTCGGCCTCAAGTCATGAATTTTTATGCAATTGCGCCATTTTTTTTTCATGAGTGTCGACCATGTAAGAATGCATCCACACACAAATATTTTTGTTCTGAAGCTTATATTTGTGCGAATAGGTCTCATGGTGTAAAAGTCGTGCATGTGAAAAAGTTCGAATCGCTGATGTATCTATAGTTCGGCCTCAAGTCTTGATTTTTTATGCAATTGCGCCAATTTCTTTTCATGAGGGTCGACCATGTAAGAATGCATAAACAGACAAAAATATTTTTGTTCTGAAACTTATACTTTTGAGAATAGGTCTCAGGGTGTAAAAGTCGTGCATGCGAAAAAGTTCGAATCGCTGATGTATTTATATAGTTCAACCTCAAGTCATGAATTTTTATGCAATTGCGCCAATTTTTTTTATGCTCATCCACCATGTAAGAATGCATTCACACACCAAATATTTTGGTTCTGAAACTTATACTTTTGACAATAGGTCTCAGGGTGTAAAAGTCGTGCATGCGAAAAAGTTCGAATCGCTGATGTATTTATAGTTCGGCCTCAAGTCATGAATTTTTATGCAATTACGCCAATTTGTTTTATGCTCATCCACCATGTAAGAATGCATCAACACACCAAATATTTTTGTTCTGAAACTTATACTTTTGAGAATAGGTCTCAGGGTGTAAAAGTCGTGCATGCAAAAAAGTTCGAATCGCTGATGTATTTATAGTTCGGCCTCAAGTCATGAATTTTTATGCAATTGCGCCAATTTTTTTTATGCTCATCCACCATGTAAGAATGCATCCACACACCAAATATTTTGGTTCTGAAACTTATACTTTTGACAATAGGTCTCAGGGTGTAAAAGTCGTGCATGCGAAAAAGTTCGAATCGCTGATGTATTTATAGTTCGGCCTCAAGTCATGAATTTTTATGCAATTGCGCCAATTTGTTTTATGCTGATCCACCATGTAAGAATGCATCCACACACCAAATATTTTGGTTCTGAAACTTATACTTTTGAGAATAGGTCTCAGGGTGTAAAAGTCGTGCATGCGAAAAAGTTCGAATCGCTGATGTATTTATAGTTCGGCCTCAAGTCATGAATTTTTATGCAATTGCGCCAAATTTTTTTATGCTCATCCACCATGTAAGAATGCATCCACACACCAAATATTTTGGTTCTGAGACTTATACTTTTGAGAATAGGTCTCAGGGTGTAAAAGTCCTGCATGCGAAAAAGTTCGAATCGCTGATGTATTTATAGTTCGGCCTGAAGTCATGAATTTTTATGCAATTGCGCCAATTTTTTTTATGCTCATCCACCATGTAAGAATGCATCCACACACCAAATATTTTGGTTCTGAAACTTATACTTTTGACAATAGGTCTCAGGGTGTAAAAGTCGTGCATGCGAAAAAGTTCGAATCGCTGATGTATTTATAGTTCGGCCTCAAGTCATGAATTTTTATACAATTGCGCCAACTTTTTTTATGCTCATCCACCATGTAAGAATGCATCCACACACCAAATATTTTGGTTTTGAAACTTATACTTTTGACAATAGGTCTCAGGGTGTAAAAGTCGTGCATGCGAAAAAGTTCGAATCGCTGATGTATTTATAGTTCGGCCTCAAGTCATGAATTTTTATGCAATTGCGCCAATTTTTTTTATGCTCATCCACCATGTAAGAATGCATCCACACACCAAATATTTTGGTTCTGAAACTGATACTTTTGAGAATAGGTCTCAGGGTGTAAAAGTCCTGCATGCGAAAAAGTTCGAATCGCTGATGTATTTATAGTTCGGCCTGAAGTCATGAATTTTTATGCAATTGCGCCAATTTTTTTTATGCTCATCCACCATGTAAGAATGCATCCACACACCAAATATTTTTGTTCTGAAACTTATACTTTTGACAATAGGTCTCAGGGTGTAAAAGTCGTGCATGCGAAAAAGTTCGAATCGCTGATGTATTTATAGTTCGGCCTCAAGTCATGAATTTTTATGCAATTGCGCCAAGTTTTTTTATGCTCATCCACCATGTAAGAATGCATCCACACACCAAATATTTTGGTTCTGAAACTTATACTTTTGACAATAGGTCTCAGGGTGTAAAAGTCGTGCATGCGAAAAAGTTCGAATCGCTGATGTATTTATAGTTCGGCCTCAAATCATGAATTTTTATGCAATTGCGCCATTTTTTTTTATGCTCATCCACCATGTAAGAATGCATCCACACACCAAATATTTTGGTTCTGAAACTTATACTTTTGAGAATAGGTCTCAGGGTGTAAAAGTCGTGCATGCGAAAAAGTTCGAATCGCTGATGTATTTATAGTTCGGCCTCAAGTCATGAATTTTTATGCAATTGCGCCAATTTTTTTTATGCTCATCCACCAAGTAAGAATGCATCCACACACCAAATATTTTGGTTCTGAAACTTATACTTTTGACAATAGGTCTCAGGGTGTAAAAGTCGTGCATGCGAAAAAGTTCGAATCGCTGATGTATTTATAGTTCGGCCTCAAGTCATGAATTTTTATGCAATTGCGCCAATTTGTTTTATGCGGATCCACCATGTAAGAATGCATCCACACACCAAATATTTTGGTTCTGAAACTTATACTTTTGAGAATAGGTCTCAGGGTGTAAAAGTCGTGCATGCGAAAAAGTTCGAATCGCTGATGTATTTATAGTTCGGCCTCAAGTCATGAATTTTTATGCAATTGCGCCAATTTTTTTTTATGCTCATCCACCATGTAAGAATGCATCCACACACCAAATATTTTTGTTCTGAAACTTATACTTTTGACAATAGGTCTCAGGGTGTAAAAGTCGTGCATGCGAAAAAGTTCGAATCGCTGATGTATTTATAGTTCGGCCTCAAGTCATGAATTTTTATGCAATTGCGCCAATTTTTTTTATGCTCATCCACCATGTAAGAATGCATCCACACACTAAATATTTTGGTTCTGAAACTTATACTTTTGAGAATAGGTCTCAGGGTGTAAAAGTCGTGCATGCGAAAAAGTTCGAATCGCTGATGTATTTATAGTTCGGCCTCAAGTCATGAATTTTTATGCAATTGCGCCAATTTTTTTTATGCGGATCCACCATGTAAGAATGCATCCACACACCAAATATTTTGGTTCTGAAACTTATACTTTTGAGAATAGGTCTCAGGGTGTAAAAGTCGTGCATGCGAAAAAGTTCGAATCGCTGATGTATTTATAGTTCGGCCTCAAGTCATGAATTTTTATGCAATTGCGCCAATTTGTTCTATGCTCATCCACCATGTAAGAATGCATCCACACACCAAATATTTTGGTTCTGAAACTTATACTTTTGACAATAGGTCTCAGGGTGTAAAAGTCGTGCATGCGAAAAAGTTCGAATCGCTGATGTATTTATAGTTCGGCCTCAAGTCATGAATTTTTATGCAATTGCGCCAATTTTTTTTAAGCTCATCCACCATGTAAGAATGCATCCACACTAAATATTTTGGTTCTGAAACTTATACTTTTGACAATAGGTCTCAGGGTGTAAAAGTCGTGCATGCGAAAAAGTTCGAATCGCTGATGTATTTATAGTTCGGCCTCAAGTCATGAATTTTTATGCAATTGCGCCAATTTTTTTTATGCTCATCCACCATGTAAGAATGCATCCACACACCAAATATTTTGGTTCTGAAACTTATACTTTTGACAATAGGTCTCAGGGTGTAAAAGTCGTGCATGCGAAAAAGTTCGAATCGCTGATGTATTTATAGTTCGGCCTCAAGTCATGAATTTTTATGCAATTGCGCCAATTTTTTTTATGCGGATCCACCATGTAAGAATGCATCCACACACCAAATATTTTGGTTCTGAAACTTATACTTTTGAGAATAGGTCTCAGGGTGTAAAAGTCGTGCATGCGAAAAAGTTCGAATCGCTGATGTATTTATAGTTCGGCCTCAAGTCATGAATTTTTATGCAATTGCGCCAATTTTTTTTATGCTCATCCACCATGTAAGAATGCATCCACACACCAAATATTTTTGTTCTGAAACTTATACTTTTGACAATAGGTCTCAGGGTGTAAAAGTCGTGCATGCGAAAAAGTTCGAATCGCTGATGTATTTATAGTTCGGCCTCAAGTCATGAATTTTTATGCAATTGCGCCAATTTGTTTTATGCTCATCCACCATGTAAGAATGCATCCACACACCAAATATTTTGGTTCTGAAACTTATACTTTTGACAATAGGTCTCAGGGTGTAAAAGTCGTGCATGCGAAAAAGTTCGAATCGCTGATGTATTTATAGTTCGGCCTCAAGTCATGAATTTTTATGCAATTGCGCCAATTTTTTTTATGCTCATCCACCATGTAAGAATGCATCCACACACTAAATATTTTGGTTCTGAAACTTATACTTTTGAGAATAGGTCTCAGGGTGTAAAAGTCGTGCATGCGAAAAAGTTCGAATCGCTGATGTATTTATAGTTCGGCCTCAAGTCATGAATTTTTATGCAATTGCGCCAATTTTTTTTATGCGGATCCACCATGTAAGAATGCATCCACACACCAAATATTTTGGTTCTGAAACTTATACTTTTGAGAATAGGTCTCAGGGTGTAAAAGTCGTGCATGCGAAAAAGTTCGAATCGCTGATGTATTTATAGTTCGGCCTCAAGTCATGAATTTTTATGCAATTGCGCCAATTTGTTCTATGCTCATCCACCATGTAAGAATGCATCCACACACCAAATATTTTGGTTCTGAAACTTATACTTTTGACAATAGGTCTCAGGGTGTAAAAGTCGTGCATGCGAAAAAGTTCGAATCGCTGATGTATTTATAGTTCGGCCTCAAGTCATGAATTTTTATGCAATTGCGCCAATTTTTTTTAAGCTCATCCACCATGTAAGAATGCATCCACACTAAATATTTTGGTTCTGAAACTTATACTTTTGACAATAGGTCTCAGGGTGTAAAAGTCGTGCATGCGAAAAAGTTCGAATCGCTGATGTATTTATAGTTCGGCCTCAAGTCATGAATTTTTATGCAATTGCGCCAATTTTTTTTATGCTCATCCACCATGTAAGAATGCATCCACACACCAAATATTTTGGTTCTGAAACTTATACTTTTGACAATAGGTCTCAGGGTGTAAAAGTCGTGCATGCGAAAAAGTTCGAATCGCTGATGTATTTATAGTTCGGCCTCAAGTCATGAATTTTTATGCAATTGCGCCAAGTTTTTTTATGCGGATCCACCATGTAAGAATGCATCCACACACCAAATATTTTGGTTCTGAAACTTATACTTTTGAGAATAGGTCTCAGGGTGTAAAGGTCGTGCATGCGAAAAAGTTCGAATCGCTGATGTATTTATAGTTCGGCCTCAAGTCATGAATTTTTATGCAATTGCGCCAATTTTTTTTATGCTCATCCACCATGTAAGAATGCATCCACACACCAAATATTTTGGTTCTGAAACTTATACTTTTGACAATAGGTCTCAGGGTGTAAAAGTCGTGCATGCGAAAAAGTTCGAATCGCTGATGTATTTATAGTTCGGCCTCAAGTCATGAATTTTTATGCAATTGCGCCAATTTGTTTTATGCTCATCCACCATGTAAGAATGCATCCACACACCAAATATTTTGGTTCTGAAACTTATACTTTTGAGAATAGGTCTCAGGGTGTAAAAGTCCTGCATGCGAAAAAGTTCGAATCGCTGATGTATTTATAGTTCGGCCTCAAGTCATGAATTTTTATGCAATTGCGCCAATTTTTTTTATGCTCATCCACCATGTAAGAATGCATCCACACACCAAATATTTTGGTTCTGAAACTTATACTTTTGACAATAGGTCTCAGGGTGTAAAAGTCGTGCATGCGAAAAAGTTCGAATCGCTGATGTATTTATAGTTCGGCCTCAAGTCATGAATTTTTATGCAATTGCGCCAATTTTTTTTATGCTCATCCACCATGTAAGAATGCATCCACACACCAAATATTTTGGTTCTGAAACTTATACTTTTGAGAATAGGTCTCAGGGTGTAAAAGTCGTGCTTGCGAAAAAGTTCGAATCGCTGATGTATTTATAGTTCGGCCTCAAGTCATGAATTTTTATGCAATTGGGCCAATTTTTTTTATGCTCATCCACCATGTAAGAATGCATCCACACACCAAATGCTTTGGTTCTGAAACTTATACTTTTGACAATAGGTCTCAGGGTGTAAAAGTCGTGCATGCGAAAACAATCGAATCGCTGATGTATTTATATAGTTCCACCTCAAGTCATGAATTTTTATGCAATTGCGGCAATTTTTTTTATGCGGATCCACCATGTAAGAATGCATCCACACACCAAATATTTTGGTTCTGAAACTTATACTTTTGACAAAAGATCTCAGGGTGTAAAAGTCGTGCATGCGAAAAAGTTCGAATCGCTGATCTATTTATAGTTCGGCCTCAAGTCATGAATTTTTATGCAATTGCGCCAATTTTTTTTATGCGGATCCACCATGTAAGAATGCATCCACACACCAAATATTTTGGTTCTGAAACTTATACTTTTGACAATAGGTCTCAGGGTGTAAAAGTCGTGCATGCGAAAAAGTTCGAATCGCTGATGTATTTATAGTTCGGCCTCAAGTCATGAATTTTTATGCAATTGCGCCAATTTTTTTTATGCGGATCCACCATGTAAGAATGCATCCACACACCAAATATTTTGGTTCTGAAACTTATACTTTTGAGAATAGGTCTCAGGGTGTAAAAGTCGTGCATGCGAAAAAGTTCGAATCGCTGATGTATTTATAGTTCGGCCTCAAGTCATGAATTTTTATGCAATTGCGCCAATTTGTTTTATGCGGATCCACCATGTAAGAATGCATCCACACACCAAATATTTTGGTTCTGAAACTTATACTTTTGACAATAGGTCTCAGGGTGTAAAAGTCGTGCATGCGAAAAAGTTCGAATCGCTGATGTATTTATAGTTCGGCCTCAAGTCATGAATCTTTATGCAATTGCGCCAATTTTTTTTATGCGGATCCACCATGTAAGAATGCATCCACACACCAAATATTTTGGTTCTGAAACTTATACTTTTGAGAATAGGTCTCAGGGTGTAAAAGTCGTGCATGCGAAAAAGTTCGAATCGCTGATGTATTTATAGTTCGGCCTCAAGTCATGAATTTTTATGCAATTGCGCCAATTTGTTCTATGCTCATCCACCATGTAAGAATGCATCCACACACCAAATATTTTGGTTCTGAAACTTATACTTTTGAGAATAGGTCTCAGGGTGTAAAAGTCGTGCATGCGAAAAAGTTCGAATCGCTGATGTATTTATAGTTCGGCCTCAAGTCATGAATTTTTATGCAATTGCGCCAATTTTTTTTAAGCTCATCCACCATGTAAGAATGCATCCACACTAAATATTTTGGTTCTGAAACTTATACTTTTGACAATAGGTCTCAGGGTGTAAAAGTCGTGCATGCGAAAAAGTTCGAATCGCTGATGTATTTATAGTTCGGCCTCAAGTCATGAATTTTTATGCAATTGCGCCAATTTGTTTTATGCGGATCCACCATGTAAGAATGCATCCACACACCAAATATTTTGGTTCTGAAACTTATACTTTTGAGAATAGGTCTCAGGGTGTAAAAGTCGTGCATGCGAAAAAGTTCGAATCGCTGATGTATTTATAGTTCGGCCTCAAGTCATGAATTTTTATGCAATTGCGCCAATTTTTTTTATGCTCATCCACCATGTAAGAATGCATCCACACACCAAATATTTTGGTTCTGAAACTTATACTTTTGAGAATAGGTCTCAGGGTGTAAAAGTCGTGCATGCGAAAAAGTTCGAATCGCTGATGTATTTATAGTTCGGCCTCAAGTCATGAATTTTTATGCAATTGCGCCAATTTGTTTTATGCTCATCCACCATGTAAGAATGCATCCACACACCAAATATTTTGGTTCTGAAACTTATACTTTTGAGAATAGGTCTCAGGGTGTAAAAGTCGTGCATGCGAAAAAGTTCGAATCGCTGATGTATTTATAGTTCGGCCTCAAGTCATGAATTTTTATGCAATTGCGCCAATTTTTTTTATGCTCATCCACCATGTAAGAATGCATCCACACACCAAATATTTTGGTTCTGAAACTTATACTTTTGACAATAGGTCTCAGGGTGTAAAAGTCGTGCATGCGAAAAAGTTCGAATCGCTGATGTATTTATAGTTCGGCCTCAAGTCATGAATTTTTATGCAATTGCGCCAATTTTTTTTATGCTCATCCACCATGTAAGAATGCATCCACACACCAAATATTTTGGTTCTGAAACTTATACTTTTGAGAATAGGTCTCAGGGTGTAAAAGTCGTGCATGCGAAAAAGTTCGAATCGCTGATGTATTTATAGTTCGGCCTCAAGTCATGAATTTTTATGCAATTGGGCCAAATTTTTTTATGCTCATCCACCATGTAAGAATGCATCCACACACCAAATATTTTGGTTCTGAAACTTATACTTTTGACAATAGGTCTCAGGGTGTAAAAGTCGTGCATGCGAAAAAGTTCGAATCGCTGATGTATTTATAGTTCGGCCTCAAGTCATGAATTTTTATGCAATTGCGCCAATTTTTTTTATGCGGATCCACCATGTAAGAATGCATCCACACACCAAATATTTTGGTTCTGAAACTTATACTTTTGAGAATAGGTCTCAGGGTGTAAAAGTCGTGCATGCGAAAAAGTTCGAATCGCTGATGTATTTATAGTTCGGCCTCAAGTCATGAATTTTTATGCAATTGCGCCAATTTTTTTTATGCTCATCCACCATGTAAGAATGCATCCACACACCAAATATTTTGGTTCTGAAACTTATACTTTTGACAATAGGTCTCAGGGTGTAAAAGTCGTGCATGCGAAAAAGTTCGAATCGCTGATGTATTTATAGTTCGGCCTCAAGTCATGAATTTTTATGCAATTGCGCCAATTTGTTTTATGCTCATCCACCATGTAAGAATGCATCCACACACCAAATATTTTGGTTCTGAAACTGATACTTTTGACAATAGGTCTCAGGGTGTAAAAGTCGTGCATGCGAAAAAGTTCGAATCGCTGATGTATTTATAGTTCGGCCTCAAGTCATGAATTTTTATGTAATTGCGCCAATTTTTTTTATGCTCATCCACCATGTAAGAATGCATCCACACACCAAATATTTTGGTTCTGAAACTTATACTTTTGAGAATAGGTCTCAGGGTGTAAAAGTCGTGCATGCGAAAAAGTTCGAATCGCTGATGTATTTATATAGTTCAACCTCAAGTCATGAATCTTTATGCAATTGCGCCAATTGTTTTTATGCTCATCCACCATGTAAGAATGCATCCACACACCAAATATTTTGGTTCTGAAACTTATACTTTTGACAATAGGTCTCAGGGTGTAAAAGTCGTGCATGCGAAAAAGTTCGAATCGCTGATGTATTTATAGTTCGGCCTCAAGTCATGAATTTTTATGCAATTGCGCCAATTTCTTTTATGCAGATCCACCATGTAAGAATGCATCCACACACCAAATATTTTGGTTCTGAAACTTATACTTTTGACAATAGGTCTCAGGGTGTAAAAGTCGTGCATGCGAAAAAGTTCGAATCGCTGATGTATTTATATAGTTCAACCTCAAGTCATGAATCTTTATGCAATTGCGCCAAATTTTTTTATGCTCATCCACCATGTTAGAATGCATCCACACACCAAATATTTTGGATCTGAAACTTATACTTTTGACAATAGGTCTCAGGGTGTAAAAGTCGTGCATGCGAAAAAGTTCGAATCGCTGATGTATTTATGTAGTTCAACCTCAAGTCATGAATCTTTATGCAATTGCGCCAATTTTTTTTATGCTCATCCACCATGTAAGAATGCATCCACACACCAAATATTTTGGTTCTGAAACTTATACTTTTGACAATAGGTCTCAGGGTGTAAAAGTCGTGCATGCGAAAAAGTTCGAATCGCTGATGTATTTATAGTTCGGCCTCAAGTCATGAATTTTTATGCAATTGCGCCAATTTGTTTTATGCTCATCCACCATGTAAGAATGCATCCACACACCAAATATTTTGGTTCTGAAACTTATACTTTTGACAATAGGTCTCAGGGTGTAAAAGTCGTGCATGCGAAAAAGTTCGAATCGCTGATGTATTTATAGTTCGGCCTCAAGTCATGAATTTTTATGTAATTGCGCCAAATTTTTTTATGCTCATCCACCATGTAAGAATGCATCCACACACCAAATATTTTGGTTCTGAAACTTATACTTTTGAGAATAGGTCTCAGGGTGTAAAAGTCGTGCATGCGAAAAAGTTCGAATCGCTGATGTATTTATATAGTTCAAAGTCAAGTCATGAATCTTTATGCAATTGCGCCAATTTTTTTTATGCTCATCCACCATGTAAGAATGTATCCACACACCAAATATTTTGGTTCTGAAACTTATACTTTTGACAATAGGTCTCAGGGTGTAAAAGTCGTGCATGCGAAAAAGTTCGAATCGCTGATGTATTTATAGTTCGGCCTCAAGTCATGAATTTTTATGCAATTGCGCCAATTTTTTTTATGCTCATCCACCATGTAAGAATGCATCCACACACCAAATATTTTGGTTCTGAAACTGATACTTTTGAGAATAGGTCTCAGGGTGTAAAAGTCGTGCATGCGAAAAAGTTCGAATCGCTGATGTATTTATATAGTTCAACCTCAAGTCATGAATCTTTATGCAATTGCGCCAATTTTTTTTATGCTCATCCACCATGTAAGAATGCATCCACACACCAAATATTTTGGTTCTGAAACTTATACTTTTGACAATAGGTCTCAGGGTGTAAAAGTCGTGCATGTGAAAAAGTTCGAATCGCTGATGTATTTATAGTTCGGCCTCAAGTCATGAATTTTTATGCAATTGCGCCAAATTTTTTTATGCTCATCCACCATGTAAGAATGCATCCACACACCAAATATTTTGGTTCTGAAACTTATACTTTTGACAATAGGTCTCAGGGTGTAAAAGTCGTGCATGCGAAAAAGTTCGAATCGCTGATGTATTTATAGTTCGGCCTCAAGTCATGAATTTTTATGCAATTGCGCCAATTTTTTTTATGCTCATCCACCATGTAAGAATGCATCCACACACCAAATATTTTGGTTCTGAAACTTATACTTTTGAGAATAGTTCTCAGGGTGTAAAAGTCGTGCATGCGAAAAAGTTCGAATCGCTGATGTATTTATAGTTCGGCCTCAAGTCATGAATCTTTATGCAATTGCGCCAATTTTTTTTATGCTCATCCACCATGTAAGAATGCATCCACACACCAAATATTTTGGTTCTGAAACTTATACTTTTGAGAATAGGTCTCAGGGTGTAAAAGTCGTGCATGCGAAAAAGTTCGAATCGCTGATGTATTTATAGTTCGGCCTCAAGTCATGAATTTTTATGTAATTGCGCCAATTTTTTTTATGCTCATCCACCATGTAAGAATGCATCCACACACCAAATATTTTGGTTCTGAAACTTATACTTTTGAGAATAGGTCTCAGGGTGTAAAAGTCGTGCATGCGAAAAAGTTCGAATCGCTGATGTATTTATATAGTTCAACCTCAAGTCATGAATCTTTATGCAATTGCGCCAATTTTTTCTATGCTCATCCACCATGTAAGAATGCATCCACACACCAAATATTTTGGTTCTGAAACTTATACTTTTGACAATAGGTCTCAGGGTGTAAAAGTCGTGCATGCGAAAAAGTTCGAATCGCTGATGTATTTATAGTTCGGCCTCAAGTCATGAATTTTTATGCAATTGCGCCAATTTTTTTTATGCTCATCCACCATGTAAGAATGCATCCACACACCAAATATTTTGGTTCTGAAACTTATACTTTTGAGAATAGGTCTCAGGGTGTAAAAGTCGTGCATGCGAAAAAGTTCGAATCGCTGATGTATTTATATAGTTCAACCTCAAGTCATGAATCTTTATGCAATTGCGCCAATTTTTTTTATGCTCATCCACCATGTAAGAATGCATCCACACACCAAATATTTTGGTTCTGAAACTTATACTTTTGACAATAGGTCTCAGGGTGTAAAAGTCGTGCATGCGAAAAAGTTCGAATCGCTGATGTATTTATAGTTCGGCCTCAAGTCATGAATTTTTATGCAATTGCGCCAAATTTTTTTATGCTCATCCACCATGTAAGAATGCATCCACACACCAAATATTTTGGTTCTGAAACTGATACTTTTGACAATAGGTCTCAGGGTGTAAAAGTCGTGCATGCGAAAAAGTTCGAATCGCTGATGTATTTATAGTTCGGCCTCAAGTCATGAATTTTTATGCAATTGCGCCAATTTTTTTTATGCTCATCCACCATGTAAGAATGCATCCACACACCAAATATTTTGGTTCTGAAACTTATACTTTTGACAATAGTTCTCAGGGTGTAAAAGTCGTGCATGCGAAAAAGTTCGAATCGCTGATGTATTTATAGTTCGGCCTCAAGTCATGAATCTTTATGCAATTGCGCCAATTTTTTTTATGCTCATCCACCATGTAAGAATGCATCCACACACCAAATATTTTGGTTCTGAAACTTATACTTTTGACAATAGGTCTCAGGGTGTAAAAGTCGTGCATGCGAAAAAGTTCGAATCGCTGATGTATTTATAGTTCGGCCTCAAGTCATGAATTTTTATGTAATTGCGCCAAATTTTTTTATGCTCATCCACCATGTAAGAATGCATCCACACACCAAATATTTTGGTTCTGAAACTTATACTTTTGAGAATAGGTCTCAGGGTGTAAAAGTCGTGCATGCGAAAAAGTTCGAATCGCTGATGTATTTATATAGTTCAACCTCAAGTCATGAATCTTTATGCAATTGCGCCAATTTTTTTATGCTCATCCACCATGTAAGAATGCATCCACACACCAAATATTTTGGTTCTGAAACTTATACTTTTGACAATAGGTCTCAGGGTGTAAAAGTCGTGCATGCAAAAAAGTTCGAATCGCTGATGTATTTATAGTTCGGCCTCAAGTCATGAATTTTTATGCAATTGCGCCAATTTTTTTTATGCTCATCCACCATGTAAGAATGCATCCACACACCAAATATTTTGGTTCTGAAACTTATACTTTTGAGAATAGGTCTCAGGGTGTAAAAGTCGTGCATGCGAAAAAGTTCGAATCGCTGATGTATTTATATAGTTCAACCTCAAGTCATGAATCTTTATGCAATTGCGCCAATTTTTTCTATGCTCATCCACCATGTAAGAATGCATCCACACACCAAATATTTTGGTTCTGAAACTTATACTTTTGAGAATAGGTCTCAGGGTGTAAAAGTCGTGCATGCGAAAAAGTTCGAATCGCTGATGTATTTATAGTTCGGCCTCAAGTCATGAATTTTTATGCAATTGCGCCAATTTTTTTTATGCGGATCCACCATGTAAGAATGCATCCACACACCAAATATTTTGGTTCTGAAACTTATACTTTTGAGAATAGGTCTCAGGGTGTAAAAGTCGTGCATGCGAAAAAGTTCGAATCGCTGATGTATTTATAGTTCAACCTCAAGTCATGAATTTTTATGCAATTGCGCCAATTTTTTTTATGCTCATCCACCATGTAAGAATGCATCGACACACCAAATATTTTGGTTCTGAAACTTATACTTTTGAGAATAGGTCTCAGGGTGTAAAAGTCGTGCGTGCGAAAAAGTTCGAATCGCTGATGTATTTATAGTTCGGCCTCAAGTCATGAATTTTTATGCAATTGCGCCAATTTTTTTTATGCTCATCCACCATGTAAGAATGCATCCACACACCAAATATTTTGGTTCTGAAACTTATACTTTTGAGAATAGGTCTCAGGGTGTAAAAGTCGTGCATGCGAAAAAGTTCGAATCGCTGATGTATTTATAGTTCGGCCTCAAGTCATGAATCTTTATGCAATTGCGCCAATTTTTTTTATGCTCATCCACCATGTAAGAATGCATCCACACACCAAATATTTTGGTTCTGAAACTTATACTTTTGAGAATAGGTCTCAGGGTGTAAAAGTCGTGCATGCGAAAAAGTTCGAATCGCTGATGTATTTATAGTTCGGCCTCAAGTCATGAATTTTTATGTAATTGCGCCAAATTTTTTTATGCTCATCCACCATGTAAGAATGCATCCACACACCAAATATTTTGGTTCTGAAACTTATACTTTTGAGAATAGGTCTCAGGGTGTAAAAGTCGTGCATGCGAAAAAGTTCGAATCGCTGATGTATTTATATAGTTCAACCTCAAGTCATGAATCTTTATGCAATTGCGCCAATTTTTTTTATGCTCATCCACCATGTAAGAATGCATCCACACACCAAATATTTTGGTTCTGAAACTTATACTTTTGAGAATAGGTCTCAGGGTGTAAAAGTCGTGCATGCGAAAAAGTTCTAATCGCTGATGTATTTATAGTTCGGCCTCAAGTCATGAATTTTTATGCAATTGCGCCAATTTTTTTTATGCTCATCCACCATGTAAGAATGCATCGACACACCAAATATTTTGGTTCTGAAACTTATACTTTTGAGAATAGGTCTCAGGGTGTAAAAGTCGTGCATGCGAAAAAGTTCGAATCGCTGATGTATTTATATAGTTCAACCTCAAGTCATGAATCTTTATGCAATTGCGCCAACTTTTTCTATGCTCATCCACCATGTAAGAATGCATCCACACACCAAATATTTTGGTTCTGAAACTTATACTTTTGACAATAGGTCTCAGGGTGTAAAAGTCGTGCATGCAAAAAAGTTCGAATCGCTGATGTATTTATAGTTCGGCCTCAAGTCATGAATTTTTATGCAATTGCGCCAATTTTTTTTATGCGGATCCACCATGTAAGAATGCATCCACACACCAAATATTTTGGTTCTGAAACTTATACTTTTGAGAATAGGTCTCAGGGTGTAAAAGTCGTGCATGCGAAAAAGTTCGAATCGCTGATGTATTTATAGTTCAACCTCAAGTCATGAATTTTTATGCAATTGCGCCAATTTTTTTTATGCGGATCCACCATGTAAGAATGCATCCACACACCAAATATTTTGGTTCTGAAACTTATACTTTTGACAATAGTTCTCAGGGTGTAAAAGTCGTGCATGCGAAAAAGTTCGAATCGCTGATGTATTTATAGTTCGGCCTCAAGTCATGAATCTTTATGCAATTGCGCCAATTTTTTTTATGCTCATCCACCATGTAAGAATGCATCCACACACCAAATATTTTGGTTCTGAAACTTATACTTTTGACAATAGGTCTCAGGGTGTAAAAGTCGTGCATGCGAAAAAGTTCGAATCGCTGATGTATTTATAGTTCGGCCTCAAGTCATGAATTTTTATGCAATTGCGCCAATTTTTTTTATGCTCATCCACCATGTAAGAATGCATCCACACACCAAATATTTTGGCTCTGAAACTTATACTTTTGAGAATAGGTGTCAGGGTGTAAAAGTCGTGCATGCGAAAAAGTTCGAATCGCTGATGTATTTATAGTTCGGCCTCAAGTCATGAATTTTTATGCAATTGCGCCAATTTGTTTTATGCTCATCCACCATGTAAGAATGCATCCACACACCAAATATTTTGGTTCTGAAACTTATACTTTTGAGAATAGGTCTCAGGGTGTAAAAGTCGTGCATGCGAAAAAGTTCGAATCGCTGATGTATTTATAGTTCGGCCTCAAGTCATGAATTTTTATGCAATTGCGCCAATTTTTTTTAATGCTCATCCACCATGTAAGAATGCATCCACACACCAAATATTTTGGTTCTGAAACTTATACTTTTGACAATAGGTCTCAGGGTGTAAAAGTCGTGCATGCGAAAAAGTTCGAATCGCTGATGTATTTATAGTTCGGCCTCAAGTCATGAATTTTTATGCAATTGCGCCAATTTTTTTTATGCTCATCCACCATGTAAGAATGCATCCACACACCAAATATGTTTGTTCTGAAACTTATACGTTTGAGAATAGGTCTCAGGGTGTAAAAGTCGTGCATGCGAAAATGTTCGAATCGCTGATGTATTTATAGTTCGGCCTCAAGTCATGAATTTTTATGCAATTGCGCCATTTTTTTTTATGCGGATCCACCATGTAAGAATGCATCCACACACCAAATATTTTGGTTCTGAAACTTATACTTTTGACAATAGGTCTCAGGGTGTAAAAGTCGTGCATGCGAAAAAGTTCGAATCGCTGATGTATTTATAGTTCGGCCTCAAGTCATGAATTTTTATGCAATTGCGCCAATTTTTTTTATGCTCATCCACCATGTAAGAATGCATCCACACACCAAATATTTTGGTTCTGAAACTTATACTTTTGACAATAGGTCTCAGGGTGTAAAAGTCGTGCATGCGAAAAAGTTCGAATCGCTGATGTATTTATATAGTTCAACCTCAAGTCATGAATCTTTATGCAATTGCGCCAAATTTTTTTATGCTCATCCACCATGTTAGAATGCATCCACACACCAAATATTTTGGTTCTGAAACTTATACTTTTGACAATAGGTCTCAGGGTGTAAAAGTCGTGCATGCGAAAAAGTTCGAATCGCTGATGTATTTATGTAGTTCAACCTCAAGTCATGAATCTTTATGCAATTGCGCCAATTTTTTTTATGCTCATCCACCATGTAAGAATGCATCCACACACCAAATATTTTGGTTCTGAAACTTATACTTTTGACAATAGGTCTCAGGGTGTAAAAGTCGTGCATGCGAAAAAGTTCGAATCGCTGATGTATTTATAGTTCGGCCTCAAGTCATGAATTTTTATGCAATTGCGCCAATTTTTTTTATGCTCATCCACCATGTAAGAATGCATCCACACACCAAATATTTTGGTTCTGAAACTTATACTTTTGACAATAGGTCTCAGGGTGTAAAAGTCGTGCATGCGAAAAAGTTCGAATCGCTGATGTATTTATAGTTCGGCCTCAAGTCATGAATTTTTATGTAATTGCGCCAAATTTTTTTATGCTCATCCACCATGTAAGAATGCATCCACACACCAAATATTTTGGTTCTGAAACTGATACTTTTGAGAATAGGTCTCAGGGTGTAAAAGTCGTGCATGCGAAAAAGTTCGAATCGCTGATGTATTTATATAGTTCAAAGTCAAGTCATGAATCTTTATGCAATTGCGCCAATTTTTTTTATGCTCATCCACCATGTAAGAATGCATCCACACACCAAATATTTTGGTTCTGAAACTTATACTTTTGACAATAGGTCTCAGGGTGTAAAAGTCGTGCATGCGAAAAAGTTCGAATCGCTGATGTATTTATAGTTCGGCCTCAAGTCATGAATTTTTATGCAATTGCGCCAATTTTTTTTATGCTCATCCACCATGTAAGAATGCATCCA
Source organism: Haliotis cracherodii (assembly GCF_022045235.1). Taxonomy (NCBI): domain Eukaryota; kingdom Metazoa; phylum Mollusca; class Gastropoda; order Lepetellida; family Haliotidae; genus Haliotis; species Haliotis cracherodii. The sequence continues at coordinate 43,270,940 of NW_027266341.1, read as the reverse complement.
CACACCAAATATTTTTGTTCTGAAACTTATACTTTTGACAATAGGTGTCAGGGTGTAAAAGTCGTGCATGCGAAAAAGTTCGAATCGCTGATGTATTTATATAGTTCAACCTCAAGTCATGAATCTTTATGCAATTGCGCCAATTTTTTTTATGCTCATCCACCATGTAAGAATGCATCCACACACCAAATATTTTGGTTCTGAAACTTATACTTTTGACAATAGGTCTCAGGGTGTAAAAGTCGTGCATGCGAAAAAGTTCGAATCGCTGATGTATTTATAGTTCGGCCTCAAGTCATGAATTTTTATGCAATTGGGCCAATTTTTTTTATGCTCATCCACCATGTAAGAATGCATCCACACACCAAATGTTTTGGTTCTGAAACTTATACTTTTGACAATAGGTCTCAGGGTGTAAAAGTCGTGCATGCGAAAAAGTTCGAATCGCTGATGTATTTATAGTTCGGCCTCAAGTCATGAATTTTTATGCAATTGCGCCAATTTTTTTTATGCTCATCCACCATGTAAGAATGCATCCACACACCAAATATTTTGGTTCTGAAACTTATACTTTTGAGAATAGGTGTCAGGGTGTAAAAGTCGTGCATGCGAAAAAGTTCGAATCGCTGATGTATTTATAGTTCGGCCTCAAGTCATGAATTTTTATGCAATTGCGCCAATTTTTTTTATGCTCATCCACCATGTAAGAATGCATCCACACACCAAATATTTTGGTTCTGAAACTTATACTTTTGAGAATAGGTCTCAGGGTGTAAAAGTCGTGCATGCGAAAAAGTTCGAATCGCTGATGTATTTATAGTTCGGCCTCAAGTCATGAATTTTTATGCAATTGCGCCAATTTTTTTTAATGCTCATCCACCATGTAAGAATGCATCCACACACCAAATATTTTGGTTCTGAAACTTATACTTTTGACAATAGGTCTCAGGGTGTAAAAGTCGTGCATGCGAAAAAGTTCGAATCGCTGATGTATTTATAGTTCGGCCTCAAGTCATGAATTTTTATGCAATTGCGCCAATTTTTTTTATGCTCATCCACCATGTAAGAATGCATCCACACACCAAATATGTTTGTTCTGAAACTTATACGTTTGAGAATAGGTCTCAGGGTGTAAAAGTCGTGCATGCGAAAATGTTCGAATCGCTGATGTATTTATAGTTCGGCCTCAAGTCATGAATTTTTATGCAATTGCGCCATTTTTTTTTATGCGGATCCACCATGTAAGAATGCATCCACACACCAAATATTTTGGTTCTGAAACTTATACTTTTGACAATAGGTCTCAGGGTGTAAAAGTCGTGCATGCGAAAAAGTTCGAATCGCTGATGTATTTATAGTTCGGCCTCAAGTCATGAATTTTTATGCAATTGCGCCAATTTTTTTTATGCTCATCCACCATGTAAGAATGCATCCACACACCAAATATTTTGGTTCTGAAACTTATACTTTTGACAATAGGTCTCAGGGTGTAAAAGTCGTGCATGCGAAAAAGTTCGAATCGCTGATGTATTTATATAGTTCAACCTCAAGTCATGAATCTTTATGCAATTGCGCCAAATTTTTTTATGCTCATCCACCATGTTAGAATGCATCCACACACCAAATATTTTGGTTCTGAAACTTATACTTTTGACAATAGGTCTCAGGGTGTAAAAGTCGTGCATGCGAAAAAGTTCGAATCGCTGATGTATTTATGTAGTTCAACCTCAAGTCATGAATCTTTATGCAATTGCGCCAATTTTTTTTATGCTCATCCACCATGTAAGAATGCATCCACACACCAAATATTTTGGTTCTGAAACTTATACTTTTGACAATAGGTCTCAGGGTGTAAAAGTCGTGCATGCGAAAAAGTTCGAATCGCTGATGTATTTATAGTTCGGCCTCAAGTCATGAATTTTTATGCAATTGCGCCAATTTTTTTTATGCTCATCCACCATGTAAGAATGCATCCACACACCAAATATTTTGGTTCTGAAACTTATACTTTTGACAATAGGTCTCAGGGTGTAAAAGTCGTGCATGCGAAAAAGTTCGAATCGCTGATGTATTTATAGTTCGGCCTCAAGTCATGAATTTTTATGTAATTGCGCCAAATTTTTTTATGCTCATCCACCATGTAAGAATGCATCCACACACCAAATATTTTGGTTCTGAAACTTATACTTTTGAGAATAGGTCTCAGGGTGTAAAAGTCGTGCATGCGAAAAAGTTCGAATCGCTGATGTATTTATATAGTTCAAAGTCAAGTCATGAATCTTTATGCAATTGCGCCAATTTTTTTTATGCTCATCCACCATGTAAGAATGCATCCACACACCAAATATTTTGGTTCTGAAACTTATACTTTTGACAATAGGTCTCAGGGTGTAAAAGTCGTGCATGCGAAAAAGTTCGAATCGCTGATGTATTTATAGTTCGGCCTCAAGTCATGAATTTTTATGCAATTGCGCCAATTTTTTTTATGCTCATCCACCATGTAAGAATGCATCCACACACCAAATATTTTGGTTCTGAAACTTATACTTTTGACAATAGGTCTCAGGGTGTAAAAGTCGTGCATGCGAAAAAGTTCGAATCGCTGATGTATTTATATAGTTCAACCTCAAGTCATGAATCTTTATGCAATTGCGCCAATTTTTTTTATGCTCATCCACCATGTAAGAATGCATCCACACACCAAATATTTTGGTTCTGAAACTTATACTTTTGACAATAGGTCTCAGGGTGTAAAAGTCGTGCATGCGAAAAAGTTCGAATCGCTGATGTATTTATAGTTCGGCCTCAAGTCATGAATTTTTATGCAATTGCGCCAATTTTTTTTATGCTCATCCACCATGTAAGAATGCATCCACACACCAAATATTTTGGTTCTGAAACTTATACTTTTGACAATAGGTCTCAGGGTGTAAAAGTCGTGCATGCGAAAAAGTTCGAATCGCTGATGTATTTATAGTTCGGCCTCAAGTCATGAATTTTTATGTAATTGCGCCAATTTTTTTTATGCTCATCCACCATGTAAGATTGCATCCACACACCAAATATTTTGGTTCTGAAACTTATACTTTTGACAAAGGTTCTCAGGGTGTAAAAGTCGTGCATGCGAAAAAGTTCGAATCGCTGATGTATTTATAGTTCGGCCTCAAGTCATGAAGCTTTATGCAATTGCGCCAATTTTTTTTATGCTCATCCACCATGTAAGAATGCATCCACACACCAAATATTTTGGTTCTGAAACTTATACTTTTGAGAATAGGTCTCAGGGTGTAAAAGTCGTGCATGCGAAAACGTTCGAATCGCTGATGTATTTATAGTTCGGCCTCAAGTCATGAATTTTTATGTAATTGCGCCAAATTTTTTTATGCTCATCCACCATGTAAGAATGCATCCACACACCAAATATTTTGGTTCTGAAACTTATACTTTTGAGAATAGGTCTCAGGGTGTAAAAGTCGTGCATGCGAAAAAGTTCGAATCGCTGATGTATTTATATAGTTCAACCTCAAGTCATGAATCTTTATGCAATTGCGCCAATTTTTTTTATGCTCATCCACCATGTAAGAATGCATCCACACACCAAATATTTTGGTTCTGAAAGTTATACTTTTGACAATAGGTCTCAGGGTGTAAAAGTCGTGCATGCGAAAAAGTTCGAATCGCTGATGTATTTATAGTTCGGCCTCAAGTCCTGAATTTTATGCAATTGCGCCAATTTTTTTTATGCTCATCCACCATGTAAGAATGCATCCACACACCAAATATTTTGGTTCTGAAACTTATACTTTTGACAATAGGTCTCAGGGTGTAAAAGTCGTGCATGCGAAAAAGTTCGAATCGCTGATGTATTTATATAGTTCAACCTCAAGTCATGAATCTTTATGCAATTGCGCCAATTTTTTTCTATGCTCATCCACCATGTAAGAATGCATCCACACACCAAATATTTTGGTTCTGAAACTTATACTTTTGACAATAGGTCTCAGGGTGTAAAAGTCGTGCATGCGAAAAAGTTCGAATCGCTGATGTATTTATAGTTCGGCCTCAAGTCATGAATTTTTATGCAATTGCGCCAATTTTTTTTATGCGGATCCACCATGTAAGAATGCATCCACACACCAAATATTTTGGTTCTGAAACTTATACTTTTGACAATAGGTCTCAGGGTGTAAAAGTCGTGCATGCGAAAAAGTTCGAATCGCTGATGTATTTATAGTTCGGCCTCAAGTCATGAATTTTTATGTAATTGCGCCAATTTTTTTTATGCTCATCCACCATGTAAGAATGCATCCACACACCAAATATTTTGGTTCTGAAACTTATACTTTTGACAATAGGTCTCAGGGTGTAAAAGTCGTGCATGCGAAAAAGTTCGAATCGCTGATGTATTTATAGTTCGGCCTCAAGTCATGAATTTTTATGTAATTGCGCCAAATTTTTTTATGCTCATCCACCATGTAAGAATGCATCCACACACCAAATATTTTGGTTCTGAAACTTATACTTTTGAGAATAGGTCTCAGGGTGTAAAAGTCGTGCATGCGAAAAAGTTCGAATCGCTGATGTATTTATATAGTTCAAAGTCAAGTCATGAATCTTTATGCAATTGCGCCAATTTTTTTTATGCTCATCCACCATGTAAGAATGCATCCACACACCAAATATTTTGGTTCTGAAACTTATACTTTTGAGAATAGGTCTCAGGGTGTAAAAGTCGTGCATGCGAAAAAGTTCGAATCGCTGATGTATTTATAGTTCGGCCTCAAGTCATGAATTTTTATGCAATTGCGCCAATTTTTTTTATGCTCATCCACCATGTAAGAATGCATCCACACACCAAATATTTTGGTTCTGAAACTTATACTTTTGAGAATAGGTCTCAGGGTGTAAAAGTCGTGCATGCGAAAAAGTTCGAATCGCTGATGTATTTATATAGTTCAACCTCAAGTCATGAATCTTTATGCAATTGCGCCAATTTTTTTTATGCTCATCCACCATGTAAGAATGCATCCACACACCAAATATTTTGGTTCTGAAACTTATACTTTTGACAATAGGTCTCAGGGTGTAAAAGTCGTGCATGCGAAAAAGTTCGAATCGCTGATGTATTTATAGTTCGGCCTCAAGTCATGAATTTTTATGCAATTGCGCCAAATTTTTTTATGCTCATCCACCATGTAAGAATGCATCCACACACCAAATATTTTGGTTCTGAAACTTATACTTTTGACAATAGGTCTCAGGGTGTAAAAGTCGTGCATGCGAAAAAGTTCGAATCGCTGATGTATTTATAGTTCGGCCTCAAGTCATGAATTTTTATGCAATTGCGCCAATTTTTTTTATGCTCATCCACCATGTAAGAATGCATCCACACACCAAATATTTTGGTTCTGAAACTTATACTTTTGACAATAGTTCTCAGGGTGTAAAAGTCGTGCATGCGAAAAAGTTCGAATCGCTGATGTATTTATAGTTCGGCCTCAAGTCATGAATCTTTATGCAATTGCGCCAATTTTTTTTATGCTCATCCACCATGTAAGAATGCATCCACACACCAAATATTTTGGTTCTGAAACTTATACTTTTGACAATAGGTCTCAGGGTGTAAAAGTCGTGCATGCGAAAAAGTTCGAATCGCTGATGTATTTATAGTTCGGCCTCAAGTCATGAATTTTTATGTAATTGCGCCAAATTTTTTTATGCTCATCCACCATGTAAGAATGCATCCACACACCAAATATTTTGGTTCTGAAACTTATACTTTTGAGAATAGGTCTCAGGGTGTAAAAGTCGTGCATGCGAAAAAGTTCGAATCGCTGATGTATTTATATAGTTCAAAGTCAAGTCATGAATCTTTATGCAATTGCGCCAATTTTTTTTATGCTCATCCACCATGTAAGAATGCATCCACACACCAAATATTTTGGTTCTGAAACTTATACTTTTGACAATAGGTCTCAGGGTGTAAAAGTCGTGCATGCGAAAAAGTTCGAATCGCTGATGTATTTATAGTTCGGCCTCAAGTCATGAATTTTTATGCAATTGCGCCAATTTTTTTTATGCTCATCCACCATGTAAGAATGCATCCACACACCAAATATTTTGGTTCTGAAACTTATACTTTTGACAATAGGTCTCAGGGTGTAAAAGTCGTGCATGCGAAAAAGTTCGAATCGCTGATGTATTTATATAGTTCAACCTCAAGTCATGAATCTTTATGCAATTGCGCCAATTTTTTTTATGCTCATCCACCATGTAAGAATGCATCCACACACCAAATATTTTGGTTCTGAAACTTATACTTTTGACAATAGGTCTCAGGGTGTAAAAGTCGTGCATGCGAAAAAGTTCGAATCGCTGATGTATTTATAGTTCGGCCTCAAGTCATGAATTTTTATGCAATTGCGCCAATTTTTTTTATGCTCATCCACCATGTAAGAATGCATCCACACACCAAATATTTTGGTTCTGAAACTTATACTTTTGACAATAGGTCTCAGGGTGTAAAAGTCGTGCATGCGAAAAAGTTCGAATCGCTGATGTATTTATAGTTCGGCCTCAAGTCATGAATTTTTATGTAATTGCGCCAATTTTTTTTATGCTCATCCACCATGTAAGAATGCATCCACACACCAAATATTTTGGTTCTGAAACTTATACTTTTGACAAAGGTTCTCAGGGTGTAAAAGTCGTGCATGCGAAAAAGTTCGAATCGCTGATGTATTTATAGTTCGGCCTCAAGTCATGAATCTTTATGCAATTGCGCCAATTTTTTTTATGCTCATCCACCATGTAAGAATGCATCCACACACCAAATATTTTGGTTCTGAAACTTATACTTTTGAGAATAGGTCTCAGGGTGTAAAAGTCGTGCATGCGAAAACGTTCGAATCGCTGATGTATTTATAGTTCGGCCTCAAGTCATGAATTTTTATGTAATTGCGCCAAATTTTTTTATGCTCATCCACCATGTAAGAATGCATCCACACACCAAATATTTTGGTTCTGAAACTTATACTTTTGAGAATAGGTCTCAGGGTGTAAAAGTCGTGCATGCGAAAAAGTTCGAATCGCTGATGTATTTATATAGTTCAACCTCAAGTCATGAATCTTTATGCAATTGCGCCAATTTTTTTTATGCTCATCCACCATGTAAGAATGCATCCACACACCAAATATTTTGGTTCTGAAACTTATACTTTTGACAATAGGTCTCAGGGTGTAAAAGTCGTGCATGCGAAAAAGTTCGAATCGCTGATGTATTTATAGTTCGGCCTCAAGTCATGAATTTTTATGCAATTGCGCCAATTTTTTTTATGCTCATCCACCATGTAAGAATGCATCCACACACCAAATATTTTGGTTCTGAAACTTATACTTTTGAGAATAGGTCTCAGGGTGTAAAAGTCGTGCATGCGAAAAAGTTCGAATCGCTGATGTATTTATATAGTTCAACCTCAAGTCATGAATCTTTATGCAATTGCGCCAAATTTTTTCTATGCTCATCCACCATGTAAGAATGCATCCACACACCAAATATTTTGGTTCTGAAACTTATACTTTTGACAATAGGTCTCAGGGTGTAAAAGTCGTGCATGCGAAAAAGTTCGAATCGCTGATGTATTTATAGTTCGGCCTCAAGTCATGAATTTTTATGCAATTGCGCCAATTTTTTTTATGCGGATCCACCATGTAAGAATGCATCCACACACCAAATATTTTGGTTCTGAAACTTATACTTTTGACAATAGGTCTCAGGGTGTAAAAGTCGTGCATGCGAAAAAGTTCGAATCGCTGATGTATTTATAGTTCGGCCTCAAGTCATGAATCTTTATGCAATTGCGCCAATTTTTTTTATGCTCATCCACCATGTAAGAATGCATCCACACACCAAATATTTTGGTTCTGAAACTTATACTTTTGACAATAGGTCTCAGGGTGTAAAAGTCGTGCATGCGAAAAAGTTCGAATCGCTGATGTATTTATAGTTCGGCCTCAAGTCATGAATTTTTATGTAATTGCGCCAAATTTTTTTATGCTCATCCACCATGTAAGAATGCATCCACACACCAAATATTTTGGTTCTGAAACTTATACTTTTGAGAATAGGTCTCAGGGTGTAAAAGTCGTGCATGCGAAAAAGTTCGAATCGCTGATGTATTTATATAGTTCAAAGTCAAGTCATGAATCTTTATGCAATTGCGCCAATTTTTTTTATGCTCATCCACCATGTAAGAATGCATCCACACACCAAATATTTTGGTTCTGAAACTTATACTTTTGAGAATAGGTCTCAGGGTGTAAAAGTCCTGCATGCGAAAAAGTTCGAATCGCTGATGTATTTATAGTTCGGCCTCAAATCATGAATTTTTATGCAATTGCGCCAATTTTTTCTATGCTCATCCACCATGTAAGAATGCATCCACACACCAAATATTTTGGTTCTGAAACTTATACTTTTGACAATAGGTCTCAGGGTGTAAAAGTCGTGCATGCGAAAAAGTTCGAATCGCTGATGTATTTATAGTTCGGCCTCAAGTCATGAATTTTTATGCAATTGCGCCAATTTTTTTTATGCTCATCCACCATGTAAGAATGCATCCACACACCAAATATTTTGGTTCTGAAACTTATACTTTTGACAATAGGTCTCAGGGTGTAAAAGTCGTGCATGCGAAAAAGTTCGAATCGCTGATGTATTTATAGTTCGGCCTCAAGTCATGAATTTTTATGCAATTGCGCCAATTTTTTTCTATGCTCATCCACCATGTAAGAATGCATCCACACACCAAATATTTTGGTTCTGAAACTTATACTTTTGACAATAGGTCTCAGGGTGTAAAAGTCGTGCATGCGAAAAAGTTCGAATCGCTGATGTATTTATAGTTCGGCCTCAAGTCATGAATTTTTATGTAATTGCGCCAAATTTTTTTATGCTCATCCACCATGTAAGAATGCATCCACACACCAAATATTTTGGTTCTGAAACTTATACTTTTGAGAATAGGTCTCAGGGTGTAAAAGTCGTGCATGCGAAAAAGTTCGAATCGCTGATGTATTTATATAGTTCAAAGTCAAGTCATGAATCTTTATGCAATTGCGCCAATTTTTTTTATGCTCATCCACCATGTAAGAATGCATCCACACACCAAATATTTTGGTTCTGAAACTTATACTTTTGAGAATAGGTCTCAGGGTGTAAAAGTCGTGCATGCGAAAAAGTTCGAATCGCTGATGTATTTATAGTTCGGCCTCAAGTCATGAATTTTTATGCAATTGCGCCAATTTTTTTTATGCTCATCCACCATGTAAGAATGCATCCACACACCAAATATTTTGGTTCTGAAACTTATACTTTTGACAATAGGTCTCAGGGTGTAAAAGTCGTGCATGCGAAAAAGTTCGAATCGCTGATGTATTTATAGTTCGGCCTCAAGTCATGAATCTTTATGCAATTGCGCCAATTTTTTTTATGCTCATCCACCATGTAAGAATGCATCCACACACCAAATATTTTGGTTCTGAAACTTATACTTTTGACAATAGGTCTCAGGGTGTAAAAGTCGTGCATGCGAAAAAGTTCGAATCGCTGATGTATTTATAGTTCGGCCTCAAGTCATGAATTTTTATGTAATTGCGCCAAATTTTTTTATGCTCATCCACCATGTAAGAATGCATCCACACACCAAATATTTTGGTTCTGAAACTTATACTTTTGAGAATAGGTCTCAGGGTGTAAAAGTCGTGCATGCGAAAAAGTTCGAATCGCTGATGTATTTATATAGTTCAAAGTCAAGTCATGAATCTTTATGCAATTGCGCCAATTTTTTTTATGCTCATCCACCATGTAAGAATGCATCCACACACCAAATATTTTGGTTCTGAAACTTATACTTTTGAGAATAGGTCTCAGGGTGTAAAAGTCCTGCATGCGAAAAAGTTCGAATCGCTGATGTATTTATAGTTCGGCCTCAAATCATGAATTTTTATGCAATTGCGCCAATTTTTTTTATGCTCATCCACCATGTAAGAATGCATCCACACACCAAATATTTTGGTTCTGAAACTTATACTTTTGACAATAGGTCTCAGGGTGTAAAAGTCGTGCATGCGAAAAAGTTCGAATCGCTGATGTATTTATAGTTCGGCCTCAAGTCATGAATTTTTATGCAATTGCGCCAATTTTTTTTATGCTCATCCACCATGTAAGAATGCATCCACACACCAAATATTTTGGTTCTGAAACTTATACTTTTGACAATAGGTCTCAGGGTGTAAAAGTCGTGCATGCGAAAAAGTTCGAATCGCTGATGTATTTATAGTTCGGCCTCAAGTCATGAATTTTTATGCAATTGCGCCAATTTTTTTTATGCTCATCCACCATGTAAGAATGCATCCACACACCAAATATTTTGGTTCTGAAACTTATACTTTTGACAATAGGTCTCAGGGTGTAAAAGTCGTGCATGCGAAAAAGTTCGAATCGCTGATGTATTTATAGTTCGGCCTCAAGTCATGAATTTTTATGTAATTGCGCCAAATTTTTTTATGCTCATCCACCATGTAAGAATGCATCCACACACCAAATATTTTGGTTCTGAAACTTATACTTTTGAGAATAGGTCTCAGGGTGTAAAAGTCGTGCATGCGAAAAAGTTCGAATCGCTGATGTATTTATATAGTTCAAAGTCAAGTCATGAATCTTTATGCAATTGCGCCAATTTTTTTTATGCTCATCCACCATGTAAGAATGCATCCACACACCAAATATTTTGGTTCTGAAACTTATACTTTTGACAATAGGTCTCAGGGTGTAAAAGTCGTGCATGCGAAAAAGTTCGAATCGCTGATGTATTTATAGTTCGGCCTCAAGTCATGAATTTTTATGCAATTGCGCCAATTTTTTTCTATGCTCATCCACCATGTAAGAATGCATCCACACACCAAATATTTTGGTTCTGAAACTTATACTTTTGAGAATAGGTCTCAGGGTGTAAAAGTCGTGCATGCGAAAAAGTTCGAATCGCTGATGTATTTATATAGTTCAACCTCAAGTCATGAATCTTTATGCAATTGCGCCAAATTTTTTCTATGCTCATCCACCATGTAAGAATGCATCCACACACCAAATATTTTGGTTCTGAAACTTATACTTTTGACAATAGGTCTCAGGGTGTAAAAGTCGTGCATGCGAAAAAGTTCGAATCGCTGATGTATTTATAGTTCGGCCTCAAGTCATGAATTTTTATGCAATTGCGCCAATTTTTTTCTATGCTCATCCACCATGTAAGAATGCATCCACACACCAAATATTTTGGTTCTGAAACTTATACTTTTGACAATAGGTCTCAGGGTGTAAAAGTCGTGCATGCGAAAAAGTTCGAATCGCTGATGTATTTATAGTTCGGCCTCAAGTCATGAATTTTTATGCAATTGCGCCAATTTTTTTTATGCTCATCCACCATGTAAGAATGCATCCACACACCAAATATTTTGGTTCTGAAACTTATACTTTTGACAATAGGTCTCAGGGTGTAAAAGTCCTGCATGCGAAAAAGTTCGAATCGCTGATGTATTTATAGTTCGGCCTCAAATCATGAATCTTTATGCAATTGCGCCAATTTTTTTTATGCTCATCCACCATGTAAGAATGCATCCACACACCAAATATTTTGGTTCTGAAACTTATACTTTTGAGAATAGGTCTCAGGGTGTAAAAGTCGTGCATGCGAAAAAGTTCGAATCGCTGATGTATTTATAGTTCGGCCTCAAGTCATGAATTTTTATGTAATTGCGCCAAATTTTTTTATGCTCATCCACCATGTAAGAATGCATCCACACACCAAATATTTTGGTTCTGAAACTTATACTTTTGACAATAGGTCTCAGGGTGTAAAAGTCCTGCATGCGAAAAAGTTCGAATCGCTGATGTATTTATATAGTTCAAAGTCAAGTCATGAATCTTTATGCAATTGCGCCAATTTTTTTTATGCTCATCCACCATGTAAGAATGCATCCACACACCAAATATTTTGGTTCTGAAACTTATACTTTTGAGAATAGGTCTCAGGGTGTAAAAGTCGTGCATGCGAAAAAGTTCGAATCGCTGATGTATTTATAGTTCGGCCTCAAGTCATGAATTTTTATGCAATTGCGCCAATTTTTTTTATGCTCATCCACCATGTAAGAATGCATCCACACACCAAATATTTTGGTTCTGAAACTTATACTTTTGAGAATAGGTCTCAGGGTGTAAAAGTCGTGCATGCGAAAAAGTTCGAATCGCTGATGTATTTATATAGTTCAACCTCAAGTCATGAATCTTTATGCAATTGCGCCAAATTTTTTCTATGCTCATCCACCATGTAAGAATGCATCCACACACCAAATATTTTGGTTCTGAAACTTATACTTTTGACAATAGGTCTCAGGGTGTAAAAGTCGTGCATGCGAAAAAGTTCGAATCGCTGATGTATTTATAGTTCGGCCTCAAGTCATGAATTTTTATGCAATTGCGCCAATTTTTTTCTATGCTCATCCACCATGTAAGAATGCATCCACACACCAAATATTTTGGTTCTGAAACTTATACTTTTGAGAATAGGTCTCAGGGTGTAAAAGTCGTGCATGCGAAAAAGTTCGAATCGCTGATGTATTTATAGTTCGGCCTCAAGTCATGAATTTTTATGCAATTGCGCCAATTTTTTTTATGCTCATCCACCATGTAAGAATGCATCCACACACCAAATATTTTGGTTCTGAAACTTATACTTTTGACAATAGGTCTCAGGGTGTAAAAGTCGTGCATGCGAAAAAGTTCGAATCGCTGATGTATTTATAGTTCGGCCTCAAGTCATGAATTTTTATGTAATTGCGCCAATTTTTTTTATGCTCATCCACCATGTAAGAATGCATCCACACACCAAATATTTTGGTTCTGAAACTTATACTTTTGACAAAGGTTCTCAGGGTGTAAAAGTCGTGCATGCGAAAAAGTTCGAATCGCTGATGTATTTATAGTTCGGCCTCAAGTCATGAATCTTTATGCAATTGCGCCAATTTTTTTTATGCTCATCCACCATGTAAGAATGCATCCACACACCAAATATTTTGGTTCTGAAACTTATACTTTTGAGAATAGGTCTCAGGGTGTAAAAGTCGTGCATGCGAAAACGTTCGAATCGCTGATGTATTTATAGTTCGGCCTCAAGTCATGAATTTTTATGTAATTGCGCCAAATTTTTTTACGCTCATCCACCATGTAAGAATGCATCCACACACCAAATATTTTGGTTCTGAAACTTATACTTTTGAGAATAGGTCTCAGGGTGTAAAAGTCGTGCATGCGAAAAAGTTCGAATCGCTGATGTATTTATATAGTTCAACCTCAAGTCATGAATCTTTATGCAATTGCGCCAATTTTTTTTATGCTCATCCACCATGTAAGAATGCATCCACACACCAAATATTTTGGTTCTGAAACTTATACTTTTGACAATAGGTCTCAGGGTGTAAAAGTCGTGCATGCGAAAAAGTTCGAATCGCTGATGTATTTATAGTTCGGCCTCAAGTCATGAATTTTTATGCAATTGCGCCAATTTTTTTTATGCTCATCCACCATGTAAGAATGCATCCACACACCAAATATTTTGGTTCTGAAACTTATACTTTTGAGAATAGGTCTCAGGGTGTAAAAGTCGTGCATGCGAAAAAGTTCGAATCGCTGATGTATTTATATAGTTCAACCTCAAGTCATGAATCTTTATGCAATTGCGCCAAATTTTTTCTATGCTCATCCACCATGTAAGAATGCATCCACACACCAAATATTTTGGTTCTGAAACTTATACTTTTGACAATAGGTCTCAGGGTGTAAAAGTCGTGCATGCGAAAAAGTTCGAATCGCTGATGTATTTATAGTTCGGCCTCAAGTCATGAATTTTTATGCAATTGCGCCAATTTTTTTTATGCGGATCCACCATGTAAGAATGCATCCACACACCAAATATTTTGGTTCTGAAACTTATACTTTTGACAATAGGTCTCAGGGTGTAAAAGTCGTGCATGCGAAAAAGTTCGAATCGCTGATGTATTTATAGTTCGGCCTCAAGTCATGAATCTTTATGCAATTGCGCCAATTTTTTTTATGCTCATCCACCATGTAAGAATGCATCCACACACCAAATATTTTGGTTCTGAAACTTATACTTTTGACAATAGGTCTCAGGGTGTAAAAGTCGTGCATGCGAAAAAGTTCGAATCGCTGATGTATTTATAGTTCGGCCTCAAGTCATGAATTTTTATGTAATTGCGCCAAATTTTTTTATGCTCATCCACCATGTAAGAATGCATCCACACACCAAATATTTTGGTTCTGAAACTTATACTTTTGACAATAGGTCTCAGGGTGTAAAAGTCGTGCATGCGAAAAAGTTCGAATCGCTGATGTATTTATATAGTTCAAAGTCAAGTCATGAATCTTTATGCAATTGCGCCAATTTTTTTTATGCTCATCCACCATGTAAGAATGCATCCACACACCAAATATTTTGGTTCTGAAACTTATACTTTTGAGAATAGGTCTCAGGGTGTAAAAGTCCTGCATGCGAAAAAGTTCGAATCGCTGATGTATTTATAGTTCGGCCTCAAATCATGAATTTTTATGCAATTGCGCCAATTTTTTTTATGCTCATCCACCATGTAAGAATGCATCCACACACCAAATATTTTGGTTCTGAAACTTATACTTTTGACAATAGGTCTCAGGGTGTAAAAGTCGTGCATGCGAAAAAGTTCGAATCGCTGATGTATTTATAGTTCGGCCTCAAGTCATGAATTTTTATGCAATTGCGCCAATTTTTTTTATGCTCATCCACCATGTAAGAATGCATCCACACACCAAATATTTTGGTTCTGAAACTTATACTTTTGACAATAGGTCTCAGGGTGTAAAAGTCGTGCATGCGAAAAAGTTCGAATCGCTGATGTATTTATAGTTCGGCCTCAAGTCATGAATTTTTATGCAATTGCGCCAATTTTTTTTATGCTCATCCACCATGTAAGAATGCATCCACACACCAAATATTTTGGTTCTGAAACTTATACTTTTGACAATAGGTCTCAGGGTGTAAAAGTCGTGCATGCGAAAAAGTTCGAATCGCTGATGTATTTATAGTTCGGCCTCAAGTCATGAATTTTTATGTAATTGCGCCAAATTTTTTTATGCTCATCCACCATGTAAGAATGCATCCACACACCAAATATTTTGGTTCTGAAACTTATACTTTTGACAATAGGTCTCAGGGTGTAAAAGTCGTGCATGCGAAAAAGTTCGAATCGCTGATGTATTTATATAGTTCAAAGTCAAGTCATGAATCTTTATGCAATTGCGCCAATTTTTTTTATGCTCATCCACCATGTAAGAATGCATCCACACACCAAATATTTTGGTTCTGAAACTTATACTTTTGAGAATAGGTCTCAGGGTGTAAAAGTCGTGCATGCGAAAAAGTTCGAATCGCTGATGTATTTATAGTTCGGCCTCAAGTCATGAATTTTTATGCAATTGCGCCAATTTTTTTTATGCTCATCCACCATGTAAGAATGCATCCACACACCAAATATTTTGGTTCTGAAACTTATACTTTTGAGAATAGGTCTCAGGGTGTAAAAGTCGTGCATGCGAAAAAGTTCGAATCGCTGATGTATTTATATAGTTCAACCTCAAGTCATGAATCTTTATGCAATTGCGCCAAATTTTTTCTATGCTCATCCACCATGTAAGAATGCATCCACACACCAAATATTTTGGTTCTGAAACTTATACTTTTGACAATAGGTCTCAGGGTGTAAAAGTCGTGCATGCGAAAAAGTTCGAATCGCTGATGTATTTATAGTTCGGCCTCAAGTCATGAATTTTTATGCAATTGCGCCAATTTTTTTCTATGCTCATCCACCATGTAAGAATGCATCCACACACCAAATATTTTGGTTCTGAAACTTATACTTTTGACAATAGGTCTCAGGGTGTAAAAGTCGTGCATGCGAAAAAGTTCGAATCGCTGATGTATTTATAGTTCGGCCTCAAGTCATGAATTTTTATGCAATTGCGCCAATTTTTTTTATGCTCATCCACCATGTAAGAATGCATCCACACACCAAATATTTTGGTTCTGAAACTTATACTTTTGACAATAGGTCTCAGGGTGTAAAAGTCGTGCATGCGAAAAAGTTCGAATCGCTGATGTATTTATAGTTCGGCCTCAAGTCATGAATTTTTATGTAATTGCGCCAAATTTTTTTATGCTCATCCACCATGTAAGAATGCATCCACACACCAAATATTTTGGTTCTGAAACTTATACTTTTGAGAATAGGTCTCAGGGTGTAAAAGTCGTCCATGCGAAAAAGTTCGAATCGCTGATGTATTTATATAGTTCAAAGTCAAGTCATGAATCTTTATGCAATTGCGCCAATTTTTTTTATGCTCATCCACCATGTAAGAATGCATCCACACACCAAATATTTTGGTTCTGAAACTTATACTTTTGAGAATAGGTCTCAGGGTGTAAAAGTCCTGCATGCGAAAAAGTTCGAATCGCTGATGTATTTATAGTTCGGCCTCAAATCATGAATTTTTATGCAATTGCGCCAATTTTTTTTATGCTCATCCACCATGTAAGAATGCATCCACACACCAAATATTTTGGTTCTGAAACTTATACTTTTGACAATAGGTCTCAGGGTGTAAAAGTCGTGCATGCGAAAAAGTTCGAATCGCTGATGTATTTATAGTTCGGCCTCAAGTCATGAATTTTTATGCAATTGCGCCAATTTTTTTTATGCTCATCCACCATGTAAGAATGCATCCACACACCAAATATTTTGGTTCTGAAACTTATACTTTTGACAATAGGTCTCAGGGTGTAAAAGTCGTGCATGCGAAAAAGTTCGAATCGCTGATGTATTTATAGTTCGGCCTCAAGTCATGAATTTTTATGCAATTGCGCCAATTTTTTTTATGCTCATCCACCATGTAAGAATGCATCCACACACCAAATATTTTGGTTCTGAAACTTATACTTTTGAGAATAGGTCTCAGGGTGTAAAAGTCGTGCATGCGAAAAAGTTCGAATCGCTGATGTATTTATAGTTCGGCCTCAAGTCATGAATTTTTATGTAATTGCGCCAAATTTTTTTATGCTCATCCACCATGTAAGAATGCATCCACACACCAAATATTTTGGTTCTGAAACTTATACTTTTGAGAATAGGTCTCAGGGTGTAAAAGTCGTGCATGCGAAAAAGTTCGAATCGCTGATGTATTTATATAGTTCAAAGTCAAGTCATGAATCTTTATGCAATTGCGCCAATTTTTTTTATGCTCATCCACCATGTAAGAATGCATCCACACACCAAATATTTTGGTTCTGAAACTTATACTTTTGAGAATAGGTCTCAGGGTGTAAAAGTCGTGCATGCGAAAAAGTTCGAATCGCTGATGTATTTATAGTTCGGCCTCAAGTCATGAATTTTTATGCAATTGCGCCAATTTTTTTTATGCTCATCCACCATGTAAGAATGCATCCACACACCAAATATTTTGGTTCTGAAACTTATACTTTTGAGAATAGGTCTCAGGGTGTAAAAGTCGTGCATGCGAAAAAGTTCGAATCGCTGATGTATTTATATAGTTCAACCTCAAGTCATGAATCTTTATGCAATTGCGCCAAATTTTTTCTATGCTCATCCACCATGTAAGAATGCATCCACACACCAAATATTTTGGTTCTGAAACTTATACTTTTGACAATAGGTCTCAGGGTGTAAAAGTCGTGCATGCGAAAAAGTTCGAATCGCTGATGTATTTATAGTTCGGCCTCAAGTCATGAATTTTTATGCAATTGCGCCAATTTTTTTCTATGCTCATCCACCATGTAAGAATGCATCCACACACCAAATATTTTGGTTCTGAAACTTATACTTTTGACAATAGGTCTCAGGGTGTAAAAGTCGTGCATGCGAAAAAGTTCGAATCGCTGATGTATTTATAGTTCGGCCTCAAGTCATGAATTTTTATGCAATTGCGCCAATTTTTTTTATGCTCATCCACCATGTAAGAATGCATCCACACACCAAATATTTTGGTTCTGAAACTTATACTTTTGACAATAGGTCTCAGGGTGTAAAAGTCGTGCATGCGAAAAAGTTCGAATCGCTGATGTATTTATAGTTCGGCCTCAAGTCATGAATTTTTATGTAATTGCGCCAAATTTTTTTATGCTCATCCACCATGTAAGAATGCATCCACACACCAAATATTTTGGTTCTGAAACTTATACTTTTGAGAATAGGTCTCAGGGTGTAAAAGTCGTCCATGCGAAAAAGTTCGAATCGCTGATGTATTTATATAGTTCAAAGTCAAGTCATGAATCTTTATGCAATTGCGCCAATTTTTTTTATGCTCATCCACCATGTAAGAATGCATCCACACACCAAATATTTTGGTTCTGAAACTTATACTTTTGAGAATAGGTCTCAGGGTGTAAAAGTCCTGCATGCGAAAAAGTTCGAATCGCTGATGTATTTATAGTTCGGCCTCAAATCATGAATTTTTATGCAATTGCGCCAATTTTTTTTATGCTCATCCACCATGTAAGAATGCATCCACACACCAAATATTTTGGTTCTGAAACTTATACTTTTGACAATAGGTCTCAGGGTGTAAAAGTCGTGCATGCGAAAAAGTTCGAATCGCTGATGTATTTATAGTTCGGCCTCAAGTCATGAATTTTTATGCAATTGCGCCAATTTTTTTTATGCTCATCCACCATGTAAGAATGCATCCACACACCAAATATTTTGGTTCTGAAACTTATACTTTTGACAATAGGTCTCAGGGTGTAAAAGTCGTGCATGCGAAAAAGTTCGAATCGCTGATGTATTTATAGTTCGGCCTCAAGTCATGAATTTTTATGCAATTGCGCCAATTTTTTTTATGCTCATCCACCATGTAAGAATGCATCCACACACCAAATATTTTGGTTCTGAAACTTATACTTTTGAGAATAGGTCTCAGGGTGTAAAAGTCGTGCATGCGAAAAAGTTCGAATCGCTGATGTATTTATAGTTCGGCCTCAAGTCATGAATTTTTATGTAATTGCGCCAAATTTTTTTATGCTCATCCACCATGTAAGAATGCATCCACACACCAAATATTTTGGTTCTGAAACTTATACTTTTGAGAATAGGTCTCAGGGTGTAAAAGTCGTGCATGCGAAAAAGTTCGAATCGCTGATGTATTTATATAGTTCAAAGTCAAGTCATGAATCTTTATGCAATTGCGCCAATTTTTTTTATGCTCATCCACCATGTAAGAATGCATCCACACACCAAATATTTTGGTTCTGAAACTTATACTTTTGAGAATAGGTCTCAGGGTGTAAAAGTCGTGCATGCGAAAAAGTTCGAATCGCTGATGTATTTATAGTTCGGCCTCAAGTCATGAATTTTTATGCAATTGCGCCAATTTTTTTTATGCTCATCCACCATGTAAGAATGCATCCACACACCAAATATTTTGGTTCTGAAACTTATACTTTTGAGAATAGGTCTCAGGGTGTAAAAGTCGTGCATGCGAAAAAGTTCGAATCGCTGCTGTATTTATATAGTTCAACCTCAAGTCATGAATCTTTATGCAATTGCGCCAATTTTTTTTATGCTCATCCACCATGTAAGAATGCATCCACACACCAAATATTTTGGTTCTGAAACTTATACTTTTGACAATAGGTCTCAGGGTGTAAAAGTCGTGCATGCGAAAAAGTTCGAATCGCTGATGTATTTATAGTTCGGCCTCAAGTCATGAATTTTTATGCAATTGCGCCAAATTTTTTTATGCTCATCCACCATGTAAGAATGCATCCACACACCAAATATTTTGGTTCTGAAACTTATACTTTTGACAATAGGTCTCAGGGTGTAAAAGTCGTGCATGCGAAAAAGTTCGAATCGCTGATGTATTTATAGTTCGGCCTCAAGTCATGAATTTTTATGCAATTGCGCCAATTTTTTTTATGCTCATCCACCATGTAAGAATGCATCCACACACCAAATATTTTGGTTCTGAAACTTATACTTTTGACAATAGTTCTCAGGGTGTAAAAGTCGTGCATGCGAAAAAGTTCGAATCGCTGATGTATTTATAGTTCGGCCTCAAGTCATGAATCTTTATGCAATTGCGCCAATTTTTTTTATGCTCATCCACCATGTAAGAATGCATCCACACACCAAATATTTTGGTTCTGAAACTTATACTTTTGACAATAGGTCTCAGGGTGTAAAAGTCGTGCATGCGAAAAAGTTCGAATCGCTGATGTATTTATAGTTCGGCCTCAAGTCATGAATTTTTATGTAATTGCGCCAAATTTTTTTATGCTCATCCACCATGTAAGAATGCATCCACACACCAAATATTTTGGTTCTGAAACTTATACTTTTGAGAATAGGTCTCAGGGTGTAAAAGTCGTGCATGCGAAAAAGTTCGAATCGCTGATGTATTTATATAGTTCAACCTCAAGTCATGAATCTTTATGCAATTGGGCCAATTTTTTTTATGCTCATCCACCATGTAAGAATGCATCCACACACCAAATATTTTGGTTCTGAAACTTATACTTTTGAGAATAGGTCTCAGGGTGTAAAAGTCGTGCATGCGAAAAAGTTCGAATCGCTGATGTATTTATATAGTTCAACCTCAAGTCATGAATCTTTATGCAATTGCGCCAATTTTTTCTATGCTCATCCACCATGTAAGAATGCATCCACACACCAAATATTTTGGTTCTGAAACTTATACTTTTGAGAATAGGTCTCAGGGTGTAAAAGTCGTGCATGCGAAAAAGTTCGAATCGCTGATGTATTTATAGTTCGGCCTCAAGTCATGAATTTTTATGCAATTGCGCCAATTTTTTTTATGCGGATCCACCATGTAAGAATGCATCCACACACCAAATATTTTGGTTCTGAAACTTATACTTTTGAGAATAGGTCTCAGGGTGTAAAAGTCGTGCATGCGAAAAAGTTCGAATCGCTGATGTATTTATAGTTCAACCTCAAGTCATGAATTTTTATGCAATTGCGCCAATTTTTTTTATGCTCATCCACCATGTAAGAATGCATCCACACACCAAATATTTTGGTTCTGAAACTTATACTTTTGAGAATAGGTCTCAGGGTGTAAAAGTCGTGCATGCGAAAAAGTTCGAATCGCTGATGTATTTATAGTTCGGCCTCAAGTCATGAATTTTTATGCAATTGCGCCAATTTTTTTTATGCTCATCCACCATGTAAGAATGCATCCACACACCAAATATTTTGGTTCTGAAACTTATACTTTTGACAATAGTTCTCAGGGTGTAAAAGTCGTGCATGCGAAAAAGTTCGAATCGCTGATGTATTTATAGTTCGGCCTCAAGTCATGAATCTTTATGCAATTGCGCCAATTTTTTTTATGCTCATCCACCATGTAAGAATGCATCCACACACCAAATATTTTGGTTCTGAAACTTATACTTTTGAGAATAGGTCTCAGGGTGTAAAAGTCGTGCATGCGAAAAAGTTCGAATCGCTGATGTATTTATAGTTCGGCCTCAAGTCATGAATTTTTATGTAATTGCGCCAAATTTTTTTATGCTCATCCACCATGTAAGAATGCATCCACACACCAAATATTTTGGTTCTGAAACTTATACTTTTGAGAATAGGTCTCAGGGTGTAAAAGTCGTGCATGCGAAAAAGTTCGAATCGCTGATGTATTTATATAGTTCAAAGTCAAGTCATGAATCTTTATGCAATTGCGCCAATTTTTTTTATGCTCATCCACCATGTAAGAATGCATCCACACACCAAATATTTTGGTTCTGAAACTTATACTTTTGAGAATAGGTCTCAGGGTGTAAAAGTCGTGCATGCGAAAAAGTTCGAATCGCTGATGTATTTATAGTTCGGCCTCAAGTCATGAATTTTTATGCAATTGCGCCAATTTTTTTTATGCTCATCCACCATGTAAGAATGCATCCACACACCAAATATTTTGGTTCTGAAACTTATACTTTTGAGAATAGGTCTCAGGGTGTAAAAGTCGTGCATGCGAAAAAGTTCGAATCGCTGATGTATTTATATAGTTCAACCTCAAGTCATGAATCTTTATGCAATTGCGCCAATTTTTTTTATGCTCATCCACCATGTAAGAATGCATCCACACACCAAATATTTTGGTTCTGAAACTTATACTTTTGACAATAGGTCTCAGGGTGTAAAAGTCGTGCATGCGAAAAAGTTCGAATCGCTGATGTATTTATAGTTCGGCCTCAAGTCATGAATTTTTATGCAATTGCGCCAAATTTTTTTATGCTCATCCACCATGTAAGAATGCATCCACACACCAAATATTTTGGTTCTGAAACTTATACTTTTGACAATAGGTCTCAGGGTGTAAAAGTCGTGCATGCGAAAAAGTTCGAATCGCTGATGTATTTATAGTTCGGCCTCAAGTCATGAATTTTTATGCAATTGCGCCAATTTTTTTTATGCTCATCCACCATGTAAGAATGCATCCACACACCAAATATTTTGGTTCTGAAACTTATACTTTTGACAATAGTTCTCAGGGTGTAAAAGTCGTGCATGCGAAAAAGTTCGAATCGCTGATGTATTTATAGTTCGGCCTCAAGTCATGAATCTTTATGCAATTGCGCCAATTTTTTTTATGCTCATCCACCATGTAAGAATGCATCCACACACCAAATATTTTGGTTCTGAAACTTATACTTTTGACAATAGGTCTCAGGGTGTAAAAGTCGTGCATGCGAAAAAGTTCGAATCGCTGATGTATTTATAGTTCGGCCTCAAGTCATGAATTTTTATGTAATTGCGCCAAATTTTTTTATGCTCATCCACCATGTAAGAATGCATCCACACACCAAATATTTTGGTTCTGAAACTTATACTTTTGAGAATAGGTCTCAGGGTGTAAAAGTCGTGCATGCGAAAAAGTTCGAATCGCTGATGTATTTATATAGTTCAACCTCAAGTCATGAATCTTTATGCAATTGGGCCAATTTTTTTTATGCTCATCCACCATGTAAGAATGCATCCACACACCAAATATTTTGGTTCTGAAACTTATACTTTTGAGAATAGGTCTCAGGGTGTAAAAGTCGTGCATGCGAAAAAGTTCGAATCGCTGATGTATTTATATAGTTCAACCTCAAGTCATGAATCTTTATGCAATTGCGCTAATTTTTTCTATGCTCATCCACCATGTAAGAATGCATCCACACACCAAATATTTTGGTTCTGAAACTTATACTTTTGAGAATAGGTCTCAGGGTGTAAAAGTCGTGCATGCGAAAAAGTTCGAATCGCTGATGTATTTATAGTTCGGCCTCAAGTCATGAATTTTTATGCAATTGCGCTAATTTTTTTTATGCTCATCCATCATGTAAGAATGCATCCACACACCAAATATTTTGGTTCTGAAACTTATACTTTTGAGAATAGGTCTCAGGGTGTAAAAGTCGTGCATGCGAAAAAGTTCGAATCGCTGATGTATTTATAGTTCGGCCTCAAGTCATGAATTTTTATGCAATTGCGCCAATTTGTTTTATGCGGATCCACCATGTAAGAATGCATCCACACACCAAATATTTTGGTTCTGAAACTTATACTTTTGAGAATAGGTCTCAGGGTGTAAAAGTCGTGCATGCGAAAAAGTTCGAATCGCTGATGTATTTATAGTTCGGCCTCAAGTCATGAATTTTTATGCAATTGCGCCAATTTTTTTTATGCTCATCCACCATGTAAGAATGCATCCACACACCAAATATTTTGGTTCTGAAACGTATACTTTTGAGAATAGGTCTCAGGGTGTAAAAGTCGTGCATGCGAAAAAGTTCGAATCGCTGATGTATTTATATAGTTCAACCTCAAGTCATGAATCTTTATGCAATTGCGCCAATTTTTTTTATGCTCATCCACCATGTAAGAATGCATCCACACACCAAATATTTTGGTTCTGAAACTTATACTTTTGAGAACAGGCCTCAGGGTGTAAAAGTCGTGCATGCGAAAAAGTTCGAATCGCTGATGTATTTATAGTTCAACCTCAAGTCATGAATTTTTATGCAATTGCGCCAATTTTTTTTATGCTCATCCACCATGTAAGAATGCATCCACACACCAAATATTTTGGTTCTGAAACTTATACTTTTGAGAATAGGTCTCAGGGTGTAAAAGTCGTGCATGCGAAAAAGTTCGAATCGCTGATGTATTTATAGTTCGGCCTCAAGTCATGAATTTTTATGCAATTGCGCCAATTTTTTTTATGCTCATCCACCATGTAAGAATGCATCCACACACCAAATATTTTGGTTCTGAAACTTATACTTTTGACAATAGTTCTCAGGGTGTAAAAGTCGTGCATGCGAAAAAGTTCGAATCGCTGATGTATTTATAGTTCGGCCTCAAGTCATGAATCTTTATGCAATTGCGCCAATTTTTTTTATGCTCATCCACCATGTAAGAATGCATCCACACACCAAATATTTTGGTTCTGAAACTTATACTTTTGAGAATAGGTCTCAGGGTGTAAAAGTCGTGCATGCGAAAAAGTTCGAATCGCTGATGTATTTATAGTTCGGCCTCAAGTCATGAATTTTTATGTAATTGCGCCAAATTTTTTTATGCTCATCCACCATGTAAGAATGCATCCACACACCAAATATTTTGGTTCTGAAACTTATACTTTTGAGAATAGGTCTCAGGGTGTAAAAGTCGTGCATGCGAAAAAGTTCGAATCGCTGATGTATTTATATAGTTCAACCTCAAGTCATGAATCTTTATGCAATTGCGCCAATTTTTTTTATGCTCATCCACCATGTAAGAATGCATCCACACACCAAATATTTTGGTTCTGAAACTTAAACTTTTGACAATAGGTCTCAGGGTGTAAAAGTCGTGCATGCGAAAAAGTTCGAATCGCTGATGTATTTATAGTTCGGCCTCAAGTCATGAATTTTTATGTAATTGCGCCAAATTTTTTTATGCTCATCCACCATGTAAGAATGCATCCACACACCAAATATTTTGGTTCTGAAACTTATACTTTTGACAATAGGTCTCAGGGTGTAAAAGTCGTGGATGCGAAAAAGTTCGAATCGCTGATGTATTTATATAGTTCAAAGTCAAGTCATGAATCTTTATGCAATTGCGCCAATTTTTTTTATGCTCATCCACCATGTAAGAATGCATCCACACACCAAATATTTTGGTTCTGAAACTTATACTTTTGACAATAGGTCTCAGGGTGTAAAAGTCGTGCATGCGAAAAAGTTCGAATCGCTGATGTATTTATATAGTTCAACCTCAAGTCATGAATTTTTATGCAATTGCGCCAATTTTTTTATGCTCATCCACCATGTAAGAATGCATCCACACACCAAATATTTTGGTTCTGAAACTTATACTTTTGACAATAGGTCTCAGGGTGTAAAAGTCCTGCATGCGAAAAAGTTCGAATCGCTGATGTATTTATAGTTCGGCCTCAAGTCATGAATTTTTATGCAATTGCGCCAATTTTTTTTATGCTCATCCACCATGTAAGAATGCATCCACACACCAAATATTTTGGTTCTGAAACTTATACTTTTGACAATAGTTCTCAGGGTGTAAAAGTCGTGCATACGAAAAAGTTCGAATCGCTGATGTATTTATAGTTCGGCCTCAAGTCATGAATCTTTATGCAATTGCGCCAATTTTTTTTATGCTCATCCACCATGTAAGAATGCATCCACACACCAAATATTTTGGTTCTGAAACTTATACTTTTGACAATAGGTCTCAGGGTGTAAAAGTCGTGCATGCGAAAAAGTTCGAATCGCTGATGTATTTATAGTTCGGCCTCAAGTCATGAATTTTTATGTAATTGCGCCAAATTTTTTTATGCGGATCCACCATGTAAGAATGCATCCACACACCAAATATTTTGGTTCTGAAACTTATACTTTTGAGAATAGGTCTCAGGGTGTAAAAGTCGTGCATGCGAAAAAGTTCGAATCGCTGATGTATTTATATAGTTCAACCTCAAGTCATGAATCTTTATGCAATTGCGCCAATTTTTTTTATGCTCATCCACCATGTAAGAATGCATCCACACACCAAATATTTTGGTTCTGAAACTTATACTTTTGACAATAGGTCTCAGGGTGTAAAAGTCGTGCATGCGAAAAAGTTCGAATCGCTGATGTATTTATAGTTCGGCCTCAAGTCATGAATTTTTATGCAATTGCGCCAATTTTTTTTATGCTCATCCACCATGTAAGAATGCATCCACACACCAAATATTTTGGTTCTGAAACTTATACTTTTGAGAATAGGTCTCAGGGTGTAAAAGTCGTGCATGCGAAAAAGTTCGAATCGCTGATGTATTTATATAGTTCAACCTCAAGTCATGAATCTTTATGCAATTGCGCCAATTTTTTCTATGCTCATCCACCATGTAAGAATGCATCCACACACCAAATATTTTGGTTCTGAAACTTATACTTTTGAGAATAGGTCTCAGGGTGTAAAAGTCGTGCATGCGAAAAAGTTCGAATCGCTGATGTATTTATAGTTCGGCCTCAAGTCATGAATTTTTATGCAATTGCGCCAATTTTTTTTATGCTCATCCACCATGTAAGAATGCATCCACACACCAAATATTTTGGTTCTGAAACTTATACTTTTGAGAATAGGTCTCAGGGTGTAAAAGTCGTGCATGCGAAAAAGTTCGAATCGCTGATGTATTTATATAGTTCAACCTCAAGTCATGAATTTTTATGTAATTGCGCCAATTTTTTTTATGCTCATCCACCATGTAAGAATGCATCCACACACCAAATATTTTGGTTCTGAAACTTATACTTTTGACAATAGGTCTCAGGGTGTAAAAGTCGTGCATGCGAAAAAGTTCGAATCGCTGATGTATTTATAGTTCGGCCTCAAGTCATGAATTTTTATGCAATTGCGCCAAATTTTTTTATGCTCATCCACCATGTAAGAATGCATCCACACACCAAATATTTTGGTTCTGAAACTTATACTTTTGACAATAGGTCTCAGGGTGTAAAAGTCGTGCATGCGAAAAAGTTCGAATCGCTGATGTATTTATAGTTCGGCCTCAAGTCATGAATTTTTATGCAATTGCGCCAATTTTTTTTATGCTCATCCACCATGTAAGAATGCATCCACACACCAAATATTTTGGTTCTGAAACTTATACTTTTGACAATAGTTCTCAGGGTGTAAAAGTCGTGCATGCGAAAAAGTTCGAATCGCTGATGTATTTATAGTTCGGCCTCAAGTCATGAATCTTTATGCAATTGCGCCAATTTTTTTTATGCTCATCCACCATGTAAGAATGCATCCACACACCAAATATTTTGGTTCTGAAACTTATACTTTTGACAATAGGTCTCAGGGTGTAAAAGTCGTGCATGCGAAAAAGTTCGAATCGCTGATGTATTTATAGTTCGGCCTCAAGTCATGAATTTTTATGTAATTGCGCCAAATTTTTTTATGCTCATCCACCATGTAAGAATGCATCCACACACCAAATATTTTGGTTCTGAAACTTATACTTTTGAGAATAGGTCTCAGGGTGTAAAAGTCGTGCATGCGAAAAAGTTCGAATCGCTGATGTATTTATATAGTTCAACCTCAAGTCATGAATCTTTATGCAATTGCGCCAATTTTTTTTATGCTCATCCACCATGTAAGAATGCATCCACACACCAAATATTTTGGTTCTGAAACTTATACTTTTGACAATAGGTCTCAGGGTGTAAAAGTCGTGCATGCGAAAAAGTTCGAATCGCTGATGTATTTATAGTTCGGCCTCAAGTCATGAATTTTTATGCAATTGCGCCAATTTTTTTTATGCTCATCCACCATGTAAGAATGCATCCACACACCAAATATTTCGGTTCTGAAACTTATACTTTTGAGAATAGGTCTCAGGGTGTAAAAGTCGTGCATGCGAAAAAGTTCGAATCGCTGATGTATTTATATAGTTTAACCTCAAGTCATGAATCTTTATGCAATTGCGCCAATTTTTTCTATGCTCATCCACCATGTAAGAATGCATCCACACACCAAATATTTTGGTTCTGAAACTTATACTTTTGAGAATAGGTCTCAGGGTGTAAAAGTCGTGCATGCGAAAAAGTTCGAATCGCTGATGTATTTATAGTTCGGCCTCAAGTCATGAATTTTTATGCAATTGCGCCAATTTTTTTTATGCGGATCCACCATGTAAGAATGCATCCACACACCAAATATTTTGGTTCTGAAACTTATACTTTTGACAATAGGTCTCAGGGTGTAAAAGTCGTGCATGCGAAAAAGTTCGAATCGCTGATGTATTTATAGTTCGGCCTCAAGTCATGAATTTTTATGCAATTGCGCCAATTTTTTTTATGCTCATCCACCATGTAAGAATGCATCCACACACCAAATATTTTGGTTCTGAAACTTATACTTTTGACAATAGTTCTCAGGGTGTAAAAGTCGTGCATGCGAAAAAGTTCGAATCGCTGATGTATTTATAGTTCGGCCTCAAGTCATGAATCTTTATGCAATTGCGCC
The DNA here is from genome assembly GCF_022045235.1 of Haliotis cracherodii. Lineage (NCBI taxonomy): Eukaryota > Metazoa > Mollusca > Gastropoda > Lepetellida > Haliotidae > Haliotis > Haliotis cracherodii. The sequence continues at coordinate 43,242,236 of NW_027266341.1, read as the reverse complement.
AATTTTTTTTATGCTCATCCACCATGTAAGAATGCATCCACACACCAAATATTTTGGTTCTGAAACTTATACTTTTGAGAATAGGTCTCAGGGTGTAAAAGTCGTGCATGCGAAAAAGTTCGAATCGCTGATGTATTTATATAGTTCAACCTCAAGTCATGAATCTTTATGCAATTGCGCCATTTTTTCTTATGCTCATCCACCATGTAAGAATGCATCCACACACCAAATATTTTGGTTCTGAAACTTAAACTTTTGACAATAGGTCTCAGGGTGTAAAAGTCGTGCATGCGAAAAAGTTCGAATCGCTGATGTATTTATAGTTCGGCCTCAAGTCATGAATTTTTATGTAATTGCGCCAAATTTTTTTATGCTCATCCACCATGTAAGAATGCATCCACACACCAAATATTTTGGTTCTGAAACTTATACTTTTGAGAATAGGTCTCAGGGTGTAAAAGTCGTGGATGCGAAAAAGTTCGAATCGCTGATGTATTTATATAGTTCAAAGTCAAGTCATGAATCTTTATGCAATTGCGCCAATTTTTTTTATGCTCATCCACCATGTAAGAATGCATCCACACACCAAATATTTTGGTTCTGAAACTTATACTTTTGACAATAGGTCTCAGGGTGTAAAAGTCGTGCATGCGAAAAAGTTCGAATCGCTGATGTATTTATAGTTCGGCCTCAAGTCATGAATTTTTATGCAATTGCGCCAATTTTTTTTATGCTCATCCACCATGTAAGAATGCATCCACACACCAAATATTTTGGTTCTGAAACTTATACTTTTGACAATAGGTCTCAGGGTGTAAAAGTCGTGCATGCGAAAAAGTTCGAATCGCTGATGTATTTATAGTTCGGCCTCAAGTCATGAATTTTTATGCAATTGCGCCAATTTTTTTTATGCTCATCCACCATGTAAGAATGCATCCACACACCAAATATTTTGGTTCTGAAACTTATACTTTTGACAATAGGTCTCAGGGTGTAAAAGTCGTGCATGCGAAAAAGTTCGAATCGCTGATGTATTTATAGTTCGGCCTCAAGTCATGAATTTTTATGCAATTGCGCCAATTTTTTTTATGCTCATCCACCATGTAAGAATGCATCCACACACCAAATATTTTGGTTCTGAAACTTATACTTTTGACAATAGTTCTCAGGGTGTAAAAGTCGTGCATGCGAAAAAGTTCGAATCGCTGATGTATTTATAGTTCGGCCTCAAGTCATGAATCTTTATGCAATTGCGCCAATTTTTTTTATGCTCATCCACCATGTAAGAATGCATCCACACACCAAATATTTTGGTTCTGAAACTTATACTTTTGAGAATAGGTCTCAGGGTGTAAAAGTCGTGCATGCGAAAAAGTTCGAATCGCTGATGTATTTATATAGTTCAACCTCAAGTCATGAATCTTTATGCAATTGCGCCATTTTTTCTTATGCTCATCCACCATGTAAGAATGCATCCACACACCAAATATTTTGGTTCTGAAACTTAAACTTTTGACAATAGGTCTCAGGGTGTAAAAGTCGTGCATGCGAAAAAGTTCGAATCGCTGATGTATTTATAGTTCGGCCTCAAGTCATGAATTTTTATGTAATTGCGCCAAATTTTTTTATGCTCATCCACCATGTAAGAATGCATCCACACACCAAATATTTTGGTTCTGAAACTTATACTTTTGAGAATAGGTCTCAGGGTGTAAAAGTCGTGGATGCGAAAAAGTTCGAATCGCTGATGTATTTATATAGTTCAAAGTCAAGTCATGAATCTTTATGCAATTGCGCCAATTTTTTTTATGCTCATCCACCATGTAAGAATGCATCCACACACCAAATATTTTGGTTCTGAAACTTATACTTTTGACAATAGGTCTCAGGGTGTAAAAGTCGTGCATGCGAAAAAGTTCGAATCGCTGATGTATTTATAGTTCGGCCTCAAGTCATGAATTTTTATGCAATTGCGCCAATTTTTTTTATGCTCATCCACCATGTAAGAATGCATCCACACACCAAATATTTTGGTTCTGAAACTTATACTTTTGACAATAGGTCTCAGGGTGTAAAAGTCGTGCATGCGAAAAAGTTCGAATCGCTGATGTATTTATAGTTCGGCCTCAAGTCATGAATTTTTATGCAATTGCGCCAATTTTTTTTATGCTCATCCACCATGTAAGAATGCATCCACACACCAAATATTTTGGTTCTGAAACTTATACTTTTGACAATAGGTCTCAGGGTGTAAAAGTCGTGCATGCGAAAAAGTTCGAATCGCTGATGTATTTATAGTTCGGCCTCAAGTCATGAATTTTTATGCAATTGCGCCAATTTTTTTTATGCTCATCCACCATGTAAGAATGCATCCACACACCAAATATTTTGGTTCTGAAACTTATACTTTTGACAATAGTTCTCAGGGTGTAAAAGTCGTGCATGCGAAAAAGTTCGAATCGCTGATGTATTTATAGTTCGGCCTCAAGTCATGAATCTTTATGCAATTGCGCCAATTTTTTTTATGCTCATCCACCATGTAAAAATGCATCCACACACCAAATATTTTGGTTCTGAAACTTATACTTTTGACAATAGGTCTCAGGGTGTAAAAGTCGTGCATGCGAAAAAGTTCGAATCGCTGATGTATTTATAGTTCGGCCTCAAGTCATGAATTTTTATGTAATTGCGCCAAATTTTTTTATGCGGATCCACCATGTAAGAATGCATCCACACACCAAATATTTTGGTTCTGAAACTTATACTTTTGAGAATAGGTCTCAGGGTGTAAAAGTCGTGCATGCGAAAAAGTTCGAATCGCTGATGTATTTATATAGTTCAACCTCAAGTCATGAATCTTTATGCAATTGCGCCAATTTTTTTTATGCTCATCCACCATGTAAGAATGCATCCACACACCAAATATTTTGGTTCTGAAACTTATACTTTTGACAATAGGTCTCAGGGTGTAAAAGTCGTGCATGCGAAAAAGTTCGAATCGCTGATGTATTTATAGTTCGGCCTCAAGTCATGAATTTTTATGCAATTGCTCCAATTTTTTTTATGCTCATCCACCATGTAAGAATGCATCCACACACCAAATATTTTGGTTCTGAAACTTATACTTTTGAGAATAGGTCTCAGGGTGTAAAAGTCGTGCATGCGAAAAAGTTCGAATCGCTGATGTATTTATATAGTTCAACCTCAAGTCATGAATCTTTATGCAATTGCGCCAATTTTTTCTATGCTCATCCACCATGTAAGAATGCATCCACACACCAAATATTTTGGTTCTGAAACTTATACTTTTGAGAATAGGTCTCAGGGTGTAAAAGTCGTGCATGCGAAAAAGTTCGAATCGCTGATGTATTTATAGTTCGGCCTCAAGTCATGAATTTTTATGCAATTGCGCCAATTTTTTTTATGCGGATCCACCATGTAAGAATGCATCCACACACCAAATATTTTGGTTCTGAAACTTATACTTTTGACAATAGGTCTCAGGGTGTAAAAGTCGTGCATGCGAAAAAGTTCGAATCGCTGATGTATTTATAGTTCAACCTCAAGTCATGAATTTTTATGCAATTGCGCCAATTTTTTTTATGCTCATCCACCATGTAAGAATGCATCCACACACCAAATATTTTGGTTCTGAAACTTATACTTTTGAGAATAGGTCTCAGGGTGTAAAAGTCGTGCATGCGAAAAAGTTCGAATCGCTGATGTATTTATAGTTCGGCCTCAAGTCATGAATTTTTATGCAATTGCGCCAATTTTTTTTATGCTCATCCACCATGTAAGAATGCATCCACACACCAAATATTTTGGTTCTGAAACTTATACTTTTGACAATAGTTCTCAGGGTGTAAAAGTCGTGCATGCGAAAAAGTTCGAATCGCTGATGTATTTATAGTTCGGCCTCAAGTCATGAATCTTTATGCAATTGCGCCAATTTTTTTTATGCTCATCCACCATGTAAGAATGCATCCACACACCAAATATTTTGGTTCTGAAACTTATACTTTTGAGAATAGGTCTCAGGGTGTAAAAGTCGTGCATGCGAAAAAGTTCGAATCGCTGATGTATTTATAGTTCGGCCTCAAGTCATGAATTTTTATGTAATTGCGCCAAATTTTTTTATGCTCATCCACCATGTAAGAATGCATCCACACACCAAATATTTTGGTTCTGAAACTTATACTTTTGAGAATAGGTCTCAGGGTGTAAAAGTCGTGCATGCGAAAAAGTTCGAATCGCTGATGTATTTATATAGTTCAACCTCAAGTCATGAATCTTTATGCAATTGCGCCAATTTTTTTTATGCTCATCCACCATGTAAGAATGCATCCACACACCAAATATTTTGGTTCTGAAACTTATACTTTTGACAATAGGTCTCAGGGTGTAAAAGTCGTGCATGCGAAAAAGTTCGAATCGCTGATGTATTTATAGTTCGGCCTCAAGTCATGAATTTTTATGTAATTGCGCCAAATTTTTTTATGCTCATCCACCATGTAAGAATGCATCCACACACCAAATATTTTGGTTCTGAAACTTATACTTTTGACAATAGGTCTCAGGGTGTAAAAGTCGTGGATGCGAAAAAGTTCGAATCGCTGATGTATTTATATAGTTCAAAGTCAAGTCATGAATCTTTATGCAATTGCGCCAATTTTTTTTATGCTCATCCACCATGTAAGAATGCATCCACACACCAAATATTTTGGTTCTGAAACTTATACTTTTGACAATAGGTCTCAGGGTGTAAAAGTCGTGCATGCGAAAAAGTTCGAATCGCTGATGTATTTATAGTTCGGCCTCAAGTCATGAATTTTTATGCAATTGCGCCAATTTTTTTTATGCTCATCCACCATGTAAGAATGCATCCACACACCAAATATTTTGGTTCTGAAACTTATACTTTTGAGAATAGGTCTCAGGGTGTAAAAGTCGTGCATGCGAAAAAGTTCGAATCGCTGATGTATTTATATAGTTCAACCTCAAGTCATGAATCTTTATGCAATTGCGCCAATTTTTTTTATGCTCATCCACCATGTAAGAATGCATCCACACACCAAATATTTTGGTTCTGAAACTTATACTTTTGACAATAGGTCTCAGGGTGTAAAAGTCGTGCATGCGAAAAAGTTCGAATCGCTGATGTATTTATAGTTCGGCCTCAAGTCATGAATTTTTATGCAATTGCGCCAATTTTATAATGCTCATCCACCATGTAAGAATGCATCCACACACCAAATATTTTGGTTCTGAAACTTATACTTTTGACAATAGGTCTCAGGGTGTAAAAGTCGTGCATGCGAAAAAGTTCGAATCGCTGATGTATTTATAGTTCGGCCTCAAGTCATGAATTTTTATGCAATTGCGCCAATTTTTTTTATGCTCATCCACCATGTAAGAATGCATCCACACACCAAATATTTTGGTTCTGAAACTTATACTTTTGACAATAGTTCTCAGGGTGTAAAAGTCGTGCATGCGAAAAAGTTCGAATCGCTGATGTATTTATAGTTCGGCCTCAAGTCATGAATCTTTATGCAATTGCGCCAATTTTTTTTATGCTCATCCACCATGTAAGAATGCATCCACACACCAAATATTTTGGTTCTGAAACTTATACTTTTGACAATAGGTCTCAGGGTGTAAAAGTCGTGCATGCGAAAAAGTTCGAATCGCTGATGTATTTATAGTTCGGCCTCAAGTCATGAATTTTTATGTAATTGCGCCAAATTTTTTTATGCTCATCCACCATGTAAGAATGCATCCACACACCAAATATTTTGGTTCTGAAACTTATACTTTTGAGAATAGGTCTCAGGGTGTAAAAGTCGTGCATGCGAAAAAGTTCGAATCGCTGATGTATTTATATAGTTCAACCTCAAGTCATGAATCTTTATGCAATTGCGCCAATTTTTTTTATGCTCATCCACCATGTAAGAATGCATCCACACACCAAATATTTTGGTTCTGAAACTTATACTTTTGACAATAGGTCTCAGGGTGTAAAAGTCGTGCATGCGAAAAAGTTCGAATCGCTGATGTATTTATAGTTCGGCCTCAAGTCATGAATTTTTATGCAATTGCGCCAATTTTTTTTATGCTCATCCACCGTGTAAGAATGCATCCACACACCAAATATTTTGGTTCTGAAACTTATACTTTTGAGAATAGGTCTCAGGGTGTAAAAGTCGTGCATGCGAAAAAGTTCGAATCGCTGATGTATTTATATAGTTCAACCTCAAGTCATGAATCTTTATGCAATTGCGCCAATTTTTTCTATGCTCATCCACCATGTAAGAATGCATCCACACACCAAATATTTTGGTTCTGAAACTTATACTTTTGAGAATAGGTCTCAGGGTGTAAAAGTCGTGCATGCGAAAAAGTTCGAATCGCTGATGTATTTATAGTTCGGCCTCAAGTCATGAATTTTTATGCAATTGCGCCAATTTTTTTTATGCGGATCCACCATGTAAGAATGCATCCACACACCAAATATTTTGGTTCTGAAACTTATACTTTTGAGAATAGGTCTCAGGGTGTAAAAGTCGTGCATGCGAAAAAGTTCGAATCGCTGATGTATTTATAGTTCAACCTCAAGTCATGAATTTTTATGCAATTGCGCCAATTTTTTTTATGCTCATCCACCATGTAAGAATGCATCCACACACCAAATATTTTGGTTCTGAAACTTATACTTTTGAGAATAGGTCTCAGGGTGTAAAAGTCGTGCATGCGAAAAAGTTCGAATCGCTGATGTATTTATAGTTCGGCCTCAAGTCATGAATTTTTATGCAATTGCGCCAATTTTTTTTATGCTCATCCACCATGTAAGAATGCATCCACACACCAAATATTTTGGTTCTGAAACTTATACTTTTGACAATAGTTCTCAGGGTGTAAAAGTCGTGCATGCGAAAAAGTTCGAATCGCTGATGTATTTATAGTTCGGCCTCAAGTCATGAATCTTTATGCAATTGCGCCAATTTTTTTTATGCTCATCCACCATGTAAGAATGCATCCACACACCAAATATTTTGGTTCTGAAACTTATACTTTTGAGAATAGGTCTCAGGGTGTAAAAGTCGTGCATGCGAAAAAGTTCGAATCGCGGATGTATTTATAGTTCGGCCTCAAGTCATGAATTTTTATGTAATTGCGCCAAATTTTTTTATGCTCATCCACCATGTAAGAATGCATCCACACACCAAATATTTTGGTTCTGAAACTTATACTTTTGAGAATAGGTCTCAGGGTGTAAAAGTCGTGCATGCGAAAAAGTTCGAATCGCTGATGTATTTATATAGTTCAACCTCAAGTCATGAATCTTTATGCAATTGCGCCAATTTTTTTTATGCTCATCCACCATGTAAGAATGCATCCACACACCAAATATTTTGGTTCTGAAACTTATACTTTTGACAATAGGTCTCAGGGTGTAAAAGTCGTGCATGCGAAAAAGTTCGAATCGCTGATGTATTTATAGTTCGGCCTCAAGTCATGAATTTTTATGCAATTGCGCCAATTTTTTTTATGCTCATCCACCATGTAAGAATGCATCGACACACCAAATATTTTGGTTCTGAAACTTAAACTTTTGAGAATAGGTCTCAGGGTGTAAAAGTCGTGCATGCGAAAAAGTTCGAATCGCTGATGTATTTATATAGTTCAACCTCAAGTCATGAATCTTTATGCAATTGCGCCAATTTTTTCTATGCTCATCCACCATGTAAGAATGCATCCACACACCAAATATTTTGGTTCTGAAACTTATACTTTTGACAATAGGTCTCAGGGTGTAAAAGTCGTGCATGCGAAAAAGTTAGAATCGCTGATGTATTTATAGTTCGGCCTCAAGTCATGAATTTTTATGCAATTGCGCCAATTTTTTTTATGCAGATCCACCATGTAAGAATGCATCCACACACCAAATATTTTGGTTCTGAAACTTATACTTTTGAGAATAGGTCTCAGGGTGTAAAAGTCGTGCATGCGAAAAAGTTCGAATCGCTGATGTATTTATAGTTCAACCTCAAGTCATGAATTTTTATGCAATTGCGCCAATTTTTTTTATGCGGATCCACCATGTAAGAATGCATCCACACACCAAATATTTTGGTTCTGAAACTTATACTTTTGACAATAGGTCTCAGGGTGTAAAAGTCGTGCATGCGAAAAAGTTCGAATCGCTGATGTATTTTTAGTTCGGCCTCAAGTCATGAATCTTTATGCAATTGCGCCAATTTTTTTTATGCTCATCCACCATGTAAGAATGCATCCACACACCAAATATTTTGGTTCTGAAACTTATACTTTTGACAATAGGTCTCAGGGTGTAAAAGTCGTGCATGCGAAAAAGTTCGAATCGCTGATGTATTTATAGTTCGGCCTCAAGTCATGAATTTTTATGCAATTGCGCCAATTTTTTTTATACTCATCCACCATGTAAGAATGCATTCACACACCAAATATTTTGGCTCTGAAACTTATACTTTTGAGAATAGGTGTCAGGGTGTAAAAGTCGTGCATGCGAAAAAGTTCGAATCGCTGATGTATTTATAGTTTGGCCTCAAGTCATGAATTTTTATGCAATTGCGCCAATTTTTTTTATGCTCATCCACCATGTAAGAATGCATCCACACACCAAATATTTTGGTTCTGAAACTTATACTTTTGACAATAGGTCTCAGGGTGTAAAAGTCGTGCATGCGAAAAAGTTCGAATCGCTGATGTATTTATAGTTCGGCCTCAAGTCATGATTTTTTATGCAATTGCGCCAATTTTTTTTAATGCTCATCCACCATGTAAGAATGCATCCACACACCAAATATTTTGGTTCTGAAACTTATACTTTTGACAATAGGTCTCAGGGTGTAAAAGTCGTGCATGCGAAAAAGTTCGAATCGCTGATGTATTTATAGTTCGGCCTCAAGTCATGAATTTTTATGCAATTGCGCCAATTTTTTTTATGCTCATCCACCATGTAAGAATACATCCACACACCAAATATGTTTGTTCTGAAACTTATACGTTTGAGAATAGGTCTCAGGGTGTAAAAGTCGTGCATGCGAAAATGTTCGAATCGCTGATGTATTTATAGTTCGGCCTCAAGTCATGAATTTTTATGCAATTGCGCCATTTTTTTTTATGCTCATCCACCATGTAAGAATGCATCCACACACCAAATATTTTGGTTCTGAAACTTATACTTTTGACAATAGGTCTCAGGGTGTAAAAGTCGTGCATGCGAAAAAGTTCGAATCGCTGATGTATTTATAGTTCGGCCTCAAGTCATGAATTTTTATGCAATTGCGCCAATTTTTTTTATGCTCATCCACCATGTAAGAATGCATCCACACACCAAATATTTTGGTTCTGAAACTTATACTTTTGACAATAGGTCTCAGGGTGTAAAAGTCGTGCATGCGAAAAAGTTCGAATCGCTGATGTATTTATATAGTTCAACCTCAAGTCATGAATCTTTATGCAATTGCGCCAAATTTTTTTATGCTCATCCACCATGTTAGAATGCATCCACACACCAAATATTTTGGTTCTGAAACTTATACTTTTGACAATAGGTCTCAGGGTGTAAAAGTCGTGCATGCAAAAAAGTTCGAATCGCTGATGTATTTATGTAGTTCAACCTCAAGTCATGAATCTTTATGCAATTGCGCCAATTTTTTTTATGCTCATCCACCATGTAAGAATGCATCCACACACCAAATATTTTGGTTCTGAAACTTATACTTTTGACAATAGGTCTCAGGGTGTAAAAGTCGTGCATGCGAAAAAGTTCGAATCGCTGATGTATTTATAGTTCGGCCTCAAGTCATGAATTTTTATGCAATTGCGCCAATTTTTTTTATGCTCATCCACCATGTAAGAATGCATCCACACACCAAATATTTTGGTTCTGAAACTTATACTTTTGACAATAGGTCTCAGGGTGTAAAAGTCGTGCATGCGAAAAAGTTCGAATCGCTGATGTATTTATAGTTCGGCCTCAAGTCATGAATTTTTATGTAATTGCGCCAAATTTTTTTATGCTCATCCACCATGTAAGAATGCATCCACACACCAAATATTTTGGTTCTGAAACTTATACTTTTGACAATAGGTCTCAGGGTGTAAAAGTCGTGCATGCGAAAAAGTTCGAATCGCTGATGTATTTATATAGTTCAAAGTCAAGTCATGAATCTTTATGCAATTGCGGCAATTTTTTTTATGCTCATCCACCATGTAAGAATGCATCCACACACCAAATATTTTGGTTCTGAAACTTATACTTTTGACAATAGGTCTCAGGGTGTAAAAGTCGTGCATGCGAAAAAGTTCGAATCGCTGATGTATTTATATAGTTCAAAGTCAAGTCATGAATTTTTATGCAATTGCGCCAATTTTTTTTATGCTCATCCACCATGTAAGAATGCATCCACACACCAAATATTTTGGCTCTGAAACTTATACTTTTGAGAATAGGTGTCAGGGTGTAAAAGTCGTGCATGCGAAAAAGTTCGAATCGCTGATGTATTTATAGTTCGGCCTCAAGTCATGAATTTTTATGCAATTGCGCCAATTTTTTTTATGCTCATCCACCATGTAAGAATGCATCCACACACCAAATATTTTGGTTCTGAAACTTATACTTTTGACAATAGGTCTCAGGGTGTAAAAGTCGTGCATGCGAAAAAGTTCGAATCGCTGATGTATTTATAGTTCGGCCTCAAGTCATGATTTTTTATGCAATTGCGCCAATTTTTTTTAATGCTCATCCACCATGTAAGAATGCATCCACACACCAAATATTTTGGTTCTGAAACTTATACTTTTGACAATAGGTCTCAGGGTGTAAAAGTCGTGCATGCGAAAAAGTTCGAATCGCTGATGTATTTATAGTTCGGCCTCAAGTCATGAATTTTTATGCAATTGCGCCAATTTTTTTTATGCTCATCCACCATGTAAGAATACATCCACACACCAAATATGTTTGTTCTGAAACTTATACGTTTGAGAATAGGTCTCAGGGTGTAAAAGTCGTGCATGCGAAAATGTTCGAATCGCTGATGTATTTATAGTTCGGCCTCAAGTCATGAATTTTTATGCAATTGCGCCATTTTTTTTTATGCTCATCCACCATGTAAGAATGCATCCACACACCAAATATTTTGGTTCTGAAACTTATACTTTTGACAATAGGTCTCAGGGTGTAAAAGTCGTGCATGCGAAAAAGTTCGAATCGCTGATGTATTTATAGTTCGGCCTCAAGTCATGAATTTTTATGCAATTGCGCCAATTTTTTTTATGCTCATCCACCATGTAAGAATGCATCCACACACCAAATATTTTGGTTCTGAAACTTATACTTTTGACAATAGGTCTCAGGGTGTAAAAGTCGTGCATGCGAAAAAGTTCGAATCGCTGATGTATTTATATAGTTCAACCTCAAGTCATGAATCTTTATGCAATTGCGCCAAATTTTTTTATGCTCATCCACCATGTTAGAATGCATCCACACACCAAATATTTTGGTTCTGAAACTTATACTTTTGACAATAGGTCTCAGGGTGTAAAAGTCGTGCATGCGAAAAAGTTCGAATCGCTGATGTATTTATAGTTCGGCCTCAAGTCATGAATTTTTATGCAATTGCGCCAATTTTTTTTATGCTCATCCACCATGTAAGAATACATCCACACACCAAATATGTTTGTTCTGAAACTTATACGTTTGAGAATAGGTCTCAGGGTGTAAAAGTCGTGCATGCGAAAATGTTCGAATCGCTGATGTATTTATAGTTCGGCCTCAAGTCATGAATTTTTATGCAATTGCGCCATTTTTTTTTATGCTCATCCACCATGTAAGAATGCATCCACACACCAAATATTTTGGTTCTGAAACTTATACTTTTGACAATAGGTCTCAGGGTGTAAAAGTCGTGCATGCGAAAAAGTTCGAATCGCTGATGTATTTATAGTTCGGCCTCAAGTCATGAATTTTTATGCAATTGCGCCAATTTTTTTTATGCTCATCCACCATGTAAGAATGCATCCACACACCAAATATTTTGGTTCTGAAACTTATACTTTTGACAATAGGTCTCAGGGTGTAAAAGTCGTGCATGCGAAAAAGTTCGAATCGCTGATGTATTTATGTAGTTCAACCTCAAGTCATGAATCTTTATGCAATTGCGCCAAATTTTTTTATGCTCATCCACCATGTTAGAATGCATCCACACACCAAATATTTTGGTTCTGAAACTTATACTTTTGACAATAGGTCTCAGGGTGTAAAAGTCGTGCATGCGAAAAAGTTCGAATCGCTGATGTATTTATGTAGTTCAACCTCAAGTCATGAATCTTTATGCAATTGCGCCAATTTTTTTTATGCTCATCCACCATGTAAGAATGCATCCACACACCAAATATTTTGGTTCTGAAACTTATACTTTTGACAATAGGTCTCAGGGTGTAAAAGTCGTGCATGCGAAAAAGTTCGAATCGCTGATGTATTTATAGTTCGGCCTCAAGTCATGAATTTTTATGCAATTGCGCCAATTTTTTTTATGCTCATCCACCATGTAAGAATGCATCCACACACCAAATATTTTGGTTCTGAAACTTATACTTTTGACAATAGGTCTCAGGGTGTAAAAGTCGTGCATGCGAAAAAGTTCGAATCGCTGATGTATTTATAGTTCGGCCTCAAGTCATGAATTTTTATGTAATTGCGCCAAATTTATTTATGCTCATCCACCATGTAAGAATGCATCCACACACCAAATATTTTGGTTCTGAAACTTATACTTTTGAGAATAGGTCTCAGGGTGTAAAAGTCGTGCATGCGAAAAAGTTCGAATCGCTGATGTATTTATATAGTTCAAAGTCAAGTCATGAATCTTTATGCAATTGCGCCAATTTTTTTTATGCTCATCCACCATGTAAGAATGCATCCACACACCAAATATTTTGGTTCTGAAACTTATACTTTTGACAATAGGTCTCAGGGTGTAAAAGTCGTGCATGCGAAAAAGTTCGAATCGCTGATGTATTTATAGTTCGGCCTCAAGTCATGAATTTTTATGCAATTGCGCCAATTTTTTTTATGCTCATCCACCATGTAAGAATGCATCCACACACCAAATATTTTGGTTCTGAAACTTATACTTTTGAGAATAGGTCTCAGGGTGTAAAAGTCGTGCATGCGAAAAAGTTCGAATCGCTGATGTATTTATATAGTTCAACCTCAAGTCATGAATCTTTATGCAATTGCGCCAATTTTTTTTATGCTCATCCACCATGTAAGAATGCATCCACACACCAAATATTTTGGTTCTGAAACTTATACTTTTGACAATAGGTCTCAGGGTGTAAAAGTCGTGCATGCGAAAAAGTTCGAATCGCTGATGTATTTATAGTTCGGCCTCAAGTCATGAATTTTTATGCAATTGCGCCAATTTTTTTTATGCTCATCCACCATGTAAGAATGCATCCACACACCAAATATTTTGGTTCTGAAACTTATACTTTTGACAATAGGTCTCAGGGTGTAAAAGTCGTGCATGCGAAAAAGTTCGAATCGCTGATGTATTTATAGTTCGGCCTCAAGTCATGAATTTTTATGCAATTGCGCCAATTTTTTTTATGCTCATCCACCATGTAAGAATGCATCCACACACCAAATATTTTGGTTCTGAAACTTATACTTTTGAGAATAGGTCTCAGGGTGTAAAAGTCGTGCATGCGAAAAAGTTCGAATCGCTGATGTATTTATAGTTCGGCCTCAAGTCATGAATTTTTATGCAATTGCGCCAATTTTTTTTATGCTCATCCACCATGTAAGAATGCATCCACACACCAAATATTTTGGTTCTGAAACTTATACTTTTGAGAATAGGTCTCAGGGTGTAAAAGTCGTGCATGCGAAAAAGTTCGAATCGCTGATGTATTTATAGTTCAACCTCAAGTCATGAATTTTTATGCAATTGCGCCAATTTTTTTTATGCTCATCCACCATGTAAGAATGCATCCACACACCAAATATTTTGGTTCTGAAACTTATACTTTTGACAATAGGTCTCAGGGTGTAAAAGTCGTGCATGCGAAAAAGTTCGAATCGTTGATGTATTTATAGTTCGGCCTCAAGTCATGAATCTTTATGCAATTGCGCCAATTTTTTTTATGCTCATCCACCATGTAAGAATGCATCCACACACCAAATATTTTGGTTCTGAAACTTATACTTTTGAGAATAGGTCTCAGGGTGTAAAAGTCGTGCATGCGAAAAAGTTCGAATCGCTGATGTATTTATAGTTCGGCCTCAAGTCATGAATTTTTATGTAATTGCGCCAATTTTTTTTATGCTCATCCACCATGTAAGAATGCATCCACACACCAAATATTTTGGTTCTGAAACTTATACTTTTGACAATAGGTCTCAGGGTGTAAAAGTCGTGCATGCGAAAAAGTTCGAATCGCTGATGTATTTATAGTTCAACCTCAAGTCATGAATTTTTATGCAATTGCGCCAATTTTTTTTATGCTCATCCACCATGTAAGAATGCATCCACACACCAAATATTTTGGTTCTGAAACTTATACTTTTGACAATAGTTCTCAGGGTGCAAAAGTCGTGCATGCGAAAAAGTTCGAATCGCTGATGTATTTATAGTTCGGCCTCAAGTCATGAATCTTTATGCAATTGCGCCAATTTTTTTTATGCTCATCCACCATGTAAGAATGCATCCACACACCAAATATTTTGGTTCTGAAACTTATACTTTTGACAATAGGTCTCAGGGTGTAAAAGTCGTGCATGCGAAAAAGTTCGAATCGCTGATGTATTTATAGTTCGGCCTCAAGTCATGAATTTTTATGCAATTGCGCCAATTTTTTTTAATGCTCATCCACCATGTAAGAATGCATCCACACACCAAATATTTTGGTTCTGAAACTTATACTTTTGACAATAGGTCTCAGGGTGTAAAAGTCGTGCATGCGAAAAAGTTCGAATCGCTGATGTATTTATAGTTCGGCCTCAAGTCATGAATTTTTATGCAATTGCGCCAATTTTTTTTATGCTCATCCACCATGTAGGAATGCATCCACACACCAAATATTTTGGCTCTGAAACTTATACTTTTGAGAATAGGTGTCAGGGTGTAAAAGTCGTGCATGCGAAAAAGTTCGAATCGCTGATGTATTTATAGTTCGGCCTCAAGTCATGAATTTTTATGCAATTGCGCCAATTTTTTTTATGCTCATCCACCATGTAAGAATGCATCCACACACCAAATATTTTGGTTCTGAAACTTATACTTTTGACAATAGGTCTCAGGGTGTAAAAGTCGTGCATGCGAAAAAGTTCGAATCGCTGATGTATTTATAGTTCGGCCTCAAGTCATGAATTTTTATGCAATTGCGCCAATTTTTTTTAATGCTCATCCACCATGTAAGAATGCATCCACACACCAAATATTTTGGTTCTGAAACTTATACTTTTGACAATAGGTCTCAGGGTGTAAAAGTCGTGCATGTGAAAAAGTTCGAATCGCTGATGTATTTATAGTTCGGCCTCAAGTCATGAATTTTTATGCAATTGCGCCAATTTTTTTTATGCTCATCCACCATGTAAGAATACATCCACACACCAAATATGTTTGTTCTGAAACTTATACGTTTGAGAATAGGTCTCAGGGTGTAAAAGTCGTGCATGCGAAAATGTTTGAATCGCTGATGTATTTATAGTTCGGCCTCAAGTCATGAATTTTTATGCAATTGCGCCATTTTTTTTATGCGGATCCACCATGTAAGAATGCATCCACACACCAAATATTTTGGTTCTGAAACTTATACTTTTGACAATAGGTCTCAGGGTGTAAAAGTCGTGCATGCGAAAAAGTTCGAATCGCTGATGTATTTATAGTTCGGCCTCAAGTCATGAATTTTAATGCAATTGCGCCAATTTGTTTTATGCTCATCCACCATGTAAGAATGCATCCACACACCAAATATTTTGGTTCTGAAACTTATACTTTTGAGAATAGGTCTCAGGGTGTAAAAGTCGTGCATGCGAAAAAGTTCGAATCGTTGATGTATTTATAGTTCGGCCTCAAGTCATGAATCTTTATGCAATTGCGCCAATTTTTTTTATGCTCATCCACCATGTAAGAATGCATCCACACACCAAATATTTTGGTTCTGAAACTTATACTTTTGAGAATAGGTCTCAGGGTGTAAAAGTCGTGCATGCGAAAAAGTTCGAATCGCTGATGTATTTATAGTTCGGCCTCAAGTCATGAATTTTTATGTAATTGCGCCAATTTTTTTTATGCTCATCCATCATGTAAGAATGCATCCACACACCAAATATTTTGGTTCTGAAACTTATACTTTTGACAATAGGTCTCAGGGTGTAAAAGTCGTGCATGCGAAAAAGTTCGAATCGCTGATGTATTTATAGTTCAACCTCAAGTCATGAATTTTTATGCAATTGCGCCAATTTTTTTTATGCTCATCCACCATGTAAGAATGCATCCACACACCAAATATTTTGGTTCTGAAACTTATACTTTTGACAATAGTTCTCAGGGTGCAAAAGTCGTGCATGCGAAAAAGTTCGAATCGCTGATGTATTTATAGTTCGGCCTCAAGTCATGAATCTTTATGCAATTGCGCCAATTTTTTTTATGCTCATCCACCATGTAAGAATGCATCCACACACCAAATATTTTGGTTCTGAAACTTATACTTTTGACAATAGGTCTCAGGGTGTAAAAGTCGTGCATGCGAAAAAGTTCGAATCGCTGATGTATTTATAGTTCGGCCTCAAGTCATGAATTTTTATGCAATTGCGCCAATTTTTTTTATGCTCATCCACCATGTAGGAATGCATCCACACACCAAATATTTTGGCTCTGAAACTTATACTTTTGAGAATAGGTGTCAGGGTGTAAAAGTCGTGCATGCGAAAAAGTTCGAATCGCTGATGTATTTATAGTTCGGCCTCAAGTCATGAATATTTATGCAATTGCGCCAATTTTTTTTATGCTCATCCACCATGTAAGAATGCATCCACACACCAAATATTTTGGTTCTGAAACTTATACTTTTGACAATAGGTCTCAGGGTGTAAAAGTCGTGCATGCGAAAAAGTTCGAATCGCTGATGTATTTATAGTTCGGCCTCAAGTCATGAATTTTTATGCAATTGCGCCAATTTTTTTTAATGCTCATCCACCATGTAAGAATGCATCCACACACCAAATATTTTGGTTCTGAAACTTATACTTTTGACAATAGGTCTCAGGGTGTAAAAGTCGTGCATGCGAAAAAGTTCGAATCGCTGATGTATTTATAGTTCGGCCTCAAGTCATGAATTTTTATGCAATTGCGCCAATTTTTTTTATGCTCATCCACCATGTAAGAATACATCCACACACCAAATATGTTTGTTCTGAAACTTATACGTTTGAGAATAGGTCTCAGGGTGTAAAAGTCGTGCATGCGAAAATGTTTGAATCGCTGATGTATTTATAGTTCGGCCTCAAGTCATGAATTTTTATGCAATTGCGCCATTTTTTTTATGCGGATCCACCATGTAAGAATGCATCCACACACCAAATATTTTGGTTCTGAAACTTATACTTTTGACAATAGGTCTCAGGGTGTAAAAGTCGTGCATGCAAAAAAGTTCGAATCGCTGATGTATTTATAGTTCGGCCTCAAGTCATGAATTTTTATGCAATTGCGCCAATTTGTTTTATGCGGATCCACCATGTAAGAATGCATCCACACACCAAATATTTTGGTTCTGAAACTTATACTTTTGAGAATAGGTCTCAGGGTGTAAAAGTCGTGCATGCGAAAAAGTTCGAATCGCTGATGTATTTATAGTTCGGCCTCAAGTCATGAATTTTTATGCAATTGCGCCAATTTGTTTTATGCTCATCCACCATGTAAGAATGCATCCACACACTAAATATTTTGGTTCTGAAACTTATACTTTTGAGAATAGGTCTCAGGGTGTAAAAGTCGTGCATGCGAAAAAGTTCGAATCGCTGATGTATTTATAGTTCGGCCTCAAGTCATGAATCTTTATGCAATTGCGCCAATTTTTTTTATGCTCATCCACCATGTAAGAATGCATCCACACACCAAATATTTTGGTTCTGAAACTTATACTTTTGAGAATAGGTCTCAGGGTGTAAAAGTCGTGCATGCGAAAAAGTTCGAATCGCTGATGTATTTATAGTTCGGCCTCAAGTCATGAATTTTTATGCAATTGCGCCATTTTTTTTTATGCGGATCCACCATGTAAGAATGCATCCACACACCAAATAGTTTGGTTCTGAAACTTATACTTTTGACAATAGGTCTCAGGGTGTAAAAGTCGTGCATGCGAAAAAGTTCGAATCGCTGATGTATTTATAGTTCAACCTCAAGTCATGAATCTTTATGCAATTGCGCCAATTTTTTTTATGCTCATCCACCATGTAAGAATGCATCCACACACCAAATATTTTGGTTCTGAAACTTATACTTTTGACAATAGGTCTCAGGGTGTAAAAGTCGTGCATGCGAAAAAGTTCGAATCGCTGATGTATTTATAGTTTGGCCTCAAGTCATGAATTTTTATGCAATTGCGCCAATTTTTTATGCTCATCCACCATGTAAGAATGCATCCACACACCAAATATTTTGGTTCTGAAACTTATACTTTTGACAATAGGTCTCAGGGTGTAAAAGTCGTGCATGCGAAAAAGTTCGAATCGCTGATGTATTTATAGTTCGGCCTCAAGTCATGAATTTTTATGGAATTGCGCCAATTTTTTTTATGCTCATCCACCATGTAAGAATGCATCCACACACCAAATATTTTGGTTCTGAAACTTATACTTTTGAGAATAGGTCTCAGGGTGTAAAAGTCGTGCATGCGAAAAAGTTCGAATCGCTGATGTATTTATAGTTCGGCCTCAAGTCATGAATTTTTATGCAATTGCGCTAATTTTTTTTATGCTCATCCATCATGTAAGAATGCATCCACACACCAAATATTTTGGTTCTGAAACTTATACTTTTGAGAATAGGTCTCAGGGTGTAAAAGTCGTGCATGCGAAAAAGTTCGAATCGCTGATGTATTTATAGTTCGGCCTCAAGTCATGAATTTTTATGCAATTGCGCCAATTTGTTTTATGCGGATCCACCATGTAAGAATGCATCCACACACCAAATATTTTGGTTCTGAAACTTATACTTTTGAGAATAGGTCTCAGGGTGTAAAAGTCGTGCATGCGAAAAAGTTCGAATCGCTGATGTATTTATAGTTCAACCTCAAGTCATGAATTTTTATGCAATTGCGCCAATTTTTTTTATGCTCATCCACCATGTAAGAATGCATCCACACACCAAATATTTTGGTTCTGAAACTTATACTTTTGACAATAGGTCTCAGGGTGTAAAAGTCGTGCATGCAAAAAAGTTCGAATCGCTGATGTATTTATAGTTCGGCCTCAAGTCATGAATTTTTATGCAATTGCGCCAATTTGTTTTATGCGGATCCACCATGTAAGAATGCATCCACACACCAAATATTTTGGTTCTGAAACTTATACTTTTGAGAATAGGTCTCAGGGTGTAAAAGTCGTGCATGCGAAAAAGTTCGAATCGCTGATGTATTTATAGTTCGGCCTCAAGTCATGAATTTTTATGCAATTGCGCCAATTTGTTTTATGCTCATCCACCATGTAAGAATGCATCCACACACTAAATATTTTGGTTCTGAAACTTATACTTTTGAGAATAGGTCTCAGGGTGTAAAAGTCGTGCATGCGAAAAAGTTCGAATCGCTGATGTATTTATAGTTCGGCCTCAAGTCATGAATCTTTATGCAATTGCGCCAATTTTTTTTATGCTCATCCACCATGTAAGAATGCATCCACACACCAAATATTTTGGTTCTGAAACTTATACTTTTGAGAATAGGTCTCAGGGTGTAAAAGTCGTGCATGCGAAAAAGTTCGAATCGCTGATGTATTTATAGTTCGGCCTCAAGTCATGAATTTTTATGCAATTGCGCCATTTTTTTTTATGCGGATCCACCATGTAAGAATGCATCCACACACCAAATAGTTTGGTTCTGAAACTTATACTTTTGACAATAGGTCTCAGGGTGTAAAAGTCGTGCATGCGAAAAAGTTCGAATCGCTGATGTATTTATAGTTCAACCTCAAGTCATGAATCTTTATGCAATTGCGCCAATTTTTTTTATGCTCATCCACCATGTAAGAATGCATCCACACACCAAATATTTTGGTTCTGAAACTTATACTTTTGACAATAGGTCTCAGGGTGTAAAAGTCGTGCATGCGAAAAAGTTCGAATCGCTGATGTATTTATAGTTTGGCCTCAAGTCATGAATTTTTATGCAATTGCGCCAATTTTTTATGCTCATCCACCATGTAAGAATGCATCCACACACCAAATATTTTGGTTCTGAAACTTATACTTTTGACAATAGGTCTCAGGGTGTAAAAGTCGTGCATGCGAAAAAGTTCGAATCGCTGATGTATTTATAGTTCGGCCTCAAGTCATGAATTTTTATGGAATTGCGCCAATTTTTTTTATGCTCATCCACCATGTAAGAATGCATCCACACACCAAATATTTTGGTTCTGAAACTTATACTTTTGAGAATAGGTCTCAGGGTGTAAAAGTCGTGCATGCGAAAAAGTTCGAATCGCTGATGTATTTATAGTTCGGCCTCAAGTCATGAATTTTTATGCAATTGCGCTAATTTTTTTTATGCTCATCCATCATGTAAGAATGCATCCACACACCAAATATTTTGGTTCTGAAACTTATACTTTTGAGAATAGGTCTCAGGGTGTAAAAGTCGTGCATGCGAAAAAGTTCGAATCGCTGATGTATTTATAGTTCGGCCTCAAGTCATGAATTTTTATGCAATTGCGCCAATTTGTTTTATGCGGATCCACCATGTAAGAATGCATCCACACACCAAATATTTTGGTTCTGAAACTTATACTTTTGAGAATAGGTCTCAGGGTGTAAAAGTCGTGCATGCGAAAAAGTTCGAATCGCTGATGTATTTATAGTTCGGCCTCAAGTCATGAATTTTTATGCAATTGCGCCAATTTTTTTTATGCTCATCCACCATGTAAGAATGCATCCACACACCAAATATTTTGGTTCTGAAACGTATACTTTTGAGAATAGGTCTCAGGGTGTAAAAGTCGTGCATGCGAAAAAGTTCGAATCGCTGATGTATTTATAGTTCGGCCTCAAGTCATGAATTTTTATGCAATTGCGCCAATTTTTTTTATGCTCATCCACCATGTAAGAATGCATCCACACACCAAATATTTTGGTTCTGAAACTTATACTTTTGAGAATAGGTCTCAGGGTGTAAAAGTCGTGCATGCGAAAAAGTTCGAATCGCTGATGTATTTATAGTTCGGCCTCAAGTCATGAATTTTTATGCAATTGCGCCAATTTTTTTTATGCTCATCCACCATGTAAGAATGCATCCACACACCAAATATTTTGGTTCTGAAACTTATACTTTTGAGAATAGGTCTCAGGGTGTAAAAGTCCTGCATGCGAAAAAGTTCGAATCGCTGATGTATTTATAGTTCGGCCTCAAGTCATGAATTTTTATGCAATTGCGCCAATTTTTTTTATGCTCATCCACCATGTAAGAATGCATCCACACACCAAATATTTTGGTTCTGAAACTTATACTTTTGAGAATAGGTCTCAGGGTGTAAAAGTCCTGCATGCGAAAAAGTTCGAATCGCTGATGTATTTATAGTTCGGCCTCAAGTCATGAAATGTAATGCAATTGCGCCAATTTTTTTTATGCTCATCCACCATGTAAGAATGCATCCACACACCAAATATTTTGGTTCTGAAACTTATACTTTTGACAATAGGTCTCAGGGTGTAAAAGTCGTGCATGCGAAAAAGTTCGAATCGCTGATGTATTTATAGTTCGGCCTCAAGTCATGAATTTTTATGCAATTGCGCCAATTTTTTTTATGCTCATCCACCATGTAAGAATGCATCCACACACCAAATATTTTGGTTCTGAAACTTATACTTTTGAGAATAGGTCTCAGGGTGTAAAAGTCGTGCATGTGAAAAAGTTCGAATCGCTGATGTATTTATAGTTCGGCCTCAAATCATGAATTTTTATGCAATTGCGCCAATTTTTTTTATGCTCATCCACCATGTAAGAATGCATCCACACACCAAATATTTTGGTTCTGAAACTTATACTTTTGACAATAGGTCTCAGGGTGTAAAAGTCGTGCATGCGAAAAAGTTCGAATCGCTGATGTATTTATAGTTCGGCCTCAAGTCATGAATTTTTATGCAATTGCGCCAATTTTTTTTATGCTCATCCACCATGTAAGAATGCATCCACACACCAAATATTTTGGTTCTGAAACTTATACTTTTGACAATAGGTCTCAGGGTGTAAAAGTCCTGCATGCGAAAAAGTTCGAATCGCTGATGTATTTATAGTTCGGCCTCAAGTCATGAATTTTTATGCAATTGCGCCAATTTTTTTTATGCTCATCCACCATGTAAGAATGCATCCACACACCAAATATTTTGGTTCTGAAACTTATACTTTTGACAATAGGTCTCAGGGTGTAAAAGTCCTGCATGCGAAAAAGTTCGAATCGCTGATGTATTTATGGTTCGGCCTCAAGTCATGAATTTTTATGCAATTGCGCCAATTTTTTTTATGCTCATCCACCATGTAAGAATGCATCCACACACCAAATATTTTGGTTCTGAAACTTATACTTTTGAGAATAGGTCTCAGGGTGTAAAAGTCGTGCATGCGAAAAAGTTCGAATCGCTGATGTATTTATAGTTCGGCCTCAAGTCATGAATTTTTATGCAATTGCGCCAATTTTTTTTATGCTCATCCACCATGTAAGAATGCATCCACACACCAAATATTTTGGTTCTGAAACTTATACTTTTGAGAATAGGTCTCAGGGTGTAAAAGTCGTGCATGCGAAAAAGTTCGAATCGCTGATGTATTTATAGTTCGGCCTCAAGTCATGAATTTTTATGCAATTGCGCCAATTTTTTTTATGCTCATCCACCATGTAAGAATGCATCCACACACCAAATATTTTGGTTCTGAAACTTATACTTTTGAGAATAGGTCTCAGGGTGTAAAAGTCGTGTATGCGAAAAAGTTCGAATCGCTGATGTATTTATAGTTCGGCCTCAAGTCATGAATTTTTATGCAATTGCGCCAATTTTTTTTATGCTCATCCACCATGTAAGAATGCATCCACACACCAAATATTTTGGTTCTGAAACTTATACTTTTGAGAATAGGTCTCAGGGTGTAAAAGTCGTGCATGCGAAAAAGTTCGAATCGCTGATGTATTTATAGTTCGGCCTCAAGTCATGAATTTTTATGCAATTGCGCCAATTTGTTTTTATGCTCATCCACCATGTAAGAATGCATCCACACACCAAATATTTTGGTTCTGAAACTTATACTTTTGACAATAGGTCTCAGGGTGTAAAAGTCGTGCATGCGAAAAAGTTCGAATCGCTGATGTATTTATAGTTCGGCCTCAAGTCATGAATTTTTATGCAATTGCGCCAATTTTTTTTATGCTCATCCACCATGTAAGAATGCATCCACACACCAAATATTTTGGTTCTGAAACGTATACTTTTGAGAATAGGTCTCAGGGTGTAAAAGTCGTGCATGTGAAAAGTTCGAATCGCTGATGTATTTATAGTTCGGCCTCAAATCATGAATTTTTATGCAATTGCGCCAATTTTTTTTATGCTCATCCACCATGTAAGAATGCATCCACACACCAAATATTTTGGTTCTGAAACTTATACTTTTGACAATAGGTCTCAGGGTGTAAAAGTCGTGCATGCGAAAAAGTTCGAATCGCTGATGTATTTATAGTTCGGCCTCAAGTCATCAATTTTTATGCAATTGTGCCAATTTTTTTTATGCTCATCCACCATGTAA
Organism: Haliotis cracherodii; assembly: GCF_022045235.1. Taxonomy (NCBI): domain Eukaryota; kingdom Metazoa; phylum Mollusca; class Gastropoda; order Lepetellida; family Haliotidae; genus Haliotis; species Haliotis cracherodii. The sequence continues at coordinate 43,218,179 of NW_027266341.1, read as the reverse complement.
GAATGCATCCACACACCAAATATTTTGGTTCTGAAACTTATACTTTTGACAATAGGTCTCAGGGTGTAAAAGTCGTGCATGCGAAAAAGTTCGAATCGCTGATGTATTTATAGTTCGGCCTCAAGTCATGAAATGTAATGCAATTGCGCCATTTTTTTTTATGCTCATCCACCATGTAAGAATGCATCCACACACCAAATATTTTGGTTCTGAAACTTATACTTTTGACAATAGGTCTCAGGGTGTAAAAGTCGTGCATGCGAAAAAGTTCGAATCGCTGATGTATTTATAGTTCGGCCTCAAGTCATGAATTTTTATGCAATTGCGCCAATTTTTTTTATGCTCATCCACCATGTAAGAATGCATCCACACACCAAATATTTTGGTTCTGAAACTTATACTTTTGACAATAGGTCTCAGGGTGTAAAAGTCGTGCATGCGAAAAAGTTCGAATCGCTGATGTATTTATAGTTCGGCCTCAAGTCATGAATTTTTATGCAATTGCGCCAATTTTTTTTATGCTCATCCACCATGTAAGAATGCATCCACACACCAAATATTTTGGTTCTGAAACTTATACTTTTGACAATAGGTCTCAGGGTGTAAAAGTCGTGCATGCGAAAAAGTTCGAATCGCTGATGTATTTATGGTTCGGCCTCAAGTCATGAATTTTTATGCAATTGCGCCAATTTTTTTATGCTCATCCACCATGTAAGAATGCATCCACACACCAAATATTTTGGTTCTGAAACTTATACTTTTGAGAATAGGTCTCAGGGTGTAAAAGTCGTGCATGCGAAAAAGTTCGAATCGCTGATGTATTTATAGTTCGGCCTCAAGTCATGAATTGTTATGCAATTGCGCCAATTTTTTTTATGCTCATCCACCATGTAAGAATGCATCCACACACCAAATATTTTGGTTCTGAAACTTATACTTTTGACAATAGGTCTCAGGGTGTAAAAGTCGTGCATGCGAAAAAGTTCGAATCGCTGATGTATTTATAGTTCGGCCTCAAGTCATGAATTTTTATGCAATTGCGCCAATTTTTTTTATGCTCATCCACCATGTAAGAATGCATCCACACACCAAATATTTTGGTTCTGAAACTTATACTTTTGACAATAGGTCTCAGGGTGTAAAAGTCGTGTATGCGAAAAAGTTCGAATCGCTGATGTATTTATAGTTCGGCCTCAAGTCATGAATTTTTATGCAATTGCGCCAATTTTTTTTATGCTCATCCACCATGTAAGAATGCATCCACACACCAAATATTTTGGTTCTGAAACTTATACTTTTGACAATAGGTCTCAGGGTGTAAAAGTCGTGCATGCGAAAAAGTTCGAATCGCTGATGTATTTATAGTTCGGCCTCAAGTCATGAATTTTTATGCAATTGCGCCAATTTTTTTTATGCTCATCCACCATGTAAGAATGCATCCACACACCAAATATTTTGGTTCTGAAACTTATACTTTTGAGAATAGGTCTCAGGGTGTAAAAGTCGTGCATGCGAAAAAGTTCGAATCGCTGATGTATTTATAGTTCGGCCTCAAGTCATGAATTTTTATGCAATTGTGCCAATTTGTTTTTATGCTCATCCACCATGTAAGAATGCATCCACACACCAAATATTTTGGTTCTGAAACTTATACTTTTGACAATAGGTCTCAGGGTGTAAAAGTCGTGCATGCGAAAAAGTTCGAATCGCTGATGTATTTATAGTTCGGCCTCAAGTCATGAATTTTTATGCAATTGCGCCAATTTTTTTTATGCTCATCCACCATGTAAGAATGCATCCACACACCAAATATTTTGGTTCTGAAACTTATACTTTTGACAATAGGTCTCAGGGTGTAAAAGTCGTGCATGCGAAAAAGTTCGAATCGCTGATGTATTTATAGTTCGGCCTCAAGTCATGAATTTTTATGCAATTGCGCCAATTTTTTTTTATGCTCATCCACCATGTAAGAATGCATCCACACACCAAATATTTTGGTTCTGAAACTTATACTTTTGAGAATAGGTCTCAGGGTGTAAAAGTCGTGCATGCGAAAAAGTTCGAATCGCTGATGTATTTATAGTTCGGCCTCAAGTCATGAATTTTTATGCAATTGCGCCAATTTTTTTTTATGCTCATCCACCATGTAAGAATGCATCCACACACCAAATATTTTGGTTCTGAAACTTATACTTTTGAGAATAGGTCTCAGGGTGTAAAAGTCGTGCATGCGAAAAAGTTCGAATCGCTGATGTATTTATAGTTCGGCCTCAAGTCATGAATTTTTATGCAATTGCGCCAATTTTTTTTATGCTCATCCACCATGTAAGAATGCATCCACACACCAAATATTTTGGTTCTGAAACTTATACTTTTGACAATAGGTCTCAGGGTGTAAAAGTCGTGCATGCGAAAAAGTTCGAATCGCTGATGTATTTATAGTTCGGCCTCAAGTCATGAATTTTTATGCAATTGTGCCAATTTTTTTTATGCTCATCCACCATGTAAGAATGCATCCACACACCAAATATTTTGGTTCTGAAACTTATACTTTTGACAATAGGTCTCAGGGTGTAAAAGTCGTGCATGCGAAAAAGTTCGAATCGCTGATGTATTTATAGTTCGGCCTCAAGTCATGAAATGTAATGCAATTGCGCCATTTTTTTTTATGCTCATCCACCATGTAAGAATGCATCCACACACCAAATATTTTGGTTCTGAAACTTATACTTTTGACAATAGGTCTCAGGGTGTAAAAGTCGTGCATGCGAAAAAGTTCGAATCGCTGATGTATTTATAGTTCGGCCTCAAGTCATGAATTTTTATGCAATTGCGCCAATTTTTTTTATGCTCATCCACCATGTAAGAATGCATCCACACACCAAATATTTTGGTTCTGAAACTTATACTTTTGACAATAGGTCTCAGGGTGTAAAAGTCGTGCATGCGAAAAAGTTCGAATCGCTGATGTATTTATAGTTCGGCCTCAAGTCATGAATTTTTATGCAATTGCGCCAATTTTTTTTATGCTCATCCACCATGTAAGAATGCATCCACACACCAAATATTTTGGTTCTGAAACTTATACTTTTGACAATAGGTCTCAGGGTGTAAAAGTCCTGCATGCGAAAAAGTTCGAATCGCTGATGTATTTATAGTTCGGCCTCAAGTCATGAATTTTTATGCAATTGCGCCAATTTTTTTTATGCTCATCCACCATGTAAGAATGCATCCACACACCAAATATTTTGGTTCTGAAACTTATACTTTTGAGAATAGGTCTCAGGGTGTAAAAGTCCTGCATGCGAAAAAGTTCGAATCGCTGATGTATTTATAGTTCGGCCTCAAGTCATGAATTTTTATGCAATTGCGCCAATTTTTTTTATGCTCATCCACCATGTAAGAATGCATCCACACACCAAATATTTTGGTTCTGAAACTTATACTTTTGAGAATAGGTCTCAGGGTGTAAAAGTCCTGCATGTGAAAAAGTTCGAATCGCTGATGTATTTATAGTTCGGCCTCAAATCATGAATTTTTATGCAATTGCGCCAATTTTTTTTATGCTCATCCACCATGTAAGAATGCATCCACACACCAAATATTTTGGTTCTGAAACTTATACTTTTGACAATAGGTCTCAGGGTGTAAAAGTCCTGCATGCGAAAAAGTTCGAATCGTTGATGTATTTATAGTTCGGCCTCAAATCATGAATTTTTATGCAATTGCGCCAATTTTTTTTATGCTCATCCACCATGTAAGAATGCATCCACACACCAAATATTTTGGTTCTGAAACTTATACTTTTGAGAATAGGTCTCAGGGTGTAAAAGTCGTGCATGCGAAAAAGTTCGAATCGCTGATGTATTTATAGTTCGGCCTCAAGTCATGAATTTTTATGCAATTGCGCCAATTTTTTTTATGCTCATCCACCATGTAAGAATGCATCCACACACCAAATATTTTGGTTCTGAAACTTATACTTTTGACAATAGGTCTCAGGGTGTAAAAGTCGTGCATGCGAAAAAGTTCGAATCGCTGATGTATTTATAGTTCGGCCTCAAGTCATGAATTGTTATGCAATTGCGCCAATTTTTTTTATGCTCATCCACCATGTAAGAATGCATCCACACACCAAATATTTTGGTTCTGAAACTTATACTTTTGACAATAGGTCTCAGGGTGTAAAAGTCGTGCATGCGAAAAAGTTCGAATCGCTGATGTATTTATAGTTCGGCCTCAAGTCATGAATTTTTATGCAATTGCGCCAATTTTTTTTATGCTCATCCACCATGTAAGAATGCATCCACACACCAAATATTTTGGTTCTGAAACTTATACTTTTGACAATAGGTCTCAGGGTGTAAAAGTCCTGCATGCGAAAAAGTTCGAATCGCTGATGTATTTATAGTTCGGCCTCAAATCATGAATTTTTATGCAATTGCGCCAATTTTTTTTATGCTCATCCACCATGTAAGAATGCATCCACACACCAAATATTTTGGTTCTGAAACTTATACTTTTGACAATAGGTCTCAGGGTGTAAAAGTCGTGCATGCGAAAAAGTTCGAATCGCTGATGTATTTATAGTTCGGCCTCAAGTCATGAATTTTTATGCAATTGCGCCAATTTTTTTTATGCTCATCCACCATGTAAGAATGCATCCACACACCAAATATTTTGGTTCTGAAACTTATACTTTTGACAATAGGTCTCAGGGTGTAAAAGTCCTGCATGCGAAAAAGTTCGAATCGCTGATGTATTTATAGTTCGGCCTCAAGTCATGAAATGTAATGCAATTGCGCCAATTTTTTTTATGCTCATCCACCATGTAAGAATGCATCCACACACCAAATATTTTGGTTCTGAAACTTATACTTTTGAGAATAGGTCTCAGGGTGTAAAAGTCGTGCATGCGAAAAAGTTCGAATCGTTGATGTATTTATAGTTCGGCCTCAAGTCATGAATTTTTATGCAATTGCGCCAATTTTTTTTATGCTCATCCACCATGTAAGAATGCATCCACACACCAAATATTTTGGTTCTGAAACTTATACTTTTGAGAATAGGTCTCAGGGTGTAAAAGTCCTGCATGTGAAAAAGTTCGAATCGCTGATGTATTTATAGTTCGGCCTCAAATCATGAATTTTTATGCAATTGCGCCAATTTTTTTTATGCTCATCCACCATGTAAGAATGCATCCACACACCAAATATTTTGGTTCTGAAACTTATACTTTTGACAATAGGTCTCAGGGTGTAAAAGTCGTGCATGCGAAAAAGTTCGAATCGCTGATGTATTTATAGTTCGGCCTCAAGTCATGAATTTTTATGCAATTGCTCCAATTTTTTTTATGCTCATCCACCATGTAAGAATGCATCCACACACCAAATATTTTGGTTCTGAAACTTATACTTTTGAGAATAGGTCTCAGGGTGTAAAAGTCGTGCATTCGAAAAAGTTCGAATCGCTGATGTATTTATAGTTCGGCCTCAAGTCATGAATTTTTATGCAATTGCGCCAATTTTTTTTATGCGGATCCACCATGTAAGAATGCATCCACACACCAAATATTTTGGTTCTGAAACTTATACTTTTGAGAATAGGTCTCAGGGTGTAAAAGTCCTGCATGCGAAAAAGTTCGAATCGTTGATGTATTTATAGTTCGGCCTCAAGTCATGAATTTTTATGCAATTGCGCCAATTTTTTTTATGCTCATCCACCATGTAAGAATGCATCCACACACCAAATATTTTGGTTCTGAAACTTATACTTTTGAGAATAGGTCTCAGGGTGTAAAAGTCGTGCATGCGAAAAAGTTCGAATCGCTGATGTATTTATAGTTCGGCCTCAAGTCATGAATTTTTATGCAATTGCGCCAATTTTTTTTATGCTCATCCACCATGTAAGAATGCATCCACACACCAAATATTTTGGTTCTGAAACTTATACTTTTGACAATAGGTCTCAGGGTGTAAAAGTCCTGCATGCGAAAAAGTTCGAATCGCTGATGTATTTATAGTTCGGCCTCAAGTCATGAATTGTTATGCAATTGCGCCAATTTTTTTTATGCTCATCCACCATGTAAGAATGCATCCACACACCAAATATTTTGGTTCTGAAACTTATACTTTTGACAATAGGTCTCAGGGTGTAAAAGTCCTGCATGCGAAAAAGTTCGAATCGCTGATGTATTTATAGTTCGGCCTCAAGTCATGAATTTTTATGCAATTGCGCCAATTTTTTTTATGCGAATCCACCATGTAAGAATGCATCCACACACCAAATATTTTGGTTCTGAAACTTATACTTTTGACAATAGGTCTCAGGGTGTAAAAGTCCTGCATGCGAAAAAGTTCGAATCGCTGATGTATTTATAGTTCGGCCTCAAATCATGAATTTTTATGCAATTGCGCCAATTTTTTTTATGCGGATCCACCATGTAAGAATGCATCCACACACCAAATATTTTGGTTCTGAAACTTATACTTTTGAGAATAGGTCTCAGGGTGTAAAAGTCCTGCATGCGAAAAAGTTCGAATCGCTGATGTATTTATAGTTCGGCCTCAAGTCATGAATTTTTATGCAATTGCGCCAATTTTTTTTATGCTCATCCACCATGTAAGAATGCATCCACACACCAAATATTTTGGTTCTGAAACTTATACTTTTGACAATAGGTCTCAGGGTGTAAAAGTCCTGCATGCGAAAAAGTTCGAATCGCTGATGTATTTATAGTTCGGCCTCAAGTCATGAAATGTAATGCAATTGCGCCAATTTTTTTTATGCTCATCCACCATGTAAGAATGCATCCACACACCAAATATTTTGGTTCTGAAACTTATACTTTTGACAATAGGTCTCAGGGTGTAAAAGTCGTGCATGCGAAAAAGTTCGAATCGCTGATGTATTTATAGTTCGGCCTCAAGTCATGAATTTTTATGCAATTGCGCCAATTTTTTTTATGCTCATCCACCATGTAAGAATGCATCCACACACCAAATATTTTGGTTCTGAAACTTATACTTTTGAGAATAGGTCTCAGGGTGTAAAAGTCCTGCATGTGAAAAAGTTCGAATCGCTGATGTATTTATAGTTCGGCCTCAAATCATGAATTTTTATGCAATTGCGCCAATTTTTTTTATGCTCATCCACCATGTAAGAATGCATCCACACACCAAATATTTTGGTTCTGAAACTTATACTTTTGACAATAGGTCTCAGGGTGTAAAAGTCGTGCATGCGAAAAAGTTCGAATCGCTGATGTATTTATAGTTCGGCCTCAAGTCATGAATTTTTATGCAATTGCGCCAATTTTTTTTATGCTCATCCACCATGTAAGAATGCATCCACACACCAAATATTTTGGTTCTGAAACTTATACTTTTGACAATAGGTCTCAGGGTGTAAAAGTCCTGCATGCGAAAAAGTTCGAATCGCTGATGTATTTATAGTTCGGCCTCAAGTCATGAATTTTTATGCAATTGCGCCAATTTTTTTTATGCTCATCCACCATGTAAGAATGCATCCACACACCAAATATTTTGGTTCTGAAACTTATACTTTTGACAATAGGTCTCAGGGTGTAAAAGTCCTGCATGCGAAAAAGTTCGAATCGCTGATGTATTTATGGTTCGGCCTCAAGTCATGAATTTTTATGCAATTGCGCCAATTTTTTTTATGCTCATCCACCATGTAAGAATGCATCCACACACCAAATATTTTGGTTCTGAAACTTATACTTTTGAGAATAGGTCTCAGGGTGTAAAAGTCGTGCATGCGAAAAAGTTCGAATCGCTGATGTATTTATAGTTCGGCCTCAAGTCATGAATTTTTATGCAATTGCGCCAATTTTTTTTATGCTCATCCACCATGTAAGAATGCATCCACACACCAAATATTTTGGTTCTGAAACTTATACTTTTGAGAATAGGTCTCAGGGTGTAAAAGTCGTGCATGCGAAAAAGTTCGAATCGCTGATGTATTTATAGTTCGGCCTCAAGTCATGAATTTTTATGCAATTGCGCCAATTTTTTTTATGCTCATCCACCATGTAAGAATGCATCCACACACCAAATATTTTGGTTCTGAAACTTATACTTTTGAGAATAGGTCTCAGGGTGTAAAAGTCGTGTATGCGAAAAAGTTCGAATCGCTGATGTATTTATAGTTCGGCCTCAAGTCATGAATTTTTATGCAATTGCGCCAATTTTTTTTATGCTCATCCACCATGTAAGAATGCATCCACACACCAAATATTTTGGTTCTGAAACTTATACTTTTGAGAATAGGTCTCAGGGTGTAAAAGTCGTGCATGCGAAAAAGTTCGAATCGCTGATGTATTTATAGTTCGGCCTCAAGTCATGAATTTTTATGCAATTGCGCCAATTTGTTTTTATGCTCATCCACCATGTAAGAATGCATCCACACACCAAATATTTTGGTTCTGAAACTTATACTTTTGACAATAGGTCTCAGGGTGTAAAAGTCGTGCATGCGAAAAAGTTCGAATCGCTGATGTATTTATAGTTCGGCCTCAAGTCATGAATTTTTATGCAATTGCGCCAATTTTTTTTATGCTCATCCACCATGTAAGAATGCATCCACACACCAAATATTTTGGTTCTGAAACGTATACTTTTGAGAATAGGTCTCAGGGTGTAAAAGTCGTGCATGTGAAAAGTTCGAATCGCTGATGTATTTATAGTTCGGCCTCAAATCATGAATTTTTATGCAATTGCGCCAATTTTTTTTATGCTCATCCACCATGTAAGAATGCATCCACACACCAAATATTTTGGTTCTGAAACTTATACTTTTGACAATAGGTCTCAGGGTGTAAAAGTCGTGCATGCGAAAAAGTTCGAATCGCTGATGTATTTATAGTTCGGCCTCAAGTCATCAATTTTTATGCAATTGTGCCAATTTTTTTTATGCTCATCCACCATGTAAGAATGCATCCACACACCAAATATTTTGGTTCTGAAACTTATACTTTTGACAATAGGTCTCAGGGTGTAAAAGTCGTGCATGCGAAAAAGTTCGAATCGCTGATGTATTTATAGTTCGGCCTCAAGTCATGAAATGTAATGCAATTGCGCCATTTTTTTTTATGCTCATCCACCATGTAAGAATGCATCCACACACCAAATATTTTGGTTCTGAAACTTATACTTTTGACAATAGGTCTCAGGGTGTAAAAGTCGTGCATGCGAAAAAGTTCGAATCGCTGATGTATTTATAGTTCGGCCTCAAGTCATGAATTTTTATGCAATTGCGCCAATTTTTTTTATGCTCATCCACCATGTAAGAATGCATCCACACACCAAATATTTTGGTTCTGAAACTTATACTTTTGACAATAGGTCTCAGGGTGTAAAAGTCGTGCATGCGAAAAAGTTCGAATCGCTGATGTATTTATAGTTCGGCCTCAAGTCATGAATTTTTATGCAATTGCGCCAATTTTTTTTATGCTCATCCACCATGTAAGAATGCATCCACACACCAAATGTTTTGGTTCTGAAACTTATACTTTTGACAATAGGTCTCAGGGTGTAAAAGTCGTGCATGCGAAAAAGTTCGAATCGCTGATGTATTTATAGTTCGGCCTCAAGTCATGAATTTTTATGCAATTGCGCCAATTTTTTTTATGCTCATCCACCATGTAAGAATGCATCCACACACCAAATATTTTGGTTCTGAAACTTATACTTTTGACAATAGGTCTCAGGGTGTAAAAGTCGTGCATGCGAAAAAGTTCGAATCGCTGATGTATTTATGGTTCGGCCTCAAGTCATGAATTTTTATGCAATTGCGCCAATTTTTTTATGCTCATCCACCATGTAAGAATGCATCCACACACCAAATATTTTGGTTCTGAAACTTATACTTTTGAGAATAGGTCTCAGGGTGTAAAAGTCGTGCATGCGAAAAAGTTCGAATCGCTGATGTATTTATAGTTCGGCCTCAAGTCATGAATTTTTATGCAATTGCGCCAATTTTTTTTATGCTCATCCACCATGTAAGAATGCATCCACACACCAAATATTTTGGTTCTGAAACTTATACTTTTGACAATAGGTCTCAGGGTGTAAAAGTCGTGCATGCGAAAAAGTTCGAATCGCTGATGTATTTATAGTTCGGCCTCAAGTCATGAATTTTTATGCAATTGCGCCAATTTTTTTTATGCTCATCCACCATGTAAGAATGCATCCACACACCAAATATTTTGGTTCTGAAACTTATACTTTTGAGAATAGGTCTCAGGGTGTAAAAGTCGTGCATGCGAAAAAGTTCGAATCGCTGATGTATTTATAGTTCGGCCTCAAGTCATGAATTTTTATGCAATTGCGCCAATTTTTTTTATGCTCATCCACCATGTAAGAATGCATCCACACACCAAATATTTTGGTTCTGAAACTTATACTTTTGAGAATAGGTCTCAGGGTGTAAAAGTCGTGTATGCGAAAAAGTTCGAATCGCTGATGTATTTATAGTTCGGCCTCAAGTCATGAATTTTTATGCAATTGCGCCAATTTTTTTTATGCTCATCCACCATGTAAGAATGCATCCACACACCAAATATTTTGGTTCTGAAACTTATACTTTTGAGAATAGGTCTCAGGGTGTAAAAGTCGTGCATGCGAAAAAGTTCGAATCGCTGATGTATTTATAGTTCGGCCTCAAGTCATGAATTTTTATGCAATTGCGCCAATTTGTTTTTATGCTCATCCACCATGTAAGAATGCATCCACACACCAAATATTTTGGTTCTGAAACTTATACTTTTGACAATAGGTCTCAGGGTGTAAAAGTCGTGCATGCGAAAAAGTTCGAATCGCTGATGTATTTATAGTTCGGCCTCAAGTCATGAATTTTTATGCAATTGCGCCAATTTTTTTTATGCTCATCCACCATGTAAGAATGCATCCACACACCAAATATTTTGGTTCTGAAACGTATACTTTTGAGAATAGGTCTCAGGGTGTAAAAGTCGTGCATGTGAAAAGTTCGAATCGCTGATGTATTTATAGTTCGGCCTCAAATCATGAATTTTTATGCAATTGCGCCAATTTTTTTTATGCTCATCCACCATGTAAGAATGCATCCACACACCAAATATTTTGGTTCTGAAACTTATACTTTTGACAATAGGTCTCAGGGTGTAAAAGTCGTGCATGCGAAAAAGTTCGAATCGCTGATGTATTTATAGTTCGGCCTCAAGTCATCAATTTTTATGCAATTGTGCCAATTTTTTTTATGCTCATCCACCATGTAAGAATGCATCCACACACCAAATATTTTGGTTCTGAAACTTATACTTTTGACAATAGGTCTCAGGGTGTAAAAGTCGTGCATGCGAAAAAGTTCGAATCGCTGATGTATTTATAGTTCGGCCTCAAGTCATGAAATGTAATGCAATTGCGCCATTTTTTTTTATGCTCATCCACCATGTAAGAATGCATCCACACACCAAATATTTTGGTTCTGAAACTTATACTTTTGACAATAGGTCTCAGGGTGTAAAAGTCGTGCATGCGAAAAAGTTCGAATCGCTGATGTATTTATAGTTCGGCCTCAAGTCATGAATTTTTATGCAATTGCGCCAATTTTTTTTATGCTCATCCACCATGTAAGAATGCATCCACACACCAAATATTTTGGTTCTGAAACTTATACTTTTGACAATAGGTCTCAGGGTGTAAAAGTCGTGCATGCGAAAAAGTTCGAATCGCTGATGTATTTATAGTTCGGCCTCAAGTCATGAATTTTTATGCAATTGCGCCAATTTTTTTTATGCTCATCCACCATGTAAGAATGCATCCACACACCAAATATTTTGGTTCTGAAACTTATACTTTTGACAATAGGTCTCAGGGTGTAAAAGTCGTGCATGCGAAAAAGTTCGAATCGCTGATGTATTTATGGTTCGGCCTCAAGTCATGAATTTTTATGCAATTGCGCCAATTTTTTTATGCTCATCCACCATGTAAGAATGCATCCACACACCAAATATTTTGGTTCTGAAACTTATACTTTTGAGAATAGGTCTCAGGGTGTAAAAGTCGTGCATGCGAAAAAGTTCGAATCGCTGATGTATTTATAGTTCGGCCTCAAGTCATGAATTTTTATGCAATTGCGCCAATTTTTTTTATGCTCATCCACCATGTAAGAATGCATCCACACACCAAATATTTTGGTTCTGAAACTTATACTTTTGACAATAGGTCTCAGGGTGTAAAAGTCGTGCATGCGAAAAAGTTCGAATCGCTGATGTATTTATAGTTCGGCCTCAAGTCATGAATTTTTATGCAATTGCGCCAATTTTTTTTATGCTCATCCACCATGTAAGAATGCATCCACACACCAAATATTTTGGTTCTGAAACTTATACTTTTGACAATAGGTCTCAGGGTGTAAAAGTCGTGTATGCGAAAAAGTTCGAATCGCTGATGTATTTATAGTTCGGCCTCAAGTCATGAATTTTTATGCAATTGCGCCAATTTTTTTTATGCTCATCCACCATGTAAGAATGCATCCACACACCAAATATTTTGGTTCTGAAACTTATACTTTTGACAATAGGTCTCAGGGTGTAAAAGTCGTGCATGCGAAAAAGTTCGAATCGCTGATGTATTTATAGTTCGGCCTCAAGTCATGAATTTTTATGCAATTGCGCCAATTTTTTTTATGCTCATCCACCATGTAAGAATGCATCCACACACCAAATATTTTGGTTCTGAAACTTATACTTTTGAGAATAGGTCTCAGGGTGTAAAAGTCGTGCATGCGAAAAAGTTCGAATCGCTGATGTATTTATAGTTCGGCCTCAAGTCATGAATTTTTATGCAATTGTGCCAATTTGTTTTTATGCTCATCCACCATGTAAGAATGCATCCACACACCAAATATTTTGGTTCTGAAACTTATACTTTTGACAATAGGTCTCAGGGTGTAAAAGTCGTGCATGCGAAAAAGTTCGAATCGCTGATGTATTTATAGTTCGGCCTCAAGTCATGAATTTTTATGCAATTGCGCCAATTTTTTTTATGCTCATCCACCATGTAAGAATGCATCCACACACCAAATATTTTGGTTCTGAAACTTATACTTTTGACAATAGGTCTCAGGGTGTAAAAGTCGTGCATGCGAAAAAGTTCGAATCGCTGATGTATTTATAGTTCGGCCTCAAGTCATGAATTTTTATGCAATTGCGCCAATTTTTTTTTATGCTCATCCACCATGTAAGAATGCATCCACACACCAAATATTTTGGTTCTGAAACTTATACTTTTGAGAATAGGTCTCAGGGTGTAAAAGTCGTGCATGCGAAAAAGTTCGAATCGCTGATGTATTTATAGTTCGGCCTCAAGTCATGAATTTTTATGCAATTGCGCCAATTTTTTTTTATGCTCATCCACCATGTAAGAATGCATCCACACACCAAATATTTTGGTTCTGAAACTTATACTTTTGAGAATAGGTCTCAGGGTGTAAAAGTCGTGCATGCGAAAAAGTTCGAATCGCTGATGTATTTATAGTTCGGCCTCAAGTCATGAATTTTTATGCAATTGCGCCAATTTTTTTTATGCTCATCCACCATGTAAGAATGCATCCACACACCAAATATTTTGGTTCTGAAACTTATACTTTTGACAATAGGTCTCAGGGTGTAAAAGTCGTGCATGCGAAAAAGTTCGAATCGCTGATGTATTTATAGTTCGGCCTCAAGTCATGAATTTTGATGCAATTGTGCCAATTTTTTTTATGCTCATCCACCATGTAAGAATGCATCCACACACCAAATATTTTGGTTCTGAAACTTATACTTTTGACAATAGGTCTCAGGGTGTAAAAGTCGTGCATGCGAAAAAGTTCGAATCGCTGATGTATTTATAGTTCGGCCTCAAGTCATGAAATGTAATGCAATTGCGCCATTTTTTTTTATGCTCATCCACCATGTAAGAATGCATCCACACACCAAATATTTTGGTTCTGAAACTTATACTTTTGACAATAGGTCTCAGGGTGTAAAAGTCGTGCATGCGAAAAAGTTCGAATCGCTGATGTATTTATAGTTCGGCCTCAAGTCATGAATTTTTATGCAATTGCGCCAATTTTTTTTATGCTCATCCACCATGTAAGAATGCATCCACACACCAAATATTTTGGTTCTGAAACTTATACTTTTGACAATAGGTCTCAGGGTGTAAAAGTCGTGCATGCGAAAAAGTTCGAATCGCTGATGTATTTATAGTTCGGCCTCAAGTCATGAATTTTTATGCAATTGCGCCAATTTTTTTTATGCTCATCCACCATGTAAGAATGCATCCACACACCAAATATTTTGGTTCTGAAACTTATACTTTTGACAATAGGTCTCAGGGTGTAAAAGTCGTGCATGCGAAAAAGTTCGAATCGCTGATGTATTTATGGTTCGGCCTCAAGTCATGAATTTTTATGCAATTGCGCCAATTTTTTTTATGCTCATCCACCATGTAAGAATGCATCCACACACCAAATATTTTGGTTCTGAAACTTATACTTTTGAGAATAGGTCTCAGGGTGTAAAAGTCGTGCATGCGAAAAAGTTCGAATCGCTGATGTATTTATAGTTCGGCCTCAAGTCATGAATTTTTATGCAATTGCGCCAATTTTTTTTATGCTCATCCACCATGTAAGAATGCATCCACACACCAAATATTTTGGTTCTGAAACTTATACTTTTGACAATAGGTCTCAGGGTGTAAAAGTCGTGCATGCGAAAAAGTTCGAATCGCTGATGTATTTATAGTTCGGCCTCAAGTCATGAATTTTTATGCAATTGCGCCAATTTTTTTTATGCTCATCCACCATGTAAGAATGCATCCACACACCAAATATTTTGGTTCTGAAACTTATACTTTTGACAATAGGTCTCAGGGTGTAAAAGTCGTGTATGCGAAAAAGTTCGAATCGCTGATGTATTTATAGTTCGGCCTCAAGTCATGAATTTTTATGCAATTGCGCCAATTTTTTTTATGCTCATCCACCATGTAAGAATGCATCCACACACCAAATATTTTGGTTCTGAAACTTATACTTTTGACAATAGGTCTCAGGGTGTAAAAGTCGTGCATGCGAAAAAGTTCGAATCGCTGATGTATTTATAGTTCGGCCTCAAGTCATGAATTTTTATGCAATTGCGCCAATTTTTTTTATGCTCATCCACCATGTAAGAATGCATCCACACACCAAATATTTTGGTTCTGAAACTTATACTTTTGAGAATAGGTCTCAGGGTGTAAAAGTCGTGCATGCGAAAAAGTTCGAATCGCTGATGTATTTATAGTTCGGCCTCAAGTCATGAATTTTTATGCAATTGTGCCAATTTGTTTTTATGCTCATCCACCATGTAAGAATGCATCCACACACCAAATATTTTGGTTCTGAAACTTATACTTTTGACAATAGGTCTCAGGGTGTAAAAGTCGTGCATGCGAAAAAGTTCGAATCGCTGATGTATTTATAGTTCGGCCTCAAGTCATGAATTTTTATGCAATTGCGCCAATTTTTTTTATGCTCATCCACCATGTAAGAATGCATCCACACACCAAATATTTTGGTTCTGAAACTTATACTTTTGACAATAGGTCTCAGGGTGTAAAAGTCGTGCATGCGAAAAAGTTCGAATCGCTGATGTATTTATAGTTCGGCCTCAAGTCATGAATTTTTATGCAATTGCGCCAATTTTTTTTTATGCTCATCCACCATGTAAGAATGCATCCACACACCAAATATTTTGGTTCTGAAACTTATACTTTTGACAATAGGTCTCAGGGTGTAAAAGTCGTGCATGCGAAAAAGTTCGAATCGCTGATGTATTTATAGTTCGGCCTCAAGTCATGAATTTTTATGCAATTGCGCCAATTTTTTTTTATGCTCATCCACCATGTAAGAATGCATCCACACACCAAATATTTTGGTTCTGAAACTTATACTTTTGAGAATAGGTCTCAGGGTGTAAAAGTCGTGCATGCGAAAAAGTTCGAATCGCTGATGTATTTATAGTTCGGCCTCAAGTCATGAATTTTTATGCAATTGCGCCAATTTTTTTTATGCTCATCCACCATGTAAGAATGCATCCACACACCAAATATTTTGGTTCTGAAACTTATACTTTTGAGAATAGGTCTCAGGGTGTAAAAGTCGTGCATGCGAAAAAGTTCGAATCGCTGATGTATTTATAGTTCGGCCTCAAGTCATGAATTTTTATGCAATTGTGCCAATTTGTTTTTATGCTCATCCACCATGTAAGAATGCATCCACACACCAAATATTTTGGTTCTGAAACTTATACTTTTGACAATAGGTCTCAGGGTGTAAAAGTCGTGCATGCGAAAAAGTTCGAATCGCTGATGTATTTATAGTTCGGCCTCAAGTCATGAATTTTTATGCAATTGCGCCAATTTTTTTTATGCTCATCCACCATGTAAGAATGCATCCACACACCAAATATTTTGGTTCTGAAACTTATACTTTTGACAATAGGTCTCAGGGTGTAAAAGTCGTGCATGCGAAAAAGTTCGAATCGCTGATGTATTTATAGTTCGGCCTCAAGTCATGAATTTTTATGCAATTGCGCCAATTTTTTTTTATGCTCATCCACCATGTAAGAATGCATCCACACACCAAATATTTTGGTTCTGAAACTTATACTTTTGAGAATAGGTCTCAGGGTGTAAAAGTCGTGCATGCGAAAAAGTTCGAATCGCTGATGTATTTATAGTTCGGCCTCAAGTCATGAATTTTTATGCAATTGCGCCAATTTTTTTTTATGCTCATCCACCATGTAAGAATGCATCCACACACCAAATATTTTGGTTCTGAAACTTATACTTTTGAGAATAGGTCTCAGGGTGTAAAAGTCGTGCATGCGAAAAAGTTCGAATCGCTGATGTATTTATAGTTCGGCCTCAAGTCATGAATTTTTATGCAATTGCGCCAATTTTTTTTATGCTCATCCACCATGTAAGAATGCATCCACACACCAAATATTTTGGTTCTGAAACTTATACTTTTGAGAATAGGTCTCAGGGTGTAAAAGTCCTGCGTGCGAAAAAGTTCGAATCGCTGATGTATTTATAGTTCGGCCTCAAGTCATGAATTTTTATGCAATTGCGCCAATTTGTTTTATGCTCATCCACCATGTAAGAATGCATCCACACACCAAATATTTTGGTTCTGAAACTTATACTTTTGACAATAGGTCTCAGGGTGTAAAAGTCGTGCATGCGAAAAAGTTCGAATCGCTGATGTATTTATAGTTCGGCCTCAAGTCATGAATTTTTATGCAATTGCGCCAATTTTTTTTATGCTCATCCACCATGTAAGAATGCATCCACACACCAAATATTTTGGTTCTGAAACTTATACTTTTGACAATAGGTCTCAGGGTGTAAAAGTCGTGCATGCGAAAAAGTTCGAATCGCTGATGTATTTATAGTTCGGCCTCAAGTCATGAATTTTTATGCAATTGCGCCAATTTTTTTATGCTCATCCACCATGTAAGAATGCATCCACACACTAAATATTTTGGTTCTGAAACTTATACTTTTGAGAATAGGTCTCAGGGTGTAAAAGTCGTGCATGCGAAAAAGTTCGAATCGCTGATGTATTTATAGTTCGGCCTCAAGTCATGAATTTTTATGCAATTGCGCCAATTTTATTTATGCTCATCCACCATGTAAGAATGCATCCACACACCAAATATTTTGGTTCTGAAACTTATACTTTTGAGAATAGGTCTCATGGTGTAAAAGTCGTGCATGCGAAAAAGTTCGAATCGCTGATGTATTTATAGTTCGGCCTCAAGTCATGAATTTTTATGCAATTGCGCCAATTTTTTTTATGCTCATCCACCATGTAAGAATGCATCCACACACCAAATATTTTGGTTCTGAAACTTATACTTTTGACAATAGGTCTCAGGGTGTAAAAGTCGTGCATGCGAAAAAGTTCGAATCGCTGATGTATTTATAGTTCGGCCTCAAGTCATGAATTTTTATGCAATTGCGCCAATTTGTTTTATGCGGATCCACCATGTAAGAATGCATCCACACACCAAATATTTTGGTTCTGAAACTTATACTTTTGACAATAGGTCTCAGGGTGTAAAAGTCGTGCATGCGAAAAAGTTCGAATCGCTGATGTATTTATAGTTCGGCCTCAAGTCATGAATTTTTATGCAATTGCGCCAATTTGTTTTATGCTCATCCACCATGTAAGAATGCATCCACACACCAAATATTTTGGTTCTGAAACTTATACTTTTGACAATAGGTCTCAGGGTGTAAAAGTCGTGCATGCGAAAAAGTTCGAATCGCTGATGTATTTATAGTTCGGCCTCAAGTCATGAATTTTTATGCAATTGCGCCAATTTGTTTTATGCGGATCCACCATGTAAGAATGCATCCACACACCAAATATTTTGGTTCTGAAACTTATACTTTTGACAATAGGTCTCAGGGTGTAAAAGTCGTGCATGCGAAAAAGTTCGAATCGCTGATGTATTTATAGTTCGGCCTCAAGTCATGAATTTTTATGCAATTGCGCCAATTTTTTTTATGCTCATCCACCATGTAAGAATGCATCCACACACCAAATATTTTGGTTCTGAAACTTATACTTTTGACAATAGGTCTCAGGGTGTAAAAGTCCTGCATGCGAAAAAGTTCGAATCGCTGATGTATTTATAGTTCGGCCTCAAGTCATGAATTTTTATGCAATTGCGCCAATTTTTTTTATGCTCATCCACCATGTAAGAATGCATCCACACACCAAATATTTTGGTTCTGAAACTTATACTTTTGACAATAGGTCTCAGGGTGTAAAAGTCGTGCATGCGAAAAAGTTCGAATCGCTGATGTATTTATAGTTCGGCCTCAAGTCATGAATTTTTATGCAATTGCGCCAATTTTTTTTTATGCTCATCCACCATGTAAGAATGCATCCACACACCAAATATTTTGGTTCTGAAACTTATACTTTTGACAATAGGTCTCAGGGTGTAAAAGTCGTGCATGCGAAAAAGTTCGAATCGCTGATGTATTTATAGTTCGGCCTCAAGTCATGAATTTTTATGCAATTGCGCCAATTTTTTTTATGCGGATCCACCATGTAAGAATGCATCCACACACCAAATATTTTGGTTCTGAAACTTATACTTTTGAGAATAGGTCTCAGGGTGTAAAAGTCGTGCATGCGAAAAAGTTCGAATCGCTGATGTATTTATAGTTCGGCCTCAAGTCATGAATTTTTATGCAATTGCGCCAATTTTTTTTATGCTCATCCACCATGTAAGAATGCATCCACACACCAAATATTTTGGTTCTGAAACTTATACTTTTGACAATAGGTCTCAGGGTGTAAAAGTCGTGCATGCGAAAAAAATCGAATCGCTGATGTATTTATATAGTTCGGCCTCAAGTCATGAATTTTTATGCAATTGCGCCAATTTTTTTTATGCGGATCCACCATGTAAGAATGCATCCACACACCAAATATTTTGGTTCTGAAACTTATACTTTTGACAATAGGTCTCAGGGTGTAAAAGTCGTGCATGCGAAAAAGTTCGAATCGCTGATGTATTTATAGTTCGGCCTCAAGTCATGAATTTTTATGCAATTGCGCCAATTTGTTTTATGCGGATCCACCATGTAAGAATGCATCCACACACCAAATATTTTGGTTCTGAAACTTATACTTTTGACAATAGGTCTCAGGGTGTAAAAGTCGTGCATGCGAAAAAGTTCGAATCGCTGATGTATTTATAGTTCGGCCTCAAGTCATGAATTTTTATGCAATTGCGCCAATTTGTTTTATGCTCATCCACCATGTAAGAATGCATCCACACACCAAATATTTTGGTTCTGAAACTTATACTTTTGACAATAGGTCTCAGGGTGTAAAAGTCGTGCATGCGAAAAAGTTCGAATCGCTGATGTATTTATAGTTCGGCCTCAAGTCATGAATTTTTATGCAATTGCGCCAATTTGTTTTATGCGGATCCACCATGTAAGAATGCATCCACACACCAAATATTTTGGTTCTGAAACTTATACTTTTGACAATAGGTCTCAGGGTGTAAAAGTCGTGCATGCGAAAAAGTTCGAATCGCTGATGTATTTATAGTTCGGCCTCAAGTCATGAATTTTTATGCAATTGCGCCAATTTTTTTATGCTCATCCACCATGTAAGAATGCATCCACACACCAAATATTTTGGTTCTGAAACTTATACTTTTGACAATAGGTCTCAGGGTGTAAAAGTCGTGCATGCGAAAAAGTTCGAATCGCTGATGTATTTATAGTTCGGCCTCAAGTCATGAATTTTTATGCAATTGCGCCAATTTTTTTTATGCTCATCCACCATGTAAGAATGCATCCACACACCAAATATTTTGGTTCTGAAACTTATACTTTTGACAATAGGTCTCAGGGTGTAAAAGTCGTGCATGCGAAAAAGTTCGAATCGCTGATGTATTTATAGTTCGGCCTCAAGTCATGAATTTTTATGCAATTGCGCCAATTTTTTTTTATGCTCATCCACCATGTAAGAATGCATCCACACACCAAATATTTTGGTTCTGAAACTTATACTTTTGACAATAGGTCTCAGGGTGTAAAAGTCGTGCATGCGAAAAAGTTCGAATCGCTGATGTATTTATAGTTCGGCCTCAAGTCATGAATTTTTATGCAATTGCGCCAATTTTTTTTATGCGGATCCACCATGTAAGAATGCATCCACACACCAAATATTTTCGTTCTGAAACTTATACTTTTGAGAATAGGTCTCAGGGTGTAAAAGTCGTGCATGCGAAAAAGTTCGAATCGCTGATGTATTTATAGTTCGGCCTCAAGTCATGAATTTTTATGCAATTGCGCCAATTTTTTTTATGCTCATCCACCATGTAAGAATGCATCCACACACCAAATATTTTGGTTCTGAAACTTATACTTTTGACAATAGGTCTCAGGGTGTAAAAGTCGTGCATGCGAAAAAAATCGAATCGCTGATGTATTTATATAGTTCGGCCTCAAGTCATGAATTTTTATGCAATTGCGCCAATTTTTTTTATGCGGATCCACCATGTAAGAATGCATCCACACACCAAATATTTTGGTTCTGAAACTTATACTTTTGACAATAGGTCTCAGGGTGTAAAAGTCGTGCATGCGAAAAAGTTCGAATCGCTGATGTATTTATAGTTCGGCCTCAAGTCATGAATTTTTATGCAATTGCGCCAAATTTTTTTATGCTCATCCACCATGTAAGAATGCATCCACACACCAAATATTTTGGTTCTGAAACTTATACTTTTGAGAATAGGTCTCAGGGTGTAAAAGTCCTGCATGCGAAAAAGTTCGAATCGCTGATGTATTTATAGTTCGGCCTCAAGTCATGAATTTTTATGCAATTGCGCCAATTTTTTTTATGCTCATCCACCATGTAAGAATGCATCCACACACCAAATATTTTGGTTCTGAAACTTATACTTTTGACAATAGGTCTCAGGGTGTAAAAGTCGTGCATGCGAAAAAGTTCGAATCGCTGATGTATTTATAGTTCGGCCTCAAGTCATGAATTTTTATGCAATTGCGCCAATTTTTTTTATGCTCATCCACCATGTAAGAATGCATCCACACACCAAATATTTTGGTTCTGAAACTTATGCTTTTGACAATAGGTCTCAGGGTGTAAAAGTCGTGCATGCGAAAAAGTTCGAATCGCTGATGTATTTATAGTTCGGCCTCAAGTCATGAATTTTTATGCAATTGCGCCAATTTGTTTTATGCGGATCCACCATGTAAGAATGCATCCACACACCAAATATTTTGGTTCTGAAACTTATACTTTTGACAATAGGTCTCAGGGTGTAAAAGTCGTGCATGCGAAAAAGTTCGAATCGCTGATGTATTTATAGTTCGGCCTCAAGTCATGAATTTTTATGCAATTGCGCCAATTTTTTTTATGCTCATCCACCATGTAAGAATGCATCCACACACCAAATATTTTGGTTCTGAAACTTATACTTTTGACAATAGGTCTCAGGGTGTAAAAGTCGTGCATGCGAAAAAGTTCGAATCGCTGATGTATTTATAGTTCGGCCTCAAGTCATGAATTTTTATGCAATTGCGCCAATTTGTTTTATGCGGATCCACCATGTAAGAATGCATCCACACACCAAATATTTTGGTCCTGAAACTTATACTTTTGACAATAGGTCTCAGGGTGTAAAAGTCGTGCATGCGAAAAAGTTCGAATCGCTGATGTATTTATAGTTCGGCCTCAAGTCATGAATTTTTATGCAATTGCGCCAATTTTTTTTATGCTCATCCACCATGTAAGAATGCATCCACACACCAAATATTTTGGTTCTGAAACTTATACTTTTGACAATAGGTCTCAGGGTGTAAAAGTCGTGCATGCGAAAAAAATCGAATCGCTGATGTATTTATATAGTTCGGCCTCAAGTCATGAATTTTTATGCAATTGCGCCAATTTTTTTTATGCGGATCCACCATGTAAGAATGCATCCACACACCAAATATTTTGGTTCTGAAACTTATACTTTTGACAATAGGTCTCAGGGTGTAAAAGTCGTGCATGCGAAAAAGTTCGAATCGCTGATGTATTTATAGTTCGGCCTCAAGTCATGAATTTTTATGCAATTGCGCCAAATTTTTTTATGCTCATCCACCATGTAAGAATGCATCCACACACCAAATATTTTGGTTCTGAAACTTATACTTTTGAGAATAGGTCTCAGGGTGTAAAAGTCCTGCATGCGAAAAAGTTCGAATCGCTGATGTATTTATAGTTCGGCCTCAAGTCATGAATTTTTATGCAATTGCGCCAATTTTTTTTATGCTCATCCACCATGTAAGAATGCATCCACACACCAAATATTTTGGTTCTGAAACTTATACTTTTGACAATAGGTCTCAGGGTGTAAAAGTCGTGCATGCGAAAAAGTTCGAATCGCTGATGTATTTATAGTTCGGCCTCAAGTCATGAATTTTTATGCAATTGCGCCAATTTTTTTTATGCTCATCCACCATGTAAGAATGCATCCACACACCAAATATTTTGGTTCTGAAACTTATGCTTTTGACAATAGGTCTCAGGGTGTAAAAGTCGTGCATGCGAAAAAGTTCGAATCGCTGATGTATTTATAGTTCGGCCTCAAGTCATGAATTTTTATGCAATTGCGCCAATTTGTTTTATGCGGATCCACCATGTAAGAATGCATCCACACACCAAATATTTTGGTTCTGAAACTTATACTTTTGACAATAGGTCTCAGGGTGTAAAAGTCGTGCATGCGAAAAAGTTCGAATCGCTGATGTATTTATAGTTCGGCCTCAAGTCATGAATTTTTATGCAATTGCGCCAATTTTTTTTATGCTCATCCACCATGTAAGAATGCATCCACACACCAAATATTTTGGTTCTGAAACTTATACTTTTGAGAATAGGTCTCAGGGTGTAAAAGTCCTGCATGCGAAAAAGTTCGAATCGCTGATGTATTTATAGTTCGGCCTCAAGTCATGAATCTTAATGCAATTGCGCCAATTTTTTTTATGCTCATCCACCATGTAAGAATGCATCCACACACCAAATATTTTGGTTCTGAAACTTATACTTTTGACAATAGGTCTCAGGGTGTAAAAGTCGTGCATGCGAAAAAGTTCGAATCGCTGATGTATTTATAGTTCGGCCTCAAGTCATGAATTTTTATGCAATTGCGCCAATTTGTTTTATGCGGATCCACCATGTAAGAATGCATCCACACACCAAATATTTTGGTCCTGAAACTTATACTTTTGACAATAGGTCTCAGGGTGTAAAAGTCGTGCATGCGAAAAAGTTCGAATCGCTGATGTATTTATAGTTCGGCCTCAAGTCATGAATTTTTATGCAATTGCGCCAATTTTTTTTATGCTCATCCACCATGTAAGAATGCATCCACACACCAAATATTTTGGTTCTGAAACTTATACTTTTGACAATAGGTCTCAGGGTGTAAAAGTCGTGCATGCGAAAAAGTTTGAATCGCTGATGTATTTATAGTTCGGCCTCAAGTCATGAATTTTTATGCAATTGCGCCAATTTTTTTTATGCTCATCCACCATGTAAGAATGCATCCACACACCAAATATTTTGGTTCTGAAACTTATACTTTTGACAATAGGTCTCAGGGTGTAAAAGTCGTGCATGCGAAAAAGTTCGAATCGCTGATGTATTTATAGTTCGGCCTCAAGTCATGAATTTTTATGCAATTGCGCCAATTTTTTTTATGCTCATCCACCATGTAAGAATGCATCCACACACCAAATATTTTGGTTCTGAAACTTATACTTTTGACAATAGGTCTCGGGGTGTAAAAGTCGTGCATGCGAAAAAGTTCGAATCGCTGATGTATTTATAGTTCGGCCTCAAGTCATGAATTTTTATGCAATTGCGCCAATTTATTTTATGCTCATCCACCATGTAAGAATGCATCCACACACCAAATATTTTGGTTCTGAAACTTATACTTTTGACAATAGGTCTCAGGGTGTAAAAGTCCTGCATGCGAAAAAGTTCGAATCGCTGATGTATTTATAGTTCGGCCTCAAGTCATGAATTTTTATGCAATTGCGCCAATTTTTTTTATGCTCATCCACCATGTAAGAATGCATCCACACACCAAATATTTTGGTTCTGAAACTTATACTTTTGAGAATAGGTCTCAGGGTGTAAAAGTCCTGCATGCGAAAAAGTTCGAATCGCTGATGTATTTATAGTTCGGCCTCAAGTCATGAATTTTTATGCAATTGCGCCAATTTTTTTTATGCTCATCCACCATGTAAGAATGCATCCACACACCAAATATTTTGGTTCTGAAACTTATACTTTTGACAATAGGTCTCAGGGTGTAAAAGTCGTGCATGCGAAAAAAATCGAATCGCTGATGTATTTATATAGTTCGGCCTCAAGTCATGAATTTTTATGCAATTGCGCCAATTTTTTTTATGCTCATCCACCATGTAAGAATGCATCCACACACCAAATATTTTGGTTCTGAAACTTATACTTTTGACAATAGGTCTCAGGGTGTAAAAGTCGTGCATGCGAAAAAGTTCGAATCGCTGATGTATTTATAGTTCGGCCTCAAGTCATGAATTTTTATGCAATTGCGCCAATTTTTTTTATGCTCATCCACCATGTAAGAATGCATCCACACACCAAATATTTTGGTTCTGAAACTTATACTTTTGAGAATAGGTCTCAGGGTGTAAAAGTCGTGCATTCGAAAAAGTTCGAATCGCTGATGTATTTATAGTTCGGCCTCAAGTCATGAATTTTTATGCAATTGCGCCAATTTTTTTTATGCTCATCCACCATGTACGAATGCATCCACACACCAAATATTTTGGTTCTGAAACGTATACTTTTGAGAATAGGTCTCAGGGTGTAAAAGTCGTGCATGCGAAAAAGTTCGAATCGCTGATGTATTTATAGTTCGGCCTCAAGTCATGATTTTTTATGCAATTGCGCCAATTTGTTTTATGCTCATCCACCATGTAAGAATGCATCCACACACCAAATATTTTGGTTCTGAAACTTATACTTTTGACAATAGGTCTCAGGGTGTAAAAGTCGTGCATGCGAAAAAGTTCGAATCGCTGATGTATTTATAGTTCGGCCTCAAGTCATGAATCTTTATGCAATTGCGCCAATTTTTTTTATGCTCATCCACCATGTAAGAATGCATCCACACACCAAATATTTTGGTTCTGAAACTTATACTTTTGACAATAGGTCTCAGGGTGTAAAAGTCGTGCATGCGAAAAAGTTCGAATCGCTGATGTATTTATAGTTCGGCCTCAAGTCATGAATTTTTATGCAATTGCTCCAATTTTTTTTATGCTCATCCACCATGTAAGAATGCATCCACACACCAAATATTTTGGTTCTGAAACTTATACATTTGACAATAGGTCTCAGGGTGTAAAAGTCGTGCATGCGAAAAAGTTCGAATCGCTGATGTATTTATAGTTCGGCCTCAAGTCATGAATTTTTATGCAATTGCGCCAATTTTTTTTATGCGGATCCACCATGTAAGAATGCATCCACACACCAAATATTTTGGTTCTGAAACTTATACTTTTGAGAATAGGTCTCAGGGTGTAAAAGTCGTGCATGCGAAAAAGTTCGAATCGCTGATGTATTTATAGTTCGGCCTCAAGTCATGAATTTTTATGCAATTGCGCCAATTTTTTTTATGCGGATCCACCATGTAAGAATGCATCCACACACCAAATATTTTGGTTCTGAAACTTATACTTTTGAGAATAGGTCTCAGGGTGTAAAAGTCGTGCATGCGAAAAAGTTCGAATCGCTGATGTATTTATAGTTCGGCCTCAAGTCATGAATTTTTATGCAATTGCGCCAATTTTTTTTATGCGGATCCACCATGTAAGAATGCATCCACACACCAAATATTTTGGTTCTGAAACTTATACTTTTGAGAATAGGTCTCAGGGTGTAAAAGTCGTGCATGCGAAAAAGTTCGAATCGCTGATGTATTTATAGTTCGGCCTCAAGTCATGAATTTTTATGCAATTGCGCCAATTTTTTTTATGCTCATCCACCATGTAAGAATGCATCCACACACCAAATATTTTGGTTCTGAAACTTATACTTTTGAGAATAAGTCTCAGGGTGTAAAAGTCGTGCATGCGAAAAAGTTCGAATCGCTGATGTATTTATAGTTCGGCCTCAAGTCATGAATTTTTATGCAATTGCGCCAATTTTTTTTATGCGGATCCACCATGTAAGAATGCATCCACACACCAAATATTTTGGTTCTGAAACTTATACTTTTGAGAATAGGTCTCAGGGTGTAAAAGTCGTGCATGCGAAAAAGTTCGAATCGCTGATGTATTTATAGTTCGGCCTCAAGTCATGAATTTTTATGCAATTGCTCCAATTTTTTTTATGCTCATCCACCATGTAAGAATGCATCCACACACCAAATATTTTGGTTCTGAAACTTATACTTTTGACAATAGGTCTCAGGGTGTAAAAGTCGTGCATGCGAAAAAGTTCGAATCGCTGATGTATTTATAGTTCGGCCTCAAGTCATGAATTTTTATGCAATTGCGCCAATTTTTTTTATGCTCATCCACCATGTAAGAATGCATCCACACACCAAATATTTTGGTTCTGAAACTTATACTTTTGACAATAGGTCTCAGGGTGTAAAAGTCGTGCATGCGAAAATGTTCGAATCGCTGATGTATTTATAGTTCGGCCTCAAGTCATGAATTTTTATGCAATTGCTCCAATTTTTTTTATGCTCATCCACCATGTAAGAATGCATCCACACACCAAATATTTTGGTTCTGAAACTTATACTTTTGACAATAGGTCTCAGGGTGTAAAAGTCGTGCATGCGAAAAAGTTCGAATCGCTGATGTATTTATAGTTCGGCCTCAAGTCATGAATTTTTATGCAATTGCTCCAATTTTTTTTATGCTCATCCACCATGTAAGAATGCATCCACACACCAAATATTTTGGTTCTGAAACTTATACTTTTGACAATAGGTCTCAGGGTGTAAAAGTCGTGCATGCGAAAAAGTTCGAATCGCTGATGTATTTATAGTTCGGCCTCAAGTCATGAATTTTTATGCAATTGCGCCAATTTGTTTTATGCGGATCCACCATGTAAGAATGCATCCACACACCAAATATTTTGGTTCTGAAACTTATACTTTTGAGAATAGGTCTCAGGGTGTAAAAGTCGTGCATGCGAAAAAGTTCGAATCGCTGATGTATTTATAGTTCGGCCTGAAGTCATGAATTTTTATGCAATTGCGCCAATTTTTTTTATGCTCATCCACCATGTAAGAATGCATCCACACACCAAATATTTTGGTTCTGAAACTTATACTTTTGACAATAGGTCTCAGGGTGTAAAAGTCGTGCATGCGAAAATGTTCGAATCGCTGATGTATTTATAGTTCGGCCTCAAGTCATGAATTTTTATGCAATTGCGCCAATTTTTTTTATGCTCATCCACCATGTAAGAATGCATCCACACACCAAATATTTTGGTTCTGAAACTTATACTTTTGACAATAGGTCTCAGGGTGTAAAAGTCGTGCATGCGAAAAAGTTCGAATCGCTGATGTATTTATAGTTCGGCCTCAAGTCATGAATTTTTATGCAATTGCTCCAATTTTTTTTATGCTCATCCACCATGTAAGAATGCATCCACACACCAAATATTTTGGTTCTGAAACTTATACTTTTGACAATAGGTCTCAGGGTGTAAAAGTCGTGCATGCGAAAAAGTTCGAATCGCTGATGTATTTATAGTTCGGCCTCAAGTCATGAATTTTTATGCAATTGCGCCAATTTTTTTATGCTCATCCACCATGTAAGAATGCATCCACACACCAAATATTTTGGTTCTGAAACTTATACATTTGACAATAGGTCTCAGGGTGTAAAAGTCGTGCATGCGAAAAAGTTCGAATCGCTGATGTATTTATAGTTCGGCCTCAAGTCATGAATTTTTATGCAATTGCGCCAATTTTTTTATGCGGATCCACCATGTAAGAATGCATCCACACACCAAATATTTTGGTTCTGAAACTTATACTTTTGAGAATAGGTCTCAGGGTGTAAAAGTCGTGCATGCGAAAAAGTTCGAATCGCTGATGTATTTATAGTTCGGCCTGAAGTCATGAATTTTTATGCAATTGCGCCAATTTTTTTTATGCTCATCCACCATGTAAGAATGCATCCACACACCAAATATTTTGGTTCTGAAACTTATACTTTTGAGAATAAGTCTCAGGGTGTAAAAGTCGTGCATGCGAAAAAGTTCGAATCGCTGATGTATTTATAGTTCGGCCTCAAGTCATGAATTTTTATGCAATTGCGCCAATTTTTTTTATGCTCATCCACCATGTAAGAATGCATCCACACACCAAATATTTTGGTTCTGAAACTTATACTTTTGAGAATAGGTCTCAGGGTGTAAAAGTCGTGCATGCGAAAAAGTTCGAATCGCTGATGTATTTATAGTTCGGCCTCAAGTCATGAATTTTTATGCAATTGCTCCAATTTTTTTTATGCTCATCCACCATGTAAGAATGCATCCACACACCAAATATTTTGGTTCTGAAACTTATACTTTTGACAATAGGTCTCAGGGTGTAAAAGTCGTGCATGCGAAAAAGTTCGAATCGCTGATGTATTTATAGTTCGGCCTCAAGTCATGAATTTTTATGCAATTGCTCCAATTTTTTTTATGCTCATCCACCATGTAAGAATGCATCCACACACCAAATATTTTGGTTCTGAAACTTATACTTTTGACAATAGGTCTCAGGGTGTAAAAGTCGTGCATGCGAAAATGTTCGAATCGCTGATGTATTTATAGTTCGGCCTCAAGTCATGAATTTTTATGCAATTGCTCCAATTTTTTTTATGCTCATCCACCATGTAAGAATGCATCCACACACCAAATATTTTGGTTCTGAAACTTATACTTTTGACAATAGGTCTCAGGGTGTAAAAGTCGTGCATGCGAAAAAGTTCGAATCGCTGATGTATTTATAGTTCGGCCTCAAGTCATGAATTTTTATGCAATTGCTCCAATTTTTTTTATGCTCATCCACCATGTAAGAATGCATCCACACACCAAATATTTTGGTTCTGAAACTAATACTTTTGACAATAGGTCTCAGGGTGTAAAAGTCGTGCATGCGAAAAAGTTCGAATCGCTGATGTATTTATAGTTCGGCCTCAAGTCATGAATTTTTATGCAATTGCGCCAATTTGTTTTATGCGGATCCACCATGTAAGAATGCATCCACACACCAAATATTTTGGTTCTGAAACTTATACTTTTGAGAATAGGTCTCAGGGTGTAAAAGTCGTGCATGCGAAAAAGTTCGAATCGCTGATGTATTTATAGTTCGGCCTCAAGTCATGATTTTTATGCAATTGCGCCAATTTTTTTTATGCTCATCCACCATGTAAGAATGCATCCACACACCAAATATTTTGGTTCTGAAACTTATACTTTTGACAATAGGTCTCAGGGTGTAAAAGTCGTGCATGCGAAAAAGTTCGAATCGCTGATGTATTTATAGTTCGGCCTCAAGTCATGAATTTTTATGCAATTGCGCCAATTTTTTTTTATGCTCATCCACCATGTAAGAATGCATCCACACACCAAATATTTTGGTTCTGAAACTTATACTTTTGACAATAGGTCTCAGGGGTGTAAATGTCGTGCATGCGAAAAAGTTCGAATCGCTGATGTATTTATAGTTCGGCCTCAAGTCATGAATTTTTATGCAATTGCGCCAATTTTTTTTATGCGGATCCACCATGTAAGAATGCATCCACACACCAAATATTTTGGTTCTGAAACTTATACTTTGAGAATAGGTCTCAGGGTGTAAAAGTCGTGCATGCGAAAAAGTTCGAATCGCTGATGTATTTATAGTTCGGCCTCAAGTCATGAATTTTTATGCAATTGCGCCAATTTTTTTTGTGCGGATCCACCATGTAAGAATGCATCCACACACCAAATATTTTGGTTCTGAAACTTATACTTTTGACAATAGGTCTCAGGGTGTAAAAGTCGTGCATGCGAAAAAGTTCGAATCGCTGATGTATTTATATAGTTCCACCTCAAGTCATGAATTTTTATGCAATTGCGCCAATTTTTTTTATGCGGATCCACCATGTAAGAATGCATCCACACACCAAATATTTTGGTTCTGAAACTTATACTTTTGAGAATAGGTCTCAGGGTGTAAAAGTCGTGCATGCGAAAAAGTTCGAATCGCTGATGTATTTATAGTTCGGCCTCAAGTCATGAATTTTTATGCAATTGCGCCAATTTTTTTTTGTGCGGATCCACCATGTAAGAATGCATCCACACACCAAATATTTTGGTTCTGAAACTTATACTTTTGAGAATAGGTCTCAGGGTGTAAAAGTCGTGCATGCGAAAAAGTTCGAATCGCTGATGTATTTATAGTTCGGCCTCAAGTCATGAATTTTTATGCAATTGCGCCAATTTTTTTTATGCGGATCCACCATGTAAGAATGCATCCACACACCAAATATTTTGGTTCTGAAACTTATACTTTTGACAATAGGTCTCAGGGTGTAAAAGTCGTGCATGCGAAAAAGTTCGAATCGCTGATGTATTTATAGTTCGGCCTCAAGTCATGAATTTTTATGCAATTGCGCCAATTTTTTTTATGCTCATCCACCATGTAAGAATGCATCCACACACCAATATTTTGGTTCTGAAACTTATACTTTTGAGAATAGGTCTCAGGGTGTAAAAGTCGTGCATGCGAAAAAGTTCGAATCGCTGATGTATTTATAGTTCGGCCTCAAGTCATGAATTTTTATGCAATTGCGCCAATTTTTTTTATGCGGATCCACCATGTAAGAATGCATCCACACACCAAATATTTTGGTTCTGAAACTTATACTTTTGACAATAGGTCTCAGGGTGTAAAAGTCGTGCATGCGAAAAAAGTTCGAATCGCTGATGTATTTATAGTTCGGCCTCAAGTCATGAATTTTTATGCAATTGCGCCAATTTTTTTTATGCTCATCCACCATGTAAGAATGCATCCACACACCAAATATTTTGGTTCTGAAACTTATACATTTGACAATAGGTCTCAGGGTGTAAAAGTCGTGCATGCGAAAAAGTTCGAATCGCTGATGTATTTATAGTTCGGCCTCAAGTCATGAATTTTTATGCAATTGCGCCAATTTTTTTTATGCTCATCCACCATGTAAGAATGCATCCACACACCAAATATTTTGGTTCTGAAACTTATACTTTTGACAATAGGTCTCAGGGTGTAAAAGTCGTGCATGCGAAAAAGTTCGAATCGCTGATGTATTTATAGTTCGGCCTCAAGTCATGAATTTTTATGCAATTGCGCCAATTTGTTTTATGCGGATCCACCATGTAAGAATGCATCCACACACCAAATATTTTGGTTCTGAAACTTATACTTTTGAGAATAGGTCTCAGGGTGTAAAAGTCGTGCATGCGAAAAAGTTCGAATCGCTGATGTATTTATAGTTCGGCCTCAAGTCATGAATTTTTATGCAATTGCGCCAATTTTTTTTATGCTCATCCACCATGTAAGAATGCATCCACACACCAAATATTTTGGTTCTGAAACTTATACTTTTGAGAATAGGTCTCAGGGTGTAAAAGTCGTGCATGCGAAAAAGTTCGAATCGCTGATGTATTTATAGTTCGGCCTCAAGTCATGAATTTTTATGCAATTGCGCCAATTTTTTTTATGCTCATCCACCATGTAAGAATGCATCCACACACCAAATATTTTGGTTCTGAAACTTATACTTTTGACAATAGGTCTCAGGGTGTAAAAGTCGTGCATGCGAAAAAGTTCGAATCGCTGATGTATTTATAGTTCGGCCTCAAGTCATGAATTTTTATGCAATTGCGCCAATTTTTTTTATGCTCATCCACCATGTAAGAATGCATCCACACACCAAATATTTTGGTTCTGAAACTTATACTTTTGACAATAGGTCTCAGGGTGTAAAAGTCCTGCATGCGAAAAAGTTCGAATCGCTGATGTATTTATAGTTCGGCCTCAAGTCATGAATTTTTATGCAATTGCGCCAATTTTTTTTTATGCTCATCCACCATGTAAGAATGCATCCACACACCAAATATTTTGGTTCTGAAACTTATACTTTTGACAATAGGTCTCAGGGTGTAAAAGTCGTGCATGCGAAAAAGTTCGAATCGCTGATGTATTTATAGTTCGGCCTCAAGTCATGAATTTTTATGCAATTGCTCCAATTTTTTTTATGCTCATCCACCATGTAAGAATGCATCCACACACCAAATATTTTGGTTCTGAAACTTATACTTTTGACAATAGGTCTCAGGGTGTAAAAGTCGTGCATGCGAAAAAGTTCGAATCGCTGATGTATTTATAGTTCGGCCTCAAGTCATGAATTTTTATGCAATTGCGCCAATTTTTTTTATGCGGATCCACCATGTAAGAATGCATCCACACACCAAATATTTTGGTTCTGAAACTTATACTTTTGAGAATAGGTCTCAGGGTGTAAAAGTCGTGCATGCGAAAAAGTTCGAATCGCTGATGTATTTATAGTTCGGCCTCAAGTCATGAATTTTTATGCAATTGCGCCAAATTTTTTTATGCTCATCCACCATGTAAGAATGCATCCACACACCAAATATTTTGGTTCTGAAACTTATACTTTTGAGAATAGGTCTCAGGGTGTAAAAGTCCTGCATGCGAAAAAGTTCGAATCGCTGATGTATTTATAGTTCGGCCTCAAGTCATGAATTTTTATGCAATTGCGCCAATTTTTTTTATGCTCATCCACCATGTAAGAATGCATCCACACACCAAATTTTTTGGTTCTGAAACTTATACTTTTGACAATAGGTCTCAGGGTGTAAAAGTCGTGCATGCGAAAAAAATCGAATCGCTGATGTATTTATATAGTTCCACCTCAAGTCATGAATTTTTATGCAATTGCGCCAATTTTTTTTATGCGGATCCACCATGTAAGAATGCATCCACACACCAAATATTTTGGTTCTGAAACTTATACTTTTGACAATAGGTCTCAGGGTGTAAAAGTCGTGCATGCGAAAAAGTTCGAATCGCTGATGTATTTATAGTTCGGCCTCA
Source organism: Haliotis cracherodii (assembly GCF_022045235.1). Classification (NCBI taxonomy): domain Eukaryota; kingdom Metazoa; phylum Mollusca; class Gastropoda; order Lepetellida; family Haliotidae; genus Haliotis; species Haliotis cracherodii. The sequence continues at coordinate 43,184,383 of NW_027266341.1, read as the reverse complement.
AGTCATGAATTTTTATGCAATTGCGCCAATTTTTTTTATGCGGATCCACCATGTAAGAATGCATCCACACACCAAATATTTTGGTTCTGAAACTTATACTTTTGACAATAGGTCTCAGGGTGTAAAAGTCGTGCATGCGAAAAAGTTCGAATCGCTGATGTATTTATAGTTCGGCCTCAAGTCATGAATTTTTATGCAATTGCGCCAATTTTTTTTATGCTCATCCACCATGTAAGAATGCATCCACACACCAAATGTTTTGGTTCTGAAACTTATACTTTTGAGAATAGGTCTCAGGGTGTAAAAGTCGTGCATGCGAAAAAAATCGAATCGCTGATGTATTTATATAGTTCCACCTCAAGTCATGAATTTTTATGCAATTGCGCCAATTTTTTTTATGCTCATCCACCATGTAAGAATGCATCCACACACCAAATATTTTGGTTCTGAAACTTATACTTTTGACAATAGGTCTCAGGGTGTAAAAGTCGTGCATGCGAAAAAGTTCGAATCGCTGATGTATTTATAGTTCGGCCTCAAGTCATGAATTTTTATGCAATTGCGCCAATTTTTTTTATGCGGATCCACCATGTAAGAATGCATCCACACACCAAATATTTTGGTTCTGAAACTTATACTTTTGAGAATAATTCTCAGGGTGTAAAAGTCGTGCATGCGAAAAAGTTCGAATCGCTGATGTATTTATAGTTCGGCCTCAAGTCATGAATTTTTATGCAATTGCGCCAATTTTTTTTATGCTCATCCACCATGTAAGAATGCATCCACACACCAAATATTTTGGTTCTGAAACTTATACTTTTGAGAATAGGTCTCAGGGTGTAAAAGTCGTGCATGCGAAAAAGTTCGAATCGCTGATGTATTTATAGTTCGGCCTCAAGTCATGAATTTTTATGCAATTGCGCCAATTTTTTTTATGCTCATCCACCATGTAAGAATGCATCCACACACCAAATATTTTGGTTCTGAAACTTATACTTTTGACAATAGGTCTCATGGTGTAAAAGTCGTGCATGCGAAAAAAATCGAATCGCTGATGTATTTATATAGTTCCACCTCAAGTCATGAATTTTTATGCAATTGCGCCAATTTTTTTTATGCGGATCCACCATGTAAGAATGCATCCACACACCAAATATTTTGGTTCTGAAACTTATACTTTTGACAATAGGTCTCAGGGTGTAAAAGTCGTGCATGCGAAAAAGTTCGAATCGCTGATGTATTTATAGTTCGGCCTCAAGTCATGAATTTTTATGCAATTGCGCCAAATTTTTTTATGCTCATCCACCATGTAAGAATGCATCCACACACCAAATATTTTGGTTCTGAAACTTATACTTTTGAGAATAGGTCTCAGGGTGTAAAAGTCGTGCATGCGAAAAAGTTCGAATCGCTGATGTATTTATAGTTCGGCCTCAAGTCATGAATTTTTATGCAATTGCGCCAAATTTTTTTATGCTCATCCACCATGTAAGAATGCATCCACACACCAAATGTTTTGGTTCTGAAACTTATACTTTTGAGAATAGGTCTCAGGGTGTAAAAGTCGTGCATGCGAAAAAAATCGAATCGCTGATGTATTTATATAGTTCCACCTCAAGTCATGAATTTTTATGCAATTGCGCCAAATTTTTTTATGCTCATCCACCATGTAAGAATGCATCCACACACCAAATGTTTTGGTTCTGAAACTTATACTTTTGAGAATAGGTCTCAGGGTGTAAAAGTCGTGCATGCGAAAAAAATCGAATCGCTGATGTATTTATATAGTTCCACCTCAAGTCATGAATTTTTATGCAATTGCGCCAATTTTTTTATGCTCATCCACCATGTAAGAATGCATCCACACACCAAATATTTTGGTTCTGAAACTTATACTTTTGAGAATAGGTCTCAGGGTGTAAAAGTCGTGCATGCGAAAAAGTTCGAATCGCTGATGTATTTATAGTTCGGCCTCAAGTCATGAATTTTTATGCAATTGCGCCAATTTTTTTTATGCTCATCCACCATGTAAGAATGCATCCACACACCAAATATTTTGGTTCTGAAACTTATACTTTTGACAATAGGTCTCATGGTGTAAAAGTCGTGCATGCGAAAAAAATCGAATCGCTGATGTATTTATATAGTTCCACCTCAAGTCATGAATTTTTATGCAATTGCGCCAATTTTTTTTATGCGGATCCACCATGTAAGAATGCATCCACACACCAAATATTTTGGTTCTGAAACTTATACTTTTGACAATAGGTCTCAGGGTGTAAAAGTCGTGCATGCGAAAAAGTTCGAATCGCTGATGTATTTATAGTTCGGCCTCAAGTCATGAATTTTTATGCAATTGCGCCAAATTTTTTTATGCTCATCCACCATGTAAGAATGCATCCACACACCAAATATTTTGGTTCTGAAACTTATACTTTTGAGAATAGGTCTCAGGGTGTAAAAGTCGTGCATGCGAAAAAGTTCGAATCGCTGATGTATTTATAGTTCGGCCTCAAGTCATGAATTTTTATGCAATTGCGCCAATTTTTTTTATGCTCATCCACCATGTAAGAATGCATCCACACACCAAATGTTTTGGTTCTGAAACTTATACTTTTGACAATAGGTCTCAGGGTGTAAAAGTCGTGCATGCGAAAAAAATCGAATCGCTGATGTATTTATATAGTTCCACCTCAAGTCATGAATTTTTATGCAATTGCGCCAATTTTTTTTATGCGGATCCACCATGTAAGAATGCATCCACACACCAAATATTTTGGTTCTGAAACTTATACTTTTGACAATAGGTCTCAGGGTGTAAAAGTCGTGCATGCGAAAAAGTTCGAATCGCTGATGTATTTATAGTTCGGCCTCAAGTCATGAATTTTTATGCAATTGCGCCAATTTTTTTTATGCTCATCCACCATGTAAGAATGCATCCACACACCAAATATTTTGGTTCTGAAACTTATACTTTTGACAATAGGTCTCAGGGTGTAAAAGTCGTGCATGCGAAAAAGTTCGAATCGCTGATGTATTTATAGTTCGGCCTCAAGTCATGAATTTTTAAGCAATTGCACCAATTTGTTTTATGCGGATCCACCATGTAAGAATGCATCCACACACCAAATATTTTGGTTCTGAAACTTATACTTTTGAGAATAATTCTCAGGGTGTAAAAGTCGTGCATGCGAAAAAGTTCGAATCGCTGATGTATTTATAGTTCGGCCTCAAGTCATGAATTTTTATGCAATTGCGCCAATTTTTTTTATGCTCATCCACCATGTAAGAATGCATCCACACACCAAATATTTTGGTTCTGAAACTTATACTTTTGACAATAGGTCTCAGGGTGTAAAAGTCGTGCATGCGAAAAAGTTCGAATCGCTGATGTATTTATAGTTCGGCCTCAAGTCATGAATTTTTATGCAATTGCGCCAATTTTTTTTATGCTCATCCACCATGTAAGAATGCATCCACACACCAAATATTTTGGTTCTGAAACTTATACTTTTGAGAATAGGTCTCAGGGTGTAAAAGTCGTGCATTCGAAAAAGTTCGAATCGCTGATGTATTTATAGTTCGGCCTCAAGTCATGAATTTTTATGCAATTGCGCCAATTTTTTTTATGCGGATCCACCATGTAAGAATGCATCCACACACCAAATATTTTGGTTCTGAAACTTATACTTTTGACAATAGGTCTCAGGGTGTAAAAGTCGTGCATGCGAAAAAGTTCGAATCGCTGATGTATTTATAGTTCGGCCTCAAGTCATGAATCTTTATGCAATTGCGCCAATTTTTTTTATGCTCATCCACCATGTAAGAATGCATCCACACACCAAATATTTTGGTTCTGAAACTTATACTTTTGAGAATAGGTCTCAGGGTGTAAAAGTCGTGCATGCGAAAAAGTTCGAATCGCTGATGTATTTATAGTTCGGCCTCAAGTCATGAATTTTTATGCAATTGCGCCAATTTTTTTTATGCTCATCCACCATGTAAGAATGCATCCACACACCAAATGTTTTGGTTCTGAAACTTATACTTTTGAGAATAGGTCTCAGGGTGTAAAAGTCGTGCATGCGAAAAAAATCGAATCGCTGATGTATTTATATAGTTCCACCTCAAGTCATGAATTTTTATGCAATTGCGCCAATTTTTTTTATGCGGATCCACCATGTAAGAATGCATCCACACACCAAATATTTTGGTTCTGAAACTTATACTTTTGACAATAGGTCTCAGGGTGTAAAAGTCGTGCATGCGAAAAAGTTCGAATCGCTGATGTATTTATAGTTCGGCCTCAAGTCATGAATTTTTATGCAATTGCGCCAATTTTTTTTATGCGGATCCACCATGTAAGAATGCATCCACACACCAAATATTTTGGTTCTGAAACTTATACTTTTGAGAATAATTCTCAGGGTGTAAAAGTCGTGCATGCGAAAAAGTTCGAATCGCTGATGTATTTATAGTTCGGCCTCAAGTCATGAATTTTTATGCAATTGCGCCAATTTTTTTTATGCTCATCCACCATGTAAGAATGCATCCACACACCAAATATTTTGGTTCTGAAACTTATACTTTTGACAATAGGTCTCAGGGTGTAAAAGTCGTGCATGCGAAAAAGTTCGAATCGCTGATGTATTTATAGTTCGGCCTCAAGTCATGAATTTTTATGCAATTGCGCCAATTTTTTTTATGCTCATCCACCATGTAAGAATGCATCCACACACCAAATGTTTTGGTTTTGAAACTTATACTTTTGACAATAGGTCTCATGGTGTAAAAGTCGTGCATGCGAAAAAAATCGAATCGCTGATGTATTTATATAGTTCCACCTCAAGTCATGAATTTTTATGCAATTGCGCCAATTTTTTTTATGCGGATCCACCATGTAAGAATGCATCCACACACCAAATATTTTGGTTCTGAAACTTATACTTTTGAGAATAGGTCTCAGGGTGTAAAAGTCGTGCATGCGAAAAAGTTCGAATCGCTGATGTATTTATAGTTCGGCCTCAAGTCATGAATTTTTATGCAATTGCGCCAAATTTTTTTATGCTCATCCACCATGTAAGAATGCATCCACACACCAAATATTTTGGTTCTGAAACTTATACTTTTGACAATAGGTCTCAGGGTGTAAAAGTCGTGCATGCGAAAAAGTTCGAATCGCTGATGTATTTATAGTTCGGCCTCAAGTCATGAATTTTTATGCAATTGCGCCAATTTGTTTTATGCGGATCCACCATGTAAGAATGCATCCACACACCAAATATTTTGGTTCTGAAACTTATACTTTTGAGAATAATTCTCAGGGTGTAAAAGTCGTGCATGCGAAAAAGTTCGAATCGCTGATGTATTTATAGTTCGGCCTCAAGTCATGAATTTTTATGCAATTGCGCCAATTTTTTTTATGCTCATCCACCATGTAAGAATGCATCCACACACCAAATATTTTGGTTCTGAAACTTATACTTTTGACAATAGGTCTCAGGGTGTAAAAGTCGTGCATGCGAAAAAGTTCGAATCGCTGATGTATTTATAGTTCGGCCTCAAGTCATGAATTTTTATGCAATTGCGCCAATTTTTTTTATGCTCATCCACCATGTAAGAATGCATCCACACACCAAATGTTTTGGTTCTGAAACTTATACTTTTGACAATAGGTCTCAGGGTGTAAAAGTCGTGCATGCGAAAAAGTTCGAATCGCTGATGTATTTATAGTTCGGCCTCAAGTCATGAATTTTTATGCAATTGCGCCAATTTTTTTTATGCTCATCCACCATGTAAGAATGCATCCACACACCAAATATTTTGGTTCTGAAACTTATACTTTTGAGAATAGGTCTCAGGGTGTAAAAGTCGTGCATTCGAAAAAGTTCGAATCGCTGATGTATTTATAGTTCGGCCTCAAGTCATGAATTTTTATGCAATTGCGCCAATTTTTTTTATGCGGATCCACCATGTAAGAATGCATCCACACACCAAATATTTTGGTTCTGAAACTTATACTTTTGACAATAGGTCTCAGGGTGTAAAAGTCGTGCATGCGAAAAAGTTCGAATCGCTGATGTATTTATAGTTCGGCCTCAAGTCATGAATCTTTATGCAATTGCGCCAATTTTTTTTATGCTCATCCACCATGTAAGAATGCATCCACACACCAAATATTTTGGTTCTGAAACTTATACTTTTGAGAATAGGTCTCAGGGTGTAAAAGTCGTGCATGCGAAAAAGTTCGAATCGCTGATGTATTTATAGTTCGGCCTCAAGTCATGAATTTTTATGCAATTGCGCCAATTTTTTTTATGCTCATCCACCATGTAAGAATGCATCCACACACCAAATGTTTTGGTTCTGAAACTTATACTTTTGAGAATAGGTCTCAGGGTGTAAAAGTCGTGCATGCGAAAAAAATCGAATCGCTGATGTATTTATATAGTTCCACCTCAAGTCATGAATTTTTATGCAATTGCGCCAATTTTTTTTATGCGGATCCACCATGTAAGAATGCATCCACACACCAAATATTTTGGTTCTGAAACTTATACTTTTGACAATAGGTCTCAGGGTGTAAAAGTCGTGCATGCGAAAAAGTTCGAATCGCTGATGTATTTATAGTTCGGCCTCAAGTCATGAATTTTTATGCAATTGCGCCAATTTTTTTTATGCGGATCCACCATGTAAGAATGCATCCACACACCAAATATTTTGGTTCTGAAACTTATACTTTTGAGAATAATTCTCAGGGTGTAAAAGTCGTGCATGCGAAAAAGTTCGAATCGCTGATGTATTTATAGTTCGGCCTCAAGTCATGAATTTTTATGCAATTGCGCCAATTTTTTTTATGCTCATCCACCATGTAAGAATGCATCCACACACCAAATATTTTGGTTCTGAAACTTATACTTTTGACAATAGGTCTCAGGGTGTAAAAGTCGTGCATGCGAAAAAGTTCGAATCGCTGATGTATTTATAGTTCGGCCTCAAGTCATGAATTTTTATGCAATTGCGCCAATTTTTTTTATGCTCATCCACCATGTAAGAATGCATCCACACACCAAATGTTTTGGTTTTGAAACTTATACTTTTGACAATAGGTCTCATGGTGTAAAAGTCGTGCATGCGAAAAAAATCGAATCGCTGATGTATTTATATAGTTCCACCTCAAGTCATGAATTTTTATGCAATTGCGCCAATTTTTTTTATGCGGATCCACCATGTAAGAATGCATCCACACACCAAATATTTTGGTTCTGAAACTTATACTTTTGAGAATAGGTCTCAGGGTGTAAAAGTCGTGCATGCGAAAAAGTTCGAATCGCTGATGTATTTATAGTTCGGCCTCAAGTCATGAATTTTTATGCAATTGCGCCAAATTTTTTTATGCTCATCCACCATGTAAGAATGCATCCACACACCAAATATTTTGGTTCTGAAACTTATACTTTTGACAATAGGTCTCAGGGTGTAAAAGTCGTGCATGCGAAAAAGTTCGAATCGCTGATGTATTTATAGTTCGGCCTCAAGTCATGAATTTTTATGCAATTGCGCCAAATTTTTTTATGCTCATCCACCATGTAAGAATGCATCCACACACCAAATGTTTTGGTTCTGAAACTTATACTTTTGACAATAGGTCTCAGGGTGTAAAAGTCGTGCATGCGAAAAAAATCGAATCGCTGATGTATTTATATAGTTCCACCTCAAGTCATGAATTTTTATGCAATTGCGCCAATTTTTTTTATGCGGATCCACCATGTAAGAATGCATCCACACACCAAATATTTTGGTTCTGAAACTTATACATTTGACAATAGGTCTCAGGGTGTAAAAGTCGTGCATGCGAAAAAGTTCGAATCGCTGATGTATTTATAGTTCGGCCTCAAGTCATGAATTTTTATGCAATTGCGCCAATTTTTTTTATGCTCATCCACCATGTAAGAATGCATCCACACACCAAATATTTTGGTTCTGAAACTTATACTTTTGACAATAGGTCTCAGGGTGTAAAAGTCGTGCATGCGAAAAAGTTCGAATCGCTGATGTATTTATAGTTCGGCCTCAAGTCATGAATTTTTATGCAATTGCGCCAATTTTTTTTATGCTCATCCACCATGTAAGAATGCATCCACACACCAAATATTTTGGTTCTGAAACTTATACTTTTGACAATAGGTCTCAGGGTGTAAAAGTCCTGCATGCGAAAAAGTTCGAATCGCTGATGTATTTATAGTTCGGCCTCAAGTCATGAATTTTTATGCAATTGCTCCAATTTTTTTTATGCTCATCCACCATGTAAGAATGCATCCACACACCAAATATTTTGGTTCTGAAACTTATACTTTTGAGAATAGGTCTCAGGGTGTAAAAGTCGTGCATTCGAAAAAGTTCGAATCGCTGATGTATTTATAGTTCGGCCTCAAGTCATGAATTTTTATGCAATTGCGCCAATTTTTTTATGCGGATCCACCATGTAAGAATGCATCCACACACCAAATATTTTGGTTCTGAAACTTATACTTTTGACAATAGGTCTCAGGGTGTAAAAGTCGTGCATGCGAAAAAGTTCGAATCGCTGATGTATTTATAGTTCGGCCTCAAGTCATGAATTTTTATGCAATTGCGCCAATTTTTTTTATGCTCATCCACCATGTAAGAATGCATCCACACACCAAATATTTTGGTTCTGAAACTTATACTTTTGAGAATAGGTCTCAGGGTGTAAAAGTCGTGCATGCGAAAAAGTTCGAATCGCTGATGTATTTATAGTTCGGCCTCAAGTCATGAATTTTTATGCAATTGCGCCAATTTTTTTTATGCTCATCCACCATGTAAGAATGCATCCACACACCAAATATTTTGGTTCTGAAACTTATACTTTTGAGAATAGGTCTCAGGGTGTAAAAGTCGTGCATTCGAAAAAGTTCGAATCGCTGATGTATTTATAGTTCGGCCTCAAGTCATGAATTTTTATGCAATTGCGCCAATTTTTTTTATGCGGATCCACCATGTAAGAATGCATCCACACACCAAATATTTTGGTTCTGAAACTTATACTTTTGACAATAGGTCTCAGGGTGTAAAAGTCGTGCATGCGAAAAAGTTCGAATCGCTGATGTATTTATAGTTCGGCCTCAAGTCATGAATCTTTATGCAATTGCGCCAATTTTTTTTATGCTCATCCACCATGTAAGAATGCATCCACACACCAAATATTTTGGTTCTGAAACTTATACTTTTGAGAATAGGTCTCAGGGTGTAAAAGTCGTGCATGCGAAAAAGTTCGAATCGCTGATGTATTTATAGTTCGGCCTCAAGTCATGAATTTTTATGCAATTGCGCCAATTTTTTTTATGCTCATCCACCATGTAAGAATGCATCCACACACCAAATGTTTTGGTTCTGAAACTTATACTTTTGAGAATAGGTCTCAGGGTGTAAAAGTCGTGCATGCGAAAAAAATCGAATCGCTGATGTATTTATATAGTTCCACCTCAAGTCATGAATTTTTATGCAATTGCGCCAATTTTTTTTATGCGGATCCACCATGTAAGAATGCATCCACACACCAAATATTTTGGTTCTGAAACTTATACTTTTGACAATAGGTCTCAGGGTGTAAAAGTCGTGCATGCGAAAAAGTTCGAATCGCTGATGTATTTATAGTTCGGCCTCAAGTCATGAATTTTTATGCAATTGCGCCAATTTTTTTTATGCGGATCCACCATGTAAGAATGCATCCACACACCAAATATTTTGGTTCTGAAACTTATACTTTTGAGAATAATTCTCAGGGTGTAAAAGTCGTGCATGCGAAAAAGTTCGAATCGCTGATGTATTTATAGTTCGGCCTCAAGTCATGAATTTTTATGCAATTGCGCCAATTTTTTTTATGCTCATCCACCATGTAAGAATGCATCCACACACCAAATATTTTGGTTCTGAAACTTATACTTTTGACAATAGGTCTCAGGGTGTAAAAGTCGTGCATGCGAAAAAGTTCGAATCGCTGATGTATTTATAGTTCGGCCTCAAGTCATGAATTTTTATGCAATTGCGCCAATTTTTTTTATGCTCATCCACCATGTAAGAATGCATCCACACACCAAATGTTTTGGTTTTGAAACTTATACTTTTGACAATAGGTCTCATGGTGTAAAAGTCGTGCATGCGAAAAAAATCGAATCGCTGATGTATTTATATAGTTCCACCTCAAGTCATGAATTTTTATGCAATTGCGCCAATTTTTTTTATGCGGATCCACCATGTAAGAATGCATCCACACACCAAATATTTTGGTTCTGAAACTTATACTTTTGAGAATAGGTCTCAGGGTGTAAAAGTCGTGCATGCGAAAAAGTTCGAATCGCTGATGTATTTATAGTTCGGCCTCAAGTCATGAATTTTTATGCAATTGCGCCAAATTTTTTTATGCTCATCCACCATGTAAGAATGCATCCACACACCAAATATTTTGGTTCTGAAACTTATACTTTTGACAATAGGTCTCAGGGTGTAAAAGTCGTGCATGCGAAAAAGTTCGAATCGCTGATGTATTTATAGTTCGGCCTCAAGTCATGAATTTTTATGCAATTGCGCCAAATTTTTTTATGCTCATCCACCATGTAAGAATGCATCCACACACCAAATGTTTTGGTTCTGAAACTTATACTTTTGACAATAGGTCTCAGGGTGTAAAAGTCGTGCATGCGAAAAAAATCGAATCGCTGATGTATTTATATAGTTCCACCTCAAGTCATGAATTTTTATGCAATTGCGCCAATTTTTTTTATGCGGATCCACCATGTAAGAATGCATCCACACACCAAATATTTTGGTTCTGAAACTTATACATTTGACAATAGGTCTCAGGGTGTAAAAGTCGTGCATGCGAAAAAGTTCGAATCGCTGATGTATTTATAGTTCGGCCTCAAGTCATGAATTTTTATGCAATTGCGCCAATTTTTTTTATGCTCATCCACCATGTAAGAATGCATCCACACACCAAATATTTTGGTTCTGAAACTTATACTTTTGACAATAGGTCTCAGGGTGTAAAAGTCGTGCATGCGAAAAAGTTCGAATCGCTGATGTATTTATAGTTCGGCCTCAAGTCATGAATTTTTATGCAATTGCGCCAATTTTTTTTATGCTCATCCACCATGTAAGAATGCATCCACACACCAAATATTTTGGTTCTGAAACTTATACTTTTGACAATAGGTCTCAGGGTGTAAAAGTCCTGCATGCGAAAAAGTTCGAATCGCTGATGTATTTATAGTTCGGCCTCAAGTCATGAATTTTTATGCAATTGCTCCAATTTTTTTTATGCTCATCCACCATGTAAGAATGCATCCACACACCAAATATTTTGGTTCTGAAACTTATACTTTTGAGAATAGGTCTCAGGGTGTAAAAGTCGTGCATTCGAAAAAGTTCGAATCGCTGATGTATTTATAGTTCGGCCTCAAGTCATGAATTTTTATGCAATTGCGCCAATTTTTTTATGCGGATCCACCATGTAAGAATGCATCCACACACCAAATATTTTGGTTCTGAAACTTATACTTTTGACAATAGGTCTCAGGGTGTAAAAGTCGTGCATGCGAAAAAGTTCGAATCGCTGATGTATTTATAGTTCGGCCTCAAGTCATGAATTTTTATGCAATTGCGCCAATTTTTTTTATGCTCATCCACCATGTAAGAATGCATCCACACACCAAATATTTTGGTTCTGAAACTTATACTTTTGAGAATAGGTCTCAGGGTGTAAAAGTCGTGCATGCGAAAAAGTTCGAATCGCTGATGTATTTATAGTTCGGCCTCAAGTCATGAATTTTTATGCAATTGCGCCAATTTTTTTTATGCTCATCCACCATGTAAGAATGCATCCACACACCAAATGTTTTGGTTCTGAAACTTATACTTTTGAGAATAGGTCTCAGGGTGTAAAAGTCGTGCATGCGAAAAAAATCGAATCGCTGATGTATTTATATAGTTCCACCTCAAGTCATGAATTTTTATGCAATTGCGCCAATTTTTTTTATGCGGATCCACCATGTAAGAATGCATCCACACACCAAATATTTTGGTTCTGAAACTTATACTTTTGACAATAGGTCTCAGGGTGTAAAAGTCGTGCATGCGAAAAAGTTCGAATCGCTGATGTATTTATAGTTCGGCCTCAAGTCATGAATTTTTATGCAATTGCGCCAATTTTTTTTATGCGGATCCACCATGTAAGAATGCATCCACACACCAAATATTTTGGTTCTGAAACTTATACTTTTGAGAATAATTCTCAGGGTGTAAAAGTCGTGCATGCGAAAAAGTTCGAATCGCTGATGTATTTATAGTTCGGCCTCAAGTCATGAATTTTTATGCAATTGCGCCAATTTTTTTTATGCTCATCCACCATGTAAGAATGCATCCACACACCAAATATTTTGGTTCTGAAACTTATACTTTTGACAATAGGTCTCAGGGTGTAAAAGTCGTGCATGCGAAAAAGTTCGAATCGCTGATGTATTTATAGTTCGGCCTCAAGTCATGAATTTTTATGCAATTGCGCCATTTTTTTTTTATGCTCATCCACCATGTAAGAATGCATCCACACACCAAATATTTTGGTTCTGAAACTTATACTTTTGACAATAGGTCTCAGGGTGTAAAAGTCGTGCATGCGAAAAAGTTCGAATCGCTGATGTATTTATAGTTCGGCCTCAAGTCATGAATTTTTATGCAATTGCTCCAATTTTTTTTATGCTCATCCACCATGTAAGAATGCATCCACACACCAAATATTTTGGTTCTGAAACTTATACTTTTGAGAATAGGTCTCAGGGTGTAAAAGTCGTGCATTCGAAAAAGTTCTAATCGCTGATGTATTTATAGTTCGGCCTCAAGTCATGAATTTTTATGCAATTGCGCCAATTTTTTTTATGCGGATCCACCATGTAAGAATGCATCCACACACCAAATATTTTGGTTCTGAAACTTATACTTTTGACAATAGGTCTCAGGGTGTAAAAGTCGTGCATGCGAAAAAGTTCGAATCGCTGATGTATTTATAGTTCGGCCTCAAGTCATGAATTTTTATGCAATTGCGCCAATTTTTTTTATGCTCATCCACCATGTAAGAATGCATCCACACACCAAATATTTTGGTTCTGAAACTTATACTTTTGACAATAGGTCTCAGGGTGTAAAAGTCGTGCATGCGAAAAAGTTCGAATCGCTGATGTATTTATAGTTCGGCCTCAAGTCATGAATTTTTATGCAATTGCGCCAATTTTTTTTATGCTCATCCACCATGTAAGAATGCATCCACACACCAAATGTTTTGGTTCTGAAACTTATACTTTTGAGAATAGGTCTCAGGGTGTAAAAGTCGTGCATGCGAAAAAAATCGAATCGCTGATGTATTTATATAGTTCCACCTCAAGTCATGAATTTTTATGCAATTGCGCCAATTTGTTTTATGCGGATCCACCATGTAAGAATGCATCCACACACCAAATATTTTGGTTCTGAAACTTATACTTTTGACAATAGGTCTCAGGGTGTAAAAGTCGTGCATGCGAAAAAGTTCGAATCGCTGATGTATTTATAGTTCGGCCTCAAGTCATGAATTTTTATGCAATTGCGCCAATTTTTTTTATGCGGATCCACCATGTAAGAATGCATCCACACACCAAATATTTTGGTTCTGAAACTTATACTTTTGAGAATAATTCTCAGGGTGTAAAAGTCGTGCATGCGAAAAAGTTCGAATCGCTGATGTATTTATAGTTCGGCCTCAAGTCATGAATTTTTATGCAATTGCGCCAATTTTTTTTATGCTCATCCACCATGTAAGAATGCATCCACACACCAAATATTTTGGTTCTGAAACTTATACTTTTGACAATAGGTCTCAGGGTGTAAAAGTCGTGCATGCGAAAAAGTTCGAATCGCTGATGTATTTATAGTTCGGCCTCAAGTCATGAATTTTTATGCAATTGCGCCCATTTTTTTTATGCTCATCCACCATGTAAGAATGCATCCACACACCAAATGTTTTGGTTCTGAAACTTATACTTTACACAATAGGTCTCATGGTGTAAAAGTCGTGCATGCGAAAAAAATCGAATCGCTGATGTATTTATATAGTTCCACCTCAAGTCATGAATTTTTATGCAATTGCGCTAATTTTTTTTATGCGGATCCACCATGTAAGAATGCATCCACACACCAAATATTTTGGTTCTGAAACTTATACTTTTGACAATAGGTCTCAGGGTGTAAAAGTCGTGCATGCGAAAAAGTTCGAATCGCTGATGTATTTATAGTTCGGCCTCAAGTCATGAATTTTTATGCAATTGCTCCAATTTTTTTTATGCGGATCCACCATGTAAGAATGCATCCACACACCAAATATTTTGGTTCTGAAACTTATGCTTTTGACAATAGGTCTCAGGGTGTAAAAGTCGTGCATGCGAAAAAAATCGAATCGCTGATGTATTTATAGTTCGGCCTCAAGTCATGAATTTTTATGCAATTGCGCCAATTTTTTTTATGCTCATCCACCATGTAAGAATGCATCCACACACCAAATATTTTGGTTCTGAAACTTATACTTTTGACAATAGGTCTCAGGGTGTAAAAGTCGTGCATGCGAAAAAGTTCGAATCGCTGATGTATTTATAGTTCGGCCTCAAGTCATGAATTTTTATGCAATTGCGCCAATTTTTTTTATGCGGATCCACCATGTAAGAATGCATCCACACACCAAATATTTTGGTTCTGAAACTTATACTTTTGACAATAGGTCTCAGGGTGTAAAAGTCGTGCATGCGAAAAAGTTCGAATCGCTGATGTATTTATAGTTCGGCCTCAAGTCATGAATTTTTATGCAATTGCGCCAATTTTTTTTATGCTCATCCACCATGTAAGAATGCATCCACACACCAAATATTTTGGTTCTGAAACTTATACTTTTGACAATAGGTCTCAGGGTGTAAAAGTCGTGCATGCGAAAAAGTTCGAATCGCTGATGTATTTATAGTTCGGCCTCAAGTCATGAATTTTTATGCAATTGCGCCAATTTTTTTTATGCTCATCCACCATGTAAGAATGCATCCACACATCAAATATTTTGGTTCTGAAACTTATACTTTTGACAATAGGTCTCAGGGTGTAAAAGTCGTGCATGCGAAAAAGTTCGAATCGCTGATGTATTTATAGTTCGGCCTCAAGTCATGAATTTTTATGCAATTGCGCCAATTTTTTTTATGCGGATCCACCATGTAAGAATGCATCCACACACCAAATATTTTGGTTCTGAAACTTATACTTTTGACAATAGGTCTCAGGGTGTAAAAGTCGTGCATGCGAAAAAGTTCGAATCGCTGATGTATTTATAGTTCGGCCTCAAGTCATGAATTTTTATGCAATTGCGCCAATTTTTTTTATGCTCATCCACCATGTAAGAATGCATCCACACATCAAATATTTTGGTTCTGAAACTTATACTTTTGACAATAGGTCTCAGGGTGTAAAAGTCGTGCATGCGAAAAAGTTCGAATCGCTGATGTATTTATAGTTCGGCCTCAAGTCATGAATTTTTATGCAATTGCGCCAATTTTTTTTATGCGGATCCACCATGTAAGAATGCATCCACACACCAAATATTTTGGTTCTGAAACTTATACTTTTGAGAATAGGTCTCAGGGTGTAAAAGTCGTGCATGCGAAAAAGTTCGAATCGCTGATGTATTTATAGTTCGGCCTCAAGTCATGAATTTTTATGCAATTGCGCCAATTTTTTTTATGCTGATCCACCATGTAAGAATGCATCCACACACCAAATATTTTGGTTCTGAAACTTATACTTTTGACAATAGGTCTCAGGGTGTAAAAGTCGTGCATGCGAAAAAGTTCGAATCGCTGATGTATTTATAGTTCGGCCTCAAGTCATGAATTTTTATGCAATTGCGCCAATTTATTTTATGCGGATCCACCATGTAAGAATGCATCCACACACCAAATATTTTGGTTCTGAAACTTATACTTTTGAGAATAATTCTCAGGGTGTAAAAGTCGTGCATGCGAAAAAGTTCGAATCGCTGATGTATTTATAGTTCGGCCTCAAGTCATGAATTTTTATGCAATTGCGCCAATTTTTTTTATGCTCATCCACCATGTAAGAATGCATCCACACACCAAATATTTTGGTTCTGAAACTTATACTTTTGACAATAGGTCTCAGGGTGTAAAAGTCGTGCATGCGAAAAAGTTCGAATCGCTGATGTATTTATAGTTCGGCCTCAAGTCATGAATTTTTATGCAATTGCGCCAATTTTTTTTATGCTCATCCACCATGTAAGAATGCATCCACACACCAAATATTTTGGTTCTGAAACTTATACTTTTGAGAATAGGTCTCAGGGTGTAAAAGTCGTGCATGCGAAAAAGTTCGAATCGCTGATGTATTTATAGTTCGGCCTCAAGTCATGAATTTTTATGCAATTGCGCCAATTTTTTTTATGCTCATCCACCATGTAAGAATGCATCCACACACCAAATGTTTTGGTTCTGAAACTTATACTTTACACAATAGGTCTCATGGTGTAAAAGTCGTGCATGCGAAAAAGTTCGAATCGCTGATGTATTTATAGTTCAGCCTCAAGTCATGAATTTTTATGCAATTGCGCCAATTTTTTTTATGCGGATCCACCATGTAAGAATGCATCCACACACCAAATATTTTGGTTCTGAAACTTATACTTTTGACAATAGGTCTCAGGGTGTAAAAGTCGTGCATGCGAAAAAGTTCGAATCGCTGATGTATTTATAGTTCGGCCTCAAGTCATGAATTTTTATGCAATTGCGCCAATTTTTTTTATGCTCATCCACCATGTAAGAATGCATCCACACATCAAATATTTTGGTTCTGAAACTTATACTTTTGACAATAGGTCTCAGGGTGTAAAAGTCGTGCATGCGAAAAAGTTCGAATCGCTGATGTATTTATAGTTCGGCCTCAAGTCATGAATTTTTATGCAATTGCGCCAATTTTTTTTATGCGGATCCACCATGTAAGAATGCATCCACACACCAAATATTTTGGTTCTGAAACTTATACTTTTGACAATAGGTCTCAGGGTGTAAAAGTCGTGCATGCGAAAAAGTTCGAATCGCTGATGTATTTATAGTTCGGCCTCAAGTCATGAATTTTTATGCAATTGCGCCAATTTTTTTTATGCTGATCCACCATGTAAGAATGCATCCACACACCAAATATTTTGGTTCTGAAACTTATACTTTTGACAATAGGTCTCAGGGTGTAAAAGTCGTGCATGCGAAAAAGTTCGAATCGCTGATGTATTTATAGTTCGGCCTCAAGTCATGAATTTTTATGCAATTGCGCCAATTTATTTTATGCGGATCCACCATGTAAGAATGCATCCACACACCAAATATTTTGGTTCTGAAACTTATACTTTTGAGAATAATTCTCAGGGTGTAAAAGTCGTGCATGCGAAAAAGTTCGAATCGCTGATGTATTTATAGTTCGGCCTCAAGTCATGATTTTTTATGCAATTGCGCCAATTTTTTTTATGCTCATCCACCATGTAAGAATGCATCCACACACCAAATATTTTGGTTCTGAAACTTATACTTTTGACAATAGGTCTCAGGGTGTAAAAGTCGTGCATGCGAAAAAGTTCGAATCGCTGATGTATTTATAGTTCGGCCTCAAGTCATGAATTTTTATGCAATTGCGCCAATTTTTTTTATGCTCATCCACCATGTAAGAATGCATCCACACACCAAATATTTTGGTTCTGAAACTTATACTTTTGAGAATAGGTCTCAGGGTGTAAAAGTCGTGCATGCGAAAAAGTTCGAATCGCTGATGTATTTATAGTTCGGCCTCAAGTCATGAATTTTTATGCAATTGCGCCAATTTTTTTTATGCTCATCCACCATGTAAGAATGCATCCACACACCAAATGTTTTGGTTCTGAAACTTATACTTTACACAATAGGTCTCATGGTGTAAAAGTCGTGCATGCGAAAAAGTTCGAATCGCTGATGTATTTATAGTTCGGCCTCAAGTCATGAATTTTTATGCAATTGCGCCAATTTTTTTTATGCGGATCCACCATGTAAGAATGCATCCACACACCAAATATTTTGGTTCTGAAACTTATACTTTTGACAATAGGTCTCAGGGTGTAAAAGTCGTGCATGCGAAAAAGTTCGAATCGCTGATGTATTTATAGTTCGGCCTCAAGTCATGAATTTTTATGCAATTGCGCCAATTTTTTTTATGCTCATCCACCATGTAAGAATGCATCCACACATCAAATATTTTGGTTCTGAAACTTATACTTTTGACAATAGGTCTCAGGGTGTAAAAGTCGTGCATGCGAAAAAGTTCGAATCGCTGATGTATTTATAGTTCGGCCTCAAGTCATGAATTTTTATGCAATTGCGCCAATTTTTTTTATGCTGATCCACCATGTAAGAATGCATCCACACACCAAATATTTTGGTTCTGAAACTTATACTTTTGACAATAGGTCTCAGGGTGTAAAAGTCGTGCATGCGAAAAAGTTCGAATCGCTGATGTATTTATAGTTCGGCCTCAAGTCATGAATTTTTATGCAATTGCGCCAATTTTTTTTATGCGGATCCACCATGTAAGAATGCATCCACACACCAAATATTTTGGTTCTGAAACTTATACTTTTGAGAATAATTCTCAGGGTGTAAAAGTCGTGCATGCGAAAAAGTTCGAATCGCTGATGTATTTATAGTTCGGCCTCAAGTCATGAATTTTTATGCAATTGCGCCAATTTTTTTTATGCTCATCCACCATGTAAGAATGCATCCACACACCAAATATTTTGGTTCTGAAACTTATACTTTTGACAATAGGTCTCAGGGTGTAAAAGTCGTGCATGCGAAAAAGTTCGAATCGCTGATGTATTTATAGTTCGGCCTCAAGTCATGAATTTTTATGCAATTGCGCCAATTTTTTTTATGCTCATCCACCATGTAAGAATGCATCCACACACCAAATATTTTGGTTCTGAAACTTATACTTTTGAGAATAATTCTCAGGGTGTAAAAGTCGTGCATGCGAAAAAGTTCGAATCGCTGATGTATTTATAGTTCGGCCTCAAGTCATGAATTTTTATGCAATTGCGCCAATTTTTTTTATGCTCATCCACCATGTAAGAATGCATCCACACACCAAATGTTTTGGTTCTGAAACTTATACTTTACACAATAGGTCTCATGGTGTAAAAGTCGTGCATGCGAAAAAGTTCGAATCGCTGATGTATTTATAGTTCGGCCTCAAGTCATGAATTTTTATGCAATTGCGCCAATTTTTTTTATGCGGATCCACCATGTAAGAATGCATCCACACACCAAATATTTTGGTTCTGAAACTTATACTTTTGAGAATAGGTCTCAGGGTGTAAAAGTCGTGCATGCGAAAAAGTTCGAATCGCTGATGTATTTATAGTTCGGCCTCAAGTCATGAATTTTTATGCAATTGCGCCAATTTTTTTTATGCTGATCCACCATGTAAGAATGCATCCACACACCAAATATTTTGGTTCTGAAACTTATACTTTTGACAATAGGTCTCAGGGTGTAAAAGTCGTGCATGCGAAAAAGTTCGAATCGCTGATGTATTTATAGTTCGGCCTCAAGTCATGAATTTTTATGCAATTGCGCCAATTTTTTTTATGCTGATCCACCATGTAAGAATGCATCCACACACCAAATATTTTGGTTCTGAAACTTATACTTTTGACAATAGGTCTCAGGGTGTAAAAGTCGTGCATGCGAAAAAGTTCGAATCGCTGATGTATTTATAGTTCGGCCTCAAGTCATGAATTTTTATGCAATTGCGCCATTTTTTTTTTTTGCGGATCCACCATGTAAGAATGCATCCACACACCAAATATTTTGGTTCTGAAACTTATACTTTTGAGAATAGGTCTCAGGGTGTAAAAGTCGTGCATGCGAAAAAGTTCGAATCGCTGATGTATTTATAGTTCGGCCTCAAGTCATGAATTTTTATGCAATTGCGCCAATTTTTTTTATGCTGATCCACCATGTAAGAATGCATCCACACACCAAATATTTTGGTTCTGAAACTTATACTTTTGACAATAGGTCTCAGGGTGTAAAAGTCGTGCATGCGAAAAAGTTCGAATCGCTGATGTATTTATAGTTCGGCCTCAAGTCATGAATTTTTATGCAATTGCGCCATTTTTTTTTTTTGCGGATCCACCATGTAAGAATGCATCCACACACCAAATATTTTGGTTCTGAAACTTATACTTTTGAGAATATGTCTCAGGGTGTAAAAGTCGTGCATGCGAAAAAGTTCGAATCGCTGATGTATTTATAGTTCGGCCTCAAGTCATGAATTTTTATGCAATTGCGCCAATTTTTTTTATGCTCATCCACCATGTAAGAATGCATCCACACACCAAATATTTTGGTTCTGAAACTTATACTTTTGACAATAGGTCTCAGGGTGTAAAAGTCGTGCATGCGAAAAAGTTCGAATCGCTGATGTATTTATAGTTCGGCCTCAAGTCATGAATTTTTATGCAATTGCGCCAATTTTTTTTATGCGGATCCACCATGTAAGAATGCATCCACACACCAAATATTTTGGTTCTGAAACTTATACTTTTGAGAATAGGTCTCAGGGTGTAAAAGTCGTGCATGCGAAAAAGTTCGAATCGCTGATGTATTTATAGTTCGGCCTCAAGTCATGAATTTTTATGCAATTGCGCCAATTTTTTTTATGCTCATCCACCATGTAAGAATGCATCCACACACCAAATATTTTGGTTCTGAAACTTATACTTTTGAGAATAGGTCTCAGGGTGTAAAAGTCGTGCATGCGAAAAAGTTCGAATCGCTGATGTATTTATAGTTCGGCCTCAAGTCATGAATTTTTATGCAATTGCGCCAATTTTTTTATGCTCATCCACCATGTAAGAATGCATCCACACACCAAATATTTTGGTTCTGAAACTTATACTTTTGACAATAGGTCTCAGGGTGTAAAAGTCGTGCATGCGAAAAAGTTCGAATCGCTGATGTATTTATAGTTCGGCCTCAAGTCATGAATTTTTATGCAATTGCGCCAATTTTTTTTATGCTCTTCCACCATGTAAGAATGCATCCACACACCAAATGTTTTGGTTCTGAAACTTATACTTTTGACAATAGGTCTCAGGGTGTAAAAGTCGTGCATGCGAAAAAAATCGAATCGCTGATGTATTTATATAGTTCCACCTCAAGTCATGAATTTTTATGCAATTGCGCCAATTTTTTTTATGCGGATCCACCATGTAAGAATGCATCCGCACACCAAATATTTTGGTTCTGAAACTTATACTTTTGACAATAGGTCTCAGGGTGTAAAAGTCGTGCATGCGAAAAAGTTCGAATCGCTGATGTATTTATAGTTCGGCCTCAAGTCATGAATTTTTATGCAATTGCGCCAATTTTTTTTATGCTCATCCACCATGTAAGAATGCATCCACACACCAAATATTTTGGTTCTGAAACTTATACTTTTGACAATAGGTCTCAGGGTGTAAAAGTCGTGCATGCGAAAAAGTTCGAATCGCTGATGTATTTATAGTTCGGCCTCAAGTCATGAATTTTTATGCAATTGCGCCAATTTGTTTTATGCTCATCCACCATGTAAGAATGCATCCACACACCAAATATTTTGGTTCTGAAACTTATACTTTTGACAATAGGTCTCAGGGTGTAAAAGTCGTGCATGCGAAAAAGTTCGAATCGCTGATGTATTTATAGTTCGGCCTCAAGTCATCAATTTTTATGCAATTGCGCCAATTTTTTTTATGCTCATCCACCATGTAAGAATGCATCCACACACCAAATGTTTTGGTTCTGAAACTTATACTTTTGACAATAGGTCTCAGGGTGTAAAAGTCGTGCATGCGAAAAAAATCGAATCGCTGATGTATTTATATAGTTCTACCTCAAGTCATGAATTTTTATGCAATTGCGCCAATTTTTTTTATGCGGATCCACCATGTAAGAATGCATCCACACACCAAATATTTTGGTTCTGAAACTTATACTTTTGACAATAGGTCTCAGGGTGTAAAAGTCGTGCATGCGAAAAAGTTCGAATCGCTGATGTATTTATAGTTCGGCCTCAAGTCATGAATTTTTATGCAATTGCGCCAATTTTTTTTATGCTCATCCACCATGTAAGAATGCATCCACACACCAAATATTTTGGTTCTGAAACTTATACTTTTGACAATAGGTCTCAGGGTGTAAAAGTCGTGCATGCGAAAAAGTTCGAATCGCTGATGTATTTATAGTTCGGCCTCAAGTCATGAATTTTTATGCAATTGCGCCAATTTTTTTTATGCTCATCCACCATGTAAGAATGCATCCGCACACCAAATATTTTGGTTCTGAAACTTATACTTTTGACAATAGGTCTCAGGGTGTAAAAGTCGTGCATGCGAAAAAGTTCGAATCGCTGATGTATTTATAGTTCGGCCTCAAGTCATGAATTTTTATGCAATTGCGCCAATTTTTTTTATGCTCATCCACCATGTAAGAATGCATCCACACACCAAATATTTTGGTTCTGAAACTTATACTTTTGACAATAGGTCTCAGGGTGTAAAAGTCGTGCATGCGAAAAAGTTCGAATCGCTGATGTATTTATAGTTCGGCCTCAAGTCATGAATTTTTATGCAATTGCGCCAATTTTTTTTATGCTCATCCACCATGTAAGAATGCATCCACACACCAAATGTTTTGGTTCTGAAACTTATACTTTTGACAATAGGTCTCAGGGTGTAAAAGTCGTGCATGCGAAAAAAATCGAATCGCTGATGTATTTATATAGTTCCACCTCAAGTCATGAATTTTTATGCAATTGCGCCAATTTTTTTTTATGCTCATCCACCATGTAAGAATGCATCCACACACCAAATATTTTGGTTCTGAAACTTATACTTTTGAGAATAGGTCTCAGGGTGTAAAAGTCGTGCATGCGAAAAAGTTCGAATCGCTGATGTATTTATAGTTCGGCCTCAAGTCATGAATTTTTATGCAATTGCGCCAATTTTTTTATGCTCATCCACCATGTAAGAATGCATCCACACACCAAATATTTTGGTTCTGAAACTTATACTTTTGACAATAGGTCTCAGGGTGTAAAAGTCGTGCATGCGAAAAAGTTCGAATCGCTGATGTATTTATAGTTCGGCCTCAAGTCATGAATTTTTATGCAATTGCGCCAATTTTTTTTATGCTCTTCCACCATGTAAGAATGCATCCACACACCAAATGTTTTGGTTCTGAAACTTATACTTTTGACAATAGGTCTCAGGGTGTAAAAGTCGTGCATGCGAAAAAAATCGAATCGCTGATGTATTTATATAGTTCCACCTCAAGTCATGAATTTTTATGCAATTGCGCCAATTTTTTTTATGCGGATCCACCATGTAAGAATGCATCCGCACACCAAATATTTTGGTTCTGAAACTTATACTTTTGACAATAGGTCTCAGGGTGTAAAAGTCGTGCATGCGAAAAAGTTCGAATCGCTGATGTATTTATAGTTCGGCCTCAAGTCATGAATTTTTATGCAATTGCGCCAATTTTTTTTATGCTCATCCACCATGTAAGAATGCATCCACACACCAAATATTTTGGTTCTGAAACTTATACTTTTGACAATAGGTCTCAGGGTGTAAAAGTCGTGCATGCGAAAAAGTTCGAATCGCTGATGTATTTATAGTTCGGCCTCAAGTCATGAATTTTTATGCAATTGCGCCAATTTGTTTTATGCTCATCCACCATGTAAGAATGCATCCACACACCAAATATTTTGGTTCTGAAACTTATACTTTTGACAATAGGTCTCAGGGTGTAAAAGTCGTGCATGCGAAAAAGTTCGAATCGCTGATGTATTTATAGTTCGGCCTCAAGTCATCAATTTTTATGCAATTGCGCCAATTTTTTTTATGCTCATCCACCATGTAAGAATGCATCCACACACCAAATGTTTTGGTTCTGAAACTTATACTTTTGACAATAGGTCTCAGGGTGTAAAAGTCGTGCATGCGAAAGAAATCGAATCGCTGATGTATTTATATAGTTCTACCTCAAGTCATGAATTTTTATGCAATTGCGCCAATTTTTTTTATGCTCATCCACCATGTAAGAATGCATCCACACACCAAATATTTTGGTTCTGAAACTTATACTTTTGACAATAGGTCTCAGGGTGTAAAAGTCGTGCATGCGAAAAAGTTCGAATCGCTGATGTATTTATAGTTCGGCCTCAAGTCATGAATTTTTATGCAATTGCGCCAATTTTTTTTATGCTCATCCACCATGTAAGAATGCATCCACACACCAAATATTTTGGTTCTGAAACTTATACTTTTGACAATAGGTCTCAGGGTGTAAAAGTCGTGCATGCGAAAAAGTTCGAATCGCTGATGTATTTATAGTTCGGCCTCAAGTCATGAATTTTTATGCAATTGCGCCAATTTTTTTTATGCTCATCCACCATGTAAGAATGCATCCGCACACCAAATATTTTGGTTCTGAAACTTATACTTTTGACAATAGGTCTCAGGGTGTAAAAGTCGTGCATGCGAAAAAGTTCGAATCGCTGATGTATTTATAGTTCGGCCTCAAGTCATGAATTTTTATGCAATTGCGCCAATTTTTTTTATGCTCATCCACCATGTAAGAATGCATCCACACACCAAATATTTTGGTTCTGAAACTTATACTTTTGACAATAGGTCTCAGGGTGTAAAAGTCGTGCATGCGAAAAAGTTCGAATCGCTGATGTATTTATAGTTCGGCCTCAAGTCATGAATTTTTATGCAATTGCGCCAATTTTTTTTATGCTCATCCACCATGTAAGAATGCATCCACACACCAAATGTTTTGGTTCTGAAACTTATACTTTTGACAATAGGTCTCAGGGTGTAAAAGTCGTGCATGCGAAAAAAATCGAATCGCTGATGTATTTATATAGTTCCACCTCAAGTCATGAATTTTTATGCAATTGCGCCAATTTTTTTTTATGCTCATCCACCATGTAAGAATGCATCCACACACCAAATATTTTGGTTCTGAAACTTATACTTTTGACAATAGGTCTCAGGGTGTAAAAGTCGTGCATGCGAAAAAGTTCGAATCGCTGATGTATTTATAGTTCGGCCTCAAGTCATGAATTTTTATGCAATTGCGCCAATTTTTTTTATGCTCATCCACCATGTAAGAATGCATCCACACACCAAATATTTTGGTTCTGAAACTTATACTTTTGAGAATAGGTCTCAGGGTGTAAAAGTCGTGCATGCGAAAAAAATCGAATCGCTGATGTATTTATATAGTTCCACCTCAAGTCATGAATTTTTATGCAATTGCGCCAATTTTTTTTATGCGGATCCACCATGTAAGAATGCATCCACACACCAAATATTTTGGTTCTGAAACTTATACTTTTGACAATAGGTCTCAGGGTGTAAAAGTCGTGCATGCGAAAAAGTTCGAATCGCTGATGTATTTATAGTTCGGCCTCAAGTCATGAATTTTTATGCAATTGCGCCAATTTTTTTTATGCGGATCCACCATGTAAGAATGCATCCACACACCAAATATTTTGGTTCTGAAACTTATACTTTTGAGAATAATTCTCAGGGTGTAAAAGTCGTGC
This sequence comes from Haliotis cracherodii, assembly GCF_022045235.1. NCBI lineage: Eukaryota > Metazoa > Mollusca > Gastropoda > Lepetellida > Haliotidae > Haliotis > Haliotis cracherodii. The sequence goes on along the minus strand of NW_027266341.1, from coordinate 43,158,604 downwards.
ATGCGAAAAAGTTCGAATCGCTGATGTATTTATAGTTCGGCCTCAAGTCATGAATTTTTATGCAATTGCGCCAATTTTTTTTATGCTCATCCACCATGTAAGAATGCATCCACACACCAAATATTTTGGTTCTGAAACTTATACTTTTGACAATAGGTCTCAGGGTGTAAAAGTCGTGCATGCGAAAAAGTTCGAATCGCTGATGTATTTATAGTTCGGCCTCAAGTCATGAATTTTTATGCAATTGCGCCAATTTTTTTTATGCTGATCCACCATGTAAGAATGCATCCACACACCAAATATTTTGGTTCTGAAACTTATACTTTTGACAATAGGTCTCAGGGTGTAAAAGTCGTGCATGCGAAAAAGTTCGAATCGCTGATGTATTTATAGTTCGGCCTCAAGTCATGAATTTTTATGCAATTGCGCCAATTTTTTTTATGCTCATCCACCATGTAAGAATGCATCCACACACCAAATGTTTTGGTTCTGAAACTTATACTTTTGACAATAGGTCTCAGGGTGTAAAAGTCGTGCATGCGAAAAAAATCGAATCGCTGATGTATTTATATAGTTCCACCTCAAGTCATGAATTTTTATGCAATTGCGCCAATTTTTTTTTATGCTCATCCACCATGTAAGAATGCATCCACACACCAAATATTTTGGTTCTGAAACTTATACTTTTGACAATAGGTCTCAGGGTGTAAAAGTCGTGCATGCGAAAAAGTTCGAATCGCTGATGTATTTATAGTTCGGCCTCAAGTCATGAATTTTTATGCAATTGCGCCAATTTTTTTAATGCTCATCCACCATGTAAGAATGCATCCACACACCAAATGTTTTGGTTCTGAAACTTATACTTTTGAGAATAGGTCTCAGGGTGTAAAAGTCGTGCATGCGAAAAAAATCGAATCGCTGATGTATTTATATAGTTCCACCTCAAGTCATGAATTTTTATGCAATTGCGCCAATTTTTTTTATGCGGATCCACCATGTAAGAATGCATCCACACACCAAATATTTTGGTTCTGAAACTTATACTTTTGACAATAGGTCTCAGGGTGTAAAAGTCGTGCATGCGAAAAAGTTCGAATCGCTGATGTATTTATAGTTCGGCCTCAAGTCATGAATTTTTATGCAATTGCGCCAATTTTTTTTATGCGGATCCACCATGTAAGAATGCATCCACACACCAAATATTTTGGTTCTGAAACTTATACTTTTGAGAATAATTCTCAGGGTGTAAAAGTCGTGCATGCGAAAAAGTTCGAATCGCTGATGTATTTATAGTTCGGCCTCAAGTCATGAATTTTTATGCAATTGCGCCAATTTTTTTTATGCTCATCCACCATGTAAGAATGCATCCACACACCAAATATTTTGGTTCTGAAACTTATACTTTTGACAATAGGTCTCAGGGTGTAAAAGTCGTGCATGCGAAAAAGTTCGAATCGCTGATGTATTTATAGTTCGGCCTCAAGTCATGAATTTTTATGCAATTGCGCCAATTTTTTTTATGCTGATCCACCATGTAAGAATGCATCCACACACCAAATATTTTGGTTCTGAAACTTATACTTTTGACAATAGGTCTCAGGGTGTAAAAGTCGTGCATGCGAAAAAGTTCGAATCGCTGATGTATTTATAGTTCGGCCTCAAGTCATGAATTTTTATGCAATTGCGCCAATTTTTTTTATGCTCATCCACCATGTAAGAATGCATCCACACACCAAATATTTTGGTTCTGAAACTTATACTTTTGACAATAGGTCTCAGGGTGTAAAAGTCGTGCATGCGAAAAAGTTCGAATCGCTGATGTATTTATAGTTCGGCCTCAAGTCATGAATTTTTATGCAATTGCGCCAATTTTTTTTATGCGGATCCACCATGTAAGAATGCATCCACACACCAAATATTTTGGTTCTGAAACTTATACTTTTGAGAATAATTCTCAGGGTGTAAAAGTCGTGCATGCGAAAAAGTTCGAATCGCTGATGTATTTATAGTTCGGCCTCAAGTCATGAATTTTTATGCAATTGCGCCAATTTTTTTTATGCTCATCCACCATGTAAGAATGCATCCACACACCAAATATTTTGGTTCTGAAACTTATACTTTTGACAATAGGTCTCAGGGTGTAAAAGTCGTGCATGCGAAAAAGTTCGAATCGCTGATGTATTTATAGTTCGGCCTCAAGTCATGAATTTTTATGCAATTGCGCCAATTTTTTTTATGCTCATCCACCATGTAAGAATGCATCCACACACCAAATATTTTGGTTCTGAAACTTATACTTTTGACAATAGGTCTCAGGGTGTAAAAGTCGTGCATGCGAAAAAGTTCGAATCGCTGATGTATTTATAGTTCGGCCTCAAGTCATGAATTTTTATGCAATTGCGCCAATTTTTTTTATGCGGATCCACCATGTAAGAATGCATCCACACACCAAATATTTTGGTTCTGAAACTTATACTTTTGACAATAGGTCTCAGGGTGTAAAAGTCGTGCATGCGAAAAAGTTCGAATCGCTGATGTATTTATAGTTCGGCCTCAAGTCATGAATTTTTATGCAATTGCTCCAATTTTTTTTATGCGGATCCACCATGTAAGAATGCATCCACACACCAAATATTTTGGTTCTGAAACTTATACTTTTGACAATAGGTCTCAGGGTGTAAAAGTCGTGCATGCGAAAAAAATCGAATCGCTGATGTATTTATAGTTCGGCCTCAAGTCATGAATTTTTATGCAATTGCGCCAATTTTTTAATGCTCATCCACCATGTAAGAATGCATCCACACACCAAATATTTTGGTTCTGAAACTTATACTTTTGACAATAGGTCTCAGGGTGTAAAAGTCGTGCATGCGAAAAAGTTCGAATCGCTGATGTATTTATAGTTCGGCCTCAAGTCATGAATTTTTATGCAATTGCGCCAATTTTTTTTATGCTCATCCACCATGTAAGAATGCATCCACACACCAAATGTTTTGGTTCTGAAACTTATACTTTTGACAATAGGTCTCAGGGTGTAAAAGTCGTGCATGCGAAAAAAATCGAATCGCTGATGTATTTATATAGTTCCACCTCAAGTCATGAATTTTTATGCAATTGCGCCAATTTTTTTTATGCGGATCCACCATGTAAGAATGCATCCACACACCAAATATTTTGGTTCTGAAACTTATACTTTTGACAATAGGTCTCAGGGTGTAAAAGTCGTGCATGCGAAAAAGTTCGAATCGCTGATGTATTTATAGTTCGGCCTCAAGTCATGAATTTTTATGCAATTGCGCCAATTTTTTTTATGCAGATCCACCATGTAAGAATGCATCCACACACCAAATATTTTGGTTCTGAAACTTATACTTTTGAGAATAATTCTCAGGGTGTAAAAGTCGTGCATGCGAAAAAGTTCGAATCGCTGATGTATTTATAGTTCGGCCTCAAGTCATGAATTTTTATGCAATTGCTCCAATTTTTTTTATGCGGATCCACCATGTAAGAATGCATCCACACACCAAATATTTTGGTTCTGAAACTTATACTTTTGACAATAGGTCTCAGGGTGTAAAAGTCGTGCATGCGAAAAAAATCGAATCGCTGATGTATTTATAGTTCGGCCTCAAGTCATGAATTTTTATGCAATTGCGCCAATTTTTTAATGCTCATCCACCATGTAAGAATGCATCCACACACCAAATATTTTGGTTCTGAAACTTATACTTTTGACAATAGGTCTCAGGGTGTAAAAGTCGTGCATGCGAAAAAGTTCGAATCGCTGATGTATTTATAGTTCGGCCTCAAGTCATGAATTTTTATGCAATTGCGCCAATTTTTTTTATGCTCATCCACCATGTAAGAATGCATCCACACACCAAATGTTTTGGTTCTGAAACTTATACTTTTGACAATAGGTCTCAGGGTGTAAAAGTCGTGCATGCGAAAAAAATCGAATCGCTGATGTATTTATATAGTTCCACCTCAAGTCATGAATTTTTATGCAATTGCGCCAATTTTTTTTATGCGGATCCACCATGTAAGAATGCATCCACACACCAAATATTTTGGTTCTGAAACTTATACTTTTGACAATAGGTCTCAGGGTGTAAAAGTCGTGCATGCGAAAAAGTTCGAATCGCTGATGTATTTATAGTTCGGCCTCAAGTCATGAATTTTTATGCAATTGCGCCAATTTTTTTTATGCAGATCCACCATGTAAGAATGCATCCACACACCAAATATTTTGGTTCTGAAACTTATACTTTTGAGAATAATTCTCAGGGTGTAAAAGTCGTGCATGCGAAAAAGTTCGAATCGCTGATGTATTTATAGTTCGGCCTCAAGTCATGAATTTTTATGCAATTGCGCCAATTTTTTTTATGCTGATCCACCATGTAAGAATGCATCCACACACCAAATATTTTGGTTCTGAAACTTATACTTTTGACAATAGGTCTCAGGGTGTAAAAGTCGTGCATGCGAAAAAGTTCGAATCGCTGATGTATTTATAGTTCGGCCTCAAGTCATGAATTTTTATGCAATTGCGCCAATTTTTTTTATGCTCATCCACCATGTAAGAATGCATCCACACACCAAATATTTTGGTTCTGAAACTTATACTTTTGACAATAGGTCTCAGGGTGTAAAAGTCGTGCATGCGAAAAAGTTCGAATCGCTGATGTATTTATAGTTCGGCCTCAAGTCATGAATTTTTATGCAATTGCGCCAATTTTTTTTATGCGGATCCACCATGTAAGAATGCATCCACACACCAAATATTTTGGTTCTGAAACTTATACTTTTGAGAATAATTCTCAGGGTGTAAAAGTCGTGCATGCGAAAAAGTTCGAATCGCTGATGTATTTATAGTTCGGCCTCAAGTCATGAATTTTTATGCAATTGCGCCAATTTTTTTTATGCTCATCCACCATGTAAGAATGCATCCACACACCAAATATTTTGGTTCTGAAACTTATACTTTTGAGAATAGGTCTCAGGGTGTAAAAGTCGTGCATGCGAAAAAGTTCGAATCGCTGATGTATTTATAGTTCGGCCTCAAGTCATGAATTTTTATGCAATTGCGCCAATTTTTTTTATGCTCATCCACCATGTAAGAATGCATCCACACACCAAATATTTTGGTTCTGAAACTTATACTTTTGACAATAGGTCTCAGGGTGTAAAAGTCGTGCATGCGAAAAAGTTCGAATCGCTGATGTATTTATAGTTCGGCCTCAAGTCATGAATTTTTATGCAATTGCGCCAATTTTTTTTATGCGGATCCACCATGTAAGAATGCATCCACACACCAAATATTTTGGTTCTGAAACTTATACTTTTGACAATAGGTCTCAGGGTGTAAAAGTCGTGCATGCGAAAAAGTTCGAATCGCTGATGTATTTATAGTTCGGCCTCAAGTCATGAATTTTTATGCAATTGCTCCAATTTTCTTTATGCTCATCCACCATGTAAGAATGCATCCACACACCAAATATTTTGGTTCTGAAACTTATACTTTTGACAATAGGTCTCAGGGTGTAAAAGTCGTGCATGCGAAAAAAATCGAATCGCTGATGTATTTATAGTTCGGCCTCAAGTCATGAATTTTTATGCAATTGCGCCAATTTTTTTTATGCTCATCCACCATGTAAGAATGCATCCACACACCAAATATTTTGGTTCTGAAACTTATACTTTTGACAATAGGTCTCAGGGTGTAAAAGTCGTGCATGCGAAAAAGTTCGAATCGCTGATGTATTTATAGTTCGGCCTCAAGTCATGAATTTTTATGCAATTGCGCCAATTTTTTTTATGCTCATCCACCATGTAAGAATGCATCCACACACCAAATATTTTGGTTCTGAAACTTATACTTTTGACAATAGGTCTCAGGGTGTAAAAGTCGTGCATGCGAAAAAGTTCGAATCGCTGATGTATTTATAGTTCGGCCTCAAGTCATGAATTTTTATGCAATTGCGCCAATTTTTTTTATGCTCATCCACCATGTAAGAATGCATCCACACACCAAATATTTTGGTTCTGAAACTTATACTTTTGACAATAGGTCTCAGGGTGTAAAAGTCGTGCATGCGAAAAAGTTCGAATCGCTGATGTATTTATAGTTCGGCCTCAAGTCATGAATTTTTATGCAATTGCGCCAATTTTTTTTATGCTCATCCACCATGTAAGAATGCATCCACACACCAAATATTTTGGTTCTGAAACTTATACTTTTGACAATAGGTCTCAGGGTGTAAAAGTCGTGCATGCGAAAAAGTTCGAATCGCTGATGTATTTATAGTTCGGCCTCAAGTCATGAATTTTTATGCAATTGCACCAATTTTTTTTATGCGGATCCACCATGTAAGAATGCATCCACACACCAAATATTTTGGTTCTGAAACTTATACTTTTGAGAATAGGTCTCAGGGTGTAAAAGTCGTGCATGCGAAAAAGTTCGAATCGCTGATGTATTTATAGTTCGGCCTCAAGTCATGAATTTTTATGCAATTGCGCCAATTTTTTTTATGCTCATCCACCATGTAAGAATGCATCCACACACCAAATATTTTGGTTCTGAAACTTATACTTTTGACAATAGGTCTCAGGGTGTAAAAGTCGTGCATGCGAAAAAGTTCGAATCGCTGATGTATTTATAGTTCGGCCTCAAGTCATGAATTTTTATGCAATTGCGCCAATTTTTTTTATGCGGATCCACCATGTAAGAATGCATCCACACACCAAATATTTTGGTTCTGAAACTTATACTTTTGAGAATAGGTCTCAGGGTGTAAAAGTCGTGCATGCGAAAAAGTTCGAATCGCTGATGTATTTATAGTTCGGCCTCAAGTCATGAATTTTTATGCAATTGCGCCAATTTTTTTTATGCTCATCCACCATGTAAGAATGCATCCACACACCAAATATTTTGGTTCTGAAACTTATACTTTTGAGAATAGGTCTCAGGGTGTAAAAGTCGTGCATGCGAAAAAGTTCGAATCGCTGATGTATTTATAGTTCGGCCTCAAGTCATGAATTTTTATGCAATTGCGCCAATTTTTTTATGCTCATCCACCATGTAAGAATGCATCCACACACCAAATATTTTGGTTCTGAAACTTATACTTTTGACAATAGGTCTCAGGGTGTAAAAGTCGTGCATGCGAAAAAGTTCGAATCGCTGATGTATTTATAGTTCGGCCTCAAGTCATGAATTTTTATGCAATTGCGCCAATTTTTTTTATGCTCATCCACCATGTAAGAATGCATCCACACACCAAATATTTTGGTTCTGAAACTTATACTTTTGAGAATAGGTCTCAGGGTGTAAAAGTCGTGCATGCGAAAAAGTTCGAATCGCTGATGTATTTATAGTTCGGCCTCAAGTCATGAATTTTTATGCAATTGCGCCAATTTTTTTTATGCTCATCCACCATGTAAGAATGCATCCACACACCAAATATTTTGGTTCTGAAACTTATACTTTTGACAATAGGTCTCAGGGTGTAAAAGTCGTGCATGCGAAAAAGTTCGAATCGCTGATGTATTTATAGTTCGGCCTCAAGTCATGAATTTTTATGCAATTGCGCCAATTTTTTTTATGCGGATCCACCATGTAAGAATGCATCCACACACCAAATATTTTGGTTCTGAAACTTATACTTTTGAGAATAGGTCTCAGGGTGTAAAAGTCGTGCATGCGAAAAAGTTCGAATCGCTGATGTATTTATAGTTCGGCCTCAAGTCATGAATTTTTATGCAATTGCGCCAATTTTTTTTATGCTCATCCACCATGTAAGAATGCATCCACACACCAAATATTTTGGTTCTGAAACTTATACTTTTGAGAATAGGTCTCAGGGTGTAAAAGTCGTGCATGCGAAAAAGTTCGAATCGCTGATGTATTTATAGTTCGGCCTCAAGTCATGAATTTTTATGCAATTGCGCCAATTTTTTTTATGCGGATCCACCATGTAAGAATGCATCCACACACCAAATATTTTGGTTCTGAAACTTATACTTTTGAGAATAATTCTCAGGGTGTAAAAGTCGTGCATGCGAAAAAGTTCGAATCGCTGATGTATTTATAGTTCGGCCTCAAGTCATGAATTTTTATGCAATTGCGCCAATTTTTTTTATGCTCATCCACCATGTAAGAATGCATCCACACACCAAATATTTTGGTTCTGAAACTTATACTTTTGAGAATAGGTCTCAGGGTGTAAAAGTCGTGCATGCGAAAAAGTTCGAATCGCTGATGTATTTATAGTTCGGCCTCAAGTCATGAATTTTTATGCAATTGCGCCAATTTTTTTATGCTCATCCACCATGTAAGAATGCATCCACACACCAAATATTTTGGTTCTGAAACTTATACTTTTGACAATAGGTCTCAGGGTGTAAAAGTCGTGCATGCGAAAAAGTTCGAATCGCTGATGTATTTATAGTTCGGCCTCAAGTCATGAATTTTTATGCAATTGCGCCAATTTTTTTTATGCTCTTCCACCATGTAAGAATGCATCCACACACCAAATGTTTTGGTTCTGAAACTTATACTTTTGACAATAGGTCTCAGGGTGTAAAAGTCGTGCATGCGAAAAAAATCGAATCGCTGATGTATTTATATAGTTCCACCTCAAGTCATGAATTTTTATGCAATTGCGCCAATTTTTTTTATGCGGATCCACCATGTAAGAATGCATCCGCACACCAAATATTTTGGTTCTGAAACTTATACTTTTGACAATAGGTCTCAGGGTGTAAAAGTCGTGCATGCGAAAAAGTTCGAATCGCTGATGTATTTATAGTTCGGCCTCAAGTCATGAATTTTTATGCAATTGCGCCAATTTTTTTTATGCTCATCCACCATGTAAGAATGCATCCACACACCAAATATTTTGGTTCTGAAACTTATACTTTTGACAATAGGTCTCAGGGTGTAAAAGTCGTGCATGCGAAAAAGCTCGAATCGCTGATGTATTTATAGTTCGGCCTCAAGTCATGAATTTTTATGCAATTGCGCCAATTTTGTTTATGCGGATCCACCATGTAAGAATGCATCCACACACCAAATATTTTGGTTCTGAAACTTATACTTTTGACAATAGGTCTCAGGGTGTAAAAGTCGTGCATGCGAAAAAGTTCGAATCGCTGATGTATTTATAGTTCGGCCTCAAGTCATGAATTTTTATGCAATTGCGCCAATTTTTTTTATGCTCATCCACCATGTAAGAATGCATCCACACACCAAATGTTTTGGTTCTGAAACTTATACTTTTGACAATAGGTCTCAGGGTGTAAAAGTCGTGCATGCGAAAAAAATCGAATCGCTGATGTATTTATATAGTTCCACCTCAAGTCATGAATTTTTATGCAATTGCGCCAATTTTTTTTATGCGGATCCACCATGTAAGAATGCATCCACACACCAAATATTTTGGTTCTGAAACTTATACTTTTGACAATAGGTCTCAGGGTGTAAAAGTCGTGCATGCGAAAAAGTTCGAATCGCTGATGTATTTATAGTTCGGCCTCAAGTCATGAATTTTTATGCAATTGCGCCAATTTTTTTTATGCGGATCCACCATGTAAGAATGCATCCACACACCAAATATTTTGGTTCTGAAACTTATACTTTTGAGAATAGGTCTCAGGGTGTAAAAGTCGTGCATGCGAAAAAGTTCGAATCGCTGATGTATTTATAGTTCGGCCTCAAGTCATGAATTTTTATGCAATTGCGCCAATTTTTTTTATGCTCATCCACCATGTAAGAATGCATCCGCACACCAAATATTTTGGTTCTGAAACTTATACTTTTGACAATAGGTCTCAGGGTGTAAAAGTCGTGCATGCGAAAAAGTTCGAATCGCTGATGTATTTATAGTTCGGCCTCAAGTCATGAATTTTTATGCAATTGCGCCAATTTTTTTTATGCTCATCCACCATGTAAGAATGCATCCACACACCAAATATTTTGGTTCTGAAACTTATACTTTTGACAATAGGTCTCAGGGTGTAAAAGTCGTGCATGCGAAAAAGTTCGAATCGCTGATGTATTTATAGTTCGGCCTCAAGTCATGAATTTTTATGCAATTGCGCCAATTTTTTTTATGCTCATCCACCATGTAAGAATGCATCCACACACCAAATGTTTTGGTTCTGAAACTTATACTTTTGACAATAGGTCTCAGGGTGTAAAAGTCGTGCATGCGAAAAAAATCGAATCGCTGATGTATTTATATAGTTCCACCTCAAGTCATGAATTTTTATGCAATTGCGCCAATTTTTTTTTATGCTCATCCACCATGTAAGAATGCATCCACACACCAAATATTTTGGTTCTGAAACTTATACTTTTGACAATAGGTCTCAGGGTGTAAAAGTCGTGCATGCGAAAAAGTTCGAATCGCTGATGTATTTATAGTTCGGCCTCAAGTCATGAATTTTTATGCAATTGCGCCAATTTTGTTTATGCTCATCCACCATGTAAGAATGCATCCACACACCAAATGTTTTGGTTCTGAAACTTATACTTTTGACAATAGGTCTCAGGGTGTAAAAGTCGTGCATGCGAAAAAAATCGAATCGCTGATGTATTTATATAGTTCCACCTCAAGTCATGAATTTTTATGCAATTGCGCCAATTTTTTTTATGCGGATCCACCATGTAAGAATGCATCCACACACCAAATATTTTGGTTCTGAAACTTATACTTTTGACAATAGGTCTCAGGGTGTAAAAGTCGTGCATGCGAAAAAGTTCGAATCGCTGATGTATTTATAGTTCGGCCTCAAGTCATGAATTTTTATGCAATTGCGCCAATTTTTTTTATGCGGATCCACCATGTAAGAATGCATCCACACACCAAATATTTTGGTTCTGAAACTTATACTTTTGAGAATAATTCTCAGGGTGTAAAAGTCGTGCATGCGAAAAAGTTCGAATCGCTGATGTATTTATAGTTCGGCCTCAAGTCATGAATTTTTATGCAATTGCGCCAATTTTTTTTATGCTCATCCACCATGTAAGAATGCATCCACACACCAAATATTTTGGTTCTGAAACTTATACTTTTGACAATAGGTCTCAGGGTGTAAAAGTCGTGCATGCGAAAAAGTTCGAATCGCTGATGTATTTATAGTTCGGCCTCAAGTCATGAATTTTTATGCAATTGCGCCAATTTTTTTTATGCTCATCCACCATGTAAGAATGCATCCACACACCAAATATTTTGGTTCTGAAACTTATACTTTTGACAATAGGTCTCAGGGTGTAAAAGTCGTGCATGCGAAAAAGTTCGAATCGCTGATGTATTTATAGTTCGGCCTCAAGTCATGAATTTTTATGCAATTGCACCAATTTTTTTTATGCGGATCCACCATGTAAGAATGCATCCACACACCAAATATTTTGGTTCTGAAACTTATACTTTTGACAATAGGTCTCAGGGTGTAAAAGTCGTGCATGCGAAAAAGTTCGAATCGCTGATGTATTTATAGTTCGGCCTCAAGTCATGAATTTTTATGCAATTGCTCCAATTTTTTTTATGCGGATCCACCATGTAAGAATGCATCCACACACCAAATATTTTGGTTCTGAAACTTATACTTTTGACAATAGGTCTCAGGGTGTAAAAGTCGTGCATGCAAAAAAAATCGAATCGCTGATGTATTTATAGTTCGGCCTCAAGTCATGAATTTTTATGCAATTGCGCCAATTTTTTTTATGCTCATCCACCATGTAAGAATGCATCCACACATCAAATATTTTGGTTCTGAAACTTATACTTTTGACAATAGGTCTCAGGGTGTAAAAGTCGTGCATGCGAAAAAGTTCGAATCGCTGATGTATTTATAGTTCGGCCTCAAGTCATGAATTTTTATGCAATTGCGCCAATTTTTTTTATGCTCATCCACCATGTAAGAATGCATCCACACACCAAATGTTTTGGTTCTGAAACTTATACTTTTGAGAATAGGTCTCAGGGTGTAAAAGTCGTGCATGCGAAAAAGTTCGAATCGCTGATGTATTTATAGTTCGGCCTCAAGTCATGAATTTTTATGCAATTGCGCCAATTTTTTTTATGCTCATCCACCATGTAAGAATGCATCCACACACCAAATATTTTGGTTCTGAAACTTATACTTTTGAGAATAGGTCTCAGGGTGTAAAAGTCGTGCATGCGAAAAAGTTCGAATCGCTGATGTATTTATAGTTCGGCCTCAAGTCATGAATTTTTATGCAATTGCGCCAATTTTTTTTATGCTCATCCACCATGTAAGAATGCATCCACACACCAAATGTTTTGGTTCTGAAACTTATACTTTTGAGAATAGGTCTCAGGGTGTAAAAGTCGTGCATGCGAAAAAAATCGAATCGCTGATGTATTTATATAGTTCCACCTCAAGTCATGAATTTTTATGCAATTGCGCCAATTTTTTTTTATGCTCATCCACCATGTAAGAATGCATCCACACACCAAATATTTTGGTTCTGAAACTTATACTTTTGACAATAGGTCTCAGGGTGTAAAAGTCGTGCATGCGAAAAAGTTCGAATCGCTGATGTATTTATAGTTCGGCCTCAAGTCATGAATTTTTATGCAATTGCGCCAATTTTTTTTATGCTCATCCACCATGTAAGAATGCATCCACACACCAAATGTTTTGGTTCTGAAACTTATACTTTTGACAATAGGTCTCAGGGTGTAAAAGTCGTGCATGCGAAAAAAATCGAATCGCTGATGTATTTATATAGTTCCACCTCAAGTCATGAATTTTTATGCAATTGCGCCAATTTTTTTTATGCGGATCCACCATGTAAGAATGCATCCACACACCAAATATTTTGGTTCTGAAACTTATACTTTTGACAATAGGTCTCAGGGTGTAAAAGTCGTGCATGCGAAAAAGTTCGAATCGCTGATGTATTTATAGTTCGGCCTCAAGTCATGAATTTTTATGCAATTGCGCCAATTTTTTTTATGCGGATCCACCATGTAAGAATGCATCCACACACCAAATATTTTGGTTCTGAAACTTATACTTTTGAGAATAATTCTCAGGGTGTAAAAGTCGTGCATGCGAAAAAGTTCGAATCGCTGATGTATTTATAGTTCGGCCTCAAGTCATGAATTTTTATGCAATTGCGCCAATTTTTTTTATGCTCATCCACCATGTAAGAATGCATCCACACACCAAATATTTTGGTTCTGAAACTTATACTTTTGACAATAGGTCTCAGGGTGTAAAAGTCGTGCATGCGAAAAAGTTCGAATCGCTGATGTATTTATAGTTCGGCCTCAAGTCATGAATTTTTATGCAATTGCGCCAATTTTTTTTATGCTCATCCACCATGTAAGAATGCATCCACACACCAAATATTTTGGTTCTGAAACTTATACTTTTGACAATAGGTCTCAGGGTGTAAAAGTCGTGCATGCGAAAAAGTTCGAATCGCTGATGTATTTATAGTTCGGCCTCAAGTCATGAATTTTTATGCAATTGCACCAATTTTTTTTATGCGGATCCACCATGTAAGAATGCATCCACACACCAAATATTTTGGTTCTGAAACTTATACTTTTGACAATAGGTCTCAGGGTGTAAAAGTCGTGCATGCGAAAAAGTTCGAATCGCTGATGTATTTATAGTTCGGCCTCAAGTCATGAATTTTTATGCAATTGCTCCAATTTTTTTTATGCGGATCCACCATGTAAGAATGCATCCACACACCAAATATTTTGGTTCTGAAACTTATACTTTTGACAATAGGTCTCAGGGTGTAAAAGTCGTGCATGCAAAAAAAATCGAATCGCTGATGTATTTATAGTTCGGCCTCAAGTCATGAATTTTTATGCAATTGCGCCAATTTTTTTTATGCTCATCCACCATGTAAGAATGCATCCACACATCAAATATTTTGGTTCTGAAACTTATACTTTTGACAATAGGTCTCAGGGTGTAAAAGTCGTGCATGCGAAAAAGTTCGAATCGCTGATGTATTTATAGTTCGGCCTCAAGTCATGAATTTTTATGCAATTGCGCCAATTTTTTTTATGCTCATCCACCATGTAAGAATGCATCCACACACCAAATGTTTTGGTTCTGAAACTTATACTTTTGAGAATAGGTCTCAGGGTGTAAAAGTCGTGCATGCGAAAAAAATCGAATCGCTGATGTATTTATATAGTTCCACCTCAAGTCATGAATTTTTATGCAATTGCGCCAAATTTTTTTATGCGGATCCACCATGTAAGAATGCATCCACACACCAAATATTTTGGTTCTGAAACTTATACTTTTGACAATAGGTCTCAGGGTGTAAAAGTCGTGCATGCGAAAAAGTTCGAATCGCTGATGTATTTATAGTTCGGCCTCAAGTCATGATTTTTTATGCAATTGCGCCAATTTTTTTTATGCAGATCCACCATGTAAGAATGCATCCACACACCAAATATTTTGGTTCTGAAACTTATACTTTTGAGAATAATTCTCAGGGTGTAAAAGTCGTGCATGCGAAAAAGTTCGAATCGCTGATGTATTTATAGTTCGGCCTCAAGTCATGAATTTTTATGCAATTGCGCCAATTTTTTTTATGCTCATCCACCATGTAAGAATGCATCCACACACCAAATATTTTGGTTCTGAAACTTATACTTTTGACAATAGGTCTCAGGGTGTAAAAGTCGTGCATGCGAAAAAGTTCGAATCGCTGATGTATTTATAGTTCGGCCTCAAGTCATGAATTTTTATGCAATTGCGCCAATTTTTTTTATGCGGATCCACCATGTAAGAATGCATCCACACACCAAATATTTTGGTTCTGAAACTTATACTTTTGAGAATAATTCTCAGGGTGTAAAAGTCGTGCATGCGAAAAAGTTCGAATCGCTGATGTATTTATAGTTCGGCCTCAAGTCATGAATTTTTATGCAATTGCGCCAATTTTCTTTATGCTGATCCACCATGTAAGAATGCATCCACACACCAAATATTTTGGTTCTGAAACTTATACTTTTGAGAATAGGTCTCAGGGTGTAAAAGTCGTGCATGCGAAAAAGTTCGAATCGCTGATGTATTTATAGTTCGGCCTCAAGTCATGAATTTTTATGCAATTGCGCCAATTTTTTTATGCTCATCCACCATGTAAGAATGCATCCACACACCAAATATTTTGGTTCTGAAACTTATACTTTTGACAATAGGTCTCAGGGTGTAAAAGTCGTTCATGCGAAAAAGTTCGAATCGCTGATGTATTTATAGTTCGGCCTCAAGTCATGAATTTTTATGCAATTGCGCCAATTTTTTTTATGCTCATCCACCATGTAAGAATGCATCCACACACCAAATATTTTGGTTCTGAAACTTATACTTTTGACAATAGGTCTCAGGGTGTAAAAGTCGTGCATGCGAAAAAGTTCGAATCGCTGATGTATTTATAGTTCGGCCTCAAGTCATGAATTTTTATGCAATTGCTCCAATTTTTTTTATGCGGATCCACCATGTAAGAATGCATCCACACACCAAATATTTTGGTTCTGAAACTTATACTTTTGACAATAGGTCTCAGGGTGTAAAAGTCGTGCATGCGAAAAAAATCGAATCGCTGATGTATTTATAGTTCGGCCTCAAGTCATGAATTTTTATGCAATTGCGCCAATTTTTTTTATGCGGATCCACCATGTAAGAATGCATCCACACACCAAATATTTTGGTTCTGAAACTTATACTTTTGAGAATAGGTCTCAGGGTGTAAAAGTCGTGCATGCGAAAAAGTTCGAATCGCTGATGTATTTATAGTTCGGCCTGAAGTCATGAATTTTTATGCAATTGCGCCAATTTTTTTTATGCTCATCCACCATGTAAGAATGCATCCACACACCAAATATTTTGGTTCTGAAACTTATACTTTTGACAATAGGTCTCAGGGTGTAAAAGTCGTGCATGCGAAAAAGTTCGAATCGCTGATGTATTTATAGTTCGGCCTCAAGTCATGAATTTTTATGCAATTGCGCCAATTTTTTTTATGCTCATCCACCATGTAAGAATGCATCCACACATCAAATATTTTGGTTCTGAAACTTATACTTTTGACAATAGGTCTCAGGGTGTAAAAGTCGTGCATGCGAAAAAGTTCGAATCGCTGATGTATTTATAGTTCGGCCTCAAGTCATGAATTTTTATGCAATTGCGCCAATTTTTTTTATGCTCATCCACCATGTAAGAATGCATCCACACATCAAATATTTTGGTTCTGAAACTTATACTTTTGACAATAGGTCTCAGGGTGTAAAAGTCGTGCATGCGAAAAAGTTCGAATCGCTGATGTATTTATAGTTCGGCCTCAAGTCATGAATTTTTATGCAATTGCGCCAATTTGTTTTATGCGGATCCACCATGTAAGAATGCATCCACACACCAAATATTTTGGTTCTGAAACTTATACTTTTGACAATAGGTCTCAGGGTGTAAAAGTCGTGCATGCGAAAAAGTTCGAATCGCTGATGTATTTATAGTTCGGCCTCAAGTCATGAATTTTTATGCAATTGCGCCAATTTTTTTTATGCTCATCCACCATGTAAGAATGCATCCACACACCAAATATTTTGGTTCTGAAACTTATACTTTTGACAATAGGTCTCAGGGTGTAAAAGTCGTGCATGCGAAAAAGTTCGAATCGCTGATGTATTTATAGTTCGGCCTCAAGTCATGAATTTTTATGCAATTGCGCCAATTTTTTTTATGCTCATCCACCATGTAAGAATGCATCCACACACCAAATATTTTGGTTCTGAAACTTATACTTTTGACAATAGGTCTCAGGGTGTAAAAGTCGTGCATGCGAAAAAGTTCGAATCGCTGATGTATTTATAGTTCGGCCTCAAGTCATGAATTTTTATGCAATTGCGCCAATTTTTTTTATGCTCATCCACCATGTAAGAATGCATCCACACACCAAATATTTTGGTTCTGAAACTTATACTTTTGACAATAGGTCTCAGGGTGTAAAAGTCGTGCATGCGAAAAAGTTCGAATCGCTGATGTATTTATAGTTCGGCCTCAAGTCATGAATTTTTATGCAATTGCGCCAATTTTTTTATGCTCATCCACCATGTAAGAATGCATCCACACACTAAATATTTTGGTTCTGAAACTTATACTTTTGAGAATAGGTCTCAGGGTGTAAAAGTCGTGCATGCGAAAAAGTTCGAATCGCTGATGTATTTATAGTTCGGCCTCAAGTCATGAATTTTTATGCAATTGCGCCAATTTTATTTATGCTCATCCACCATGTAAGAATGCATCCACACACCAAATATTTTGGTTCTGAAACTTATACTTTTGAGAATAGGTCTCATGGTGTAAAAGTCGTGCATGCGAAAAAGTTCGAATCGCTGATGTATTTATAGTTCGGCCTCAAGTCATGAATTTTTATGCAATTGCGCCAATTTTTTTTATGCTCATCCACCATGTAAGAATGCATCCACACACCAAATATTTTGGTTCTGAAACTTATACTTTTGACAATAGGTCTCAGGGTGTAAAAGTCGTGCATGCGAAAAAGTTCGAATCGCTGATGTATTTATAGTTCGGCCTCAAGTCATGAATTTTTATGCAATTGCGCCAATTTGTTTTATGCGGATCCACCATGTAAGAATGCATCCACACACCAAATATTTTGGTTCTGAAACTTATACTTTTGACAATAGGTCTCAGGGTGTAAAAGTCGTGCATGCGAAAAAGTTCGAATCGCTGATGTATTTATAGTTCGGCCTCAAGTCATGAATTTTTATGCAATTGCGCCAATTTGTTTTATGCTCATCCACCATGTAAGAATGCATCCACACACCAAATATTTTGGTTCTGAAACTTATACTTTTGACAATAGGTCTCAGGGTGTAAAAGTCGTGCATGCGAAAAAGTTCGAATCGCTGATGTATTTATAGTTCGGCCTCAAGTCATGAATTTTTATGCAATTGCGCCAATTTGTTTTATGCGGATCCACCATGTAAGAATGCATCCACACACCAAATATTTTGGTTCTGAAACTTATACTTTTGACAATAGGTCTCAGGGTGTAAAAGTCGTGCATGCGAAAAAGTTCGAATCGCTGATGTATTTATAGTTCGGCCTCAAGTCATGAATTTTTATGCAATTGCGCCAATTTTTTTTATGCTCATCCACCATGTAAGAATGCATCCACACACCAAATATTTTGGTTCTGAAACTTATACTTTTGACAATAGGTCTCAGGGTGTAAAAGTCCTGCATGCGAAAAAGTTCGAATCGCTGATGTATTTATAGTTCGGCCTCAAGTCATGAATTTTTATGCAATTGCGCCAATTTTTTTTATGCTCATCCACCATGTAAGAATGCATCCACACATCAAATATTTTGGTTCTGAAACTTATACTTTTGACAATAGGTCTCAGGGTGTAAAAGTCGTGCATGCGAAAAAGTTCGAATCGCTGATGTATTTATAGTTCGGCCTCAAGTCATGAATTTTTATGCAATTGCGCCAATTTTTTTTTATGCTCATCCACCATGTAAGAATGCATCCACACACCAAATATTTTGGTTCTGAAACTTATACTTTTGACAATAGGTCTCAGGGTGTAAAAGTCGTGCATGCGAAAAAGTTCGAATCGCTGATGTATTTATAGTTCGGCCTCAAGTCATGAATTTTTATGCAATTGCGCCAATTTGTTTTATGCGGATCCACCATGTAAGAATGCATCCACACACCAAATATTTTGGTTCTGAAACTTATACTTTTGAGAATAGGTCTCAGGGTGTAAAAGTCGTGCATGCGAAAAAGTTCGAATCGCTGATGTATTTATAGTTCGGCCTCAAGTCATGAATTTTTATGCAATTGCGCCAATTTTTTTTATGCTCATCCACCATGTAAGAATGCATCCACACACCAAATATTTTGGTTCTGAAACTTATACTTTTGACAATAGGTCTCAGGGTGTAAAAGTCGTGCATGCGAAAAAAATCGAATCGCTGATGTATTTATATAGTTCGGCCTCAAGTCATGAATTTTTATGCAATTGCGCCAATTTTTTTTATGCGGATCCACCATGTAAGAATGCATCCACACACCAAATATTTTGGTTCTGAAACTTATACTTTTGACAATAGGTCTCAGGGTGTAAAAGTCGTGCATGCGAAAAAGTTCGAATCGCTGATGTATTTATAGTTCGGCCTCAAGTCATGAATTTTTATGCAATTGCGCCAATTTGTTTTATGCGGATCCACCATGTAAGAATGCATCCACACACCAAATATTTTGGTTCTGAAACTTATACTTTTGACAATAGGTCTCAGGGTGTAAAAGTCGTGCATGCGAAAAAGTTCGAATCGCTGATGTATTTATAGTTCGGCCTCAAGTCATGAATTTTTATGCAATTGCGCCAATTTGTTTTATGCTCATCCACCATGTAAGAATGCATCCACACACCAAATATTTTGGTTCTGAAACTTATACTTTTGACAATAGGTCTCAGGGTGTAAAAGTCGTGCATGCGAAAAAGTTCGAATCGCTGATGTATTTATAGTTCGGCCTCAAGTCATGAATTTTTATGCAATTGCGCCAATTTGTTTTATGCGGATCCACCATGTAAGAATGCATCCACACACCAAATATTTTGGTTCTGAAACTTATACTTTTGACAATAGGTCTCAGGGTGTAAAAGTCGTGCATGCGAAAAAGTTCGAATCGCTGATGTATTTATAGTTCGGCCTCAAGTCATGAATTTTTATGCAATTGCGCCAATTTTTTTTATGCTCATCCACCATGTAAGAATGCATCCACACACCAAATATTTTGGTTCTGAAACTTATACTTTTGACAATAGGTCTCAGGGTGTAAAAGTCCTGCATGCGAAAAAGTTCGAATCGCTGATGTATTTATAGTTCGGCCTCAAGTCATGAATTTTTATGCAATTGCGCCAATTTTTTTTATGCTCATCCACCATGTAAGAATGCATCCACACACCAAATATTTTGGTTCTGAAACTTATACTTTTGACAATAGGTCTCAGGGTGTAAAAGTCGTGCATGCGAAAAAGTTCGAATCGCTGATGTATTTATAGTTCGGCCTCAAGTCATGAATTTTTATGCAATTGCGCCAATTTTTTTTATGCGGATCCACCATGTAAGAATGCATCCACACACCAAATATTTTGGTTCTGAAACTTATACTTTTGAGAATAGGTCTCAGGGTGTAAAAGTCGTGCATGCGAAAAAGTTCGAATCGCTGATGTATTTATAGTTCGGCCTCAAGTCATGAATTTTTATGCAATTGCGCCAATTTTTTTTATGCTCATCCACCATGTAAGAATGCATCCACACACCAAATATTTTGGTTCTGAAACTTATACTTTTGAGAATAGGTCTCAGGGTGTAAAAGTCGTGCATGCGAAAAAGTTCGAATCGCTGATGTATTTATAGTTCGGCCTCAAGTCATGAATTTTTATGCAATTGCGCCAATTTTTTTTTATGCTGATCCACCATGTAAGAATGCATCCACACACCAAATATTTTGGTTCTGAAACTTATACTTTTGACAATAGGTCTCAGGGTGTAAAAGTCGTGCATGCGAAAAAGTTCGAATCGCTGATGTATTTATAGTTCGGCCTCAAGTCATCAATTTTTATGCAATTGCGCCAATTTTTTTTATGCTCATCCACCATGTAAGAATGCATCCACACACCAAATATTTTGGTTCTGAAACTTATACTTTTGACAATAGGTCTCAGGGTGTAAAAGTCCTGCATGCGAAAAAGTTCGAATCGCTGATGTATTTATAGTTCGGCCTCAAGTCATGAATTTTTATGCAATTGCGCCAATTTTTTTTATGCTCTTCCACCATGTAAGAATGCATCCACACACCAAATGTTTTGGTTCTGAAACTTATACTTTTGACAATAGGTCTCAGGGTGTAAAAGTCGTGCATGCGAAAAAAATCGAATCGCTGATGTATTTATATAGTTCCACCTCAAGTCATGAATTTTTATGCAATTGCGCCAATTTTTTTTATGCGGATCCACCATGTAAGAATGCATCCGCACACCAAATATTTTGGTTCTGAAACTTATACTTTTGACAATAGGTCTCAGGGTGTAAAAGTCGTGCATGCGAAAAAGTTCGAATCGCTGATGTATTTATAGTTCGGCCTCAAGTCATGAATTTTTATGCAATTGCGCCAATTTTTTTTATGCTCATCCACCATGTAAGAATGCATCCACACACCAAATATTTTGGTTCTGAAACTTATACTTTTGACAATAGGTCTCAGGGTGTAAAAGTCGTGCATGCGAAAAAGTTCGAATCGCTGATGTATTTATAGTTCGGCCTCAAGTCATGAATTTTTATGCAATTGCGCCAATTTTTTTTATGCTCACCCACCATGTAAGAATGCATCCACACACCAAATATTTTGGTTCTGAAACTTATACTTTTGAGAATAGGTCTCAGGGTGTAAAAGTCGTGCATGCGAAAAGTTCGAATCGCTGATGTATTTATAGTTCGGCCTCAAGTCATCAATTTTTATGCAATTGCGCCAATTTTTTTTATGCTCATCCACCATGTAAGAATGCATCCACACACCAAATATTTTGGTTCTGAAACTTATACTTTTGACAATAGGTCTCAGGGTGTAAAAGTCGTGCATGCGAAAAAGTTCGAATCGCTGATGTATTTATAGTTCGGCCTCAAGTCATGAATTTTTATGCAATTGCGCCAATTTTTTTTATGCTCATCCACCATGTAAGAATGCATCCACACATCAAATATTTTGGTTCTGAAACTTATACTTTTGACAATAGGTCTCAGGGTGTAAAAGTCGTGCATGCGAAAAAGTTCGAATCGCTGATGTATTTATAGTTCGGCCTCAAGTCATGAATTTTTATGCAATTGCGCCAATTTGTTTTATGCGGATCCACCATGTAAGAATGCATCCACACACCAAATATTTTGGTTCTGAAACTTATACTTTTGAGAATAGGTCTCAGGGTGTAAAAGTCGTGCATGCGAAAAAGTTCGAATCGCTGATGTATTTATAGTTCGGCCTCAAGTCATGAATTTTTATGCAATTGCGCCAATTTTTTTTATGCTCATCCACCATGTAAGAATGCATCCACACACCAAATATTTTGGTTCTGAAACTTATACTTTTGACAATAGGTCTCAGGGTGTAAAAGTCGTGCATGCGAAAAAGTTCGAATCGCTGATGTATTTATAGTTCGGCCTCAAGTCATGAATTTTTATGCAATTGCGCCAATTTTTTTTATGCTCATCCACCATGTAAGAATGCATCCACACACCAAATATTTTGGTTCTGAAACTTATACTTTTGACAATAGGTCTCAGGGTGTAAAAGTCGTGCATGCGAAAAAGTTCGAATCGCTGATGTATTTATAGTTCGGCCTCAAGTCATGAATTTTTATGCAATTGCGCCAATTTTTTTTATGCTCATCCACCATGTAAGAATGCATCCACACACCAAATATTTTGGTTCTGAAACTTATACTTTTGACAATAGGTCTCAGGGTGTAAAAGTCGTGCATGCGAAAAAGTTCGAATCGCTGATGTATTTATAGTTCGGCCTCAAGTCATGAATTTTTATGCAATTGCGCCAATTTTTTTTATGCTCATCCACCATGTAAGAATGCATCCACACATCAAATATTTTGGTTCTGAAACTTATACTTTTGACAATAGGTCTCAGGGTGTAAAAGTCGTGCATGCGAAAAAGTTCGAATCGCTGATGTATTTATAGTTCGGCCTCAAGTCATGAATTTTTATGCAATTGCGCCAATTTGTTTTATGCGGATCCACCATGTAAGAATGCATCCACACACCAAATATTTTGGTTCTGAAACTTATACTTTTGACAATAGGTCTCAGGGTGTAAAAGTCGTGCATGCGAAAAAGTTCGAATCGCTGATGTATTTATAGTTCGGCCTCAAGTCATGAATTTTTATGCAATTGCGCCAATTTTTTTTATGCGGATCCACCATGTAAGAATGCATCCACACACCAAATATTTTGGTTCTGAAACTTATACTTTTGAGAATAGGTCTCAGGGTGTAAAAGTCGTGCATGCGAAAAAGTTCGAATCGCTGATGTATTTATAGTTCGGCCTCAAGTCATGAATTTTTATGCAATTGCGCCAATTTTTTTTATGCGGATCCACCATGTAAGAATGCATCCACACACCAAATATTTTGGTTCTGAAACTTATACTTTTGAGAATAGGTCTCAGGGTGTAAAAGTCGTGCATGCGAAAAAGTTCGAATCGCTGATGTATTTATAGTTCGGCCTCAAGTCATGAATTTTTATGCAATTGCGCCAATTTTTTTTATGCTCATCCACCATGTAAGAATGCATCCACACACCAAATATTTTGGTTCTGAAACTTATACTTTTGAGAATAGGTCTCAGGGTGTAAAAGTCGTGCATGCGAAAAAGTTCGAATCGCTGATGTATTTATAGTTCGGCCTCAAGTCATGAATTTTTATGCAATTGCGCCAATTTTTTTTTATGCTGATCCACCATGTAAGAATGCATCCACACACCAAATATTTTGGTTCTGAAACTTATACTTTTGACAATAGGTCTCAGGGTGTAAAAGTCGTGCATGCGAAAAAGTTCGAATCGCTGATGTATTTATAGTTCGGCCTCAAGTCATGAATTTTTATGCAATTGCGCCAATTTTTTTTATGCTCATCCACCATGTAAGAATGCATCCACACACCAAATATTTTGGTTCTGAAACTTATACTTTTGACAATAGGTCTCAGGGTGTAAAAGTCCTGCATGCGAAAAAGTTCGAATCGCTGATGTATTTATAGTTCGGCCTCAAGTCATGAATTTTTATGCAATTGCGCCAATTTTTTTTATGCTCTTCCACCATGTAAGAATGCATCCACACACCAAATGTTTTGGTTCTGAAGCTTATACTTTTGACAATAGGTCTCAGGGTGTAAAAGTCGTGCATGCGAAAAAAATCGAATCGCTGATGTATTTATATAGTTCCACCTCAAGTCATGAATTTTTATGCAATTGCGCCAATTTTTTTTATGCGGATCCACCATGTAAGAATGCATCCGCACACCAAATATTTTGGTTCTGAAACTTATACTTTTGACAATAGGTCTCAGGGTGTAAAAGTCGTGCATGCGAAAAAGTTCGAATCGCTGATGTATTTATAGTTCGGCCTCAAGTCATGAATTTTTATGCAATTGCGCCAATTTTTTTTATGCTCATCCACCATGTAAGAATGCATCCACACACCAAATATTTTGGTTCTGAAACTTATACTTTTGACAATAGGTCTCAGGGTGTAAAAGTCGTGCATGCGAAAAAGTTCGAATCGCTGATGTATTTATAGTTCGGCCTCAAGTCATGAATTTTTATGCAATTGCGCCACTTTTTTTTATGCTCATCCACCATGTAAGAATGCATCCACACACCAAATATTTTGGTTCTGAAACTTATACTTTTGAGAATAGGTCTCAGGGTGTAAAAGTCGTGCATGCGAAAAGTTCGAATCGCTGATGTATTTATAGTTCGGCCTCAAGTCATCAATTTTTATGCAATTGCGCCAATTTTTTTTATGCTCATCCACCATGTAAGAATGCATCCACACACCAAATATTTTGGTTCTGAAACTTATACTTTTGACAATAGGTCTCAGGGTGTAAAAGTCGTGCATGCGAAAAAGTTCGAATCGCTGATGTATTTATAGTTCGGCCTCAAGTCATGAATTTTTATGCAATTGCGCCAATTTTTTTTATGCTCATCCACCATGTAAGAATGCATCCACACATCAAATATTTTGGTTCTGAAACTTATACTTTTGACAATAGGTCTCAGGGTGTAAAAGTCGTGCATGCGAAAAAGTTCGAATCGCTGATGTATTTATAGTTCGGCCTCAAGTCATGAATTTTTATGCAATTGCGCCAATTTGTTTTATGCGGATCCACCATGTAAGAATGCATCCACACACCAAATATTTTGGTTCTGAAACTTATACTTTTGAGAATAGGTCTCAGGGTGTAAAAGTCGTGCATGCGAAAAAGTTCGAATCGCTGATGTATTTATAGTTCGGCCTCAAGTCATGAATTTTTATGCAATTGCGCCAATTTTTTTTATGCTCATCCACCATGTAAGAATGCATGCACACACCAAATATTTTGGTTCTGAAACTTATACTTTTGACAATAGGTCTCAGGGTGTAAAAGTCGTGCATGCGAAAAAGTTCGAATCGCTGATGTATTTATAGTTCGGCCTCAAGTCATGAATTTTTATGCAATTGCGCCAATTTTTTTTTATGCTGATCCACCATGTAAGAATGCATCCACACACCAAATATTTTGGTTCTGAAACTTATACTTTTGACAATAGGTCTCAGGGTGTAAAAGTCGTGCATGCGAAAAAGTTCGAATCGCTGATGTATTTATAGTTCGGCCTCAAGTCATGAATTTTTATGCAATTGCGCCAATTTTTTTTATGCTCATCCACCATGTAAGAATGCATCCACACACCAAATATTTTGGTTCTGAAACTTATACTTTTGACAATAGGTCTCAGGGTGTAAAAGTCCTGCATGCGAAAAAGTTCGAATCGCTGATGTATTTATAGTTCGGCCTCAAGTCATGAATTTTTATGCAATTGCGCCAATTTTTTTTATGCTCTTCCACCATGTAAGAATGCATCCACACACCAAATGTTTTGGTTCTGAAGCTTATACTTTTGACAATAGGTCTCAGGGTGTAAAAGTCGTGCATGCGAAAAAAATCGAATCGCTGATGTATTTATATAGTTCCACCTCAAGTCATGAATTTTTATGCAATTGCGCCAATTTTTTTTATGCGGATCCACCATGTAAGAATGCATCCGCACACCAAATATTTTGGTTCTGAAACTTATACTTTTGACAATAGGTCTCAGGGTGTAAAAGTCGTGCATGCGAAAAAGTTCGAATCGCTGATGTATTTATAGTTCGGCCTCAAGTCATGAATTTTTATGCAATTGCGCCAATTTTTTTTATGCTCATCCACCATGTAAGAATGCATCCACACACCAAATATTTTGGTTCTGAAACTTATACTTTTGACAATAGGTCTCAGGGTGTAAAAGTCGTGCATGCGAAAAAGTTCGAATCGCTGATGTATTTATAGTTCGGCCTCAAGTCATGAATTTTTATGCAATTGCGCCACTTTTTTTTATGCTCATCCACCATGTAAGAATGCATCCACACACCAAATATTTTGGTTCTGAAACTTATACTTTTGAGAATAGGTCTCAGGGTGTAAAAGTCGTGCATGCGAAAAGTTCGAATCGCTGATGTATTTATAGTTCGGCCTCAAGTCATCAATTTTTATGCAATTGCGCCAATTTTTTTTATGCTCATCCACCATGTAAGAATGCATCCACACACCAAATATTTTGGTTCTGAAACTTATACTTTTGACAATAGGTCTCAGGGTGTAAAAGTCGTGCATGCGAAAAAGTTCGAATCGCTGATGTATTTATAGTTCGGCCTCAAGTCATGAATTTTTATGCAATTGCGCCAATTTTTTTTATGCTCATCCACCATGTAAGAATGCATCCACACATCAAATATTTTGGTTCTGAAACTTATACTTTTGACAATAGGTCTCAGGGTGTAAAAGTCGTGCATGCGAAAAAGTTCGAATCGCTGATGTATTTATAGTTCGGCCTCAAGTCATGAATTTTTATGCAATTGCGCCAATTTGTTTTATGCGGATCCACCATGTAAGAATGCATCCACACACCAAATATTTTGGTTCTGAAACTTATACTTTTGAGAATAGGTCTCAGGGTGTAAAAGTCGTGCATGCGAAAAAGTTCGAATCGCTGATGTATTTATAGTTCGGCCTCAAGTCATGAATTTTTATGCAATTGCGCCAATTTTTTTTATGCTCATCCACCATGTAAGAATGCATGCACACACCAAATATTTTGGTTCTGAAACTTATACTTTTGACAATAGGTCTCAGGGTGTAAAAGTCGTGCATGCGAAAAAGTTCGAATCGCTGATGTATTTATAGTTCGGCCTCAAGTCATGAATTTTTATGCAATTGCGCCAATTTTTTTTATGCTCTTCCACCATGTAAGAATGCATCCACACACCAAATGTTTTGGTTCTGAAACTTATACTTTTGACAATAGGTCTCAGGGTGTAAAAGTCGTGCATGCGAAAAAAATCGAATCGCTGATGTATTTATATAGTTCCACCTCAAGTCATGAATTTTTATGCAATTGCGCCAATTTTTTTTATGCGGATCCACCATGTAAGAATG
The DNA here is from genome assembly GCF_022045235.1 of Haliotis cracherodii. Lineage (NCBI taxonomy): Eukaryota > Metazoa > Mollusca > Gastropoda > Lepetellida > Haliotidae > Haliotis > Haliotis cracherodii. The sequence continues at coordinate 43,131,260 of NW_027266341.1, read as the reverse complement.
CATCCGCACACCAAATATTTTGGTTCTGAAACTTATACTTTTGAGAATAGGTCTCAGGGTGTAAAAGTCGTGCATGCGAAAAAGTTCGAATCGCTGATGTATTTATAGTTCGGCCTCAAGTCATGAATTTTTATGCAATTGCGCCAATTTTTTTTATGCTCATCCACCATGTAAGAATGCATCCACACACTAAATATTTTGGTTCTGAAACTTATACTTTTGACAATAGGTCTCAGGGTGTAAAAGTCGTGCATGCGAAAAAGTTCGAATCGCTGATGTATTTATAGTTCGGCCTCAAGTCATGAATTTTTATGCAATTGCGCCACTTTTTTTTATGCTCATCCACCATGTAAGAATGCATCCACACACCAAATATTTTGGTTCTGAAACTTATACTTTTGACAATAGGTCTCAGGGTGTAAAAGTCGTGCATGCGAAAAGTTCGAATCGCTGATGTATTTATAGTTCGGCCTCAAGTCATGAATTTTTATGCAATTGCGCCAATTTTTTTTATGCTCATCCACCATGTAAGAATGCATCCACACACCAAATATTTTGGTTCTGAAACTTATACTTTTGACAATAGGTCTCAGGGTGTAAAAGTCGTGCATGCGAAAAAGTTCGAATCGCTGATGTATTTATAGTTCGGCCTCAAGTCATGAATTTTTATGCAATTGCGCCAATTTTTTTTATGCTCATCCACCATGTAAGAATGCATCCACACATCAAATATTTTGGTTCTGAAACTTATACTTTTGACAATAGGTCTCAGGGTGTAAAAGTCGTGCATGCGAAAAAGTTCGAATCGCTGATGTATTTATAGTTCGGCCTCAAGTCATGAATTTTTATGCAATTGCGCCAATTTTTTTTATGCGGATCCACCATGTAAGAATGCATCCACACACCAAATATTTTGGTTCTGAAACTTATACTTTTGAGAATAGGTCTCAGGGTGTAAAAGTCGTGCATGCGAAAAAGTTCGAATCGCTGATGTATTTATAGTTCGGCCTCAAGTCATGAATTTTTATGCAATTGCGCCAATTTTTTTTATGCGGATCCACCATGTAAGAATGCATCCACACACCAAATATTTTGGTTCTGAAACTTATACTTTTGACAATAGGTCTCAGGGTGTAAAAGTCGTGCATGCGAAAAAGTTCGAATCGCTGATGTATTTATAGTTCGGCCTCAAGTCATCAATTTTTATGCAATTGCGCCAATTTTTTTTATGCTCATCCACCATGTAAGAATGCATCCACACACCAAATATTTTGGTTCTGAAACTTATACTTTTGACAATAGGTCTCAGGGTGTAAAAGTCCTGCATGCGAAAAAGTTCGAATCGCTGATGTATTTATAGTTCGGCCTCAAGTCATGAATTTTTATGCAATTGCGCCAATTTTTTTTTATGCTCATCCACCATGTAAGAATGCATCCACACACCAAATATTTTGGTTCTGAAACTTATACTTTTGACAATAGGTCTCAGGGTGTAAAAGTCGTGCATGCGAAAAAGTTCGAATCGCTGATGTATTTATAGTTCGGCCTCAAGTCATGAATTTTTATGCAATTGCGCCAATTTTTTTTATGCTCATCCACCATGTAAGAATGCATCCACACACCAAATATTTTGGTTCTGAAACTTATACTTTTGACAATAGGTCTCAGGGTGTAAAAGTCGTGCATGCGAAAAAGTTCGAATCGCTGATGTATTTATAGTTCGGCCTCAAGTCATGAATTTTTATGCAATTGCGCCAATTTTTTTTATGCTCTTCCACCATGTAAGAATGCATCCACACACCAAATGTTTTGGTTCTGAAACTTATACTTTTGACAATAGGTCTCAGGGTGTAAAAGTCGTGCATGCGAAAAAGTTCGAATCGCTGATGTATTTATAGTTCGGCCTCAAGTCATGAATTTTTATGCAATTGCGCCAATTTTTTTTATGCTCATCCACCATGTAAGAATGCATCCACACACCAAATATTTTGGTTCTGAAACTTATACTTTTGAGAATAGGTCTCAGGGTGTAAAAGTCGTGCATGCGAAAAAGTTCGAATCGCTGATGTATTTATAGTTCGGCCTCAAGTCATGAATTTTTATGCAATTGCGCCAATTTTTTTTATGCTCATCCACCATGTAAGAATGCATCCACACACCAAATATTTTGGTTCTGAAACTTATACTTTTGACAATAGGTCTCAGGGTGTAAAAGTCGTGCATGCGAAAAAGTTCGAATCGCTGATGTATTTATAGTTCGGCCTCAAGTCATCAATTTTTATGCAATTGCGCCAATTTTTTTTATGCGGATCCACCATGTAAGAATGCATCCGCACACCAAATGTTTTGGTTCTGAAACTTATACTTTTGACAATAGGTCTCAGGGTGTAAAAGTCGTGCATGCGAAAAAAATCGAATCGCTGATGTATTTATATAGTTCCACCTCAAGTCATGAATTTTTATGCAATTGCGCCAATTTTTTTTATGCGGATCCACCATGTAAGAATGCATCCACACACCAAATATTTTGGTTCTGAAACTTATACTTTTGAGAATAGGTCTCAGGGTGTAAAAGTCGTGCATGCGAAAAAGTTCGAATCGCTGATGTATTTATAGTTCGGCCTCAAGTCATGAATTTTTATGCAATTGCGCCAATTTTTTTTATGCGGATCCACCATGTAAGAATGCATCCACACACCAAATATTTTGGTTCTGAAACTTATACTTTTGAGAATAGGTCTCAGGGTGTAAAAGTCGTGCATGCAAAAAAGTTCGAATCGCTGATGTATTTATAGTTCATGAATAAGTCATGAATTTTTATGCAATTGCGCCAATTTTTTTTATGCTCATCCACCATGTAAGAATGCATCCGCACACCAAATATTTTGGTTCTGAAACTTATACTTTTGACAATAGGTCTCAGGGTGTAAAAGTCGTGCATGCGAAAAAGTTCGAATCGCTGATGTATTTATAGTTCGGCCTCAAGTCATGAATTTTTATGCAATTGCGCCAATTTTTTTTATGCTCATCCACCATGTAAGAATGCATCCACACACCAAATATTTTGGTTCTGAAACTTATACTTTTGACAATAGGTCTCAGGGTGTAAAAGTCGTGCATGCGAAAAAGTTCGAATCGCTGATGTATTTATAGTTCGGCCTCAAGTCATCAATTTTTATGCAATTGCGCCAATTTTTTTTATGCTCATCCACCATGTAAGAATGCATCCACACACCAAATATTTTTGTTCTGAAACTTATACTTTTGACAATAGGTCTCAGGGTGTAAAAGTCGTGCATGCGAAAAAGTTCGAATCGCTGATGTATTTATAGTTCGGCCTCAAGTCATGAATTTTTATGCAATTGCGCCAATTTTTTTTATGCTCATCCACCATGTAAGAATGCATCCACACATCAAATATTTTGGTTCTGAAACTTATACTTTTGACAATAGGTCTCAGGGTGTAAAAGTCGTGCATGCGAAAAAGTTCGAATCGCTGATGTATTTATAGTTCGGCCTCAAGTCATGAATTTTTATGCAATTGCGCCAATTTGTTTTATGCTCATCCACCATGTAAGAATGCATCCACACACCAAATGTTTTGGTTCTGAAACTTATACTTTTGAGAATAGGTCTCAGGGTGTAAAAGTCGTGCATGCGAAAAAGTTCGAATCGCTGATGTATTTATAGTTCGGCCTCAAGTCATCAATTTTTATGCAATTGCGCCAATTTTTTTTATGCGGATCCACCATGTAAGAATGCATCCACACACCAAATATTTTGGTTCTGAAACTTATACTTTTGAGAATAGGTCTCAGGGTGTAAAAGTCGTGCATGCGAAAAAGTTCGAATCGCTGATGTATTTATAGTTCGGCCTCAAGTCATGAATTTTTATGCAATTGCGCCAATTTTTTTTATGCTCATCCACCATGTAAGAATGCATCCACACATCAAATATTTTGGTTCTGAAACTTATACTTTTGACAATAGGTCTCAGGGTGTAAAAGTCGTGCATGCGAAAAAGTTCGAATCGCTGATGTATTTATAGTTCGGCCTCAAGTCATGAATTTTTATGCAATTGCGCCAATTTTTTTTATGCTCATCCACCATGTAAGAATGCATCCACACACCAAATATTTTGGTTCTGAAACTTATACTTTTGAGAATAGGTCTCAGGGTGTAAAAGTCGTGCATGCGAAAAAGTTCGAATCGCTGATGTATTTATAGTTCGGCCTCAAGTCATGAATTTTTATGCAATTGCGCCAATTTTTTTTATGCGGATCCACCATGTAAGAATGCATCCGCACACCAAATGTTTTGGTTCTGAAACTTATACTTTTGACAATAGGTCTCAGGGTGTAAAAGTCGTGCATGCGAAAAAAATCGAATCGCTGATGTATTTATATAGTTCCACCTCAAGTCATGAATTTTTATGCAATTGCGCCAATTTTTTTTATGCGGATCCACCATGTAAGAATGCATCCACACACCAAATATTTTGGTTCTGAAACTTATACTTTTGACAATAGGTCTCAGGGTGTAAAAGTCGTGCATGCGAAAAAAATCGAATCGCTGATGTATTTATAGTTCGGCCTCAAGTCATGAATTTTTATGCAATTGCGCCAATTTTTTTTATGCTCATCCACCATGTAAGAATGCATCCACACACCAAATATTTTGGTTCTGAAACTTATACTTTTGACAATAGGTCTCAGGGTGTAAAAGTCGTGCATGCGAAAAAGTTCGAATCGCTGATGTATTTATAGTTCGGCCTCAAGTCATGAATTTTTATGCAATTGCGCCAATTTTTTTTATGCTCATCCACCATGTAAGAATGCATCCACACACCAAATATTTTGGTTCTGAAACTTATACTTTTGACAATAGGTCTCAGGGTGTAAAAGTCGTGCATGCGAAAAAGTTCGAATCGCTGATGTATTTATAGTTCGGCCTCAAGTCATCAATTTTTATGCAATTGCGCCAATTTTTTTTATGCTCATCCACCATGTAAAAATGCATCCACACACCAAATATTTTGGTTCTGAAACTTATACTTTTGACAATAGGTCTCAGGGTGTAAAAGTCGTGCATGCGAAAAAGTTCGAATCGCTGATGTATTTATAGTTCGGCCTCAAGTCATGAATTTTTATGCAATTGCGCCAATTTTTTTTATGCTCATCCACCATGTAAGAATGCATCCACACATCAAATATTTTGGTTCTGAAACTTATACTTTTGACAATAGGTCTCAGGGTGTAAAAGTCGTGCATGCGAAAAAGTTCGAATCGCTGATGTATTTATAGTTCGGCCTCAAGTCATGAATTTTTATGCAATTGCGCCAATTTGTTTTATGCTCATCCACCATGTAAGAATGCATCCACACACCAAATATTTTGGTTCTGAAACTTATACTTTTGACAATAGGTCTCAGGGTGTAAAAGTCGTGCATGCGAAAAAGTTCGAATCGCTGATGTATTTATAGTTCGGCCTCAAGTCATGAATTTTTATGCAATTGCGCCAATTTTTTTTATGCTCATCCACCATGTAAGAATGCATCCACACACCAAATATTTTGGTTCTGAAACTTATACTTTTGAGAATAGGTCTCAGGGTGTAAAAGTCGTGCATGCGAAAAAGTTCGAATCGCTGATGTATTTATAGTTCGGCCTCAAGTCATGAATTTTTATGCAATTGCGCCAATTTTTTTTATGCGGATCCACCATGTAAGAATGCATCCACACACCAAATATTTTGGTTCTGAAACTTATACTTTTGAGAATAGGTCTCAGGGTGTAAAAGTCGTGCATGCGAAAAAGTTCGAATCGCTGATGTATTTATAGTTCGGCCTCAAGTCATGAATTTTTATGCAATTGCGCCAATTTGTTTTATGCTCATCCACCATGTAAGAATGCATCCACACACCAAATATTTTGGTTCTGAAACTTATACTTTTGACAATAGGTCTCAGGGTGTAAAAGTCGTGCATGCGAAAAAGTTCGAATCGCTGATGTATTTATAGTTCGGCCTCAAGTCATGAATTTTTATGCAATTGCGCCAATTTTTTTTATGCGGATCCACCATGTAAGAATGCATCCACACACCAAATATTTTGGTTCTGAAACTTATACTTTTGAGAATAGGTCTCAGGGTGTAAAAGTCGTGCATGCGAAAAAGTTCGAATCGCTGATGTATTTATAGTTCGGCCTCAAGTCATGAATTTTTATGCAATTGCGCCAATTTTTTTTATGCTCTTCCACCATGTAAGAATGCATCCACACACCAAATGTTTTGGTTCTGAAACTTATACTTTTGACAATAGGTCTCAGGGTGTAAAAGTCGTGCATGCGAAAAAAATCGAATCGCTGATGTATTTATATAGTTCCACCTCAAGTCATGAATTTTTATGCAATTGCGCCAATTTTTTTTATGCGGATCCACCATGTAAGAATGCATCCGCACACCAAATATTTTGGTTCTGAAACTTATACTTTTGACAATAGGTCTCAGGGTGTAAAAGTCGTGCATGCGAAAAAGTTCGAATCGCTGATGTATTTATAGTTCGGCCTCAAGTCATGAATTTTTATGCAATTGCGCCAATTTTTTTTATGCTCATCCACCATGTAAGAATGCATCCACACACCAAATATTTTGGTTCTGAAACTTACACTTTTGACAATAGGTCTCAGGGTGTAAAAGTCGTGCATGCGAAAAAGTTCGAATCGCTGATGTATTTATAGTTCGGCCTCAAGTCATGAATTTTTATGCAATTGCGCCAATTTTTTTTATGCTCATCCACCATGTAAGAATGCATCCACACACCAAATATTTTGGTTCTGAAACTTATACTTTTGAGAATAGGTCTCAGGGTGTAAAAGTCGTGCATGCGAAAAAGTTCGAATCGCTGATGTATTTATAGTTCGGCCTCAAGTCATCAATTTTTATGCAATTGCGCCAATTTTTTTTATGCTCATCCACCATGTAAGAATGCATCCACACACCAAATATTTTGGTTCTGAAACTTATACTTTTGACAATAGGTCTCAGGGTGTAAAAGTCGTGCATGCGAAAAAGTTCGAATCGCTGATGTATTTATAGTTCGGCCTCAAGTCATGAATTTTTATGCAATTGCGCCAATTTTTTTTATGCTCATCCACCATGTAAGAATGCATCCACACATCAAATATTTTGGTTCTGAAACTTATACTTTTGACAATAGGTCTCAGGGTGTAAAAGTCGTGCATGCGAAAAAGTTCGAATCGCTGATGTATTTATAGTTCGGCCTCAAGTCATGAATTTTTATGCAATTGCGCCAATTTGTTTTATGCGGATCCACCATGTAAGAATGCATCCACACACCAAATATTTTGGTTCTGAAACTTATACTTTTGAGAATAGGTCTCAGGGTGTAAAAGTCGTGCATGCGAAAAAGTTCGAATCGCTGATGTATTTATAGTTCGGCCTCAAGTCATGAATTTTTATGCAATTGCGCCAATTTTTTTTATGCTCATCCACCATGTAAGAATGCATCCACACACCAAATATTTTGGTTCTGAAACTTATACTTTTGACAATAGGTCTCAGGGTGTAAAAGTCCTGCATGCGAAAAAGTTCGAATCGCTGATGTATTTATAGTTCGGCCTCAAGTCATGAATTTTTATGCAATTGCGCCAATTTTTTTTATGCGGATCCACCATGTAAGAATGCATCCACACACCAAATATTTTGGTTCTGAAACTTATACTTTTGAGAATAGGTCTCAGGGTGTAAAAGTCGTGCATGCGAAAAAGTTCGAATCGCTGATGTATTTATAGTTCGGCCTCAAGTCATGAATTTTTATGCAATTGCGCCAATTTTTTTTATGCTCATCCACCATGTAAGAATGCATCCACACACCAAATATTTTGGTTCTGAAACTTATACTTTTGAGAATAGGTCTCAGGGTGTAAAAGTCCTGCATGCGAAAAAGTTCGAATCGCTGATGTATTTATAGTTCGGCCTCAAGTCATGAATTTTTATGCAATTGCGCCAATTTTTTTTTATGCTCATCCACCATGTAAGAATGCATCCACACACCAAATATTTTGGTTCTGAAACTTATACTTTTGACAATAGGTCTCAGGGTGTAAAAGTCGTGCATGCGAAAAAGTTCGAATCGCTGATGTATTTATAGTTCGGCCTCAAGTCATGAATTTTTATGCAATTGCGCCAATTTTTTTTATGCTCATCCACCATGTAAGAATGCATCCACACACCAAATATTTTGGTTCTGAAACTTATACTTTTGACAATAGGTCTCAGGGTGTAAAAGTCCTGCATGCGAAAAAGTTCGAATCGCTGATGTATTTATAGTTCGGCCTCAAGTCATGAATTTTTATGCAATTGCGCCAATTTTTTTTATGCTCTTCCACCATGTAAGAATGCATCCACACACCAAATGTTTTGGTTCTGAAACTTATACTTTTGACAATAGGTCTCAGGGTGTAAAAGTCGTGCATGCGAAAAAAATCGAATCGCTGATGTATTTATATAGTTCCACCTCAAGTCATGAATTTTTATGCAATTGCGCCAATTTTTTTTATGCGGATCCACCATGTAAGAATGCATCCGCACACCAAATATTTTGGTTCTGAAACTTATACTTTTGACAATAGGTCTCAGGGTGTAAAAGTCGTGCATGCGAAAAAGTTCGAATCGCTGATGTATTTATAGTTCGGCCTCAAGTCATGAATTTTTATGCAATTGCGCCAATTTTTTTTATGCTCATCCACCATGTAAGAATGCATCCACACACCAAATATTTTGGTTCTGAAACTTATACTTTTGAGAATAGGTCTCAGGGTGTAAAAGTCCTGCATGCGAAAAAGTTCGAATCGCTGATGTATTTATAGTTCGGCCTCAAGTCATGAATTTTTATGCAATTGCGCCAATTTTTTTTATGCTCATCCACCATGTAAGAATGCATCCACACACCAAATATTTTGGTTCTGAAACTTATACTTTTGACAATAGGTCTCAGGGTGTAAAAGTCGTGCATGCGAAAAAGTTCGAATCGCTGATGTATTTATAGTTCGGCCTCAAGTCATCAATTTTTATGCAATTGCGCCAATTTTTTTTATGCTCATCCACCATGTAAGAATGCATCCACACACCAAATGTTTTGGTTCTGAAACTTATACTTTTGAGAATAGGTCTCAGGGTGTAAAAGTCGTGCATGCGAAAAAAATCGAATCGCTGATGTATTTATATAGTTCCACCTCAAGTCATGAATTTTTATGCAATTGCGCCAATTTTTTTTATGCGGATCCACCATGTAAGAATGCATCCACACACCAAATATTTTGGTTCTGAAACTTATACTTTTGACAATAGGTCTCAGGGTGTAAAAGTCGTGCATGCGAAAAAGTTCGAATCGCTGATGTATTTATAGTTCGGCCTCAAGTCATGAATTTTTATGCAATTGCGCCAATTTTTTTTATGCGGATCCACCATGTAAGAATGCATCCACACACCAAATATTTTGGTTCTGAAACTTATACTTTTGACAATAGGTCTCAGGGTGTAAAAGTCGTGCATGCGAAAAAGTTCGAATCGCTGATGTATTTATAGTTCGGCCTCAAGTCATGAATTTTTATGCAATTGCGCCAATTTTTTTTATGCTCATCCACCATGTAAGAATGCATCCGCACACCAAATATTTTGGTTCTGAAACTTATACTTTTGACAATAGGTCTCAGGGTGTAAAAGTCGTGCATGCGAAAAAGTTCGAATCGCTGATGTATTTATAGTTCGGCCTCAAGTCATGAATTTTTATGCAATTGCGCCAATTTTTTTTATGCTCATCCACCATGTAAGAATGCATCCACACACCAAATATTTTGGTTCTGAAACTTATACTTTTGACAATAGGTCTCAGGGTGTAAAAGTCGTGCATGCGAAAAAGTTCGAATCGCTGATGTATTTATAGTTCGGCCTCAAGTCATGAATTTTTATGCAATTGCGCCAATTTTTTTTATGCGGATCCACCATGTAAGAATGCATCCACACACCAAATATTTTGGTTCTGAAACTTATACTTTTGAGAATAGGTCTCAGGGTGTAAAAGTCGTGCATGCGAAAAAGTTCGAATCGCTGATGTATTTATAGTTCGGCCTCAAGTCATGAATTTTTATGCAATTGCGCCAATTTTTTTTATGCTCATCCACCATGTAAGAATGCATCCGCACACCAAATATTTTGGTTCTGAAACTTATACTTTTGACAATAGGTCTCAGGGTGTAAAAGTCGTGCATGCGAAAAAGTTCGAATCGCTGATGTATTTATAGTTCGGCCTCAAGTCATGAATTTTTATGCAATTGCGCCAATTTTTTTTATGCTCATCCACCATGTAAGAATGCATCCACACACCAAATATTTTGGTTCTGAAACTTATACTTTTGACAATAGGTCTCAGGGTGTAAAAGTCGTGCATGCGAAAAAGTTCGAATCGCTGATGTATTTATAGTTCGGCCTCAAGTCATGAATTTTTATGCAATTGCGCCAATTTTTTTTATGCTCATCCACCATGTAAGAATGCATCCACACACCAAATGTTTTGGTTCTGAAACTTATACTTTTGACAATAGGTCTCAGGGTGTAAAAGTCGTGCATGCGAAAAAAATCGAATCGCTGATGTATTTATATAGTTCCACCTAAAGTCATGAATTTTTATGCAATTGCGCCAAATTTTTTTTATGCTCATCCACCATGTAAGAATGCATCCACACACCAAATATTTTGGTTCTGAAACTTATACTTTTGACAATAGGTCTCAGGGTGTAAAAGTCGTGCATGCGAAAAAGTTCGAATCGCTGATGTATTTATAGTTCGGCCTCAAGTCATGAATTTTTATGCAATTGCGCCAATTTTTTTTATGCTCATCCACCATGTAAGAATGCATCCACACACCAAATGTTTTGGTTCTGAAACTTATACTTTTGACAATAGGTCTCAGGGTGTAAAAGTCGTGCATGCGAAAAAAATCGAATCGCTGATGTATTTATATAGTTCCACCTCAAGTCATGAATTTTTATGCAATTGCGCCAAATTTTTTTTATGCTCATCCACCATGTAAGAATGCATCCACACACCAAATATTTTGGTTCTGAAACTTATACTTTTGACAATAGGTCTCAGGGTGTAAAAGTCGTGCATGCGAAAAAGTTCGAATCGCTGATGTATTTATAGTTCGGCCTCAAGTCATGAATTTTTATGCAATTGCGCCAATTTTTTTTATGCGGATCCACCATGTAAGAATGCATCCACACACCAAATATTTTGGTTCTGAAACTTATACTTTTGAGAATAGGTCTCAGGGTGTAAAAGTCGTGCATGCGAAAAAGTTCGAATCGCTGATGTATTTATAGTTCGGCCTCAAGTCATGAATTTTTATGCAATTGCGCCAATTTTTTTTATGCTCATCCACCATGTAAGAATGCATCCACACACCAAATATTTTGGTTCTGAAACTTATACTTTTGACAATAGGTCTCAGGGTGTAAAAGTCGTGCATGCGAAAAAGTTCGAATCGCTGATGTATTTATAGTTCGGCCTCAAGTCATGAATTTTTATGCAATTGCGCCAATTTGTTTTATGCTCATCCACCATGTAAGAATGCATCCACACACCAAATATTTTGGTTCTGAAACTTATACTTTTGACAATAGGTCTCAGGGTGTAAAAGTCGTGCATGCGAAAAAGTTCGAATCGCTGATGTATTTATAGTTCGGCCTCAAGTCATGAATCTTTATGCAATTGCGCCAATTTTTTTTATGCTCATCCACCATGTAAGAATGCATCCACACACCAAATATTTTGGTTCTGAAACTTATACTTTTGACAATAGGTCTCAGGGTGTAAAAGTCGTGCATGCGAAAAAGTTCGAATCGCTGATGTATTTATAGTTCGGCCTCAAGTCATGAATTTTTATGCAATTGCGCCAATTTTTTTTATGCGGATCCACCATGTAAGAATGCATCCACACACCAAATATTTTGGTTCTGAAACTTATACTTTTGAGAATAGGTCTCAGGGTGTAAAAGTCGTGCATGCGAAAAAGTTCGAATCGCTGATGTATTTATAGTTCGGCCTCAAGTCATGAATTTTTATGCAATTGCGCCAATTTTTTTTATGCTCATCCACCATGTAAGAATGCATCCACACACCAAATATTTTGGTTCTGAAACTTATACTTTTGACAATAGGTCTCAGGGTGTAAAAGTCGTGCATGCGAAAAAGTTCGAATCGCTGATGTATTTATAGTTCGGCCTCAAGTCATGAATTTTTATGCAATTGCGCCAATTTGTTTTATGCTCATCCACCATGTAAGAATGCATCCACACACCAAATATTTTGGTTCTGAAACTTATACTTTTGACAATAGGTCTCAGGGTGTAAAAGTCGTGCATGCGAAAAAGTTCGAATCGCTGATGTATTTATAGTTCGGCCTCAAGTCATGAATCTTTATGCAATTGCGCCAATTTTTTTTTATGCTCATCCACCATGTAAGAATGCATCCACACACCAAATATTTTGGTTCTGAAACTTATACTTTTGACAATAGGTCTCAGGGTGTAAAAGTCCTGCATGCGAAAAAGTTCGAATCGCTGATGTATTTATAGTTCGGCCTCAAGTCATGAATTTTTATGCAATTGCGCCAATTTTTTTTATGCGGATCCACCATGTAAGAATGCATCCACACACCAAATATTTTGGTTCTGAAACTTATACTTTTGAGAATAGGTCTCAGGGTGTAAAAGTCGTGCATGCGAAAAAGTTCGAATCGCTGATGTATTTATAGTTCGGCCTCAAGTCATCAATTTTTATGCAATTGCGCCAATTTTTTTTATGCTCATCCACCATGTAAGAATGCATCCACACACCAAATGTTTTGGTTCTGAAACTTATACTTTTGACAATAGGTCTCAGGGTGTAAAAGTCGTGCATGCGAAAAAGTTCGAATCGCTGATGTATTTATAGTTCGGCCTCAAGTCATGAATTTTTATGCAATTGCGCCAATTTTTTTGTATGCTCATCCACCATGTAAGAATGCATCCACACACCAAATATTTTGGTTCTGAAACTTATACTTTTGACAATAGGTCTCAGGGTGTAAAAGTCGTTCATGCGAAAAAGTTCGAATCGCTGATGTATTTATAGTTCGGCCTCAAGTCATGAATTTTTATGCAATTGCGCCAATTTTTTTTATGCTCATCCACCATGTAAGAATGCATCCACACACCAAATATTTTGGTTCTGAAAATTATACTTTTGACAATAGGTCTCAGGGTGTAAAAGTCGTGCATGCGAAAAAGTTCGAATCGCTGATGTATTTATAGTTCGGCCTCAAGTCATGAATTTTTATGCAATTGCGCCAATTTTTTTTATGCTCATCCACCATGTAAGAATGCATCCACACACCAAATATTTTGGTTCTGAAACTTATACTTTTGACAATAGGTCTCAGGGTGTAAAAGTCGTGCATGCGAAAAAGTTCGAATCGCTGATGTATTTATAGTTCGGCCTCAAGTCATGAATTTTTATGCAATTGCGCCAATTTTTTTTATGCTCATCCACCATGTAAGAATGCATCCACACACCAAATATTTTGGTTCTGAAACTTATACTTTTGACAATAGGTCTCAGGGTGTAAAAGTCGTGCATGCGAAAAAGTTCGAATCGCTGATGTATTTATAGTTCGGCCTCAAGTCATGAATTTTTATGCAATTGCGCCAATTTTTTTTATGCTCATCCACCATGTAAGAATGCATCCACACACCAAATATTTTGGTTCTGAAACTTATACTTTTGAGAATAGGTCTCAGGGTGTAAAAGTCGTGCATGCGAAAAAGTTCGAATCGCTGATGTATTTATAGTTCGGCCTCAAGTCATGAATTTTTATGCAATTGCGCCAATTTTTTTTTATGCTCATCCACCATGTAAGAATGCATCCACACATTAAATATTTTGGTTCTGAAACTTATACTTTTGACAATAGGTCTCAGGGTGTAAAAGTCGTGCATGCGAAAAAGTTCGAATCGCTGATGTATTTATAGTTCGGCCTCAAGTCATGAATTTTTATGCAATTGCGCCAATTTTTTTTATGCTCATCCACCATGTAAGAATGCATCCACACACCAAATATTTTGGTTCTGAAACTTATACTTTTGACAATAGGTCTCAGGGTGTAAAAGTCCTGCATGCAAAAAAGTTCGAATCGCTGATGTATTTATAGTTCGGCCTCAAGTCATGAATTTTTATGCAATTGCGCCAATTTTTTTTATGCTCTTCCACCATGTAAGAATGCATCCACACACCAAATGTTTTGGTTCTGAAACTTATACTTTTGAGAATAGGTCTCAGGGTGTAAAAGTCGTGCATGCGAAAAAAATCGAATCGCTGATGTATTTATATAGTTCCACCTCAAGTCATGAATTTTTATGCAATTGCGCCAATTTTTTTTATGCGGATCCACCATGTAAGAATGCATCCGCACACCAAATATTTTGGTTCTGAAACTTATACTTTTGACAATAGGTCTCAGGGTGTAAAAGTCGTGCATGCGAAAAAGTTCGAATCGCTGATGTATTTATAGTTCGGCCTCAAGTCATGAATTTTTATGCAATTGCGCCAATTTTTTTTATGCTCATCCACCATGTAAGAATGCATCCACACACCAAATATTTTGGTTCTGAAACTTATACTTTTGACAATAGGTCTCAGGGTGTAAAAGTCGTGCATGCGAAAAAGTTCGAATCGCTGATGTATTTATAGTTCGGCCTCAAGTCATGAATTTTTATGCAATTGCGCCAATTTTTTTTATGCTCATCCACCATGTAAGAATGCATCCACACACCAAATATTTTGGTTCTGAAACTTATACTTTTGACAATAGGTCTCAGGGTGTAAAAGTCGTGCATGCGAAAAAGTTCGAATCGCTGATGTATTTATAGTTCGGCCTCAAGTCATCAATTTTTATGCAATTGCGCCAATTTTTTTTATGCTCATCCACCATGTAAGAATGCATCCACACACCAAATGTTTTGGTTCTGAAACTTATACTTTTGACAATAGGTCTCAGGGTGTAAAAGTCGTGCATGCGAAAAAAATCGAATCGCTGATGTATTTATATAGTTCCACCTCAAGTCATGAATTTTTATGCAATTGCGCCAATTTTTTTATGCGGATCCACCATGTAAGAATGCATCCACACACCAAATATTTTGGTTCTGAAACTTATACTTTTGACAATAGGTCTCAGGGTGTAAAAGTCGTGCATGCGAAAAAGTTCGAATCGCTGATGTATTTATAGTTCGGCCTCAAGTCATGAATTTTTATGCAATTGCGCCAATTTTTTTATGCTCATCCACCATGTAAGAATGCATCCGCACACCAAATATTTTGGTTCTGAAACTTATACTTTTGACAATAGGTCTCAGGGTGTAAAAGTCGTGCATGCGAAAAAGTTCGAATCGCTGATGTATTTATAGTTCGGCCTCAAGTCATGAATTTTTATGCAATTGCGCCAATTTTTTTTATGCTCATCCACCATGTAAGAATGCATCCACACACCAAATATTTTGGTTCTGAAACTTATACTTTTGACAATAGGTCTCAGGGTGTAAAAGTCGTGCATGCGAAAAAGTTCGAATCGCTGATGTATTTATAGTTCGGCCTCAAGTCATGAATTTTTATGCAATTGCGCCAATTTTTTTTTATGCTCATCCACCATGTAAGAATGCATCCACACACCAAATATTTTGGTTCTGAAACTTATACTTTTGAGAATAGGTCTCAGGGTGTAAAAGTCGTGCATGCGAAAAAGTTCGAATCGCTGATGTATTTATAGTTCGGCCTCAAGTCATGAATTTTTATGCAATTGCGCCAATTTTTTTTATGCTCATCCACCATGTAAGAATGCATCCACACACCAAATATTTTGGTTCTGAAACTTATACTTTTGACAATAGGTCTCAGGGTGTAAAAGTCGTGCATGCGAAAAAGTTCGAATCGCTGATGTATTTATAGTTCGGCCTCAAGTCAAGAATTTTTATGCAATTGCGCCAATTTGTTTTATGCGGATCCACCATGTAAGAATGCATCCACACACCAAATATTTTGGTTCTGAAACTTATACTTTTGACAATAGGTCTCAGGGTGTAAAAGTCGTGCATGCGAAAAAGTTCGAATCGCTGATGTATTTATAGTTCGGCCTCAAGTCATGAATTTTTATGCAATTGCGCCAATTTTTTTTATGCTCATCCACCATGTAAGAATGCATCCACACACCAAATATTTTGGTTCTGAAACTTATACTTTTGAGAATAGGTCTCAGGGTGTAAAAGTCGTGCATGCGAAAAAGTTCGAATCGCTGATGTATTTATAGTTCGGCCTCAAGTCAAGAATTTTTATGCAATTGCGCCAATTTGTTTTATGCGGATCCACCATGTAAGAATGCATCCACACACCAAATATTTTGGTTCTGAAACTTATACTTTTGAGAATAGGTCTCAGGGTGTAAAAGTCGTGCATGCGAAAAAGTTCGAATCGCTGATGTATTTATAGTTCGGCCTCAAGTCATGAATTTTTATGCAATTGCGCCAATTTTTTTTATGCTCATCCACCATGTAAGAATGCATCCACACACCAAATATTTTGGTTCTGAAACTTATACTTTTGACAATAGGTCTCAGGGTGTAAAAGTCGTGCATGCGAAAAAGTTCGAATCGCTGATGTATTTATAGTTCGGCCTCAAGTCATGAATTTTTATGCAATTGCGCCAATTTTCTTTTATGCGGATCCACCATGTAAGAATGCATCCACACACCAAATATTTTGGTTCTGAAACTTATACTTTTGACAATAGGTCTCAGGGTGTAAAAGTCGTGCATGCGAAAAAGTTCGAATCGCTGATGTATTTATAGTTCGGCCTCAAGTCATGAATTTTTATGCAATTGCGCCAATTTTTTTTATGCTCATCCACCATGTAAGAATGCATCCACACACCAAATATTTTGGTTCTGAAACTTATACATTTGACAATAGGTCTCAGGGTGTAAAAGTCCTGCATGCGAAAAAGTTCGAATCGCTGATGTATTTATAGTTCGGCCTCAAGTCATGAATTTTTATGCAATTGCGCCATTTTTTTTTATGCTCATCCACCATGTAAGAATGCATCCACACACCAAATATTTTGGTTCTGAAACTTATACTTTTGAGAATAGGTCTCAGGGTGTAAAAGTCCTGCATGCGAAAAAGTTCGAATCGCTGATGTATTTATAGTTCGGCCTCAAGTCATGAATTTTTATGCAATTGCGCCAATTTTTTTTATGCTCATCCACCATGTAAGAATGCATCCACACACCAAATATTTTGGTTCTGAAACTTATACTTTTGACAATAGGTCTCAGGGTGTAAAAGTCGTGCATGCGAAAAAGTTCGAATCGCTGATGTATTTATAGTTCGGCCTCAATTCATGAATTTTTATGCAATTGCGCCAATTTTTTTTATGCGGATCCACCATGTAAGAATGCATCCACACACCAAATGTTTTGGTTTTGAAACTTATACTTTTGACAATAGGTCTCAGGGTGTAAAAGTCGTGCATGCGAAAAAAATCGAATCGCTGATGTATTTATATAGTTCCACCTCAAGTCATGAATTTTTATGCAATTGCGCCAATTTTTTTTATGCTCATCCACCATGTAAGAATGCATCCACACACCAAATATTTTGGTTCTGAAACTTATACTTTTGACAATAGGTCTCAGGGTGTAAAAGTCGTGCATGCGAAAAAGTTCGAATCGCTGATGTATTTATAGTTCGGCCTCAAGTCATGAATTTTTATGCAATTGCGCCAATTTTTTTTATGCTGATCCACCATGTAAGAATGCATCCACACACCAAATATTTTGGTTCTGAAACTTATACTTTTGAGAATAGGTCTCAGGGTGTAAAAGTCGTGCATGCGAAAAAGTTCGAATCGCTGATGTATTTATAGTTCGGCCTCAAGTCATGAATTTTTATGCAATTGCGCCAATTTTTTTTATGCTCATCCACCATGTAAGAATGCATCCGCACACCAAATATTTTGGTTCTGAAACTTATACTTTTGACAATAGGTCTCAGGGTGTAAAAGTCCTGCATGCGAAAAAGTTCGAATCGCTGATGTATTTATAGTTCGGCCTCAAGTCATGAATTTTAATGCAATTGCGCCAATTTTTTTTATGCTCATCCACCATGTAAGAATGCATCCACACACCAAATATTTTGGTTCTGAAACTTATACTTTTGACAATAGGTCTCAGGGTGTAAAAGTCGTGCATGCGAAAAAGTTCGAATCGCTGATGCATTTATAGTTCGGCCTCAAGTCATGAATTTTTATGCAATTGCGCCAATTTTTTTTATGCTCATCCACCATGTAAGAATGCATCCACACACCACACACCAAATGTTTTGGTTCTGAAACTTATACTTTTGACAATAGGTCTCAGGGTGTAAAAGTCGTGCATGCGAAAAAAAATCGAATCGCTGATGTATTTATATAGTTCCACCTCAAGTCATGAATTTTTATGCAATTGCGCCAATTTTTTTTATGCTCATCCACCATGTAAGAATGCATCCACACACCAAATATTTTGGTTCTGAAACTTATACTTTTGACAATAGGTCTCAGGGTGTAAAAGTCGTGCATGCGAAAAAAGTTCGAATCGCTGATGTATTTATAGTTCGGCCTCAAGTCATGAATTTTTTATGCAATTGCGCCAATTTTTTTTATGCGAATCCACCATGTAAGAATGCATCCACACACCAAATATTTTGGTTCTGAAACTTATACTTTTGACAATAGGTCTCAGGGTGTAAAAGTCGTGCATGCGAAAAAGTTCGAATCGCTGATGTATTTATAGTTCGGCCTCAAGTCATGAATTTTTATGCAATTGCGCCAATTTTTTTTATGCTCATCCACCATGTAAGAATGCATCCACACACCAAATATTTTGGTTCTGAAACTTATACTTTTGACAATAGGTCTCAGGGTGTAAAAGTCGTGCATGCGAAAAAGTTCGAATCGCTGATGTATTTATAGTTCGGCCTCAAGTCATGAATTTTTATGCAATTGCGCCAATTTTTTTTATGCTCATCCACCATGTAAGAATGCATCCACACACCAAATATTTTGGTTCTGAAACTTATACTTTTGACAATAGGTCTCAGGGTGTAAAAGTCCTGCATGCGAAAAAGTTCGAATCGCTGATGTATTTATAGTTCGGCCTCAAGTCATGAATTTTTATGCAATTGCGCCAATTTTTTTTATGCTCATCCACCATGTAAGAATGCATCCACACACCAAATATTTTGGTTCTGAAACTTATACTTTTGACAATAGGTCTCAGGGTGTAAAAGTCCTGCATGCGAAAAAGTTCGAATCGCTGATGTATTTATAGTTCGGCCTCAAGTCATGAATTTTAATGCAATTGCGCCAATTTTTTTTATGCTCATCCACCATGTAAGAATGCATCCACACACCAAATATTTTGGTTCTGAAACTTATACTTTTGACAATAGGTCTCAGGGTGTAAAAGTCGTGCATGCGAAAAAGTTCGAATCGCTGATGCATTTATAGTTCGGCCTCAAGTCATGAATTTTTATGCAATTGCGCCAATTTTTTTTTATGCTCATCCACCATGTAAGAATGCATCCACACACCAAATGTTTTGGTTCTGAAACTTATACTTTTGACAATAGGTCTCAGGGTGTAAAAGTCGTGCATGCGAAAAAAATCGAATCGCTGATGTATTTATATAGTTCCACCTCAAGTCATGAATTTTTATGCAATTGCGCCAATTTTTTTTTATGCTCATCCACCATGTAAGAATGCATCCACACACCAAATATTTTGGTTCTGAAACTTATACTTTTGACAATAGGTCTCAGGGTGTAAAAGTCGTGCATGCGAAAAAGTTCGTCGCTGATGTATTTATAGTTCGGCCTCAAGTCATGAATTTTTATGCAATTGCGCCAATTTTTTTTATGCGAATCCACCATGTAAGAATGCATCCACACACCAAATATTTTGGTTCTGAAACTTATACTTTTGACAATAGGTCTCAGGGTGTAAAAGTCGTGCATGCGAAAAAGTTCGAATCGCTGATGTATTTATAGTTCGGCCTCAAGTCATGAATTTTTATGCAATTGCGCCAATTTTTTTTATGCTCATCCACCATGTAAGAATGCATCCACACACCAAATATTTTGGTTCTGAAACTTATACTTTTGACAATAGGTCTCAGGGTGTAAAAGTCGTGCATGCGAAAAAGTTCGAATCGCTGATGTATTTATAGTTCGGCCTCAAGTCATGAATTTTTATGCAATTGCGCCAATTTTTTTTATGCTCATCCACCATGTAAGAATGCATCCACACACCAAATATTTTGGTTCTGAAACTTATACTTTTGACAATAGGTCTCAGGGTGTAAAAGTCCTGCATGCGAAAAAGTTCGAATCGCTGATGTATTTATAGTTCGGCCTCAAGTCATGAATTTTTATGCAATTGCGCCAATTTTTTTTATGCTCATCCACCATGTAAGAATGCATCCACACACCAAATATTTTGGTTCTGAAACTTATACTTTTGACAATAGGTCTCAGGGTGTAAAAGTCCTGCATGCGAAAAAGTTCGAATCGCTGATGTATTTATAGTTCGGCCTCAAGTCATGAATTTTTATGCAATTGCGCCAATTTTTTTTATGCTCATCCACCATGTAAGAATGCATCCACACACCAAATATTTTGGTTCTGAAACTTATACTTTTGACAATAGGTCTCAGGGTGTAAAAGTCGTGCATGCGAAAAAGTTCGAATCGCTGATGTATTTATGTTCGGCCTCAAGTCATGAATTTTTATGCAATTGCGCCAATTTTTTTGTATGCTCATCCACCATGTAAGAATGCATCCACACACCAAATATTTTGGTTCTGAAACTTATACTTTTGACAATAGGTCTCAGGGTGTAAAAGTCGTTCATGCGAAAAAGTTCGAATCGCTGATGTATTTATAGTTCGGCCTCAAGTCATGAATTTTTATGCAATTGCGCCAATTTTTTTTATGCTCATCCACCATGTAAGAATGCATCCACACACCAAATATTTTGGTTCTGAAACTTATACTTTTGAGAATAGGTCTCAGGGTGTAAAAGTCCTGCATGCGAAAAAGTTCGAATCGCTGATGTATTTATAGTTCGGCCTCAAGTCATGAATTTTTATGCAATTGCGCCAATTTTTTTTATGCTCATCCACCATGTAAGAATGCATCCACACACCAATATTTTGGTTCTGAAACTTATACTTTTGACAATAGGTCTCAGGGTGTAAAAGTCCTGCATGCGAAAAAGTTCGAATCGCTGATGTATTTATAGTTCGGCCTCAAGTCATGAATTTTTATGCAATTGCGCCAATTTGTTTTATGCGGATCCACCATGTAAGAATGCATCCACACACCAAATATTTTGGTTCTGAAACTTATACTTTTGAGAATAGGTCTCAGGGTGTAAAAGTCGTGCATGCGAAAAAGTTCGAATCGCTGATGTATTTATAGTTCGGCCTCAAGTCATGAATTTTTATGCAATTGCGCCAATTTTTTTTATGCTCATCCACCATGTAAGAATGCATCCACACACCAAATATTTTGGTTCTGAAACTTATACTTTTGACAATAGGTCTCAGGGTGTAAAAGTCGTGCATGCGAAAAAGTTCGAATCGCTGATGTATTTATAGTTCGGCCTCAAGTCATGAATTTTTATGCAATTGCGCCAATTTTTTTTATGCTCATCCACCATGTAAGAATGCATCCACACACCAAATATTTTGGTTCTGAAACTTATACTTTTGACAATAGGTCTCAGGGTGTAAAAGTCCTGCATGCGAAAAAGTTCGAATCGCTGATGTATTTATAGTTCGGCCTCAAGTCATGAATTTTTATGCAATTGCGCCAATTTTTTTTATGCTCATCCACCATGTAAGAATGCATCCACACACCAAATATTTTGGTTCTGAAACTTATACTTTTGACAATAGGTCTCAGGGTGTAAAAGTCGTGCATGCGAAAAAGTTCGAATCGCTGATGTATTTATAGTTCGGCCTCAAGTCATGAATTTTTATGCAATTGCGCCAATTTTTTTGTATGCTCATCCACCATGTAAGAATGCATCCACACACCAAATATTTTGGTTCTGAAACTTATACTTTTGACAATAGGTCTCAGGGTGTAAAAGTCGTTCATGCGAAAAAGTTCGAATCGCTGATGTATTTATAGTTCGGCCTCAAGTCATGAATTTTTATGCAATTGCGCCAATTTTTTTTATGCTCATCCACCATGTAAGAATGCATCCACACACCAAATATTTTGGTTCTGAAACTTATACTTTTGACAATAGGTCTCAGGGTGTAAAAGTCCTGCATGCGAAAAAGTTCGAATCGCTGATGTATTTATAGTTCGGCCTCAAGTCATGAATTTTTATGCAATTGCGCCAATTTTTTTTATGCTCATCCACCATGTAAGAATGCATCCACACACCAAATATTTTGGTTCTGAAACTTATACTTTTGACAATAGGTCTCAGGGTGTAAAAGTCCTGCATGCGAAAAAGTTCGAATCGCTGATGTATTTATAGTTCGGCCTCAAGTCATGAATTTTTATGCAATTGCGCCAATTTTTTTTATGCTCATCCACCATGTAAGAATGCATCCACACACCAAATATTTTGGTTCTGAAACTTATACTTTTGAGAATAGGTCTCAGGGTGTAAAAGTCCTGCATGCGAAAAAGTTCGAATCGCTGATGTATTTATAGTTCGGCCTCAAGTCATGAATTTTTATGCAATTGCGCCAATTTTTTTTATGCTCATCCACCATGTAAGAATGCATCCACACACCAAATATTTTGGTTCTGAAACTTATACTTTTGAGAATAGGTCTCAGGGTGTAAAAGTCGTGCATGCGAAAAAGTTCGAATCGCTGATGTATTTATAGTTCGGCCTCAAGTCAAGAATTTTTATGCAATTGCGCCAATTTGTTTTATGCGGATCCACCATGTAAGAATGCATCCACACACCAAATATTTTGGTTCTGAAACTTATACTTTTGACAATAGGTCTCAGGGTGTAAAAGTCGTGCATGCGAAAAAGTTCGAATCGCTGATGTATTTATAGTTCGGCCTCAAGTCATGAATTTTTATGCAATTGCGCCAATTTGTTTTATGCTCATCCACCATGTAAGAATGCATCCACACACCAAATATTTTGGTTCTGAAACTTATACTTTTGAGAATAGGTCTCAGGGTGTAAAAGTCGTGCATGCGAAAAAGTTCGAATCGCTGATGTATTTATAGTTCGGCCTCAAGTCATGAATCTTTATGCAATTGCGCCAATTTTTTTTATGCTCATCCACCATGTAAGAATGCATCCACACACCAAATATTTTGGTTCTGAAACTTATACTTTTGACAATAGGTCTCAGGGTGTAAAAGTCGTGCATGCGAAAAAGTTCGAATCGCTGATGTATTTATAGTTCGGCCTCAAGTCATGAATTTTTATGCAATTGCGCCAATTTTTTTTATGCTCATCCACCATGTAAGAATGCATCCACACACCAAATATTTTGGTTCTGAAACTTATACTTTTGACAATAGGTCTCAGGGTGTAAAAGTCGTGCATGCGAAAAAGTTCGAATCGCTGATGTATTTATAGTTCGGCCTCAAGTCATGAATTTTTATGCAATTGCGCCAAATTTTTTTATGCTCATCCACCATGTAAGAATGCATCCACACACCAAATATTTTGGTTCTGAAACTTATACTTTTGAGAATAGGTCTCAGAGTGTAAAAGTCGTGCATGCGAAAAAGTTCGAATCGCTGATGTATTTATAGTTCGGCCTCAAGTCATGAATTTTTATGCAATTGCGCCAATTTTTTTTTATGCTCATCCACCATGTAAGAATGCATCCACACACCAAATATTTTGGTTCTGAAACTTATACTTTTGACAATAGGTCTCAGGGTGTAAAAGTCGTTCATGCGAAAAAGTTCGAATCGCTGATGTATTTATAGTTCGGCCTCAAGTCATGAATTTTTATGCAATTGCGCCAATTTTTTTTATGCTCATCCACCATGTAAGAATGCATCCACACACCAAATATTTTGGTTCTGAAACTTATACTTTTGACAATAGGTCTCAGGGTGTAAAAGTCCTGCATGCGAAAAAGTTCGAATCGCTGATGTATTTATAGTTCGGCCTCAAGTCATGAATTTTTATGCAATTGCGCCAATTTTTTTTATGCGAATCCACCATGTAAGAATGCATCCACACACCAAATATTTTGGTTCTGAAACTTATACTTTTGAGAATAGGTCTCAGGGTGTAAAAGTCGTGCATGCGAAAAAGTTCGAATCGCTGATGTATTTATAGTTCGGCCTCAAGTCATGAATTTTTATGCAATTGCGCCAATTTTTTTTATGCGGATCCACCATGTAAGAATGCATCCACACACCAAATATTTTGGTTCTGAAACTTATACTTTTGAGAATAGGTCTCAGGGTGTAAAAGTCGTGCATGCGAAAAAGTTCGAATCGCTGATGTATTTATAGTTCGGCCTCAAGTCATGAATTTTTATGCAATTGCGCCAATTTTTTTTATGCTCATCCACCATGTAAGAATGCATCCACACACCAAATATTTTGGTTCTGAAACTTATACTTTTGAGAATAGGTCTCAGGGTGTAAAAGTCGTGCATGCGAAAAAGTTCGAATCGCTGATGTATTTATAGTTCGGCCTCAAGTCATGAATTTTTATGCAATTGCGCCAATTTTTTTTATGCGGATCCACCATGTAAGAATGCATCCACACACCAAATATTTTGGTTCTGAAACTTATACTTTTGAGAATAGGTCTCAGGGTGTAAAAGTCGTGCATGCGAAAAAGTTCGAATCGCTGATGTATTTATAGTTCGGCCTCAAGTCATGAATTTTTATGCAATTGCGCCAATTTTTTTTATGCTCATCCACCATGTAAGAATGCATCCACACACCAAATATTTTGGTTCTGAAACTTATACTTTTGAGAATAGGTCTCAGGGTGTAAAAGTCGTGCATGCGAAAAAGTTCGAATCGCTGATGTATTTATAGTTCGGCCTCAAGTCATGAATTTTTATGCAATTGCGCCAATTTTTTTTATGCTCATCCACCATGTAAGAATGCATCCACACACCAAATATTTTGGTTCTGAAACTTATACTTTTGACAATAGGT
This sequence comes from Haliotis cracherodii, assembly GCF_022045235.1. Taxonomy (NCBI): domain Eukaryota; kingdom Metazoa; phylum Mollusca; class Gastropoda; order Lepetellida; family Haliotidae; genus Haliotis; species Haliotis cracherodii. The sequence continues at coordinate 43,105,928 of NW_027266341.1, read as the reverse complement.
CTCAGGGTGTAAAAGTCGTGCATGCGAAAAAGTTCGAATCGCTGATGTATTTATAGTTCGGCCTCAAGTCATGAATTTTTATGCAATTGCGCCAATTTTTTTTATGCTCATCCACCATGTAAGAATGCATCCACACACCAAATATTTTGGTTCTGAAACTTATACTTTTGACAATAGGTCTCAGGGTGTAAAAGTCCTGCATGCGAAAAAGTTCGAATCGCTGATGTATTTATAGTTCGGCCTCAAGTCATGAATTTTTATGCAATTGCGCCAATTTTTTTTTATACTCATCCACCATGTAAGAATGCATCCACACACCAAATATTTTGGTTCTGAAACTTATACTTTTGACAATAGGTCTCAGGGTGTAAAAGTCGTTCATGCGAAAAAGTTCGAATCGCTGATGTATTTATAGTTCGGCCTCAAGTCATGAATTTTTATGCAATTGCGCCAATTTTTTTTATGCTCATCCACCATGTAAGAATGCATCCACACACCAAATATTTTGGTTCTGAAACTTATACTTTTGACAATAGGTCTCAGGGTGTAAAAGTCCTGCATGCGAAAAAGTTCGAATCGCTGATGTATTTATAGTTCGGCCTCAAGTCATGAATTTTTATGCAATTGCGCCAATTTTTTTTATGCTCATCCACCATGTAAGAATGCATCCACACACCAAATATTTTGGTTCTGAAACTTATACTTTTGACAATAGGTCTCAGGGTGTAAAAGTCGTGCATGCGAAAAAGTTCGAATCGCTGATGTATTTATAGTTCGGCCTCAAGTCATGAATTTTTATGCAATTGCGCCAATTTTTTTTATGCTCATCCACCATGTAAGAATGCATCCACACACCAAATATTTTGGTTCTGAAACTTATACTTTTGACAATAGGTCTCAGGGTGTAAAAGTCCTGCATGCGAAAAAGTTCGAATCGCTGATGTATTTATAGTTCGGCCTCAAGTCATGAATTTTTATGCAATTGCGCCAATTTTTTTTTATACTCATCCACCATGTAAGAATGCATCCACACACCAAATATTTTGGTTCTGAAACTTATACTTTTGACAATAGGTCTCAGGGTGTAAAAGTCGTTCATGCGAAAAAGTTCGAATCGCTGATGTATTTATAGTTCGGCCTCAAGTCATGAATTTTTATGCAATTGCGCCAATTTTTTTTATGCTCATCCACCATGTAAGAATGCATCCACACACCAAATATTTTGGTTCTGAAACTTATACTTTTGACAATAGGTCTCAGGGTGTAAAAGTCCTGCATGCGAAAAAGTTCGAATCGCTGATGTATTTATAGTTCGGCCTCAAGTCATGAATTTTTATGCAATTGCGCCAATTTTTTTTATGCGAATCCACCATGTAAGAATGCATCCACACACCAAATATTTTGGTTCTGAAACTTATACTTTTGAGAATAGGTCTCAGGGTGTAAAAGTCGTGCATGCGAAAAAGTTCGAATCGCTGATGTATTTATAGTTCGGCCTCAAGTCATGAATTTTTATGCAATTGCGCCAATTTTTTTTATGCGGATCCACCATGTAAGAATGCATCCACACACCAAATATTTTGGTTCTGAAACTTATACTTTTGAGAATAGGTCTCAGGGTGTAAAAGTCGTGCATGCGAAAAAGTTCGAATCGCTGATGTATTTATAGTTCGGCCTCAAGTCATGAATTTTTATGCAATTGCGCCAATTTTTTTTATGCTCATCCACCATGTAAGAATGCATCCACACACCAAATATTTTGGTTCTGAAACTTATACTTTTGAGAATAGGTCTCAGGGTGTAAAAGTCGTGCATGCGAAAAAGTTCGAATCGCTGATGTATTTATAGTTCGGCCTCAAGTCATGAATTTTTATGCAATTGCGCCAATTTTTTTTATGCGGATCCACCATGTAAGAATGCATCCACACACCAAATATTTTGGTTCTGAAACTTATACTTTTGAGAATAGGTCTCAGGGTGTAAAAGTCGTGCATGCGAAAAAGTTCGAATCGCTGATGTATTTATAGTTCGGCCTCAAGTCATGAATTTTTATGCAATTGCGCCAATTTTTTTTATGCTCATCCACCATGTAAGAATGCATCCACACACCAAATATTTTGGTTCTGAAACTTATACTTTTGAGAATAGGTCTCAGGGTGTAAAAGTCGTGCATGCGAAAAAGTTCGAATCGCTGATGTATTTATAGTTCGGCCTCAAGTCATGAATTTTTATGCAATTGCGCCAATTTTTTTTATGCTCATCCACCATGTAAGAATGCATCCACACACCAAATATTTTGGTTCTGAAACTTATACTTTTGACAATAGGTCTCAGGGTGTAAAAGTCGTGCATGCGAAAAAGTTCGAATCGCTGATGTATTTATAGTTCGGCCTCAAGTCATGAATTTTTATGCAATTGCGCCAATTTTTTTTATGCTCATCCACCATGTAAGAATGCATCCACACACCAAATATTTTGGTTCTGAAACTTATACTTTTGACAATAGGTCTCAGGGTGTAAAAGTCCTGCATGCGAAAAAGTTCGAATCGCTGATGTATTTATAGTTCGGCCTCAAGTCATGAATTTTTATGCAATTGCGCCAATTTTTTTTTATACTCATCCACCATGTAAGAATGCATCCACACACCAAATATTTTGGTTCTGAAACTTATACTTTTGACAATAGGTCTCAGGGTGTAAAAGTCGTGCATGCGAAAAAGTTCGAATCGCTGATGTATTTATAGTTCGGCCTCAAGTCATGAATTTTTATGCAATTGCGCCAATTTTTTTTATGCTCATCCACCATGTAAGAATGCATCCACACACCAAATATTTTGGTTCTGAAACTTATACTTTTGACAATAGGTCTCAGGGTGTAAAAGTCGTGCATGCGAAAAAGTTCGAATCGCTGATGTATTTATAGTTCGGCCTCAAGTCATGAATTTTTATGCAATTGCGCCAATTTTTTTTATGCTCATCCACCATGTAAGAATGCATCCACACACCAAATATTTTGGTTCTGAAACTTATACTTTTGACAATAGGTCTCAGGGTGTAAAAGTCGTGCATGCGAAAAAGTTCGAATCGCTGATGTATTTATAGTTCGGCCTCAAGTCATGAATTTTTATGCAATTGCGCCAATTTGTTTTATGCGGATCCACCATGTAAGAATGCATCCACACACCAAATATTTTGGTTCTGAAACTTATACTTTTGAGAATAGGTCTCAGGGTGTAAAAGTCGTGCATGCGAAAAAGTTCGAATCGCTGATGTATTTATAGTTCGGCCTCAAGTCATGAATTTTTATGCAATTGCGCCAATTTTTTTTATGCTCATCCACCATGTAAGAATGCATCCGCACACCAAATATTTTGGTTCTGAAACTTATACTTTTGACAATAGGTCTCAGGGTGTAAAAGTCGTGCATGCGAAAAAGTTCGAATCGCTGATGTATTTATAGTTCGGCCTCAAGTCATGAATTTTAATGCAATTGCGCCAATTTTTTTTATGCTCATCCACCATGTAAGAATGCATCCACACACCAAATATTTTGGTTCTGAAACTTATACTTTTGACAATAGGTCTCAGGGTGTAAAAGTCGTGCATGCGAAAAAGTTCGAATCGCTGATGTATTTATAGTTCGGCCTCAAGTCATGAATTTTTATGCAATTGCGCCAATTTTTTTTATGCTCATCCACCATGTAAGAATGCATCCACACACCAAATGTTTTGGTTCTGAAACTTATACTTTTGACAATAGGTCTCAGGGTGTAAAAGTCGTGCATGCGAAAAAAATCGAATCGCTGATGTATTTATATAGTTCCACCTCAAGTCATGAATTTTTATGCAATTGCGCCAATTTTTTTTTATGCTCATCCACCATGTAAGAATGCATCCACACACCAAATATTTTGGTTCTGAAACTTATACTTTTGAGAATAGGTCTCAGGGTGTAAAAGTCGTGCATGCGAAAAAGTTCGAATCGCTGATGTATTTATAGTTCGGCCTCAAGTCATGAATTTTTATGCAATTGCGCCAATTTTATTTATGCGGATCCACCATGTAAGAATGCATCCACACACCAAATATTTTGGTTCTGAAACTTATACTTTTGAGAATAGGTCTCAGGGTGTAAAAGTCGTGCATGCGAAAAAGTTCGAATCGCTGATGTATTTATAGTTCGGCCTCAAGTCATGAATTTTTATGCAATTGCGCCAATTTTTTTTATGCTCATCCACCATGTAAGAATGCATCCACACACCAAATATTTTGGTTCTGAAACTTATACTTTTGACAATAGGTCTCAGGGTGTAAAAGTCGTGCATGCGAAAAAGTTCGAATCGCTGATGTATTTATAGTTCGGCCTCAAGTCATGAATTTTTATGCAATTGCGCCAATTTTTTTTATGCTCATCCACCATGTAAGAATGCATCCACACACCAAATATTTTGGTTCTGAAACTTATACTTTTGACAATAGGTCTCAGGGTGTAAAAGTCGTGCATGCGAAAAAGTTCGAATCGCTGATGTATTTATAGTTCGGCCTCAAGTCATGAATCTTTATGCAATTGCGCCAATTTTTTTTATGCTCATCCACCATGTAAGAATGCATCCACACACCAAATATTTTGGTTCTGAAACTTATACTTTTGACAATAGGTCTCAGGGTGTAAAAGTCCTGCATGCGAAAAAGTTCGAATCGCTGATGTATTTATAGTTCGGCCTCAAGTCATGAATTTTTATGCAATTGCGCCAATTTTTTTTATGCTCATCCACCATGTAAGAATGCATCCACACACCAAATATTTTGGTTCTGAAACTTATACTTTTGAGAATAGGTCTCAGGGTGTAAAAGTCGTGCATGCGAAAAAGTTCGAATCGCTGATGTATTTATAGTTCGGCCTCAAGTCATGAATTTTTATGCAATTGCGCCAATTTTTTTTATGCTCATCCACCATGTAAGAATGCATCCACACACCAAATATTTTGGTTCTGAAACTTATACTTTTGACAATAGGTCTCAGGGTGTAAAAGTCGTGCATGCGAAAAAGTTCGAATCGCTGATGTATTTATAGTTCGGCCTCAAGTCATGAATTTTTATGCAATTGCGCCAATTTGTTTTATGCTCATCCACCATGTAAGAATGCATCCACACACCAAATATTTTGGTTCTGAAACTTATACTTTTGACAATAGGTCTCAGGGTGTAAAAGTCGTGCATGCGAAAAAGTTCGAATCGCTGATGTATTTATAGTTCGGCCTCAAGTCATGAATTTTTATGCAATTGCGCCAATTTTTTTTATGCTCATCCACCATGTAAGAATGCATCCACACACCAAATATTTTGGTTCTGAAACTTATACTTTTGAGAATAGGTCTCAGGGTGTAAAAGTCGTGCATGCGAAAAAGTTCGAATCGCTGATGTATTTATAGTTCGGCCTCAAGTCATGAATTTTTATGCAATTGCGCCAATTTTTTTTATGCTCATCCACCATGTAAGAATGCATCCACACACCAAATATTTTGGTTCTGAAACTTATACTTTTGACAATAGGTCTCAGGGTGTAAAAGTCGTGCATGCGAAAAAGTTCGAATCGCTGATGTATTTATAGTTCGGCCTCAAGTCATGAATTTTTATGCAATTGCGCCAATTTTTTTTATGCTCATCCACCATGTAAGAATGCATCCACACACCAAATATTTTGGTTCTGAAACTTATATTTTTGACAATAGGTCTCAGGGTGTAAAAGTCGTGCATGCGAAAAAGTTCGAATCGCTGATGTATTTATAGTTCGGCCTCAAGTCATGAATCTTTATGCAATTGCGCCAATTTTTTTTATGCTCATCCACCATGTAAGAATGCATCCACACACCAAATATTTTGGTTCTGAAACTTATACTTTTGACAATAGGTCTCAGGGTGTAAAAGTCCTGCATGCGAAAAAGTTCGAATCGCTGATGTATTTATAGTTCGGCCTCAAGTCATGAATTTTTATGCAATTGCGCCAATTTTTTTTATGCTCATCCACCATGTAAGAATGCATCCACACACCAAATATTTTGGTTCTGAAACTTATACTTTTGACAATAGGTCTCAGGGTGTAAAAGTCCTGCATGCGAAAAAGTTCGAATCGCTGATGTATTTATAGTTCGGCCTCAAGTCATGAATTTTTATGCAATTGCGCCAATTTTTTTTATGCTCATCCACCATGTAAGAATGCATCCACACACCAAATATTTTGGTTCTGAAACTTATACTTTTGACAATAGGTCTCAGGGTGTAAAAGTCGTGCATGCGAAAAAGTTCGAATCGCTGATGTATTTATAGTTCGGCCTCAAGTCATGAATTTTTATGCAATTGCGCCAATTTTTTTTATGCTCATCCACCATGTAAGAATGCATCCACACACCAAATGTTTTGGTTCTGAAACTTATACTTTTGACAATAGGTCTCAGGGTGTAAAAGTCGTGCATGCGAAAAAAATCGAATCGCTGATGTATTTATATAGTTCGGCCTCAAGTCATGAATTTTTATGCAATTGCGCCAATTTTTTTTTATGCTCATCCACCATGTAAGAATGCATCCACACACCAAATATTTTGGTTCTGAAACTTATACTTTTGAGAATAGGTCTCAGGGTGTAAAAGTCGTGCATGCGAAAAAGTTCGAATCGCTGATGTATTTATAGTTCGGCCTCAAGTCATGAATTTTTATGCAATTGCGCCAATTTATTTTATGCGGATCCACCATGTAAGAATGCATCCACACACCAAATATTTTGGTTCTGAAACTTATACTTTTGAGAATAGGTCTCAGGGTGTAAAAGTCGTGCATGCGAAAAAGTTCGAATCGCTGATGTATTTATAGTTCGGCCTCAAGTCATGAATTTTTATGCAATTGCGCCAATTTTTTTTATGCTCATCCACCATGTAAGAATGCATCCACACACCAAATATTTTGGTTCTGAAACTTATACTTTTGACAATAGGTCTCAGGGTGTAAAAGTCGTGCATGCGAAAAAGTTCGAATCGCTGATGTATTTATAGTTCGGCCTCAAGTCATGAATTTTTATGCAATTGCGCCAATTTTTTTTATGCTCATCCACCATGTAAGAATGCATCCACACACCAAATATTTTGGTTCTGAAACTTATACTTTTGAGAATAGGTCTCAGGGTGTAAAAGTCGTGCATGCGAAAAAGTTCGAATCGCTGATGTATTTATAGTTCGGCCTCAAGTCATGAATCTTTATGCAATTGCGCCAATTTTTTTTATGCTCATCCACCATGTAAGAATGCATCCACACACCAAATATTTTGGTTCTGAAACTTATACTTTTGAGAATAGGTCTCAGGGTGTAAAAGTCGTGCATGCGAAAAAGTTCGAATCGCTGATGTATTTATAGTTCGGCCTCAAGTCATGAATTTTTATGCAATTGCGCCAATTTTTTTTATGCTCATCCACCATGTAAGAATGCATCCACACACCAAATATTTTGGTTCTGAAACTTATACTTTTGACAATAGGTCTCAGGGTGTAAAAGTCGTGCATGCGAAAAAGTTCGAATCGCTGATGTATTTATAGTTCGGCCTCAAGTCATGAATTTTTATGCAATTGCGCCAATTTTTTTTATGCTCATCCACCATGTAAGAATGCATCCACACACCAAATATTTTGGTTCTGAAACTTATACTTTTGACAATAGGTCTCAGGGTGTAAAAGTCGTGCATGCGAAAAAGTTCGAATCGCTGATGTATTTATAGTTCGGCCTCAAGTCATGAATTTTTATGCAATTGCGCCAATTTGTTTTATGCTCATCCACCATGTAAGAATGCATCCACACACCAAATATTTTGGTTCTGAAACTTATACTTTTGACAATAGGTCTCAGGGTGTAAAAGTCGTGCATGCGAAAAAGTTCGAATCGCTGATGTATTTATAGTTCGGCCTCAAGTCATGAATCTTTATGCAATTGCGCCAATTTTTTTTATGCTCATCCACCATGTAAGAATGCATCCACACACCAAATATTTTGGTTCTGAAACTTATACTTTTGACAATAGGTCTCAGGGTGTAAAAGTCGTGCATGCGAAAAAGTTCGAATCGCTGATGTATTTATAGTTCGGCCTCAAGTCATGAATTTTTATGCAATTGCGCCAATTTTTTTTATGCTCATCCACCATGTAAGAATGCATCCACACACCAAATATTTTGGTTCTGAAACTTATACTTTTGACAATAGGTCTCAGGGTGTAAAAGTCCTGCATGCGAAAAAGTTCGAATCGCTGATGTATTTATAGTTCGGCCTCAAGTCATGAATTTTTATGCAATTGCGCCAATTTTTTTTATGCTCATCCACCATGTAAGAATGCATCCACACACCAAATATTTTGGTTCTGAAACTTATACTTTTGAGAATAGGTCTCAGGGTGTAAAAGTCGTGCATGCGAAAAAGTTCGAATCGCTGATGTATTTATAGTTCGGCCTCAAGTCATGAATTTTTATGCAATTGCGCCAATTTTTTTGTACGCTCATCCACCATGTAAGAATGCATCCACACACCAAATATTTTGGTTCTGAAACTTATACTTTTGACAATAGGTCTCAGGGTGTAAAAGTCGTTCATGCGAAAAAGTTCGAATCGCTGATGTATTTATAGTTCGGCCTCAAGTCATGAATTTTTATGCAATTGCGCCAATTTGTTTTATGCTCATCCACCATGTAAGAATGCATCCACACACCAAATATTTTGGTTCTGAAACTTATACTTTTGACAATAGGTCTCAGGGTGTAAAAGTCGTGCATGCGAAAAAGTTCGAATCGCTGATGTATTTATAGTTCGGCCTCAAGTCATGAATTTTTATGCAATTGCGCCAATTTTTTTTATGCTCATCCACCATGTAAGAATGCATCCACACACCAAATATTTTGGTTCTGAAACTTATACTTTTGACAATAGGTCTCAGGGTGTAAAAGTCGTGCATGCGAAAAAGTTCGAATCGCTGATGTATTTATAGTTCGGCCTCAAGTCACGAATTTTTATGCAATTGCGCCAATTTTTTTTATGCTCATCCACCATGTAAGAATGCATCCACACACCAAATATTTTGGTTCTGAAACTTATACTTTTGACAATAGGTCTCAGGGTGTAAAAGTCCTGCATGCGAAAAAGTTCGAATCGCTGATGTATTTATAGTTCGGCCTCAAGTCATGAATTTTTATGCAATTGCGCCAATTTTTTTTATGCGGATCCACCATGTAAGAATGCATCCACACACCAAATATTTTGGTTCTGAAACTTATACTTTTGACAATAGGTCTCAGGGTGTAAAAGTCGTGCATGCGAAAAAGTTCGAATCGCTGATGTATTTATAGTTCGGCCTCAAGTCATGAATTTTTATGCAATTGCGCCAATTTTTTTTATGCTCATCCACCATGTAAGAATGCATCCACACACCAAATATTTTGGTTCTGAAACTTATACTTTTGAGAATAGGTCTCAGGGTGTAAAAGTCGTGCATGCGAAAAAGTTCGAATCGCTGATGTATTTATAGTTCGGCCTCAAGTCATGAATTTTTATGCAATTGCGCCAATTTTTTTTATGCTCATCCACCATGTAAGAATGCATCCACACACCAAATATTTTGGTTCTGAAACTTATACTTTTGACAATAGGTCTCAGGGTGTAAAAGTCGTGCATGCGAAAAAGTTCGAATCGCTGATGTATTTATAGTTCGGCCTCAAGTCATGAATTTTTATGCAATTGCGCCAATTTTTTTTATGCTCATCCACCATGTAAGAATGCATCCACACACCAAATATTTTGGTTCTGAAACTTATACTTTTGACAATAGGTCTCAGGGTGTAAAAGTCGTGCATGCGAAAAAGTTCGAATCGCTGATGTATTTATAGTTCGGCCTCAAGTCATGAATTTTTATGCAATTGCGCCAATTTGTTTTATGCTCATCCACCATGTAAGAATGCATCCACACACCAAATATTTTGGTTCTGAAACTTATACTTTTGACAATAGGTCTCAGGGTGTAAAAGTCGTGCATGCGAAAAAGTTCGAATCGCTGATGTATTTATAGTTCGGCCTCAAGTCATGAATCTTTATGCAATTGCGCCAATTTTTTTTATGCTCATCCACCATGTAAGAATGCATCCACACACCAAATATTTTGGTTCTGAAACTTATACTTTTGACAATAGGTCTCAGGGTGTAAAAGTCGTGCATGCGAAAAAGTTCGAATCGCTGATGTATTTATAGTTCGGCCTCAAGTCATGAATTTTTATGCAATTGCGCCAATTTTTTTTATGCTCATCCACCATGTAAGAATGCATCCACACACCAAATATTTTGGTTCTGAAACTTATACTTTTGACAATAGGTCTCAGGGTGTAAAAGTCCTGCATGCGAAAAAGTTCGAATCGCTGATGTATTTATAGTTCGGCCTCAAGTCATGAATTTTTATGCAATTGCGCCAATTTTTTTTATGCTCATCCACCATGTAAGAATGCATCCACACACCAAATATTTTGGTTCTGAAACTTATACTTTTGAGAATAGGTCTCAGGGTGTAAAAGTCGTGCATGCGAAAAAGTTCGAATCGCTGATGTATTTATAGTTCGGCCTCAAGTCATGAATTTTTATGCAATTGCGCCAATTTTTTTGTACGCTCATCCACCATGTAAGAATGCATCCACACACCAAATATTTTGGTTCTGAAACTTATACTTTTGACAATAGGTCTCAGGGTGTAAAAGTCGTTCATGCGAAAAAGTTCGAATCGCTGATGTATTTATAGTTCGGCCTCAAGTCATGAATTTTTATGCAATTGCGCCAATTTTTTTTATGCTCATCCACCATGTAAGAATGCATCCACACACCAAATATTTTGGTTCTGAAACTTATACTTTTGAGAATAGGTCTCAGGGTGTAAAAGTCGTGCATGCGAAAAAGTTCGAATCGCTGATGTATTTATAGTTCGGCCTCAAGTCATGAATTTTTATGCAATTGCGCCAATTTTTTTTATGCTCATCCACCATGTAAGAATGCATCCACACACCAAATATTTTGGTTCTGAAACGTATACTTTTGACAATAGGTCTCAGGGTGTAAAAGTCGTTCATGCGAAAAAGTTCGAATCGCTGATGTATTTATAGTTCGGCCTCAAGTCACGAATTTTTATGCAATTGCGCCAATTTTTTTTATGCTCATCCACCATGTAAGAATGCATCCACACACCAAATATTTTGGTTCTGAAACTTATACTTTTGACAATAGGTCTCAGGGTGTAAAAGTCGTGCATGCGAAAAAGTTCGAATCGCTGATGTATTTATAGTTCGGCCTCAAGTCATGAATTTTTATGCAATTGCGCCAATTTTTTTTATGCGGATCCACCATGTAAGAATGCATCCACACACCAAATATTTTGGTTCTGAAACTTATACTTTTGACAATAGGTCTCAGGGTGTAAAAGTCGTGCATGCGAAAAAGTTCGAATCGCTGATGTATTTATAGTTCGGCCTCAAGTCATGAATTTTTATGCAATTGCGCCAATTTTTTTTATGCTCATCCACCATGTAAGAATGCATCCACACACCAAATATTTTGGTTCTGAAACTTATACTTTTGAGAATAGGTCTCAGGGTGTAAAAGTCGTGCATGCGAAAAAGTTCGAATCGCTGATGTATTTATAGTTCGGCCTCAAGTCATGAATTTTTATGCAATTGCGCCAATTTTTTTTATGCTCATCCACCATGTAAGAATGCATCCACACACCAAATATTTTGGTTCTGAAACTTATACTTTTGACAATAGGTCTCAGGGTGTAAAAGTCGTGCATGCGAAAAAGTTCGAATCGCTGATGTATTTATAGTTCGGCCTCAAGTCATGAATTTTTATGCAATTGCGCCAATTTTTTTTATGCTCATCCACCATGTAAGAATGCATCCACACACCAAATATTTTGGTTCTGAAACTTATACTTTTGACAATAGGTCTCAGGGTGTAAAAGTCGTGCATGCGAAAAAGTTCGAATCGCTGATGTATTTATAGTTCGGCCTCAAGTCATGAATTTTTATGCAATTGCGCCAATTTGTTTTATGCTCATCCACCATGTAAGAATGCATCCACACACCAAATATTTTGGTTCTGAAACTTATACTTTTGACAATAGGTCTCAGGGTGTAAAAGTCGTGCATGCGAAAAAGTTCGAATCGCTGATGTATTTATAGTTCGGCCTCAAGTCATGAATCTTTATGCAATTGCGCCAATTTTTTTTATGCTCATCCACCATGTAAGAATGCATCCACACACCAAATATTTTGGTTCTGAAACTTATACTTTTGACAATAGGTCTCAGGGTGTAAAAGTCGTGCATGCGAAAAAGTTCGAATCGCTGATGTATTTATAGTTCGGCCTCAAGTCATGAATTTTTATGCAATTGCGCCAATTTTTTTTATGCTCATCCACCATGTAAGAATGCATCCACACACCAAATATTTTGGTTCTGAAACTTATACTTTTGACAATAGGTCTCAGGGTGTAAAAGTCGTGCATGCGAAAAAGTTCGAATCGCTGATGTATTTATAGTTCGGCCTCAAGTCATGAATTTTTATGCAATTGCGCCAATTTTTTTTATGCTCATCCACCATGTAAGAATGCATCCACACACCAAATATTTTGGTTCTGAAACTTATACTTTTGAGAATAGGTCTCAGGGTGTAAAAGTCGTGCATGCGAAAAAGTTCGAATCGCTGATGTATTTATAGTTCGGCCTCAAGTCATGAATTTTTATGCAATTGCGCCAATTTTTTTGTACGCTCATCCACCATGTAAGAATGCATCCACACACCAAATATTTTGGTTCTGAAACTTATACTTTTGACAATAGGTCTCAGGGTGTAAAAGTCGTTCATGCGAAAAAGTTCGAATCGCTGATGTATTTATAGTTCGGCCTCAAGTCATGAATTTTTATGCAATTGCGCCAATTTTTTTTATGCTCATCCACCATGTAAGAATGCATCCACACACCAAATATTTTGGTTCTGAAACTTATACTTTTGAGAATAGGTCTCAGGGTGTAAAAGTCGTGCATGCGAAAAAGTTCGAATCGCTGATGTATTTATAGTTCGGCCTCAAGTCATGAATTTTTATGCAATTGCGCCAATTTTTTTTATGCTCATCCACCATGTAAGAATGCATCCACACACCAAATATTTTGGTTCTGAAACGTATACTTTTGACAATAGGTCTCAGGGTGTAAAAGTCGTTCATGCGAAAAAGTTCGAATCGCTGATGTATTTATAGTTCGGCCTCAAGTCATGAATTTTTATGCAATTGCGCCAATTTGTTTTATGCGGATCCACCATGTAAGAATGCATCCACACACCAAATATTTTGGTTCTGAAACTTATACTTTTGAGAATAGGTCTCAGGGTGTAAAAGTCGTGCATGCGAAAAAGTTCGAATCGCTGATGTATTTATAGTTCGGCCTCAAGTCAAGAATTTTTATGCAATTGCGCCAATTTGTTTTATGCGGATCCACCATGTAAGAATGCATCCACACACCAAATATTTTGGTTCTGAAACTTATACTTTTGAGAATAGGTCTCAGGGTGTAAAAGTCGTGCATGCGAAAAAGTTCGAATCGCTGATGTATTTATAGTTCGGCCTCAAGTCATGAATCTTTATGCAATTGCGCCAATTTTTTTTATGCTCATCCACCATGTAAGAATGCATCCACACACCAAATATTTTGGTTCTGAAACTTATACTTTTGAGAATAGGTCTCAGGGTGTAAAAGTCGTGCATGCTAAAAAGTTCGAATCGCTGATGTATTTATAGTTCGGCCTCAAGTCATGAATTTTTATGCAATTGCGCCAATTTTTTTTATGCTCATCCACCATGTAAGAATGCATCCACACACCAAATATTTTGGTTCTGAAACTTATACTTTTGAGAATAGGTCTCAGGGTGTAAAAGTCGTGCATGCGAAAAAGTTCGAATCGCTGATGTATTTATAGTTCGGCCTCAAGTCATGAATCTTTATGCAATTGCGCCAATTTTTTTTATGCTCATCCACCATGTAAGAATGCATCCACACACCAAATATTTTGGTTCTGAAACGTATACTTTTGACAATAGGTCTCAGGGTGTAAAAGTCGTGCATGCGAAAAAGTTCGAATCGCTGATGTATTTATAGTTCGGCCTCAAGTCATGAATTTTTATGCAATTGCGCCAATTTTTTTTATGCGGATCCACCATGTAAGAATGCATCCACACACCAAATATTTTGGTTCTGAAACTTATACTTTTGACAATAGGTCTCAGGGTGTAAAAGTCGTGCATGCGAAAAAGTTCGAATCGCTGATGTATTTATAGTTCGGCCTCAAGTCATGAATTTTTATGCAATTGCGCCAATTTTTTTTATGCTCATCCACCATGTAAGAATGCATCCACACACCAAATATTTTGGTTCTGAAACTTATACTTTTGACAATAGGTCTCAGGGTGTAAAAGTCGTGCATGCGAAAAAGTTCGAATCGCTGATGTATTTATAGTTCGGCCTCAAGTCATGAATTTTTATGCAATTGCGCCAATTTTTTTTTATGCTCATCCACCATGTAAGAATGCATCCACACACCAAATATTTTGGTTCTGAAACTTATACTTTTGACAATAGGTCTCAGGGTGTAAAAGTCGTTCATGCGAAAAAGTTCGAATCGCTGATGTATTTATAGTTCGGCCTCAAGTCATGAATTTTTATGCAATTGCGCCAATTTTTTTTATGCTCATCCACCATGTAAGAATGCATCCACACACCAAATATTTTGGTTCTGAAACTTATACTTTTGAGAATAGGTCTCAGGGTGTAAAAGTCGTGCATGCGAAAAAGTTCGAATCGCTGATGTATTTATAGTTCGGCCTCAAGTCAAGAATTTTTATGCAATTGCGCCAATTTGTTTTATGCTCATCCACCATGTAAGAATGCATCCACACACCAAATATTTTGGTTCTGAAACTTATACTTTTGAGAATAGGTCTCAGGGTGTAAAAGTCGTGCATGCGAAAAAGTTCGAATCGCTGATGTATTTATAGTTCGGCCTCAAGTCATGAATTTTTATGCAATTGCGCCAATTTTTTTTATGCTGATCCACCATGTAAGAATGCATCCACACACCAAATATTTTGGTTCTGAAACTTATACTTTTGAGAATAGGTCTCAGGGTGTAAAAGTCGTGCATGCGAAAAAGTTCGAATCGCTGATGTATTTATAGTTCGGCCTCAAGTCATGAATTTTTATGCAATTGCGCCAATTTGTTTTATGCTCATCCACCATGTAAGAATGCATCCACACACCAAATATTTTGGTTCTGAAACTTATACTTTTGACAATAGGTCTCAGGGTGTAAAAGTCGTGCATGCGAAAAAGTTCGAATCGCTGATGTATTTATAGTTCGGCCTCAAGTCATGAATTTTTATGCAATTGCGCCAATTTTTTTTATGCTCATCCACCATGTAAGAATGCATCCACACACCAAATATTTTGGTTCTGAAACTTATACTTTTGACAATAGGTCTCAGGGTGTAAAAGTCGTGCATGCGAAAAAGTTCGAATCGCTGATGTATTTATAGTTCGGCCTCAAGTCACGAATTTTTATGCAATTGCGCCAATTTTTTTTATGCTCATCCACCATGTAAGAATGCATCCACACACCAAATATTTTGGTTCTGAAACTTATACTTTTGACAATAGGTCTCAGGGTGTAAAAGTCGTGCATGCGAAAAAGTTCGAATCGCTGATGTATTTATAGTTCGGCCTCAAGTCATGAATTTTTATGCAATTGCGCCAATTTTTTTTATGCGGATCCACCATGTAAGAATGCATCCACACACCAAATATTTTGGTTCTGAAACTTATACTTTTGACAATAGGTCTCAGGGTGTAAAAGTCGTGCATGCGAAAAAGTTCGAATCGCTGATGTATTTATAGTTCGGCCTCAAGTCATGAATTTTTATGCAATTGCGCCAATTTTTTTTATGCTCATCCACCATGTAAGAATGCATCCACACACCAAATATTTTGGTTCTGAAACTTATACTTTTGACAATAGGTCTCAGGGTGTAAAAGTCGTGCATGCGAAAAAGTTCGAATCGCTGATGTATTTATAGTTCGGCCTCAAGTCACGAATTTTTATGCAATTGCGCCAATTTTTTTTATGCTCATCCACCATGTAAGAATGCATCCACACACCAAATATTTTGGTTCTGAAACTTATACTTTTGACAATAGGTCTCAGGGTGTAAAAGTCGTGCATGCGAAAAAGTTCGAATCGCTGATGTATTTATAGTTCGGCCTCAAGTCATGAATTTTTATGCAATTGCGCCAATTTTTTTTATGCGGATCCACCATGTAAGAATGCATCCACACACCAAATATTTTGGTTCTGAAACTTATACTTTTGACAATAGGTCTCAGGGTGTAAAAGTCGTGCATGCGAAAAAGTTCGAATCGCTGATGTATTTATAGTTCGGCCTCAAGTCATGAATTTTTATGCAATTGCGCCAATTTTTTTTATGCTCATCCACCATGTAAGAATGCATCCACACACCAAATATTTTGGTTCTGAAACTTATACTTTTGAGAATAGGTCTCAGGGTGTAAAAGTCGTGCATGCGAAAAAGTTCGAATCGCTGATGTATTTATAGTTCGGCCTCAAGTCATGAATTTTTATGCAATTGCGCCAATTTGTTTTATGCTCATCCACCATGTAAGAATGCATCCACACACCAAATATTTTGGTTCTGAAACTTATACTTTTGACAATAGGTCTCAGGGTGTAAAAGTCGTGCATGCGAAAAAGTTCGAATCGCTGATGTATTTATAGTTCGGCCTCAAGTCATGAATTTTTATGCAATTGCGCCAATTTTTTTTATGCTCATCCACCATGTAAGAATGCATCCACACACCAAATATTTTGGTTCTGAAACTTATACTTTTGACAATAGGTCTCAGGGTGTAAAAGTCGTGCATGCGAAAAAGTTCGAATCGCTGATGTATTTATAGTTCGGCCTCAAGTCACGAATTTTTATGCAATTGCGCCAATTTTTTTTATGCTCATCCACCATGTAAGAATGCATCCACACACCAAATATTTTGGTTCTGAAACTTATACTTTTGACAATAGGTCTCAGGGTGTAAAAGTCGTGCATGCGAAAAAGTTCGAATCGCTGATGTATTTATAGTTCGGCCTCAAGTCATGAATTTTTATGCAATTGCGCCAATTTGTTTTATGCGGATCCACCATGTAAGAATGCATCCACACACCAAATATTTTGGTTCTGAAACTTATACTTTTGACAATAGGTCTCAGGGTGTAAAAGTCGTGCATGCGAAAAAGTTCGAATCGCTGATGTATTTATAGTTCGGCCTCAAGTCATGAATTTTTATGCAATTGCGCCAATTTTTTTTATGCTCATCCACCATGTAAGAATGCATCCACACACCAAATATTTTGGTTCTGAAACTTATACTTTTGAGAATAGGTCTCAGGGTGTAAAAGTCGTGCATGCGAAAAAGTTCGAATCGCTGATGTATTTATAGTTCGGCCTCAAGTCATGAATTTTTATGCAATTGCGCCAATTTTTTTTATGCTCATCCACCATGTAAGAATGCATCCACACACCAAATATTTGGGTTCTGAAACTTATACTTTTGACAATAGGTCTCAGGGTGTAAAAGTCGTGCATGCGAAAAAGTTCGAATCGCTGATGTATTTATAGTTCGGCCTCAAGTCATGAATTTTTATGCAATTGCGCCAATTTGTTTTTATGCTCATCCACCATGTAAGAATGCATCCACACACCAAATATTTTGGTTCTGAAACTTATACTTTTGACAATAGGTCTCAGGGTGTAAAAGTCGTGCATGCGAAAAAGTTCGAATCGCTGATGTATTTATAGTTCGGCCTCAAGTCATGAATTTTTATGCAATTGCGCCAATTTTTTTTATGCTCATCCACCATGTAAGAATGCATCCACACACCAAATATTTTGGTTCTGAAACTTATACTTTTGACAATAGGTCTTAGGGTGTAAAAGTCGTTCATGCGAAAAAGTTCGAATCGCTGATGTATTTATAGTTCGGCCTCAAGTCATGAATTTTTATGCAATTGCGCCAATTTTTTTTATGCTCATCCACCATGTAAGAATGCATCCACACACCAAATATTTTGGTTCTGAAACTTATACTTTTGACAATAGGTCTCAGGGTGTAAAAGTCGTGCATGCGAAAAAGTTCGAATCGCTGATGTATTTATAGTTCGGCCTCAAGTCATGAATTTTTATGCAATTGCGCCAATTTTTTTTATGCTCATCCACCATGTAAGAATGCATCCACACACCAAATATTTTGGTTCTGAAACTTATACTTTTGAGAATAGGTCTCAGGGTGTAAAAGTCGTGTATGCGAAAAAGTTCGAATCGCTGATGTATTTATAGTTCGGCCTCAAGTCATGAATTTTTATGCAATTGCGCCAATTTTTTTTATGCTCATCCACCATGTAAGAATGCATCCACACACCAAATATTTTGGTTCTGAAACTTATACTTTTGAGAATAGGTCTCAGGGTGTAAAAGTCGTGCATGCGAAAAAGTTCGAATCGCTGATGTATTTATAGTTCGGCCTCAAGTCATGAATTTTTATGCAATTGCGCCAATTTTTTTTATGCCGATCCACCATGTAAGAATGCATCCACACACCAAATATTTTGGTTCTGAAACTTATACTTTTGACAATAGGTCTCAGGGTGTAAAAGTCGTGCATGCGAAAAAGTTCGAATCGCTGATGTATTTATAGTTCGGCCTCAAGTCATGAATTTTTATGCAATTGCGCCAATTTTTTTTATGCTCATCCACCATGTAAGAATGCATCCACACACCAAATATTTTGGTTCTGAAACTTATACTTTTGACAATAGGTCTCAGGGTGTAAAAGTCGTGCATGCGAAAAAGTTCGAATCGCTGATGTATTTATAGTTCGGCCTCAAGTCATGAATTTTTATGCAATTGCGCCAATTTTTTTTATGCTCATCCACCATGTAAGAATGCATCCACACATCAAATATTTTGGTTCTGAAACTTATACTTTTGACAATAGGTCTCAGGGTGTAAAAGTCGTGCATGCGAAAAAGTTCGAATCGCTGATGTATTTATAGTTCGGCCTCAAGTCATGAATTTTTATGCAATTGCGCCAATTTTTTTTATGCTCATCCACCATGTAAGAATGCATCCACACATCAAATATTTTGGTTCTGAAACTTATACTTTTGACAATAGGTCTTAGGGTGTAAAAGTCGTGCATGCGAAAAAGTTCGAATCGCTGATGTATTTATAGTTCGGCCTCAAGTCATGAATTTTTATGCAATTGCGCCAATTTTTTTTATGCTCATCCACCATGTAAGAATGCATCCACACACCAAATATTTTGGTTCTGAAACTTATACTTTTGAGAATAGGTCTCAGGGTGTAAAAGTCGTGCATGCGAAAAAGTTCGAATCGCTGATGTATTTATAGTTCGGCCTCAAGTCATGAATTTTTATGCAATTGCGCCAATTTTTTTTATGCTCATCCACCATGTAAGAATGCATCCACACACCAAATATTTTGGTTCTGAAACTTATACTTTTGACAATAGGTCTCAGGGTGTAAAAGTCGTGCATGCGAAAAAGTTCGAATCGCTGATGTATTTATAGTTCGGCCTCAAGTCATGAATTTTTATGCAATTGCGCCAATTTTTTTTATGCCGATCCACCATGTAAGAATGCATCCACACACCAAATATTTTGGTTCTGAAACTTATACTTTTGAGAATAGGTCTCAGGGTGTAAAAGTCGTGCATGCGAAAAAGTTCGAATCGCTGATGTATTTATAGTTCGGCCTCAAGTCATGAATTTTTATGCAATTGCGCCAATTTTTTTTATGCTGATCCACCATGTAAGAATGCATCCACACACCAAATATTTTGGTTCTGAAACGTATACTTTTGAGAATAGGTCTCAGGGTGTAAAAGTCGTGCATGCGAAAAAGTTCGAATCGCTGATGTATTTATAGTTCGGCCTCAAGTCAAGAATTTTTATGCAATTGCGCCAATTTTTTTTATGCTCATCCACCATGTAAGAATGCATCCACACACCAAATATTTTGGTTCTGAAACTTATACTTTTGACAATAGGTCTCAGGGTGTAAAAGTCGTGCATGCGAAAAAGTTCGAATCGCTGATGTATTTATAGTTCGGCCTCAAGTCATGAATTTTTATGCAATTGCGCCAATTTTTTTTATGCTCATCCACCATGTAAGAATGCATCCACACACCAAATATTTTGGTTCTGAAACTTATACTTTTGACAATAGGTCTCAGGGTGTAAAAGTCGTGTATGCGAAAAAGTTCGAATCGCTGATGTATTTATAGTTCGGCCTCAAGTCATGAATTTTTATGCAATTGCGCCAATTTTTTTTATGCTCATCCACCATGTAAGAATGCATCCACACACCAAATATTTTGGTTCTGAAACTTATACTTTTGACAATAGGTCTCAGGGTGTAAAAGTCGTGCATGCGAAAAAGTTCGAATCGCTGATGTATTTATAGTTCGGCCTCAAGTCATGAATTTTTATGCAATTGCGCCAATTTTTTTTATGCCGATCCACCATGTAAGAATGCATCCACACACCAAATATTTTGGTTCTGAAACTTATACTTTTGACAATAGGTCTCAGGGTGTAAAAGTCGTGCATGCGAAAAAGTTCGAATCGCTGATGTATTTATAGTTCGGCCTCAAGTCATGAATTTTTATGCAATTGCGCCAATTTTTTTTATGCTCATCCACCATGTAAGAATGCATCCACACACCAAATATTTTGGTTCTGAAACTTATACTTTTGACAATAGGTCTCAGGGTGTAAAAGTCGTGCATGCGAAAAAGTTCGAATCGCTGATGTATTTATAGTTCGGCCTCAAGTCATGAATTTTTATGCAATTGCGCCAATTTTTTTTATGCTCATCCACCATGTAAGAATGCATCCACACACCAAATATTTTGGTTCTGAAACTTATACTTTTGACAATAGGTCTCAGGGTGTAAAAGTCGTGCATGCGAAAAAGTTCGAATCGCTGATGTATTTATAGTTCGGCCTCAAGTCATGAATTTTTATGCAATTGCGCCAATTTTTTTTATGCTCATCCACCATGTAAGAATGCATCCACACATCAAATATTTTGGTTCTGAAACTTATACTTTTGACAATAGGTCTCAGGGTGTAAAAGTCGTGCATGCGAAAAAGTTCGAATCGCTGATGTATTTATAGTTCGGCCTCAAGTCATGAATTTTTATGCAATTGCGCCAATTTTTTTTATGCTCATCCACCATGTAAGAATGCATCCACACACCAAATATTTTGGTTCTGAAACTTATACTTTTGAGAATAGGTCTCAGGGTGTAAAAGTCGTGCATGCGAAAAAGTTCGAATCGCTGATGTATTTATAGTTCGGCCTCAAGTCATGAATTTTTATGCAATTGCGCCAATTTTTTTTATGCGGATCCACCATGTAAGAATGCATCCACACACCAAATATTTTGGTTCTGAAACTTATACTTTTGACAATAGGTCTCAGGGTGTAAAAGTCGTGCATGCGAAAAAGTTCGAATCGCTGATGTATTTATAGTTCGGCCTCAAGTCATGAATTTTTATGCAATTGCGCCAATTTTTTTTATGCAGATCCACCATGTAAGAATGCATCCACACACCAAATATTTTGGTTCTGAAACGTATACTTTTGAGAATAGGTCTCAGGGTGTAAAAGTCGTGCATGCGAAAAAGTTCGAATCGCTGATGTATTTATAGTTCGGCCTCAAGTCATGAATTTTTATGCAATTGCGCCAATTTTTTTTATGCTCATCCACCATGTAAGAATGCATCCACACACCAAATATTTTGGTTCTGAAACTTATACTTTTGACAATAGGTCTCAGGGTGCAAAAGTCGTGCATGCGAAAAAGTTCGAATCGCTGATGTATTTATAGTTCGGCCTCAAGTCATGAATTTTTATGCAATTGCGCCAATTTTTTTTATACGGATCCACCATGTAAGAATGCATCCACACACCAAATATTTTGGTTCTGAAACTTATACTTTTGAGAATAGGTCTCAGGGTGTAAAAGTCGTGCATGCGAAAAAGTTCGAATCGCTGATGTATTTATAGTTCGGCCTCAAGTCATGAATTTTTATGCAATTGCACCAATTTTTTTTATGCGGATCCACCATGTAAGAATGCATCCACACACCAAATATTTTGGTTCTGAAACGTATACTTTTGACAATAGGTCTCAGGGTGTAAAAGTCGTGCATGCGAAAAAGTTCGAATCGCTGATGTATTTATAGTTCGGCCTCAAGTCATGAATTTTTATGCAATTGCGCCAATTTTTTTTATGCTCATCCACCATGTAAGAATGCATCCACACACCAAATATTTTGGTTCTGAAACTTATACTTTTGAGAATAGGTCTCAGGGTGTAAAAGTCGTGCATGCGAAAAAGTTCGAATCGCTGATGTATTTATAGTTCGGCCTCAAGTCATGAATTTTTATGCAATTGCGCCAATTTGTTTTATGCGGATCCACCATGTAAGAATGCATCCACACACCAAATATTTTGGTTCTGAAACTTATACTTTTGACAATAGGTCTCAGGGTGTAAAAGTCGTGCATGCGAAAAAGTTCGAATCGCTGATGTATTTATAGTTCGGCCTCAAGTCATGAATTTTTATGCAATTGCGCCAATTTTTTTTATGCTCATCCACCATGTAAGAATGCATCCACACACCAAATATTTTGGTTCTGAAACTTATACTTTTGACAATAGGTCTCAGGGTGTAAAAGTCGTGCATGCGAAAAAGTTCGAATCGCTGATGTATTTATAGTTCGGCCTCAAGTCATGAATTTTTATGCAATTGCGCCAATTTTTTTTATGCTCATCCACCATGTAAGAATGCATCTACACACCAAATATTTTGGTTCTGAAACTTATACTTTTGACAATAGGTCTCAGGGTGTAAAAGTCGTGCATGCGAAAAAGTTCGAATCGCTGATGTATTTATAGTTCGGCCTCAAGTCATGAATTTTTATGCAATTGCGCCAATTTTTTTTATGCTCATCCACCATGTAAGAATGCATCCACACACCAAATATTTTGGTTCTGAAACTTATACTTTTGACAATAGGTCTCAGGGTGTAAAAGTCGTGCATGCGAAAAAGTTCGAATCGCTGATGTATTTATAGTTCGGCCTCAAGTCATGAATTTTTATGCAATTGCGCCAATTTTTTTTATGCTCATCCACCATGTAAGAATGCATCCACACACCAAATATTTTGGTTCTGAAACTTATACTTTTGACAATAGGTCTCAGGGTGTAAAAGTCGTGCATGCGAAAAAGTTCGAATCGCTGATGTATTTATAGTTCGGCCTCAAGTCATGAATTTTTATGCAATTGCGCCAATTTTTTTTATGCGGATCCACCATGTAAGAATGCATCCACACACCAAATATTTTGGTTCTGAAACTTATTCTTTTGACAATAGGTCTCAGGGTGTAAAAGTCGTGCATGCGAAAAAGTTCGAATCGCTGATGTATTTATAGTTCGGCCTCAAGTCATGAATTTTTATGCAATTGCGCCAATTTTTTTTATGCGGATCCACCATGTAAGAATGCATCCACACACCAAATATTTTGGTTCTGAAACTTATACTTTTGAGAATAGGTCTCAGGGTGTAAAAGTCGTGCATGCGAAAAAGTTCGAATCGCTGATGTATTTATAGTTTGGCCTGAAGTCATGAATTTTTATGCAATTGCGCCAATTTTTTTTATGCTCATCCACCATGTAAGAATGCATCCACACACCAAATATTTTGGTTCTGAAACTTATACTTTTGACAATAGGTCTCAGGGTGTAAAAGTCGTGCATGCGAAAAAGTTCGAATCGCTGATGTATTTATAGTTCGGCCTCAAGTCATGAATTTTTATGCAATTGCGCCAATTTGTTTTATGCGGATCCACCATGTAAGAATGCATCCACACACCAAATATTTTGGTTCTGAAACTTATACTTTTGAGAATAGGTCTCAGGGTGTAAAAGTCGTGCATGCGAAAAAGTTCGAATCGCTGATGTATTTATAGTTCGGCCTCAAGTCATGAATTTTTATGCAATTGCGCCAATTTTTTTTATGCTCATCCACCATGTAAGAATGCATCCACACACCAAATATTTTGGTTCTGAAACTTATACTTTTGACAATAGGTCTCAGGGTGTAAAAGTCGTGCATGCGAAAAAGTTCGAATCGCTGATGTATTTATAGTTCGGCCTCAAGTCATGAATTTTTATGCAATTGCGCCAATTTTTTTTATGATCATCCATCATGTAAGAATGCATCCACACACCAAATATTTTGGTTCTGAAACTTATACTTTTGACAATAGGTCTCAGGGTGTAAAAGTCGTGCATGCGAAAAAGTTCGAATCGCTGATGTATTTATAGTTCGGCCTCAAGTCATGAATTTTTATGCAATTGCGCCAATTTTTATTATGCTCATCCACCATGTAAGAATGCATCCACACACCAAATATTTTGGTTCTGAAACTTATACTTTTGACAATAGGTCTCAGGGTGTAAAAGTCGTGCATGCGAAAAAGTTCGAATCGCTGATGTATTTATAGTTCGGCCTCAAGTCATGAATTTTTATGCAATTGCGCCAATTTGTTTTATGCTCATCCACCATGTAAGAATGCATCCACACACCAAATATTTTGGTTCTGAAACTTATACTTTTGACAATAGGTCTCAGGGTGTAAAAGTCGTGCATGCGAAAAAGTTCGAATCGCTGATGTATTTATAGTTCGGCCTTAAGTCATGAATTTTTATGCAATTGCGCCAATTTTTTTTATGCTCATCCACCATGTAAGAATGCATCCACACACCAAATATTTTGGTTCTGAAACTTATACTTTTGAGAATAGGTCTCAGGGTGTAAAAGTCGTGCATGCGAAAAAGTTCGAATCGCTGATGTATTTATAGTTCGGCCTCAAGTCATGAATTTTTATGCAATTGCGCCAATTTTTTTTATGCTCATCCACCATGTAAGAATGCATCCACACACCAAATATTTTGGTTCTGAAACTTATACTTTTGACAATAGGTCTCAGGGTGTAAAAGTCGTGCATGCGAAAAAGTTCGAATCGCTGATGTATTTATAGTTCGGCCTCAAGTCATGAATTTTTATGCAATTGCGCCAATTTTTTTTATGCTCATCCACCATGTAAGAATGCATCCACACACCAAATATTTTGGTTCTGAAACTTATACTTTTGACAATAGGTCTCAGGGTGTAAAAGTCGTGCATGCGAAAAAGTTCGAATCGCTGATGTATTTATAGTTCGGCCTCAAGTCATGAATTTTTATGCAATTGCGCCAATTTTTTTTATGCTCATCCACCATGTAAGAATGCATCCACACACCAAATATTTTGGTTCTGAAACTTATACTTTTGACAATAGGTCTCAGGGTGTAAAAGTCGTGCATGCGAAAAAGTTCGAATCGCTGATGTATTTATAGTTCGGCCTCAAGTCATGAATTTTTATGCAATTGCGCCAATTTTTTTTATGCGGATCCACCATGTAAGAATGCATCCACACACCAAATATTTTGGTTCTGAAACTTATACTTTTGACAATAGGTCTCAGGGTGTAAAAGTCGTGCATGCGAAAAAGTTCGAATCGCTGATGTATTTATAGTTCGGCCTCAAGTCATGAATTTGTATGCAATTGCGCCAATTTTTTTTATGCTCATCCACCATGTAAGAATGCATCCACACACCAAATATTTTGGTTCTGAAACTTATACTTTTGACAATAGGTCTCAGGGTGTAAAAGTCGTGCATGCGAAAAAGTTCGAATCGCTGATGTATTTATAGTTCGGCCTCAAGTCATGAATTTTTATGCAATTGCGCCAATTTGTTTTATGCTCATCCACCATGTAAGAATGCATCTACACACCAAATATTTTGGTTCTGAAACTTATACTTTTGACAATAGGTCTCAGGGTGTAAAAGTCGTGCATGCGAAAAAGTTCGAATCGCTGATGTATTTATAGTTCGGCCTCAAGTCATGAGTCTTTATGCAATTGCGCCAATTTTTTTTATGCTCATCCACCATGTAAGAATGCATCCACACACCAAATATTTTGGTTCTGAAACTTATACTTTTGAGAATAGGTCTCAGGGTGTAAAAGTCGTGCATGCGAAAAAGTTCGAATCGCTGATGTATTTATAGTTCGGCCTTAAGTCATGAATTTTTATGCAATTGCGCCAAATTTTTTTATGCTCATCCACCATGTAAGAATGTATCCACACACCAAATATTTTGGTTCTGAAACTTATACTTTTGACAATAGGTCTCAGGGTGTAAAAGTCGTGTATGCGAAAAAGTTCGAATCGCTGATGTATTTATAGTTCGGCCTCAAGTCATGAATCTTTATGCAATTGTGCCAATTTTTTTTATGCTCATCCACCATGTAAGAATGCATCCACACACCAAATATTTTGGTTCTGAAACTTATACTTTTGAGAATAGGTCTCAGGGTGTAAAAGTCGTGCATGCGAAAAAGTTCGAATCGCTGATGTATTTATAGTTCGGCCTCAAGTCATGAATTTTTATGCAATTGCGCCAATTTTTTTTATGCTCATCCACCATGTAAGAATGCATCCACACACCAAATATTTTGGTTCTGAAACTTATACTTTTGAGAATAGGTCTCAGGGTGTAAAAGTCGTGCATGCGAAAAAGTTCGAATCGCTGATGTATTTATAGTTCGGCCTCAAGTCATGAATTTTTATGCAATTGCGCCAATTTTTTTTATGCGGATCCACCATGTAAGAATGCATCCACACACCAAATATTTTGGTTCTGAAACTTATACTTTTGAGAATAGGTCTCAGGGTGTAAAAGTCGTGCATGCGAAAAAGTTCGAATCGCTGATGTATTTATAGTTCGGCCTCAAGTCATGAATTTTTATGCAATTGCGCCAATTTTTTTTATGCTCATCCACCATGTAAGAATGCATCCACACACCAAATATTTTGGTTCTGAAACTTATACTTTTGACAATAGGTCTCAGGGTGTAAAAGTCGTGCATGCGAAAAAGTTCGAATCGCTGATGTATTTATAGTTCGGCCTCAAGTCATGAATTTTTATGCAATTGCGCCATTTTGTTTTATGCGGATCCACCATGTAAGAATGCATCCACACACCAAATATTTTGGTTCTGAAACTTATACTTTTGAGAATAGGTCTCAGAGTGTAAAAGTCGTGCATGCGAAAAAGTTCGAATCGCTGATGTATTTATAGTTCGGCCTCAAGTCATGAATTTTTATGCAATTGCGCCAATTTTTTTTATGCGGATCCACCATGTAAGAATGCATCCACACACCAAATATTTTCGTTCTGAAACTTATACTTTTGAGAATAGGTCTCAGGGTATAAAAGTCGTGCATGCGAAAAAGTTCGAATCGCTGATGTATTTATAGTTCGGCCTTAAGTCATGAATTTTTATGCAATTGCGCCAAATTTTTTTATGCTCATCCACCATGTAAGAATGCATCCACACACCAAATATTTTGGTTCTGAAACTTATACTTTTGACAATAGGTCTCAGGGTGTAAAAGTCGTGTATGCGAAAAAGTTCGAATCGCTGATGTATTTATAGTTCGGCCTCAAGTCATGAATCTTTATGCAATTGCGCCAATTTTTTTTATGCTCATCCACCATGTAAGAATGCATCCACACACCAAATATTTTGGTTCTGAAACTTATACTTTTGAGAATAGGTCTCAGGGTGTAAAAGTCGTGCATGCGAAAAAGTTCGAATCGCTGATGTATTTATAGTTCGGCCTCAAGTCATGAATTTTTATGCAATTGCGCCAATTTTTTTTATGCTCATCCACCATGTAAGAATGCATCCACACACCAAATATTTTGGTTCTGAAACTTATACTTTTGAGAATAGGTCTCAGGGTGTAAAAGTCGTGCATGCGAAAAAGTTCGAATCGCTGATGTATTTATAGTTCGGCCTCAAGTCATGAATTTTTATGCAATTGCGCCAATTTTTTTTATGCTCATCCACCATGTAAGAATGCATCCACACACCAAATATTTTGGTTCTGAAACTTATACTTTTGACAATAGGTCTCAGGGTGTAAAAGTCGTGCATGCGAAAAAGTTCGAATCGCTGATGTATTTATAGTTTGGCCTCAAGTCATGAATTTTTATGCAATTGCGCCAATTTTGTTTTATGCGGATCCACCATGTAAGAATGCATCCACACACCAAATATTTTGGTTCTGAAACTTATACTTTTGAGAATAGGTCTCAGAGTGTAAAAGTCGTGCATGCGAAAAAGTTCGAATCGCTGATGTATTTATAGTTCGGCCTCAAGTCATGAATTTTTATGAAATTGCGCCAATTTTTTTTATGCGGATCCACCATGTAAGAATGCATCCACACACCAAATATTTTGGTTCTGAAACTTATACTTTTGAGAATAGGTCTCAGGGTATAAAAGTCGTGCATGCGAAAAAGTTCGAATCGCTGATGTATTTATAGTTCGGCCTTAAGTCATGAATTTTTATGCAATTGCGCCAATTTTTTTTATGCTCATCCACCATGTAAGAATGCATCCACACACCAAATATTTTGGTTCTGAAACTTATACTTTTGACAATAGGTCTCAGGGTGTAAAAGTCCTGCATGCGAAAAAGTTCGAATCGCTGATGTATTTATAGTTCGGCCTCAAGTCATGAATCTTTATGCAATTGCGCCAATTTTTTTTATGCTCATCCACCATGTAAGAATGCATCCACACACCAAATATTTTGGTTCTGAAACTTATACTTTTGACAATAGGTCTCAGGGTGTAAAAGTCGTGCATGCGAAAAAGTTCGAATCGCTGATGTATTTATAGTTCGGCCTCAAGTCATGAATTTTTATGCAATTGCGCCAATTTTTTTTATGCTCATCCACCATGTAAGAATGCATCCACACACCAAATATTTTGGTTCTGAAACTTATACTTTTGACAATAGGTCTCAGGGTGTAAAAGTCGTGCATGCGAAAAAGTTCGAATCGCTGATGTATTTATAGTTCGGCCTCAAGTCATGAATTTTTATGCAATTGCGCCAATTTTTTTTATGCTCATCCACCATGTAAGAATGCATCCACACACCAAATATTTTGGTTCTGAAACTTATACTTTTGAGAATAGGTCTCAGGGTGTAAAAGTCGTGCATGCGAAAAAGTTCGAATCGCTGATGTATTTATAGTTCGGCCTCAAGTCATGAATTTTTATGCAATTGCGCCAATTTTTTTTATGCTCATCCACCATGTAAGAATGTATCCACACACCAAATATTTTGGTTCTGAAACTTATACTTTTGACAATAGGTTTCAGGGTGTAAAAGTCCTGCATGCGAAAAAGTTCGAATCGCTGATGTATTTATAGTTCGGCCTCAAGTCATGAATTTTTATGCAATTGCGCCAATTTTTTTTATGCTCATCCACCATGTAAGAATGCATCCACACACCAAATATTTTGGTTCTGAAACTTATACTTTTGAGAATAGGTCTCAGAGTGTAAAAGTCGTGCATGCGAAAAAGTTCGAATCGCTGATGTATTTATAGTTCGGCCTCAAGTCATGAATTTTTATGCAATTGCGCCAATTTTTTTTATGCGGATCCACCATGTAAGAATGCATCCACACACCAAATATTTTGGTTCTGAAACTTATACTTTTGAGAATAGGTCTCAGGGTGTAAAAGTCGTGCATGCGAAAAAGTTCGAATCGCTGATGTATTTATAGTTCGGCCTTAAGTCATGAATTTTTATGCAATTGCGCCAATTTTTTTTATGCTCATCCACCATGTAAGAATGCATCCACACACCAAATATTTTGGTTCTGAAACTTATACTTTTGACAATAGGTCTCAGGGTGTAAAAGTCCTGCATGCGAAAAAGTTCGAATCGCTGATGTATTTATAGTTCGGCCTTAAGTCATGAATTTTTATGCAATTGCGCCAATTTTTTTTATGCTCATCCACCATGTAAGAATGCATCCACACACCAAATATTTTGGTTCTGAAACTTATACTTTTGAGAATAGGTCTCAGGGTGTAAAAGTCGTGCATGCGAAAAAGTTCGAATCGCTGATGTATTTATAGTTCGGCCTCAAGTCATGAATTTTTATGCAATTGCGCCAATTTTTTTTATGCTCATCCACCATGTAAGAATGCATCCACACACCAAATATTTTGGTTCTGAAACTTATACTTTTGAGAATATGTCTCAGGGTGTAAAAGTCGTGCATGCGAAAAAGTTCGAATCGCTGATGTATTTATAGTTCGGCCTTAAGTCATGAATTTTTATGCAATTGCGCCAAATTTTTTTATGCTCATCCACCATGTAAGAATGCATCCACACACCAAATATTTTGGTTCTGAAACTTATACTTTTGAGAATAGGTCTCAGGGTGTAAAAGTCGTGCATGCGAAAAAGTTCGAATCGCTGATGTATTTATAGTTCGGCCTCAAGTCATGAATCTTTATGCAATTGCGCCAATTTTTTTTATGCTCATCCACCATGTAAGAATGCATCCACACACCAAATATTTTGGTTCTGAAACTTATACTTTTGAGAATATGTCTCAGGGTGTAAAAGTCGTGCATGCGAAAAAGTTCGAATCGCTGATGTATTTATAGTTCGGCCTTAAGTCATGAATTTTTATGCAATTGCGCCAAATTTTTTTATGCTCATCCACCATGTAAGAATGCATCCACACACCAAATATTTTGGTTCTGAAACTTATACTTTTGACAATAGGTCTCAGGGTGTAAAAGTCGTGCATGCGAAAAAGTTCGAATCGCTGATGTATTTATAGTTCGGCCTCAAGTTATGAATCTTTATGCAATTGCGCCAATTTTTTTTATGCTCATCCACCATGTAAGAATGCATCCACACACCAAATATTTTGGTTCTGAAACTTATACTTTTGAGAATAGGTCTCAGGGTGTAAAAGTCGTGCATGCGAAAAAGTTCGAATCGCTGATGTATTTATAGTTCGGCCTCAAGTCATGAATTTCTATGCAATTGCGCCAATTTTTTTTATGCGGATCCACCATGTAAGAATGCATCCACACACCAAATATTTTGGTTCTGAAACTTATACTTTTGAGAATAGGTCTCAGGGTGTAAAAGTCGTGCATGCGAAAAAGTTCGAATCGCTGATGTATTTATAGTTCGGCCTTAAGTCATGAATTTTTATGCAATTGCGCCAAATTTTTTTATGCTCATCCACCATGTAAGAATGCATCCACACACCAAATATTTTGGTTCTGAAACTTATACTTTTGACAATAGGTCTCAGGGTGTAAAAGTCGTGCATGCGAAAAAGTTCGAATCGCTGATGTATTTATAGTTCGGCCTCAAGTCATGAATCTTTATGCAATTGCGCCAATTTTTTTTATGCTCATCCACCATGTAAGAATGCATCCACACACCAAATATTTTGGTTCTGAAACTTATACTTTTGAGAATAGGTCTCAGGGTGTAAAAGTCGTGCATGCGAAAAAGTTCGAATCGCTGATGTATTTATAGTTCGGCCTCAAGTCATGAATTTTTATGCAATTGCGCCAATTTTTTTATGCGGATCCACCATGTAAGAATGCATCCACACACCAAATATTTTGGTTCTGAAACTTATACTTTTGAGAATAGGTCTCAGGGTGTAAAAGTCGTGCATGCGAAAAAGTTCGAATCGCTGATGTATTTATAGTTCGGCCTCAAGTCATGAATTTTTATGCAATTGCGCCAATTTTTTTTATGCTCATCCACCATGTAAGAATGCATCCACACACCAAATATTTTGGTTCTGAAACTTATACTTTTGACAATAGGTCTCAGGGTGTAAAAGTCGTGCATGCGAAAAAGTTCGAATCGCTGATGTATTTATAGTTCGGCCTCAAGTCATGAATTTTTATGCAATTGCGCCAATTTTTTTTATGCTCATCCACCATGTAAGAATGTATCCACACACCAAATATTTTGGTTCTGAAACTTATACTTTTGACAATAGGTCTCAGGGTGTAAAAGTCGTGCATGCGAAAA
The DNA here is from genome assembly GCF_022045235.1 of Haliotis cracherodii. NCBI lineage: Eukaryota > Metazoa > Mollusca > Gastropoda > Lepetellida > Haliotidae > Haliotis > Haliotis cracherodii. The sequence continues at coordinate 43,073,664 of NW_027266341.1, read as the reverse complement.
AGTTCGAATCGCTGATGTATTTATAGTTCGGCCTCAAGTCATGAATTTTTATGCAATTGCGCCAATTTTTTTTATGCTCATCCACCATGTAAGAATGCATCCACACACCAAATATTTTGGTTCTGAAACTTATACTTTTGAGAATAGGTCTCAGGGTGTAAAAGTCGTGCATGCGAAAAAGTTCGAATCGCTGATGTATTTATAGTTCGGCCTCAAGTCATGAATTTTTATGCAATTGCGCCAATTTTTTTTATGCTCATCCACCATGTAAGAATGCATCCACACACCAAATATTTTGGTTCTGAAACTTATACTTTTGAGAATAGGTCTCAGGGTGTAAAAGTCGTGCATGCGAAAAAGTTCGAATCGCTGATGTATTTATAGTTCGGCCTTAAGTCATGAATTTTTATGCAATTGCGCCAAATTTTTTTATGCTCATCCACCATGTAAGAATGCATCCACACACCAAATATTTTGGTTCTGAAACTTATACTTTTGACAATAGGTCTCAGGGTGTAAAAGTCCTGCATGCGAAAAAGTTCGAATCGCTGATGTATTTATAGTTCGGCCTCAAGTCATGAATCTTTATGCAATTGCGCCAATTTTTTTTATGCTCATCCACCATGTAAGAATGCATCCACACACCAAATATTTTGGTTCTGAAACTTATACTTTTGAGAATAGGTCTCAGGGTGTAAAAGTCGTGCATGCGAAAAAGTTCGAATCGCTGATGTATTTATAGTTCGGCCTCAAGTCATGAATTTTTATGCAATTGCGCCAATTTTTTTATGCGGATCCACCATGTAAGAATGCATCCACACACCAAATATTTTGGTTCTGAAACTTATACTTTTGAGAATAGGTCTCAGGGTGTAAAAGTCGTGCATGCGAAAAAGTTCGAATCGCTGATGTATTTATAGTTCGGCCTCAAGTCATGAATTTTTATGCAATTGCGCCAATTTTTTTTATGCTCATCCACCATGTAAGAATGCATCCACACACCAAATATTTTGGTTCTGAAACTTATACTTTTGACAATAGGTCTCAGGGTGTAAAAGTCGTGCATGCGAAAAAGTTCGAATCGCTGATGTATTTATAGTTCGGCCTCAAGTCATGAATTTTTATGCAATTGCGCCAATTTTTTTTATGCTCATCCACCATGTAAGAATGTATCCACACACCAAATATTTTGGTTCTGAAACTTATACTTTTGACAATAGGTTTCAGGGTGTAAAAGTCGTGCATGCGAAAAAGTTCGAATCGCTGATGTATTTATAGTTCGGCCTCAAGTCATGAATTTTTATGCAATTGCGCCAATTTTTTTTTATGCGGATCCACCATGTAAGAATGCATCCACACACCAAATATTTTGGTTCTGAAACTTATACTTTTGAGAATAGGTCTCAGAGTGTAAAAGTCGTGCATGCGAAAAAGTTCGAATCGCTGATGTATTTATAGTTCGGCCTCAAGTCATGAATTTTTATGCAATTGCGCCAATTTTTTTTATGCGGATCCACCATGTAAGAATGCATCCACACACCAAATATTTTGGTTCTGAAACTTATACTTTTGAGAATAGGTCTCAGGGTGTAAAAGTCGTGCATGCGAAAAAGTTCGAATCGCTGATGTATTTATAGTTCGGCCTTAAGTCATGAATTTTTATGCAATTGCGCCAATTTTTTTTATGCTCATCCACCATGTAAGAATGCATCCACACACCAAATATTTTGGTTCTGAAACTTATACTTTTGAGAATAGGTCTCAGGGTGTAAAAGTCCTGCATGCGAAAAAGTTCGAATCGCTGATGTATTTATAGTTCGGCCTTAAGTCATGAATTTTTATGCAATTGCGCCAATTTTTTTTATGCTCATCCACCATGTAAGAATGCATCCACACACCAAATATTTTGGTTCTGAAACTTATACTTTTGACAATAGGTCTCAGGGTGTAAAAGTCGTGCATGCGAAAAAGTTCGAATCGCTGATGTATTTATAGTTCGGCCTCAAGTCATGAATTTTTATGCAATTGCGCCAATTTTTTTTATGCTCATCCACCATGTAAGAATGCATCCACACACCAAATATTTTGGTTCTGAAACTTATACTTTTGAGAATAGGTCTCAGGGTGTAAAAGTCGTGCATGCGAAAAAGTTCGAATCGCTGATGTATTTATAGTTCGGCCTCAAGTCATGAATTTTTATGCAATTGCGCCAATTTTTTGTATGCTCATCCACCATGTAAGAATGCATCCACACACCAAATATTTTGGTTCTGAAACTTATACTTTTGACAATAGGTCTCAGGGTGTAAAAGTCGTGCATGCGAAAAAGTTCGAATCGCTGATATATTTATAGTTCGGCCTCAAGTCATGAATTTTTATGCAATTGCGCCAATTTTTTTTATGCTCATCCACCATGTAAGAATGCATCCACACACCAAATATTTTGGTTCTGAAACTTATACTTTTGACAATAGGTCTCAGGGTGTAAAAGTCGTGCATGCGAAAAAGTTCGAATCGCTGATGTATTTATAGTTCGGCCTCAAGTCATGAATTTTTATGCAATTGCGCCAATTTTTTTTATGCTCATCCACCATGTAAGAATGCATCCACACACCAAATATTTTGGTTCTGAAACTTATACTTTTGACAATAGGTCTCAGGGTGTAAAAGTCGTGCATGCGAAAAAGTTCGAATCGCTGATGTATTTATAGTTCGGCCTCAAGTCATGAATTTTTATGCAATTGCGCCAATTTGTTTTATGCGGATCCACCATGTAAGAATGCATCCACACACCAAATATTTTGGTTCTGAAACTTATACTTTTGAGAATAGGTCTCAGGGTGTAAAAGTCGTGCATGCGAAAAAGTTCGAATCGCTGATGTATTTATAGTTCGGCCTCAAGTCATGAATTTTTATGCAATTGCGCCAATTTTTTTTATGCGGATCCACCATGTAAGAATGCATCCACACACCAAATATTTTGGTTCTGAAACTTATACTTTTGACAATAGGTCTCAGGGTGTAAAAGACGTGCATGCGAAAAAGTTCGAATCGCTGATGTATTTATAGTTCGGCCTTAAGTCATGAATTTTTATGCAATTGCACCAATTTTTTTTATGCTCATCCACCATGTAAGAATGCATCCACACACCAAATATTTTGGTTCTGAAACTTATACTTTTGAGAATAGGTCTCAGGGTGTAAAAGTCGTGCATGCGAAAAAGTTCGAATCGCTGATGTATTTATAGTTCGGCCTTAAGTCATGAATTTTTATGCAATTGCGCCAATTTTTTTTATGCTCATCCACCATGTAAGAATGCATCCACACACCAAATATTTTGGTTCTGAAACTTATACTTTTGAGAATAGGTCTCAGGGTGTAAAAGTCCTGCATGCGAAAAAGTTCGAATCGCTGATGTATTTATAGTTCGGCCTTAAGTCATGAATTTTTATGCAATTGCGCCAATTTTTTTTATGCTCATCCACCATGTAAGAATGCATCCACACACCAAATATTTTGGTTCTGAAACTTATACTTTTGACAATAGGTCTCAGGGTGTAAAAGTCGTGCATGCGAAAAAGTTCGAATCGCTGATGTATTTATAGTTCGGCCTCAAGTCATGAATTTTTATGCAATTGCGCCAATTTTGTTTATGCTCATCCACCATGTAAGAATGCATCCACACACCAAATATTTTGGTTCTGAAACTTATACTTTTGACAATAGGTCTCAGGGTGTAAAAGTCGTGCATGCGAAAAAGTTCGAATCGCTGATGTATTTATAGTTCGGCCTCAAGTCATGAATTTTTATGCAATTGCGCCAATTTGTTTTATGCGGATCCACCATGTAAGAATGCATCCACACACCAAATATTTTGGTTCTGAAACTTATACTTTTGAGAATAGGTCTCAGGGTGTAAAAGTCGTGCATGCGAAAAAGTTCGAATCGCTGATGTATTTATAGTTCGGCCTCAAGTCATGAATTTTTATGCAATTGCGCCAATTTTTTTTATGCGGATCCACCATGTAAGAATGCATCCACACACCAAATATTTTGGTTCTGAAACTTATACTTTTGACAATAGGTCTCAGGGTGTAAAAGTCGTGCATGCAAAAAAGTTCGAATCGCTGATGTATTTATAGTTCGGCCTCAAGTCATGAATTTTTATGCAATTGCGCCAATTGTTTTTATGCTCATCCACCATGTAAGAATGCATCCACACACCAAATATTTTGGTTCTGAAACTTATACTTTTGACAATAGGTCTCAGGGTGTAAAAGTCGTGCATGCGAAAAAAATCGAATCGCTGATGTATTTATATAGTTCCACCTCAAGTCATGAATTTTTATGCAATTGCGCCAATTTTTTTTATGCGGATCCACCATGTAAGAATGCATCCACACACCAAATATTTTGGTTCTGAAACTTATACTTTTGACAATAGGTCTCAGGGTGTAAAAGTCGTGCATGCGAAAAAGTTCGAATCGCTGATGTATTTATAGTTCGGCCTCAAGTCATGAATTTTTATGCAATTGCGCCAATTTTTTTTATGCTCATCCACCATGTAAGAATGCATCCACACACCAAATATTTTGGTTCTGAAACTTATACTTTTGACAATAGGTCTCAGGGTGTAAAAGTCGTGCATGCGAAAAAGTTCGAATCGCTGATGTATTTATAGTTCGGCCTCAAGTCATGAATTTTTATGCAATTGCGCCAATTTGTTTTATGCTCATCCACCATGTAAGAATGCATCCACACACCAAATATTTTGGTTCTGAAACTTATACTTTTGACAATAGGTCTCAGGGTGTAAAAGTCGTGCATGCGAAAAAGTTCGAATCGCTGATGTATTTATAGTTCGGCCTCAAGTCATGAATTTTTATGCAATTGCGCCAATTTTTTTTATGCTCATCCACCATGTAAGAATGCATCCACACACCAAATATTTTGGTTCTGAAACTTATACTTTTGAGAATAGGTCTCAGGGTGTAAAAGTCGTGCATGCGAAAAAGTTCGAATCGCTGATGTATTTATAGTTCGGCCTCAAGTCATGAATTTTTATGCAATTGCGCCAATTTTTTTTATGCTCATCCACCATGTAAGAATGCATCCACACACCAAATATTTTGGTTCTGAAACTTATACTTTTGACAATAGGTCTCAGGGTGTAAAAGTCCTGCATGCGAAAAAGTTCGAATCGCTGATGTATTTATAGTTCGGCCTCAAGTCATGAATTTTTATGCAATTGCGCCAATTTTTTTTATGCTCATCCACCATGTAAGAATGCATCCACACACCAAATATTTTGGTTCTGAAACTTATACTTTTGACAATAGGTCTCAGGGTGTAAAAGTCGTGCATGCGAAAAAGTTCGAATCGCTGATGTATTTATAGTTCGGCCTCAAGTCATGAATTTTTATGCAATTGCGCCAATTTTTTTTATGCTCATCCACCATGTAAGAATGCATCCACACACCAAATATTTTGGTTCTGAAACTTATACTTTTGAGAACAGGCCTCAGGGTGTAAAAGTCGTGCATGCGAAAAAGTTCGAATCGCTGATGTATTTATAGTTCGGCCTCAAGTCATGAATTTTTATGCAATTGCGCCAATTTTTTTTATGCTCATCCACCATGTAAGAATGCATCCACACACCAAATATTTTGGTTCTGAAACTTATACTTTTGACAATAGGTCTCAGGGTGTAAAAGTCGTGCATGCGAAAAAGTTCGAATCGCTGATGTATTTATAGTTCGGCCTCAAGTCATGAATTTTTATGCAATTGCGCCAATTGCTTTTATGCTCATCCACCATGTAAGAATGCATCCACACACCAAATATTTTGGTTCTGAAACTTATACTTTTGAGAATAGGTCTCAGGGTGTAAAAGTCGTGCATGCGAAAAAGTTCGAATCGCTGATGTATTTATAGTTCGGCCTCAAGTCATGAATTTTTATGCAATTGCGCCAATTTTTTTTATGCTCATCCACCATGTAAGAATGCATCCACACACCAAATATTTTGGTTCTGAAACTTATACTTTTGACAATAGGTCTCAGGGTGTAAAAGTCGTGCATGCGAAAAAGTTCGAATCGCTGATGTATTTATAGTTCGGCCTCAAGTCATGAATTTTTATGCAATTGCGCCAATTTTTTTTATGCTCATCCACCATGTAAGAATGCATCCACACACCAAATATTTTGGTTCTGAAACTTATACTTTTGACAATAGGTCTCAGGGTGTAAAAGTCGTGCATGCGAAAAAAATCGAATCGCTTATGTATTTATATAGTTCGGCCTCAAGTCATGATTTTTTATGCAATTGCGCCAATTTTTTTTATGCGGATCCACCATGTAAGAATGCATCCACACACCAAATATTTTGGTTCTGAAACTTATACTTTTGAGAATAGGTCTCAGGGTGTAAAAGTCGTGCATGCGAAAAAGTTCGAATCGCTGATGTATTTATAGTTCGGCCTCAAGTCATGAATTTTTATGCAATTGCGCCAATTTTTTTTATGCTCATCCACCATGTAAGAATGCATCCACACACCAAATATTTTGGTTCTGAAACTTATACTTTTGACAATAGGTCTCAGGGTGTAAAAGTCGTGCATGCGAAAAAGTTCGAATCGCTGATGTATTTATAGTTCGGCCTCAAGTCATGAATTTTTATGCAATTGCGCCAATTTTTTTTATGCTCATCCACCATGTAAGAATGCATCCACACACCAAATATTTTGGTTCTGAAACTTATACTTTTGAGAACAGGCCTCAGGGTGTAAAAGTCGTGCATGCGAAAAAGTTCGAATCGCTGATGTATTTATAGTTCGGCCTCAAGTCATGAATTTTTATGCAATTGCGCCAATTTTTTTTATGCTCATCCACCATGTAAGAATGCATCCACACACCAAATATTTTGGTTCTGAAACTTATACTTTTGAGAATAGGTCTCAGGGTGTAAAAGTCGTGCATGCGAAAAAGTTCGAATCGCTGATGTATTTATAGTTCGGCCTCAAGTCATGAATTTTTATGCAATTGCGCCAATTGTTTTTATGCTCATCCACCATGTAAGAATGCATCCACACACCAAATATTTTGGTTCTGAAACTTATACTTTTGAGAATAGGTCTCAGGGTGTAAAAGTCGTGCATGCGAAAAAGTTCGAATCGCTGATGTATTTATAGTTCGGCCTCAAGTCATGAATTTTTATGCAATTGCGCCAATTTTTTTTATGCTCATCCACCATGTAAGAATGCATCCACACACCAAATATTTTGGTTCTGAAACTTATACTTTTGACAATAGGTCTCAGGGTGTAAAAGTCGTGCATGCGAAAAAGTTCGAATCGCTGATGTATTTATAGTTCGGCCTCAAGTCATGAATTTTTATGCAATTGCGCCAATTTTTTTTATGCTCATCCACCATGTAAGAATGCATCCACACACCAAATATTTTGGTTCTGAAACTTATACTTTTGACAATAGGTCTCAGGGTGTAAAAGTCGTGCATGCGAAAAAAATCGAATCGCTGATGTATTTATATAGTTCCACCTCAAGTCATGAATTTTTATGCAATTGCGCCAATTTTTTTTATGCGGATCCACCATGTAAGAATGCATTCACACACCAAATATTTTGGTTCTGAAACTTATACTTTTGACAATAGGTCTCAGGGTGTAAAAGTCGTGCATGCGAAAAAGTTCGAATCGCTGATGTATTTATAGTTCGGCCTCAAGTCATGAATTTTTATGCAATTGCGCCAATTTTTTTTATGCTCATCCACCATGTAAGAATGCATCCACACACCAAATATTTTGGTTCTGAAACTTATACTTTTGAGAATAGGTCTCAGGGTGTAAAAGTCGTGCATGCGAAAAAGTTCGAATCGCTGATGTATTTATAGTTCGGCCTCAAGTCATGAATTTTTATGCAATTGCGCCAATTTTTTTTATGCTCATCCACCATGTAAGAATGCATCCACACACCAAATATTTTGGTTCTGAAACTTATACTTTTGACAATAGGTCTCAGGGTGTAAAAGTCGTGCATGCGAAAAAGTTCGAATCGCTGATGTATTTATAGTTCGGCCTCAAGTCATGAATTTTTATGCAATTGCGCCAATTTTTTTTATGCTCATCCACCATGTAAGAATGCATCCACACACCAAATATTTTGGTTCTGAAACTTATACTTTTGAGAATAGGTCTCAGGGTGTAAAAGTCGTGCATGCGAAAAAGTTCGAATCGCTGATGTATTTATAGTTCGGCCTCAAGTCATGAATTTTTATGCAATTGCGCCAATTTTTTTTATGCTCATCCACCATGTAAGAATGCATCCACACACCAAATATTTTGGTTCTGAAACTTATACTTTTGAGAATAGGTCTCAGGGTGTAAAAGTCGTGCATGCGAAAAAGTTCGAATCGCTGATGTATTTATAGTTCGGCCTCAAGTCATGAATTTTTATGCAATTGCGCCAATTTTTTTTATGCTCATCCACCATGTAAGAATGCATCCACACACCAAATATTTTGGTTCTGAAACTTATACTTTTGACAATAGGTCTCAGGGTGTAAAAGTCGTGCATGCGAAAAAGTTCGAATCGCTGATGTATTTATAGTTCGGCCTCAAGTCATGAATTTTTATGCAATTGCGCCAATTTTTTTTATGCTCATCCACCATGTAAGAATGCATCCACACACCAAATATTTTGGTTCTGAAACTTATACTTTTGACAATAGGTCTCAGGGTGTAAAAGTCGTGCATGCGAAAAAGTTCGAATCGCTGATGTATTTATAGTTCGGCCTCAAGTCATGAATTTTTATGCAATTGCGCCAATTTGTTTTATGCTCATCCACCATGTAAGAATGCATCCACACACCAAATATTTTGGTTCTGAAACTTATACTTTTGACAATAGGTCTCAGGGTGTAAAAGTCGTGCATGCGAAAAAGTTCGAATCGCTGATGTATTTATAGTTCGGCCTCAAGTCATGAATTTTTATGCAATTGCGCCAATTTTTTTTATGCGGATCCACCATGTAAGAATGCATCCACACACCAAATATTTTGGTTCTGAAACTTATACTTTTGAGAATAGGTCTCAGGGTGTAAAAGTCGTGCATGCGAAAAAGTTCGAATCGCTGATGTATTTATAGTTCGGCCTCAAGTCATGAATTTTTATGCAATTGCGCCAATTTGTTTTATGCTCATCCACCATGTAAGAATGCATCCACACACCAAATATTTTGGTTCTGAAACTTATACTTTTGAGAATAGGTCTAAGGGTGTAAAAGTCGTGCATGCGAAAAAGTTCGAATCGCTGATGTATTTATAGTTCGGCCTCAAGTCATGAATTTTTATGCAATTGCGCCAATTTTTTTTATGCTCATCCACCATGTAAGAATGCATCCACACACCAAATATTTTGGTTCTGAAACTTATACTTTTGACAATAGGTCTCAGGGTGTAAAAGTCGTGCATGCGAAAAAGTTCGAATCGCTGATGTATTTATAGTTCGGCCTCAAGTCATGAATTTTTATGCAATTGCGCCAATTTTTTTTATGCTCATCCACCATGTAAGAATGCATCCACACACCAAATATTTTGGTTCTGAAACTTATACTTTTGACAATAGGTCTCAGAGTGTAAAAGTCGTGCATGCGAAAAAGTTCGAATCGCTGATGTATTTATAGTTCGGCCTCAAGTCATGAATTTTTATGCAATTGCGCCAATTTGTTTTATGCTCATCCACCATGTAAGAATGCATCCACACACCAAATATTTTGGTTCTGAAACTTATACTTTTGACAATAGGTCTCAGGGTGTAAAAGTCGTGCATGCGAAAAAGTTCGAATCGCTGATGTATTTATAGTTCGGCCTCAAGTCATGAATTTTTATGCAATTGCGCCAATTTTTTTTATGCTCATCCACCATGTAAGAATGCATCCACACACCAAATATTTTGGTTCTGAAACTTATACTTTTGACAATAGGTCTCAGGGTGTAAAAGTCGTGCATGCGAAAAAGTTCGAATCGCTGATGTATTTATAGTTCGGCCTCAAGTCATGAATTTTTATGCAATTGCGCCAATTTGTTTTATGCTCATCCACCATGTAAGAATGCATCCACACACCAAATATTTTGGTTCTGAAACTTATACTTTTGAGAATAGGTCTCAGGGTGTAAAAGTCGTGCATGCGAAAAAGTTCGAATCGCTGATGTATTTATAGTTCGGCCTCAAGTCATGAATTTTTATGCAATTGCGCCAATTTTTTTTATGCTCATCCACCATGTAAGAATGCATCCACACACCAAATATTTTGGTTCTGAAACTTATACTTTTGACAATAGGTCTCAGGGTGTAAAAGTCGTGCATGCGAAAAAGTTCGAATCGCTGATGTATTTATAGTTCGGCCTCAAGTCATGAATTTTTATGCAATTGCGCCAATTTTTTTTATGCTCATCCACCATGTAAGAATGCATCCACACACCAAATATTTTGGTTCTGAAACTTATACTTTTGACAATAGGTCTCAGAGTGTAAAAGTCGTGCATGCGAAAAAGTTCGAATCGCTGATGTATTTATAGTTCGGCCTCAAGTCATGAATTTTTATGCAATTGCGCCAATTTGTTTTATGCTCATCCACCATGTAAGAATGCATCCACACACCAAATATTTTGGTTCTGAAACTTATACTTTTGAGAATAGGTCTCAGGGTGTAAAAGTCGTGCATGCGAAAAAGTTCGAATCGCTGATGTATTTATAGTTCGGCCTCAAGTCATGAATTTTTATGCAATTGCGCCAATTTTTTTTATGCTCATCCACCATGTAAGAATGCATCCACACACCAAATATTTTGGTTCTGAAACTTATACTTTTGAGAATAGGTCTCAGGGCTGTAAAAGTCGTGCATGCGAAAAAGTTCGAATCGCTGATGTATTTATAGTTCGGCCTCAAGTCATGAATTTTTATGCAATTGCGCCAATTTTTTTTATGCTCATCCACCATGTAAGAATGCATCCACACACCAAATATTTTGGTTCTGAAACTTATACTTTTGACAATAGGTCTCAGGGTGTAAGAGTCGTGCATGCGAAAAAGTTCGAATCGCTGATGTATTTATAGTTCGGCCTCAAGTCATGAATTTTTATGCAATTGCGCCAATTTTTTTTATGCGGATCCACCATGTAAGAATGCATCCACACACCAAATATTTTGGTTCTGAAACTTATACTTTTGAGAATAGGTCTCAGGGTGTAAAAGTCGTGCATGCGAAAAAGTTCGAATCGCTGATGTATTTATAGTTCGGCCTCAAGTCATGAATTTTTATGCAATTGCGCCAATTTGTTTTATGCTCATCCACCATGTAAGAATGCATCCACACACCAAATATTTTGGTTCTGAAACTTATACTTTTGACAATAGGTCTCAGGGTGTAAGAGTCGTGCATGCGAAAAAGTTCGAATCGCTGATGTATTTATAGTTCGGCCTCAAGTCATGAATTTTTATGCAATTGCGCCAATTTTTTTTATGCTCATCCACCATGTAAGAATGCATCCACACACCAAATATTTTGGTTCTGAAACTTATACTTTTGAGAATAGGTCTCAGGGTGTAAAAGTGGTGCATGCGAAAAAGTTCGAATCGCTGATGTATTTATAGTTCGGCCTCAAGTCATGAATTTTTATGCAATTGCGCCAATTTTTTTTATGCGGATCCACCATGTAAGAATGCATCCACACACCAAATATTTTGGTTCTGAAACTTATACTTTTGAGAATAGGTCTCAGGGTGTAAAAGTCGTGCATGCGAAAAAGTTCGAATCGCTGATGTATTTATAGTTCGGCCTCAAGTCATGAATTTTTATGCAATTGCGCCAATTTTTTTTATGCTCATCCACCATGTAAGAATGCATCCACACACCAAATATTTTGGTTCTGAAACTTATACTTTTGAGAACAGGCCTCAGGGTGTAAAAGTCGTGCATGCGAAAAAGTTCGAATCGCTGATGTATTTATAGTTCGGCCTCAAGTCATGAATTTTTATGCAATTGCGCCAATTTTTTTTATGCTCATCCACCATGTAAGAATGCATCCACACACCAAATATTTTGGTTCTGAAACTTATACTTTTGAGAATAGGTCTGAGGGTGTAAAAGTCGTGCATGCGAAAAAGTTCGAATCGCTGATGTATTTATAGTTCGGCCTCAAGGCATGAATCTTTATGCAATTGCGCCAATTGTTTTTATGCTCATCCACCATGTAAGAATGCATCCACACACCAAATATTTTGGTTCTGAAACTTATACTTTTGAGAATAGGTCTCAGGGTGTAAAAGTCGTGCATGCGAAAAAGTTCGAATCGCTGATGTATTTATAGTTCGGCCTCAAGTCATGAATTTTTATGCAATTGCGCCAATTTTTTTATGCTCATCCACCATGTAAGAATGCATCCACACACCAAATATTTTGGTTCTGAAACTTATACTTTTGACAATAGGTCTCAGGGTGTAAAAGTCGTGCATGCGAAAAAGTTCGAATCGCTGATGTATTTATAGTTCGGCCTCAAGTCATGAATTTTTATGCAATTGCGCCAATTTTTTTTATGCTCATCCACCATGTAAGAATGCATCCACACACCAAATATTTTGGTTCTGAAACTTATACTTTTGAGAATAGGTCTCAGGGTGTAAAAGTCGTGCATGCGAAAAAAATCGAATCGCTGATGTATTTATATAGTTCCACCTCAAGTCATGAATTTTTATGCAATTGCGCCAATTTTTTTTATGCTCATCCACCATGTAAGAATGCATCCACACACCAAATATTTTGGTTCTGAAACTTATACTTTTGACAATAGGTCTCAGGGTGTAAAAGTCGTGCATGCGAAAAAGTTCGAATCGCTGATGTATTTATAGTTCGGCCTCAAGTCATGAATTTTTATGCAATTGCGCCAATTTTTTTTATGCGGATCCACCATGTAAGAATGCATCCACACACCAAATATTTTGGTTCTGAAACTTATACTTTTGACAATAGGTCTCAGGGTGTAAAAGTCGTGCATGCGAAAAAGTTCGAATCGCTGATGTATTTATAGTTCGGCCTCAAGTCATGAATTTTTATGCAATTGCGCCAATTTTTTTATGCTCATCCACCATGTAAGAATGCATCCACACACCAAATATTTTGGTTCTGAAACTTATACTTTTGACAATAGGTCTCAGGGTGTAAAAGTCGTGCATGCGAAAAAGTTCGAATCGCTGATGTATTTATAGTTCGGCCTCAAGTCATGAATTTTTATGCAATTGCGCCAATTTTTTTTTATGCTCATCAACCATGTAAGAATGCATCCACACACCAAATATTTTGGTTCTGAAACTTATACTTTTGACAATAGGTCTCAGGGTGTAAAAGTCGTGCATGCGAAAAAGTTCGAATCGCTGATGTATTTATAGTTCGGCCTCAAGTCATGAATTTTTATGCAATTGCGCCAATTTTTTTTATGCTCATCCACCATGTAAGAATGCATCCACACACCAAATATTTTGGTTCTGAAACTTATGCTTTTGACAATAGGTCTCAGGGTGTAAAAGTCGTGCATGCGAAAAAGTTCGAATCGCTGATGTATTTATAGTTCGGCCTCAAGTCATGAATCTTTATGCAATTGCGCCAATTTTTTTTATGCTCATCCACCATGTAAGAATGCATCCACACACCAAATATTTTGGTTCTGAAACTTATGCTTTTGACAATAGGTCTCAGGGTGTAAAAGTCCTGCATGCGAAAAAGTTCGAATCGCTGATGTATTTATAGTTCGGCCTCAAGTCATGAATTTTTATGCAATTGCGCCAATTTTTTTTATGCTCATCCACCATGTAAGAATGCATCCACACACCAAATATTTTGGTTCTGAAACTTATACTTTTGAGAATAGGTCTCAGGGTGTAAAAGTCGTGCATGCGAAAAAGTTCGAATCGCTGATGTATTTATAGTTCGGCCTCAAGTCATGAGTTTTTATGCAATTGCGCCAATTTTTTTTATGCTCATCCACCATGTAAGAATGCATCCACACACCAAATATTTTGGTTCTGAAACTTATACTTTTGAGAATAGGTCTCAGGGTGTAAAAGTCGTGCATGCGAAAAAGTTCGAATCGCTGATGTATTTATAGTTCGGCCTCAAGTCATGAATTTTTATGCAATTGCGCCAATTTTTTTTATGCTCATCCACCATGTAAGAATGCATCCACACAGCAAATATTTTGGTTCTGAAACTTATACTTTTGACAATAGGTCTCAGGGTGTAAAAGTCGTGCATGCGAAAAAGTTCGAATCGCTGATGTATTTATAGTTCGGCCTCAAGTCATGAATTTTTATGCAATTGCGCCAATTTTTTTGATGCGGATCCACCATGTAAGAATGCATCCACACACCAAATATTTTGGTTCTGAAACTTATACTTTTGACAATAGGTCTCTGGGTGTAAAAGTCGTGCATGCGAAAAAGTTCGAATCGCTGATGTATTTATAGTTCGGCCTCAAGTCATGAATTTTTATGCAATTGCGCCAATTTTTTTTATGCTCATCCACCATGTAAGAATGCATCCACACACCAAATATTTTGGTTCTGAAACTTATACTTTTGAGAATAGGTCTCAGGGTGTAAAAGTCGTGCATGCGAAAAAGTTCGAATCGCTGATGTATTTATAGTTCGGCCTCAAGTCATGAATTTTTATGCAATTGCGCCAATTTTTTTTATGCTCATCCACCATGTAAGATTGCATCCACACACCAAATATTTTGGTTCTGAAACTTATACTTTTGACAATAGGTCTCAGGGTGTAAAAGTCGTGCATGCGAAAAAAATCGAATCGCTGATGTATTTATATAGTTCCACCTCAAGTCATGAATGTTTATGCAATTGCGCCAATTTTTTTTATGCTCATCCACCATGTAAGAATGCATCCACACACCAAATATTTTGGTTCTGAAACTTATACTTTTGAGAATAGGTCTCAGGGTGTAAAAGTCGTGCATGCGAAAAAGTTCGAATCGCTGATGTATTTATAGTTCGGCCTCAAGTCATGAATTTTTATGCAATTGCGCCAATTTTTTTTATGCTCATCCACCATGTAAGAATGCATCCACACACCAAATATTTTGGTTCTGAAACTTATACTTTTGAGAAAAGGTCTCAGGGTGTAAAAGTCGTGCATGCGAAAAAGTTCGAATCGTTGATGTATTAATAGTTCGGCCTCAAGTCATGAATTTTTATGCAATTGCGCCAATTTTTTTTATGCGGATCCACCATGTAAGAATGCATCCACACACTAAATATTTTGGTTCTGAAACTTATACTTTTGACAATAGGTCTCAGGGTGTAAAAGTCGTGCATGCGAAAAAAATCGAATCGCTGATGTATTTATATAGTTCCACCTCAAGTCATGAATTTTTATGCAATTGCGCCAATTTTTTTTATGCTCATCCACCATGTAAGAATGCATCCACACACCAAATATTTTGGTTCTGAAACTTATACTTTTGAGAATAGGTCTCAGGGTGTAAAAGTCGTGCATGCGAAAAAGTTCGAATCGCTGATGTATTTATAGTTCGGCCTCAAGTCATGAATTTTTATGCAATTGCGCCAATTTTTTTTATGCGGATCCACCATGTAAGAATGCATCCACACACCAAATATTTTCGTTCTGAAACTTATACTTTTGACAATAGGTCTCAGGGTGTAAAAGTCGTGCATGTGAAAAAGTTCGAATCGCTGATGTATTTATAGTTCGGCCTCAAGTCATGAATTTTTATGCAATTGCGCCAATTTTTTTTATGCTCATCCACCATGTAAGAATGCATCCACACACCAAATATTTTGGTTCTGAAACTTATACTTTTGAGAATAGGTCTCAGGGTGTAAAAGTCGTGCATGCGAAAAAGTTCGAATCGCTGATGTATTTATAGTTCGGCCTCAAGTCATGAATTTTTATGCAATTGCGCCAATTTTTTTTATGCGGATCCACCATGTAAGAATGCATCCACACACCAAATATTTTGGTTCTGAAACTTATACTTTTGAGAATAGGTCTCAGGGTGTAAAAGTCGTGCATGCGAAAAAGTTCGAATCGCTGATGTATTTATAGTTCGGCCTCAAGTCATGAATTTTTATGCAATTGCGCCAATTTTTTTTATGCTCATCCACCATGTAAGAATGCATCCACACACCAAATATTTTGGTTCTGAAACTTATACTTTTGAGAATAGGTCTCAGGGTGTAAAAGTCGTGCATGCGAAAAAGTTCGAATCGCTGATGTATTTATAGTTCGGCCTCAAGTCATGAATTTTTATGCAATTGCGCCAATTTTTTTTATGCTGATCCACCATGTAAGAATGCATCCACACACCAAATATTTTGGTTCTGAAACTTATACTTTTGACAATAGGTCTCAGGGTGTAAAAGTCGTGCATGCGAAAAAGTTCGAATCGCTGATGTATTTATAGTTCGGCCTCAAGTCATGAATTTTTATGCAATTGCGCCAATTTTTTTTATGCTCATCCACCATGTAAGAATGCATCCACACACCAAATATTTTGGTTCTGAAACTTATACTTTTGAGAATAGATCTCAGGGTGTAAAAGTCGTGCATGCGAAAAAGTTCGAATCGCTGATGTATTTATAGTTCGGCCTCAAGTCATGAATTTGTATGCAATTGCGCCAATTTTTTTTATGCTCATCCACCATGTAAGAATGCATCCACACACCAAATATTTTGGTTCTGAAACTTATACTTTTGAGAATAGGTCTGAGGGTGTAAAAGTCGTGCATGCGAAAAAGTTCGAATCGCTGATGTATTTATAGTTCGGCCTCAAGTCATGAATTTTTATGCAATTGCGCCAAATTTTTGTATGCTCATCCACCATGTAAGAATGCATCCACACACCAAATATTTTGGTTCTGAAACTTATACTTTTGACAATAGGTCTCAGGGTGTAAAAGTCGTGCATGCGAAAAAGTTCGAATCGCTGATGTATTTATAGTTCGGCCTCAAGTCATGAATTTTTATGCAATTGCGCCAATTTTTTTTATGCGGATCCACCATGTAAGAATGCATCCACACACCAAATATTTTGGTTCTGAAACTTATACTTTTGACAATAGGTCTCAGGGTGTAAAAGTCGTGCATGCGAAAAAGTTCGAATCGCTGATGTATTTATAGTTCGGCCTCAAGTCATGAATTTTTATGCAATTGCGCCAAATTTTTTTATGCGGATCCACCATGTAAGAATGCATCCACACACCAAATATTTTGGTTCTGAAACTTATACTTTTGAGAATAGGTCTGAGGGTGTAAAAGTCGTGCATGCGAAAAAGTTCGAATCGCTGATGTATTTATAGTTCGGCCTCAAGTCATGAATTTTTATGCAATTGCGCCAATTTTTTTTATGCTCATCCACCATGTAAGAATGCATCCACACACTAAATATTTTGGTTCTGAAACTTATACTTTTGACAATAGGTCTCAGGGTCGTGCATGCGAAAAAAATCGAATCGCTGATGTATTTATATAGTTCCACCTCAAGTCATGAATTTTTATGCAATTGCGCCAATTTTTTTTATGCTCATCCACCATGTAAGAATGCATCCACACACCAAATATTTTCGTTCTGAAACTTATACTTTTGAGAATAGGTCTCAGGGTGTAAAAGTCGTGCATGCGAAAAAGTTCGAATCGCTGATGTATTTATAGTTCGGCCTCAAGTCATGAATTTTTATGCAATTGCGCCAATTTTTTTTATGCGGATCCACCATGTAAGAATGCATCAACACACCAAATATTTTGGTTCTGAAACTTATACTTTTGAGAATAGGTCTCAGGGTGTAAAAGTCGTGCATGTGAAAAAGTTCGAATCGCTGATGTATTTATAGTTCGGCCTCAAGTCATGAATTTTTATGCAATTGCGCCAAAAAATTTTATGCGGATCCACCATGTAAGAATGCATCCACACACCAAATATTTTCGTTCTGAAACTTATACTTTTGAGAATAGGTCTCAGGGTGTAAAAGTCGTGCATGCGAAAAAGTTCGAATCGCTGATGTATTTATAGTTCGGCCTCAAGTCATGAATTTTTATGCAATTGCGCCAATTTTTTTTATGCGGATCCACCATGTAAGAATGCATCCACACACCAAATATTTTGGTTCTGAAACTTATACTTTTGACAATAGGTCTCAGGGTGTAAAAGTCGTGCATGCGAAAAAGTTCGAATCGCTGATGTATTTATAGTTCGGCCTCAAGTCATGAATTTTTATGCAATTGCGCCAATTTTTTTTATGCGGATCCACCATGTAAGAATGCATCCACACACCAAATATTTTGGTTCTGAAACTTATACTTTTGACAATAGGTCTCAGGGTGTAAAAGTCGTGCATGCGAAAAAGTTCGAATCGCTGATGTATTTATAGTTCGGCCTCAAGTCATGAATTTTTATGCAATTGCGCCAAATTTTTTTATGCGGATCCACCATGTAAGAATGCATCCACACACCAAATATTTTGGTTCTGAAACTTATACTTTTGAGAATAGGTCTCAGGGTGTAAAAGTCGTGCATGCGAAAAAGTTCGAATCGCTGATGTATTTATAGTTCGGCCTCAAGTCATGAATTTTTATGCAATTGCGCCAATTTTTTTTATGCTCATCCACCATGTAAGAATGCATCCACACACTAAATATTTTGGTTCTGAAACTTATACTTTTGACAATAGGTCTCAGGGTCGTGCATGCGAAAAAAATCGAATCGCTGATGTATTTATATAGTTCCACCTCAAGTCATGAATTTTTATGCAATTGCGCCAATTTTTTTTATGCTCATCCACCATGTAAGAATGCATCCACACACCAAATATTTTCGTTCTGATACTTATACTTTTGAGAATAGGTCTCAGGGTGTAAAAGTCGTGCATGCGAAAAAGTTCGAATCGCTGATGTATTTATAGGTCGGCCTCAAGTCATGAATTTTTATGCAATTGCGCCAATTTTTTTTATGCGGATCCACCATGTAAGAATGCATCAACACACCAAATATTTTCGTTCTGAAACTTATACTTTTGAGAATAGGTCTCAGGGTGTAAAAGTCGTGCATGTGAAAAAGTTCGAATCGCTGATGTATTTATAGTTCGGCCTCAAGTCATGAATTTTTATGCAATTGCGCCAAAAAATTTTATGCGGATCCACCATGTAAGAATGCATCCACACACCAAATATTTTCGTTCTGAAACTTATACTTTTGAGAATAGGTCTCAGGGTGTAAAAGTCGTGCATGCGAAAAAGTTCGAATCGCTGATGTATTTATAGTTCGGCCTCAAGTCATGAATTTTTATGCAATTGCGCCAATTTTTTTTATGCGGATCCACCATGTAAGAATGCATCCACACACCAAATATTTTGGTTCTGAAACTTATACTTTTGAGAATAGGTCTCAGGGTGTAAAAGTCGTGCATGCGAAAAAGTTCGAATCGCTGATGTATTTATAGTTCGGCCTCAAGTCATGAATTTTTATGCAATTGCGCCAAATTTTTTTATGCGGATCCACCATGTAAGAATGCATCCACACACCAAATATTTTGGTTCTGAAACTTATACTTTTGAGAATAGGTCTCAGGGTGTAAAAGTCGTGCATGCGAAAAAGTTCGAATCGCTGATGTATTTATAGTTCGGCCTCAAGTCATGAATTTTTATGCAATTGCGCCAATTTTTTTTATGCGGATCCACCATGTAAGAATGCATCCACACACCAAATATTTTGGTTCTGAAACTTATACTTTTGAGAATAGGTCTCAGGGTGTAAAAGTCGTGCATGCGAAAAAGTTCGAATCGCTGATGTATTTATAGTTCGGCCTCAAGTCATGAATTTTTATGCAATTGCGCCAATTTTTTTTATGCTCATCCACCATGTAAGAATGCATCCACACACTAAATATTTTGGTTCTGAAACTTATACTTTTGAGAATAGGTCTCAGGGTGTAAAAGTCGTGCATGCGAAAAAGTTCGAATCGCTGATGTATTTATAGTTCGGCCTCAAGTCATGAATTTTTATGCAATTGCGCCAATTTTTTTTATGCTCATCCACCATGTAAGAATGCATCCACACACCAAATATTTTGGTTCTGAAACTTATACTTTTGAGAATAGGTCTCAGGGTGTAAAAGTCGTGCATGCGAAAAAGTTCGAATCGCTGATGTATTTATAGTTCGGCCTCAAGTCATGAATTTTTATGCAATTGCGCCAATTTTTTTTATGCGGATCCACCATGTAAGAATGCATCCACACACTAAATATTTAGGTTCTGAAACTTATACTTTTGACAATAGGTCTCAGGGTCGTGCATGCGAAAAAAATCGAATCGCTGATGTATTTATATAGTTCCACCTCAAGTCATGAATTTTTATGCAATTGCGCCAATTTTTTTTATGCTCATCCACCATGTAAGAATGCATCCACACACCAAATATTTTGGTTCTGAAACTTATACTTTTGAGAATAGGTCTCAGGGTGTAAAAGTCGTGCATGTGAAAAAGTTCGAATCGCTGATGTATTTATAGTTCGGCCTCAAGTCATGAATTTTTATGCAATTGCGCCAAATTTTTTTATGCGGATCCACCATGTAAGAATGCATCCACACACCAAATATTTTCGTTCTGAAACTTATACTTTTGACAATAGGTCTCAGGGTGTAAAAGTCGTGCATGCGAAAAAGTTCGAATCGCTGATGTATTTATAGTTCGGCCTCAAGTCATGAATTTTTATGCAATTGCGCCAAATTTTTTTATGCAGATCCACCATGTAAGAATGCATCCACACACCAAATATTTTGGTTCTGAAAATTATACTTTTGAGAATAGGTCTCAGGGTGTAAAAGTCGTGCATGCGAAAAAGTTCGAATCGCTGATGTATTTATAGTTCGGCCTCAAGTCATGAATTTTTATGCAATTGCGCCAAATTTTTTTAAGCGGATCCACCATGTAAGAATGCATCCACACACCAAATATTTTGGTTCTGAAACTTATACTTTTGAGAATAGGTCTCAGGGTGTAAAAGTCGTGCATGCGAAAAAGTTCGAATCGCTGATGTATTTATAGTTCGGCCTCAAGTCATGAATTTTTATGCAATTGCGCCAATTTTTTTTATGCTCATCCACCATGTAAGAATGCATCCACACACTAAATATTTTGGTTCTGAAACTTATACTTTTGACAATAGGTCTCAGGGTCGTGCATGCGAAAAAAATCGAATCGCTGATGTATTTATATAGTTCGGCCTCAAGTCATGAATTTTTATGCAATTGCGCCAATTTTTTTTATGCTCATCCACCATGTAAGAATGCATCCACACACCAAATATTTTGGTTCTGAAACTTATACTTTTGAGAATAGGTCTCAGGGTGTAAAAGTCGTGCATGCGAAAAAGTTCGAATCGCTGATGTATTTATAGTTCGGCCTCAAGTCATGAATTTTTATGCAATTGCGCCAATTTTTTTTATGCGGATCCACCATGTAAGAATGCATCCACACACCAAATATTTTGGTTCTGAAACTTATACTTTTGAGAATAGGTCTCAGGGTGTAAAAGTCGTGCATGTGAAAAAGTTCGAATCGCTGATGTATTTATAGTTCGGCCTCAAGTCATGAATTTTTATGCAATTGCGCCAAATTTTTTTATGCGGATCCACCATGTAAGAATGCATCCACACACCAAATATTTTGGTTCTGAAACTTATACTTTTGACAATAGGTCTCAGGGTGTAAAAGTCGTGCATGCGAAAAAGTTCGAATCGCTGATGTATTTATAGTTCGGCCTCAAGTCATGAATTTTTATGCAATTGCGCCAATTTTTTTTATGCGGATCCACCATGTAAGAATGCATCCACACACCAAATATTTTGGTTCTGAAACTTATACTTTTGAGAATAGGTCTCAGGGTGTAAAAGTCGTGCATGCGAAAAAGTTCGAATCGCTGATGTATTTATAGTTCGGCCTCAAGTCATGAATTTTTATGCAATTGCGCCAATTTTTTTTATGCGGATCCACCATGTAAGAATGCATCCACACACCAAATATTTTGGTTCTGAAACTTATACTTTTGAGAATAGGTCTCAGGGTGTAAAAGTCGTGCATGCGAAAAAGTTCGAATCGCTGATGTATTTATAGTTCGGCCTCAAGTCATGAATTTTTATGCAATTGCGCCAATTTTTTTTATGCTCATCCACCATGTAAGAATGCATCCACACACCAAATATTTTGGTTCTGAAACTTATACTTTTGACAATAGGTCTCAGGGTGTAAAAGTCGTGCATGCGAAAAAGTTCGAATCGCTGATGTATTTATAGTTCGGCCTCAAGTCATGAATTTTTATGCAATTGCGCCAATTTTTTTTATGCGGATCCACCATGTAAGAATGCATCCACACACCAAATATTTTCGTTCTGAAACTTATACTTTTGAGAATAGGTCTCAGGGTGTAAAAGTCGTGCATGTGAAAAAGTTCGAATCGCTGATGTATTTATAGTTCGGCCTCAAGTCATGAATTTTTATGCAATTGCGCCAAATTTTTTTATGCGGATCCACCATGTAAGAATGCATCCACACACCAAATATTTTGGTTCTGAAACTTATACTTTTGACAATAGGTCTCAGGGTGTAAAAGTCGTGCATGCGAAAAAGTTCGAATCGCTGATGTATTTATAGTTCGGCCTCAAGTCATGAATTTTTATGCAATTGCGCCAATTTTTTTTATGCAGATCCACCATGTAAGAATGAATCCACACACCAAATATTTTCGTTCTGAAACTTATACTTTTGAGAATAGGTCTCAGGGTGTAAAAGTCGTGCATGCGAAAAAGTTCGAATCGCTGATGTATTTATAGTTCGGCCTCAAGTCATGAATTTTTATGCAATTGCGCCAAATTTTTTTAAGCTGATCCACCATGTAAGAATGCATCCACACACCAAATATTTTCGTTCTGAAACTTATACTTTTGACAATAGGTCTCAGGGTGTAAAAGTCGTGCATGCGAAAAAGTTCGAATCGCTGATGTATTTATAGTTCGGCCTCAAGTCATGAATTTTTATGCAATTGCGCCAATTTTTTTTATGCTCATCCACCATGTAAGAATGCATCCACACACCAAATATTTTGGTTCTGAAACTTATACTTTTGACAATAGGTCTCAGGGTCGTGCATGCGAAAAAAATCGAATCGCTGATGTATTTATATAGTTCCACCTCAAGTCATGAATTTTTATGCAATTGCGCCAATTTTTTTTATGCTCATCCACCATGTAAGAATGCATCCACACACCAAATATTTTCGTTCTGAAACTTATACTTTTGAGAATAGGTCTCAGGGTGTAAAAGTCGTGCATGCGAAAAAGTTCGAATCGCTGATGTATTTATAGTTCGGCCTCAAGTCATGAATTTTTATGCAATTGCGCCAATTTTTTTTATGCGGATCCACCATGTAAGAATGCATCCACACACCAAATATTTTCGTTCTGAAACTTATACTTTTGAGAATAGGTCTCAGGGTGTAAAAGTCGTGCATGTGAAAAAGTTCGAATCGCTGATGTATTTATAGTTCGGCCTCAAGTCATGAATTTTTATGCAATTGCGCCAAATTTTTTTATGCGGATCCACCATGTAAGAATGCATCCACACACCAAATATTTTGGTTCTGAAACTTATACTTTTGACAATAGGTCTCAGGGTGTAAAAGTCGTGCATGCGAAAAAGTTCGAATCGCTGATGTATTTATAGTTCGGCCTCAAGTCATGAATTTTTATGCAATTGCGCCAATTTTTTTTATGCTCATCCACCATGTAAGAATGCATCCACACACCAAATATTTTGGTTCTGAAACTTATACTTTTGAGAATAGGTCTCAGGGTGTAAAAGTCGTGCATGCGAAAAAGTTCGAATCGCTGATGTATTTATAGTTCGGCCTCAAGTCATGAATTTTTATGCAATTGCGCCAATTTTTTTAATGCTCATCCACCATGTAAGAATGCATCCACACACCAAATATTTTGGTTCTGAAACTTATACTTTTGAGAATAGGTCTCAGGGTGTAAAAGTCGTGCATGCGAAAAAGTTCGAATCGCTGATGTATTTATAGTTCGGCCTCAAGTCATGAATTTTTATGCAATTGCGCCAATTTTTTTTATGCGGATCCACCATGTAAGAATGCATCCACACACCAAATATTTTGGTTCTGAAACTTATACTTTTGAGAATAGGTCTCAGGGTGTAAAAGTCGTGCATGCGAAAAAGTTCGAATCGCTGATGTATTTATAGTTCGGCCTCAAGTCATGAATTTTTATGCAATTGCGCCAATTTTTTTTTATGCTCATCCACCATGTAAGAATGCATCCACACACTAAATATTTTGGTTCTGAAACTTATACTTTTGACAATAGGTCTCAGGGTCGTGCATGCGAAAAAAATCGAATCGCTGATGTATTTATATAGTTCCACCTCAAGTCATGAATTTTTATGCAATTGCGCCAATTTTTTTTATGCGGATCCACCATGTAAGAATGCATCCACACACCAAATATTTTGGTTCTGAAACTTATACTTTTGACAATAGGTCTCAGGGTGTAAAAGTCGTGCATGCGAAAAAGTTCGAATCGCTGATGTATTTATAGTTCGGCCTCAAGTCATGAATTTTTATGCAATTGCGCCAATTTTTTTTATGCGGATCCACCATGTAAGAATGCATCCACACACCAAATATTTTCGTTCTGAAACTTATACTTTTGAGAATAGGTCTCAGGGTGTAAAAGTCGTGCATGTGAAAAAGTTCGAATCGCTGATGTATTTATAGTTTGGCCTCAAGTCATGAATTTTTATGCAATTGCGCCAAATTTTTTTATGCGGATCCACCATGTAAGAATGCATCCACACACCAAATATTTTGGTTCTGAAACTTATACTTTTGAGAATAGGTCTCAGGGTGTAAAAGTCGTGCATGTGAAAAAGTTCGAATCGCTGATGTATTTATAGTTCGGCCTCAAGTCATGAATTTTTATGCAATTGCGCCAAATTTTTTTATGCGGATCCACCATGTAAGAATGCATCCACACACCAAATATTTTGGTTCTGAAACTTATACTTTTGACAATAGGTCTCAGGGTGTAAAAGTCGTGCATGCGAAAAAGTTCGAATCGCTGATGTATTTATAGTTCGGCCTCAAGTCATGAATTTTTATGCAATTGCGCCATTTTTTTTTATGCGGATCCACCATGTAAGAATGCATCCACACACCAAATATTTTGGTTCTGAAACTTATACTTTTGAGAATAGGTCTCAGGGTGTAAAAGTCGTGCATGCGAAAAAGTTCGAATCGCTGATGTATTTATAGTTCGGCCTCAAGTCATGAATTTTTATGCAATTGCGCCAAATTTTTTTATGCGGATCCACCATGTAAGAATGCATCCACACACCAACTATTTTGGTTCTGAAACTTATACTTTTGAGAATAGGTCTCAGGGTGTAAAAGTCGTGCATGCGAAAAAGTTCGAATCGCTGATGTATTTATAGTTCGGCCTCAAGTCATGAATTTTTATGCAATTGCGCCAAATTTTTTTATGCGGATCCACCATGTAAGAATGCATCCACACACCAAATATTTTGGTTCTGAAACTTATACTTTTGAGAATAGGTCTCAGGGTGTAAAAGTCGTGCATGCCAAAAAGTTCGAATCGCTGATGTATTTATAGTTCGGCCTCAAGTCATGAATTTTTATGCAATTGCGCCAATTTTTTTTATGCAGATCCACCATGTAAGAATGAATCCACACACCAAATATTTTGGTTCTGAAACTTATACTTTTGAGAATAGGTCTCAGGGTGTAGAAGTCGTGCATGTGAAAAAGTTCGAATCGCTGATGTATTTATAGTTCGGCCTCAAGTCATGAATTTTTATGCAATTGCGCCAAATTTTTTTATGCGGATCCACCATGTAAGAATGCATCCACACACCAAATATTTTGGTTCTGAAACTTATACTTTTGACAATAGGTCTCAGGGTGTAAAAGTCGTGCATGCGAAAAAGTTCGAATCGCTGATGTATTTATAGTTCGGCCTCAAGTCATGAATTTTTATGCAATTGCGCCATTTTTTTTTATGCGGATCCACCATGTAAGAATGCATCCACACACCAAATATTTTGGTTCTGAAACTTATACTTTTGAGAATAGGTCTCAGGGTGTAAAAGTCGTGCATGCGAAAAAGTTCGAATCGCTGATGTATTTATAGTTCGGCCTCAAGTCATGAATTTTTATGCAATTGCGCCAAATTTTTTTATGCGGATCCACCATGTAAGAATGCATCCACACACCAAATATTTTGGTTCTGAAACTTATACTTTTGAGAATAGGTCTCAGGGTGTAAAAGTCGTGCATGCGAAAAAGTTCGAATCGCTGATGTATTTATAGTTCGGCCTCAAGTCATGAATTTTTATGCAATTGCGCCAAATTTTTTTATGCGGATCCACCATGTAAGAATGCATCCACACACCAAATATTTTGGTTCTGAAACTTATACTTTTGACAATAGGTCTCAGGGTGTAAAAGTCGTGCATGCGAAAAAGTTCGAATCGCTGATGTATTTATAGTTCGGCCTCAAGTCATGAATTTTTATGCAATTGCGCCAATTTTTTTTATGCAGATCCACCATGTAAGAATGAATCCACACACCAAATATTTTGGTTCTGAAACTTATACTTTTGAGAATAGGTCTCAGGGTGTAAAAGTCGTGCATGCGAAAAAGTTCGAATCGCTGATGTATTTATAGTTCGGCCTCAAGTCATGAATTTTTATGCAATTGCGCCAAATTTTTTTAAGCGGATCCACCATGTAAGAATGCATCCACACACCAAATATTTTGGTTCTGAAACTTATACTTTTGAGAATAGGTCTCAGGGTGTAAAAGTCGTGCATGCGAAAAAGTTCGAATCGCTGATGTATTTATAGTTCGGCCTCAAGTCATGAATTTTTATGCAATTGCGCCAATTTTTTTTATGCTCATCCACCATGTAAGAATGCATCCACACACCAAATATTTTGGTTCTGAAACTTATACTTTTGACAATAGGTCTCAGGGTCGTGCATGCGAAAAAAATCGAATCGCTGATGTATTTATATAGTTCCACCTCAAGTCATGAATTTTTATGCAATTGCGCCAATTTTTTTTATGCGGATCCACCATGTAAGAATGCATCCACACACCAAATATTTTGGTTCTGAAACTTATACTTTTGAGAATAGGTCTCAGGGTGTAAAAGTCGTGCATGCGAAAAAGTTCGAATCGCTGATGTATTTATAGTTCGGCCTCAAGTCATGAATTTTTATGCAATTGCGCCAATTTTTTTTTATGCGGATCCACCATGTAAGAATGCATCCACACACCAAATATTTTGGTTCTGAAACTTATACTTTTGACAATAGGTCTCAGGGTGTAAAAGTCGTGCATGTGAAAAAGTTCGAATCGCTGATGTATTTATAGTTCGGCCTCAAGTCATGAATTTTTATGCAATTGCGCCAATTTTTTTTATGCGGATCCACCATGTAAGAATGCATCCACACACCAAATATTTTGGTTCTGAAACTTATACTTTTGACAATAGGTCTCAGGGTGTAAAAGTCGTGCATGCGAAAAAGTTCGAATCGCTGATGTATTTATAGTTCGGCCTCAAGTCATGAATTTTTATGCAATTGCGCCAATTTTTTTTATGCGGATCCACCATGTAAGAATGCATCCACACACCAAATATTTTGGTTCTGAAACTTATACTTTTGAGAATAGGTCTCAGGGTGTAAAAGTCGTGCATGCGAAAAAGTTCGAATCGCTGATGTATTTATAGTTCGGCCTCAAGTCATGAATTTTTATGCAATTGCGCCATTTTTTTTTATGCGGATCCACCATGTAAGAATGCATCCACACACCAAATATTTTGGTTCTGAAACTTATACTTTTGAGAATAGGTCTCAGGGTGTAAAAGTCGTGCATGCGAAAAAGTTCGAATCGCTGATGTATTTATAGTTCGGCCTCAAGTCATGAATTTTTATGCAATTGCGCCAAATTTTTTTATGCGGATCCACCATGTAAGAATGCATCCACACACCAAATATTTTGGTTCTGAAACTTATACTTTTGAGAATAGGTCTCAGGGTGTAAAAGTCGTGCATGCGAAAAAGTTCGAATCGCTGATGTATTTATAGTTCGGCCTCAAGTCATGAATTTTTATGCAATTGCGCCAAATTTTTTTATGCGGATCCACCATGTAAGAATGCATCCACACACCAAATATTTTGGTTCTGAAACTTATACTTTTGACAATAGGTCTCAGGGTGTAAAAGTCGTGCATGCGAAAAAGTTCGAATCGCTGATGTATTTATAGTTCGGCCTCAAGTCATGAATTTTTATGCAATTGCGCCAATTTTTTTTATGCAGATCCACCATGTAAGAATGAATCCACACACCAAATATTTTGGTTCTGAAACTTATACTTTTGAGAATAGGTCTCAGGGTGTAAAAGTCGTGCATGCGAAAAAGTTCGAATCGCTGATGTATTTATAGTTCGGCCTCAAGTCATGAATTTTTATGCAATTGCGCCAAATTTTTTTAAGCGGATCCACCATGTAAGAATGCATCCACACACCAAATATTTTGGTTCTGAAACTTATACTTTTGAGAATAGGTCTCAGGGTGTAAAAGTCGTGCATGCGAAAAAGTTCGAATCGCTGATGTATTTATAGTTCGGCCTCAAGTCATGAATTTTTATGCAATTGCGCCAATTTTTTTTATGCTCATCCACCATGTAAGAATGCATCCACACACCAAATATTTTGGTTCTGAAACTTATACTTTTGACAATAGGTCTCAGGGTCGTGCATGCGAAAAAAATCGAATCGCTGATGTATTTATATAGTTCCACCTCAAGTCATGAATTTTTATGCAATTGCGCCAATTTTTTTTATGCGGATCCACCATGTAAGAATGCATCCACACACCAAATATTTTGGTTCTGAAACTTATACTTTTGAGAATAGGTCTCAGGGTGTAAAAGTCGTGCATGCGAAAAAGTTCGAATCGCTGATGTATTTATAGTTCGGCCTCAAGTCATGAATTTTTATGCAATTGCGCCAATTTTTTTTTATGCGGATCCACCATGTAAGAATGCATCCACACACCAAATATTTTGGTTCTGAAACTTATACTTTTGACAATAGGTCTCAGGGTGTAAAAGTCGTGCATGTGAAAAAGTTCGAATCGCTGATGTATTTATAGTTCGGCCTCAAGTCATGAATTTTTATGCAATTGCGCCAATTTTTTTTATGCGGATCCACCATGTAAGAATGCATCCACACACCAAATATTTTGGTTCTGAAACTTATACTTTTGACAATAGGTCTCAGGGTGTAAAAGTCGTGCATGCGAAAAAGTTCGAATCGCTGATGTATTTATAGTTCGGCCTCAAGTCATGAATTTTTATGCAATTGCGCCAATTTTTTTTATGCGGATCCACCATGTAAGAATGCATCCACACACCAAATATTTTGGTTCTGAAACTTATACTTTTGAGAATAGGTCTCAGGGTGTAAAAGTCGTGCATGCGAAAAAGTTCGAATCGCTGATGTATTTATAGTTCGGCCTCAAGTCATGAATTTTTATGCAATTGCGCCAATTTTTTTTATGCTCATCCACCATGTAAGAATGCATCCACACACCAAATATTTTGGTTCTGAAACTTATACTTTTGAGAATAGGTCTCAGGGTGTAAAAGTCGTGCATGCGAAAAAGTTCGAATCGCTGATGTATTTATAGTTCGGCCTCAAGTCATGAATTTTTATGCAATTGCGCCAATTTTTTTTATGCTCATCCACCTTGTAAGAATGCATCCACACACCAAATATTTTCGTTCTGAAACTTATACTTTTGAGAATAGGTCTCAGGGTGTAAAAGTCGTGCATGCGAAAAAGTTCGAATCGCTGATGTATTTATAGTTCGGCCTCAAGTCATGAATTTTTATGCAATTGCGCCAATTTTTTTTATGCTCATCCACCATGTAAGAATGCATCCACACACCAAATATTTTGGTTCTGAAACTTATACTTTTGAGAATAGGTCTCAGGGTGTAAAAGTCGTGCATGCGAAAAAGTTCGAATCGCTGATGTATTTATAGTTCGGCCTCAAGTCATGAATTTTTATGCAATTGCGCCAATTTTTTTTATGCTCATCCACCATGTAAGAATGCATCCACACACTAAATATTTTGGTTCTGAAACTTATACTTTTGACAATAGGTCTCAGGGTCGTGCATGCGAAAAAAATCGAATCGCTGATGTATTTATATAGTTCCACCTCAAGTCATGAATTTTTATGCAATTGCGCCAATTTTTTTTATGCTCATCCACCATGTAAGAATGCATCCACACACCAAATATTTTGGTTCTGAAACTTATACTTTTGACAATAGGTCTCAGGGTGTAAAAGTCGTGCATGCGAAAAAGTTCGAATCGCTGATGTATTTATAGTTCGGCCTCAAGTCATGAATTTTTATGCAATTGCGCCAATTTTTTTTATGCGGATCCACCATGTAAGAATGCATCCACACACCAAATATTTTGGTTCTGAAACTTATACTTTTGAGAATAGGTCTCAGGGTGTAAAAGTCGTGCATGTGAAAAAGTTCGAATCGCTGATGTATTTATAGTTCGGCCTCAAGTCATGAATTTTTATGCAATTGCGCCAAATTTTTTTATGCGGATCCACCATGTAAGAATGCATCCACACACCAAATATTTTGGTTCTGAAACTTATACTTTTGAGAATAGGTCTCAGGGTGTAAAAGTCGTGCATGTGAAAAAGTTCGAATCGCTGATGTATTTATAGCTCGGCCTCAAGTCATGAATTTTTATGCAATTGCGCCAAATTTTTTTATGCGGATCCACCATGTAAGAATGCATCCACACACCAAATATTTTCGTTCTGAAACTTATACTTTTGAGAATAGGTCTCAGGGTGTAAAAGTCGTGCATGCGAAAAAGTTCGAATCGCTGATGTATTTATAGTTCGGCCTCAAGTCATGAATTTTTATGCAATTGCGCCAATTTTTTTTATGCGGATCCACCATGTAAGAATGCATCCACACACCAAATATTTTGGTTCTGAAACTTATACTTTTGAGAATAGGTCTCAGGGTGTAAAAGTCGTGCATGCGAAAAAGTTCGAATCGCTGATGTATTTATAGTTCGGCCTCAAGTCATGAATTTTTATGCAATTGCGCCAATTTTTTTTATGCTCATCCACCATGTAAGAATGCATCCACACACCAAATATTTTGGTTCTGAAACTTATACTTTTGACAATAGGTCTCAGGGTGTAAAAGTCGTGCATGCGAAAAAGTTCGAATCGCTGATGTATTTATAGTTCGGCCTCAAGTCATGAATTTTTATGCAATTGCGCCAATTTTTTTTATGCTCATCCACCATGTAAGAATGCATCCACACACCAAATATTTTGGTTCTGAAACTTATACTTTTGACAATAGGTCTCAGGGTGTAAAAGTCGTGCATGCGAAAAAGTTCGAATCGCTGATGTATTTATAGTTCGGCCTCAAGTCATGAATTTTTATGCAATTGCGCCAATTTTTTTTATGCTCATCCACCATGTAAGAATGCATCCACACACTAAATATTTTGGTTCTGAAACTTATACTTTTGACAATAGGTCTCAGGGTCGTGCATGCGAAAAAAATCGAATCGCTGATGTATTTATATAGTTCCACCTCAAGTCATGAATTTTTATGCAATTGCGCCAATTTTTTTTATGCGGATCCACCATGTAAGAATGCATCCACACACCAAATATTTTGGTTCTGAAACTTATACTTTTGACAATAGGTCTCAGGGTGTAAAAGTCGTGCATGCGAAAAAGTTCGAATCGCTGATGTATTTATAGTTCGGCCTCAAGTCATGAATTTTTATGCAATTGCGCCAATTTTTTTTATGCGGATCCACCATGTAAGAATGCATCCACACACCAAATATTTTCGTTCTGAAACTTATACTTTTGACAATAGGTCTCAGGGTGTAAAAGTCGTGCATGTGAAAAAGTTCGAATCGCTGATGTATTTATAGTTCGGCCTCAAGTCATGAATTTTTATGCAATTGCGCCAAATTTTTTTATGCGGATCCACCATGTAAGAATGCATCCACACACCAAATATTTTGGTTCTGAAACTTATACTTTTGAGAATAGGTCTCAGGGTGTAAAAGTCGTGCATGTGAAAAAGTTCGAATCGCTGATGTATTTATAGTTCGGCCTCAAGTCATGAATTTTTATGCAATTGCGCCAAATTTTTTTATGCGGATCCACCATGTAAGAATGCATCCACACACCAAATATTTTGGTTCTGAAACTTATACTTTTGAGAATAGGTCTCAGGGTGTAAAAGTCGTGCAAGCGAAAAAGTTCGAATCGCTGATGTATTTATAGTTCGGCCTCAAGTCATGAATTTTTATGCAATTGCGCCAATTTTTTTTATGCGGATCCACCATGTAAGAATGCATCCACACACCAAATATTTTGGTTCTGAAACTTATACTTTTGAGAATAGGTCTCAGGGTGTAAAAGTCGTGCATGCGAAAAAGTTCGAATCGCTGATGTATTTATAGTTCGGCCTCAAGTCATGAATTTTTATGCAATTGCGCCAATTATTTTTATGCGGATCCACCATGTAAGAATGCATCCACACACCAAATATTTTGGTTCTGAAACTTATACTTTTGACAATAGGTCTCAGGGTGTAAAAGTCGTGCATGCGAAAAAGTTCGAATCGCTGATGTATTTATAGTTCGGCCTCAAGTCATGAATTTTTATGCAATTGCGCCAATTTTTTTTATGCTCATCCACCATGTAAGAATGCATCCACACACCAAATATTTTGGTTCTGAAACTTATACTTTTGACAATAGGTCTCAGGGTGTAAAAGTCGTGCATGCGAAAAAGTTCGAATCGCTGATGTATTTATAGTTCGGCCTCAAGTCATGAATTTTTATGCAATTGCGCCAATTTTTTTTATGCGGATCCACCATGTAAGAATGCATCCACAAACCAAATATTTTCGTTCTGAAACTTATACTTTTGACAATAGGTCTCAGGGTGTAAAAGTCGTGCATGTGAAAAAGTTCGAATCGCTGATGTATTTATAGTTCGGCCTCAAGTCATGAATTTTTATGCAATTGCGCCAAATTTTTTTATGCGGATCCACCATGTAAGAATGCATCCACACACCAAATATTTTGGTTCTGAAACTTATACTTTTGAGAATAGGTCTCAGGGTGTAAAAGTCGTGCATGTGAAAAAGTTCGAATCGCTGATGTATTTATAGTTCGGCCTCAAGTCATGAATTTTTATGCAATTGCGCCAATTTTTTTTATGCTCATCCACCATGTAAGAATGCATCCACACACCAAATATTTTGGTTCTGAAACTTATACTTTTGACAATAGGTCTCAGGGTGTAAAAGTCGTGCATGCGAAAAAGTTCGAATCGCTGATGTATTTATAGTTCGGCCTCAAGTCATGAATTTTTATGCAATTGCGCCAATTTTTTTTATGCGGATCCACCATGTAAGAATGCATCCACACACCAAATATTTTGGTTCTGAAACTTATACTTTTGAGAATAGGTCTCAGGGTGTAAAAGTCGTGCATGCGAAAAAGTTCGAATCGCTGATGTATTTATAGTTCGGCCTCAAGTCATGAATTTTTATGCAATTGCGCCAATTTTTTTTATGCGGATCCACCATGTAAGAATGCATCCACACACCAAATATTTTGGTTCTGAAACTTATACTTTTGAGAATAGGTCTCAGGGTGTAAAAGTCGTGCATGCGAAAAAGTTCGAATCGCTGATGTATTTATAGTTCGGCCTCAAGTCATGAATTTTTATGCAATTGCGCCAATTTTTTTTATGCGGATCCACCATGTAAGAATGCATCCACACACCAAATATTTTGGTTCTGAAACTTATACTTTTGAGAATAGGTCTCAGGGTGTAAAAGTCGTGCATGCGAAAAAGTTCGAATCGCTGATGTATTTATAGTTCGGCCT
This sequence comes from Haliotis cracherodii, assembly GCF_022045235.1. Classification (NCBI taxonomy): domain Eukaryota; kingdom Metazoa; phylum Mollusca; class Gastropoda; order Lepetellida; family Haliotidae; genus Haliotis; species Haliotis cracherodii. The sequence continues at coordinate 43,039,486 of NW_027266341.1, read as the reverse complement.
CAAGTCATGAATTTTTATGCAATTGCGCCAATTTTTTTTATGCGGATCCACCATGTAAGAATGCATCCACACACCAAATATTTTGGTTCTGAAACTTATACTTTTGACAATAGGTCTCAGGGTGTAAAAGTCGTGCATGCGAAAAAGTTCGAATCGCTGATGTATTTATAGTTCGGCCTCAAGTCATGAATTTTTATGCAATTGCGCCAATTTTTTTTATGCGGATCCACCATGTAAGAATGCATCCACACACCAAATATTTTGGTTCTGAAACTTATACTTTTGAGAATTGGTCTCAGGGTGTAAAAGTCGTGCATGTGAAAAAGTTCGAATCGCTGATGTATTTATAGTTCGGCCTCAAGTCATGAATTTTTATGCAATTGCGCCAAATTTTTTTATGCGGATCCACCATGTAAGAATGCATCCACACACCAAATATTTTCGTTCTGAAACTTATACTTTTGAGAATAGGTCTCAGGGTGTAAAAGTCGTGCATGCGAAAAAGTTCGAATCGCTGATGTATTTATAGTTCGGCCTCAAGTCATGAATTTTTATGCAATTGCGCCAATTTTTTTTATGCGGATCCACCATGTAAGAATGCATCCACACACCAAATATTTTGGTTCTGAAACTTATACTTTTGACAATAGGTCTCAGGGTGTAAAAGTCGTGCATGCGAAAAAGTTCGAATCGCTGATGTATTTATAGTTCGGCCTCAAGTCATGAATTTTTATGCAATTGCGCCAAATTTTTTTTATGCTCATCCACCATGTAAGAATGCATCCACACACCAAATATTTTCGTTCTGAAACTTATACTTTTGACAATAGGTCTCAGGGTGTAAAAGTCGTGCATGTGAAAAAGTTCGAATCGCTGATGTATTTATAGTTCGGCCTCAAGTCATGAATTTTTATGCAATTGCGCCAAATTTTTTTATGCTCATCCACCATGTAAGAATGCATCCACACACCAAATATTTTGGTTCTGAAACTTATACTTTTGAGAATAGGTCTCAGGGTGTAAAAGTCGTGCATGCGAAAAAGTTCGAATCGCTGATGTATTTATAGTTCGGCCTCAAGTCATGAATTTTTATGCAATTGCGCCAATTTTTTTTATGCTCATCCACCATGTAAGAATGCATCCACACACCAAATATTTTGGTTCTGAAACTTATACTTTTGAGAATAGGTCTCAGGGTGTAAAAGTCGTGCATGCGAAAAAGTTCGAATCGCTGATGTATTTATAGTTCGGCCTCAAGTCATGAATTTTTATGCAATTGCGCCAATTTTTTTTATGCTCATCCACCATGTAAGATTGCATCCACACACCAAATATTTTGGTTCTGAAACTTATACTTTTGACAATAGGTCTCAGGGTGTAAAAGTCGTGCATGCGAAAAAAATCGAATCGCTGATGTATTTATATAGTTCCACCTCAAGTCATGAATTTTTATGCAATTGCGCCAATTTTTTTTATGCGGATCCACCATGTAAGAATGCATCCACACACCAAATATTTTGGTTCTGAAACTTATACTTTTGACAATAGATCTCAGGGTGTAAAAGTCGTGCATGCGAAAAAAATCGAATCGCTGATGTATTTATATAGTTCCACCTCAAGTCATGAATTTTTATGTAAAAGTCGTGCATGCGAAAAAGCTCGAATCGCTGATGTATTGATATAGTTCCACCTCAAGTCATGAATTTTTATGCAATTGCGCCAATTTTTTTTATGCGGATCCACCATGTAAGAATGCATCCACACACCAAATATTTTGGTTCTGAAACTTATAAAAGTGTAAAAGTCGTGCATGCGAAAAAGTTCGAATCGCTGATGTATTTATAGTTCGGCCTCAAGTCATGAATTTTTATGCAATTGCGCCAAATTTTTTTATGCGGATCCACCATGTAAGAATGCATCCACACACCAAATATTTTGGTTCTGAAACTTATACTTTTGAGAATAGGTCTCAGGGTGTAAAAGTCGTGCATGCGAAAAAGTTCGAATCGCTGATGTATTTATAGTTCGGCCTCAAGTCATGAATTTTTATGCAATTGCGCCAATTTTTTTTATGCGGATCCACCATGTAAGAATGCATCCACACACCAAATATTTTGGTTCTGAAACTTATACTTTTGACAATAGGTCTCAGGGTGTAAAAGTCGTGCATGCGAAAAAGTTCGAATCGCTGATGTATTTATAGTTCGGCCTCAAGTCATGAATTTTTATGCAATTGCGCCAATTTTTTTTATGCTCATCCACCATGTAAGAATGCATCCACACACCAAATATTTTGGTTCTGAAACTTATACTTTTGAGAATAGGTCTCAGGGTGTAAAAGTCGTGCATGCGAAAAAGTTCGAATCGCTGATGTATTTATAGTTCGGCCTCAAGTCATGAATTTTTATGCAATTGCGCCAATTTTTTTTATGCTCATCCACCATGTAAGATTGCATCCACACACCAAATATTTTGGTTCTGAAACTTATACTTTTGACAATAGGTCTCAGGGTGTAAAAGTCGTGCATGCGAAAAAAATCGAATCACTGATGTATTTATATAGTTCCACCTCAAGTCATGAATTTTTATGCAATTGCGCCAATTTTTTTTATGCTCATCCACCATGTAAGAATGCATCCACACACCAAATATTTTGGTTCTGAAACTTATACTTTTGACAATAGGTCTCAGGGTGTAAAAGTCGTGCATGCGAAAAAAATCGAATCGCTGATGTATTTATATAGTTCCACCTCAAGTCATGAATTTTTATGCAATTGCGCCAATTTTTTTTATGCGGATCCACCATGTAAGAATGCATCCACACACCAAATATTTTGGTTCTGAAACTTATACTTTTGACAATAGGTCTCAGGGTGTAAAAGTCGTGCATGCGAAAAAGTTCGAATCGCTGATGTATTTATAGTTCGGCCTCAAGTCATAAATTTTTATGCAATTGCGCCAATTTTTTTTATGCGGATCCACCATGTAAGAATGCATCCACACACCAAATATTTTGGTTCTGAAACTTATACTTTTGAGAATAGGTCTCAGGGTGTAAAAGTCGTGCATGCGAAAAAGTTCGAATCGCTGATGTATTTATAGTTCGGCCTCAAGTCATGAATTTTTATGCAATTGCGCCAATTTTTTTTATGCTCATCCACCATGTAAGAATGCATCCACACACCAAATATTTTGGTTCTGAAACTTATACTTTTGACAATAGGTCTCAGGGTGTAAAAGTCGTGCATGCGAAAAAGTTCGAATCGCTGATGTATTTATAGTTCGGCCTCAAGTCATGAATTTTTATGCAATTGCGCCAATTTTTTTTATGCGGATCCACCATGTAAGAATGCATCCACACACCAAATATTTTCGTTCTGAAACTTATACTTTTGAGAATAGGTCTCAGGGTGTAAAAGTCGTGCATGCGAAAAAAATCGAATCGCTGATGTATTTATATAGTTCCACCTCAAGTCATGAATTTTTATGTAAAAGTCGTGCATGCGAAAAAGTTCGAATCGCTGATGTATTTATATAGTTCCACCTCAAGTCATGAATTTTTATGCAATTGCGCCAATTTTTTTTATGCGGATCCACCATGTAAGAATGCATCCACACACCAAATATTTTGGTTCTGAAACTTATAAAAGTGTAAAAGTCGTGCATGCGAAAAAGTTCGAATCGCTGATGTATTTATAGTTCGGCCTCAAGTCATGAATTTTTATGCAATTGCGCCAAATTTTTTTATGCGGATCCACCATGTAAGAATGCATCCACACACCAAATATTTTGGTTCTGAAACTTATACTTTTGAGAATAGGTCTCAGGGTGTAAAAGTCGTGCATGCGAAAAAGTTCGAATCGCTGATGTATTTATAGTTCGGCCTCAAGTCATGAATTTTTATGCAATTGCGCCAATTTTTTTTATGCGGATCCACCATGTAAGAATGCATCCACACACCAAATATTTTGGTTCTGAAACTTATACTTTTGACAATAGGTCTCAGGGTGTAAAAGTCGTGCATGCGAAAAAGTTCGAATCGCTGATGTATTTATAGTTCGGCCTCAAGTCATGAATTTTTATGCAATTGCGCCAATTTTTTTTATGCTCATCCACCATGTAAGAATGCATCAACACACCAAATATTTTGGTTCTGAAACTTATACTTTTGAGAATAGGTCTCAGGGTGTAAAAGTCGTGCATGCGAAAAAGTTCGAATCGCTGATGTATTTATAGTTCGGCCTCAAGTCATGAATTTTTATGCAATTGCGCCAATTTTTTTTATGCTCATCCACCATGTAAGATTGCATCCACACACCAAATATTTTGGTTCTGAAACTTATACTTTTGACAATAGGTCTCAGGGTGTAAAAGTCGTGCATGCGAAAAAAATCGAATCACTGATGTATTTATATAGTTCCACCTCAAGTCATGAATTTTTATGCAATTGCGCCAATTTTTTTTATGCTCATCCACCATGTAAGAATGCATCCACACACCAAATATTTTGGTTCTGAAACTTATACTTTTGACAATAGGTCTCAGGGTGTAAAAGTCGTGCATGCGAAAAAAATCGAATCGCTGATGTATTTATATAGTTCCACCTCAAGTCATGAATTTTTATGCAATTGCGCCAATTTTTTTTATGCGGATCCACCATGTAAGAATGCATCCACACACCAAATATTTTGGTTCTGAAACTTATACTTTTGACAATAGGTCTCAGGGTGTAAAAGTCGTGCATGCGAAAAAGTTCGAATCGCTGATGTATTTATAGTTCGGCCTCAAGTCATAAATTTTTATGCAATTGCGCCAATTTTTTTTATGCGGATCCACCATGTAAGAATGCATCCACACACCAAATATTTTGGTTCTGAAACTTATACTTTTGAGAATAGGTCTCAGGGTGTAAAAGTCGTGCATGCGAAAAAGTTCGAATCGCTGATGTATTTATAGTTCGGCCTCAAGTCATGAATTTTTATGCAATTGCGCCAATTTTTTTTATGCTCATCCACCATGTAAGAATGCATCCACACACCAAATATTTTGGTTCTGAAACTTATACTTTTGACAATAGGTCTCAGGGTGTAAAAGTCGTGCATGCGAAAAAGTTCGAATCGCTGATGTATTTATAGTTCGGCCTCAAGTCATGAATTTTTATGCAATTGCGCCAATTTTTTTTATGCGGATCCACCATGTAAGAATGCATCCACACACCAAATATTTTCGTTCTGAAACTTATACTTTTGACAATAGGTCTCAGGGTGTAAAAGTCGTGCATGTGAAAAAGTTCGAATCGCTGATGTATTTATAGTTCGGCCTCAAGTCATGAATTTTTATGCAATTGCGCCAAATTTTTTTATGCGGATCCACCATGTAAGAATGCATCCACACACCAAATATTTTGGTTCTGAAACTTATACTTTTGAGAATAGGTCTCAGGGTGTAAAAGTCGTGCATGTGAAAAAGTTCGAATCGCTGATGTATTTATAGTTCGGCCTCAAGTCATGAATTTTTATGCAATTGCGCCAAAAAATTTTATGCGGATCCACCATGTAAGAATGCATCCACACACCAAATATTTTCGTTCTGAAACTTATACTTTTGAGAATAGGTCTCAGGGTGTAAAAGTCGTGCATGCGAAAAAGTTCGAATCGCTGATGTATTTATAGTTCGGCCTCAAGTCATGAATTTTTATGCAATTGCGCCAATTTTTTTTATGCGGATCCACCATGTAAGAATGCATCCACACACCAAATATTTTGGTTCTGAAACTTATACTTTTGAGAATAGGTCTCAGGGTGTAAAAGTCGTGCATGCGAAAAAGTTCGAATCGCTGATGTATTTATAGTTCGGCCTCAAGTCATGAATTTTTATGCAATTGCGCCAAAATTTTTTATGCGGATCCACCATGTAAGAATGCATCCACACACCAAATATTTTGGTTCTGAAACTTATACTTTTGAGAATAGGTCTCAGGGTGTAAAAGTCGTGCATGCGAAAAAGTTCGAATCGCTGATGTATTTATAGTTCGGCCTCAAGTCATGAATTTTTATGCAATTGCGCCAATTTTTTTTATGCGGATCCACCATGTAAGAATGCATCCACACACCAAATATTTTGGTTCTGAAACTTATACTTTTGACAATAGGTCTCAGGGTGTAAAAGTCGTGCATGCGAAAAAGTTCGAATCGCTGATGTATTTATAGTTCGGCCTCAAGTCATGAATTTTTATGCAATTGCGCCAATTTTTTTTATGCTCATCCACCATGTAAGAATGCATCCACACACCAAATATTTTGGTTCTGAAACTTATACTTTTGAGAATAGGTCTCAGGGTGTAAAAGTCGTGCATGCGAAAAAGTTCGAATCGCTGATGTATTTATAGTTCGGCCTCAAGTCATGAATTTTTATGCAATTGCGCCAATTTTTTTTATGCGGATCCACCATGTAAGAATGCATCCACACACCAAATATTTTGGTTCTGAAACTTATACTTTTGACAATAGGTCTCAGGGTGTAAAAGTCGTGCATGCGAAAAAAATCGAATCGCTGATGTATTTATATAGTTCCACCTCAAGTCGTGAATTTTTATGCAATTGCGCCAATTTTTTTTATGCGGATCCACCATGTAAGAATGCATCCACACACCAAATATTTTGGTTCTGAAACTTATACTTTTGAGAATAGGTCTCAGGGTGTAAAAGTCGTGCATGCGAAAAAAATCGAATCGCTGATGTATTTATATAGTTCCACCTCAAGTCATGAATTTTTATGCAATTGCGCCAATTTTTTTTATGCGTAAGAATGAAACTTATACTTTTGAGAATAGGTCTCAGGGTGTAAAAGTCGTGCATGCGAAAAAAATCGAATCGCTGATGTATTTATATAGTTCCACCTCAAGTCATGAATTTTTATGCAATTGCGCCAATTTTTTTTATGCGGATCCAACATGTAAGAATGCATCCACACACCAAATATTTTCGTTCTGAAACTTATACTTTTGACAATAGGTCTCAGGGTGTAAAAGTCGTGCATGTGAAAAAGTTCGAATCGCTGATGTATTTATAGTTCGGCCTCAAGTCATGAATTTTTATGCAATTGCGCCAAATTTTTTTATGCGGATCCACCATGTAAGAATGCATCCACACACCAAATATTTTCGTTCTGAAACTTATACTTTTGACAATAGGTCTCAGGGTGTAAAAGTCGTGCATGTGAAAAAGTTCGAATCGCTGATGTATTTATAGTTCGGCCTCAAGTCATGAATTTTTATGCAATTGCGCCAAATTTTTTTATGCGGATCCACCATGTAAGAATGCATCCACACACCAAATATTTTGGTTCTGAAACTTATACTTTTGAGAATAGGTCTCAGGGTGTAAAAGTCGTGCATGTGAAAAAGTTCGAATCGCTGATGTATTTATAGTTCGGCCTCAAGTCATGAATTTTTATGCAATTGCGCCAATTTTTTCTATGTTCATCCACCATGTAAGAATGCATCCACACACTAAATATTTTGGTTCTGAAACTTATACTTTTGACAATAGGTCTCAGGGTCGTGCATGCGAAAAAAATCGAATCGCTGATGTATTTATATAGTTCCACCTCAAGTCATTAATTTTTATGCAATTGCGCCAAATTTTTTTATGCGGATCCACCATGTAAGAATGCATCCACACACCAAATATTTTCGTTCTGAAACTTATACTTTTGAGAATAGGTCTCAGGGTGTAAAAGTCGTGCATGCGAAAAAGTTCGAATCGCTGATGTATTTATAGTTCGGCCTCAAGTCATGAATTTTTATGCAATTGCGCCAATTTTTTTTATGCTCATCCACCATGTAAGAATGCATCCACACACCAAATATTTTGGTTCTGAAACTTATACTTTTGAGAATAGGTCTCAGGGTGTAAAAGTCGTGCATGTGAAAAAGTTCGAATCGCTGATGTATTTATAGTTCGGCCTCAAGTCATGAATTTTTATGCAATTGCGCCAAATTTTTTTATGCGGATCCACCATGTAAGAATGCATCCACACACCAAATATTTTGGTTCTGAAACTTATACTTTTGAGAATAGGTCTCAGGGTGTAAAAGTCGTGCATGCGAAAAAGTTCGAATCGCTGATGTATTTATAGTTCGGCCTCAAGTCATGAATTTTTATGCAATTGCGCCAATTTTTTTTATGCGGATCCACCATGTAAGAATGCATCCACACACCAAATATTTTAGTTCTGAAACTTATACTTTTGAGAATAGGTCTCAGGGTGTAAAAGTCGTGCATGCGAAAAAGTTCGAATCGCTGATGTATTTATAGTTCGGCCTCAAGTCATGAATTTTTATGCAATTGCGCCAATTTTTTTTATGCGGATCCACCATGTAAGAATGCATCCACACACCAAATATTTTCGTTCTGAAACTTATACTTTTGAGAATAGGTCTCAGGGTGTAAAAGTCGTGCATGTGAAAAAGTTCGAATCGCTGATGTATTTATAGTTCGGCCTCAAGTCATGAATTTTTATGCAATTGCGCCAAATTTTTTTATGCGGATCCACCATGTAAGAATGCATCCACACACCAAATATTTTGGTTCTGAAACTTATACTTTTGAGAATAGGTCTCAGGGTGTAAAAGTCGTGCATGCGAAAAAGTTCGAATCGCTGATTTATTTATAGTTCGGCCTCAAGTCATGAATTTTTATGCAATTGCGCCAATTTTTTTTATGCGGATCCACCATGTAAGAATGCATCCACACACCAAATATTTTGGTTCTGAAACTTATACTTTTGAGAATAGGTCTCAGGGTGTAAAAGTCGTGCATGCGAAAAAGTTCGAATCGCTGATGTATTTATAGTTCGGCCTCAAGTCATGAATTTTTATGCAATTGCGCCAAATTTTTTTATGCGGATCCACCATGTAAGAATGCATCCACACACCAAATATTTTCGTTCTGAAACTTATACTTTTGAGAATAGGTCTCAGGGTGTAAAAGTCGTGCATGCGAAAAAGTTCGAATCGCTGATGTATTTATAGGTCGGCCTCAAGTCATGAATTTTTATGCAATTGCGCCAATTTTTTTTATGCTCATCCACCATGTAAGAATGCATCCACACACTAAATATTTTGGTTCTGAAACTTATACTTTTGACAATAGGTCTCAGGGTCGTGCATGCGAAAAAAATCGAATCGCTGATGTATTTATATAGTTCCACCTCAAGTCATGAATTTTTATGCAATTGCGCCAATTTTTTTTATGCTCATCCACCATGTAAGAATGCATCCACACACCAAATATTTTGGTTCTGAAACTTATACTTTTGAGAATAGGTCTCAGGGTGTAAAAGTCGTGCATGCGAAAAAGTTCGAATCGCTGATGTATTTATAGTTCGGCCTCAAGTCATGAATTTTTATGCAATTGCGCCAATTTTTTTTATGCTCATCCACCATGTAAGAATGCATCCACACACCAAATATTTTGGTTCTGAAACTTATACTTTTGACAATAGGTCTCAGGGTGTAAAAGTCGTGCATGCGAAAAAGTTCGAATCGCTGATGTATTTATAGTTCGGCCTCAAGTCATGAATTTTTATGCAATTGCGCCAATTTTTTTTATGCTCATCCACCATGTAAGAATGCATCCACACACCAAATATTTTCGTTCTGAAACTTATACTTTTGACAATAGGTCTCAGGGTGTAAAAGTCGTGCATGCGAAAAAGTTCGAATCGCTGATGTATTTATAGTTCGGCCTCAAGTCATGAATTTTTATGCAATTGCGCCAATTTTTTTTATGCGGATCCACCATGTAAGAATGCATCCACACACCAAATATTTTGGTTCTGAAACTTATACTTTTGACAATAGGTCTCAGGGTGTAAAAGTCGTGCATGCGAAAAGGTTCGAATCGCTGATGTATTTATAGTTCGGCCTCAAGTCATGAATTTTTATGCAATTGCGCCAATTTTTTTTATGCGGATCCACCATGTAAGAATGCATCCACACACCAAATATTTTGGTTCTGAAACTTATACTTTTGAGAATAGGTCTCAGGGTGTAAAAGTCGTGCATGCGAAAAAGTTCGAATCGCTGATGTATTTATAGTTCGGCCTCAAGTCATGAATTTTTATGCAATTGCGCCAATTTTTTTTATGCTCATCCACCATGTAAGAATGCATCCACACACCAAATATTTTCGTTCTGAAACTTATACTTTTGACAATAGGTCTCAGGGTGTAAAAGTCGTGCATGCGAAAAAGTTCGAATCGCTGATGTATTTATAGTTCGGCCTCAAGTCATGAATTTTTATGCAATTGCGCCAATTTTTTTTATGCTCATCCACCATGTAAGAATGCATCCACACACCAAATATTTTCGTTCTGAAACTTATACTTTTGAGAATAGGTCTCAGGGTGTAAAAGTCGTGCATGCGAAAAAGTTCGAATCGCTGATGTATTTATAGTTCGGCCTCAAGTCATGAATTTTTATGCAATTGCGCCAATTTTTTTTATGCTCATCCACCATGTAAGAATGCATCCACACACTAAATATTTTGGTTCTGAAACTTATACTTTTGACAATAGGTCTCAGGGTGTAAAAGTCGTGCATGCGAAAAAGTTCGAATCGCTGATGTATTTATAGTTCGGCCTCAAGTCATGAATTTTTATGCAATTGCGCCAATTTTTTTTATGCTCATCCACCATGTAAGAATGCATCCACACACCAAATATTTTGGTTCTGAAACTTATACTTTTGACAATAGGTCTCAGGGTGTAAAAGTCGTGCATGCGAAAAGGTTCGAATCGCTGATGTATTTATAGTTCGGCCTCAAGTCATGAATTTTTATGCAATTGCGCCAATTTTTTTTATGCGGATCCACCATGTAAGAATGCATCCACACACCAAATATTTTGGTTCTGAAACTTATACTTTTGAGAATAGGTCTCAGGGTGTAAAAGTCGTGCATGCGAAAAAGTTCGAATCGCTGATGTATTTATAGTTCGGCCTCAAGTCATGAATTTTTATGCAATTGCGCCAATTTTTTTTATGCTCATCCACCATGTAAGAATGCATCCACACACCAAATATTTTCGTTCTGAAACTTATACTTTTGACAATAGGTCTCAGGGTGTAAAAGTCGTGCATGCGAAAAAGTTCGAATCGCTGATGTATTTATAGTTCGGCCTCAAGTCATGAATTTTTATGCAATTGCGCCAATTTTTTTTATGCTCATCCACCATGTAAGAATGCATCCACACACCAAATATTTTCGTTCTGAAACTTATACTTTTGACAATAGGTCTCAGGGTGTAAAAGTCGTGCATGCGAAAAAGTTCGAATCGCTGATGTATTTATAGTTCGGCCTCAAGTCATGAATTTTTATGCAATTGCGCCAATTTTTTTTATGCTCATCCACCATGTAAGAATGCATCCACACACTAAATATTTTGGTTCTGAAACTTATACTTTTGACAATAGGTCTCAGGGTGTAAAAGTCGTGCATGCGAAAAAGTTCGAATCGCTGATGTATTTATAGTTCGGCCTCAAGTCATGAATTTTTATGCAATTGCGCCAATTTTTTTTATGCGGATCCACCATGTAAGAATGCATCCACACACCAAATATTTTGGTTCTGAAACTTATACTTTTGACAATAGGTCTCAGGGTGTAAAAGTCGTGCATGCGAAAAAGTTCGAATCGCTGATGTATTTATAGTTCGGCCTCAAGTCATGAATTTTTATGCAATTGCGCCAATTTTTTTTATGCTCATCCACCATGTAAGAATGCATCCACACACCAAATATTTTGGTTCTGAAACTTATACTTTTGAGAATAGGTCTCAGGGTGTAAAAGTCGTGCATGCGAAAAAAATCGAATCGCTGATGTATTTATAGTTCGGCCTCAAGTCATGAATTTTTATGCAATTGCGCCAATTTTTTTTATGCTCATCCACCATGTAAGAATGCATCCACACACCAAATATTTTGGTTCTGAAACTTATACTTTTGAGAATAGGTCTCAGGGTGTAAAAGTCGTGCATGCGAAAAAGTTCGAATCGCTGATGTATTTATAGTTCGGCCTCAAGTCATGAATTTTTATGCAATTGCGCCAATTTTTTTTATGCTCATCCACCATGTAAGAATGCATCCACACACCAAATATTTTGGTTCTGAAACTTATACTTTTGAGAATAGGTCTCAGGGTGTAAAAGTCGTGCATGCGAAAAAGTTCGAATCGCTGATGTATTTATAGTTCGGCCTCAAGTCATGAATTTTTATGCAATTGCGCCAATTTTTTTTATGCTCATCCACCATGTAAGAATGCATCCACACATCAAATATTTTGGTTCTGAAACTTATACTTTTGAGAATAGGTCTCAGGGTGTAAAAGGTCGTGCATGCGAAAAAGTTCGAATCGCTGATGTATTTATAGTTCGGCCCTCAAGTCATGAATTTTTATGCAATTGCGCCAAATTTTTTTATGCGGATCCACCATGTAAGAATGCATCCACACACCAAATATTTTGGTTCTGAAACTTATACTTTTGACAATAGGTCTCAGGGTGTAAAAGTCGTGCATGCGAAAAAGTTCGAATCGCTGATGTATTTATAGTTCGGCCTCAAGTCATGAATTTTTATGCAATTGCGCCAATTTTTTTTATGCGGATCCACCATGTAAGAATGCATCCACACACCAAATATTTTGGTTCTGAAACTTATACTTTTGAGAATAGGTCTCAGGGTGTAAAAGTCGTGCATGCGAAAAAGTTCGAATCGCTGATGTATTTATAGTTCGGCCTCAAGTCATGAATTTTTATGCAAATTGCGCCAATTTTTTTTATGCTCATCCACCATGTAAGAATGCATCCACACACCAAATATTTTGGTTCTGAAACTTATACTTTTGACAATAGGTCTCAGGGTGTAAAAGTCGTGCATGCGAAAAAGTTCGAATCGCTGATGTATTTATAGTTCGGCCTCAAGTCATGAATTTTTATGCAATTGCGCCAATTTTTTTTATGCTCATCCACCATGTAAGAATGCATCCACACACTAAATATTTTGGTTCTGAAACTTATACTTTTGACAATAGGTCTCAGGGTCGTGCATGCGAAAAAAATCGAATCGCTGATGTATTTATATAGTTCCACCTCAAGTCATGAATTTTTATGCAATTGCGCCAATTTTTTTTATGCTCATCCACCATGTAAGAATGCATCCACACACCAAATATTTTGGTTCTGAAACTTATACTTTTGACAATAGGTCTCAGGGTGTAAAAGTCGTGCATGCGAAAAAGTTCGAATCGCTGATGTATTTATAGTTCGGCCTCAAGTCATGAATTTTTATGCAATTGCGCCAATTTTTTTTATGCGGATCCACCATGTAAGAATGCATCCACACACCAAATATTTTCGTTCTGAAACTTATACTTTTGAGAATAGGTCTCAGGGTGTAAAAGTCGTGCATGTGAAAAAGTTCGAATCGCTGATGTATTTTATAGTTCGGCCTCAAGTCATGAATTTTTATGCAATTGCGCCAAATTTTTTTATGCGGATCCACCATGTAAGAATGCATCCACACACCAAATATTTTCGTTCTGAAACTTATACTTTTGAGAATAGGTCTCAGGGTGTAAAAGTCGTGCATGCGAAAAAGTTCGAATCGCTGATGTATTTATAGTTCGGCCTCAAGTCATGAATTTTTATGCAATTGCGCCAATTTTTTTTATGCGGATCCACCATGTAAGAATGCATCCACACACCAAATATTTTGGTTCTGAAACTTATACTTTTGAGAATAGGTCTCAGGGTGTAAAAGTCGTGCATGCGAAAAAGTTCGAATCGCTGATGTATTTATAGTTCGGCCTCAAGTCATGAATTTTTATGCAATTGCGCCAATTTTTTTTATGCGGATCCACCATGTAAGAATGCATCCACACACCAAATATTTTCGTTCTGAAACTTATACTTTTGAGAATAGGTCTCAGGGTGTAAAAGTCGTGCATGTGAAAAAGTTCGAATCGCTGATGTATTTATAGTTCGGCCTCAAGTCATGAATTTTTATGCAATTGCGCCAAATTTTTTTATGCGGATCCACCATGTAAGAATGCATCCACACACCAAATATTTTGGTTCTGAAACTTATACTTTTGAGAATAGGTCTCAGGGTGTAAAAGTCGTGCATGCGAAAAAGTTCGAATCGCTGATGTATTTATAGTTCGGCCTCAAGTCATGAATTTTTATGCAATTGCGCCAATTTTTTTTATGCGGATCCACCATGTAAGATTGCATCCACACACCAAATATTTTGGTTCTGAAACTTATACTTTTGAGAATAGGTCTCAGGGTGTAAAAGTCGTGCATGCGAAAAAGTTCGAATCGCTGATGTATTTATAGTTCGGCCTCAAGTCATGAATTTTTATGCAATTGCGCCAAATTTTTTTATGCGGATCCACCATGTAAGAATGCATCCACACACCAAATATTTTCGTTCTGAAACTTATACTTTTGAGAATAGGTCTCAGGGTGTAAAAGTCGTGCATGCGAAAAAGTTCGAATCGCTGATGTATTTATAGTTCGGCCTCAAGTCATGAATTTTTATGCAATTGCGCCAATTTTTTTTATGCTCATCCACCATGTAAGAATGCATCCACACACTAAATATTTTGGTTCTGAAACTTATACTTTTGACAATAGGTCTCAGGGTCGTGCATGCCAAAAAAATCGAATCGCTGATGTATTTATATAGTTCCACCTCAAGTCATGAATTTTTATGCAATTGCGCCAATTTTTTTTATGCGGATCCACCATGTAAGAATGCATCCACACACCAAATATTTTGGTTCTGAAACTTATACTTTTGACAATAGGTCTCAGGGTGTAAAAGTCGTGCATGCGAAAAAGTTCGAATCGCTGATGTATTTATAGTTCGGCCTCAAGTCATGAATTTTTATGCAATTGCGCCAATTTTTTTTATGCTCATCCACCATGTAAGAATGCATCCACACACCAAATATTTTGGTTCTGAAACTTATACTTTTGACAATAGGTCTCAGGGTGTAAAAGTCGTGCATGCGAAAAAGTTCGAATCGCTGATGTATTTATAGTTCGGCCTCAAGTCATGAATTTTTATGCAATTGCGCCAAATTTGTTTATGCTGATCCACCATGTAAGAATGCATCCACACACCAAATATTTTGGTTCTGAAACTTATACTTTTGAGAATAGGTCTCAGGGTGTAAAAGTCGTGCATGCGAAAAAGTTCGAATCGCTGATGTATTTATAGTTCGGCCTCAAGTCATGAATTTTTATGCAATTGCGCCAATTTTTTTTATGCTCATCCACCATGTAAGAATGCATCCACACACTAAATATTTTGGTTCTGAAACTTATACTTTTGACAATAGGTCTCAGGGTCGTGCATGCCAAAAAAATCGAATCGCTGATGTATTTATATAGTTCCACCTCAAGTCATGAATTTTTATGCAATTGCGCCATTTTTTTTTATGCGGATCCACCATGTAAGAATGCATCCACACACCAAATATTTTGGTTCTGAAACTTATACTTTTGACAATAGGTCTCAGGGTGTAAAAGTCGTGCATGCGAAAAAGTTCGAATCGCTGATGTATTTATAGTTCGGCCTCAAGTCATGAATTTTTATGCAATTGCGCCAATTTTTTTTATGCTCATCCACCATGTAAGAATGCATCCACACACCAAATATTTTGGTTCTGAAACTTATACTTTTGACAATAGGTCTCAGGGTGTAAAAGTCGTGCAGGCGAAAAAAATCGAATCGCTGATGTATTTATATAGTTCCACCTCAAGTCATGAATTTTTATGCAATTGCGCCAATTTTTTTTATGCGGATCCACCATGTAAGAATGCATCCACACACCAAATATTTTGGTTCTGAAACTTATACTTTTGACAATAGGTCTCAGGGTGTAAAAGTCGTGCATGCGAAAAAGTTCGAATCGCTGATGTATTTATAGTTCGGCCTCAAGTCATGAATTTTTATGCAATTGCGCCAATTTTTTTTATGCTCATCCACCATGTAAGAATGCATCCACACACCAAATATTTTGGTTCTGAAACTTATACTTTTGAGAATAGGTCTCAGGGTGTAAAAGTCGTGCATGCGAAAAAGTTCGAATCGCTGATGTATTTATAGTTCGGCCTCAAGTCATGAATTTTTATGCAATTGCGCCAATTTTTTTTATGCTCATCCACCATGTAAGAATGCATCCACACACTAAATATTTTGGTTCTGAAACTTATACTTTTGAGAATAGGTCTCAGGGTGTAAAAGTCGTGCATGCGAAAAAAATCGAATCGCTGATGTATTTATAGTTCGGCCTCAAGTCATGAATTTTTATGCAATTGCGCCAATTTTTTTTATGCTCATCCACCATGTAAGAATGCATCCACACACCAAATATTTTGGTTCTGAAACTTATACTTTTGAGAATAGGTCTCAGGGTGTAAAAGTCGTGCATGCGAAAAAGTTCGAATCGCTGATGTATTTATAGTTCGGCCTCAAGTCATGAATTTTTATGCAATTGCGCCAATTTTTTTTATGCTCATCCACCATGTAAGAATGCATCCACACACCAAATATTTTGGTTCTGAAACTTATACTTTTGACAATAGGTCTCAGGGTGTAAAAGTCGTGCATGCGAAAAAGTTCGAATCGCTGATGTATTTATAGTTCGGCCTCAAGTCATGAATTTTTATGCAATTGCGCCAATTTTTTTTATGCGGATCCACCATGTAAGAATGCATCCACACACCAAATATTTTGGTTCTGAAACTTATACTTTTGACAATAGGTCTCAGGGTGTAAAAGTCGTGCATGCGAAAAAGTTCGAATCGCTGATGTATTTATAGTTCGGCCTCAAGTCATGAATTTTTATGCAATTGCGCTAATTTTTTTTATGCGGATCCACTATGTAAGAATGCATCCACACACCAAATATTTTGGTTCTGAAACTTATACTTTTGAGAATAGGTCTCAGGGTGTAAAAGTCGTGCATGCGAAAAAGTTCGAATCGCTGATGTATTTATAGTTCGGCCTCAAGTCATGAATTTTTATGCAATTGCGCCAATTTTTTTTATGCTCATCCACCATGTAAGAATGCATCCACACACCAAATATTTTGGTTCTGAAACTTATACTTTTGACAATAGGTCTCAGGGTGTAAAAGTCCTGCGTGCGAAAAAGTTCGAATCGCTGATGTATTTATAGTTCGGCCTCAAGTCATGAATTTTTATGCAATTGCACCAATTTTTTTTATGCTCATCCACCATGTAAGAATGCATCCACACACCAAATATTTTGGTTCTGAAACTTATACTTTTGACAATAGGTCTCAGGGTGTAAAAGTCGTGCATGCGAAAAAGTTCGAATCGCTGATGTATTTATAGTTCGGCCTCAAGTCATGAATTTTTATGCAATTGCGCCAATTTTTTTTATGCTCATCCACCATGTAAGAATGCATCCACACACTAAATATTTTGGTTCTGAAACTTATACTTTTGACAATAGGTCTCAGGGTGTAAAAGTCGTGCATGCGAAAAAGTTCGAATCGCTGATGTATTTATAGTTCGGCCTCAAGTCATGAATTTTTATGCAATTGCGCCAAATTTTTTTATGCGGATCCACCATGTAAGAATGCATCCACACACCAAATATTTTGGTTCTGAAACTTATACTTTTGACAATAGGTCTCAGGGTGTAAAAGTCGTGCATGCGAAAAAGTTCGAATCGCTGATGTATTTATAGTTCGGCCTCAAGTCATGAATTTTTATGCAATTGCGCCAATTTTTTTTATGCTCATCCACCATGTAAGAATGCATCCACACACCAAATATTTTGGTTCTGAAACTTATACTTTTGAGAATAGGTCTCAGGGTGTAAAAGTCGTGCATGCGAAAAAAATCGAATCGCTGATGTATTTATAGTTCGGCCTCAAGTCATGAATTTTTATGCAATTGCGCCAATTTTTTTTATGCTCATCCACCATGTAAGAATGCATCCACACACCAAATATTTTGGTTCTGAAACTTATACTTTTGAGAATAGGTCTCAGGGTGTAAAAGTCGTGCATGCGAAAAAGTTCGAATCGCTGATGTATTTATAGTTCGGCCTCAAGTCATGAATTTTTATGCAATTGCGCCAATTTTTTTTATGCTCATCCACCATGTAAGAATGCATCCACACACCAAATATTTTGGTTCTGAAACTTATACTTTTGAGAATAGGTCTCAGGGTGTAAAAGTCGTGCATGCGAAAAAGTTCGAATCGCTGATGTATTTATAGTTCGGCCTCAAGTCATGAATTTTTATGCAATTGCGCCAATTTTTTTTATGCTCATCCACCATGTAAGAATGCATCCACACACCAAATATTTTGGTTCTGAAACTTATACTTTTGAGAATAGGTCTCAGGGTGTAAAAGTCGTGCATGCGAAAAAGTTCGAATCGCTGATGTATTTATAGTTCGGCCTCAAGTCATGAATTTTTATGCAATTGCGCCAATTTTTTTTATGCTCATCCACCATGTAAGAATGCATCCACACACCAAATATTTTGGTTCTGAAACTTATACTTTTGACAATAGGTCTCAGGGTGTAAAAGTCGTGCATGCGAAAAAGTTCGAATCGCTGATGTATTTATAGTTCGGCCTCAAGTCATGAATTTTTATGCAATTGCGCCAATTTTTTTTATGCGGATCCACCATGTAAGAATGCATCCACACACCAAATATTTTGGTTCTGAAACTTATACTTTTGAGAATAGGTCTCAGGGTGTAAAAGTCGTGCATGCGAAAAAGTTCGAATCGCTGATGTATTTATAGTTCGGCCTCAAGTCATGAATTTTTATGCAATTGCGCCAATTTTTTTTATGCGGATCCACCATGTAAGAATGCATCCACACACCAAATATTTTGGTTCTGAAACTTATACTTTTGAGAATAGGTCTCAGGGTGTAAAAGTCGTGCATGCGAAAAAGTTCGAATCGCTGATGTATTTATAGTTCGGCCTCAAGTCATGAATTTTTATGCAATTGCGCCAATTTTTTTTATGCTCATCCACCATGTAAGAATGCATCCACACACCAAATATTTTGGTTCTGAAACTTATACTTTTGAGAATAGGTCTCAGGGTGTAAAAGTCGTGCATGCGAAAAAGTTCGAATCGCTGATGTATTTATAGTTCGGCCTCAAGTCATGAATTTTTATGCAATTGCGCCAATTTTTTTTATGCTCATCCACCATGTAAGAATGCATCCACACACCAAATATTTTGGTTCTGAAACTTATACTTTTGAGAATAGGTCTCAGGGTGTAAAAGTCGTGCATGCGAAAAAGTTCGAATCGCTGATGTATTTATAGTTCGGCCTCAAGTCATGAATTTTTATGCAATTGCGCCAATTTTTTTTATGCTCATCCACCATGTAAGAATGCATCCACACACCAAATATTTTGGTTCTGAAACTTATACTTTTGAGAATAGGTCTCAGGGTGTAAAAGTCGTGCATGCGAAAAAGTTCGAATCGCTGATGTATTTATAGTTCGGCCTCAAGTCATGAATTTTTATGCAATTGCGCCAATTTTTTTTATGCTCATCCACCATGTAAGAATGCATCCACACACCAAATATTTTGGTTCTGAAACTTATACTTTTGACAATAGGTCTCAGGGTGTAAAAGTCGTGCATGCGAAAAAGTTCGAATCGCTGATGTATTTATAGTTCGGCCTCAAGTCATGAATTTTTATGCAATTGCGCCAATTTTTTTTATGCGGATCCACCATGTAAGAATGCATCCACACACCAAATATTTTGGTTCTGAAACTTATACTTTTGACAATAGGTCTCAGGGTGTAAAAGTCCTGCGTGCGAAAAAGTTCGAATCGCTGATGTATTTATAGTTCGGCCTCAAGTCATGAATTTTTATGCAATTGCGCCAATTTTTTTTATGCTCATCCACCATGTAAGAATGCATCCACACACCAAATATTTTGGTTCTGAAACTTATACTTTTGACAATAGGTCTCAGGGTGTAAAAGTCGTGCATGCGAAAAAGTTCGAATCGCTGATGTATTTATAGTTCGGCCTCAAGTCATGAATTTTTATGCAATTGCGCCAATTTTTTTTATGCGGATCCACCATGTAAGAATGCATCCACACACCAAATATTTTGGTTCTGAAACTTATACTTTTGACAATAGGTCTCAGGGTGTAAAAGTCGTGCATGCGAAAAGGTTCGAATCGCTGATGTATTTATAGTTCGGCCTCAAGTCATGAATTTTTATGCAATTGCGCCAATTTTTTTTATGCGGATCCACCATGTAAGAATGCATCCACACACCAAATATTTTGGTTCTGAAACTTATACTTTTGAGAATAGGTCTCAGGGTGTAAAAGTCGTGCATGCGAAAAAGTTCGAATCGCTGATGTATTTATAGTTCGGCCTCAAGTCATGAATTTTTATGCAATTGCGCCAATTTTTTTTATGCTCATCCACCATGTAAGAATGCATCCACACACCAAATATTTTCGTTCTGAAACTTATACTTTTGACAATAGGTCTCAGGGTGTAAAAGTCGTGCATGCGAAAAAGTTCGAATCGCTGATGTATTTATAGTTCGGCCTCAAGTCATGAATTTTTATGCAATTGCGCCAATTTTTTTTATGCGGATCCACCATGTAAGAATGCATCCACACACCAAATATTTTGGTTCTGAAACTTATACTTTTGACAATAGGTCTCAGGGTGTAAAAGTCGTGCATGCGAAAAGGTTCGAATCGCTGATGTATTTATAGTTCGGCCTCAAGTCATGAATTTTTATGCAATTGCGCCAATTTTTTTTATGCGGATCCACCATGTAAGAATGCATCCACACACCAAATATTTTGGTTCTGAAACTTATACTTTTGAGAATAGGTCTCAGGGTGTAAAAGTCGTGCATGCGAAAAAGTTCGAATCGCTGATGTATTTATAGTTCGGCCTCAAGTCATGAATTTTTATGCAATTGCGCCAATTTTTTTTATGCTCATCCACCATGTAAGAATGCATCCACACACCAAATATTTTCGTTCTGAAACTTATACTTTTGACAATAGGTCTCAGGGTGTAAAAGTCGTGCATGCGAAAAAGTTCGAATCGCTGATGTATTTATAGTTCGGCCTCAAGTCATGAATTTTTATGCAATTGCGCCAATTTTTTTTATGCTCATCCACCATGTAAGAATGCATCCACACACCAAATATTTTCGTTCTGAAACTTATACTTTTGACAATAGGTCTCAGGGTGTAAAAGTCGTGCATGCGAAAAAGTTCGAATCGCTGATGTATTTATAGTTCGGCCTCAAGTCATGAATTTTTATGCAATTGCGCCAATTTTTTTTATGCTCATCCACCATGTAAGAATGCATCCACACACTAAATATTTTGGTTCTGAAACTTATACTTTTGACAATAGGTCTCAGGGTGTAAAAGTCGTGCATGCGAAAAAGTTCGAATCGCTGATGTATTTATAGTTCGGCCTCAAGTCATGAATTTTTATGCAATTGCGCCAATTTTTTTTATGCGGATCCACCATGTAAGAATGCATCCACACACCAAATATTTTGGTTCTGAAACTTATACTTTTGACAATAGGTCTCAGGGTGTAAAAGTCGTGCATGCGAAAAAGTTCGAATCGCTGATGTATTTATAGTTCGGCCTCAAGTCATGAATTTTTATGCAATTGCGCCAATTTTTTTTATGCTCATCCACCATGTAAGAATGCATCCACACACCAAATATTTTGGTTCTGAAACTTATACTTTTGAGAATAGGTCTCAGGGTGTAAAAGTCGTGCATGCGAAAAAAATCGAATCGCTGATGTATTTATAGTTCGGCCTCAAGTCATGAATTTTTATGCAATTGCGCCAATTTTTTTTATGCTCATCCACCATGTAAGAATGCATCCACACACCAAATATTTTGGTTCTCAAACTTATACTTTTGAGAATAGGTCTCAGGGTGTAAAAGTCGTGCATGCGAAAAAGTTCGAATCGCTGATGTATTTATAGTTCGGCCTCAAGTCATGAATTTTTATGCAATTGCGCCAATTTTTTTTATGCTCATCCACCATGTAAGAATGCATCCACACACCAAATATTTTGGTTCTGAAACTTATACTTTTGAGAATAGGTCTCAGGGTGTAAAAGTCGTGCATGCGAAAAAGTTCGAATCGCTGATGTATTTATAGTTCGGCCTCAAGTCATGAATTTTTATGCAATTGCGCCAATTTTTTTTATGCTCATCCACCATGTAAGAATGCATCCACACATCAAATATTTTGGTTCTGAAACTTATACTTTTGACAATAGGTCTCAGGGTGTAAAAGTCGTGCATGCGAAAAAGTTCGAATCGCTGATGTATTTATAGTTCGGCCTCAAGTCATGAATTTTTATGCAATTGCGCCAATTTTTTTTATGCTCATCCACCATGTAAGAATGCATCCACACACCAAATATTTTGGTTCTGAAACTTATACTTTTGACAATAGGTCTCAGGGTGTAAAAGTCGTGCATGCGAAAAAGTTCGAATCGCTGATGTATTTATAGTTCGGCCTCAAGTCATGAATTTTTATGCAATTGCGCCAATTTTTTTTATGCGGATCCACCATGTAAGAATGCATCCACACACCAAATATTTTGGTTCTGAAACTTATACTTTTGAGAATAGGTCTCAGGGTGTAAAAGTCGTGCATGCGAAAAAGTTCGAATCGCTGATGTATTTATAGTTCGGCCTCAAGTCATGAATTTTTATGCAAATTGCGCCAATTTTTTTTATGCTCATCCACCATGTAAGAATGCATCCACACACCAAATATTTTGGTTCTGAAACTTATACTTTTGACAATAGGTCTCAGGGTGTAAAAGTCGTGCATGCGAAAAAGTTCGAATCGCTGATGTATTTATAGTTCGGCCTCAAGTCATGAATTTTTATGCAATTGCGCCAATTTTTTTATGCTCATCCACCATGTAAGAATGCATCCACACACTAAATATTTTGGTTCTGAAACTTATACTTTTGACAATAGGTCTCAGGGTCGTGCATGCGAAAAAAATCGAATCGCTGATGTATTTATATAGTTCCACCTCAAGTCATGAATTTTTATGCAATTGCGCCAATTTTTTTTATGCTCATCCACCATGTAAGAATGCATCCACACACCAAATATTTTGGTTCTGAAACTTATACTTTTGACAATAGGTCTCAGGGTGTAAAAGTCGTGCATGCGAAAAAGTTCGAATCGCTGATGTATTTATAGTTCGGCCTCAAGTCATGAATTTTTATGCAATTGCGCCAATTTTTTTTATGCGGATCCACCATGTAAGAATGCATCCACACACCAAATATTTTCGTTCTGAAACTTATACTTTTGAGAATAGGTCTCAGGGTGTAAAAGTCGTGCATGTGAAAAAGTTCGAATCGCTGATGTATTTATAGTTCGGCCTCAAGTCATGAATTTTTATGCAATTGCGCCAAATTTTTTTATGCGGATCCACCATGTAAGAATGCATCCACACACCAAATATTTTCGTTCTGAAACTTATACTTTTGAGAATAGGTCTCAGGGTGTAAAAGTCGTGCATGCGAAAAAGTTCGAATCGCTGATGTATTTATAGTTCGGCCTCAAGTCATGAATTTTTATGCAATTGCGCCAATTTTTTTTATGCGGATCCACCATGTAAGAATGCATCCACACACCAAATATTTTGGTTCTGAAACTTATACTTTTGAGAATAGGTCTCAGGGTGTAAAAGTCGTGCATGCGAAAAAGTTCGAATCGCTGATGTATTTATAGTTCGGCCTCAAGTCATGAATTTTTATGCAATTGCGCCAATTTTTTTTATGCTCATCCACCATGTAAGAATGCATCCACACACCAAATATTTTGGTTCTGAAACTTATACTTTTGAGAATAGGTCTCAGGGTGTAAAAGTCGTGCATGCGAAAAAGTTCGATTCGCTGATGTTTTTATAATTCGGCCTCAAGTCATGAATTTTTATGCAATTGCGCCAATTTTTTTTATGCTCATCCACCATGTAAGAATGCATCCACACACTAAATATTTTGGTTCTGAAACTTATACTTTTGACAATAGGTCTCAGGGTCGTGCATGCGAAAAAAATCGAATCGCTGATGTATTTATATAGTTCCACCTCAAGTCATGAATTTTTATGCAATTGCGCCAATTTTTTTTATGCTCATCCACCATGTAAGAATGCATCCACACACCAAATATTTTGGTTCTGAAACTTATACTTTTGACAATAGGTCTCAGGGTGTAAAAGTCGTGCATGCGAAAAAGTTCGAATCGCTGATGTATTTATAGTTCGGCCTCAAGTCATGAATTTTTATGCAATTGCGCCAATTTTTTTTATGCTCATCCACCATGTAAGAATGCATCCACACACCAAATATTTTCGTTCTGAAACTTATACTTTTGAGAATAGGTCTCAGGGTGTAAAAGTCGTGCATGTGAAAAAGTTCGAATCGCTGATGTATTTATAGTTCGGCCTCAAGTCATGAATTTTTATGCAATTGCGCCAAATTTTTTTATGCGGATCCACCATGTAAGAATGCATCCACACACCAAATATTTTGGTTCTGAAACTTATACTTTTGAGAATAGGTCTCAGGGTGTAAAAGTCGTGCATGCGAAAAAGTTCGAATCGCTGATGTATTTATAGTTCGGCCTCAAGTCATGAATTTTTATGCAATTGCGCCAATTTTTTTTATGCGGATCCACCATGTAAGAATGCATCCACACACCAAATATTTTGGTTCTGAAACTTATACTTTTGAGAATAGGTCTCAGGGTGTAAAAGTCGTGCATGCGAAAAAGTTCGAATCGCTGATGTATTTATAGTTCGGCCTCAAGTCATGAATTTTTATGCAATTGCGCCAATTTTTTTTATGCTCATCCACCATGTAAGAATGCATCCACACACCAAATATTTTGGTTCTGAAACTTATACTTTTGAGAATAGGTCTCAGGGTGTAAAAGTCGTGCATGCGAAAAAGTTCGATTCGCTGATGTTTTTATAATTCGGCCTCAAGTCATGAATTTTTATGCAATTGCGCCAATTTTTTTTATGCTCATCCACCATGTAAGAATGCATCCACACACTAAATATTATGGTTCTGAAACTTATACTTTTGACAATAGGTCTCAGGGTCGTGCATGCGAAAAAAATCGAATCGCTGATGTATTTATATAGTTCCACCTCAAGTCATGAATTTTTATGCAATTGCGCCAATTTTTTTTATGCGGATCCACCATGTAAGAATGCATCCACACACCAAATATTTTGGTTCTGAAACTTATACTTTTGACAATAGGTCTCAGGGTGTAAAAGTCGTGCATGCGAAAAAGTTCGAATCGCTGATGTATTTATAGTTCGGCCTCAAGTCATGAATTTTTATGCAATTGCGCCAATTTTTTTTATGCTCATCCACCATGTAAGAATGCATCCACACACCAAATATTTTCGTTCTGAAACTTATACTTTTGAGAATAGGTCTCAGGGTGTAAAAGTCGTGCATGTGAAAAAGTTCGAATCGCTGATGTATTTATAGTTCGGCCTCAAGTCATGAATTTTTATGCAATTGCGCCAAATTTTTTTATGCGGATCCACCATGTAAGAATGCATCCACACACCAAATATTTTGGTTCTGAAACTTATACTTTTGAGAATAGGTCTCAGGGTGTAAAAGTCGTGCATGCGAAAAAGTTCGAATCGCTGATGTATTTATAGTTCGGCCTCAAGTCATGAATTTTTATGCAATTGCGCCAATTTTTTTTATGCTCATCCACCATGTAAGAATGCATCCACACACCAAATATTTTGGTTCTGAAACTTATACTTTTGACAATAGGTCTCAGGGTGTAAAAGTCGTGCATGCGAAAAAGTTCGAATCGCTGATGTATTTATAGTTCGGCCTCAAGTCATGAATTTTTATGCAATTGCGCCAATTTTTTTTATGCGGATCCACCATGTAAGAATGCATCCACACACCAAATATTTTGGTTCTGAAACTTATACTTTTGACAATAGGTCTCAGGGTGTAAAAGTCGTGCATGCGAAAAAGTTCGAATCGCTGATGTATTTATAGTTCGGCCTCAAGTCATGAATTTTTATGCAATTGCGCCAATTTTTTTTATGCTCATCCACCATGTAAGAATGCATCCACACACCAAATATTTTGGTTCTGAAACTTATACTTTTGACAATAGGTCTCAGGGTGTAAAAGTCGTGCATGCGAAAAAGTTCGAATCGCTGATGTATTTATAGTTCGGCCTCAAGTCATGAATTTTTATGCAATTGCGCCAATTTTTTTTATGCTCATCCACCATGTAAGAATGCATCCACACACCAAATATTTTGGTTCTGAAACTTATACTTTTGAGAATAGGTCTCAGGGTGTAAAAGTCGTGCATGCGAAAAAAATCGAATCGCTGATGTATTTATAGTTCGGCCTCAAGTCATGAATTTTTATGCAATTGCGCCAATTTTTTTTATGCTCATCCACCATGTAAGAATGCATCCACACACCAAATATTTTGGTTCTGAAACTTATACTTTTGAGAATAGGTCTCAGGGTGTAAAAGTCGTGCATGCGAAAAAGTTCGAATCGCTGATGTATTTATAGTTCGGCCTCAAGTCATGAATTTTTATGCAATTGCGCCAATTTTTTTTATGCTCATCCACCATGTAAGAATGCATCCACACACCAAATATTTTGGTTCTGAAACTTATACTTTTGACAATAGGTCTCAGGGTGTAAAAGTCGTGCATGCGAAAAAGTTCGAATCGCTGATGTATTTATAGTTCGGCCTCAAGTCATGAATTTTTATGCAATTGCGCCAATTTTTTTTATGCTCATCCACCATGTAAGAATGCATCCACACACCAAATATTTTGGTTCTGAAACTTATACTTTTGACAATAGGTCTCAGGGTGTAAAAGTCGTGCATGCGAAAAAGTTCGAATCGCTGATGTATTTATAGTTCGGCCTCAAGTCATGAATTTTTATGCAATTGCGCCAATTTTTTTTATGCTCATCCACCATGTAAGAATGCATCCACACACCAAATATTTTGGTTCTGAAACTTATACTTTTGACAATAGGTCTCAGGGTGTAAAAGTCGTGCATGCGAAACAGTTCGAATCGCTGATGTATTTATAGTTCGGCCTCAAGTCATGAATTTTTATGCAATTGCGCCAATTTTTTTTATGCGGATCCACCATGTAAGAATGCATCCACACACCAAATATTTTGGTTCTGAAACTTATACTTTTGAGAATAGGTCTCAGGGTGTAAAAGTCGTGCATGCGAAAAAGTTCGAATCGCTGATGTATTTATAGTTCGGCCTCAAGTCATGAATTTTTATGCAATTGCGCCAATTTTTTTTATGCTCATCCACCATGTAAGAATGCATCCACACACCAAATATTTTGGTTCTGAAACTTATACTTTTGACAATAGGTCTCAGGGTGTAAAAGTCGTGCATGCGAAAAAGTTCGAATCGCTGATGTATTTATAGTTCGGCCTCAAGTCATGAATTTTTATGCAATTGCGCCAATTTTTTTTATGCGGATCCACCATGTAAGAATGCATCCACACACCAAATATTTTGGTTCTGAAACTTATACTTTTGAGAATAGGTCTCAGGGTGTAAAAGTCGTGCATGCGAAAAAGTTCGAATCGCTGATGTATTTATAGTTCGGCCTCAAGTCATGAATTTTTATGCAATTGCGCCAATTTTTTTTATGCGGATCCACCATGTAAGAATGCATCCACACACCATATATTTTGGTTCTGAAACTTATACTTTTGACAATAGGTCTCAGGGTGTAAAAGTCGTGCATGCGAAAAAGTTCGAATCGCTGATGTATTTATAGTTCGGCCTCAAGTCATGAATTTTTATGCAATTGCGCCAATTTTTTTTATGCGGATCCACCATGTAAGAATGCATCCACACACCAAATATTTTGGTTCTGAAACTTATACTTTTGACAATAGGTCTCAGGGTGTAAAAGTCGTGCATGCGAAAAAGTTCGAATCGCTGATGTATTTATAGTTCGGCCTCAAGTCATGAATTTTTATGCAATTGCGCCAATTTTTTTTATGCGGATCCACCATGTAAGAATGCATCCACACACCAAATATTTTGGTTCTGAAACTTATACTTTTGACAATAGGTCTCAGGGTGTAAAAGTCGTGCATGCGAAAAAGTTCGAATCGCTGATGTATTTATAGTTCGGCCTCAAGTCATGAATTTTTATGCAATTGCGCCAATTTTTTTTATGCGGATCCACCATGTAAGAATGCATCCACACACCAAATATTTTGGTTCTGAAACTTATACTTTTGACAATAGGTCTCAGGGTGTAAAAGTCGTGCATGCGAAAAAGTTCGAATCGCTGATGTATTTATAGTTCGGCCTCAAGTCATGAATTTTTATGCAATTGCGCCAATTTTTTTTATGCGGATCCACCATGTAAGAATGCATCCACACACTAAATATTTTGGTTCTGAAACTTATACTTTTGACAATAGGTCTCAGGGTCGTGCATGCGAAAAAAATCGAATCGCTGATGTATTTATATAGTTCCACCTCAAGTCATGAATTTTTATGCAATTGCGCCAATTTTTTTTATGCTCATCCACCATGTAAGAATGCATCCACACACCAAATATTTTGGTTCTGAAACTTATACTTTTGACAATAGGTCTCAGGGTGTAAAAGTCGTGCATGCGAAAAAGTTCGAATCGCTGATGTATTTATAGTTCGGCCTCAAGTCATGAATTTTTATGCAATTGCGCCAAATTTTTTTATGCGGATCCACCATGTAAGAATGCATCCACACACCAAATATTTTGGTTCTGAAACTTATACTTTTGAGAATAGGTCTCAGGGTGTAAAAGTCGTGCATGCGAAAAAGTTCGAATCGCTGATGTATTTATAGTTCGGCCTCAAGTCATGAATTTTTATGCAATTGCGCCAATTTTTTTTATGCGGATCCACCATGTAAGAATGCATCCACACACCAAATATTTTGGTTCTGAAACTTATACTTTTGACAATAGGTCTCAGGGTGTAAAAGTCGTGCATGCGAAAAAGTTCGAATCGGTGATGTATTTATAGTTCGGCCTCAAGTCATGAATTTTTATGCAATTGCGCCAATTTTTTTTATGCTCATCCACCATGTAAGAATGCATCCACACACCAAATATTTTGGTTCTGAAACTTATACTTTTGACAATAGGTCTCAGGGTGTAAAAGTCGTGCATGCGAAAAAGTTCGAATCGCTGATGTATTTATAGTTCGGCCTCAAGTCATGAATTTTTATGCAATTGCGCCAATTTTTTTTTATGCGGATCCACCATGTAAGAATGCATCCACACACCAAATATTTTGGTTCTGAAACTTATACTTTTGACAATAGGTCTCAGGGTGTAAAAGTCGTGCATGCGAAAAAGTTCGAATCGCTGATGTATTTATAGTTCGGCCTCAAGTCATGAATGTTTATGCAATTGCGCCAATTTTTTTTATGCTCATCCACCATGTAAGAATGCATCCACACACCAAATATTTTGGTTCTGAAACTTATACTTTTGAGAATAGGTCTCAGGGTGTAAAAGTCGTGCATGCGAAAAAAATCGAATCGCTGATGTATTTATAGTTCGGCCTCAAGTCATGAATTTTTATGCAATTGCGCCAATTTTTTTTATGCTCATCCACCATGTAAGAATGCATCCACACACTAAATATTTTGGTTCTGAAACTTATACTTTTGACAATAGGTCTCAGGGTGTAAAAGTCGTGCATGCGAAAAAGTTCGAATCGCTGATGTATTTATAGTTCGGCCTCAAGTCATGAATTTTTATGCAATTGCGCCAATTTTTTTTATGCGGATCCACCATGTAAGAATGCATCCACACACCAAATATTTTGGTTCTGAAACTTATACTTTTGAGAATAGGTCTCAGGGTGTAAAAGTCGTGCATGCGAAAAAGTTCGAATCGCTGATGTATTTATAGTTCGGCCTCAAGTCATGAATTTTTATGCAATTGCGCCAATTTTTTTTATGCGGATCCACCATGTAAGAATGCATCCACAAAACAAAAATATTTTGGTTCTGAAACTTATACTTTTGACAATAGGTCTCAGGGTGTAAAAGTCGTGCATGCGAAAAAGTTCGAATCGCTGATGTATTTATAGTTCGGCCTCAAGTCATGAATTTTTATGCAATTGCGCCAATTTTTTTTATGCTCATCCACCATGTAAGAATGCATCCACACACTAAATATTTTGGTTCTGAAACTTATACTTTTGACAATAGGTCTCAGGGTCGTGCATGCGAAAAAAATCGAATCGCTGATGTATTTATATAGTTCCACCTCAAGTCATGAATTTTTATGCAATTGCGCCAATTTTTTTTATGCTCATCCACCATGTAAGAATGCATCCACACACCAAATATTTTGGTTCTGAAACTTATACTTTTGACAATAGGTCTCAGGGTGTAAAAGTCGTGCATGCGAAAAAGTTCGAATCGCTGATGTATTTATAGTTCGGCCTCAAGTCATGAATTTTTATGCAATTGCGCCAAATTTTTTTATGCGGATCCACCATGTAAGAATGCATCCACACACCAAATATTTTGGTTCTGAAACTTATACTTTTGAGAATAGGTCTCAGGGTGTAAAAGTCGTGCATGCGAAAAAGTTCGAATCGCTGATGTATTTATAGTTCGGCCTCAAGTCATGAATTTTTATGCAATTGCGCCAATTTTTTTTATGCGGATCCACCATGTAAGAATGCATCCACACACCAAATATTTTGGTTCTGAAACTTATACTTTTGACAATAGGTCTCAGGGTGTAAAAGTCGTGCATGCGAAAAAGTTCGAATCGCTGATGTATTTATAGTTCGGCCTCAAGTCATGAATTTTTATGCAATTGCGCCAATTTTTTTTACGCTCATCCACCATGTAAGAATGCATCCACACACTAAATATTTTGGTTCTGAAACTTATACTTTTGACAATAGGTCTCAGGGTGTAAAAGTCGTGCATGCGAAAAAGTTCGAATCGCTGATGTATTTATAGTTCGGCCTCAAGTCATGAATTTTTATGCAATTGCGCCAATTTTTTTTATGCGGATCCACCATGTAAGAATGCATCCACACACCAAATATTTTGGTTCTGAAACTTATACTTTTGACAATAGGTCTCAGGGTGTAAAAGTCGTGCATGCGAAAAAGTTCGAATCGCTTATGTATTTATAGTTCGGCCTCAAGTCATGAATTTTTATGCAATTGCGCCAATTTTTTTTATGCTCATCCACCATGTAAGAATGCATCCACACACCAAATATTTTGGTTCTGAAACTTATACTTTTGAGAATAGGTCTCAGGGTGTAAAAGTCGTGCATGCGAAAAAAATCGAATCGCTGATGTATTTATAGTTCGGCCTCAAGTCATGAATTTTTATGCAATTGCGCCAATTTTTTTTATGCTCATCCACCATGTAAGAATGCATCCACACACCAAATATTTTGGTTCTGAAACTTATACTTTTGAGAATAGGTCTCAGGGTGTAAAAGTCGTGCATGCGAAAAAGTTCGAATCGCTGATGTATTTATAGTTCAGCCTCAAGTCATGAATTTTTATGCAATTGCGCCAATTTTTTTTATGCTCATCCACCATGTAAGAATGCATCCACACACCAAATATTTTGGTTCTGAAACTTATACTTTTGAGAATAGGTCTCAGGGTGTAAAAGTCGTGCATGCGAAAAAGTTCGAATCGCTGATGTATTTATAGTTCGGCCTCAAGTCATGAATTTTTATGCAATTGCGCCAATTTTTTTTATGCTCATCCACCATGTAAGAATGCATCCACACACTAAATATTTTGGTTCTGAAACTTATACTTTTGACAATAGGTCTCAGGGTGTAAAAGTCGTGCATGCGAAAAAGTTCGAATCGCTGATGTATTTATAGTTCGGCCTCAAGTCATGAATTTTTATGCAATTGCGCCAATTTTTTTTATGCGGATCCACCATGTAAGAATGCATCCACACACCAAATATTTTGGTTCTGAAACTTATACTTTTGACAATAGGTCTCAGGGTGTAAAAGTCGTGCATGCGAAAAAGTTCGAATCGCTGATGTATTTATAGTTCGGCCTCAAGTCATGAATTTTTATGCAATTGCGCCAATTTTTTTTATGCGGATCCACCATGTAAGAATGCATCCACACACCAAATATTTTGGTTCTGAAACTTATACTTTTGACAATAGGTCTCAGGGTGTAAAAGTCGTGCATGCGAAAAAGTTCGAATCGCTGATGTATTTATAGTTCGGCCTCAAGTCATGAATTTTTATGCAATTGCGCCAATTTTTTTTATGCTCATCCACCATGTAAGAATGCATCCACACACCAAATATTTTGGTTCTGAAACTTATACTTTTGACAATAGGTCTCAGGGTGTAAAAGTCGTGCATGCGAAAAAGTTCGAATCGCTGATGTATTTATAGTTCGGCCTCAAGTCATGAATTTTTATGCAATTGCGCCAATTTTTTTTATGCGGATCCACCATGTAAGAATGCATCCACACACCAAATATTTTGGTTCTGAAACTTATACTTTTGACAATAGGTCTCAGGGTGTAAAAGTCGTGCATGCGAAAAAGTTCGAATCGCTGATGTATTTATAGTTCGGCCTCAAGTCATGAATTTTTATGCAATTGCGCCAATTTTTTTTATGCGGATCCACCATGTAAGAATGCATCCACACACCAAATATTTTGGTTCTGAAACTTATACTTTTGACAATAGGTCTCAGGGTGTAAAAGTCGTGCATGCGAAAAAGTTCGAATCGCTGATGTATTTATAGTTCGGCCTCAAGTCATGAATTTTTATGCAATTGCGCCAATTTTTTTTATGCGGATCCACCATGTAAGAATGCATCCACACACCAAATATTTTGGTTCTGAAACTTATACTTTTGAGAATAGGTCTCAGGGTGTAAAAGTCGTGCATGCGAAAAAGTTCGAATCGCTGATGTATTTATAGTTCGGCCTCAAGTCATGAATTTTTATGCAATTGCGCCAATTTTTTTTATGCTCATCCACCATGTAAGAATGCATCCACACACTAAATATTTTGGTTCTGAAACTTATACTTTTGACAATAGGTCTCAGGGTCGTGCATGCGAAAAAAATCGAATCGCTGATGTATTTATATAGTTCCACCTCAAGTCATGAATTTTTATGCAATTGCGCCAATTTTTTTTATGCTCATCCACCATGTAAGAATGCATCCACACACCAAATATTTTGGTTCTGAAACTTATACTTTTGACAATAGGTCTCAGGGTGTAAAAGTCGTGCATGCGAAAAAGTTCGAATCGCTGATGTATTTATAGTTCGGCCTCAAGTCATGAATTTTTATGCAATTGCGCCAATTTTTTTTATGCGGATCCACCATGTAAGAATGCATCCACACACCAAATATTTTTGTTCTGAAACTTATACTTTTGAGAATAGGTCTCAGGGTGTAAAAGTCGTGCATGTGAAAAAGTTCGAATCGCTGATGTATTTATAGTTCGGCCTCAAGTCATGAATTTTTATGCAATTGCGCCAAATTTTTTTATGCGGATCCACCATGTAAGAATGCATCCACACACCAAATATTTTGGTTCTGAAACTTATACTTTTGAGAATAGGTCTCAGGGTGTAAAAGTCGTGCATGCGAAAAAGTTCGAATCGCTGATGTATTTATAGTTCGGCCTCAAGTCATGAATTTTTATGCAATTGCGCCAATTTTTTTTATGCTCATCCACCATGTAAGAATGCATCCACACACTAAATATTTTGGTTCTGAAACTTATACTTTTGAGAATAGGTCTCAGGGTGTAAAAGTCGTGCATGCGAAAAAGTTCGAATCGCTGATGTATTTATAGTTCGGCCTCAAGTCATGAATTTTTATGCAATTGCGCCAAATTTTTTTATGCGGATCCACCATGTAAGAATGCATCCACACACCAAATATTTTGGTTCTGAAACTTATACTTATGAGAATAGGTCTCAGGGTGTAAAAGTCGTGCATGCGAAAAAGTTCGAATCGCTGATGTATTTATAGTTCGGCCTCAAGTCATGAATTTTTATGCAATTGCGCCAATTTTTTTTATGCTCATCCACCATGTAAGAATGCATCCACACACTAAATATTTTCGTTCTGAAATTTATACTTTTGACAATAGGTCTCAGGGTCGTGCATGCGAAAAAAATCGAATCGCTGATGTATTTATATAGTTCCACCTCAAGTCATGAATTTTTATGCAATTGAGCCAATTTTTTTTATGCTCATCCACCATGTAAGAATGCATCCACACACCAAATATTTTGGTTCTGAAACTTATACTTTTGACAATAGGTCTCAGGGTGTAAAAGTCGTGCATGCGAAAAAGTTCGAATCGCTGATGTATTTATAGTTCGGCCTCAAGTCATGAATTTTTATGCAATTGCGCCAAATTTTTTTATGCGGATCCACCATGTAAGAATGCATCCACACACCAAATATTTTGGTTCTGAAACTTATACTTTTGAGAATAGGTCTCAGGGTGTAAAAGTCGTGCATGCGAAAAAGTTCGAATCGCTGATGTATTTATAGTTCGGCCTCAAGTCATGAATTTTTATGCAATTGCGCCAATTTTTTTTATGCTCATCCACCATGTAAGAATGCATCCACACACTAAATATTTTGGTTCTGAAACTTATACTTTTGACAATAGGTCTCAGGGTGTAAAAGTCGTGCATGCGAAAAAGTTCGAATCGCTGATGTATTTATAGTTCGGCCTCAAGTCATGAATTTTTATGCAATTGCGCCAATTTTTTTTATGCTCATCCACCATGTAAGAATGCATCCACACACTAAATATTTTGGTTCTGAAACTTATACTTTTGACAATAGGTCTCAGGGTGTAAAAGTCGTGCATGCGAAAAAGTTCGAATCGCTGATGTATTTATAGTTCGGCCTCAAGTCATGAATTTTTATGCAATTGCGCCAATTTTTTTTATGCTCATCCACCATGTAAGAATGCATCCACACACCAAATATTTTCGTTCTGAAACTTATACTTTTGACAATAGGTCTCAGGGTGTAAAAGTCGTGCATGCGAAAAAGTTCGAATCGCTGATGTATTTATAGTTCGGCCTGAAGTCATGAATTTTTATGCAATTGCGCCAATTTTTTTTATGCTCATCCACCATGTAAGAATGCATCCACACACCAAATATTTTGGTTCTGAAACTTATACTTTTGACAATAGGTCTCAGGGTGTAAAAGTCGTGCATGCGAAAAAGTTCGAATCGCTGATGTATTTATAGTTCGGCCTCAAGTCATGAATTTTTATGCAATTGCGCCAATTTTTTTTATGCTCATCCACCATGTAAGAATGCATCCACACACCAAATATTTTGGTTCTGAAACTTATACTTTTGACAATAGGTCTCAGGGTGTAAAAGTCGTGCATGCGAAAAAGTTCGAATCGCTGATGTATTTATAGTTCGGCCTCAAGTCATGAATTTTTATGCAATTGCGCCAATTTTTTTTATGCGGATCCACCATGTAAGAATGCATCCACACACCAAATATTTTGGTTCTGAAACTTATACTTTTGACAATAGGTCTCAGGGTGTAAAAGTCGTGCATGCGAAAAAGTTCGAATCGCTGATGTATTTATAGTTCGGCCTCAAGTCATGAATTTTTATGCAATTGCGCCAATTTTTTTTATGCGGATCCACCATGTAAGAATGCATCCACACACCAAATATTTTGGTTCTGAAACTTATACTTTTGACAATAGGTCTCAGGGTGTAAAAGTCGTGCATGCGAAAAAGTTCGAATCGCTGATGTATTTATAGTTCGGCCTCAAGTCATGAATTTTTATGCAATTGCGCCAATTTTTTTTATGCTCATCCACCATGTAAGAATGCATCCACACACCAAATATTTTGGTTCTGAAACTTATACTTTTGACAA
Organism: Haliotis cracherodii; assembly: GCF_022045235.1. Taxonomy (NCBI): domain Eukaryota; kingdom Metazoa; phylum Mollusca; class Gastropoda; order Lepetellida; family Haliotidae; genus Haliotis; species Haliotis cracherodii. The sequence continues at coordinate 43,003,362 of NW_027266341.1, read as the reverse complement.
TAGGTCTCAGGGTGTAAAAGTCGTGCATGCGAAAAAGTTCGAATCGCTGATGTATTTATAGTTCGGCCTGAAGTCATGAATTTTTATGCAATTGCGCCAATTTTTTTTATGCTCATCCACCATGTAAGAATGCATCCACACACCAAATATTTTGGTTCTGAAACTTATACTTTTGACAATAGGTCTCAGGGTGTAAAAGTCGTGCATGCGAAAAAGTTCGAATCGCTGATGTATTTATAGTTCGGCCTCAAGTCATGAATTTTTATGCAATTGCGCCAATTTTTTTTATGCTCATCCACCATGTAAGAATGCATCCACACACCAAATATTTTGGTTCTGAAACTTATACTTTTGACAATAGGTCTCAGGGTGTAAAAGTCGTGCATGCGAAAAAGTTCGAATCGCTGATGTATTTATAGTTCGGCCTCAAGTCATGAATTTTTATGCAATTGCGCCAATTTTTTTTATGCGGATCCACCATGTAAGAATGCATCCACACACCAAATATTTTGGTTCTGAAACTTATACTTTTGACAATAGGTCTCAGGGTGTAAAAGTCGTGCATGCGAAAAAGTTCGAATCGCTGATGTATTTATAGTTCGGCCTCAAGTCATGAATTTTTATGCAATTGCGCCAATTTTTTTTATGCTCATCCACCATGTAAGAATGCATCCACACACTAAATATTTTGGTTCTGAAACTTATACTTTTGACAATAGGTCTCAGGGTCGTGCATGCGAAAAAAATCGAATCGCTGATGTATTTATATAGTTCCACCTCAAGTCATGAATTTTTATGCAATTGCGCCAATTTTTTTTATGTTCATCCACCATGTAAGAATGCATCCACACACCAAATATTTTGGTTCTGAAACTTATACTTTTGACAATAGGTCTCAGGGTGTAAAAGTCGTGCATGCGAAAAAGTTCGAATCGCTGATGTATTTATAGTTCGGCCTCAAGTCATGAATTTTTATGCAATTGCGCCAATTTTTTTTATGCGGATCCACCATGTAAGAATGCATCCACACACCAAATATTTTGGTTCTGAAACTTATACTTTTGAGAATAGGTCTCAGGGTGTAAAAGTCGTGCATGTGAAAAAGTTCGAATCGCTGATGTATTTATAGTTCGGCCTCAAGTCATGAATTTTTATGCAATTGCGCCAATTTTTTTTATGCGGATCCACCATGTAAGAATGCATCCACACACTAAATATTTTGGTTCTGAAACTTATACTTTTGACAATAGGTCTCAGGGTGTAAAAGTCGTGCATGCGAAAAAGTTCGAATCGCTGATGTATTTATAGTTCGGCCTCAAGTCATGAATTTTTATGCAATTGCGCCAATTTTTTTTATGCGGATCCACCATGTAAGAATGCATCCACACACTAAATATTTTGGTTCTGAAACTTATACTTTTGACAATAGGTCTCAGGGTGTAAAAGTCGTGCATGCAAAAAAGTTCGAATCGCTGATGTATTTATAGTTCGGCCTCAAGTCATGAATTTTTATGCAATTGCGCCAATTTTTTTTATGCTCATCCACCATGTAAGAATGCATCCACACACTAAATATTTTGGTTCTGAAACTTATACTTTTGACAATAGGTCTCAGGGTGTAAAAGTCGTGCATGCGAAAAAGTTCGAATCGCTGATGTATTTATAGTTCGGCCTGAAGTCATGAATTTTTATGCAATTGCGCCAATTTTTTTTATGCTCATCCACCATGTAAGAATGCATCCACACACCAAATATTTTGGTTCTGAAACTTATACTTTTGACAATAGGTCTCAGGGTGTAAAAGTCGTGCATGCGAAAAAGTTCGAATCGCTGATGTATTTATAGTTCGGCCTCAAGTCATGAATTTTTATGCAATTGCGCCAATTTTTTTTATGCTCATCCACCATGTAAGAATGCATCCACACACCAAATATTTTGGTTCTGAAACTTATACTTTTGACAATAGGTCTCAGGGTGTAAAAGTCGTGCATGCGAAAAAGTTCGAATCGCTGATGTATTTATAGTTCGGCCTCAAGTCATGAATTTTTATGCAATTGCGCCAATTTTTTTTATGCTCATCCACCATGTAAGAATGCATCCACACACTAAATATTTTGGTTCTGAAACTTATACTTTTGACAATAGGTCTCAGGGTCGTGCATGCGAAAAAAATCGAATCGCTGATGTATTTATATAGTTCCACCTCAAGTCATGAATTTTTATGCAATTGCGCCAATTTTTTTTATGTTCATCCACCATGTAAGAATGCATCCACACACCAAATATTTTGGTTCTGAAACTTATACTTTTGACAATAGGTCTCAGGGTGTAAAAGTCGTGCATGCGAAAAAGTTCGAATCGCTGATGTATTTATAGTTCGGCCTCAAGTCATGAATTTTTATGCAATTGCGCCAATTTTTTTTATGCGGATCCACCATGTAAGAATGCATCCACACACCAAATATTTTGGTTCTGAAACTTATACTTTTGAGAATAGGTCTCAGGGTGTAAAAGTCGTGCATGTGAAAAAGTTCGAATCGCTGATGTATTTATAGTTCGGCCTCAAGTCATGAATTTTTATGCAATTGCGCCAATTTTTTTTATGCGGATCCACCATGTAAGAATGCATCCACACACCAAATATTTTGGTTCTGAAACTTATACTTTTGACAATAGGTCTCAGGGTGTAAAAGTCGTGCATGCGAAAAAGTTCGAATCGCTGATGTATTTATAGTTCGGCCTCAAGTCATGAATTTTTATGCAATTGCGCCAATTTTTTTTATGCGGATCCACCATGTAAGAATGCATCCACACACCAAATATTTTGGTTCTGAAACTTATACTTTTGACAATAGGTCTCAGGGTGTAAAAGTCGTGCATGCGAAAAAGTTCGAATCGCTGATGTATTTATAGTTCGGCCTCAAGTCATGAATTTTTATGCAATTGCGCCAAATTTTTTTATGCGGATCCACCATGTAAGAATGCATCCACACACCAAATATTTTGGTTCTGAAACTTATACTTTTGACAATAGGTCTCAGGGTGTAAAAGTCGTGCATGCGAAAAAGTTCGAATCGCTGATGTATTTATAGTTCGGCCTCAAGTCATGAATTTTTATGCAATTGCGCCAATTTTTTTTATGCTCATCCACCATGTAAGAATGCATCCACACACTAAATATTTTCGTTCTGAAATTTATACTTTTGACAATAGGTCTCAGGGTCGTGCATGCGAAAAAAATCGAATCGCTGATGTATTTATATAGTTCCACCTCAAGTCATGAATTTTTATGCAATTGCGCCAATTTTTTTTATGCTCATCCACCATGTAAGAATGCATCCACACACCAAATATTTTGGTTCTGAAACTTATACTTTTGAGAATAGGTCTCAGGGTGTAAAAGTCGTGCATGCGAAAAAGTTCGAATCGCTGATGTATTTATAGTTCGGCCTCAAGTCATGAATTTTTATGCAATTGCGCCAATTTTTTTTATGCGGATCCACCATGTAAGAATGCATCCACACACCAAATATTTTGGTTCTGAAACTTATACTTTTGAGAATAGGTCTAAGGGTGTAAAAGTCGTGCATGCGAAAAAGTTCGAATCGCTGATGTATTTATAGTTCGGCCTCAAGTCATGAATTTTTATGCAATTGCGCCAATTTTTTTTATGCGGATCCACCATGTAAGAATACATCCACACACCAAATATTTTGGTTCTGAAACTTATACTTTTGAGAATAGGTCTCAGGGTGTAAAAGTCGTGCATGCGAAAAAGTTCGAATCGCTGATGTATTTATAGTTCGGCCTCAAGTCATGAATTTTTATGCAATTGCGCCAAAAAATTTTATGCGGATCCACCATGTAAGAATGCATCCACACACCAAATATTTTGGTTCTGAAACTTATACTTTTGAGAATAGGTCTCAGGAAGTAAAAGTCGTGCATGCGAAAAAGTTCGAATCGCTGATGTATTTATAGTTCGGCCTCAAGTCATGAATTTTTATGCAATTGCGCCAATTTTTTTTATGCGGATCCACCATGTAAGAATGCATCCACACACCAAATATTTTCGTTCTGAAACTTATACTTTTGAGAATAGGTCTCAGGGTGTAAAAGTCGTGCATGCGAAAAAGTTCGAATCGCTGATGTATTTATAGTTCGGCCTCAAGTCATGAATTTTTATGCAATTGCGCCAATTTTTTTTATGCGGATCCACCATGTAAGAATGCATCCACACACCAAATATTTTGGTTCTGAAACTTATACTTTTGACAATAGGTCTCAGGGTGTAAAAGTCGTGCATGCGAAAAAAATCGAATCGCTGATGTATTTATATAGTTCGGCCTCAAGTCATGAATTTTTATGCAATTGCGCCAAATTTTTTTATGCGGATCCACCATGTAAGAATGCATCCACACACCAAATATTTTGGTTCTGAAACTTATACTTTTGACAATAGGTCTCACGGTGTAAAAGTCGTGCATGCGAAAAAAATCGAATCGCTGATGTATTTATAGAGTTCCACCTCAAGTCATGAATTTTTATGCAATTGCGCCAATTTTTTTTATGCTCATCCACCATGTAAGAATGCATCCACACACCAAATATTTTGGTTCTGAAACTTATACTTTTGAGAATAGGTCTCAGGGTGTAAAAGTCGTGCATGCGAAAAAGTTCGAATCGCTGATGTATTTATAGTTCGGCCTCAAGTCATGAATTTTTACGCAATTGCGCCAATTTTTTTTATGCTCATCCACCATGTAAGAATGCATCCACACACCAAATATTTTGGTTCTGAAACTTATACTTTTGAGAATAGGTCTCAGGGTGTAAAAGTCGTGCATGCGAAAAAGTTCGAATCGCTGATGTATTTATAGTTCGGCCTCAAGTCATGAATTTTTATGCAATTGCGCCAATTTTTTTTATGCTCATCCACCATGTAAGAATGCATCCACACACCAAATATTTTCGTTCTGAAACTTATACTTTTGAGAATAGGTCTCAGGGTGTAAAAGTCGTGCATGCGAAAAAGTTCGAATCGTTGATGTATTAATAGTTCGGCCTCAAGTCATGAATTTTTATGCAATTGCGCCAATTTTTTTTATGCTCATCCACCATGTAAGAATGCATCCACACACTAAATATTTTGGTTCTGAAACTTATACTTTTGACAATAGGTCTCAGGGTGTAAAAGTCGTGCATGCGAAAAAAATCGAATCGCTGATGTATTTATATAGTTCCACCTCAAGTCATGAATTTTTATGCAATTGCGCCAATTTTTTTTATGCGGATCCACCATGTAAGAATGCATCCACACACCAAATATTTTGGTTCTGAAACTTATACTTTTGAGAATAGGTCTCAGGGTGTAAAAGTCGTGCATGCGAAAAAGTTCGAATCGCTGATGTATTTATAGTTCGGCCTCAAGTCATGAATTTTTATGCAATTGCGCCAATTTTTTTTATGCGGATCCACCATGTAAGAATGCATCCACACACCAAATATTTTCGTTCTGAAACTTATACTTTTGAGAATAGGTCTCAGGGTGTAAAAGTCGTGCATGCGAAAAAGTTCGAATCGCTGATGTATTTATAGTTCGGCCTCAAGTCATGAATTTTTATGCAATTGCGCCAATTTTTTTTATGCGGATCCACCATGTAAGAATGCATCCACACACCAAATATTTTGGTTCTGAAACTTATACTTTTGACAATAGGTCTCAGGGTGTAAAAGTCGTGCATGCGAAAAAAATCGAATCGCTGATGTATTTATATAGTTCGGCCTCAAGTCATGAATTTTTATGCAATTGCGCCAAATTTTTTTATGCGGATCCACCATGTAAGAATGCATCCACACACCAAATATTTTGGTTCTGAAACTTATACTTTTGACAATAGGTCTCAGGGTGTAAAAGTCGTGCATGCGAAAAAAATCGAATCGCTGATGTATTTATAGAGTTCCACCTCAAGTCATGAATTTTTATGCAATTGCGCCAATTTTTTTTATGCTCATCCACCATGTAAGAATGCATCCACACACCAAATATTTTGGTTCTGAAACTTATACTTTTGAGAATAGGTCTCAGGGTGTAAAAGTCGTGCATGCGAAAAAGTTCGAATCGCTGATGTATTTATAGTTCGGCCTCAAGTCATGAATTTTTACGCAATTGCGCCAATTTTTTTTATGCTCATCCACCATGTAAGAATGCATCCACACACTAAATATTTTGGTTCTGAAACTTATACTTTTGAGAATAGGTCTCAGGGTGTAAAAGTCGTGCATGCGAAAAAGTTCGAATCGCTGATGTATTTATAGTTCGGCCTCAAGTCATGAATTTTTATGCAATTGCGCCAATTTTTTTTATGCTCATCCACCATGTAAGAATGCATCCACACACCAAATATTTTCGTTCTGAAACTTATACTTTTGAGAATAGGTCTCAGGGTGTAAAAGTCGTGCATGCGAAAAAGTTCGAATCGTTGATGTATTAATAGTTCGGCCTCAAGTCATGAATTTTTATGCAATTGCGCCAATTTTTTTTATGCTCATCCACCATGTAAGAATGCATCCACACACTAAATATTTTGGTTCTGAAACTTATACTTTTGACAATAGGTCTCAGGGTGTAAAAGTCGTGCATGCGAAAAAAATCGAATCGCTGATGTATTTATATAGTTCCACCTCAAGTCATGAATTTTTATGCAATTGCGCCAATTTTTTTTATGCGGATCCACCATGTAAGAATGCATCCACACACCAAATATTTTGGTTCTGAAACTTATACTTTTGACAATAGGTCTCAGGGTGTAAAAGTCGTGCATGCGAAAAAGTTCGAATCGCTGATGTATTTATAGTTCGGCCTCAAGTCATGAATTTTTATGCAATTGCGCCAAATTTTTTTATGCGGATCCACCATGTAAGAATGCATCCACACACCAAATATTTTCGTTCTGAAACTTATACTTTTGAGAATAGGTCTCAGGGTGTAAAAGTCGTGCATGCGAAAAAGTTCGAATCGCTGATGTATTTATAGTTCGGCCTCAAGTCATGAATTTTTATGCAATTGCGCCAATTTTTTTTATGCGGATCCACCATGTAAGAATGCATCCACACACCAAATATTTTGGTTCTGAAACTTATACTTTTGAGAATAGGTCTCAGGGTGTAAAAGTCGTGCATGCGAAAAAGTTCGAATCGCTGATGTATTTATAGTTCGGCCTCAAGTCATGAATTTTTATGCAATTGCGCCAATTTTTTTTATGCTCATCCACCATGTAAGAATGCATCCACACACCAAATATTTTGGTTCTGAAACTTATACTTTTGAGAATAGGTCTCAGGGTGTAAAAGTCGTGCATGCGAAAAAGTTCGAATCGCTGATGTATTTATAGTTCGGCCTCAAGTCATGAATTTTTATGCAATTGCGCCAATTTTTTTTATGCTCATCCACCATGTAAGATTGCATCCACACACCAAATATTTTGGTTCTGAAACTTATACTTTTGACAATAGGTCTCAGGGTGTAAAAGTCGTGCATGCGAAAAAAATCGAATCGCTGATGTATTTATATAGTTCGGCCTCAAGTCATGAATTTTTATGCAATTGCGCCAATTTTTTTTATGCTCATCCACCATGTAAGAATGCATCCACACACCAAATATTTTGGTTCTGAAACTTATACTTTTGACAATAGGTCTCAGGGTGTAAAAGTCGTGCATGCGAAAAAAATCGAATCGCTGATGTATTTATAGAGTTCCACCTCAAGTCATGAATTTTTATGCAATTGCGCCAATTTTTTTTATGCGGATCCACCATGTAAGAATGCATCCACACACCAAATATTTTCGTTCTGAAACTTATACTTTTGAGAATAGGTCTCAGGGTGTAAAAGTCGTGCATGCGAAAAAGTTCGAATCGCTGATGTATTTATAGTTCGGCCTCAAGTCATGAATTTTTACGCAATTGCGCCAATTTTTTTTATGCGGATCCACCATGTAAGAATGCATCCACACACCAAATATTTTGGTTCTGAAACTTATACTTTTGAGAATAGGTCTCAGGGTGTAAAAGTCGTGCATGCGAAAAAGTTCGAATCGCTGATGTATTTATAGTTCGGCCTCAAGTCATGAATTTTTATGCAATTGCGCCAATTTTTTTTATGCTCATCCACCATGTAAGAATGCATCCACACACCAAATATTTTGGTTCTGAAACTTATACTTTTGAGAATAGGTCTCAGGGTGTAAAAGTCGTGCATGCGAAAAAGTTCGAATCGTTGATGTATTAATAGTTCGGCCTCAAGTCATGAATTTTTATGCAATTGCGCCAATTTTTTTTATGCTCATCCACCATGTAAGAATGCATCCACACACTAAATATTTTGGTTCTGAAACTTATACTTTTGACAATAGGTCTCAGGGTGTAAAAGTCGTGCATGTGAAAAAGTTCGAATCGCTGATGTATTTATAGTTCGGCCTCAAGTCATGAATTTTTATGCAATTGCGCCAAATTTTTTTATGCGGATCCACCATGTAAGAATGCATCCACACACCAAATATTTTGGTTCTGAAACTTATACTTTTGAGAATAGGTCTCAGGGTGTAAAAGTCGTGCATGCGAAAAAGTTCGAATCGCTGATGTATTTATAGTTCGGCCTCAAGTCATGAATTTTTATGCAATTGCGCCAATTTTTTTTATGCTCATCCACCATGTAAGAATGCATCCACACACCAAATATTTTGGTTCTGAAACTTATACTTTTGAGAATAGGTCTCAGGGTGTAAAAGTCGTGCATGCGAAAAAGTTCGAATCGCTGATGTATTTATAGTTCGGCCTCAAGTCATGAATTTTTATGCAATTGCGCCAATTTTTTTTATGCGGATCCACCATGTAAGAATGCATCCACACACCAAATATTTTGGTTCTGAAACTTATACTTTTGACAATAGGTCTCAGGGTGTAAAAGTCGTGCATGCGAAAAAGTTCGAATCGCTGATGTATTTATAGTTCGGCCTCAAGTCATGAATTTTTTTGCAATTGCGCCAATTTTTTTTATGCTCATCCACCATGTAAGAATGCATCCACACACTAAATATTTTGGTTCTGAAACTTATACTTTTGAGAATAGGTCTCAGGGTGTAAAAGTCGTGCATGCGAAAAAGTTCGAATCGCTGATGTATTTATAGTTCGGCCTCAAGTCATGAATTTTTATGCAATTGCGCCAATTTTTTTTATGCTCATCCACCATGTAAGATTGCATCCACACACCAAATATTTTGGTTCTGAAACTTATACTTTTGAGAATAGGTCTCAGGGTGTAAAAGTCGTGCATGCGAAAACAATCGAATCGCTGATGTATTTATATAGTTCCACCTCAAGTCATGAATTTTTATGCAATTGCGCCAATTTTTTTTATGCTCATCCACCATGTAAGAATGCATCCACACACCAAATATTTTGGTTCTGAAACTTATACTTTTGACAATAGGTCTCAGGGTGTAAAAGTCGTGCATGCGAAAAAGTTCGAATCGCTGATGTATTTATAGTTCGGCCTCAAGTCATGAATTTTTATGCAATTGCGCCAATTTTTTTTATGCTCATCCACCATGTAAGAATGCATCCACACACCAAATATTTTGGTTCTGAAACTTATACTTTTGAGAATAGGTCTCAGGGTGTAAAAGTCGTGCATGCGAAAAAGTTCGAATCGCTGATGTATTTATAGTTCGGCCTCAAGTCATGAATTTTTATGCAATTGCGCCAATTTTTTTTATGCTCATCCACCATGTAAGAATGCATCCACACACCAAATATTTTGGTTCTGAAACTTATACTTTTGAGAATAGGTCTCAGGGTGTAAAAGTCGTGCATGCGAAAAAGTTCGAATCGTTGATGTATTAATAGTTCGGCCTCAAGTCATGAATTTTTATGCAATTGCGCCAATTTTTTTTATGCTCATCCACCATGTAAGAATGCATCCACACACTAAATATTTTGGTTCTGAAACTTATACTTTTGACAATAGGTCTCAGGGTGTAAAAGTCGTGCATGCGAAAAAGTTCGAATCGCTGATGTATTTATAGTTCGGCCTCAAGTCATGAATTTTTATGCAATTGCGCCAATTTTTTTTATGCTCATCCACCATGTAAGAATGCATCCACACACCAAATATTTTGGTTCTGAAACTTATACTTTTGAGAATAGGTCTCATGGTGTAAAAGTCGTGCATGCGAAAAAGTTCGAATCGCTGATGTATTTATAGTTCGGCCTCAAGTCATGAATTTTTATGCAATTGCGCCAATTTTTTTAATGCTCATCCACCATGTAAGAATGCATCCACACACCAAATATTTTGGTTCTGAAACTTATACTTTTGAGAATAGGTCTCAGGGTGTAAAAGTCGTGCATGCGAAAAAGTTCGAATCGCTGATGTATTTATAGTTCGGCCTCAAGTCATGAATTTTTATGCAATTGCGCCAATTTTTTTTATGCTCATCCACCATGTAAGATTGCATCCACACACCAAATATTTTGGTTCTGAAACTTATACTTTTGAGAATAGGTCTCAGGGTGTAAAAGTCGTGCATGCGAAAACAATCGAATCGCTGATGTATTTATATAGTTCCACCTCAAGTCATGAATTTTTATGCAATTGCGCCAATTTTTTTTATGCTCATCCACCATGTAAGAATGCATCCACACACTAAATATTTTGGTTCTGAAACTTATACTTTTGACAATAGGTCTCAGGGTCGTGCATGCGAAAAAAATCGAATCGCTGATGTATTTATATAGTTCCACCTCAAGTCATGAATTTTCATGCAATTGCGCCAATTTTTTTTATGTTCATCCACCATGTAAGAATGCATCCACACACCAAATATTTTGGTTCTGAAACTTATACTTTTGACAATAGGTCTCAGGGTGTAAAAGTCGTGCATGCGAAAAAGTTCGAATCGCTGATGTATTTATAGTTCGGCCTCAAGTCATGAATTTTTATGCAATTGCGCCAATTTTTTTTATGCTCATCCACCATGTAAGAATGCATCCACACACCAAATATTTTGGTTCTGAAACTTATACTTTTGAGAATAGGTCTCAGGGTGTAAAAGTCGTGCATGCGAAAAAGTTCGAATCGCTGATGTATTTATAGTTCGGCCTCAAGTCATGAATTTTTATGCAATTGCGCCAATTTTTTTTATGCTCATCCACCATGTAAGAATGCATCCACACACCAAATATTTTGGTTCTGAAACTTATACTTTTGAGAATAGGTCTCAGGGTGTAAAAGTCGTGCATGCGAAAAAGTTCGAATCGCTGATGTATTTATAGTTCGGCCTCAAGTCATGAATTTTTATGCAATTGCGCCAATTTTTTTTATGCGGATCCACCATGTAAGAATGCATCCACACACCAAATATTTTGGTTCTGAAACTTATACTTTTGACAATAGGTCTCAGGGTGTAAAAGTCGTGCATGCGAAAAAGTTCGAATCGCTGATGTATTTATAGTTCGGCCTCAAGTCATGAATTTTTATGCAATTGCGCCAATTTTTTTTATGCTCATCCACCATGTAAGATTGCATCCACACACCAAATATTTTGGTTCTGAAACTTATACTTTTGAGAATAGGTCTCAGGGTGTAAAAGTCGTGCATGCGAAAACAATCGAATCGCTGATGTATTTATATAGTTCCACCTCAAGTCATGAATTTTTATGCAATTGCGCCAATTTTTTTTATGCTCATCCACCATGTAAGAATGCATCCACACACCAAATATTTTGGTTCTGAAACTTATACTTTTGACAATAGGTCTCAGGGTGTAAAAGTCGTGCATGCGAAAAAGTTCGAATCGCTGATGTATTTATAGTTCGGCCTCAAGTCATGAATTTTTATGCAATTGCGCCAATTTTTTTTATGCTCATCCACCATGTAAGAATGCATCCACACACCAAATATTTTGGTTCTGAAACTTATACTTTTGAGAATAGGTCTCAGGGTGTAAAAGTCGTGCATGCGAAAAAGTTCGAATCGCTGATGTATTTATAGTTCGGCCTCAAGTCATGAATTTTTATGCAATTGCGCCAATTTTTTTTATGCTCATCCACCATGTAAGAATGCATCCACACACCAAATATTTTGGTTCTGAAACTTATACTTTTGAGAATAGGTCTCAGGGTGTAAAAGTCGTGCATGCGAAAAAGTTCGAATCGTTGATGTATTAATAGTTCGGCCTCAAGTCATGAATTTTTATGCAATTGCGCCAATTTTTTTTATGCTCATCCACCATGTAAGAATGCATCCACACACTAAATATTTTGGTTCTGAAACTTATACTTTTGACAATAGGTCTCAGGGTGTAAAAGTCGTGCATGCGAAAAAAATCGAATCGCTGATGTATTTATATAGTTCCACCTCAAGTCATGAATTTTTATGCAATTGCGCCAATTTTTTTTATGCTCATCCACCATGTAAGAATGCATCCACACACCAAATATTTTGGTTCTGAAACTTATACTTTTGAGAATAGGTCTCATGGTGTAAAAGTCGTGCATGCGAAAAAGTTCGAATCGCTGATGTATTTATAGTTCGGCCTCAAGTCATGAATTTTTATGCAATTGCGCCAATTTTTTTAATGCTCATCCACCATGTAAGAATGCATCCACACACTAAATATTTTGGTTCTGAAACTTATACTTTTGAGAATAGGTCTCAGGGTGTAAAAGTCGTGCATGCGAAAAAGTTCGAATCGCTGATGTATTTATAGTTCGGCCTCAAGTCATGAATTTTTATGCAATTGCGCCAATTTTTTTTATGCTCATCCACCATGTAAGATTGCATCCACACACCAAATATTTTGGTTCTGAAACTTATACTTTTGAGAATAGGTCTCAGGGTGTAAAAGTCGTGCATGCGAAAACAATCGAATCGCTGATGTATTTATATAGTTCCACCTCAAGTCATGAATTTTTATGCAATTGCGCCAATTTTTTTTATGCTCATCCACCATGTAAGAATGCATCCACACACTAAATATTTTGGTTCTGAAACTTATACTTTTGACAATAGGTCTCAGGGTCGTGCATGCGAAAAAAATCGAATCGCTGATGTATTTATATAGTTCCACCTCAAGTCATGAATTTTCATGCAATTGCGCCAATTTTTTTTATGTTCATCCACCATGTAAGAATGCATCCACACACCAAATATTTTGGTTCTGAAACTTATACTTTTGACAATAGGTCTCAGGGTGTAAAAGTCGTGCATGCGAAAAAGTTCGAATCGCTGATGTATTTATAGTTCGGCCTCAAGTCATGAATTTTTATGCAATTGCGCCAATTTTTTTTATGCTCATCCACCATGTAAGAATGCATCCACACACCAAATATTTTGGTTCTGAAACTTATACTTTTGAGAATAGGTCTCAGGGTGTAAAAGTCGTGCATGCGAAAAAGTTCGAATCGCTGATGTATTTATAGTTCGGCCTCAAGTCATGAATTTTTATGCAATTGCGCCAATTTTTTTTATGCTCATCCACCATGTAAGAATGCATCCACACACCAAATATTTTGGTTCTGAAACTTATACTTTTGAGAATAGGTCTCAGGGTGTAAAAGTCGTGCATGCGAAAAAGTTCGAATCGTTGATGTATTAATAGTTCGGCCTCAAGTCATGAATTTTTATGCAATTGCGCCAATTTTTTTTATGCTCATCCACCATGTAAGAATGCATCCACACACTAAATATTTTGGTTCTGAAACTTATACTTTTGACAATAGGTCTCAGGGTGTAAAAGTCGTGCATGCGAAAAAAATCGAATCGCTGATGTATTTATATAGTTCCACCTCAAGTCATGAATTTTTATGCAATTGCGCCAATTTTTTTATGCTCATCCACCATGTAAGAATGCATCCACACACCAAATATTTTGGTTCTGAAACTTATACTTTTGAGAATAGGTCTCATGGTGTAAAAGTCGTGCATGCGAAAAAGTTCGAATCGCTGATGTATTTATAGTTCGGCCTCAAGTCATGAATTTTTATGCAATTGCGCCAATTTTTTTTATGCTCATCCACCATGTAAGAATGCATCCACACACTAAATATTTTGGTTCTGAAACTTATACTTTTGAGAATAGGTCTCAGGGTGTAAAAGTCGTGCATGCGAAAAAGTTCGAATCGCTGATGTATTTATAGTTCGGCCTCAAGTCATGAATTTTTATGCAATTGCGCCAATTTTTTTTATGCTCATCCACCATGTAAGATTGCATCCACACACCAAATATTTTGGTTCTGAAACTTATACTTTTGAGAATAGGTCTCAGGGTGTAAAAGTCGTGCATGCGAAAACAATCGAATCGCTGATGTATTTATATAGTTCCACCTCAAGTCATGAATTTTTATGCAATTGCGCCAATTTTTTTTATGCTCATCCACCATGTAAGAATGCATCCACACACCAAATATTTTGGTTCTGAAACTTATACTTTTGACAATAGGTCTCAGGGTGTAAAAGTCGTGCATGCGAAAAAGTTCGAATCGCTGATGTATTTATAGTTCGGCCTCAAGTCATGAATTTTTATGCAATTGCGCCAATTTTTTTTATGCTCATCCACCATGTAAGAATGCATCCACACACCAAATATTTTGGTTCTGAAACTTATACTTTTGAGAATAGGTCTCAGGGTGTAAAAGTCGTGCATGCGAAAAAGTTCGAATCGCTGATGTATTTATAGTTCGGCCTCAAGTCATGAATTTTTATGCAATTGCGCCAATTTTTTTTATGCTCATCCACCATGTAAGAATGCATCCACACACCAAATATTTTGGTTCTGAAACTTATACTTTTGAGAATAGGTCTCAGGGTGTAAAAGTCGTGCATGCGAAAAAGTTCGAATCGTTGATGTATTAATAGTTCGGCCTCAAGTCATGAATTTTTATGCAATTGCGCCAATTTTTTTTATGCTCATCCACCATGTAAGAATGCATCCACACACTAAATATTTTGGTTCTGAAACTTATACTTTTGACAATAGGTCTCAGGGTGTAAAAGTCGTGCATGCGAAAAAAATCGAATCGCTGATGTATTTATATAGTTCCACCTCAAGTCATGAATTTTTATGCAATTGCGCCAATTTTTTTTATGCTCATCCACCATGTAAGAATGCATCCACACACCAAATATTTTGGTTCTGAAACTTATACTTTTGAGAATAGGTCTCATGGTGTAAAAGTCGTGCATGCGAAAAAGTTCGAATCGCTGATGTATTTATAGTTCGGCCTCAAGTCATGAATTTTTATGCAATTGCGCCAATTTTTTTAATGCTCATCCACCATGTAAGAATGCATCCACACACTAAATATTTTGGTTCTGAAACTTATACTTTTGAGAATAGGTCTCAGGGTGTAAAAGTCGTGCATGCGAAAAAGTTCGAATCGCTGATGTATTTATAGTTCGGCCTCAAGTCATGAATTTTTATGCAATTGCGCCAATTTTTTTTATGCTCATCCACCATGTAAGATTGCATCCACACACCAAATATTTTGGTTCTGAAACTTATACTTTTGAGAATAGGTCTCAGGGTGTAAAAGTCGTGCATGCGAAAACAATCGAATCGCTGATGTATTTATATAGTTCCACCTCAAGTCATGAATTTTTATGCAATTGCGCCAATTTTTTTTATGCTCATCCACCATGTAAGAATGCATCCACACACTAAATATTTTGGTTCTGAAACTTATACTTTTGACAATAGGTCTCAGGGTCGTGCATGCGAAAAAAATCGAATCGCTGATGTATTTATATAGTTCCACCTCAAGTCATGAATTTTCATGCAATTGCGCCAATTTTTTTTATGTTCATCCACCATGTAAGAATGCATCCACACACCAAATATTTTGGTTCTGAAACTTATACTTTTGACAATAGGTCTCAGGGTGTAAAAGTCGTGCATGCGAAAAAGTTCGAATCGCTGATGTATTTATAGTTCGGCCTCAAGTCATGAATTTTTATGCAATTGCGCCAATTTTTTTTATGCTCATCCACCATGTAAGAATGCATCCACACACCAAATATTTTGGTTCTGAAACTTATACTTTTGAGAATAGGTCTCAGGGTGTAAAAGTCGTGCATGCGAAAAAGTTCGAATCGCTGATGTATTTATAGTTCGGCCTCAAGTCATGAATTTTTATGCAATTGCGCCAATTTTTTTTATGCTCATCCACCATGTAAGAATGCATCCACACACCAAATATTTTGGTTCTGAAACTTATACTTTTGAGAATAGGTCTCAGGGTGTAAAAGTCGTGCATGCGAAAAAGTTCGAATCGTTGATGTATTAATAGTTCGGCCTCAAGTCATGAATTTTTATGCAATTGCGCCAATTTTTTTTATGCTCATCCACCATGTAAGAATGCATCCACACACTAAATATTTTGGTTCTGAAACTTATACTTTTGACAATAGGTCTCAGGGTGTAAAAGTCGTGCATGCGAAAAAAATCGAATCGCTGATGTATTTATATAGTTCCACCTCAAGTCATGAATTTTTATGCAATTGCGCCAATTTTTTTATGCTCATCCACCATGTAAGAATGCATCCACACACCAAATATTTTGGTTCTGAAACTTATACTTTTGAGAATAGGTCTCATGGTGTAAAAGTCGTGCATGCGAAAAAGTTCGAATCGCTGATGTATTTATAGTTCGGCCTCAAGTCATGAATTTTTATGCAATTGCGCCAATTTTTTTTATGCTCATCCACCATGTAAGAATGCATCCACACACTAAATATTTTGGTTCTGAAACTTATACTTTTGAGAATAGGTCTCAGGGTGTAAAAGTCGTGCATGCGAAAAAGTTCGAATCGCTGATGTATTTATAGTTCGGCCTCAAGTCATGAATTTTTATGCAATTGCGCCAATTTTTTTTATGCTCATCCACCATGTAAGATTGCATCCACACACCAAATATTTTGGTTCTGAAACTTATACTTTTGAGAATAGGTCTCAGGGTGTAAAAGTCGTGCATGCGAAAACAATCGAATCGCTGATGTATTTATATAGTTCCACCTCAAGTCATGAATTTTTATGCAATTGCGCCAATTTTTTTTATGCTCATCCACCATGTAAGAATGCATCCACACACCAAATATTTTGGTTCTGAAACTTATACTTTTGACAATAGGTCTCAGGGTGTAAAAGTCGTGCATGCGAAAAAGTTCGAATCGCTGATGTATTTATAGTTCGGCCTCAAGTCATGAATTTTTATGCAATTGCGCCAATTTTTTTTATGCTCATCCACCATGTAAGAATGCATCCACACACCAAATATTTTGGTTCTGAAACTTATACTTTTGAGAATAGGTCTCAGGGTGTAAAAGTCGTGCATGCGAAAAAGTTCGAATCGCTGATGTATTTATAGTTCGGCCTCAAGTCATGAATTTTTATGCAATTGCGCCAATTTTTTTTATGCTCATCCACCATGTAAGAATGCATCCACACACCAAATATTTTCGTTCTGAAACTTATACTTTTGAGAATAGGTCTCATGGTGTAAAAGTCGTGCATGCGAAAAAGTTCGAATCGCTGATGTATTTATAGTTCGGCCTCAAGTCATGAATTTTTATGCAATTGCGCCAATTTTTTTAATGCTCATCCACCATGTAAGAATGCATCCACACACTAAATATTTTGGTTCTGAAACTTATACTTTTGAGAATAGGTCTCAGGGTGTAAAAGTCGTGCATGCGAAAAAGTTCGAATCGCTGATGTATTTATAGTTCGGCCTCAAGTCATGAATTTTTATGCAATTGCGCCAATTTTTTTTATGCTCATCCACCATGTAAGATTGCATCCACACACCAAATATTTTGGTTCTGAAACTTATACTTTTGAGAATAGGTCTCAGGGTGTAAAAGTCGTGCATGCGAAAACAATCGAATCGCTGATGTATTTATATAGTTCCACCTCAAGTCATGAATTTTTATGCAATTGCGCCAATTTTTTTTATGCTCATCCACCATGTAAGAATGCATCCACACACTAAATATTTTGGTTCTGAAACTTATACTTTTGACAATAGGTCTCAGGGTCGTGCATGCGAAAAAAATCGAATCGCTGATGTATTTATATAGTTCCACCTCAAGTCATGAATTTTCATGCAATTGCGCCAATTTTTTTTATGTTCATCCACCATGTAAGAATGCATCCACACACCAAATATTTTGGTTCTGAAACTTATACTTTTGACAATAGGTCTCAGGGTGTAAAAGTCGTGCATGCGAAAAAGTTCGAATCGCTGATGTATTTATAGTTCGGCCTCAAGTCATGAATTTTTATGCAATTGCGCCAATTTTTTTTATGCTCATCCACCATGTAAGAATGCATCCACACACCAAATATTTTGGTTCTGAAACTTATACTTTTGAGAATAGGTCTCAGGGTGTAAAAGTCGTGCATGCGAAAAAGTTCGAATCGCTGATGTATTTATAGTTCGGCCTCAAGTCATGAATTTTTATGCAATTGCGCCAATTTTTTTTATGCTCATCCACCATGTAAGAATGCATCCACACACCAAATATTTTGGTTCTGAAACTTATACTTTTGAGAATAGGTCTCAGGGTGTAAAAGTCGTGCATGCGAAAAAGTTCGAATCGTTGATGTATTAATAGTTCGGCCTCAAGTCATGAATTTTTATGCAATTGCGCCAATTTTTTTTATGCTCATCCACCATGTAAGAATGCATCCACACACTAAATATTTTGGTTCTGAAACTTATACTTTTGACAATAGGTCTCAGGGTGTAAAAGTCGTGCATGCGAAAAAAATCGAATCGCTGATGTATTTATATAGTTCCACCTCAAGTCATGAATTTTTATGCAATTGCGCCAATTTTTTTATGCTCATCCACCATGTAAGAATGCATCCACACACCAAATATTTTGGTTCTGAAACTTATACTTTTGAGAATAGGTCTCATGGTGTAAAAGTCGTGCATGCGAAAAAGTTCGAATCGCTGATGTATTTATAGTTCGGCCTCAAGTCATGAATTTTTATGCAATTGCGCCAATTTTTTTTATGCTCATCCACCATGTAAGAATGCATCCACACACTAAATATTTTGGTTCTGAAACTTATACTTTTGAGAATAGGTCTCAGGGTGTAAAAGTCGTGCATGCGAAAAAGTTCGAATCGCTGATGTATTTATAGTTCGGCCTCAAGTCATGAATTTTTATGCAATTGCGCCAATTTTTTTTATGCTCATCCACCATGTAAGATTGCATCCACACACCAAATATTTTGGTTCTGAAACTTATACTTTTGAGAATAGGTCTCAGGGTGTAAAAGTCGTGCATGCGAAAACAATCGAATCGCTGATGTATTAATATAGTTCCACCTCAAGTCATGAATTTTTATGCAATTGCGCCAATTTTTTTTATGCTCATCCACCATGTAAGAATGCATCCACACACCAAATATTTTGGTTCTGAAACTTATACTTTTGACAATAGGTCTCAGGGTGTAAAAGTCGTGCATGCGAAAAAGTTCGAATCGCTGATGTATTTATAGTTCGGCCTCAAGTCATGAATTTTTATGCAATTGCGCCAATTTTTTTTATGCTCATCCACCATGTAAGAATGCATCCACACACCAAATATTTTGGTTCTGAAACTTATACTTTTGAGAATAGGTCTCAGGGTGTAAAAGTCGTGCATGCGAAAAAGTTCGAATCGCTGATGTATTTATAGTTCGGCCTCAAGTCATGAATTTTTATGCAATTGCGCCAATTTTTTTTATTCTCATCCACCATGTAAGAATGCATCCACACACCAAATATTTTCGTTCTGAAACTTATACTTTTGAGAATAGGTCTCAGGGTGTAAAAGTCGTGCATGCGAAAAAGTTCGAATCGTTGATGTATTAATAGTTCGGCCTCAAGTCATGAATTTTTATGCAATTGCGCCAATTTTTTTTATGCTCATCCACCATGTAAGAATGCATCCACACACTAAATATTTTGGTTCTGAAACTTATACTTTTGACAATAGGTCTCAGGGTGTAAAAGTCGTGCATGCGAAAAAAATCGAATCGCTGATGTATTTATATAGTTCCACCTCAAGTCATGAATTTTTATGCAATTGCGCCAATTTTTTTTATGCTCATCCACCATGTAAGAATGCATCCACACACCAAATATTTTGGTTCTGAAACTTATACTTTTGAGAATAGGTCTCATGGTGTAAAAGTCGTGCATGCGAAAAAGTTCGAATCGCTGATGTATTTATAGTTCGGCCTCAAGTCATGAATTTTTATGCAATTGCGCCAATTTTTTTATGCGGATCCACCATGTAAGAATGCATCCACACACCAAATATTTTCGTTCTGAAACTTATACTTTTGACAATAGGTCTCAGGGTGTAAAAGTAGTGGATGTGAAAAAGTTCGAATCGCTGATGTATTTATAGTTCGGCCTCAAGTCATGAATTTTTATGCAATTGCGCCAATTTTTTTTATGCGGATCCACCATGTAAGAATGCATCCACACACCAAATATTTTGGTTCTGAAACTTATACTTTTGAGAATAGGTCTCAGGGTGTAAAAGTCGTGCATGCGAAAAAGTTCGAATCGCTGATGTATTTATAGTTCGGCCTCAAGTCATGAATTTTTATGCAATTGCGCCAATTTTTTTTATGCTCATCCACCATGTAAGAATGCATCCACACACCAAATATTTTGGTTCTGAAACTTATACTTTTGAGAATAGGTCTCAGGGTGTAAAAGTCGTGCATGCGAAAAAGTTCGAATCGCTGATGTATTTATAGTTCGGCCTCAAGTCATGAATTTTTATGCAATTGCGCCAATTTTTTTTATGCTCATCCACCATGTAAGAATGCATCCACACACCAAATATTTTCGTTCTGAAACTTATACTTTTGAGAATAGGTCTCAGGGTGTAAAAGTCGTGCATGTGAAAAAGTTCGAATCGCTGATGTATTTATAGTTCGGCCTCAAGTCATGAATTTTTATGCAATTGCGCCAATTTTTTTTATGCTCATCCACCATGTAAGAATGCATCCACACACCAAATATTTTGGTTCTGAAACTTATACTTTTGAGAATAGGTCTCAGGGTGTAAAAGTCGTGCATGCGAAAAAGTTCGAATCGCTGATGTATTTATAGTTCGGCCTCAAGTCATGAATTTTTATGCAATTGCGCCAATTTTTTTTATGCGGATCCACCATGTAAGAATGCATCCACACACCAAATATTTTCGTTCTGAAACTTATACTTTTGACAATAGGTCTCAGGGTGTAAAAGTCGTGCATGCGAAAAAGTTCGAATCGCTGATGTATTTATAGTTCGGCCTCAAGTCATGAATTTTTATGCAATTGCGCCAATTTTTTTTATGCTCATCCACCATGTAAGAATGCATCCACACACCAAATATTTTCGTTCTGAAACTTATACTTTTGAGAATAGGTCTCAGGGTGTAAAAGTCGTGCATGTGAAAAAGTTCGAATCGCTGATGTATTTATAGTTCGGCCTCAAGTCATGAATTTTTATGCAATTGCGCCAATTTTTTTTATGCGGATCCACCATGTAAGAATGCATCCACACACCAAATATTTTGGTTCTGAAACTTATACTTTTGAGAATAGGTCTCAGGGTGTAAAAGTCGTGCATGCGAAAAAGTTCGAATCGTTGATGTATTAATAGTTCGGCCTCAAGTCATGAATTTTTATGCAATTGCGCCAATTTTTTTTATGCTCATCCACCATGTAAGAATGCATCCACACACTAAATATTTTGGTTCTGAAACTTATACTTTTGACAATAGGTCTCAGGGTGTAAAAGTCGTGCATGCGAAAAAAATCGAATCGCTGATGTATTTATATAGTTCCACCTCAAGTCATGAATTTTTATGCAATTGCGCCAATTTTTTTTATGCTCATCCACCATGTAAGAATGCATCCACACACCAAATATTTTGGTTCTGAAACTTATACTTTTGAGAATAGGTCTCAGGGTGTAAAAGTCGTGCATGCGAAAAAGTTCGAATCGCTGATGTATTTATAGTTCGGCCTCAAGTCATGAATTTTTATGCAATTGCGCCAATTTTTTTTATGCGGATCCACCATGTAAGAATGCATCCACACACCAAATATTTTGGTTCTGAAACTTATACTTTTGACAATAGGTCTCAGGGTGTAAAAGTCGTGCATGCGAAAAAGTTCGAATCGCTGATGTATTTATAGTTCGGCCTCAAGTCATGAATTTTTATGCAATTGCGCCAATTTTTTTTATGCTCATCCACCATGTAAGAATGCATCCACACACCAAATATTTTGGTTCTGAAACTTATACTTTTGACAATAGGTCTCAGGGTGTAAAAGTCGTGCATGCGAAAAAGTTCGAATCGCTGATGTATTTATAGTTCGGCCTCAAGTCATGAATTTTTATGCAATTGCGCCAATTTTTTTTATGCGGATCCACCATGTAAGAATGCATCCACACACCAAATATTTTGGTTCTGAAACTTATACTTTTGACAATAGGTCTCAGGGTGTAAAAGTCGTGCATGCGAAAAAGTTCGAATCGCTGATGTATTTATAGTTCGGCCTCAAGTCATGAATTTTTATGCAATTGCGCCAATTTTTTTTATGCTCATCCACCATGTAAGAATGCATCCACACACCAAATATTTTCGTTCTGAAACTTATACTTTTGAGAATAGGTCTCAGGGTGTAAAAGTCGTGCATGTGAAAAAGTTCAAATCACTGATGTATTTATAGTTCGGCCTCAAGTCATGAATTTTTATGCAATTGCGCCAAATTTTTTTATGCTCATCCACCATGTAAGAATGCATCCACACACCAAATATTTTGGTTCTGAAACTTATACTTTTGACAATAGGTCTCAGGGTGTAAAAGTCGTGCATGCGAAAAAGTTCGAATCGCTGATGTATTTATAGTTCGGCCTCAAGTCATGAATTTTTATGCAATTGCGCCAATTTTTTTTATGCGGATCCACCATGTAAGAATGCATCCACACACCAAATATTTTGGTTCTGAAACTTATACTTTTGACAATAGGTCTCAGGGTGTAAAAGTCGTGCATGCGAAAAAGTTCGAATCGCTGATGTATTTATAGTTCGGCCTCAAGTCATGAATTTTTATGCAATTGCGCCAATTTTTTTTATGCTCATCCACCATGTAAGAATGCATCCACACACCAAATATTTTGGTTCTGAAACTTATACTTTTGACAATAGGTCTCAGGGTGTAAAAGTCGTGCATGTGAAAAAGTTCGAATCGCTGATGTATTTATAGTTCGGCCTCAAGTCATGAATTTTTATGCAATTGCGCCAATTCTTTTTATGCGGATCCACCATGTAAGAATGCATCCACACACCAAATATTTTGGTTCTGAAACTTATACTTTTGAGAATAGGTCTCAGGGTGTAAAAGTCGTGCATGCGAAAAAGTTCGAATCGTTGATGTATTAATAGTTCGGCCTCAAGTCATGAATTTTTATGCAATTGCACCAATTTTTTTATGCTCATCCACCATGTAAGAATGCATCCACACACTAAATATTTTGGTTCTGAAACTTATACTTTTGACAATAGGTCTCAGGGTGTAAAAGTCGTGCATGCGAAAAAAATCGAATCGCTGATGTATTTATATAGTTCCACCTCAAGTCATGAATTTTTATGCAATTGCGCCAATTTTTTTTATGCTCATCCACCATGTAAGAATGCATCCACACACCAAATATTTTGGTTCTGAAACTTATACTTTTGACAATAGGTCTCAGGGTGTAAAAGTCGTGCATGCGAAAAAGTTCGAATCGCTGATGTATTTATAGTTCGGCCTCAAGTCATGAATTTTTATGCAATTGCGCCAATTTTTTTTATGCGGATCCACCATGTAAGAATGCATCCACACACCAAATATTTTGGTTCTGAAACTTATACTTTTGACAATAGTTCTCAGGGTGTAAAAGTCGTGCATGCGAAAAAGTTCGAATCGCTGATGTATTTATAGTTCGGCCTCAAGTCATGAATTTTTATGCAATTGCGCCAATTTTTTTTATGCGGATCCACCATGTAAGAATGCATCCACACACCAAATATTTTCGTTCTGAAACTTATACTTTTGACAATAGGTCTCAGGGTGTAAAAGTCGTGCATGCGAAAAAGTTCGAATCGCTGATGTATTTATAGTTCGGCCTCAAGTCATGAATTTTTATGCAATTGCGCCAATTTTTTTTATGCGGATCCACCATGTAAGAATGCATCCACACACCAAATATTTTGGTTCTGATACTTATACTTTTGACAATAGGTCTCAGGGTGTAAAAGTCGTGCATGCGAAAAAGTTCGAATCGCTGATGTATTTATAGTTCGGCCTCAAGTCATGAATTTTTATGCAATTGCGCCAATTTTTTTTATGCGGATCCACCATGTAAGAATGCATCCACACACCAAATATTTTGGTTCTGAAACTTATACTTTTGAGAATAGGTCTCAGGGTGTAAAAGTCGTGCATGCGAAAAAGTTCGAATCGCTGATGTATTTATAGTTCGGCCTCAAGTCATGAATTTTTATGCAATTGCGCCAATTTTTTTTATGCTCATCCACCATGTAAGAATGCATCCACACACCAAATATTTTGGTTCTGAAACTTATACTTTTGACAATAGGTCTCAGGGTGTAAAAGTCGTGCATGCGAAAAAGTTCGAATCGCTGATGTATTTATAGTTCGGCCTCAAGTCATGAATTTTTATGCAATTGCGCCAATTTTTTTTATGCGGATCCACCATGTAAGAATGCATCCACACACCAAATATTTTGGTTCTGAAACTTATACTTTTGACAATAGGTCTCAGGGTGTAAAAGTCGTGCATGCGAAAAAGTTCGAATCGCTGATGTATTTATAGTTCGGCCTCAAGTCATGAATTTTTATGCAATTGCGCCAATTTTTTTTATGCTCATCCACCATGTAAGAATGCATCCACACACCAAATATTTTGGTTCTGAAACTTATACTTTTGAGAATAGGTCTCAGGGTGTAAAAGTCGTGCATGTGAAAAAGTTCGAATCGCTGATGTATTTATAGTTCGGCCTCAAGTCATGAATTTTTATGCAATTGCGCCAATTTTTTTTATGCTCATCCACCATGTAAGAATGCATCCACACACCAAATATTTTGGTTCTGAAACTTATACTTTTGAGAATAGGTCTCAGGGTGTAAAAGTCGTGCATGCGAAAAAGTTCGAATCGCTGATGTATTTATAGTTCGGCCTCAAGTCATGAATTTTTATGCAATTGCGCCAATTTTTTTTATGCGGATCCACCATGTAAGAATGCATCCACACACCAAATATTTTGGTTCTGAAACTTATACTTTTGACAATAGGTCTCAGGGTGTAAAAGTCGTGCATGCGAAAAAGTTCGAATCGCTGATGTATTTATAGTTCGGCCTCAAGTCATGAATTTTTATGCAATTGCGCCAATTTTTTTTATGCTCATCCACCATGTAAGAATGCATCCACACACCAAATATTTTGGTTCTGAAACTTATACTTTTGAGAATAGGTCTCAGGGTGTAAAAGTCGTGCATGTGAAAAAGTTCGAATCGCTGATGTATTTATAGTTCGGCCTCAAGTCATGAATTTTTATGCAATTGCGCCAATTCTTTTTATGCGGATCCACCATGTAAGAATGCATCCACACACCAAATATTTTGGTTCTGAAACTTATACTTTTGAGAATAGGTCTCAGGGTGTAAAAGTCGTGCATGCGAAAAAGTTCGAATCGTTGATGTATTAATAGTTCGGCCTCAAGTCATGAATTTTTATGCAATTGCGCCAATTTTTTTTATGCTCATCCACCATGTAAGAATGCATCCACACACTAAATATTTTGGTTCTGAAACTTATACTTTTGACAATAGGTCTCAGGGTGTAAAAGTCGTGCATGCGAAAAAAATCGAATCGCTGATGTATTTATATAGTTCCACCTCAAGTCATGAATTTTTATGCAATTGCGCCAATTTTTTTTATGCTCATCCACCATGTAAGAATGCATCCACACACCAAATATTTTGGTTCTGAAACTTATACTTTTGACAATAGGTCTCAGGGTGTAAAAGTCGTGCATGCGAAAAAGTTCGAATCGCTGATGTATTTATAGTTCGGCCTCAAGTCATGAATTTTTATGCAATTGCGCCAATTTTTTTTATGCGGATCCACCATGTAAGAATGCATCCACACACCAAATATTTTGGTTCTGAAACTTATACTTTTGACAATAGGTCTCAGGGTGTAAAAGTCGTGCATGCGAAAAAGTTCGAATCGCTGATGTATTTATAGTTCGGCCTCAAGTCATGAATTTTTATGCAATTGCGCCAATTTTTTTTATGCTCATCCACCATGTAAGAATGCATCCACACACCAAATATTTTGGTTCTGAAACTTATACTTTTGAGAATAGGTCTCAGGGTGTAAAAGTCGTGCATGCGAAAAAGTTCGAATCGCTGATGTATTTATAGTTCGGCCTCAAGTCATGAATTTTTATGCAATTGCGCCAATTTTTTTTATGCGGATCCACCATGTAAGAATGCATCCACACACCAAATATTTTGGTTCTGAAACTTATACTTTTGACAATAGGTCTCAGGGTGTAAAAGTCGTGCATGCGAAAAAGTTCGAATCGCTGATGTATTTATAGTTCGGCCTCAAGTCATGAATTTTTATGCAATTGCGCCAATTTTTTTTATGCTCATCCACCATGTAAGAATGCATCCACACACCAAATATTTTGGTTCTGAAACTTATACTTTTGAGAATAGGTCTCAGGGTGTAAAAGTCGTGCATGTGAAAAAGTTCGAATCGCTGATGTATTTATAGTTCGGCCTCAAGTCATGAATTTTTATGCAATTGCGCCAATTCTTTTTATGCGGATCCACCATGTAAGAATGCATCCACACACCAAATATTTTGGTTCTGAAACTTATACTTTTGAGAATAGGTCTCAGGGTGTAAAAGTCGTGCATGCGAAAAAGTTCGAATCGTTGATGTATTAATAGTTTGGCCTCAAGTCATGAATTTTTATGCAATTGCGCCAATTTTTTTTATGCTCATCCACCATGTAAGAATGCATCCACACACTAAATATTTTGGTTCTGAAACTTATACTTTTGACAATAGGTCTCAGGGTGTAAAAGTCGTGCATGCGAAAAAAATCGAATCGCTGATGTATTTATATAGTTCCACCTCAAGTCATGAATTTTTATGCAATTGCGCCAATTTTTTTTATGCTCATCCACCATGTAAGAATGCATCCACACACCAAATATTTTCGTTCTGAAACTTATACTTTTGACAATAGGTCTCAGGGTGTAAAAGTCGTGCATGCGAAAAAGTTCGAATCGCTGATGTATTTATAGTTCGGCCTCAAGTCATGAATTTTTATGCAATTGCGCCAATTTTTTTTATGCGGATCCACCATGTAAGAATGCATCCACACACCAAATATTTTGGTTCTGAAACTTATACTTTTGACAATAGGTCTCAGGGTGTAAAAGTCGTGCATGCGAAAAAGTTCGAATCGCTGATGTATTTATAGTTCGGCCTCAAGTCATGAATTTTTATGCAATTGCGCCAATTTTTTTTATGCTCATCCACCATGTAAGAATGCATCCACACACCAAATATTTTGGTTCTGAAACTTATACTTTTGAGAATAGGTCTCAGGGTGTAAAAGTCGTGCATGCGAAAAAGTTCGAATCGCTGATGTATTTATAGTTCGGCCTCAAGTCATGAATTTTTATGCAATTGCGCCAATTTTTTTTATGCGGATCCACCATGTAAGAATGCATCCACACACCAAATATTTTGGTTCTGAAACTTATACTTTTGACAATAGGTCTCAGGGTGTAAAAGTCGTGCATGCGAAAAAGTTCGAATCGCTGATGTATTTATAGTTCGGCCTCAAGTCATGAATTTTTATGCAATTGCGCCAATTTTTTTTATGCTCATCCACCATGTAAGAATGCATCCACACACCAAATATTTTGGTTCTGAAACTTATACTTTTGAGAATAGGTCTCAGGGTGTAAAAGTCGTGCATGCGAAAAAGTTCGAATCGCTGATGTATTTATAGTTCGGCCTCAAGTCATGAATTTTTATGCAATTGCGCCAATTTTTTTTTATGCGGATCCACCATGTAAGAATGCATCCACACACCAAATATTTTCGTTCTGAAACTTATACTTTTGACAATAGGTCTCAGGGTGTAAAAGTCGTGCATGCGAAAAAGTTCGAATCGCTGATGTATTTATAGTTCGGCCTCAAGTCATGAATTTTTATGCAATTGCGCCAATTTTTTTTATGCTCATCCACCATGTAAGAATGCATCCACACACCAAATATTTTGGTTCTGAAACTTATACTTTTGAGAATAGGTCTCAGGGTGTAAAAGTCGTGCATGCGAAAAAGTTCGAATCGCTGATGTATTTATAGTTCGGCCTCAAGTCATGAATTTTTATGCAATTGCGCCAATTTTTTTTATGCGGATCCACCATGTAAGAATGCATCCACACACCAAATATTTTGGTTCTGAAACTTATACTTTTGAGAATAGGTCTCAGGGTGTAAAAGTCGTGCATGCGAAAAAGTTCGAATCGCTGATGTATTTATAGTTCGGCCTCAAGTCATGAATTTTTATGCAATTGCGCCAATTTTTTTTATGCTCATCCACCATGTAAGAATGCATCCACACACCAAATATTTTGGTTCTGAAACTTATACTTTTGAGAATAGGTCTCAGGGTGTAAAAGTCGTGCATGTGAAAAAGTTCGAATCGCTGATGTATTTATAGTTCGGCCTCAAGTCATGAATTTTTATGCAATTGCGCCAATTCTTTTTATGCGGATCCACCATGTAAGAATGCATCCACACACCAAATATTTTGGTTCTGAAACTTATACTTTTGAGAATAGGTCTCAGGGTGTAAAAGTCGTGCATGCGAAAAAGTTCGAATCGTTGATGTATTAATAGTTCGGCCTCAAGTCATGAATTTTTATGCAATTGCGCCAATTTTTTTTATGCTCATCCACCATGTAAGAATGCATCCACACACTAAATATTTTGGTTCTGAAACTTATACTTTTGACAATAGGTCTCAGGGTGTAAAAGTCGTGCATGCGAAAAAAATCGAATCGCTGATGTATTTATATAGTTCCACCTCAAGTCATGAATTTTTATGCAATTGCGCCAATTTTCTTTATGCTCATCCACCATGTAAGAATGCATCCACACACCAAATATTTTGGTTCTGAAACTTATACTTTTGACAATAGGTCTCAGGGTGTAAAAGTCGTGCATGCGAAAAAGTTCGAATCGCTGATGTATTTATAGTTCGGCCTCAAGTCATGAATTTTTATGCAATTGCGCCAATTTTTTTTATGCGGATCCACCATGTAAGAATGCATCCACACACCAAATATTTTGGTTCTGAAACTTATACTTTTGACAATAGGTCTCAGGGTGTAAAAGTCGTGCATGCGAAAAAGTTCGAATCGCTGATGTATTTATAGTTCGGCCTCAAGTCATGAATTTTTATGCAATTGCGCCAATTTTTTTTATGCTCATCCACCATGTAAGAATGCATCCACACACCAAATATTTTGGTTCTGAAACTTATACTTTTGAGAATAGGTCTCAGGGTGTAAAAGTCGTGCATGCGAAAAAGTTCGAATCGCTGATGTATTTATAGTTCGGCCTCAAGTCATGAATTTTTATGCAATTGCGCCAATTTTTTTTATGCGGATCCACCATGTAAGAATGCATCCACACACCAAATATTTTGGTTCTGAAACTTATACTTTTGACAATAGGTCTCAGGGTGTAAAAGTCGTGCATGCGAAAAAGTTCGAATCGCTGATGTATTTATAGTTCGGCCTCAAGTCATGAATTTTTATGCAATTGCGCCAATTTTTTTTATGCTCATCCACCATGTAAGAATGCATCCACACACCAAATATTTTGGTTCTGAAACTTATACTTTTGAGAATAGGTCTCAGGGTGTAAAAGTCGTGCATGCGAAAAAGTTCGAATCGCTGATGTATTTATAGTTCGGCCTCAAGTCATGAATTTTTATGCAATTGCGCCAATTTTTTTTATGCGGATCCACCATGTAAGAATGCATCCACACACCAAATATTTTCGTTCTGAAACTTATACTTTTGACAATAGGTCTCAGGGTGTAAAAGTCGTGCATGCGAAAAAGTTCGAATCGCTGATGTATTTATAGTTCGGCCTCAAGTCATGAATTTTTATGCAATTGCGCCAATTTTTTTTATGCTCATCCACCATGTAAGAATGCATCCACACACCAAATATTTTGGTTCTGAAACTTATACTTTTGAGAATAGGTCTCAGGGTGTAAAAGTCGTGCATGCGAAAAAGTTCGAATCGCTGATGTATTTATAGTTCGGCCTCAAGTCATGAATTTTTATGCAATTGCGCCAATTTTTTTTATGCTCATCCACCATGTAAGAATGCATCCACACACCAAATATTTTGGTTCTGAAACTTATACTTTTGACAATAGGTCTCAGGGTGTAAAAGTCGTGCATGCGAAAAAGTTCGAATCGCTGATGTATTTATAGTTCGGCCTCAAGTCATGAATTTTTATGCAATTGCGCCAATTTTTTTTATGCTCATCCACCATGTAAGAATGCATCCACACACCAAATATTTTGGTTCTGAAACTTATACTTTTGAGAATAGGTCTCAGGGTGTAAAAGTCGTGCATGCGAAAAAGTTCGAATCGCTGATGTATTTATAGTTCGGCCTCAAGTCATGAATTTTTATGCAATTGCGCCAATTTTTTTTATGCGGATCCACCATGTAAGAATGCATCCACACACCAAATATTTTGGTTCTGAAACTTATACTTTTGACAATAGGTCTCAGGGTGTAAAAGTCGTGCATGCGAAAAAGTTCGAATCGCTGATGTATTTATAGTTCGGCCTCAAGTCATGAATTTTTATGCAATTGCGCCAATTTTTTTTATGCGGATCCACCATGTAAGAATGCATCCACACACCAAATATTTTGGTTCTGAAACTTATACTTTTGAGAATAGGTCTCAGGGTGTAAAAGTCGTGCATGCGAAAAAGTTCGAATCGCTGATGTATTTATAGTTCGGCCTCAAGTCATGAATTTTTATGCAATTGCGCCAATTTTTTTTATGCTCATCCACCATGTAAGAATGCATCCACACACCAAATATTTTGGTTCTGAAACTTATACTTTTGAGAATAGGTCTCAGGGTGTAAAAGTCGTGCATGCGAAAAAGTTCGAATCGCTGATGTATTTATAGTTCGGCCTCAAGTCATGAATTTTTATGCAATTGCGCCAATTTTTTTTATGCTCATCCACCATGTAAGAATGCATCCACACACCAAATATTTTGGTTCTGAAACTTATACTTTTGAGAATAGGTCTCAGGGTGTAAAAGTCGTGCATGCGAAAAAGTTCGAATCGCTGATGTATTTATAGTTCGGCCTCAAGTCATGAATTTTTATGCAATTGCGCCAATTTTTTTTATGCGGATCCACCATGTAAGAATGCATCCACACACCAAATATTTTGGTTCTGAAACTTATACTTTTGACAATAGGTCTCAGGGTGTAAAAGTCGTGCATGTGAAAAAGTTCGAATCGCTGATGTATTTATAGTTCGGCCTCAAGTCATGAATTTTTATGCAATTGCGCCAATTTTTTTTTATGCTCATCCACCATGTAAGAATGCATCCACACACCAAATATTTTGGTTCTGAAACTTATACTTTTGACAATAGGTCTCAGGGTGTAAAAGTCGTGCATGCGAAAAAAATCGAATCGCTGATGTATTTATATAGTTCCACCTCAAGTCATGAATTTTTATGCAATTGCGCCAAATTTTTTTATGCGGATCCACCATGTAAGAATGCATCCACACACCAAATATTTTGGTTCTGAAACTTATACTTTTGACAATAGGTCTCAGGGTGTAAAAGTCGTGCATGCGAAAAAGTTCGAATCGCTGATGTATTTATAGTTCGGCCTCAAGTCATGAATTTTTATGCAATTGCGCCAATTTTTTTTATGCTCATCCACCATGTAAGAATGCATCCACACACCAAATATTTTGGTTCTGAAACTTATACTTTTGAGAATAGGTCTCAGGGTGTAAAAGTCGTGCATGCGAAAAAGTTCGAATCGCTGATGTATTTATAGTTCGGCCTCAAGTCATGAATTTTTATGCAATTGCGCCAATTTTTTTTATGCGGATCCACCATGTAAGAATGCATCCACACACCAAATATTTTGGTTCTGAAACTTATACTTTTGACAATAGGTCTCAGGGTGTAAAAGTCGTGCATGTGAAAAAGTTCGAATCGCTGATGTATTTATAGTTCGGCCTCAAGTCATGAATTTTTATGCAATTGCGCCAATTTTTTTTATGCTCATCCACCATGTAAGAATGCATCCACACACCAAATATTTTGGTTCTGAAACTTATACTTTTGAGAATAGGTCTCAGGGTGTAAAAGTCGTGCATGCGAAAAAGTTCGAATCGCTGATGTATTTATAGTTCGGCCTCAAGTCATGAATTTTTATGCAATTGCGCCAATTTTTTTATGCGGATCCACCATGTAAGAATGCATCCACACACCAAATATTTTGGTTCTGAAACTTATACTTTTGACAATAGGTCTCAGGGTGTAAAAGTCGTGCATGCGAAAAAAATCGAATCGCTGATGTATTTATAGTTCGGCCTCAAGTCATGAATTTTTATGCAATTGCGCCAATTTTTTTTATGCGGATCCACCATGTAAGAATGCATCCACACACCAAATATTTTGGTTCTGAAACTTATACTTTTGACAATAGGTCTCAGGGTGTAAAAGTCGTGCATGTGAAAAAGTTCGAATCGCTGATGTATTTATAGTTCGGCCTCAAGTCATGAATTTTTATGCAATTGCGCCAATTTTTTTTATGCTCATCCACCATGTAAGAATGCATCCACACACCAAATATTTTGGTTCTGAAACTTATACTTTTGACAATAGGTCTCAGGGTGTAAAAGTCGTGCATGCGAAAAAAATCGAATCGCTGATGTATTTATATAGTTCCACCTCAAGTCATGAATTTTTATGCAATTGCGCCAATTTTTTTTATGCGGATCCACCATGTAAGAATGCATCCACACACCAAATATTTTGGTTCTGAAACTTATACTTTTGACAATAGGTCTCAGGGTGTAAAAGTCGTGCATGCGAAAAAGTTCGAATCGCTGATGTATTTATAGTTCGGCCTCAAGTCATGAATTTTTATGCAATTGCGCCAATTTTTTTTATGCTCATCCACCATGTAAGAATGCATCCACACACCAAATATTTTGGTTCTGAAACTTATACTTTTGAGAATAGGTCTCAGGGTGTAAAAGTCGTGCATGCGAAAAAGTTCGAATCGCTGATGTATTTATAGTTCGGCCTCAAGTCATGAATTTTTATGCAATTGCGCCAATTTTTTTTATGCGGATCCACCATGTAAGAATGCATCCACACACCAAATATTTTGGTTCTGAAACTTATACTTTTGACAATAGGTCTCAGGGTGTAAAAGTCGTGCATGTGAAAAAGTTCGAATCGCTGATGTATTTATAGTTCGGCCTCAAGTCATGAATTTTTATGCAATTGCGCCAATTTTTTTTATGCTCATCCACCATGTAAGAATGCATCCACACACCAAATATTTTGGTTCTGAAACTTATACTTTTGAGAATAGGTCTCAGGGTGTAAAAGTCGTGCATGCGAAAAAGTTCGAATCGCTGATGTATTTATAGTTCGGCCTCAAGTCATGAATTTTTATGCAATTGCGCCAATTTTTTTATGCGGATCCACCATGTAAGAATGCATCCACACACCAAATATTTTGGTTCTGAAACTTATACTTTTGACAATAGGTCTCAGGGTGTAAAAGTCGTGCATGCGAAAAAGTTCGAATCGCTGATGTATTTATAGTTCGGCCTCAAGTCATGAATTTTTATGCAATTGCGCCAATTTTTTTTATGCGGATCCACCATGTAAGAATGCATCCACACACTAAATATTTTGGTTCTGAAACTTATACTTTTGACAATAGGTCTCAGGGTGTAAAAGTCGTGCATGCGAAAAAGTTCGAATCGCTGATGTATTTATAGTTCGGCCTCAAGTCATGAATTTTTATGCAATTGCGCCAATTTTTTTTATGCGGATCCACCATGTAAGAATGCATCCACACACCAAATATTTTGGTTCTGAAACTTATACTTTTGACAATAGGTCTCAGGGTGTAAAAGTCGTGCATGCGAAAAAGTTCGAATCGCTGATGTATTTATAGTTCGGCCTCAAGTCATGAATTTTTATGCAATTGCGCCAATTTTTTTTATGCTCATCCACCATGTAAGAATGCATCCACACACCAAATATTTTGGTTCTGAAACTTATACTTTTGACAATAGGTCTCAGGGTGTAAAAGTCGTGCATGCGAAAAAGTTCGAATCGCTGATGTATTTATAGTTCGGCCTCAAGTCATGAATTTTTATGCAATTGCGCCAATTTTTTTTATGCGGATCCACCATGTAAGAATGCATCCACACACCAAATATTTTGGTTCTGAAACTTATACTTTTGACAATAGGTCTCAGGGTGTAAAAGTCGTGCATGCGAAAAAGTTCGAATCGCTGATGTATTTATAGTTCGGCCTCAAGTCATGAATTTTTATGCAATTGCGCCAATTTTTTTTATGCGGATCCACCATGTAAGAATGCATCCACACACCAAATATTTTGGTTCTGAAACTTATACTTTTGACAATAGGTCTCAGGGTGTAAAAGTCGTGCATGCGAAAAAGTTCGAATCGCTGATGTATTTATAGTTCGGCCTGAAGTCATGAATTTTTATGCAATTGCGCCAATTTTTTTTATGCTCATCCACCATGTAAGAATGCATCCACACACCAAATATTTTGGTTCTGAAACTTATACTTTTGAGAATAGGTCTCAGGGTGTAAAAGTCGTGCATGCGAAAAAGTTCGAATCGCTGATGTATTTATAGTTCGGCCTCAAGTCATGAATTTTTATGCAATTGCGCCAATTTTTTTTATGCTCATCCACCATGTAAGAATGCATCCACACACCAAATATTTTGGTTCTGAAACTTATACTTTTGAGAATAGGTCTCAGGGTGTAAAAGTCGTGCATGCGAAAAAGTTCGAATCGCTGATGTATTTATAGTTCGGCCTCAAGTCATGAATTTTTATGCAATTGCGCCAATTTTTTTTATGCGGATCCACCATGTAAGAATGCATCCACACACCAAATATTTTGGTTCTGAAACTTATACTTTTGACAATAGGTCTCAGGGTGTAAAAGTCGTGCATGTGAAAAAGTTCGAATCGCTGATGTATTTATAGTTCGGCCTCAAGTCATGAATTTTTATGCAATTGCGCCAATTTTTTTTATGCGGATCCACCATGTAAGAATGCATCCACACACCAAATATTTTGGTTCTGAAACTTATACTTTTGACAATAGGTCTCAGGGTGTAAAAGTCGTGCATGCGAAAAAGTTCGAATCGCTGATGTATTTATAGTTCGGCCTCAAGTCATGAATTTTTATGCAATTGCGCCAATTTTTTTATGCGGATCCACCATGTAAGAATGCATCCACACACCAAATATTTTGGTTCTGAAACTTATACTTTTGACAATAGGTCTCAGGGTGTAAAAGTCGTGCATGCGAAAAAGTTCGAATCGCTGATGTATTTATAGTTCGGCCTCAAGTCATGAATTTTTATGCAATTGCGCCAATTTTTTTTATGCTCATCCACCATGTAAGAATGCATCCACACACTAAATATTTTGGTTCTGAAACTTATACTTTTGAGAATAGGTCTCAGGGTGTAAAAGTCGTGCATGCGAAAAAGTTCGAATCGCTGATGTATTTATAGTTCGGCCTCAAGTCATGAATTTTTATGCAATTGCGCCAATTTTTTTTATGCGGATCCACCATGTAAGAATGCATCCACACACCAAATATTTTGGTTCTGAAACTTATACTTTTGAGAATAGGTCTCAGGGTGTAAAAGTCGTGCATGCGAAAAAGTTCGAATCGCTGATGTATTTATAGTTCGGCCTCAAGTCATGAATTTTTATGCAATTGCGCCAATTTTTTTTATGCTCATCCACCATGTAAGAATGCATCCACACACCAAATATTTTGGTTCTGAAACTTATACTTTTGAGAATAGGTCTCAGGGTGTAAAAGTCGTGCATGCGAAAAAGTTCGAATCGCTGATGTATTTATAGTTCGGCCTGAAGTCATGAATTTTTATGCAATTGCGCCAATTTTTTTTATGCTCATCCACCATGTAAGAATGCATCCACACACCAAATATTTTGGTTCTGAAACTTATACTTTTGACAATAGGTCTCAGGGTGTAAAAGTCGTGCATGCGAAAAAAATCGAATCGCTGATGTATTTATATAGTTCCACCTCAAGTCATGAATTTTTATGCAATTGCGCCAATTTTTTTTATGCGGATCCACCATGTAAGAATGCATCCACACACCAAATATTTTGGTTCTGAAACTTATACTTTTGAGAATAGGTCTCAGGGTGTAAAAGTCGTGCATGCGAAAAAGTTCGAATCGCTGATGTATTTATAGTTCGGCCTCAAGTCATGAATTTTTATGCAATTGCGCCAATTTTTTTTATGCTCATCCACCATGTAAGAATGCATCCACACACCAAATATTTTGGTTCTGAAACTTATACTTTTGAGAATAGGTCTCAGGGTGTAAAAGTCGTGCATGCGAAAAAGTTCGAATCGCTGATGTATTTATAGTTCGGCCTCAAGTCATGAATTTTTATGCAATTGCGCCAATTTTTTTTATGCGGATCCACCATGTAAGAATGCATCCACACACCAAATATTTTGGTTCTGAAACTTATACTTTTGAGAATAGGTCTCAGGGTGTAAAAGTCGTGCATGCGAAAAAGTTCGAATCGCTGATGTATTTATAGTTCGGCCTCAAGTCATGAATTTTTATGCAATTGCGCCAATTTTTTTTATGCTCATCCACCATGTAAGAATGCATCCACACACCAAATATTTTGGTTCTGAAACTTATACTTTTGAGAATAGGTCTCAGGGTGTAAAAGTCGTGCATGCGAAAAAGTTCGAATCGCTGATGTATTTATAGTTCGGCCTCAAGTCATGAATTTTTATGCAATTGCGCCAATTTTTTTTATGCGGATCCACCATGTAAGAATGCATCCACACACCAAATATTTTGGTTCTGAAACTTATACTTTTGACAATAGGTCTCAGGGTGTAAAAGTCGTGCATGTGAAAAAGTTCGAATCGCTGATGTATTTATAGTTCGGCCTCAAGTCATGAATTTTTATGCAATTGCGCCAATTTTTTTTATGCTCATCCACCATGTAAGAATGCATCCACACACCAAATATTTTGGTTCTGAAACTTATACTTTTGAGAATAGGTCTCAGGGTGTAAAAGTCGTGCATGCGAAAAAGTTCGAATCGCTGATGTATTTATAGTTCGGCCTCAAGTCATGAATTTTTATGCAATTGCGCCAATTTTTTTTATGCGGATCCACCATGTAAGAATGCATCCACACACCAAATATTTTGGTTCTGAAACTTATACTTTTGACAATAGGTCTCAGGGTGTAAAAGTCGTGCATGCGAAAAAGTTCGAATCGCTGATGTATTTATAGTTCGGCCTCAAGTCATGAATTTTTATGCAATTGCGCCAATTTTTTTTATGCGGATCCACCATGTAAGAATGCATCCACACACCAAATATTTTGGTTCTGAAACTTATACTTTTGACAATAGGTCTCAGGGTGTAAAAGTCGTGCATGCGAAAAAGTTCGAATCGCTGATGTATTTATAGTTCGGCCTCAAGTCATGAATTTTTATGCAATTGCGCCAATTTTTTTTATGCTCATCCACCATGTAAGAATGCATCCACACACCAAATATTTTGGTTCTGAAACTTATACTTTTGAGAATAGGTCTCAGGGTGTAAAAGTCGTGCATGCGAAAAAGTTCGAATCGCTGATGTATTTATAGTTCGGCCTCAAGTCATGAATTTTTATGCAATTGCGCCAATTTTTTTTATGCGGATCCACCATGTAAGAATGCATCCACACACCAAATATTTTGGTTCTGAAACTTATACTTTTGACAATAGGTCTCAGGGTGTAAAAGTCGTGCATGTGAAAAAGTTCGAATCGCTGATGTATTTATAGTTCGGCCTCAAGTCATGAATTTTTATGCAATTGCGCCAATTTTTTTTATGCGGATCCACCATGTAAGAATGCATCCACACACCAAATATTTTGGTTCTGAAACTTATACTTTTGAGAATAGGTCTCAGGGTGTAAAAGTCGTGCATGCGAAAAAGTTCGAATCGCTGATGTATTTATAGTTCGGCCTCAAGTCATGAATTTTTATGCAATTGCGCCAATTTTTTTTATGCGGATCCACCATGTAAGAATGCATCCACACACCAAATATTTTGGTTCTGAAACTTATACTTTTGAGAATAGGTCTCAGGGTGTAAAAGTCGTGCATGCGAAAAAGTTCGAATCGCTGATGTATTTATAGTTCGGCCTCAAGTCATGAATTTTTATGCAATTGCGCCAATTTTTTTTATGCGGATCCACCATGTAAGAATGCATCCACACACCAAATATTTTGGTTCTGAAACTTATACTTTTGACAATAGGTCTCAGGGTGTAAAAGTCGTGCATGTGAAAAAGTTCGAATCGCTGATGTATTTATAGTTCGGCCTCAAGTCATGAATTTTTATGCAATTGCGCCAATTTTTTTTATGCGGATCCACCATGTAAGAATGCATCCACACACCAAATATTTTGGTTCTGAAACTTATACTTTTGACAATAGGTCTCAGGGTGTAAAAGTCGTGCATGTGAAAAAGTTCGAATCGCTGATGTATTTATAGTTCGGCCTCAAGTCATGAATTTTTATGCAATTGCGCCAATTTTTTTTATGCTCATCCACCATGTAAGAATGCATCCACACACCAAATATTTTGGTTCTGAAACTTATACTTTTGAGAATAGGTCTCAGGGTGTAAAAGTCGTGCATGCGAAAAAGTTCGAATCGCTGATGTATTTATAGTTCGGCCTCAAGTCATGAATTTTTATGCAATTGCGCCAATTTTTTTTATGCTCATCCACCATGTAAGAATGCATCCACACACCAAATATTTTGGTTCTGAAACTTATACTTTTGAGAATAGGTCTCAGGGTGTAAAAGTCGTGCATGCGAAAAAGTTCGAATCGCTGATGTATTTATAGTTCGGCCTCAAGTCATGAATTTTTATGCAATTGCGCCAATTTTTTTTATGCGGATCCACCATGTAAGAATGCATCCACACACCAAATATTTTGGTTCTGAAACTTATACTTTTGACCATAGGTCTCAGGGTGTAAAAGTCGTGCATGTGAAAA
Organism: Haliotis cracherodii; assembly: GCF_022045235.1. NCBI lineage: Eukaryota > Metazoa > Mollusca > Gastropoda > Lepetellida > Haliotidae > Haliotis > Haliotis cracherodii. Next base: position 42,963,754 of record NW_027266341.1, on the reverse strand, counting down.
AGTTCGAATCGCTGATGTATTTATAGTTCGGCCTCAAGTCATGAATTTTTATGCAATTGCGCCAATTTTTTTTATGCTCATCCATCATGTAAGAATGCATCCACACACCAAATATTTTGGTTCTGAAACTTATACTTTTGAGAATAGGTCTCAGGGTGTAAAAGTCGTGCATGCGAAAAAGTTCGAATCGCTGATGTATTTATAGTTCGGCCTCAAGTCATGAATTTTTATGCAATTGCGCCAATTTTTTTTATGCGGATCCACCATGTAAGAATGCATCCACACACCAAATATTTTGGTTCTGAAACTTATACTTTTGACAATAGGTCTCAGGGTGTAAAAGTCGTGCATGCGAAAAAGTTCGAATCGCTGATGTATTTATAGTTCGGCCTCAAGTCATGAATTTTTATGCAATTGCGCCAATTTTTTTTATGCTCATCCACCATGTAAGAATGCATCCACACACCAAATATTTTGGTTCTGAAACTTATACTTTTGAGAATAGGTCTCAGGGTGTAAAAGTCGTGCATGCGAAAAAGTTCGAATCGCTGATGTATTTATAGTTCGGCCTCAAGTCATGAATTTTTATGCAATTGCGCCAATTTTTTTTATGCTCATCCACCATGTAAGAATGCATCCACACACCAAATATTTTGGTTCTGAAACTTATACTTTTGAGAATAGGTCTCAGGGTGTAAAAGTCGTGCATGCGAAAAAGTTCGAATCGCTGATGTATTTATAGTTCGGCCTCAAGTCATGAATTTTTATGCAATTGCGCCAATTTTTTTTATGCGGATCCACCATGTAAGAATGCATCCACACACCAAATATTTTGGTTCTGAAACTTATACTTTTGACAATAGGTCTCAGGGTGTAAAAGTCGTGCATGTGAAAAAGTTCGAATCGCTGATGTATTTATAGTTCGGCCTCAAGTCATGAATTTTTATGCAATTGCGCCAATTTTTTTTATGCTCATCCACCATGTAAGAATGCATCCACACACCAAATATTTTGGTTCTGAAACTTATACTTTTGAGAATAGGTCTCAGGGTGTAAAAGTCGTGCATGCGAAAAAGTTCGAATCGCTGATGTATTTATAGTTCGGCCTCAAGTCATGAATTTTTATGCAATTGCGCCAATTTTTTTTATGCGGATCCACCATGTAAGAATGCATCCACACACCAAATATTTTCGTTCTGAAACTTATACTTTTGACAATAGGTCTCAGGGTGTAAAAGTCGTGCATGCGAAAAAGTTCGAATCGCTGATGTATTTATAGTTCGGCCTCAAGTCATGAATTTTTATGCAATTGCGCCAATTTTTTTTATGCTCATCCACCATGTAAGAATGCATCCACACACCAAATATTTTGGTTCTGAAACTTATACTTTTGAGAATAGGTCTCAGGGTGTAAAAGTCGTGCATGCGAAAAAGTTCGAATCGCTGATGTATTTATAGTTCGGCCTCAAGTCATGAATTTTTATGCAATTGCGCCAATTTTTTTATGCGGATCCACCATGTAAGAATGCATCCACACACCAAATATTTTGGTTCTGAAACTTATACTTTTGACAATAGGTCTCAGGGTGTAAAAGTCGTGCATGCGAAAAAGTTCGAATCGCTGATGTATTTATAGTTCGGCCTCAAGTCATGAATTTTTATGCAATTGCGCCAATTTTTTTTATGCGGATCCACCATGTAAGAATGCATCCACACACCAAATATTTTGGTTCTGAAACTTATACTTTTGACAATAGGTCTCAGGGTGTAAAAGTCGTGCATGTGAAAAAGTTCGAATCGCTGATGTATTTATAGTTCGGCCTCAAGTCATGAATTTTTATGCAATTGCGCCAATTTTTTTTATGCTCATCCACCATGTAAGAATGCATCCACACACCAAATATTTTGGTTCTGAAACTTATACTTTTGAGAATAGGTCTCAGGGTGTAAAAGTCGTGCATGCGAAAAAGTTCGAATCGCTGATGTATTTATAGTTCGGCCTCAAGTCATGAATTGTTATGCAATTGCGCCAATTTTTTTTATGCGGATCCACCATGTAAGAATGCATCCACACACCAAATATTTTGGTTCTGAAACTTATACTTTTGAGAATAGGTCTCAGGGTGTAAAAGTCGTGCATGCGAAAAAGTTCGAATCGCTGATGTATTTATAGTTCGGCCTCAAGTCATGAATTTTTATGCAATTGCGCCAATTTTTTTTATGCTCATCCACCATGTAAGAATGCATCCACACACCAAATATTTTGGTTCTGAAACTTATACTTTTGACAATAGGTCTCAGGGTGTAAAAGTCGTGCATGCGAAAAAGTTCGAATCGCTGATGTATTTATAGTTCGGCCTCAAGTCATGAATTTTTATGCAATTGCGCCAATTTTTTTTATGCGGATCCACCATGTAAGAATGCATCCACACACCAAATATTTTGGTTCTGAAACTTATACTTTTGACAATAGGTCTCAGGGTGTAAAAGTCGTGCATGCGAAAAAGTTCGAATCGCTGATGTATTTATAGTTCGGCCTCAAGTCATGAATTTTTATGCAATTGCGCCAATTTTTTTTATGCGGATCCACCATGTAAGAATGCATCCACACACCAAATATTTTGGTTCTGAAACTTATACTTTTGAGAATAGGTCTCAGGGTGTAAAAGTCGTGCATGCGAAAAAGTTCGAATCGCTGATGTATTTATAGTTCGGCCTCAAGTCATGAATTTTTATGCAATTGCGCCAATTTTTTTTATGCTCATCCACCATGTAAGAATGCATCCACACACCAAATATTTTGGTTCTGAAACTTATACTTTTGACAATAGGTCTCAGGGTGTAAAAGTCGTGCATGCGAAAAAAATCGAATCGCTGATGTATTTATATAGTTCCACCTCAAGTCATGAATTTTTATGCAATTGCGCCAATTTTTTTTATGCGGATCCACCATGTAAGAATGCATCCACACACCAAATATTTTGGTTCTGAAACTTATACTTTTGACAATAGGTCTCAGGGTGCAAAAAGTCGTGCATGCGAAAAAGTTCGAATCGCTGATGTATTTATAGTTCGGCCTCAAGTCATGAATTTTTATGCAATTGCGCCAATTTTTTTTATGCTCATCCACCATGTAAGAATGCATCCACACACCAAATATTTTGGTTCTGAAACTTATACTTTTGACAATAGGTCTCAGGGTGTAAAAGTCGTGCATGCGAAAAAGTTCGAATCGCTGATGTATTTATAGTTCGGCCTCAAGTCATGAATTTTTATGCAATTGCGCCAATTTTTTTTATGCTCATCCACCATGTAAGAATGCATCCACACACCAAATATTTTGGTTCTGAAACTTATACTTTTGAGAATAGGTCTCAGGGTGTAAAAGTCGTGCATGCGAAAAAGTTCGAATCGCTGATGTATTTATAGTTCGGCCTCAAGTCATGAATTTTTATGCAATTGCGCCAATTTTTTTTATGCTCATCCACCATGTAAGAATGCATCCACACACCAAATATTTTGGTTCTGAAACTTATACTTTTGACAATAGGTCTCAGGGTGTAAAAGTCGTGCATGTGAAAAAGTTCGAATCGCTGATGTATTTATAGTTCGGCCTCAAGTCATGAATTTTTATGCAATTGCGCCAATTTTTTTTATGCGGATCCACCATGTAAGAATGCATCCACACACCAAATATTTTGGTTCTGAAACTTATACTTTTGAGAATAGGTCTCAGGGTGTAAAAGTCGTGCATGCGAAAAAGTTCGAATCGCTGATGTATTTATAGTTCGGCCTCAAGTCATGAATTTTTATGCAATTGCGCCAATTTTTTTTATGCTCATCCACCATGTAAGAATGCATCCACACACCAAATATTTTGGTTCTGAAACTTATACTTTTGAGAATAGGTCTCAGGGTGTAAAAGTCGTGCATGCGAAAAAGTTCGAATCGCTGATGTATTTATAGTTCGGCCTCAAGTCATGAATTTTTATGCAATTGCGCCAATTTTTTTTATGCGGATCCACCATGTAAGAATGCATCCACACACCAAATATTTTGGTTCTGAAACTTATACTTTTGACAATAGGTCTCAGGGTGTAAAAGTCGTGCATGTGAAAAAGTTCGAATCGCTGATGTATTTATAGTTCGGCCTCAAGTCATGAATTTTTATGCAATTGCGCCAATTTTTTTTATGCTCATCCACCATGTAAGAATGCATCCACACACCAAATATTTTGGTTCTGAAACTTATACTTTTGACAATAGGTCTCAGGGTGTAAAAGTCGTGCATGCGAAAAAGTTCGAATCGCTGATGTATTTATAGTTCGGCCTCAAGTCATGAATTTTTATGCAATTGCGCCAATTTTTTTTATGCTCATCCACCATGTAAGAATGCATCCACACACCAAATATTTTGGTTCTGAAACTTATACTTTTGAGAATAGGTCTCAGGGTGTAAAAGTCGTGCATGCGAAAAAGTTCGAATCGCTGATGTATTTATAGTTCGGCCTCAAGTCATGAATTTTTATGCAATTGCGCCAATTTTTTTTATGCGGATCCACCATGTAAGAATGCATCCACACACCAAATATTTTGGTTCTGAAACTTATACTTTTGACAATAGGTCTCAGGGTGTAAAAGTCGTGCATGTGAAAAAGTTCGAATCGCTGATGTATTTATAGTTCGGCCTCAAGTCATGAATTTTTATGCAATTGCGCCAATTTTTTTTATGCGGATCCACCATGTAAGAATGCATCCACACACCAAATATTTTGGTTCTGAAACTTATACTTTTGAGAATAGGTCTCAGGGTGTAAAAGTCGTGCATGCGAAAAAGTTCGAATCGCTGATGTATTTATAGTTCGGCCTCAAGTCATGAATTTTTATGCAATTGCGCCAATTTTTTTTATGCTCATCCACCATGTAAGAATGCATCCACACACCAAATATTTTGGTTCTGAAACTTATACTTTTGAGAATAGGTCTCAGGGTGTAAAAGTCGTGCATGCGAAAAAGTTCGAATCGCTGATGTATTTATAGTTCGGCCTCAAGTCATGAATTTTTATGCAATTGCGCCAATTTTTTTTATGCGGATCCACCATGTAAGAATGCATCCACACACCAAATATTTTGGTTCTGAAACTTATACTTTTGACAATAGGTCTCAGGGTGTAAAAGTCGTGCATGTGAAAAAGTTCGAATCGCTGATGTATTTATAGTTCGGCCTCAAGTCATGAATTTTTATGCAATTGCGCCAATTTTTTTTATGCTCATCCACCATGTAAGAATGCATCCACACACCAAATATTTTGGTTCTGAAACTTATACTTTTGAGAATAGGTCTCAGGGTGTAAAAGTCGTGCATGCGAAAAAGTTCGAATCGCTGATGTATTTATAGTTCGGCCTCAAGTCATGAATTTTTATGCAATTGCGCCAATTTTTTTTATGCTCATCCACCATGTAAGAATGCATCCACACACCAAATATTTTGGTTCTGAAACTTATACTTTTGAGAATAGGTCTCAGGGTGTAAAAGTCGTGCATGCGAAAAAGTTCGAATCGCTGATGTATTTATAGTTCGGCCTCAAGTCATGAATTTTTATGCAATTGCGCCAATTTTTTTTATGCGGATCCACCATGTAAGAATGCATCCACACACCAAATATTTTGGTTCTGAAACTTATACTTTTGACAATAGGTCTCAGGGTGTAAAAGTCGTGCATGTGAAAAAGTTCGAATCGCTGATGTATTTATAGTTCGGCCTCAAGTCATGAATTTTTATGCAATTGCGCCAATTTTTTTTATGCGGATCCACCATGTAAGAATGCATCCACACACCAAATATTTTGGTTCTGAAACTTATACTTTTGAGAATAGGTCTCAGGGTGTAAAAGTCGTGCATGCGAAAAAGTTCGAATCGCTGATGTATTTATAGTTCGGCCTCAAGTCATGAATTTTTATGCAATTGCGCCAATTTTTTTTATGCTCATCCACCATGTAAGAATGCATCCACACACCAAATATTTTGGTTCTGAAACTTATACTTTTGAGAATAGGTCTCAGGGTGTAAAAGTCGTGCATGCGAAAAAGTTCGAATCGCTGATGTATTTATAGTTCGGCCTCAAGTCATGAATTTTTATGCAATTGCGCCAATTTTTTTTATGCGGATCCACCATGTAAGAATGCATCCACACACCAAATATTTTGGTTCTGAAACTTATACTTTTGACAATAGGTCTCAGGGTGTAAAAGTCGTGCATGTGAAAAAGTTCGAATCGCTGATGTATTTATAGTTCGGCCTCAAGTCATGAATTTTTATGCAATTGCGCCAATTTTTTTTATGCTCATCCACCATGTAAGAATGCATCCACACACCAAATATTTTGGTTCTGAAACTTATACTTTTGAGAATAGGTCTCAGGGTGTAAAAGTCGTGCATGCGAAAAAGTTCGAATCGCTGATGTATTTATAGTTCGGCCTCAAGTCATGAATTTTTATGCAATTGCGCCAATTTTTTTTATGCTCATCCACCATGTAAGAATGCATCCACACACCAAATATTTTGGTTCTGAAACTTATACTTTTGAGAATAGGTCTCAGGGTGTAAAAGTCGTGCATGCGAAAAAGTTCGAATCGCTGATGTATTTATAGTTCGGCCTCAAGTCATGAATTTTTATGCAATTGCGCCAATTTTTTTTATGCGGATCCACCATGTAAGAATGCATCCACACACCAAATATTTTGGTTCTGAAACTTATACTTTTGACAATAGGTCTCAGGGTGTAAAAGTCGTGCATGTGAAAAAGTTCGAATCGCTGATGTATTTATAGTTCGGCCTCAAGTCATGAATTTTTATGCAATTGCGCCAATTTTGTTTATGCTCATCCACCATGTAAGAATGCATCCACACACCAAATATTTTGGTTCTGAAACTTATACTTTTGAGAATAGGTCTCAGGGTGTAAAAGTCGTGCATGCGAAAAAGTTCGAATCGCTGATGTATTTATAGTTCGGCCTCAAGTCATGAATTTTTATGCAATTGCGCCAATTTTTTTTATGCGGATCCACCATGTAAGAATGCATCCACACACCAAATATTTTGGTTCTGAAACTTATACTTTTGACAATAGGTCTCAGGGTGTAAAAGTCGTGCATGCGAAAAAGTTCGAATCGCTGATGTATTTATAGTTCGGCCTCAAGTCATGAATTTTTATGCAATTGCGCCAATTTTTTTTATGCTCATCCACCATGTAAGAATGCATCCACACACCAAATATTTTGGTTCTGAAACTTATACTTTTGAGAATAGGTCTCAGGGTGTAAAAGTCGTGCATGCGAAAAAGTTCGAATCGCTGATGTATTTATAGTTCGGCCTCAAGTCATGAATTTTTATGCAATTGCGCCAATTTTTTTTATGCTCATCCACCATGTAAGAATGCATCCACACACCAAATATTTTGGTTCTGAAACTTATACTTTTGAGAATAGGTCTCAGGGTGTAAAAGTCGTGCATGCGAAAAAGTTCGAATCGCTGATGTATTTATAGTTCGGCCTCAAGTCATGAATTTTTATGCAATTGCGCCAATTTTTTTTATGCGGATCCACCATGTAAGAATGCATCCACACACCAAATATTTTGGTTCTGAAACTTATACTTTTGACAATAGGTCTCAGGGTGTAAAAGTCGTGCATGTGAAAAAGTTCGAATCGCTGATGTATTTATAGTTCGGCCTCAAGTCATGAATTTTTATGCAATTGCGCCAATTTTTTTTATGCTCATCCACCATGTAAGAATGCATCCACACACCAAATATTTTGGTTCTGAAACTTATACTTTTGAGAATAGGTCTCAGGGTGTAAAAGTCGTGCATGCGAAAAAGTTCGAATCGCTGATGTATTTATAGTTCGGCCTCAAGTCATGAATTTTTATGCAATTGCGCCAATTTTTTTTATGCGGATCCACCATGTAAGAATGCATCCACACACCAAATATTTTGGTTCTGAAACTTATACTTTTGACAATAGGTCTCAGGGTGTAAAAGTCGTGCATGCGAAAAAGTTCGAATCGCTGATGTATTTATAGTTCGGCCTCAAGTCATGAATTTTTATGCAATTGCGCCAATTTTTTTTATGCTCATCCACCATGTAAGAATGCATCCACACACCAAATATTTTGGTTCTGAAACTTATACTTTTGAGAATAGGTCTCAGGGTGTAAAAGTCGTGCATGCGAAAAAGTTCGAATCGCTGATGTATTTATAGTTCGGCCTCAAGTCATGAATTTTTATGCAATTGCGCCAATTTTTTTATGCGGATCCACCATGTAAGAATGCATCCACACACCAAATATTTTGGTTCTGAAACTTATACTTTTGACAATAGGTCTCAGGGTGTAAAAGTCGTGCATGCGAAAAAGTTCGAATCGCTGATGTATTTATAGTTCGGCCTCAAGTCATGAATTTTTATGCAATTGCGCCAATTTTTTTTATGCGGATCCACCATGTAAGAATGCATCCACACACCAAATATTTTGGTTCTGAAACTTATACTTTTGAGAATAGGTCTCAGGGTGTAAAAGTCGTGCATGCGAAAAAGTTCGAATCGCTGATGTATTTATAGTTCGGCCTCAAGTCATGAATTTTTATGCAATTGCGCCAATTTTTTTTATGCGGATCCACCATGTAAGAATGCATCCACACACCAAATATTTTGGTTCTGAAACTTATACTTTTGACAATAGGTCTCAGGGTGTAAAAGTCGTGCATGCGAAAAAGTTCGAATCGCTGATGTATTTATAGTTCGGCCTCAAGTCATGAATTTTTATGCAATTGCGCCAATTTTTTTTATGCTCATCCACCATGTAAGAATGCATCCACACACCAAATATTTTGGTTCTGAAACTTATACTTTTGAGAATAGGTCTCAGGGTGTAAAAGTCGTGCATGCGAAAAAGTTCGAATCGCTGATGTATTTATAGTTCGGCCTCAAGTCATGAATTTTTATGCAATTGCGCCAATTTTTTTTATGCGGATCCACCATGTAAGAATGCATCCACACACCAAATATTTTGGTTCTGAAACTTATACTTTTGAGAATAGGTCTCAGGGTGTAAAAGTCGTGCATGCGAAAAAGTTCGAATCGCTGATGTATTTATAGTTCGGCCTCAAGTCATGAATTTTTATGCAATTGCGCCAATTTTTTTTATGCTCATCCACCATGTAAGAATGCATCCACACACCAAATATTTTGGTTCTGAAACTTATACTTTTGAGAATAGGTCTCAGGGTGTAAAAGTCGTGCATGCGAAAAAGTTCGAATCGCTGATGTATTTATAGTTCGGCCTCAAGTCATGAATTTTTATGCAATTGCGCCAATTTTTTTTATGCGGATCCACCATGTAAGAATGCATCCACACACCAAATATTTTGGTTCTGAAACTTATACTTTTGACAATAGGTCTCAGGGTGTAAAAGTCGTGCATGCGAAAAAGTTCGAATCGCTGATGTATTTATAGTTCGGCCTCATGTCATGAATTTTTATGCAATTGCGCCAATTTTTTTTATGCTCATCCACCATGTAAGAATGCATCCACACACCAAATATTTTGGTTCTGAAACTTATACTTTTGAGAATAGGTCTCAGGGTGTAAAAGTCGTGCATGCGAAAAAGTTCGAATCGCTGATGTATTTATAGTTCGGCCTCAAGTCATGAATTTTTATGCAATTGCGCCAATTTTTTTTATGCTCATCCACCATGTAAGAATGCATCCACACACCAAATATTTTGGTTCTGAAACTTATACTTTTGAGAATAGGTCTCAGGGTGTAAAAGTCGTGCATGCGAAAAAAATCGAATCGCTGATGTATTTATATAGTTCCACCTCAAGTCATGAATTTTTATGCAATTGCGCCAATTTTTTTTATGCGGATCCACCATGTAAGAATGCATCCACACACCAAATATTTTGGTTCTGAAACTTATACTTTTGACAATAGGTCTCAGGGTGTAAAAGTCGTGCATGCGAAAAAGTTCGAATCGCTGATGTATTTATAGTTCGGCCTCAAGTCATGAATTTTTATGCAATTGCGCCAATTTTTTTTATGCTCATCCACCATGTAAGAATGCATCCACACACCAAATATTTTGGTTCTGAAACTTATACTTTTGAGAATAGGTCTCAGGGTGTAAAAGTCGTGCATGCGAAAAAGTTCGAATCGCTGATGTATTTATAGTTCGGCCTCAAGTCATGAATTTTTATGCAATTGCGCCAATTTTTTTTATGCTCATCCACAATGTAAGAATGCATCCACACACCAAATATTTTGGTTCTGAAACTTATACTTTTGACAATAGGTCTCAGGGTGTAAAAGTCGTGCATGCGAAAAAGTTCGAATCGCTGATGTATTTATAGTTCGGCCTCAAGTCATGAATTTTTATGCAATTGCGCCAATTTTTTTTATGCGGATCCACCATGTAAGAATGCATCCACACACCAACTATTTTGGTTCTGAAACTTATACTTTTGACAATAGGTCTCAGGGTGTAAAAGTCGTGCATGTGAAAAAGTTCGAATCGCTGATGTATTTATAGTTCGGCCTCAAGTCATGAATTTTTATGCAATTGCGCCAATTTTTTTTATGCTCATCCACCATGTAAGAATGCATCCACACACCAAATATTTTGGTTCTGAAACTTATACTTTTGAGAATAGGTCTCAGGGTGTAAAAGTCGTGCATGCGAAAAAGTTCGAATCGCTGATGTATTTATAGTTCGGCCTCAAGTCATGAATTTTTATGCAATTGCGCCAAATTTTTTTATGCGGATCCACCATGTAAGAATGCATCCACACACCAAATATTTTGGTTCTGAAACTTATACTTTTGACAATAGGTCTCAGGGTGTAAAAGTCGTGCATGCGAAAAAGTTCGAATCGCTGATGTATTTATAGTTCGGCCTCAAGTCATGAATTTTTATGCAATTGCGCCAATTTTTTTTATGCTCATCCACCATGTAAGAATGCATCCACACACCAACTATTTTGGTTCTGAAACTTATACTTTTGAGAATAGGTCTCAGGGTGTAAAAGTCGTGCATGCGAAAAAAATCGAATCGCTGATGTATTTATAGTTCGGCCTCAAGTCATGAATTTTTATGCAATTGCGCCAATTTTTTGTATGCGGATCCACCATGTAAGAATGCATCCACACACCAAATATTTTGGTTCTGAAACTTATACTTTTGACAATAGGTCTCAGGGTGTAAAAGTCGTGCATGCGAAAAAGTTCGAATCGCTGATGTATTTATAGTTCGGCCTCAAGTCATGAATTTTTATGCAATTGCGCCAATTTTTTTTATGCTCATCCACCATGTAAGAATGCATCCACACACCAAATATTTTGGTTCTGAAACTTATACTTTTGAGAATAGGTCTCAGGGTGTAAAAGTCGTGCATGCGAAAAAGTTCGAATCGCTGATGTATTTATAGTTCGGCCTCAAGTCATGAATTTTTATGCAATTGCGCCAATTTTTTTTATGCGGATCCACCATGTAAGAATGCATCCACACACCAAATATTTTGGTTCTGAAACTTATACTTTTGACAATAGGTCTCAGGGTGTAAAAGTCGTGCATGCGAAAAAGTTCGAATCGCTGATGTATTTATAGTTCGGCCTCAAGTCATGAATTTTTATGCAATTGCGCCAATTTTTTTTATGCTCATCCACCATGTAAGAATGCATCCACACACCAAATATTTTGGTTCTGAAACTTATACTTTTGACAATAGGTCTCAGGGTGTAAAAGTCGTGCATGCGAAAAAGTTCGAATCGCTGATGTATTTATAGTTCGGCCTCAAGTCATGAATTTTTATGCAATTGCGCCAATTTTTTTTATGCTCATCCACCATGTAAGAATGCATCCACACACCAAATATTTTGGTTCTGAAACTTATACTTTTGACAATAGGTCTCAGGGTGTAAAAGTCGTGCATGCGAAAAAAATCGAATCGCTGATGTATTTATATAGTTCCACCTCAAGTCATGAATTTTTATGCAATTGCGCCAATTTTTTTTATGCGGATCCACCATGTAAGAATGCATCCACACACCAAATATTTTGGTTCTGAAACTTATACTTTTGAGAATAGGTCTCAGGGTGTAAAAGTCGTGCATGCGAAAAAGTTCGAATCGCTGATGTATTTATAGTTCGGCCTCAAGTCATGAATTTTTATGCAATTGCGCCAATTTTTTTTATGCTCATCCACCATGTAAGAATGCATCCACACACCAAATATTTTGGTTCTGAAACTTATACTTTTGAGAATAGGTCTCAGGGTGTAAAAGTCGTGCATGCGAAAAAGTTCGAATCGCTGATGTATTTATAGTTCGGCCTCAAGTCATGAATTTTTATGCAATTGCGCCAATTTTTTTTATGCTCATCCACCATGTAAGAATGCATCCACACACCAAATATTTTGGTTCTGAAACTTATACTTTTGAGAATAGGTCTCAGGGTGTAAAAGTCGTGCATGCGAAAAAGTTCGAATCGCTGATGTATTTATAGTTCGGCCTCAAGTCATGAATTTTTATGCAATTGCGCCAATTTTTTTTATGCTCATCCACCATGTAAGAATGCATCCACACACCAAATATTTTGGTTCTGAAACTTATACTTTTGAGAATAGGTCTCAGGGTGTAAAAGTCGTGCATGCGAAAAAGTTCGAATCGCTGATGTATTTATAGTTCGGCCTCAAGTCATGAATTTTTATGCAATTGCGCCAATTTTTTTTATGCTCATCCACCATGTAAGAATGCATCCACACACCAAATATTTTGGTTCTGAAACTTATACTTTTGACAATAGGTCTCAGGGTGTAAAAGTCGTGCATGCGAAAAAGTTCGAATCGCTGATGTATTTATAGTTCGGCCTCAAGTCATGAATTTTTATGCAATTGCGCCAATTTTTTTTATGCTCATCCACCATGTAAGAATGCATCCACACACCAAATATTTTGGTTCTGAAACTTATACTTTTGAGAATAGGTCTCAGGGTGTAAAAGTCGTGCATGCGAAAAAGTTCGAATCGCTGATGTATTTATAGTTCGGCCTCAAGTCATGAATTTTTATGCAATTGCGCCAATTTTTTTTATGCTCATCCACCATGTAAGAATGCATCCACACACCAAATATTTTGGTTCTGAAACTTATACTTTTGACAATAGGTCTCAGGGTGTAAAAGTCGTGCATGCGAAAAAGTTCGAATCGCTGATGTATTTATAGTTCGGCCTCAAGTCATGAATTTTTATGCAATTGCGCCAATTTTTTTTATGCTCATCCACCATGTAAGAATGCATCCACACACCAACTATTTTGGTTCTGAAACTTATACTTTTGACAATAGGTCTCAGGGTGTAAAAGTCGTGCATGCGAAAAAGTTCGAATCGCTGATGTATTTATAGTTCGGCCTCAAGTCATGAATTTTTATGCAATTGCGCCAATTTTTTTTATGCTCATCCACCATGTAAGAATGCATCCACACACCAAATATTTTGGTTCTGAAACTTATACTTTTGAGAATAGGTCTCAGGGTGTAAAAGTCGTGCATGCGAAAAAGTTCGAATCGCTGATGTATTTATAGTTCGGCCTCAAGTCATGAATTTTTATGCAATTGCGCCAATTTTTTTTATGCGGATCCACCATGTAAGAATGCATCCACACACCAAATATTTTGGTTCTGAAACTTATACTTTTGACAATAGGTCTCAGGGTGTAAAAGTCGTGCATGCGAAAAAGTTCGAATCGCTGATGTATTTATAGTTCGGCCTCAAGTCATGAATTTTTATGCAATTGCGCCAATTTTTTTTATGCTCATCCACCATGTAAGAATGCATCCACACACCAACTATTTTGGTTCTGAAACTTATACTTTTGAGAATAGGTCTCAGGGTGTAAAAGTCGTGCATGCGAAAAAAATCGAATCGCTGATGTATTTATAGTTCGGCCTCAAGTCATGAATTTTTATGCAATTGCGCCAATTTTTTGTATGCGGATCCACCATGTAAGAATGCATCCACACACCAAATATTTTGGTTCTGAAACTTATACTTTTGACAATAGGTCTCAGGGTGTAAAAGTCGTGCATGCGAAAAAGTTCGAATCGCTGATGTATTTATAGTTCGGCCTCAAGTCATGAATTTTTATGCAATTGCGCCAATTTTTTTTATGCTCATCCACCATGTAAGAATGCATCCACACACCAAATATTTTGGTTCTGAAACTTATACTTTTGAGAATAGGTCTCAGGGTGTAAAAGTCGTGCATGCGAAAAAGTTCGAATCGCTGATGTATTTATAGTTCGGCCTCAAGTCATGAATTTTTATGCAATTGCGCCAATTTTTTTTATGCGGATCCACCATGTAAGAATGCATCCACACACCAAATATTTTGGTTCTGAAACTTATACTTTTGAGAATAGGTCTCAGGGTGTAAAAGTCGTGCATGCGAAAAAGTTCGAATCGCTGATGTATTTATAGTTCGGCCTCAAGTCATGAATTTTTATGCAATTGCGCCAATTTTTTTTATGCTCATCCACCATGTAAGAATGCATCCACACACCAAATATTTTGGTTCTGAAACTTATACTTTTGAGAATAGGTCTCAGGGTGTAAAAGTCGTGCATGCGAAAAAGTTCGAATCGCTGATGTATTTATAGTTCGGCCTCAAGTCATGAATTTTTATGCAATTGCGCCAATTTTTTTTATGCTCATCCACCATGTAAGAATGCATCCACACACCAAATATTTTGGTTCTGAAACTTATACTTTTGACAATAGGTCTCAGGGTGTAAAAGTCGTGCATGCGAAAAAGTTCGAATCGCTGATGTATTTATAGTTCGGCCTCAAGTCATGAATTTTTATGCAATTGCGCCAATTTTTTTTATGCTCATCCACCATGTAAGAATGCATCCACACACCAACTATTTTGGTTCTGAAACTTATACTTTTGAGAATAGGTATCAGGGTGTAAAAGTCGTGCATGCGAAAAAAATCGAATCGCTGATGTATTTATAGTTCGGCCTCAAGTCATGAATTTTTATGCAATTGCGCCAATTTTTTGTATGCGGATCCACCATGTAAGAATGCATCCACACACCAAATATTTTGGTTCTGAAACTTATACTTTTGACAATAGGTCTCAGGGTGTAAAAGTCGTGCATGCGAAAACGTTCGAATCGCTGATGTATTTATAGTTCGGCCTCAAGTCATGAATTTTTATGCAATTGCGCCAATTTTTTTTATGCGGATCCACCATGTAAGAATGCATCCACACACCAAATATTTTGGTTCTGAAACTTATATTTTTGACAATAGGTCTCAGGGTGTAAAAGTCGTGCATGCGAAAAAGTTCGAATCGCTGATGTATTTATAGTTCGGCCTCAAGTCATGAATTTTTATGCAATTGCGCCAATTTTTTTTATGCTCATCCACCATGTAAGAATGCATCCACACACCAAATATTTTGGTTCTGAAACTTATACTTTTGAGAATAGGTCTCAGGGTGTAAAAGTCGTGCATGCGAAAAAGTTCGAATCGCTGATGTATTTATAGTTCGGCCTCAAGTCATGAATTTTTATGCAATTGCGCCAATTTTTTTTATGCTCATCCACCATGTAAGAATGCATCCACACACCAAATATTTTGGTTCTGAAACTTATACTTTTGACAATAGGTCTCAGGGTGTAAAAGTCGTGCATGCGAAAAAAATCGAATCGCTGATGTATTTATATAGTTCGGCCTCAAGTCATGAATTTTTATGCAATTGCGCCAATTTTTTTTATGCGGATCCACCATGTAAGAATGCATCCACACACCAAATATTTTGGTTCTGAAACTTATACTTTTGACAATAGGTCTCAGGGTGTAAAAGTCGTGCATGCGAAAAAGTTCGAATCGCTGATGTATTTATAGTTCGGCCTCAAGTCATGAATTTTTATGCAATTGCGCCAATTTTTTTTATGCTCATCCACCATGTAAGAATGCATCCACACACCAAATATTTTGGTTCTGAAACTTATACTTTTGAGAATAGGTCTCAGGGTGTAAAAGTCGTGCATGCGAAAAAGTTCGAATCGCTGATGTATTTATAGTTCGGCCTCAAGTCATGAATTTTTATGCAATTGCGCCAATTTTTTTTATGCTCATCCACCATGTAAGAATGCATCCACACACCAAATATTTTGGTTCTGAAACTTATACTTTTGAGAATAGGTCTCAGGGTGTAAAAGTCGTGCATGCGAAAAAGTTCGAATCGCTGATGTATTTATAGTTCGGCCTCAAGTCATGAATTTTTATGCAATTGCGCCAATTTTTTTTATGCTCATCCACCATGTAAGAATGCATCCACACACCAAATATTTTGGTTCTGAAACTTATACTTTTGAGAATAGGTCTCAGGGTGTAAAAGTCGTGCATGCGAAAAAGTTCGAATCGCTGATGTATTTATAGTTCGGCCTCAAGTCATGAATTTTTATGCAATTGCGCCAATTTTTTTTATGCGGATCCACCATGTAAGAATGCATCCACACACCAAATATTTTGGTTCTGAAACTTATACTTTTGACAATAGGTCTCAGGGTGTAAAAGTCGTGCATGCGAAAAAGTTCGAATCGCTGATGTATTTATAGTTCGGCCTCAAGTCATGAATTTTTATGCAATTGCGCCAATTTTGTTTATGCTCATCCACCATGTAAGAATGCATCCACACACCAAATATTTTGGTTCTGAAACTTATACTTTTGAGAATAGGTCTCAGGGTGTAAAAGTCGTGCATGCGAAAAAGTTCGAATCGCTGATGTATTTATAGTTCGGCCTCAAGTCATGAATTTTTATGCAATTGCGCCAATTTTTTTTATGCGGATCCACCATGTAAGAATGCATCCACACACCAAATATTTTGGTTCTGAAACTTATACTTTTGAGAATAGGTCTCAGGGTGTAAAAGTCGTGCATGCGAAAAAGTTCGAATCGCTGATGTATTTATAGTTCGGCCTCAAGTCATGAATTTTTATGCAATTGTGCCAATTTTTTTTATGCGGATCCACCATGTAAGAATGCATCCACACACCAAATATTTTGGTTCTGAAACTTATACTTTTGACAATAGGTCTCAGGGTGTAAAAGTCGTGCATGTGAAAAAGTTCGAATCGCTGATGTATTTATAGTTCGGCCTCAAGTCATGAATTTTTATGCAATTGCGCCAATTTTTTTTATGCGGATCCACCATGTAAGAATGCATCCACACACCAAATATTTTGGTTCTGAAACTTATACTTTTGAGAATAGGTCTCAGGGTGTAAAAGTCGTGCATGCGAAAAAGTTCGAATCGCTGATGTATTTATAGTTCGGCCTCAAGTCATGAATTTTTATGCAATTGCGCCAATTTTTTTTATGCGGATCCACCATGTAAGAATGCATCCACACACCAAATATTTTGGTTCTGAAACTTATACTTTTGACAATAGGTCTCAGGGTGTAAAAGTCGTGCATGTGAAAAAGTTCGAATCGCTGATGTATTTATAGTTCGGCCTCAAGTCATGAATTTTTATGCAATTGCGCCAATTTTTTTTATGCTCATCCACCATGTAAGAATGCATCCACACACCAAATATTTTGGTTCTGAAACTTATACTTTTGACAATAGGTCTCAGGGTGTAAAAGTCGTGCATGCGAAAAAGTTCGAATCGCTGATGTATTTATAGTTCGGCCTCAAGTCATGAATTTTTATGCAATTGCGCCAATTTTTTTTATGCGGATCCACCATGTAAGAATGCATCCACACACCAAATATTTTGGTTCTGAAACTTATACTTTTGACAATAGGTCTCAGGGTGTAAAAGTCGTGCATGCGAAAAAGTTCGAATCGCTGATGTATTTATAGTTCGGCCTCAAGTCATGAATTTTTATGCAATTGCGCCAATTTTTTTTATGCGGATCCACCATGTAAGAATGCATCCACACACCAAATATTTTGGTTCTGAAACTTATACTTTTGACAATAGGTCTCAGGGTGTAAAAGTCGTGCATGTGAAAAAGTTCGAATCGCTGATGTATTTATAGTTCGGCCTCAAGTCATGAATTTTTATGCAATTGCGCCAATTTTTTTTATGCTCATCCACCATGTAAGAATGCATCCACACACCAAATATTTTGGTTCTGAAACTTATACTTTTGAGAATAGGTCTCAGGGTGTAAAAGTCGTGCATGCGAAAAAGTTCGAATCGCTGATGTATTTATAGTTCGGCCTCAAGTCATGAATTTTTATGCAATTGCGCCAATTTTTTTTATGCGGATCCACCATGTAAGAATGCATCCACACACCAAATATTTTGGTTCTGAAACTTATACTTTTGACAATAGGTCTCAGGGTGTAAAAGTCGTGCATGCGAAAAAGTTCGAATCGCTGATGTATTTATAGTTCGGCCTCAAGTCATGAATTTTTATGCAATTGCGCCAATTTTTTTTATGCTCATCCACCATGTAAGAATGCATCCACACACCAAATATTTTGGTTCTGAAACTTATACTTTTGACAATAGGTCTCAGGGTGTAAAAGTCGTGCATGCGAAAAAGTTCGAATCGCTGATGTATTTATAGTTCGGCCTCAAGTCATGAATTTTTATGCAATTGCGCCAATTTTTTGTATGCGGATCCACCATGTAAGAATGCATCCACACACCAAATATTTTGGTTCTGAAACTTATACTTTTGACAATAGGTCTCAGGGTGTAAAAGTCGTGCATGCGAAAAAGTTCGAATCGCTGATGTATTTATAGTTCGGCCTCAAGTCATGAATTTTTATGCAATTGCGCCAATTTTTTTTATGCTCATCCACCATGTAAGAATGCATCCACACACCAAATATTTTGGTTCTGAAACTTATACTTTTGAGAATAGGTCTCAGGGTGTAAAAGTCGTGCATGCGAAAAAGTTCGAATCGCTGATGTATTTATAGTTCGGCCTCAAGTCATGAATTTTTATGCAATTGCGCCAATTTTTTTTATGCTCATCCACCATGTAAGAATGCATCCACACACCAACTATTTTGGTTCTGAAACTTATACTTTTGAGAATAGGTCTCAGGGTGTAAAAGTCGTGCATGCGAAAAAGTTCGAATCGCTGATGTATTTATAGTTCGGCCTCAAGTCATGAATTTTTATGCAATTGCGCCAATTTTTTTTATGCCCATCCACCATGTAAGAATGCATCCACACACCAAATATTTTGGTTCTGAAACTTATACTTTTGACAATAGGTCTCAGGGTGTAAAAGTCGTGCATGCGAAAAAAATCGAATCGCTGATGTATTTATATAGTTCCACCTCAAGTCATGAATTTTTATGCAATTGCGCCAATTTTTTTTATGCTCATCCACCATGTAAGAATGCATCCACACACCAAATATTTTGGTTCTGAAACTTATACTTTTGACAATAGGTCTCAGGGTGTAAAAGTCGTGCATGCGAAAAAGTTCGAATCGCTGATGTATTTATAGTTCGGCCTCAAGTCATGAATTTTTATGCAATTGCGCCAATTTTTTTTATGCGGATCCACCATGTAAGAATGCATCCACACACCAAATATTTTGGTTCTGAAACTTATACTTTTGACAATAGGTCTCAGGGTGTAAAAGTCGTGCATGCGAAAAAGTTCGAATCGCTGATGTATTTATAGTTCGGCCTCAAGTCATGAATTTTTATGCAATTGCGCCAATTTTTTTTATGCTCATCCACCATGTAAGAATGCATCCACACACCAAATATTTTGGTTCTGAAACTTATACTTTTGAGAATAGGTCTCAGGGTGTAAAAGTCCTGCATGCGAAAAAGTTCGAATCGCTGATGTATTTATAGTTCGGCCTCAAGTCATGAATTTTTATGCAATTGCGCCAATTTTTTTTATGCTCATCCACCATGTAAGAATGCATCCACACACCAAATATTTTGGTTCTGAAACTTATACTTTTGAGAATAGGTCTCAGGGTGTAAAAGTCGTGCATGCGAAAAAGTTCGAATCGCTGATGTATTTATAGTTCGGCCTCAAGTCATGAATTTTTATGCAATTGCGCCAATTTTTTTTATGCGGATCCACCATGTAAGAATGCATCCACACACCAAATATTTTGGTTCTGAAACTTATACTTTTGACAATAGGTCTCAGGGTGTAAAAGTCGTGCATGCGAAAAAGTTCGAATCGCTGATGTATTTATAGTTCGGCCTCAAGTCATGAATTTTTATGCAATTGCGCCAATTTTTTTTATGCGGATCCACCATGTAAGAATGCATCCACACACCAAATATTTTGGTTCTGAAACTTATACTTTTGAGAATAGGTCTCAGGGTGTAAAAGTCGTGCATGCGAAAAAGTTCGAATCGCTGATGTATTTATAGTTCGGCCTCAAGTCATGAATTTTTATGCAATTGCGCCAATTTTTTTTATGCGGATCCACCATGTAAGAATGCATCCACACACCAAATATTTTGGTTCTGAAACTTATACTTTTGACAATAGGTCTCAGGGTGTAAAAGTCGTGCATGCGAAAAAGTTCGAATCGCTGATGTATTTATAGTTCGGCCTCAAGTCATGAATTTTTATGCAATTGCGCCAATTTTTTTTATGCTCATCCACCATGTAAGAATGCATCCACACACCAAATATTTTGGTTCTGAAACTTATACTTTTGAGAATAGGTATCAGGGTGTAAAAGTCGTGCATGCGAAAAAGTTCAAATCGCTGATGTATTTATAGTTCGGCCTCAAGTCATGAATTTTTATGCAATTGCGCCAATTTTTTTTATGCTCATCCACCATGTAAGAATGCATCCACACACCAAATATTTTGGTTCTGAAACTTATACTTTTGAGAATAGGTCTCAGGGTGTAAAAGTCGTGCATGCGAAAAAGTTCGAATCGCTGATGTATTTATAGTTCGGCCTCAAGTCATGAATTTTTATGCAATTGCGCCAATTTTTTTTATGCGGATCCACCATGTAAGAATGCATCCACACACCAAATATTTTGGTTCTGAAACTTATACTTTTGAGAATAGGTCTCAGGGTGTAAAAGTCGTGCATGCGAAAAAGTTCGAATCGCTGATGTATTTATAGTTCGGCCTCAAGTCATGAATTTTTATGCAATTGCGCCAATTTTTTTTATGCTCATCCACCATGTAAGAATGCATCCACACACCAAATATTTTGGTTCTGAAACTTATACTTTTGAGAATAGGTCTCAGGGTGTAAAAGTCGTGCATGCGAAAAAGTTCGAATCGCTGATGTATTTATAGTTCGGCCTCAAGTCATGAATTTTTATGCAATTGCGCCAATTTTTTTTATGCTCATCCACCATGTAAGAATGCATCCACACACCAAATATTTTGGTTCTGAAACTTATACTTTTGAGAATAGGTCTCAGGGTGTAAAAGTCGTGCATGCGAAAAAGTTCGAATCGCTGATGTATTTATAGTTCGGCCTCAAGTCATGAATTTTTATGCAATTGCGCCAATTTTTTTTATGCGGATCCACCATGTAAGAATGCATCCACACACCAAATATTTTGGTTCTGAAACTTATACTTTTGACAATAGGTCTCAGGGTGTAAAAGTCGTGCATGCGAAAAAGTTCGAATCGCTGATGTATTTATAGTTCGGCCTCAAGTCATGAATTTTTATGCAATTGCGCCAATTTTTTTTATGCGGATCCACCATGTAAGAATGCATCCACACACCAAATATTTTGGTTCTGAAACTTATACTTTTGAGAATAGGTCTCAGGGTGTAAAAGTCGTGCATGCGAAAAAGTTCGAATCGCTGATGTATTTATAGTTCGGCCTCAAGTCATGAATTTTTATGCAATTGCGCCAATTTTTTTTATGCGGATCCACCATGTAAGAATGCATCCACACACCAAATATTTTGGTTCTGAAACTTATACTTTTGACAACAGGTCTCAGGGTGTAAAAGTCGTGCATGCGAAAAAGTTCGAATCGCTGATGTATTTATAGTTCGGCCTCAAGTCATGAATTTTTATGCAATTGCGCCAATTTTTTTTATGCGGATCCACCATGTAAGAAAGCATCCACACACCAAATATTTTGGTTCTGAAACTTATACTTTTGACAATAGGTCTCAGGGTGTAAAAGTCGTGCATGTGAAAAAGTTCGAATCGCTGATGTATTTATAGTTCGGCCTCAAGTCATGAATTTTTATGCAATTGCGCCAATTTTTTTTATGCTCATCCACCATGTAAGAATGCATCCACACACCAAATATTTTGGTTCTGAAACTTATACTTTTGAGAATAGGTCTCAGGGTGTAAAAGTCGTGCATGCGAAAAAGTTCGAATCGCTGATGTATTTATAGTTCGGCCTCAAGTCATGAATTTTTATGCAATTGCGCCAATTTTTTTTATGCTCATCCACCATGTAAGAATGCATCCACACACCAAATATTTTGGTTCTGAAACTTATACTTTTGAGAATAGGTCTCAGGGTGTAAAAGTCGTGCATGCGAAAAAGTTCGAATCGCTGATGTATTTATAGTTCGGCCTCAAGTCATGAATTTTTATGCAATTGCGCCAATTTTTTTTATGCGGATCCACCATGTAAGAATGCATCCACACACCAAATATTTTGGTTCTGAAACTTATACTTTTGACAATAGGTCTCAGGGTGTAAAAGTCGTGCATGCGAAAAAGTTCGAATCGCTGATGAATTTATAGTTCGGCCTCAAGTCATGAATTTTTATGCAATTGCGCCAATTTTTTTTATGCTCATCCACCATGTAAGAATGCATCCACACACCAAATATTTTGGTTCTGAAACTTATACTTTTGAGAATAGGTCTCAGGGTGTAAAAGTCGTGCATGCGAAAAAGTTCGAATCGCTGATGTATTTATAGTTCGGCCTCAAGTCATGAATTTTTATGCAATTGCGCCAATTTTTTTTATGCTCATCCACCATGTAAGAATGCATCCACACACCAAATATCTTGGTTCTGAAACTTATACTTTTGACAATAGGTCTCAGGGTGTAAAAGTCGTGCATGCGAAAAAAATCGAATCGCTGATGTATTTATATAGTTCAACCTCAAGTCATGAATTTTTATGCAATTGCGCCAATTTTTTTTATGCGGATCCACCATGTAAGAATGCATCCACACACCAAATATTTTGGTTCTGAAACTTATACTTTTGACAATAGGTCTCAGGGTGTAAAAGTCGTGCATGCGAAAAAGTTCGAATCGCTGATGTATTTATAGTTCGGCCTCAAGTCATGAATTTTTATGCAATTGCGCCAATTTTTTTTATGCGGATCCACCATGTAAGAATGCATCCACACACCAAATATTTTGGTTCTGAAACTTATACTTTTGAGAATAGGTCTCAGGGTGTAAAAGTCGTGCATGCGAAAAAGTTCGAATCGCTGATGTATTTATAGTTCGGCCTCAAGTCATGAATTTTTATGCAATTGCGCCAATTTTTTTTATGCGCATCCACCATGTAAGAATGCATCCACACACCAAATATTTTGGTTCTGAAACTTATACTTTTGAGAATAGGTCTCAGGGTGTAAAAGTCGTGCATGCGAAAAAGTTCGAATCGCTGATGTATTTATAGTTCGGCCTCAAGTCATGAATTTTTATGCAATTGCGCCAATTTTTTTTATGCGGATCCACCATGTAAGAATGCATCCACACACCAACTATTTTGGTTCTGAAACTTATACTTTTGACAATAGGTCTCAGGGTGTAAAAGTCGTGCATGCGAAAAAGTTCGAATCGCTGATGTATTTATAGTTCGGCCTCAAGTCATGAATTTTTATGCAATTGCGCCAATTTTTTTTATGCTCATCCACCATGTAAGAATGCATCCACACACCAAATATTTTGGTTCTGAAACTTATACTTTTGAGAATAGGTCTCAGGGTGTAAAAGTCGTGCATGCGAAAAAGTTCGAATCGCTGATGTATTTATAGTTCGGCCTCAAGTCATGAATTTTTATGCAATTGCGCCAATTTTTTTTATGCGGATCCACCATGTAAGAATGCATCCACACACCAAATATTTTGGTTCTGAAACTTATACTTTTGAGAATAGGTCTCAGGGTGTAAAAGTCGTGCATGCGAAAAAGTTCGAATCGCTGATGTATTTATAGTTCGGCCTCAAGTCATGAATTTTTATGCAATTGCGCCAATTTTTTTTATGCTCATCCACCATGTAAGAATGCATCCACACACCAAATATTTTGGTTCTGAAACTTATACTTTTGACAATAGGTCTCAGGGTGTAAAAGTCCTGCATGCGAAAAAGTTCGAATCGCTGATGTATTTATAGTTCGGCCTCAAGTCATGAATTTTTATGCAATTGCGCCAATTTTTTTTATGCGGATCCACCATGTAAGAATGCATCCACACACCAAATATTTTGGTTCTGAAACTTATACTTTTGACAATAGGTCTCAGGGTGTAAAAGTCGTGCATGCGAAAAAGTTCGAATCGCTGATGTATTTATAGTTCGGCCTCAAGTCATGAATTTTTATGCAATTGCGCCAATTTTTTTTATGCTCATCCACCATGTAAGAATGCATCCACACACCAAATATTTTGGTTCTGAAACTTATACTTTTGAGAATAGGTCTCAGGGTGTAAAAGTCCTGCATGCGAAAAAGTTCGAATCGCTGATGTATTTATAGTTCGGCCTCAAGTCATGAATTTTTATGCAATTGCGCCCATTTTTTTTATGCGGATCCACCATGTAAGAATGCATCCACACACCAAATATTTTGGTTCTGAAACTTATACTTTTGACAATAGGTCTCAGGGTGTAAAAGTCGTGCATGCGAAAAAGTTCGAATCGCTGATGTATTTATAGTTCGGCCTCAAGTCATGAATTTTTATGCAATTGCGCCAATTTTTTTTATGCTCATCCACCATGTAAGAATGCATCCACACACTAAATATTTTGGTTCTGAAACTTATACTTTTGACAATAGGTCTCAGGGTGTAAAAGTCGTGCATGCGAAAAAAATCGAATCGCTGATGTATTTATATATTTCCACCTCAAGTCATGAATTTTTATGCAATTGCGCCAATTTTTTTTATGCGGATCCACCATGTAAGAATGCATCCACACACCAAATATTTTGGTTCTGAAACTTATACTTTTGACAATAGGTCTCAGGGTGTAAAAGTCGTGCATGCGAAAAAGTTCGAATCGCTGATGTATTTATAGTTCGGCCTCAAGTCATGAATTTTTATGCAATTGCGCCAATTTTTTTTATGCTCATCCACCATGTAAGAATGCATCCACACACCAAATATTTTGGTTCTGAAACTTATACTTTTGAGAATAGGTCTCAGGGTGTAAAAGTCGTGCATGCGAAAAAGTTCGAATCGCTGATGTATTTATAGTTCGGCCTCAAGTCATGAATTTTTATGCAATTGCGCCAATTTTTTTTATGCTCATCCACCATGTAAGAATGCATCCACACACCAAATATTTTGGTTCTGAAACTTATACTTTTGAGAATAGGTCTCAGGGTGTAAAAGTCGTGCATGCGAAAAAGTTCGAATCGCTGATGTATTTATAGTTCGGCCTCAAGTCATGAATTTTTATGCAATTGCGCCAATTTTTTTTATGCGGATCCACCATGTAAGAATGCATCCACACACCAAATATTTTGGTTCTGAAACTTATACTTTTGAGAATAGGTCTCAGGGTGTAAAAGTCGTGCATGCGAAAAAGTTCGAATCGCTGATGTATTTATAGTTCGGCCTCAAGTCATGAATTTTTATGCAATTGCGCCAATTTTTTTTATGCTCATCCACCATGTAAGAATGCATCCACACACCAAATATTTTGGTTCTGAAACTTATACTTTTGAGAATAGGTCTCAGGGTGTAAAAGTCGTGCATGCGAAAAAGTTCGAATCGCTGATGTATTTATAGTTCGGCCTCAAGTCATGAATTTTTATGCAATTGCGCCCATTTTTTTTATGCGGATCCACCATGTAAGAATGCATCCACACACCAAATATTTTGGTTCTGAAACTTATACTTTTGAGAATAGGTCTCAGGGTGTAAAAGTCGTGCATGTGAAAAAGTTCGAATCGCTGATGTATTTATAGTTCGGCCTCAAGTCATGAATTTTTATGCAATTGCGCCAATTTTTTTTATGCTCATCCACCATGTAAGAATGCATCCACACACCAAATATTTTGGTTCTGAAACTTATACTTTTGAGAATAGGTCTCAGGGTGTAAAAGTCGTGCATGCGAAAAAGTTCGAATCGCTGATGTATTTATAGTTCGGCCTCAAGTCATGAATTTTTATGCAATTGCGCCAATTTTTTTTATGCGGATCCACCATGTAAGAATGCATCCACACACCAAATATTTTGGTTCTGAAACTTATACTTTTGACAATAGGTCTCAGGGTGTAAAAGTCGTGCATGCGAAAAAGTTCGAATCGCTGATGTATTTATAGTTCGGCCTCAAGTCATGAATTTTTATGCAATTGCGCCAATTTTTTTTATGCGGATCCACCATGTAAGAATGCATCCACACACCAAATATTTTGGTTCTGAAACTTATACTTTTGAGAATAGGTCTCAGGGTGTAAAAGTCGTGCATGCGAAAAAGTTCGAATCGCTGATGTATTTATAGTTCGGCCTCAAGTCATGAATTTTTATGCAATTGCGCCCATTTTTTTTATGCGGATCCACCATGTAAGAATGCATCCACACACCAAATATTTTGGTTCTGAAACTTATACTTTTGACAATAGGTCTCAGGGTGTAAAAGTCGTGCATGCGAAAAAGTTCGAATCGCTGATGTATTTATAGTTCGGCCTCAAGTCATGAATTTTTATGCAATTGCGCCAATTTTTTTTATGCTCATCCACCATGTAAGAATGCATCCACACACTAAATATTTTGGTTCTGAAACTTATACTTTTGACAATAGGTCTCAGGGTGTAAAAGTCGTGCATGCGAAAAAAATCGAATCGCTTATGTATTTATATAGTTCCACCTCAAGTCATGAATTTTTATGCAATTGCGCCAATTTTTTTTATGCGGATCCACCATGTAAGAATGCATCCACACACCAAATATTTTGGTTCTGAAACTTATACTTTTGACAATAGGTCTCAGGGTGTAAAAGTCGTGCATGCGAAAAAGTTCGAATCGCTGATGTATTTATAGTTCGGCCTCAAGTCATGAATTTTTATGCAATTGCGCCAATTTTTTTTATGCTCATCCACCATGTAAGAATGCATCCACACACCAAATATTTTGGTTCTGAAACTTATACTTTTGAGAATAGGTCTCAGGGTGTAAAAGTCGTGCATGCGAAAAAGTTCGAATCGCTGATGTATTTATAGTTCGGCCTCAAGTCATGAATTTTTATGCAATTGCGCCAATTTTTTTTATGCTCATCCACCATGTAAGAATGCATCCACACACCAAATATTTTGGTTCTGAAACTTATACTTTTGAGAATAGGTCTCAGGGTGTAAAAGTCGTGCATGCGAAAAAGTTCGAATCGCTGATGTATTTATAGTTCGGCCTCAAGTCATGAATTTTTATGCAATTGCGCCAATTTTTTTTATGCGGATCCACCATGTAAGAATGCATCCACACACCAAATATTTTGGTTCTGAAACTTATACTTTTGAGAATAGGTCTCAGGGTGTAAAAGTCGTGCATGCGAAAAAGTTCGAATCGCTGATGTATTTATAGTTCGGCCTCAAGTCATGAATTTTTATGCAATTGCGCCAATTTTTTTTATGCTCATCCACCATGTAAGAATGCATCCACACACCAAATATTTTGGTTCTGAAACTTATACTTTTGAGAATAGGTCTCAGGGTGTAAAAGTCGTGCATGCGAAAAAGTTCGAATCGCTGATGTATTTATAGTTCGGCCTCAAGTCATGAATTTTTATGCAATTGCGCCCATTTTTTTTATGCGGATCCACCATGTAAGAATGCATCCACACACCAAATATTTTGGTTCTGAAACTTATACTTTTGAGAATAGGTCTCAGGGTGTAAAAGTCGTGCATGTGAAAAAGTTCGAATCGCTGATGTATTTATAGTTCGGCCTCAAGTCATGAATTTTTATGCAATTGCGCCAATTTTTTTTATGCTCATCCACCATGTAAGAATGCATCCACACACCAAATATTTTGGTTCTGAAACTTATACTTTTGAGAATAGGTCTCAGGGTGTAAAAGTCGTGCATGCGAAAAAGTTCGAATCGCTGATGTATTTATAGTTCGGCCTCAAGTCATGAATTTTTATGCAATTGCGCCAATTTTTTTTATGCGGATCCACCATGTAAGAATGCATCCACACAACAAATATTTTGGTTCTGAAACTTATACTTTTGACAATAGGTCTCAGGGTGTAAAAGTCGTGCATGCGAAAAAGTTCGAATCGCTGATGTATTTATAGTTCGGCCTCAAGTCATGAATTTTTATGCAATTGCGCCAATTTTTTTTATGCTCATCCACCATGTAAGAATGCATCCACACACCAAATATTTTGGTTCTGAAACTTATACTTTTGAGAATAGGTCTCAGGGTGTAAAAGTCGTGCATGCGAAAAAGTTCGAATCGCTGATGTATTTATAGTTCGGCCTCAAGTCATGAATTTTTATGCAATTGCGCCAATTTTTTTTATGCGGATCCACCATGTAAGAATGCATCCACACACCAAATATTTTGGTTCTGAAACTTATACTTTTGACAATAGGTCTCAGGGTGTAAAAGTCGTGCATGCGAAAAAGTTCGAATCGCTGATGTATTTATAGTTTGGCCTCAAGTCATGAATTTTTATGCAATTGCGCCAATTTTTTTTATGCTCATCCACCATGTAAGAATGCATCCACACACCAAATATTTTGGTTCTGAAACTTATACTTTTGAGAATAGGTCTCAGGGTGTAAAAGTCGTGCATGCGAAAAAAATCGAATCGCTGATGTATTTATATAGTTCCACCTCAAGTCATGAATTTTTATGCAATTGCGCCAATTTTTTTTATGCGGATCCACCATGTAAGAATGCATCCACACACCAAATATTTTGGTTCTGAAACTTATACTTTTGACAATAGGTCTCAGGGTGTAAAAGTCGTGCATGTGAAAAAGTTCGAATCGCTGATGTATTTATAGTTCGGCCTCAAGTCATGAATTTTTATGCAATTGCGCCAATTTTTTTTATACTCATCCACCATGTAAGAATGCATCCACACACCAAATATTTTGGTTCTGAAACTTATACTTTTGAGAATAGGTCTCAGGGTGTAAAAGTCGTGCATGCGAAAAAGTTCGAATCGCTGATGTATTTATAGTTCGGCCTCAAGTCATGAATTTTTATGCAATTGCGCCAATTTTTTTTATGCTCATCCACCATGTAAGAATGCATCCACACACCAAATATTTTGGTTCTGAAACTTATACTTTTGAGAATAGGTCTCAGGGTGTAAAAGTCGTGCATGCGAAAAAGTTCGAATCGCTGATGTATTTATAGTTCGGCCTCAAGTCATGAATTTTTATGCAATTGCGCCAATTTTTTTTATGCGGATCCACCATGTAAGAATGCATCCACACACCAAATATTTTGGTTCTGAAACTTATACTTTTGAGAATAGGTCTCAGGGTGTAAAAGTCGTGCATGTGAAAAAGTTCGAATCGCTGATGTATTTATAGTTCGGCCTCAAGTCATGAATTTTTATGCAATTGCGCCAATTTTTTTTATGCTCATCCACCATGTAAGAATGCATCCACACACCAAATATTTTGGTTCTGAAACTTATACTTTTGAGAATAGGTCTCAGGGTGTAAAAGTCGTGCATGCGAAAAAGTTCGAATCGCTGATGTATTTATAGTTCGGCCTCAAGTCATGAATTTTTATGCAATTGCGCCAATTTTTTTTATGCGGATCCACCATGTAAGAATGCATCCACACACCAAATATTTTGGTTCTGAAACTTATACTTTTGAGAATAGGTCTCAGGGTGTAAAAGTCGTGCATGCGAAAAAGTTCGAATCGCTGATGTATTTATAGTTCGGCCTCAAGTCATGAATTTTTATGCAATTGCGCCAATTTTTTTTATGCTCATCCACCATGTAAGAATGCATCCACACACCAAATATTTTGGTTCTGAAACTTATACTTTTGAGAATAGGTCTCAGGGTGTAAAAGTCGTGCATGCGAAAAAGTTCGAATCGCTGATGTATTTATAGTTCGGCCTCAAGTCATGAATTTTTATGCAATTGCGCCAATTTTTTTTATGCTCATCCACCATGTAAGAATGCATCCACACACCAAATATTTTGGTTCTGAAACTTATACTTTTGAGAATAGGTCTCAGGGTGTAAAAGTCGTGCATGCGAAAAAGTTCGAATCGCTGATGTATTTATAGTTCGGCCTCAAGTCATGAATTTTTATGCAATTGCGCCAATTTTTTTTATGCGGATCCACCATGTAAGAATGCATCCACACACCAAATATTTTGGTTCTGAAACTTATACTTTTGACAATAGGTCTCAGGGTGTAAAAGTCGTGCATGCGAAAAAGTTCGAATCGCTGATGTATTTATAGTTCGGCCTCAAGTCATGAATTTTTATGCAATTGCGCCAATTTTTTTTATGCTCATCCACCATGTAAGAATGCATCCACACACCAAATATTTTGGTTCTGAAACTTATACTTTTGAGAATAGGTCTCAGGGTGTAAAAGTCGTGCATGCGAAAAAGTTCGAATCGCTGATGTATTTATAGTTCGGCCTCAAGTCATGAATTTTTATGCAATTGCGCCAATTTTTTTTGTGCGGATCCACCATGTAAGAATGCATCCACACACCAAATATTTTGGTTCTGAAACTTATACTTTTGAGAATAGGTCTCAGGGTGTAAAAGTCGTGCATGCGAAAAAGTTCGAATCGCTGATGTATTTATAGTTCGGCCTCAAGTCATGAATTTTTATGCAATTGCGCCAATTTTTTTTATGCTCATCCACCATGTAAGAATGCATCCACACACCAAATATTTTGGTTCTGAAACTTATACTTTTGAGAATAGGTCTCAGGGTGTAAAAGTCGTGCATGCGAAAAAAATCGAATCGCTGATGTATTTATAGTTCGGCCTCAAGTCATGAATTTTTATGCAATTGCGCCAATTTTTTTTATGCTCATCCACCATGTAAGAATGCATCCACACACCAAATATTTTCGTTCTGAAACTTATACTTTTGAGAATAGGTCTCAGGGTGTAAAAGTCGTGCATGCGAAAAAGTTCGAATCGCTGATGTATTTATAGTTCGGCCTCAAGTCATGAATTTTTATGCAATTGCGCCAATTTTTTTTATGCGGATCCACCATGTAAGAATGCATCCACACACCAAATATTTTGGTTCTGAAACTTATACTTTTGAGAATAGGTCTCAGGGTGTAAAAGTCGTGCATGCGAAAAAGTTCGAATCGCTGATGTATTTATAGTTCGGCCTCAAGTCATGAATTTTTATGCAATTGCGCCAATTTTTTTTATGCTCATCCACCATGTAAGAATGCATCCACACACCAAATATTTTGGTTCTGAAACTTATACTTTTGAGAATAGGTCTCAGGGTGTAAAAGTCGTGCATGCGAAAAAGTTCGAATCGCTGATGTATTTATAGTTTGGCCTCAAGTCATGAATTTTTATGCAATTGCGCCAATTTTTTTTATGCTCATCCACCATGTAAGAATGCATCCACACACCAAATAGTTTGGTTCTGAAACTTATACTTTTGAGAATAGGTCTCAGGGTGTAAAAGTCGTGCATGTGAAAAAGTTCGAATCGCTGATGTATTTATAGTTCGGCCTCAAGTCATGAATTTTTATGCAATTGCGCCAATTTTTTTTATGCGGATCCACCATGTAAGAATGCATCCACACACCAAATATTTTGGTTCTGAAACTTATACTTTTGAGAATAGGTCTCAGGGTGTAAAAGTCGTGCATGCGAAAAAGTTCGAATCGTTGATGTATTAATAGTTCGGCCTCAAGTCATGAATTTTTATGCAATTGCGCCAATTTGTTTTATGCTCATCCACCATGTAAGAATGCATCCACACACCAAATATTTTGGTTCTGAAACTTATACTTTTGACAATAGGTCTCAGGGTGTAAAAGTCGTGCATGCGAAAAAAATCGAATCGCTGATGTATTTATATAGTTCGGCCTCAAGTCATGAATTTTTATGCAATTGCGCCAATTTTTTTTATGCTCATCCACCATGTAAGAATGCATCCACACACCAAATATTTTGGTTCTGAAACTTATACTTTTGAGAATAGGTCTCAGGGTGTAAAAGTCGTGCATGCGAAAAAGCTCGAATCGCTGATGTATTTATAGTTCGGCCTCAAGTCATGAATTTTTATGCAATTGCGCCCATTTTTTTTATGCGGATCCACCATGTAAGAATGCATCCACACACCAAATATTTTGGTTCTGAAACTTATACTTTTGAGAATAGGTCTCAGGGTGTAAAAGTCGTGCATGCGAAAAAGTTCGAATCGCTGATGTATTTATAGTTCGGCCTCAAGTCATGAATTTTTATGCAATTGCGCCAATTTTTTTTATGCTCATCCACCATGTAAGAATGCATCCACACACCAAATATTTTGGTTCTGAAACTTATACTTTTGAGAATAGGTCTCAGGGTGTAAAAGTCGTGCATGCGAAAAAGTTCGAATCGCTGATGTATTTATAGTTCGGCCTCAAGTCATGAATTTTTATGCAATTGCGCCAATTTTTTTTATGCGGATCCACCATGTAAGAATGCATCCACACACCAAATATTTTGGTTCTGAAACTTATACTTTTGAGAATAGGTCTCAGGGTGTAAAAGTCGTGCATGCGAAAAAGTTCGAATCGCTGATGTATTTATAGTTCGGCCTCAAGTCATGAATTTTTATGCAATTGCGCCAATTTTTTTTATGCGGATCCACCATGTAAGAATGCATCCACACACCAAATATTTTGGTTCTGAAACTTATACTTTTGACAATAGGTCTCAGGGTGTAAAAGTCGTGCATGCGAAAAAGTTCGAATCGCTGATGTATTTATAGTTCGGCCTCAAGTCATGAATTTTTATGCAATTGCGCCAATTTTTTTTATGCTCATCCACCATGTAAGAATGCATCCACACACCAAATATTTTGGTTCTGAAACTTATACTTTTGAGAATAGGTCTCAGGGTGTAAAAGTCGTGCATGCGAAAAAGTTCGAATCGCTGATGTATTTATAGTTCGGCCTCAAGTCATGAATTTTTATGCAATTGCGCCAATTTGTTTTATGCTCATCCACCATGTAAGAATGCATCCACACACCAAATATTTTGGTTCTGAAACTTATACTTTTGACAATAGGTCTCAGGGTGTAAAAGTCGTGCATGCGAAAAAAATCGAATCGCTGATGTATTTATATAGTTCCACCTCAAGTCATGAATTTTTATGCAATTGCGCCAATTTTTTTTATGCGGATCCACCATGTAAGAATGCATCCACACACCAAATATTTTGGTTCTGAAACTTATACTTTTGAGAATAGGTCTCAGGGTGTAAAAGTCGTGCATGCGAAAAAGTTCGAATCGCTGATGTATTTATAGTTCGGCCTCAAGTCATGAATTTTTATGCAATTGCGCCAATTTTTTTTATGCGGATCCACCATGTAAGAATGCATCCACACACCAAATATTTTGGTTCTGAAACTTATACTTTTGACAATAGGTCTCAGGGTGTAAAAGTCGTGCATGCGAAAAAAATCGAATCGCTGATGTATTTATAGTTCGGCCTCAAGTCATGAAATTTTATGCAATTGCGCCAATTTTTTTTATGCTCATCCACCATGTAAGAATGCATCCACACACCAAATATTTTGGTTCTGAAACTTATACTTTTGAGAATAGGTCTCAGGGTGTAAAAGTCGTGCATGCGAAAAAGTTCGAATCGCTGATGTATTTATAGTTCGGCCTCAAGTCATGAATTTTTATGCAATTGCGCCAATTTTTTTTATGCGGATCCACCATGTAAGAATGCATCCACACACCAAATATTTTGGTTCTGAAACTTATACTTTTGAGAATAGGTCTCAGGGTGTAAAAGTCGTGCATGCGAAAAAGTTCGAATCGCTGATGTATTTATAGTTCGGCCTCAAGTCATGAATTTTTATGCAATTGCGCCAATTTTTTTTATGCGGATCCACCATGTAAGAATGCATCCACACACCAAATATTTTGGTTCTGAAACTTATACTTTTGACAATAGGTCTCAGGGTGTAAAAGTCGTGCATGCGAAAAAGTTCGAATCGCTGATGTATTTATAGTTCGGCCTCAAGTCATGAATTTTTATGCAATTGCGCCAATTTTTTTTATGCGGATCCACCATGTAAGAATGCATCCACACACCAAATATTTTGGTTCTGAAACTTATACTTTTGAGAATAGGTCTCAGGGTGTAAAAGTCGTGCATGCGAAAAAGTTCGAATCGCTGATGTATTTATAGTTCGGCCTCAAGTCATGAATTTTTATGCAATTGCGCCAATTTTTTTTATGCGGATCCACCATGTAAGAATGCATCCACACATCAAATATTTTGGTTCTGAAACTTATACTTTTGACAATAGGTCTCAGGGTGTAAAAGTCGTGCATGCGAAAAAGTTCGAATCGCTGATGTATTTATAGTTCGGCCTCAAGTCATGAATTTTTATGCAATTGCGCCAATTTTTTTTATGCTCATCCACCATGTAAGAATGCATCCACACACCAAATATTTTGGTTCTGAAACTTATACTTTTGAGAATAGGTCTCAGGGTGTAAAAGTCGTGCATGCGAAAAAGTTCGAATCGCTGATGTATTTATAGTTCGGCCTCAAGTCATGAATTTTTATGCAATTGCGCCAATTTTTTTTATGCTCATCCACCATGTAAGAATGCATCCACACACCAAATATTTTGGTTCTGAAACTTATACTTTTGAGAATAGGTCTCAGGGTGTAAAAGTCGTGCATGCGAAAAAGTTCGAATCGCTGATGTATTTATAGTTCGGCCTCAAGTCATGAATTTTTATGCAATTGCGCCAATTTTTTTTATGCTCATCCACCATGTAAGAATGCATCCACACACCAAATATTTTGGTTCTGAAACTTATACTTTTAACAATAGGTCTCAGGGTGTAAAAGTCGTGCATGCGAAAAAAATCGAATCGCTGATGTATTTAAATAGTTCCACCTCAAGTCATGAATTTTTATGCAATTGCGCCAATTTTTTTTATGCTCATCCACCATGTAAGAATGCATCCACACACCAAATACTTTGGTTCTGAAACTTATACTTTTGACAATAGGTCTCAGGGTGTAAAAGTCGTGCATGCGAAAAAGTTCGAATCGCTGATGTATTTATAGTTCGGCCTCAAGTCATGAATTTTTATGCAATTGCGCCAAATTTTTTTATGCGGATCCACCATGTAAGAATGCATCCACACACCAAATATTTTCGTTCTGAAACTTATACTTTTGAGAATAGGTCTCAGGGTGTAAAAGTCGTGCATGTGAAAAAGTTCGAATCGCTGATGTATTTATAGTTCGGCCTCAAGTCATGAATTTTTATGCAATTGTGCCAATTTTTTTTATGCTCATCCACCATGTAAGAATGCATCCACACACCAAATATTTTGGTTCTGAAACTTATACTTTTAACAATAGGTCTCAGGGTGTAAAAGTCGTGCATGCGAAAAAAATCGAATCGCTGATGTATTTAAATAGTTCCACCTCAAGTCATGAATTTTTATGCAATTGCGCCAATTTTTTTTATGCGGATCCACCATGTAAGAATGCATCCACACACCAAATACTTTGGTTCTGAAACTTATACTTTTGACAATAGGTCTCAGGGTGTAAAAGTCGTGCATGCGAAAAAGTTCGAATCGCTGATGTATTTATAGTTCGGCCTCAAGTCATGAATTTTTATGCAATTGCGCCAATTTTTTTATGCGGATCCACCATGTAAGAATGCATCCACACACCAAATATTTTCGTTCTGAAACTTATACTTTTGAGAATAGGTCTCAGGGTGTAAAAGTCGTGCATGTGAAAAAGTTCGAATCGCTGATGTATTTATAGTTCGGCCTCAAGTCATGAATTTTTATGCAATTGCGCCAAATTTTTTTATGCGGATCCACCATGTAAGAATGCATCCACACACCAAATATTTTGGTTCTGAAACTTATACTTTTGAGAATAGGTCTCAGGGTGTAAAAGTCGTGCATGCGAAAAAGTTCGAATCGCTGATGTATTTATAGTTCGGCCTCAAGTCATGAATTTTTATGCAATTGCGCCAATTTTTTTTATGCGGATCCACCATGTAAGAATGCATCCACACACCAAATATTTTGGTTCTGAAACTTATACTTTTGACAATAGGTCTCAGGGTGTAAAAGTCGTGCATGCGAAAAAGTTCGAATCGCTGATGTATTTATAGTTCGGCCTCAAGTCATGAATTTTTATGCAATTGCGCCAATTTTTTTTATGCTCATCCACCATGTAAGAATGCATCCACACACCAAATATTTTGGTTCTGAAACTTATACTTTTGAGAATAGGTCTCAGGGTGTAAAAGTCGTGCATGCGAAAAAGTTCGAATCGCTGATGTATTTATAGTTCGGCCTCAAGTCATGAATTTTTATGCAATTGCGCCAATTTTTTTTATGCGGATCCACCATGTAAGAATGCATCCACACACCAAATATTTTGGTTCTGAAACTTATACTTTTGACAATAGGTCTCAGGGTGTAAAAGTCGTGCATGCGAAAAAGTTCGAATCGCTGATGTATTTATAGTTCGGCCTCAAGTCATGAATTTTTATGCAATTGCGCCAATTTTTTTTATGCTCATCCACCATGTAAGAATGCATCCACACACCAAATATTTTGGTTCTGAAACTTATACTTTTGAGAATAGGTCTCAGGGTGTAAAAGTCGTGCATGCGAAAAAGTTCGAATCGCTGATGTATTTATAGTTCGGCCTCAAGTCATGAATTTTTATGCAATTGCGCCAATTTTTTTTGTGCGGATCCACCATGTAAGAATGCATCCACACACCAAATATTTTGGTTCTGAAACTTATACTTTTGAGAATAGGTCTCAGGGTGTAAAAGTCGTGCATGCGAAAAAGTTCGAATCGCTGATGTATTTATAGTTCGGCCTCAAGTCATGAATTTTTATGCAATTGCGCCAATTTTTTTTATGCTCATCCACCATGTAAGAATGCATCCACACACCAAATATTTTGGTTCTGAAACTTATACTTTTGAGAATAGGTCTCAGGGTGTAAAAGTCGTGCATGCGAAAAAGTTCGAATCGCTGATGTATTTATAGTTCGGCCTCAAGTCATGAATTTTTATGCAATTGCGCCAATTTTTTTTATGCTCATCCACCATGTAAGAATGCATCCACACACCAAATATTTTCGTTCTGAAACTTATACTTTTGAGAATAGGTCTCAGGGTGTAAAAGTCGTGCATGCGAAAAAGTTCGAATCGCTGATGTATTTATAGTTCGGCCTCAAGTCATGAATTTTTATGCAATTGCGCCAATTTTTTTTATGCGGATCCACCATGTAAGAATGCATCCACACACCAAATATTTTGGTTCTGAAACTTATACTTTTGAGAATAGGTCTCAGGGTGTAAAAGTCGTGCATGCGAAAAAGTTCGAATCGCTGATGTATTTATAGTTCGGCCTCAAGTCATGAATTTTTATGCAATTGCGCCAATTTTTTTTATGCTCATCCACCATGTAAGAATGCATCCACACACCAAATATTTTGGTTCTGAAACTTATACTTTTGAGAATAGGTCTCAGGGTGTAAAAGTCGTGCATGCGAAAAAGTTCGAATCGCTGATGTATTTATAGTTCGGCCTCAAGTCATGAATTTTTATGCAATTGCGCCAATTTTTTTTATGCTCATCCACCATGTAAGAATGCATCCACACACCAAATAGTTTGGTTCTGAAACTTATACTTTTGAGAATAGGTCTCAGGGTGTAAAAGTCGTGCATGTGAAAAAGTTCGAATCGCTGATGTATTTATAGTTCGGCCTCAAGTCATGAATTTTTATGCAATTGCGCCAATTTTTTTTATGCGGATCCACCATGTAAGAATGCATCCACACACCAAATATTTTGGTTCTGAAACTTATACTTTTGAGAATAGGTCTCAGGGTGTAAAAGTCGTGCATGCGAAAAAGTTCGAATCGTTGATGTATTAATAGTTCGGCCTCAAGTCATGAATTTTTATGCAATTGCGCCAATTTTTTTTATGCTCATCCACCATGTAAGAATGCATCCACACACCAAATATTTTCGTTCTGAAACTTATACTTTTGACAATAGGTCTCAGGGTGTAAAAGTCGTGCATGCGAAAAAAATCGAATCGCTGATGTATTTATATAGTTCGGCCTCAAGTCATGAATTTTTATGCAATTGCGCCAATTTTTTTTATGCTCATCCACCATGTAAGAATGCATCCACACACCAAATATTTTGGTTCTGAAACTTATACTTTTGAGAATAGGTCTCAGGGTGTAAAAGTCGTGCATGCGAAAAAGCTCGAATCGCTGATGTATTTATAGTTCGGCCTCAAGTCATGAATTTTTATGCAATTGCGCCAATTTTTTTTATGCGGATCCACCATGTAAGAATGCATCCACACACCAAATATTTTGGTTCTGAAACTTATACTTTTGAGAATAGGTCTCAGGGTGTAAAAGTCGTGCATGCGAAAAAGTTCGAATCGCTGATGTATTTATAGTTCGGCCTCAAGTCATGAATTTTTATGCAATTGCGCCAATTTTTTTTATGCTCATCCACCATGTAAGAATGCATCCACACACCAAATATTTTGGTTCTGAAACTTATACTTTTGAGAATAGGTCTCAGGGTGTAAAAGTCGTGCATGCGAAAAAGTTCGAATCGCTGATGTATTTATAGTTCGGCCTCAAGTCATGAATTTTTATGCAATTGCGCCAATTTTTTTTATGCGGATCCACCATGTAAGAATGCATCCACACACCAAATATTTTGGTTCTGAAACTTATACTTTTGAGAATAGGTCTCAGGGTGTAAAAGTCGTGCATGCGAAAAAGTTCGAATCGCTGATGTATTTATAGTTCGGCCTCAAGTCATGAATTTTTATGCAATTGCGCCAATTTGTTTTATGCTCATCCACCATGTAAGAATGCATCCACACACCAAATATTTTGGTTCTGAAACTTATACTTTTGACAATAGGTCTCAGGGTGTAAAAGTCGTGCATGCGAAAAAGTTCGAATCGCTGATGTATTTATAGTTCGGCCTCAAGTCATGAATTTTTATGCAATTGCGCCAATTTTTTTTATGCGGATCCACCATGTAAGAATGCATCCACACACCAAATATTTTGGTTCTGAAACTTATACTTTTGAGAATAGGTCTCAGGGTGTAAAAGTCGTGCATGCGAAAAAGTTCGAATCGCTGATGTATTTATAGTTCGGCCTCAAGTCATGAATTTTTATGCAATTGCGCCAATTTTTTTTATGCTCATCCACCATGTAAGAATGCATCCACACACCAAATATTTTGGTTCTGAAACTTATACTTTTGAGAATAGGTCTCAGGGTGTAAAAGTCGTGCATGCGAAAAAGTTCGAATCGCTGATGTATTTATAGTTCGGCCTCAAGTCATGAATTTTTATGCAATTGCGCCAATTTTTTTTATGCTCATCCACCATGTAAGAATGCATCCACACACCAAATAGTTTGGTTCTGAAACTTATACTTTTGAGAATAGGTCTCAGGGTGTAAAAGTCGTGCATGTGAAAAAGTTCGAATCGCTGATGTATTTATAGTTCGGCCTCAAGTCATGAATTTTTATGCAATTGCGCCAATTTTTTTTATGCGGATCCACCATGTAAGAATGCATCCACACACCAAATATTTTGGTTCTGAAACTTATACTTTTGAGAATAGGTCTCAGGGTGTAAAAGTCGTGCATGCGAAAAAGTTCGAATCGTTGATGTATTAATAGTTCGGCCTCAAGTCATGAATTTTTATGCAATTGCGCCAATTTTTTTTATGCTCATCCACCATGTAAGAATGCATCCACACACCAAATATTTTCGTTCTGAAACTTATACTTTTGACAATAGGTCTCAGGGTGTAAAAGTCGTGCATGCGAAAAAAATCGAATCGCTGATGTATTTATATAGTTCGGCCTCAAGTCATGAATTTTTATGCAATTGCGCCAATTTTTTTTATGCTCATCCACCATGTAAGAATGCATCCACACACCAAATATTTTGGTTCTGAAACTTATACTTTTGAGAATAGGTCTCAGGGTGTAAAAGTCGTGCATGCGAAAAAGCTCGAATCGCTGATGTATTTATAGTTCGGCCTCAAGTCATGAATTTTTATGCAATTGCGCCAATTTTTTTTATGCGGATCCACCATGTAAGAATGCATCCACACACCAAATATTTTGGTTCTGAAACTTATACTTTTGAGAATAGGTCTCAGGGTGTAAAAGTCGTGCATGCGAAAAAGTTCGAATCGCTGATGTATTTATAGTTCGGCCTCAAGTCATGAATTTTTATGCAATTGCGCCAATTTTTTTTATGCGGATCCACCATGTAAGAATGCATCCACACACCAAATATTTTGGTTCTGAAACTTATACTTTTGAGAATAGGTCTCAGGGTGTAAAAGTCGTGCATGCGAAAAAGTTCGAATCGCTGATGTATTTATAGTTCGGCCTCAAGTCATGAATTTTTATGCAATTGCGCCAATTTTTTTTATGCGGATCCACCATGTAAGAATGCATCCACACACCAAATATTTTGGTTCTGAAACTTATACTTTTGAGAATAGGTCTCAGGGTGTAAAAGTCGTGCATGCGAAAAAGTTCGAATCGCTGATGTATTTATAGTTCGGCCTCAAGTCATGAATTTTTATGCAATTGCGCCAATTTTTTTTATGCGGATCCACCATGTAAGAATGCATCCACACACCAAATATTTTGGTTCTGAAACTTATACTTTTGACAATAGGTCTCAGGGTGTAAAAGTCGTGCATGCGAAAAAGTTCGAATCGCTGATGTATTTATAGTTCGGCCTCAAGTCATGAATTTTTATGCAATTGCGCCAATTTTTTTTATGCTCATCCACCATGTAAGAATGCATCCACACACCAAATATTTTGGTTCTGAAACTTATACTTTTGAGAATAGGTCTCAGGGTGTAAAAGTCGTGCATGCGAAAAAGTTCGAATCGCTGATGTATTTATAGTTCGGCCTCAAGTCATGAATTTTTATGCAATTGCGCCAATTTGTTTTATGCTCATCCACCATGTAAGAATGCATCCACACACCAAATATTTTGGTTCTGAAACTTATACTTTTGACAATAGGTCTCAGGGTGTAAAAGTCGTGCATGCGAAAAAAATCGAATCGCTGATGTATTTATATAGTTCCACCTCAAGTCATGAATTTTTATGCAATTGCGCCAATTTTTTTTATGCGGATCCACCATGTAAGAATGCATCCACACACCAAATATTTTGGTTCTGAAACTTATACTTTTGACAATAGGTCTCAGGGTGTAAAAGTCGTGCATGCGAAAAAGTTCGAATCGCTGATGTATTTATAGTTCGGCCTCAAGTCATGAATTTTTATGCAATTGCGCCATTTTTTTTTATGCTCATCCACCATGTAAGAATGCATCCACACACCAAATATTTTGGTTCTGAAACTTATACTTTTGAGAATAGGTCTCAGGGTGTAAAAGTCGTGCATGCGAAAAAGTTCGAATCGCTGATGTATTTATAGTTCGGCCTCAAGTCATGAATTTTTATGCAATTGCGCCAATTTTTTTTATGCTCATCCACCATGTAAGAATGCATCCACACACCAAATATTTTGGTTCTGAAACTTATACTTTTGAGAATAGGTCTCAGGGTGTAAAAGTCGTGCATGCGAAAAAGTTCGAATCGCTGATGTATTTATAGTTCGGCCTCAAGTCATGAATTTTTATGCAATTGCGCCAATTTTTTTTATGCGGATCCACCATGTAAGAATGCATCCACACACCAAATATTTTGGTTCTGAAACTTATACTTTTGACAATAGGTCTCAGGGTGTAAAAGTCGTGCATGCGAAAAAGTTCGAATCGCTGATGTATTTATAGTTCGGCCTCAAGTCATGAATTTTTATGCAATTGCGCCAATTTTTTTTATGCGGATCCACCATGTAAGAATGCATCCACACACCAAATATTTTGGTTCTGAAACTTATACTTTTGAGAATAGGTCTCAGGGTGTAAAAGTCGTGCATGCGAAAAAGTTCGAATCGCTGATGTATTTATAGTTCGGCCTCAAGTCATGAATTTTTATGCAATTGCGCCAATTTTTTTTTATGCGGATCCACCATGTAAGAATGCATCCACACACCAAATATTTTGGTTCTGAAACTTATACTTTTGAGAATAGGTCTCAGGGTGTAAAAGTCGTGCATGCGAAAAAGTTCGAATCGCTGATGTATTTATAGTTCGGCCTCAAGTCATGAATTTTTATGCAATTGCGCCAATTTTTTTTATGCGGATCCACCATGTAAGAATGCATCCACACATCAAATATTTTGGTTCTGAAACTTATACTTTTGACAATAGGTCTCAGGGTGTAAAAGTCGTGCATGCGAAAAAGTTCGAATCGCTGATGTATTTATAGTTCGGCCTCAAGTCATGAATTTTTATGCAATTGCGCCAATTTTTTTTATGCTCATCCACCATGTAAGAATGCATCCACACACCAAATATTTTGGTTCTGAAACTTATACTTTTGAGAATAGGTCTCAGGGTGTAAAAGTCGTGCATGCGAAAAAGTTCGAATCGCTGATGTATTTATAGTTCGGCCTCAAGTCATGAATTTTTATGCAATTGCGCCAATTTTTTTTATGCTCATCCACCATGTAAGAATGCATCCACACACCAAATATTTTGGTTCTGAAACTTATACTTTTGAGAATAGGTCTCAGGGTGTAAAAGTCGTGCATGCGAAAAAGTTCGAATCGCTGATGTATTTATAGTTCGGCCTCAAGTCATGAATTTTTATGCAATTGCGCCAATTTTTTTTATGCTCATCCACCATGTAAGAATGCATCCACACACCAAATATTTTGGTTCTGAAACTTATACTTTTAACAATAGGTCTCAGGGTGTAAAAGTCGTGCATGCGAAAAAAATCGAATCGCTGATGTATTTAAATAGTTCCACCTCAAGTCATGAATTTTTATGCAATTGCGCCAATTTTTTTTATGCTCATCCACC
Organism: Haliotis cracherodii; assembly: GCF_022045235.1. Taxonomy (NCBI): domain Eukaryota; kingdom Metazoa; phylum Mollusca; class Gastropoda; order Lepetellida; family Haliotidae; genus Haliotis; species Haliotis cracherodii. Next base: position 42,920,317 of record NW_027266341.1, on the reverse strand, counting down.
ATGTAAGAATGCATCCACACACCAAATACTTTGGTTCTGAAACTTATACTTTTGACAATAGGTCTCAGGGTGTAAAAGTCGTGCATGCGAAAAAGTTCGAATCGCTGATGTATTTATAGTTCGGCCTCAAGTCATGAATTTTTATGCAATTGCGCCAAATTTTTTTATGCGGATCCACCATGTAAGAATGCATCCACACACCAAATATTTTCGTTCTGAAACTTATACTTTTGAGAATAGGTCTCAGGGTGTAAAAGTCGTGCATGTGAAAAAGTTCGAATCGCTGATGTATTTATAGTTCGGCCTCAAGTCATGAATTTTTATGCAATTGCGCCAATTTTTTTTATGCTCATCCACCATGTAAGAATGCATCCACACACCAAATATTTTGGTTCTGAAACTTATACTTTTAACAATAGGTCTCAGGGTGTAAAAGTCGTGCATGCGAAAAAAATCGAATCGCTGATGTATTTAAATAGTTCCACCTCAAGTCATGAATTTTTATGCAATTGCGCCAATTTTTTTTATGCGGATCCACCATGTAAGAATGCATCCACACACCAAATACTTTGGTTCTGAAACTTATACTTTTGACAATAGGTCTCAGGGTGTAAAAGTCGTGCATGCGAAAAAGTTCGAATCGCTGATGTATTTATAGTTCGGCCTCAAGTCATGAATTTTTATGCAATTGCGCCAATTTTTTTATGCGGATCCACCATGTAAGAATGCATCCACACACCAAATATTTTCGTTCTGAAACTTATACTTTTGAGAATAGGTCTCAGGGTGTAAAAGTCGTGCATGTGAAAAAGTTCGAATCGCTGATGTATTTATAGTTCGGCCTCAAGTCATGAATTTTTATGCAATTGCGCCAAATTTTTTTATGCGGATCCACCATGTAAGAATGCATCCACACACCAAATATTTTGGTTCTGAAACTTATACTTTTGAGAATAGGTCTCAGGGTGTAAAAGTCGTGCATGCGAAAAAGTTCGAATCGCTGATGTATTTATAGTTCGGCCTCAAGTCATGAATTTTTATGCAATTGCGCCAATTTTTTTTATGCGGATCCACCATGTAAGAATGCATCCACACACCAAATATTTTGGTTCTGAAACTTATACTTTTGACAATAGGTCTCAGGGTGTAAAAGTCGTGCATGCGAAAAAGTTCGAATCGCTGATGTATTTATAGTTCGGCCTCAAGTCATGAATTTTTATGCAATTGCGCCAAATTTTTTTATGCGGATCCACCATGTAAGAATGCATCCACACACCAAATATTTTGGTTCTGAAACTTATACTTTTGAGAATAGGTCTCAGGGTGTAAAAGTCGTGCATGCGAAAAAGTTCGAATCGCTGATGTATTTATAGTTCGGCCTCAAGTCATGAATTTTTATGCAATTGCGCCAATTTTTTTTATGCGGATCCACCATGTAAGAATGCATCCACACACCAAATATTTTGGTTCTGAAACTTATACTTTTGACAATAGGTCTCAGGGTGTAAAAGTCGTGCATGCGAAAAAGTTCGAATCGCTGATGTATTTATAGTTCGGCCTCAAGTCATGAATTTTTATGCAATTGCGCCAATTTTTTTTATGCTCATCCACCATGTAAGAATGCATCCACACACCAAATATTTTGGTTCTGAAACTTATACTTTTGAGAATAGGTCTCAGGGTGTAAAAGTCGTGCATGCGAAAAAGTTCGAATCGCTGATGTATTTATAGTTCGGCCTCAAGTCATGAATTTTTATGCAATTGCGCCAATTTTTTTTATGCTCATCCACCATGTAAGAATGCATCCACACACCAAATATTTTGGTTCTGAAACTTATACTTTTGAGAATAGGTCTCAGGGTGTAAAAGTCGTGCATGCGAAAAAGTTCGAATCGCTGATGTATTTATAGTTCGGCCTCAAGTCATGAATTTTTATGCAATTGCGCCAATTTTTTTTATGCTCATCCACCATGTAAGAATGCATCCACACACCAAATATTTTGGTTCTGAAACTTATACTTTTAACAATAGGTCTCAGGGTGTAAAAGTCGTGCATGCGAAAAAAATCGAATCGCTGATGTATTTAAATAGTTCCACCTCAAGTCATGAATTTTTATGCAATTGCGCCAATTTTTTTTATGCTCATCCACCATGTAAGAATGCATCCACACACCAAATACTTTGGTTCTGAAACTTATACTTTTGACAATAGGTCTCAGGGTGTAAAAGTCGTGCATGCGAAAAAGTTCGAATCGCTGATGTATTTATAGTTCGGCCTCAAGTCATGAATTTTTATGCAATTGCGCCAAATTTTTTTATGCGGATCCACCATGTAAGAATGCATCCACACACCAAATATTTTCGTTCTGAAACTTATACTTTTGAGAATAGGTCTCAGGGTGTAAAAGTCGTGCATGTGAAAAAGTTCGAATCGCTGATGTATTTATAGTTCGGCCTCAAGTCATGAATTTTTATGCAATTGCGCCAATTTTTTTTATGCTCATCCACCATGTAAGAATGCATCCACACACCAAATATTTTGGTTCTGAAACTTATACTTTTAACAATAGGTCTCAGGGTGTAAAAGTCGTGCATGCGAAAAAAATCGAATCGCTGATGTATTTAAATAGTTCCACCTCAAGTCATGAATTTTTATGCAATTGCGCCAATTTTTTTTATGCTCATCCACCATGTAAGAATGCATCCACACACCAAATACTTTGGTTCTGAAACTTATACTTTTGACAATAGGTCTCAGGGTGTAAAAGTCGTGCATGCGAAAAAGTTCGAATCGCTGATGTATTTATAGTTCGGCCTCAAGTCATGAATTTTTATGCAATTGCGCCAATTTTTTTATGCGGATCCACCATGTAAGAATGCATCCACACACCAAATATTTTCGTTCTGAAACTTATACTTTTGAGAATAGGTCTCAGGGTGTAAAAGTCGTGCATGTGAAAAAGTTCGAATCGCTGATGTATTTATAGTTCGGCCTCAAGTCATGAATTTTTATGCAATTGCGCCAAATTTTTTTATGCGGATCCACCATGTAAGAATGCATCCACACACCAAATATTTTGGTTCTGAAACTTATACTTTTGACAATAGGTCTCAGGGTGTAAAAGTCGTGCATGCGAAAAAGTTCGAATCGCTGATGTATTTATAGTTCGGCCTCAAGTCATGAATTTTTATGCAATTGCGCCAATTTTTTTTATGCGGATCCACCATGTAAGAATGCATCCACACACCAAATATTTTGGTTCTGAAACTTATACTTTTGACAATAGGTCTCAGGGTGTAAAAGTCGTGCATGCGAAAAAGTTCGAATCGCTGATGTATTTATAGTTCCACCTCAAGTCATGAATTTTTATGCAATTGCGCCAAATTTTTTTATGCGGATCCACCATGTAAGAATGCATCCACACACCAAATATTTTGGTTCTGAAACTTATACTTTTGAGAATAGGTCTCAGGGTGTAAAAGTCGTGCATGCGAAAAAGTTCGAATCGCTGATGTATTTATAGTTCGGCCTCAAGTCATGAATTTTTATGCAATTGCGCCAATTTTTTTTATGCGGATCCACCATGTAAGAATGCATCCACACACCAAATATTTTGGTTCTGAAACTTATACTTTTGACAATAGGTCTCAGGGTGTAAAAGTCGTGCATGCGAAAAAGTTCGAATCGCTGATGTATTTATAGTTCGGCCTCAAGTCATGAATTTTTATGCAATTGCGCCAATTTTTTTTATGCTCATCCACCATGTAAGAATGCATCCACACACCAAATATTTTCGTTCTGAAACTTATACTTTTGAGAATAGGTCTCAGGGTGTAAAAGTCGTGCATGCGAAAAAGTTCGAATCGCTGATGTATTTATAGTTCGGCCTCAAGTCATGAATTTTTATGCAATTGCGCCAATTTTTTTTATGCTCATCCACCATGTAAGAATGCATCCACACACCAAATATTTTGGTTCTGAAACTTATACTTTTGAGAATAGGTCTCAGGGTGTAAAAGTCGTGCATGCGAAAAAGTTCGAATCGCTGATGTATTTATAGTTCGGCCTCAAGTCATGAATTTTTATGCAATTGCGCCAATTTTTTTTATGCTCATCCACCATGTAAGAATGCATCCACACACCAAATATTTTGGTTCTGAAACTTATACTTTTAACAATAGGTCTCAGGGTGTAAAAGTCGTGCATGCGAAAAAAATCGAATCGCTGATGTTTTTAAATAGTTCCACCTCAAGTCATGAATTTTTATGCAATTGCGCCAATTTTTTTTATGCTCATCCACCATGTAAGAATGCATCCACACACCAAATACTTTGGTTCTGAAACTTATACTTTTGACAATAGGTCTCAGGGTGTAAAAGTCGTGCATGCGAAAAAGTTCGAATCGCTGATGTATTTATAGTTCGGCCTCAAGTCATGAATTTTTATGCAATTGCGCCAAATTTTTTTATGCGGATCCACCATGTAAGAATGCATCCACACACCAAATATTTTTGTTCTGAAACTTATACTTTTGAGAATAGGTCTCAGGGTGTAAAAGTCGTGCATGTGAAAAAGTTCGAATCGCTGATGTATTTATAGTTCGGCCTCAAGTCATGAATTTTTATGCAATTGCGCCAATTTTTTTTATGCTCATCCACCATGTAAGAATGCATCCACACACCAAATATTTTGGTTCTGAAACTTATACTTTTAACAATAGGTCTCAGGGTGTAAAAGTCGTGCATGCGAAAAAAATCGAATCGCTGATGTATTTAAATAGTTCCACCTCAAGTCATGAATTTTTATGCAATTGCGCCAATTTTTTTTATGCTCATCCACCATGTAAGAATGCATCCACACACCAAATACTTTGGTTCTGAAACTTATACTTTTGACAATAGGTCTCAGGGTGTAAAAGTCGTGCATGCGAAAAAGTTCGAATCGCTGATGTATTTATAGTTCGGCCTCAAGTCATGAATTTTTATGCAATTGCGCCAAATTTTTTTATGCGGATCCACCATGTAAGAATGCATCCACACACCAAATATTTTCGTTCTGAAACTTATACTTTTGAGAATAGGTCTCAGGGTGTAAAAGTCGTGCATGTGAAAAAGTTCGAATCGCTGATGTATTTATAGTTCGGCCTCAAGTCATGAATTTTTATGCAATTGCGCCAAATTTTTTTATGCGGATCCACCATGTAAGAATGCATCCACACACCAAATATTTTGGTTCTGAAACTTATACTTTTGAGAATAGGTCTCAGGGTGTAAAAGTCGTGCATGCGAAAAAGTTCGAATCGCTGATGTATTTATAGTTCGGCCTCAAGTCATGAATTTTTATGCAATTGCGCCAATTTTTTTTATGCGGATCCACCATGTAAGAATGCATCCACACACCAAATATTTTGGTTCTGAAACTTATACTTTTGACAATAGGTCTCAGGGTGTAAAAGTCGTGCATGCGAAAAAGTTCGAATCGCTGATGTATTTATAGTTCGGCCTCAAGTCATGAATTTTTATGCAATTGCGCCAATTTTTTTTATGCGGATCCACCATGTAAGAATGCATCCACACACCAAATATTTTGGTTCTGAAACTTATACTTTTGAGAATAGGTCTCAGGGTGTAAAAGTCGTGCATGCGAAAAAGTTCGAATCGCTGATGTATTTATAGTTCGGCCTCAAGTCATGAATTTTTATGCAATTGCGCCAATTTTTTTATGCTCATCCACCATGTAAGAATGCATCCACACACCAAATATTTTGGTTCTGAAACTTATACTTTTGAGAATAGGTCTCAGGGTGTTAAAGTCGTGCATGCGAAAAAGTTCGAATCGCTGATGTATTTATAGTTCGGCCTCAAGTCATGAATTTTTATGCAATTGCGCCAATTTTTTTTATGCTCATCCACCATGTAAGATTGCATCCACACACCAAATATTTTGGTTCTGAAACTTATACTTTTGACAATAGGTCTCAGGGTGTAAAAGTCGTGCATGCAAAAAAAATCGAATCGCTGATGTATTTATATAGTTCCACCTCAAGTCATGAATTTTTATGCAATTGCGCCAATTTTTTTTGTGCGGATCCACCATGTAAGAATGCATCCACACACCAAATATTTTGGTTCTGAAACTTATACTTTTGAGAATAGGTCTCAGGGTGTAAAAGTCGTGCATGCGAAAAAGTTCGAATCGCTGATGTATTTATAGTTCGGCCTCAAGTCATGAATTTTTATGCAATTGCGCCAATTTTTTTTATGCTCATCCACCATGTAAGAATGCATCCACACACCAAATATTTTGGTTCTGAAACTTATACTTTTGAGAATAGGTCTCAGGGTGTAAAAGTCGTGCATGCGAAAAAGTTCGAATCGCTGATGTATTTATAGTTCGGCCTCAAGTCATGAATTTTTATGCAATTGCGCCAATTTTTTTTATGCTCATCCACCATGTAAGAATGCATCCACACACCAAATATTTTGGTTCTGAAACTTATACTTTTGACAATAGGTCTCAGGGTGTAAAAGTCGTGCATGCGAAAAAGTTCGAATCGTTGATGTATTAATAGTTCGGCCTCAAGTCATGAATTTTTATGCAATTGCGCCAATTTTTTTTATGCTCATCCACCATGTAAGAATGCATCCACACACTAAATATTTTGGTTCTGAAACTTATACTTTTGACAATAGGTCTCAGGGTGTAAAAGTCGTGCATGCGAAAAAAATCGAATCGCTGATGTATTTATATAGTTCCACCTCAAGTCATGAATTTATATGCAATTGCGCCAATTTTTTTTATGCTCATCCACCATGTAAGAATGCATCCACACACCAAATATTTTCGTTCTGAAACTTATACTTTTGACAATAGGTCTCAGGGTGTAAAAGTCGTGCATGCGAAAAAGTTCGAATCGCTGATGTATTTATAGTTCGGCCTCAAGTCATGAATTTTTATGCAATTGCGCCAATTTTTTTTATGCGGATCCACCATGTAAGATTGCATCCACACACCAAATATTTTGGTTCTGAAACTTATACTTTTGACAATAGGTCTCAGGGTGTAAAAGTCGTGCATGCGAAAAAAATCGAATCGCTGATGTATTTATATAGTTCCACCTCAAGTCATGAATTTTTATGCAATTGCGCCAATTTTTTTTATGCTCATCCACCATGTAAGAATGCATCCACACACCAAATATTTTGGTTCTGAAACTTATACTTTTGACAATAGGTCTCAGGGTGTAAAAGTCGTGCATGCGAAAAAGTTCGAATCGCTGATGTATTTATAGTTCGGCCTCAAGTCATGAATTTTTATGCAATTGCGCCAATTTTTTTTATGCTCATCCACCATGTAAGAATGCATCCACACACCAAATATTTTGGTTCTGAAACTTATACTTTTGAGAATAGGTCTCAGGGTGTAAAAGTCGTGCATGCGAAAAAGTTCGAATCGCTGATGTATTTATAGTTCGGCCTCAAGTCATGAATTTTTATGCAATTGCGCCAATTTTTTTTATGCTCATCCACCATGTAAGAATGCATCCACACACCAAATATTTTGGTTCTGAAACTTATACTTTTGAGAATAGGTCTCAGGGTGTAAAAGTCGTGCATGCGAAAAAGTTCGAATCGCTGATGTATTTATAGTTCGGCCTCAAGTCATGAATTTTTATGCAATTGCGCCAATTTTTTTTATGCTCATCCACCATGTAAGAATGCATCCACACACCAAATATTTTGGTTCTGAAACTTATACTTTTAACAATAGGTCTCAGGGTGTAAAAGTCGTGCATGCGAAAAAAATCGAATCGCTGATGTATTTAAATAGTTCCACCTCAAGTCATGAATTTTTATGCAATTGCGCCAATTTTTTTTATGCTCATCCACCATGTAAGAATGCATCCACACACCAAATACTTTGGTTCTGAAACTTATACTTTTGACAATAGGTCTCAGGGTGTAAAAGTCGTGCATGCGAAAAAGTTCGAATCGCTGATGTATTTATAGTTCGGCCTCAAGTCATGAATTTTTATGCAATTGCGCCAATTTTTTTTATGCTCATCCACCATGTAAGAATGCATCCACACACCAAATATTTTCGTTCTGAAACTTATACTTTTGAGAATAGGTCTCAGGGTGTAAAAGTCGTGCATGTGAAAAAGTTCGAATCGCTGATGTATTTATAGTTCGGCCTCAAGTCATGAATTTTTATGCAATTGCGCCAATTTTTTTTATGCTCATCCACCATGTAAGAATGCATCCACACACCAAATATTTTGGTTCTGAAACTTATACTTTTAACAATAGGTCTCAGGGTGTAAAAGTCGTGCATGCGAAAAAAATCGAATCGCTGATGTATTTAAATAGTTCCACCTCAAGTCATGAATTTTTATGCAATTGCGCCAATTTTTTTTATGCTCATCCACCATGTAAGAATGCATCCACACACCAAATACTTTGGTTCTGAAACTTATACTTTTGACAATAGGTCTCAGGGTGTAAAAGTCGTGCATGCGAAAAAGTTCGAATCGCTGATGTATTTATAGTTCGGCCTCAAGTCATGAATTTTTATGCAATTGCGCCAAATTTTTTTATGCGGATCCACCATGTAAGAATGCATCCACACACCAAATATTTTCGTTCTGAAACTTATACTTTTGAGAATAGGTCTCAGGGTGTAAAAGTCGTGCATGTGAAAAAGTTCGAATCGCTGATGTATTTATAGTTCGGCCTCAAGTCATGAATTTTTATGCAATTGCGCCAAATTTTTTTATGCGGATCCACCATGTAAGAATGCATCCACACACCAAATATTTTGGTTCTGAAACTTATACTTTTGACAATAGGTCTCAGGGTGTAAAAGTCGTGCATGCGAAAAAGTTCGAATCGCTGATGTATTTATAGTTCGGCCTCAAGTCATGAATTTTTATGCAATTGCGCCAATTTTTTTTATGCGGATCCACCATGTAAGAATGCATCCACACACCAAATATTTTGGTTCTGAAACTTATACTTTTGACAATAGGTCTCAGGGTGTAAAAGTCGTGCATGCGAAAAAGTTCGAATCGCTGATGTATTTATAGTTCGGCCTCAAGTCATGAATTTTTATGCAATTGCGCCAATTTTTTTTATGCGGATCCACCATGTAAGAATGCATCCACACACCAAATATTTTGGTTCTGAAACTTATACTTTTGAGAATAGGTCTCAGGGTGTAAAAGTCGTGCATGCGAAAAAGTTCGAATCGCTGATGTATTTATAGTTCGGCCTCAAGTCATGAATTTTTATGCAATTGCGCCATTTTTTTTATGCAGATCCACCATGTAAGAATGCATCCACACACCAAATATTTTGGTTCTGAAACTTATACTTTTGAGAATAGGTCTCAGGGTGTTAAAGTCGTGCATGCGAAAAAGTTCGAATCGCTGATGTATTTATAGTTCGGCCTCAAGTCATGAATTTTTATGCAATTGCGCCAATTTTTTTTATGCTCATCCACCATGTAAGATTGCATCCACACACCAAATATTTTGGTTCTGAAACTTATACTTTTGACAATAGGTCTCAGGGTGTAAAAGTCGTGCATGCAAAAAAAATCGAATCGCTGATGTATTTATATAGTTCCACCTCAAGTCATGAATTTTTATGCAATTGCGCCAATTTTTTTTATGCGGATCCACCATGTAAGAATGCATCCACACACCAAATATTTTGGTTCTGAAACTTATACTTTTGAGAATAGGTCTCAGGGTGTAAAAGTCGTGCATGCGAAAAAGTTCGAATCGCTGATGTATTTATAGTTCGGCCTCAAGTCATGAATTTTTATGCAATTGCGCCAATTTTTTTTATGCTCATCCACCATGTAAGAATGCATCCACACACCAAATATTTTGGTTCTGAAACTTATACTTTTGACAATAGGTCTCAGGGTGTAAAAGTCGTGCATGCGAAAAAGTTCGAATCGCTGATGTATTTATAGTTCGGCCTCAAGTCATGAATTTTTATGCAATTGCGCCAATTTTTTTTATGCTCATCCACCATGTAAGAATGCATCCACACACCAAATATTTTGGTTCTGAAACTTATACTTTTGAGAATAGGTCTCAGGGTGTAAAAGTCGTGCATGCGAAAAAGTTCGAATCGTTGATGTATTAATAGTTCGGCCTCAAGTCATGAATTTTTATGCAATTGCGCCAATTTTTTTTATGCTCATCCACCATGTAAGAATGCATCCACACACTAAATATTTTGGTTCTGAAACTTATACTTTTGACAATAGGTCTCAGGGTGTAAAAGTCGTGCATGCGAAAAAAATCGAATCGCTGATGTATTTATATAGTTCCACCTCAAGTCATGAATTTATATGCAATTGCGCCAATTTTTTTTATGCTCATCCACCATGTAAGAATGCATCCACACACCAAATATTTTCGTTCTGAAACTTATACTTTTGACAATAGGTCTCAGGGTGTAAAAGTCGTGCATGCGAAAAAGTTCGAATCGCTGATGTATTTATAGTTCGGCCTCAAGTCATGAATTTTTATGCAATTGCGCCAATTTTTTTTATGCGGATCCACCATGTAAGATTGCATCCACACACCAAATATTTTGGTTCTGAAACTTATACTTTTGACAATAGGTCTCAGGGTGTAAAAGTCGTGCATGCGAAAAAAATCGAATCGCTGATGTATTTATATAGTTCCACCTCAAGTCATGAATTTTTATGCAATTGCGCCAATTTTTTTTATGCTCATCCACCATGTAAGAATGCATCCACACACCAAATATTTTGGTTCTGAAACTTATACTTTTGACAATAGGTCTCAGGGTGTAAAAGTCGTGCATGCGAAAAAGTTCGAATCGCTGATGTATTTATAGTTCGGCCTCAAGTCATGAATTTTTATGCAATTGCGCCAATTTTTTTTATGCGGATCCACCATGTAAGAATGCATCCACACACCAAATATTTTGGTTCTGAAACTTATACTTTTGAGAATAGGTCTCAGGGTGTAAAAGTCGTGCATGCGAAAAAGTTCGAATCGCTGATGTATTTATAGTTCGGCCTCAAGTCATGAATTTTTATGCAATTGCGCCAATTTTTTTTATGCTCATCCACCATGTAAGAATGCATCCACACACCAAATATTTTGGTTCTGAAACTTATACTTTTAACAATAGGTCTCAGGGTGTAAAAGTCGTGCATGCGAAAAAGTTCGAATCGCTGATGTATTTATAGTTCGGCCTCAAGTCATGAATTTTTATGCAATTGCGCCAATTTTTTTTATGCGGATCCACCATGTAAGAATGCATTTACACACCAAATATTTTGGTTCTGAAACTTATACTTTTGAGAATAGGTCTCAGGGTGTAAAAGTCGTGCATGTGAAAAAGTTCGAATCGCTGATGTATTTATAGTTCGGCCTCAAGTCATGAATTTTTATGCAATTGCGCCAATTTTTTTTATGCTCATCCACCATGTAAGAATGCATCCACACACCAAATATTTTGGTTCTGAAACTTATACTTTTAACAATAGGTCTCAGGGTGTAAAAGTCGTGCATGCGAAAAAAATCGAATCGCTGATGTATTTAAATAGTTCCACCTCAAGTCATGAATTTTTATGCAATTGCGCCAATTTTTTTTATGCTCATCCACCATGTAAGAATGCATCCACACACCAAATATTTTCGTTCTGAAACTTATACTTTTGACAATAGGTCTCAGGGTGTAAAAGTCGTGCATGCGAAAAAGTTCGAATCGCTGATGTATTTATAGTTCGGCCTCAAGTCATGAATTTTTATGCAATTGCGCCAAATTTTTTTATGCGGATCCACCATGTAAGAATGCATCCACACACCAAATATTTTGGTTCTGAAACTTATACTTTTGAGAATAGGTCTCAGGGTGTAAAAGTCGTGCATGCGAAAAAGTTCGAATCGCTGATGTATTTATAGTTCGGCCTCAAGTCATGAATTTTTATGCAATTGCGCCAAATTTGTTTATGCGGATCCACCATGTAAGAATGCATCCACACACCAAATATTTTCGTTCTGAAACTTATACTTTTGAGAATAGGTCTCAGGGTGTAAAAGTCGTGCATGCGAAAAAGTTCGAATCGCTGATGTATTTATAGTTCGGCCTCAAGTCATGAATTTTTATGCAATTGCGCCAATTTTTTTTATGCTCATCCACCATGTAAGAATGCATCCACACACCAAATATTTTGGTTCTGAAACTTATACTTTTGACAATAGGTCTCAGGGTGTAAAAGTCGTGCATGCGAAAAAGTTCGAATCGCTGATGTATTTATAGTTCGGCCTCAAGTCATGAATTTTTATGCAATTGCGCCAATTTTTTTTATGCTCATCCACCATGTAAGAATGCATCCACACACCAAATATTTTGGTTCTGAAACTTATACTTTTGAGAATAGGTCTCAGGGTGTAAAAGTCGTGCATGCGAAAAAGTTCGAATCGCTGATGTATTTATAGTTCGGCCTCAAGTCATGAATTTTTATGCAATTGCGCCAATTTTTTTTATGCGGATCCACCATGTAAGAATGCATCCACACACCAAATATTTTGGTTCTGAAACTTATACTTTTGACAATAGGTCTCAGGGTGTAAAAGTCGTGCATGCGAAAAAGTTCGAATCGCTGATGTATTTATAGTTCGGCCTCAAGTCATGAATTTTTATGCAATTGCGCCAATTTTTTTTATGCGGATCCACCATGTAAGAATGCATCCACACACCAAATATTTTGGTTCTGAAACTTATACTTTTGAGAATAGGTCTCAGGGTGTAAAAGTCGTGCATGCGAAAAAGTTCGAATCGCTGATGTATTTATAGTTCGGCCTCAAGTCATGAATTTTTATGCAATTGCGCCAATTTTTTTTATGCTCATCCACCATGTAAGAATGCATCCACACACCAAATATTTTGGTTCTGAAACTTATACTTTTGATAATAGTTCGGCCTCAAGTCATGAATTTTTATGCAATTGCGCCAATTTTTTTTATGCTCATCCACCATGTAAGAATGCATCCACACACCAAATATTTTGGTTCTGAAACTTATACTTTTGAGAATAGGTCTCAGGGTGTAAAAGTCGTGCATGCGAAAAAGTTCGAATCGCTGATGTATTTATAGTTCCACCTCAAGTCATGAATTTTTATGCAATTGCGCCAAATTTTTTTATGCTCATCCACCATGTAAGAATGCATCCACACACCAAATATTTTGGTTCTGAAACTTATACTTTTGAGAATAGGTCTCAGGGTGTAAAAGTCGTGCATGCGAAAAAGTTCGAATCGCTGATGTATTTATAGTTCGGCCTCAAGTCATGAATTTTTATGCAATTGCGCCAATTTTTTTTATGCTCATCCACCATGTAAGAATGCATCCACACACCACATATTTTGGTTCTGAAACTTATACTTTTGAGAATAGGTCTCAGGGTGTAAAAGTCGTGCATGCGAAAAAGTTCGAATCGTTGATGTATTAATAGTTCGGCCTCAAGTCATGAATTTTTATGCAATTGCGCCAATTTTTTTTATGCTCATCCACCATGTAAGAATGCATCCACACACTAAATATTTTGGTTCTGAAACTTATACTTTTGACAATAGGTCTCAGGGTGTAAAAGTCGTGCATGCGAAAAAAATCGAATCGCTGATGTATTTATATAGTTCCACCTCAAGTCATGAATTTATATGCAATTGCGCCAATTTTTTTTATGCTCATCCACCATGTAAGAATGCATCCACACACCAAATATTTTCGTTCTGAAACTTATACTTTTGACAATAGGTCTCAGGGTGTAAAAGTCGTGCATGCGAAAAAGTTCGAATCGCTGATGTATTTATAGTTCGGCCTCAAGTCATGAATTTTTATGCAATTGCGCCAATTTTTTTTATGCGGATCCACCATGTAAGATTGCATCCACACACCAAATATTTTGGTTCTGAAACTTATACTTTTGACAATAGGTCTCAGGGTGTAAAAGTCGTGCATGCGAAAAAAATCGAATCGCTGATGTATTTATATAGTTCCACCTCAAGTCATGAATTTTTATGCAATTGCGCCAATTTTTTTTATGCGGATCCACCATGTAAGAATGCATCCACACACCAAATATTTTGGTTCTGAAACTTATACTTTTGAGAATAGGTCTCAGGGTGTAAAAGTCGTGCATGCGAAAAAGTTCGAATCGCTGATGTATTTATAGTTCGGCCTCAAGTCATGAATTTTTATGCAATTGCGCCAATTTTTTTTATGCTCATCCACCATGTAAGAATGCATCCACACACCAAATATTTTGGTTCTGAAACTTATACTTTTGACAATAGGTCTCAGGGTGTAAAAGTCGTGCATGCGAAAAAGTTCGAATCGCTGATGTATTTATAGTTCGGCCTCAAGTCATGAATTTTTATGCAATTGCGCCAATTTTTTTTATGCGGATCCACCATGTAAGAATGCATTTACACACCAAATATTTTGGTTCTGAAACTTATACTTTTGAGAATAGGTCTCAGGGTGTAAAAGTCGTGCATGTGAAAAAGTTCGAATCGCTGATGTATTTATAGTTCGGCCTCAAGTCATGAATTTTTATGCAATTGCGCCAATTTTTTTTATGCTCATCCACCATGTAAGAATGCATCCACACACCAAATATTTTGGTTCTGAAACTTATACTTTTAACAATAGGTCTCAGGGTGTAAAAGTCGTGCATGCGAAAAAAATCGAATCGCTGATGTATTTAAATAGTTCCACCTCAAGTCATGAATTTTTATGCAATTGCGCCAATTTTTTTTATGCTCATCCACCATGTAAGAATGCATCCACACACCAAATACTTTGGTTCTGAAACTTATACTTTTGACAATAGGTCTCAGGGTGTAAAAGTCGTGCATGCGAAAAAGTTCGAATCGCTGATGTATTTATAGTTCGGCCTCAAGTCATGAATTTTTATGCAATTGCGCCAAATTTTTTTATGCGGATCCACCATGTAAGAATGCATCCACACACCAAATATTTTGGTTCTGAAACTTATACTTTTGAGAATAGGTCTCAGGGTGTAAAAGTCGTGCATGCGAAAAAGTTCGAATCGCTGATGTATTTATAGTTCGGCCTCAAGTCATGAATTTTTATGCAATTGCGCCAAATTTGTTTATGCGGATCCACCATGTAAGAATGCATCCACACACCAAATATTTTCGTTCTGAAACTTATACTTTTGAGAATAGGTCTCAGGGTGTAAAAGTCGTGCATGCGAAAAAGTTCGAATCGCTGATGTATTTATAGTTCGGCCTCAAGTCATGAATTTTTATGCAATTGCGCCAATTTTTTTTATGCTCATCCACCATGTAAGAATGCATCCACACACCAAATATTTTGGTTCTGAAACTTATACTTTTGACAATAGGTCTCAGGGTGTAAAAGTCGTGCATGCGAAAAAGTTCGAATCGCTGATGTATTTATAGTTCGGCCTCAAGTCATGAATTTTTATGCAATTGCGCCAATTTTTTTTATGCTCATCCACCATGTAAGAATGCATCCACACACCAAATATTTTGGTTCTGAAACTTATACTTTTGAGAATAGGTCTCAGGGTGTAAAAGTCGTGCATGCGAAAAAGTTCGAATCGCTGATGTATTTATAGTTCGGCCTCAAGTCATGAATTTTTATGCAATTGCGCCAATTTTTTTTATGCGGATCCACCATGTAAGAATGCATCCACACACCAAATATTTTGGTTCTGAAACTTATACTTTTGACAATAGGTCTCAGGGTGTAAAAGTCGTGCATGCGAAAAAGTTCGAATCGCTGATGTATTTATAGTTCGGCCTCAAGTCATGAATTTTTATGCAATTGCGCCAATTTTTTTTATGCGGATCCACCATGTAAGAATGCATCCACACACCAAATATTTTGGTTCTGAAACTTATACTTTTGAGAATAGGTCTCAGGGTGTAAAAGTCGTGCATGCGAAAAAGTTCGAATCGCTGATGTATTTATAGTTCGGCCTCAAGTCATGAATTTTTATGCAATTGCGCCAATTTTTTTTATGCTCATCCACCATGTAAGAATGCATCCACACACCAAATATTTTGGTTCTGAAACTTATACTTTTGATAATAGGTCTCAGGGTGTAAAAGTCGTGCATGCGAAAAAAATCGAATCGCTGATGTATTTATATAGTTCCACCTCAAGTCATGAATTTTTATGCAATTGCGCCAATTTTTTTTATGCGGATCCACCATGTAAGAATGCATCCACACACCAAATATTTTGGTTCTGAAACTTATACTTTTGACAATAGGTCTCAGGGTGTAAAAGTCGTGCATGCGAAAAAGTTCGAATCGCTGATGTATTTATAGTTCGGCCTCAAGTCATGAATTTTTATGCAATTGCGCCAATTTTTTTTATGCTCATCCACCATGTAAGAATGCATCCACACACCAAATATTTTGGTTCTGAAACTTATACTTTTGAGAATAGGTCTCAGGGTGTAAAAGTCGTGCATGCGAAAAAGTTCGAATCGCTGATGTATTTATAGTTCGGCCTCAAGTCATGAATTTTTATGCAATTGCGCCAAATTTTTTTATGCTCATCCACCATGTAAGAATGCATCCACACACCAAATATTTTGGTTCTGAAACTTATACTTTTGAGAATAGGTCTCAGGGTGTAAAAGTCGTGCATGCGAAAAAGTTCGAATCGCTGATGTATTTATAGTTCGGCCTCAAGTCATGAATTTTTATGCAATTGCGCCAATTTTTTTTATGCTCATCCACCATGTAAGAATGCATCCACACACCAAATATTTTGGTTCTGAAACTTATACTTTTGAGAATAGGTCTCAGGGTGTAAAAGTCGTGCATGCGAAAAAGTTCGAATCGTTGATGTATTAATAGTTCGGCCTCAAGTCATGAATTTTTATGCAATTGCGCCAATTTTTTTTATGCTCATCCACCATGTAAGAATGCATCCACACACTAAATATTTTGGTTCTGAAACTTATACTTTTGACAATAGGTCTCAGGGTGTAAAAGTCGTGCATGCGAAAAAAATCGAATCGCTGATGTATTTATATAGTTCCACCTCAAGTCATGAATTTATATGCAATTGCGCCAATTTTTTTTATGCTCATCCACCATGTAAGAATGCATCCACACACCAAATATTTTCGTTCTGAAACTTATACTTTTGACAATAGGTCTCAGGGTGTAAAAGTCGTGCATGCGAAAAAGTTCGAATCGCTGATGTATTTATAGTTCGGCCTCAAGTCATGAATTTTTATGCAATTGCGCCAATTTTTTTTATGCGGATCCACCATGTAAGATTGCATCCACACACCAAATATTTTGGTTCTGAAACTTATACTTTTGACAATAGGTCTCAGGGTGTAAAAGTCGTGCATGCGAAAAAAATCGAATCGCTGATGTATTTATATAGTTCCACCTCAAGTCATGAATTTTTATGCAATTGCGCCAATTTTTTTTATGCTCATCCACCATGTAAGAATGCATCCACACACCAAATATTTTGGTTCTGAAACTTATACTTTTGACAATAGGTCTCAGGGTGTAAAAGTCGTGCATGCGAAAAAGTTCGAATCGCTGATGTATTTATAGTTCGGCCTCAAGTCATGAATTTTTATGCAATTGCGCCAATTTTTTTTATGCTCATCCACCATGTAAGAATGCATCCACACACCAAATATTTTGGTTCTGAAACTTATACTTTTGAGAATAGGTCTCAGGGTGTAAAAGTCGTGCATGCGAAAAAGTTCGAATCGCTGATGTATTTATAGTTCGGCCTCAAGTCATGAATTTTTATGCAATTGCGCCAATTTTTTTTATGCTCATCCACCATGTAAGAATGCATCCACACACCAAATATTTTGGTTCTGAAACTTATACTTTTAACAATAGGTCTCAGGGTGTAAAAGTCGTGCATGCGAAAAAGTTCGAATCGCTGATGTATTTATAGTTCGGCCTCAAGTCATGAATTTTTATGCAATTGCGCCAATTTTTTTTATGCGGATCCACCATGTAAGAATGCATCCACACACCAAATATTTTCGTTCTGAAACTTATACTTTTGAGAATAGGTCTCAGGGTGTAAAAGTCGTGCATGTGAAAAAGTTCGAATCGCTGATGTATTTATAGTTCGGCCTCAAGTCATGAATTTTTATGCAATTGCGCCAATTTTTTTTATGCTCATCCACCATGTAAGAATGCATCCACACACCAAATATTTTGGTTCTGAAACTTATACTTTTAACAATAGGTCTCAGGGTGTAAAAGTCGTGCATGCGAAAAAAATCGAATCGCTGATGTATTTAAATAGTTCCACCTCAAGTCATGAATTTTTATGCAATTGCGCCAATTTTTTTTATGCTCATCCACCATGTAAGAATGCATCCACACACCAAATATTTTGGTTCTGAAACTTATACTTTTGACAATAGGTCTCAGGGTGTAAAAGTCGTGCATGCGAAAAAGTTCGAATCGCTGATGTATTTATAGTTCGGCCTCAAGTCATGAATTTTTATGCAATTGCGCCAAATTTTTTTATGCGGATCCACCATGTAAGAATGCATCCACACACCAAATATTTTGGTTCTGAAACTTATACTTTTGAGAATAGGTCTCAGGGTGTAAAAGTCGT
The DNA here is from genome assembly GCF_022045235.1 of Haliotis cracherodii. Classification (NCBI taxonomy): domain Eukaryota; kingdom Metazoa; phylum Mollusca; class Gastropoda; order Lepetellida; family Haliotidae; genus Haliotis; species Haliotis cracherodii. The sequence continues at coordinate 42,901,639 of NW_027266341.1, read as the reverse complement.
GCATGCGAAAAAGTTCGAATCGCTGATGTATTTATAGTTCGGCCTCAAGTCATGAATTTTTATGCAATTGCGCCAAATTTGTTTATGCGGATCCACCATGTAAGAATGCATCCACACACCAAATATTTTCGTTCTGAAACTTATACTTTTGAGAATAGGTCTCAGGGTGTAAAAGTCGTGCATGCGAAAAAGTTCGAATCGCTGATGTATTTATAGTTCGGCCTCAAGTCATGAATTTTTATGCAATTGCGCCAATTTTTTTTATGCTCATCCACCATGTAAGAATGCATCCACACACCAAATATTTTGGTTCTGAAACTTATACTTTTGACAATAGGTCTCAGGGTGTAAAAGTCGTGCATGCGAAAAAGTTCGAATCGCTGATGTATTTATAGTTCGGCCTCAAGTCATGAATTTTTATGCAATTGCGCCAATTTTTTTTATGCGGATCCACCATGTAAGAATGCATCCACACACCAAATATTTTGGTTCTGAAACTTATACTTTTGACAATAGGTCTCAGGGTGTAAAAGTCGTGCATGCGAAAAAGTTCGAATCGCTGATGTATTTATAGTTCGGCCTCAAGTCATGAATTTTTATGCAATTGCGCCAATTTTTTTTATGCTCATCCACCATGTAAGAATGCATCCACACACCAAATATTTTGGTTCTGAAACTTATACTTTTGAGAATAGGTCTCAGGGTGTAAAAGTCGTGCATGCGAAAAAGTTCGAATCGCTGATGTATTTATAGTTCGGCCTCAAGTCATGAATTTTTATGCAATTGCGCCAATTTTTTTTATGCTCATCCACCATGTAAGAATGCATCCACACACCAAATAATTTGGTTCTGAAACTTATACTTTTGACAATAGGTCTCAGGGTGTAAAAGTCGTGCATGCGAAAAAAATCGAATCGCTGATGTATTTATATAGTTCCACCTCAAGTCATGAATTTTTATGCAATTGCGCCAATTTTTTTTATGCGGATCCACCATGTAAGAATGCATCCACACACCAAATATTTTGGTTCTGAAACTTATACTTTTGACAATAGGTCTCAGGGTGTAAAAGTCGTGCATGCGAAAAAGTTCGAATCGCTGATGTATTTATAGTTCGGCCTCAAGTCATGAATTTTTATGCAATTGCGCCATTTTTTTTATGCTCATCCACCATGTAAGAATGCATCCACACACCAAATAATTTGGTTCTGAAACTTATACTTTTGAGAATAGGTCTCAGGGTGTAAAAGTCGTGCATGCGAAAAAGTTCGAATCGCTGATGTATTTATAGTTCGGCCTCAAGTCATGAATTTTTATGCAATTGCGCCAATTTTTTTTATGCTCATCCACCATGTAAGAATGCATCCACACACCAAATATTTTGGTTCTGAAACTTATACTTTTGAGAATAGGTCTCAGGGTGTAAAAGTCGTGCATGCGAAAAAGTTCGAATCGCTGATGTATTTATAGTTCGGCCTCAAGTCATGAATTTTTATGCAATTGCGCCAATTGTTTTTATGCGGATCCACCATGTAAGAATGCATCCACACACCAAATATTTTGGTTCTGAAACTTATACTTTTGAGAATAGGTCTCAGGGTGTAAAAGTCGTGCATGCGAAAAAGTTCGAATCGCTGATGTATTTATAGTTCGGCCTCAAGTCATGAATTTTTATGCAATTGCGCCAATTTTTTTTATGCGGATCCACCATGTAAGAATGCATCCACACACCAAATATTTTGGTTCTGAAACTTATACTTTTGAGAATAGGTCTCAGGGTGTAAAAGTCGTGCATGCGAAAAAGTTCGAATCGCTGATGTATTTATAGTTCGGCCTCAAGTCATGAATTTTTATGCAATTGCGCCAAATTTTTTTATGCGGATCCACCATGTAAGAATGCATCCACACACCAAATATTTTGGTTCTGAAACTTATACTTTTGAGAATAGGTCTCAGGGTGTAAAAGTCGTGCATGCGAAAAAGTTCGAATCGCTGATGTATTTATAGTTCGGCCTCAAGTCATGAATTTTTATGCAATTGCGCCATTTTTTTTATGCTCATCCACCATGTAAGAATGCATCCACACACCAAATAATTTGGTTCTGAAACTTATACTTTTGAGAATAGGTCTCAGGGTGTAAAAGTCGTGCATGCGAAAAAGTTCGAATCGCTGATGTATTTATAGTTCGGCCTCAAGTCATGAATTTTTATGCAATTGCGCCAATTTTTTTTATGCTCATCCACCATGTAAGAATGCATCCACACACCAAATATTTTGGTTCTGAAACTTATACTTTTGAGAATAGGTCTCAGGGTGTAAAAGTCGTGCATGCGAAAAAGTTCGAATCGCTGATGTATTTATAGTTCGGCCTCAAGTCATGAATTTTTATGCAATTGCGCCAATTGTTTTTATGCGGATCCACCATGTAAGAATGCATCCACACACCAAATATTTTCGTTCTGAAACTTATACTTTTGAGAATAGGTCTCAGGGTGTAAAAGTCGTGCATGCGAAAAAGTTCGAATCGCTGATGTATTTATAGTTCGGCCTCAAGTCATGAATTTTTATGCAATTGCGCCAATTTTTTTTATGCGGATCCACCATGTAAGAATGCATCCACACACCAAATATTTTGGTTCTGAAACTTATACTTTTGAGAATAGGTCTCAGGGTGTAAAAGTCGTGCATGCGAAAAAGTTCGAATCGCTGATGTATTTATAGTTCGGCCTCAAGTCATGAATTTTTATGCAATTGCGCCAAATTTTTTTATGCGGATCCACCATGTAAGAATGCATCCACACACCAAATATTTTGGTTCTGAAACTTATACTTTTGAGAATAGGTCTCAGGGTGTAAAAGTCGTGCATGCGAAAAAGTTCGAATCGCTGATGTATTTATAGTTCGGCCTCAAGTCATGAATTTTTATGCAATTGCGCCAATTTTTTTTATGCGGATCCACCATGTAAGAATGCATCCACACACCAAATATTTTGGTTCTGAAACTTATACTTTTGAGAATAGGTCTCAGGGTGTAAAAGTCGTGCATGCGAAAAAGTTCGAATCGCTGATGTATTTATAGTTCGGCCTCAAGTCATGAATTTTTATGCAATTGCGCCAAATTTTTTTATGCGGATCCACCATGTAAGAATGCATCCACACACCAAATATTTTGGTTCTGAAACTTATACTTTTGAGAATAGGTCTCAGGGTGTAAAAGTCGTGCATGCGAAAAAGTTCGAATCGCTGATGTATTAATAGTTCGGCCTCAAGTCATGAATTTTTATGCAATTGCGCCAAATTTTTTTATGCTCATCCACCATGTAAGAATGCATCCACACACCAAATATTTTGGTTCTGAAACTTATACTTTTGACAATAGGTCTCAGGGTGTAAAAGTCGTGCATGCGAAAAAAATCGAATCGCTGATGTATTTATATAGTTCCACCTCAAGTCATGAATTTTTATGCAATTGCGCCAATTTTTTTTATGCTCATCCACCATGTAAGAATGCATCCACACACCAAATACTTTGGTTCTGAAACTTATACTTTTGACAATAGGTCTCAGGGTGTAAAAGTCGTGCATGCGAAAAAGTTCGAATCGCTGATGTATTTATAGTTCGGCCTCAAGTCATGAATTTTTATGCAATTGCGCCAATTTTTTTTATGCGGATCCACCATGTAAGAATGCATCCACACACCAAATAATTTGGTTCTGAAACTTATACTTTTGAGAATAGGTCTCAGGGTGTAAAAGTCGTGCATGCGAAAAAGTTCGAATCGCTGATGTATTTATAGTTCGGCCTCAAGTCATGAATTTTTATGCAATTGCGCCAATTTTTTTTATGCGGATCCACCATGTAAGAATGCATCCACACACCAAATATTTTGGTTCTGAAACTTATACTTTTGAGAATAGGTCTCAGGGTGTAAAAGTCGTGCATGCGAAAAAGTTCGAATCGCTGATGTATTTATAGTTCGGCCTCAAGTCATGAATTTTTATGCAATTGCGCCAATTTTTTTTATGCTCATCCACCATGTAAGAATGCATCCACACACCAAATATTTTGGTTCTGAAACTTATACTTTTGACAATAGGTCTCAGGGTGTAAAAGTCGTGCATGCGAAAAAGTTCGAATCGCTGATGTATTTATAGTTCGGCCTCAAGTCATGAATTTTTATGCAATTGCGCCAATTTTTTTTATGCGGATCCACCATGTAAGAATGCATCCACACACCAAATATTTTGGCTCTGAAACTTATACTTTTGAGAATAGGTCTCAGGGTGTAAAAGTCGTGCATGCGAAAAAGTTCGAATCGCTGATGTATTTATAGTTCGGCCTCAAGTCATGAATTTTTATGCAATTGCGCCAATTTTTTTTATGCTCATCCACCATGTAAGATTGCATCCACACACCAAATATTTTGGTTCTGAAACTTATACAATTTGACAATAGGTCTCAGGGTGTAAAAGTCGTGCATGCGAAAAAAATCGAATCGCTGATGTATTTATATAGTTCCACCTCAAGTCATGAATTTTTATGCAATTGCGCCAATTTTTTTTGTGCGGATCCACCATGTAAGAATGCATCCACACACCAAATATTTTGGTTCTGAAACTTACACTTTTGACAATAGGTCTCAGGGTGTAAAAGTCGTGCATGCGAAAAAGTTCGAATCGCTGATGTATTTATAGTTCGGCCTCAAGTCATGAATTTTTATGCAATTGCGCCAATTTTTTTTATGCTCATCCACCATGTAAGAATGCATCCACACACCAAATATTTTGGTTCTGAAACTTATACTTTTGAGAATAGGTCTCAGGGTGTAAAAGTCGTGCATGCGAAAAAGTTCGAATCGCTGATGTATTTATAGTTCGGCCTCAAGTCATGAATTTTTATGCAATTGCGCCAATTTTTTTTATGCTCATCCACCATGTAAGAATGCATCCACACACCAAATATTTTCGTTCTGAAACTTATACTTTTGAGAATAGGTCTCAGGGTGTAAAAGTCGTGCATGCGAAAAAGTTCGAATCGTTGATGTATTAATAGTTCGGCCTCAAGTCATGAATTTTTATGCAATTGCGCCAATTTTTTTTCTGCTCATCCACCATGTAAGAATGCATCCACACACTAAATATTTTGGTTCTGAAACTTATACTTTTGACAATAGGTCTCAGGGTGTAAAAGTCGTGCATGCGAAAAAAATCGAATCGCTGATGTATTTATATAGTTCCACCTCAAGTCATGAATTTTTATGCAATTGCGCCAATTTTTTTTATGCTCATCCACCATGTAAGAATGCATCCACACACCAAATATTTTCGTTCTGAAACTTATACTTTTGACAATAGGTCTCAGGGTGTAAAAGTCGTGCATGCGAAAAAGTTCGAATCGCTGATGTATTTATAGTTCGGCCTCAAGTCATGAATTTTTATGCAATTGCGCCAATTTTTTTTATGCGGATCCACCATGTAAGATTGCATCCACACACCAAATATTTTGGTTCTGAAACTTATACTTTTGACAATAGGTCTCAGGGTGTAAAAGTCGTGCATGCGAAAAAAATCGAATCGCTGATGTATTTATATAGTTCCACCTCAAGTCATGAATTTTTATGCAATTGCGCCAATTTTTTTTGTGCTGATCCACCATGTAAGAATGCATCCACACACCAAATATTTTGGTTCTGAAACTTATACTTTTGACAATAGGTCTCAGGGTGTAAAAGTCGTGCATGCGAAAAAAATCGAATCGCTGATGTATTTATATAGTTCCACCTCAAGTCATGAATTTTTATGCAATTGCGCCAATTTTTTTTATGCGGATCCACCATGTAAGAATGCATCCACACACCAAATATTTTGGTTCTGAAACTTATACTTTTGACAATAGGTCTCAGGGTGTAAAAGTCGTGCATGCGAAAAAGTTCGAATCGCTGATGTATTTATAGTTCGGCCTCAAGTCATGAATTTTTATGCAATTGCGCCAATTTTTTTTATGCTCATCCACCATGTAAGAATGCATCCACACACCAAATATTTTGGTTCTGAAACTTATACTTTTGAGAATAGGTCTCAGGGTGTAAAAGTCGTGCATGCGAAAAAGTTCGAATCGCTGATGTATTTATAGTTCGGCCTCAAGTCATGAATTTTTATGCAATTGCGCCAAATTTTTTTATGCGGATCCACCATGTAAGAATGCATCCACACACCAAATATTTTCGTTCTGAAACTTATACTTTTGAGAATAGGTCTCAGGGTGTAAAAGTCGTGCATGTGAAAAAGTTCGAATCGCTGATGTATTTATAGTTCGGCCTCAAGTCATGAATTTTTATGCAATTGCGCCAATTTTTTTTATGCTCATCCACCATGTAAGAATGCATCCACACACCAAATATTTTGGTTCTGAAACTTATATTTTTGAGAATAGGTCTCAGGGTGTAAAAGTCGTGCATGCGAAAAAGTTCGAATCGCTGATGTATTTATAGTTCTGCCTCAAGTCATGAATTTTTATACAATTGCGCCAATTTTTTTTATGCTCATCCACCATGTAAGAATGCATCCACACACCAAATATTTTGGTTCTGAAACTTATACTTTTGAGAATAGGTCTCAGGGTGTAAAAGTCGTGCATGCGAAAAAGTTCGAATCGCTGATGTATTTATAGTTCGGCCTCAAGTCATGAATTTTTATGCAATTGCGCCAATTTTTTTTATGCTCATCCACCATGTAAGAATGCATCCACACACCAAATATTTTGGTTCTGAAACTTATACTTTTGAGAATAGGTCTCAGGGTGTAAAAGTCGTGCATGCGAAAAAGTTCGAATCGCTGATGTATTTATAGTTCGGCCTCAAGTCATGAATTTTTATGCAATTGCGCCAATTTTTTTTATGCTCATCCACCATGTAAGAATGCATCCACACACCAAATATTTTGGTTCTGAAACTTATACTTTTGAGAATAGGTCTCAGGGTGTAAAAGTCGTGCATGCGAAAAAGTTCGAATCGCTGATGTATTTATAGTTCGGCCTCAAGTCATGAATTTTTATGCAATTGCGCCAATTTTTTTTATGCTCATCCACCATGTAAGATTGCATCCACACACCAAATATTTTGGTTCTGAAACTTATACTTTTGACAATAGGTCTCAGGGTGTAAAAGTCGTGCATGCGAAAAAAATCGAATCGCTGATGTATTTATATAGTTCCACCTCAAGTCATGAATTTTTATGCAATTGCGCCAATTTTTTTTATGCTCATCCACCATGTAAGAATGCATCCACACACCAAATATTTTGGTTCTGAAACTTATACTTTTGACAATAGGTCTCAGGGTGTAAAAGTCGTGCATGCGAAAAAGTTCGAATCGCTGATGTATTTATAGTTCGGCCTCAAGTCATGAATTTTTATGCAATTTCGCCAATTTTTTTTATGCTCATCCACCATGTAAGAATGCATCCACACACCAAATATTTTGGTTCTGAAACTTATACTTTTGAGAATAGGTCTCAGGGTGTAAAAGTCGTGCATGCGAAAAAGTTCGAATCGCTGATGTATTTATAGTTCGGCCTCAAGTCATGAATTTTTATGCAATTGCGCCAAATTTTTTTATGCGGATCCACCATGTAAGAATGCATCCACACACTAAATATTTTGGTTCTGAAACTTATACTTTTGACAATAGGTCTCAGGGTGTAAAAGTCGTGCATGCGAAAAAAATCGAATCGCTGATGTATTTATAGTTCGGCCTCAAGTCATGAATTTTTATGCAATTGCGCCAATTTTTTTTATGCTCATCCACCATGTAAGAATGCATCCACACACCAAATATTTTCGTTCTGAAACTTATACTTTTGACAATAGGTCTCAGGGTGTAAAAGTCGTGCATGCGAAAAAGTTCGAATCGCTGATGTATTTATAGTTCGGCCTCAAGTCATGAATTTTTATGCAATTGCGCCAATTTTTTTTATGCGGATCCACCATGTAAGAATGCATCCACACACCAAATATTTTGGTTCTGAAACTTATACTTTTGAGAATAGGTCTCAGGGTGTAAAAGTCGTGCATGTGAAAAAGTTCGAATCGCTGATGTATTTATAGTTCGGCCTCAAGTCATGAATTTTTATGCAATTGCGCCAAAAAAAATTTATGCGGATCCACCATGTAAGAATGCATCCACACACCAAATATTTTGGTTCTGAAACTTATACTTTTGAGAATAAGTCTCAGGGTGTAAAAGTCGTGCATGTGAAAAAGTTCGAATCGCTGATGTATTTATAGTTCGGCCTCAAGTCATGAATTTTTATGCAATTGCGCCAATTTTTTTTATGCGGATCCACCATGTAAGAATGCATCCACACACCAAATATTTTGGTTCTGAAACTTATACTTTTGACAATAGGTCTCAGGGTGTAAAAGTCGTGCATGCGAAAAAGTTCGAATCGCTGATGTATTTATAGTTCGGCCTCAAGTCATGAATTTTTATGCAATTGCGCCAATTTTTTTTATGCGGATCCACCATGTAAGAATGCATCCACACACCAAATATTTTGGTTCTGAAACTTATACTTTTGAGAATAGGTCTCAGGGTGTAAAAGTCGTGCATGCGAAAAAGTTCGAATCGCTGATGTATTTATAGTTCGGCCTCAAGTCATGAATTTTTATGCAATTGCGCCAATTTTTTTTATGCTCATCCACAATGTAAGAATGCATCCACACACCAAATATTTTGGTTCTGAAACTTATACTTTTGACAATAGGTCTCAGGGTGTAAAAGTCGTGCATGCGAAAAAGTTCGAATCGCTGATGTATTTATAGTTCGGCCTCAAGTCATGAATTTTTATGCAATTGCGCCAATTTTTTTTATGCGGATCCACCATGTAAGAATGCATCCACACACCAACTATTTTGGTTCTGAAACTTATACTTTTGACAATAGGTCTCAGGGTGTAAAAGTCGTGCATGTGAAAAAGTTCGAATCGCTGATGTATTTATAGTTCGGCCTCAAGTCATGAATTTTTATGCAATTGCGCCAATTTTTTTTATGCTCATCCACCATGTAAGAATGCATCCACACACCAAATATTTTGGTTCTGAAACTTATACTTTTGAGAATAGGTCTCAGGGTGTAAAAGTCGTGCATGCGAAAAAGTTCGAATCGCTGATGTATTTATAGTTCGGCCTCAAGTCATGAATTTTTATGCAATTGCGCCAAATTTTTTTATGCGGATCCACCATGTAAGAATGCATCCACACACCAAATATTTTGGTTCTGAAACTTATACTTTTGACAATAGGTCTCAGGGTGTAAAAGTCGTGCATGCGAAAAAGTTCGAATCGCTGATGTATTTATAGTTCGGCCTCAAGTCATGAATTTTTATGCAATTGCGCCAATTTTTTTTATGCTCATCCACCATGTAAGAATGCATCCACACACCAACTATTTTGGTTCTGAAACTTATACTTTTGAGAATAGGTCTCAGGGTGTAAAAGTCGTGCATGCGAAAAAAATCGAATCGCTGATGTATTTATAGTTCGGCCTCAAGTCATGAATTTTTATGCAATTGCGCCAATTTTTTGTATGCGGATCCACCATGTAAGAATGCATCCACACACCAAATATTTTGGTTCTGAAACTTATACTTTTGAGAATAGGTCTCAGGGTGTAAAAGTCGTGCGTGCGAAAAAGTTCGAATCGCTGATGTATTTATAGTTCGGCCTCAAGTCATGAATTTTTATGCAATTGCGCCAATTTTTTTTATGCTCATCCACCATGTAAGAATGCATCCACACACCAAATATTTTGGTTCTGAAACTTATACTTTTGACAATAGGTCTCAGGGTGTAAAAGTCGTGCATGCGAAAAAGTTCGAATCGCTGATGTATTTATAGTTCGGCCTCAAGTCATGAATTTTTATGCAATTGCGCCAATTTTTTTTATGCGGATCCACCATGTAAGAATGCATCCACACACCAACTATTTTGGTTCTGAAACTTATACTTTTGACAATAGGTCTCAGGGTGTAAAAGTCGTGCATGCGAAAAAGTTCGAATCGCTGATGTATTTATAGTTCGGCCTCAAGTCATGAATTTTTATGCAATTGCGCCAATTTTTTTTATGCGGATCCACCATGTAAGAATGCATCCACACACCAAATATTTTGGTTCTGAAACTTATACTTTTGAGAATAGGTCTCAGGGTGTAAAAGTCGTGCATGCGAAAAAGTTCGAATCGCTGATGTATTTATAGTTCGGCCTCAAGTCATGAATTTTTATGCAATTGCGCCAATTTTTTTATGCGGATCCACCATGTAAGAATGCATCCACACACCAAATATTTTGGTTCTGAAACTTATACTTTTGACAATAGGTCTCAGGGTGTAAAAGTCGTGCATGTGAAAAAGTTCGAATCGCTGATGTATTTATAGTTCGGCCTCAAGTCATGAATTTTTATGCAATTGCGCCAATTTTTTTTATGCTCATCCACCATGTAAGAATGCATCCACACACCAAATATTTTGGTTCTGAAACTTATACTTTTGAGAATAGGTCTCAGGGTGTAAAAGTCGTGCATGCGAAAAAGTTCGAATCGCTGATGTATTTATAGTTCGGCCTCAAGTCATGAATTTTTATGCAATTGCGCCAATTTTTTTTATGCGGATCCACCATGTAAGAATGCATCCACACACCAACTATTTTGGTTCTGAAACTTATACTTTTGACAATAGGTCTCAGGGTGTAAAAGTCGTGCATGCGAAAAAGTTCGAATCGCTGATGTATTTATAGTTCGGCCTCAAGTCATGAATTTTTATGCAATTGCGCCAATTTTTTTTATGCTCATCCACCATGTAAGAATGCATCCACACACCAAATATTTTGGTTCTGAAACTTATACTTTTGACAATAGGTCTCAGGGTGTAAAAGTCGTGCATGCGAAAAAGTTCGAATCGCTGATGTATTTATAGTTCGGCCTCAAGTCATGAATTTTTATGCAATTGCGCCAATTTTTTTTATGCGGATCCACCATGTAAGAATGCATCCACACACCAAATATTTTGGTTCTGAAACTTATACTTTTGACAATAGGTCTCAGGGTGTAAAAGTCGTGCATGCGAAAAAGTTCGAATCGCTGATGTATTTATAGTTCGGCCTCAAGTCATGAATTTTTATGCAATTGCGCCAATTTTTTTTATGCTCATCCACCATGTAAGAATGCATCCACACACCAAATATTTTGGTTCTGAAACTTATACTTTTGACAATAGGTCTCAGGGTGTAAAAGTCGTGCATGCGAAAAAGTTCGAATCGCTGATGTATTTATAGTTCGGCCTCAAGTCATGAATTTTTATGCAATTGCGCCAATTTTTTTTATGCGGATCCACCATGTAAGAATGCATCCACACACCAAATATTTTGGTTCTGAAACTTATACTTTTGACAATAGGTCTCAGGGTGTAAAAGTCGTGCATGCGAAAAAGTTCGAATCGCTGATGTATTTATAGTTCGGCCTCAAGTCATGAATTTTTATGCAATTGCGCCAATTTTTTTTATGCGGATCCACCATGTAAGAATGCATCCACACACCAAATATTTTGGTTCTGAAACTTATACTTTTGAGAATAGGTCTCAGGGTGTAAAAGTCGTGCATGCGAAAAAGTTCGAATCGCTGATGTATTTATAGTTCGGCCTCAAGTCATAAATTTTTATGCAATTGCGCCAATTTTTTTTATGCGGATCCACCATGTAAGAATGCATCCACACACCAAATATTTTGGTTCTGAAACTTATACTTTTGACAATAGGTCTCAGGGTGTAAAAGTCGTGCATGCGAAAAAGTTCGAATCGCTGATGTATTTATAGTTCGGCCTCAAGTCATGAATTTTTATGCAATTGCGCCAATTTTTTTTATGCTCATCCACCATGTAAGAATGCATCCACACACCAACTATTTTGGTTCTGAAACTTATACTTTTGAGAATAGGTCTCAGGGTGTAAAAGTCGTGCATGCGAAAAAAATCGAATCGCTGATGTATTTATAGTTCGGCCTCAAGTCATGAATTTTTATGCAATTGCGCCAATTTTTTGTATGCGGATCCACCATGTAAGAATGCATCCACACACCAAATATTTTGGTTCTGAAACTTATACTTTTGAGAATAGGTCTCAGGGTGTAAAAGTCGTGCGTGCGAAAAAGTTCGAATCGCTGATGTATTTATAGTTCGGCCTCAAGTCATGAATTTTTATGCAATTGCGCCAATTTTTTTTATGCTCATCCACCATGTAAGAATGCATCCACACACCAAATATTTTGGTTCTGAAACTTATACTTTTGAGAATAGGTCTCAGGGTGTAAAAGTCGTGCATGCGAAAAAGTTCGAATCGCTGATGTATTTATAGTTCGGCCTCAAGTCATGAATTTTTATGCAATTGCGCCAATTTTTTTTATGCGGATCCACCATGTAAGAATGCATCCACACACCAACTATTTTGGTTCTGAAACTTATACTTTTGACAATAGGTCTCAGGGTGTAAAAGTCGTGCATGCGAAAAAGTTCGAATCGCTGATGTATTTATAGTTCGGCCTCAAGTCATGAATTTTTATGCAATTGCGCCAATTTTTTTTATGCGGATCCACCATGTAAGAATGCATCCACACACCAAATATTTTGGTTCTGAAACTTATACTTTTGAGAATAGGTCTCAGGGTGTAAAAGTCGTGCATGCGAAAAAGTTCGAATCGCTGATGTATTTATAGTTCGGCCTCAAGTCATGAATTTTTATGCAATTGCGCCAATTTTTTTATGCGGATCCACCATGTAAGAATGCATCCACACACCAAATATTTTGGTTCTGAAACTTATACTTTTGACAATAGGTCTCAGGGTGTAAAAGTCGTGCATGTGAAAAAGTTCGAATCGCTGATGTATTTATAGTTCGGCCTCAAGTCATGAATTTTTATGCAATTGCGCCAATTTTTTTTATGCTCATCCACCATGTAAGAATGCATCCACACACCAAATATTTTGGTTCTGAAACTTATACTTTTGAGAATAGGTCTCAGGGTGTAAAAGTCGTGCATGCGAAAAAGTTCGAATCGCTGATGTATTTATAGTTCGGCCTCAAGTCATGAATTTTTATGCAATTGCGCCAATTTTTTTTATGCGGATCCACCATGTAAGAATGCATCCACACACCAACTATTTTGGTTCTGAAACTTATACTTTTGACAATAGGTCTCAGGGTGTAAAAGTCGTGCATGCGAAAAAGTTCGAATCGCTGATGTATTTATAGTTCGGCCTCAAGTCATGAATTTTTATGCAATTGCGCCAATTTTTTTTATGCTCATCCACCATGTAAGAATGCATCCACACACCAAATATTTTGGTTCTGAAACTTATACTTTTGACAATAGGTCTCAGGGTGTAAAAGTCGTGCATGCGAAAAAGTTCGAATCGCTGATGTATTTATAGTTCGGCCTCAAGTCATGAATTTTTATGCAATTGCGCCAATTTTTTTTATGCGGATCCACCATGTAAGAATGCATCCACACACCAAATATTTTGGTTCTGAAACTTATACTTTTGACAATAGGTCTCAGGGTGTAAAAGTCGTGCATGCGAAAAAGTTCGAATCGCTGATGTATTTATAGTTCGGCCTCAAGTCATGAATTTTTATGCAATTGCGCCAATTTTTTTTATGCTCATCCACCATGTAAGAATGCATCCACACACCAAATATTTTGGTTCTGAAACTTATACTTTTGACAATAGGTCTCAGGGTGTAAAAGTCGTGCATGCGAAAAAGTTCGAATCGCTGATGTATTTATAGTTCGGCCTCAAGTCATGAATTTTTATGCAATTGCGCCAATTTTTTTTATGCGGATCCACCATGTAAGAATGCATCCACACACCAAATATTTTGGTTCTGAAACTTATACTTTTGACAATAGGTCTCAGGGTGTAAAAGTCGTGCATGCGAAAAAGTTCGAATCGCTGATGTATTTATAGTTCGGCCTCAAGTCATGAATTTTTATGCAATTGCGCCAATTTTTTTTATGCGGATCCACCATGTAAGAATGCATCCACACACCAAATATTTTGGTTCTGAAACTTATACTTTTGAGAATAGGTCTCAGGGTGTAAAAGTCGTGCATGCGAAAAAGTTCGAATCGCTGATGTATTTATAGTTCGGCCTCAAGTCATAAATTTTTATGCAATTGCGCCAATTTTTTTTATGCGGATCCACCATGTAAGAATGCATCCACACACCAAATATTTTGGTTCTGAAACTTATACTTTTGAGAATAGGTCTCAGGGTGTAAAAGTCGTGCATGTGAAAAAGTTCGAATCGCTGATGTATTTATAGTTCGGCCTCAAGTCATGAATTTTTATGCAATTGCGCCAATTTTTTTTATGCTCATCCACCATGTAAGAATGCATCCACACACCAAATATTTTGGTTCTGAAACTTATACTTTTGAGAATAGGTCTCAGGGTGTAAAAGTCGTGCATGCGAAAAAGTTCGAATCGCTGATGTATTTATAGTTCGGCCTCAAGTCATGAATTTTTATGCAATTGCGCCAATTTTTTTTATGCTCATCCACCATGTAAGAATGCATCCACACACCAAATATTTTGGTTCTGAAACTTATACTTTTGAGAATAGGTCTCAGGGTGTAAAAGTCGTGCATGCGAAAAAGTTCGAATCGCTGATGTATTTATAGTTCGGCCTCAAGTCATGAATTTTTATGCAATTGCGCCAATTTTTTTTATGCGGATCCACCATGTAAGAATGCATCCACACACCAAATATTTTGGTTCTGAAACTTATACTTTTGAGAATAGGTCTCAGGGTGTAAAAGTCGTGCATGCGAAAAAGTTCGAATCGCTGATGTATTTATAGTTCGGCCTCAAGTCATCAATTTTTATGCAATTGCGCCAATTTTTTTTATGCGGATCCACCATGTAAGAATGCATCCACACACCAAATATTTTGGTTCTGAAACTTATACTTTTGAGAATAGGTCTCAGGGTGTAAAAGTCGTGCATGTGAAAAAGTTCGAATCGCTGATGTATTTATAGTTCGGCCTCAAGTCATGAATTTTTATGCAATTGCGCCAATTTTTTTTATGCTCATCCACCATGTAAGAATGCATCCACACACCAAATATTTTGGTTCTGAAACTTATACTTTTGACAATAGGTCTCAGGGTGTAAAAGTCGTGCATGCGAAAAAGTTCGAATCGCTGATGTATTTATAGTTCGGCCTCAAGTCATGAATTTTTATGCAATTGCGCCAATTTTTTTTATGCGGATCCACCATGTAAGAATGCATCCACACACCAAATATTTTGGTTCTGAAACTTATACTTTTGACAATAGGTCTCAGGGTGTAAAAGTCGTGCATGCGAAAAAGTTCGAATCGCTGATGTATTTATAGTTCGGCCTCAAGTCATGAATTTTTATGCAATTGCGCCAATTTTTTTTATGCTCATCCACCATGTAAGAATGCATCCACACACCAAATATTTTGGTTCTGAAACTTATACTTTTGAGAATAGGTCTCAGGGTGTAAAAGTCGTGCATGCGAAAAAGTTCGAATCGCTGATGTATTTATAGTTCGGCCTCAAGTCATGAATTTTTATGCAATTGCGCCAATTTTTTTTATGCGGATCCACCATGTAAGAATGCATCCACACACCAAATATTTTGGTTCTGAAACTTATACTTTTGAGAATAGGTCTCAGGGTGTAAAAGTCGTGCATGCGAAAAAGTTCGAATCGCTGATGTATTTATAGTTCGGCCTCAAGTCATGAATTTTTATGCAATTGCGCCAATTTTTTTTATGCGGATCCACCATGTAAGAATGCATCCACACACCAAATATTTTGGTTCTGAAACTTATACTTTTGACAATAGGTCTCAGGGTGTAAAAGTCGTGCATGCGAAAAAGTTCGAATCGCTGATGTATTTATAGTTCGGCCTCAAGTCATGAATTTTTATGCAATTGCGCCAATTTTTTTTATGCTCATCCACCATGTAAGAATGCATCCACACACCAAATATTTTGGTTCTGAAACTTATACTTTTGACAATAGGTCTCAGGGTGTAAAAGTCGTGCATGCGAAAAAGTTCGAATCGCTGATGTATTTATAGTTCGGCCTCAAGTCATGAATTTTTATGCAATTGCGCCAATTTTTTTTATGCGGATCCACCATGTAAGAATGCATCCACACACCAAATATTTTGGTTCTGAAACTTATACTTTTGACAATAGGTCTCAGGGTGTAAAAGTCGTGCATGCGAAAAAGTTCGAATCGCTGATGTATTTATAGTTCGGCCTCAAGTCATGAATTTTTATGCAATTGCGCCAATTTTTTTTATGCGGATCCACCATGTAAGAATGCATCCACACACCAAATATTTTGGTTCTGAAACTTATACTTTTGACAATAGGTCTCAGGGTGTAAAAGTCGTGCATGCGAAAAAGTTCGAATCGCTGATGTATTTATAGTTCGGCCTCAAGTCATGAATTTTTATGCAATTGCGCCAATTTTTTTTATGCTCATCCACCATGTAAGAATGCATCCACACACCAAATATTTTGGTTCTGAAACTTATACTTTTGAGAATAGGTCTCAGGGTGTAAAAGTCGTGCATGCGAAAAAGTTCGAATCGCTGATGTATTTATAGTTCGGCCTCAAGTCATGAATTTTTATGCAATTGCGCCAATTTTTTTTATGCGGATCCACCATGTAAGAATGCATCCACACACCAAATATTTTGGTTCTGAAACTTATACTTTTGACAATAGGTCTCAGGGTGTAAAAGTCGTGCATGCGAAAAAGTTCGAATCGCTGATGTATTTATAGTTCGGCCTCAAGTCATGAATTTTTATGCAATTGCGCCAATTTTTTTTATGCTCATCCACCATGTAAGAATGCATCCACACACCAAATATTTTGGTTCTGAAACTTATACTTTTGACAATAGGTCTCAGGGTGTAAAAGTCGTGCATGCGAAAAAGTTCGAATCGCTGATGTATTTATAGTTCGGCCTCAAGTCATGAATTTTTATGCAATTGCGCCAATTTTTTTTATGCGGATCCACCATGTAAGAATGCATCCACACACCAAATATTTTGGTTCTGAAACTTATACTTTTGACAATAGGTCTCAGGGTGTAAAAGTCGTGCATGCGAAAAAGTTCGAATCGCTGATGTATTTATAGTTCGGCCTCAAGTCATGAATTTTTATGCAATTGCGCCAATTTTTTTTATGCTCATCCACCATGTAAGAATGCATCCACACACCAAATATTTTGGTTCTGAAACTTATACTTTTGAGAATAGGTCTCAGGGTGTAAAAGTCGTGCATGCGAAAAAGTTCGAATCGCTGATGTATTTATAGTTCGGCCTCAAGTCATGAATTTTTATGCAATTGCGCCAATTTTTTTTATGCGGATCCACCATGTAAGAATGCATCCACACACCAAATATTTTGGTTCTGAAACTTATACTTTTGACAATAGGTCTCAGGGTGTAAAAGTCGTGCATGTGAAAAAGTTCGAATCGCTGATGTATTTATAGTTCGGCCTCAAGTCATGAATTTTTATGCAATTGCGCCAATTTTTTTTATGCTCATCCACCATGTAAGAATGCATCCACACACCAAATATTTTGGTTCTGAAACTTATACTTTTGAGAATAGGTCTCAGGGTGTAAAAGTCGTGCATGCGAAAAAGTTCGAATCGCTGATGTATTTATAGTTCGGCCTCAAGTCATGAATTTTTATGCAATTGCGCCAATTTTTTTTATGCGGATCCACCATGTAAGAATGCATCCACACACCAAATATTTTGGTTTTGAAACTTATACTTTTGACAATAGGTCTCAGGGTGTAAAAGTCGTGCATGCGAAAAAGTTCGAATCGCTGATGTATTTATAGTTCGGCCTCAAGTCATGAATTTTTATGCAATTGCGCCAATTTTTTTTATGCGGATCCACCATGTAAGAATGCATCCACACACCAAATATTTTGGTTCTGAAACTTATACTTTTGACAATAGGTCTCAGGGTGTAAAAGTCGTGCATGTGAAAAAGTTCGAATCGCTGATGTATTTATAGTTCGGCCTCAAGTCATGAATTTTTATGCAATTGCGCCAATTTTTTTTATGCTCATCCACCATGTAAGAATGCATCCACACACCAAATATTTTGGTTCTGAAACTTATACTTTTGACAATAGGTCTCAGGGTGTAAAAGTCGTGCATGCGAAAAAGTTCGAATCGCTGATGTATTTATAGTTCGGCCTCAAGTCATGAATTTTTATGCAATTGCGCCAATTTTTTTTATGCGGATCCACCATGTAAGAATGCATCCACACACCAAATATTTTGGTTCTGAAACTTATACTTTTGACAATAGGTCTCAGGGTGTAAAAGTCGTGCATGCGAAAAAGTTCGAATCGCTGATGTATTTATAGTTCGGCCTCAAGTCATGAATTTTTATGCAATTGCGCCAATTTTTTTTATGCGGATCCACCATGTAAGAATGCATCCACACACCAAATATTTTGGTTCTGAAACTTATACTTTTGAGAATAGGTCTCAGGGTGTAAAAGTCGTGCATGCGAAAAAGTTCGAATCGCTGATGTATTTATAGTTCGGCCTCAAGTCATGAATTTTTATGCAATTGCGCCAATTTTTTTTATGCTCATCCACCATGTAAGAATGCATCCACACACCAAATATTTTGGTTCTGAAACTTATACTTTTGAGAATAGGTCTCAGGGTGTAAAAGTCGTGCATGCGAAAAAGTTCGAATCGCTGATGTATTTATAGTTCGGCCTCAAGTCATGAATTTTTATGCAATTGCGCCAATTTTTTTTATGCTCATCCACCATGTAAGAATGCATCCACACACCAAATATTTTGGTTCTGAAACTTATACTTTTGACAATAGGTCTCAGGGTGTAAAAGTCGTGCATGCGAAAAAAATCGAATCGCTGATGTATTTATATAGTTCCACCTCAAGTCATGAATTTTTATGCAATTGCGCCAATTTTTTTTATGCGGATCCACCATGTAAGAATGCATCCACACACCAAATATTTTGGTTCTGAAACTTATACTTTTGACAATAGGTCTCAGGGTGTAAAAGTCGTGCATGCGAAAAAGTTCGAATCGCTGATGTATTTATAGTTCGGCCTCAAGTCATGAATTTTTATGCAATTGCGCCAATTTTTTTTATGCGGATCCACCATGTAAGAATGCATCCACACACCAAATATTTTGGTTCTGAAACTTAT
The DNA here is from genome assembly GCF_022045235.1 of Haliotis cracherodii. NCBI lineage: Eukaryota > Metazoa > Mollusca > Gastropoda > Lepetellida > Haliotidae > Haliotis > Haliotis cracherodii. The sequence goes on along the minus strand of NW_027266341.1, from coordinate 42,882,328 downwards.
ACTTTTGACAATAGGTCTCAGGGTGTAAAAGTCGTGCATGCGAAAAAGTTCGAATCGCTGATGTATTTATAGTTCGGCCTCAAGTCATGAATTTTTATGCAATTGCGCCAATTTTTTTTATGCGGATCCACCATGTAAGAATGCATCCACACACCAAATATTTTGGTTCTGAAACTTACACTTTTGACAATAGGTCTCAGGGTGTAAAAGTCGTGCATGCGAAAAAGTTCGAATCGCTGATGTATTTATAGTTCGGCCTCAAGTCATGAATTTTTATGCAATTGCGCCAATTTTTTTTATGCGGATCCACCATGTAAGAATGCATCCACACACCAAATATTTTGGTTCTGAAACTTATACTTTTGAGAATAGGTCTCAGGGTGTAAAAGTCGTGCATGCGAAAAAGTTCGAATCGCTGATGTATTTATAGTTCGGCCTCAAGTCATGAATTTTTATGCAATTGCGCCAATTTTTTTTATGCAGATCCACCATGTAAGAATGCATCCACACACCAAATATTTTGGTTCTGAAACTTATACTTTTGACAATAGGTCTCAGGGTGTAAAAGTCGTGCATGCGAAAAAGTTCGAATCGCTTATGTATTTATAGTTCGGCCTCAAGTCATGAATTTTTATGCAATTGCGCCAATTTTTTTTATGCGGATCCACCATGTAAGAATGCATCCACACACCAAATATTTTGGTTCTGAAACTTATACTTTTGAGAATAGGTCTCAGGGTGTAAAAGTCGTGCATGCGAAAAAGTTCGAATCGCTGATGTATTTATAGTTCGGCCTCAAGTCATGAATTTTTATGCAATTGCGCCAATTTTTTTTATGCGGATCCACCATGTAAGAATGCATCCACACACCAACTTTTTTTTTGGTTCTGAAACTTATACTTTTGACAATAGGTCTCAGGGTGTAAAAGTCGTGCATGCGAAAAAGTTCGAATCGCTGATGTATTTATAGTTCGGCCTCAAGTCAAGAATTTTTATGCAATTGCGCCAATTTTTTTTATGCGGATCCACCATGTAAGAATGCATCCACACACCAAATATTTTGGTTCTGAAACTTATACTTTTGAGAATAGGTCTCAGGGTGTAAAAGTCGTGCATGCGAAAAAGTTCGAATCGCTGATGTATTTATAGTTCGGCCTCAAGTCATGAATTTTTATGCAATTGCGCCAATTTTTTTTATGCGGATCCACCATGTAAGAATGCATCCACACACCAAATATTTTGGTTCTGAAACTTATACTTTTGACAATAGGTCTCAGGGTGTAAAAGTCGTGCATGTGAAAAAGTTCGAATCGCTGATGTATTTATAGTTCGGCCTCAAGTCATGAATTTTTATGCAATTGCGCCAATTTTTTTTATGCTCATCCACCATGTAAGAATGCATCCACACACCAAATATTTTGGTTCTGAAACTTATACTTTTGAGAATAGGTCTCAGGGTGTAAAAGTCGTGCATGCGAAAAAGTTCGAATCGCTGATGTATTTATAGTTCGGCCTCAAGTCATGAATTTTTATGCAATTGCGCCAATTTTTTTTATGCGGATCCACCATGTAAGAATGCATCCACACACCAAATATTTTGGTTCTGAAACTTATACTTTTGACAATAGGTCTCAGGGTGTAAAAGTCGTGCATGCGAAAAAGTTCGAATCGCTGATGTATTTATAGTTCGGCCTCAAGTCATGAATTTTTATGCAATTGCGCCAATTTTTTTTATGCTCATCCACCATGTAAGAATGCATCCACACACCAAATATTTTGGTTCTGAAACTTATACTTTTGAGAATAGGTCTCAGGGTGTAAAAGTCGTGCATGCGAAAAAGTTCGAATCGCTGATGTATTTATAGTTCGGCCTCAAGTCATGAATTTTTATGCAATTGCGCCAATTTTTTTTATGCGGATCCACCATGTAAGAATGCATCCACACACCAAATATTTTGGTTCTGAAACTTATACTTTTGACAATAGGTCTCAGGGTGTAAAAGTCGTGCATGCGAAAAAGTTCGAATCGCTGATGTATTTATAGTTCGGCCTCAAGTCATGAATTTTTATGCAATTGCGCCAATTTTTTTTATGCTCATCCACCATGTAAGAATGCATCCACACACCAAATATTTTGGTTCTGAAACTTATACTTTTGACAATAGGTCTCAGGGTGTAAAAGTCGTGCATGCGAAAAAGTTCGAATCGCTGATGTATTTATAGTTCGGCCTCAAGTCATGAATTTTTATGCAATTGCGCCAATTTTTTTTATGCTCATCCACCATGTAAGAATGCATCCACACACCAAATATTTTGGTTCTGAAACTTATACTTTTGAGAATAGGTCTCAGGGTGTAAAAGTCGTGCATGCGAAAAAGTTCGAATCGCTGATGTATTTATAGTTCGGCCTCAAGTCATGAATTTTTATGCAATTGCGCCAATTTTTTTTATGCGGATCCACCATGTAAGAATGCATCCACACACCAAATATTTTGGTTCTGAAACTTATACTTTTGAGAATAGGTCTCAGGGTGTAAAAGTCGTGCATGCGAAAAAGTTCGAATCGCTGATGTATTTATAGTTCGGCCTCAAGTCATAAATTTTTATGCAATTGCGCCAATTTTTTTTATGCTCATCCACCATGTAAGAATGCATCCACACACCAAATATTTTGGTTCTGAAACTTATACTTTTGAGAATAGGTCTCAGGGTGTAAAAGTCGTGCATGTGAAAAAGTTCGAATCGCTGATGTATTTATAGTTCGGCCTCAAGTCATGAATTTTTATGCAATTGCGCCAATTTTTTTTATGCGGATCCACCATGTAAGAATGCATCCACACACCAAATATTTTGGTTCTGAAACTTATACTTTTGACAATAGGTCTCAGGGTGTAAAAGTCGTGCATGCGAAAAAGTTCGAATCGCTGATGTATTTATAGTTCGGCCTCAAGTCATGAATTTTTATGCAATTGCGCCAATTTTTTTTATGCGGATCCACCATGTAAGAATGCATCCACACACCAAATATTTTGGTTCTGAAACTTATACTTTTGAGAATAGGTCTCAGGGTGTAAAAGTCGTGCATGCGAAAAAGTTCGAATCGCTGATGTATTTATAGTTCGGCCTCAAGTCATGAATTTTTATGCAATTGCGCCAATTTTTTTTATGCGGATCCACCATGTAAGAATGCATCCACACACCAAATATTTTGGTTCTGAAACTTATACTTTTGACAATAGGTCTCAGGGTGTAAAAGTCGTGCATGCGAAAAAGTTCGAATCGCTGATGTATTTATAGTTCGGCCTCAAGTCATGAATTTTTATGCAATTGCGCCAATTTTTTTTATGCTCATCCACCATGTAAGAATGCATCCACACACCAAATATTTTGGTTCTGAAACTTATACTTTTGACAATAGGTCTCAGGGTGTAAAAGTCGTGCATGCGAAAAAGTTCGAATCGCTGATGTATTTATAGTTCGGCCTCAAGTCATGAATTTTTATGCAATTGCGCCAATTTTTTTTATGCTCATCCACCATGTAAGAATGCATCCACACACCAAATATTTTGGTTCTGAAACTTATACTTTGGTGTGTGGATGCATTCTATTTATACTTGACAATAGGTCTCAGGGTGTAAAAGTCGTGCATGCGAAAAAGTTCGAATCGCTGATGTATTTATAGTTCGGCCTCAAGTCATGAATTTTTATGCAATTGCGCCAATTTTTTTTATGCGGATCCACCATGTAAGAATGCATCCACACACCAAATATTTTGGTTCTGAAACTTATACTTTTGAGAATAGGTCTCAGGGTGTAAAAGTCGTGCATGCGAAAAAGTTCGAATCGCTGATGTATTTATAGTTCGGCCTCAAGTCATAAATTTTTATGCAATTGCGCCAATTTTTTTTATGCGGATCCACCATGTAAGAATGCATCCACACACCAAATATTTTGGTTCTGAAACTTATACTTTTGACAATAGGTCTCAGGGTGTAAAAGTCGTGCATGCGAAAAAGTTCGAATCGCTGATGTATTTATAGTTCGGCCTCAAGTCATGAATTTTTATGCAATTGCGCCAATTTATTTTATGCGGATCCACCATGTAAGAATGCATCCACACACCAAATATTTTGGTTCTGAAACTTATACTTTTGACAATAGGTCTCAGGGTGTAAAAGTCGTGCATGCGAAAAAGTTCGAATCGCTGATGTATTTATAGTTCGGCCTCAAGTCATGAATTTTTATGCAATTGCGCCAATTTTTTTTATGCTCATCCACCATGTAAGAATGCATCCACACACCAAATATTTTGGTTCTGAAACTTATACTTTTGAGAATAGGTCTCAGGGTGTAAAAGTCGTGCATGCGAAAAAGTTCGAATCGCTGATGTATTTATAGTTCGGCCTCAAGTCATGAATTTTTATGCAATTGCGCCAATTTTTTTTATGCTCATCCACCATGTAAGAATGCATCCACACACCAAATATTTTGGTTCTGAAACTTATACTTTTGAGAATAGGTCTCAGGGTGTAAAAGTCGTGCATGCGAAAAAGTTCGAATCGCTGATGTATTTATAGTTCGGCCTCAAGTCATGAATTTTTATGCAATTGCGCCAATTTTTTTTATGCGGATCCACCATGTAAGAATGCATCCACACACCAAATATTTTGGTTCTGAAACTTATACTTTTGACAATAGGTCTCAGGGTGTAAAAGTCGTGCATGTGAAAAAGTTCGAATCGCTGATGTATTTATAGTTCGGCCTCAAGTCATGAATTTTTATGCAATTGCGCCAATTTTTTTTATGCTCATCCACCATGTAAGAATGCATCCACACACCAAATATTTTGGTTCTGAAACTTATACTTTTGAGAATAGGTCTCAGGGTGTAAAAGTGATGCATGCGAAAAAGTTCGAATCGTTGATGTATTAATAGTTCGGCCTCAAGTCATGAATTTTTATGCAATTGCGCCAATTTTTTTTATGCTCATCCACCATGTAAGAATGCATCCACACACTAAATATTTTGGTTCTGAAACTTATACTTTTGACAATAGGTCTCAGGGTGTAAAAGTCGTGCATGCGAAAAAAATCGAATCGCTGATGTATTTATATAGTTCCACCTCAAGTCATGAATTTATATGCAATTGCGCCAATTTTTTTTATGCTCATCCACCATGTAAGAATGCATCCACACACCAAATATTTTGGTTCTGAAACTTATACTTTTGACAATAGGTCTCAGGGTGTAAAAGTCGTGCATGCGAAAAAGTTCGAATCGCTGATGTATTTATAGTTCGGCCTCAAGTCATGAATTTTTATGCAATTGCGCCAATTTTTTTTATGCTCATCCACCATGTAAGAATGCATCCACACACCAAATATTTTGGTTCTGAAACTTATACTTTTGAGAATAGGTCTCAGGGTGTAAAAGTCGTGCATGCGAAAAAGTTCGAATCGCTGATGTATTTATAGTTCGGCCTCAAGTCATGAATTTTTATGCAATTGCGCCAATTTTTTTTATGCTCATCCACCATGTAAGAATGCATCCACACACCAAATATTTTGGTTCTGAAACTTATACTTTTGAGAATAGGTCTCAGGGTGTAAAAGTCGTGCATGCGAAAAAGTTCGAATCGCTGATGTATTTATAGTTCGGCCTCAAGTCATGAATTTTTATGCAATTGCGCCAATTTTTTTTATGCTCATCCACCATGTAAGAATGCATCCACACACCAAATATTTTGGTTCTGAAACTTATACTTTTGAGAATAGGTCTCAGGGTGTAAAAGTCGTGCATGCGAAAAAGTTCGAATCGCTGATGTATTTATAGTTCGGCCTCAAGTCATGAATTTTTATGCAATTGCGCCAATTTTTTTTATGCGGATCCACCATGTAAGAATGCATCCACACACCAAATATTTTGGTTCTGAAACTTATACTTTTGACAATAGGTCTCAGGGTGTAAAAGTCGTGCATGTGAAAAAGTTCGAATCGCTGATGTATTTATAGTTCGGCCTCAAGTCATGAATTTTTATGCAATTGCGCCAATTTTTTTTATGCTCATCCACCATGTAAGAATGCATCCACACACCAAATATTTTGGTTCTGAAACTTATACTTTTGAGAATAGGTCTCAGGGTGTAAAAGTCGTGCATGCGAAAAAGTTCGAATCGTTGATGTATTAATAGTTCGGCCTCAAGTCATGAATTTTTATGCAATTGCGCCAATTTTTTTTATGCTCATCCACCATGTAAGAATGCATCCACACACTAAATATTTTGGTTCTGAAACTTATACTTTTGACAATAGGTCTCAGGGTGTAAAAGTCGTGCATGCGAAAAAAATCGAATCGCTGATGTATTTATATAGTTCCACCTCAAGTCATGAATTTATATGCAATTGCGCCAATTTTTTTTATGCTCATCCACCATGTAAGAATGCATCCACACACCAAATATTTTGGTTCTGAAACTTATACTTTTGACAATAGGTCTCAGGGTGTAAAAGTCGTGCATGCGAAAAAGTTCGAATCGCTGATGTATTTATAGTTCGGCCTCAAGTCATGAATTTTTATGCAATTGCGCCAATTTTTTTTATGCGGATCCACCATGTAAGAATGCATCCACACACCAAATATTTTGGTTCTGAAACTTATACTTTTGACAATAGGTCTCAGGGTGTAAAAGTCGTGCATGCGAAAAAGTTCGAATCGCTGATGTATTTATAGTTCGGCCTCAAGTCATGAATTTTTATGCAATTGCGCCAATTTTTTTTATGCTCATCCACCATGTAAGAATGCATCCACACACCAAATATTTTGGTTCTGAAACTTATACTTTTGAGAATAGGTCTCAGGGTGTAAAAGTCATGCATGCGAAAAAGTTCGAATCGCTGATGTATTTATAGTTCGGCCTCAAGTCATGAATTTTTATGCAATTGCGCCAATTTTTTTTATGCTCATCCACCATGTAAGAATGCATCCACACACCAAATATTTTGGTTCTGAAACTTATACTTTTGAGAATAGGTCTCAGGGTGTAAAAGTCGTGCATGCGAAAAAGTTCAAATCGCTGATGTATTTATAGTTCGGCCTCAAGTCATGAATTTTTATGCAATTGCGCCAATTTTTTTTATGCGGATCCACCATGTAAGAATGCATCCACACACCAAATATTTTGGTTCTGAAACTTATACTTTTGACAATAGGTCTCAGGGTGTAAAAGTCGTGCATGCGAAAAAGTTCGAATCGCTGATGTATTTATAGTTCGGCCTCAAGTCATGAATTTTTATGCAATTGCGCCAATTTTTTTTATGCTCATCCACCATGTAAGAATGCATCCACACACCAAATATTTTGGTTCTGAAACTTATACTTTTGAGAATAGGTCTCAGGGTGTAAAAGTCGTGCATGCGAAAAAGTTCGAATCGCTGATGTATTTATAGTTCGGCCTCAAGTCATGAATTTTTATGCAATTGCGCCAATTTTTTTTATGCGGATCCACCATGTAAGAATGCATCCACACACCAAATATTTTGGTTCTGAAACTTATACTTTTGACAATAGGTCTCAGGGTGTAAAAGTCGTGCATGCGAAAAAGTTCGAATCGCTGATGTATTTATAGTTCGGCCTCAAGTCATGAATTTTTATGCAATTGCGCCAATTTTTTTTATGCTCATCCACCATGTAAGAATGCATCCACACACCAAATATTTTGGTTCTGAAACTTATACTTTTGACAATAGGTCTCAGGGTGTAAAAGTCGTACATGTGAAAAAGTTCGAATCGCTGATGTATTTATAGTTCGGCCTCAAGTCATGAATTTTTATGCAATTGCGCCAATTTTTTTTATGCGGATCCACCATGTAAGAATGCATCCACACACCAAATATTTTGGTTCTGAAACTTATACTTTTGAGAATAGGTCTCAGGGTGTAAAAGTCGTGCATGCGAAAAAGTTCGAATCGCTGATGTATTTATAGTTCGGCCTCAAGTCATGAATTTTTATGCAATTGCGCCAATTTTTTTTATGCGGATCCACCATGTAAGAATGCATCCACACACCAAATATTTTGGTTCTGAAACTTATACTTTTGACAATAGGTCTCAGGGTGTAAAAGTCGTGCATGCGAAAAAGTTCGAATCGCTGATGTATTTATAGTTCGGCCTCAAGTCATGAATTTTTATGCAATTGCGCCAATTTTTTTTATGCGGATCCACCATGTAAGAATGCATCCACACACCAAATATTTTGGTTCTGAAACTTATACTTTTGACAATAGGTCTCAGGGTGTAAAAGTCGTGCATGTGAAAAAGTTCGAATCGCTGATGTATTTATAGTTCGGCCTCAAGTCATGAATTTTTATGCAATTGCGCCAATTTTTTTTATGCTCATCCACCATGTAAGAATGCATCCACACACCAAATATTTTGGTTCTGAAACTTATACTTTTGAGAATAGGTCTCAGGGTGTAAAAGTCGTGCATGCGAAAAAGTTCGAATCGCTGATGTATTTATAGTTCGGCCTCAAGTCATGAATTTTTATGCAATTGCGCCAATTTTTTTTATGCGGATCCACCATGTAAGAATGCATCCACACACCAAATATTTTGGTTCTGAAACTTATACTTTTGACAATAGGTCTCAGGGTGTAAAAGTCGTGCATGCGAAAAAGTTCGAATCGCTGATGTATTTATAGTTCGGCCTCAAGTCATGAATTTTTATGCAATTGCGCCAATTTTTTTTATGCTCATCCACCATGTAAGAATGCATCCACACACCAAATATTTTGGTTCTGAAACTTATACTTTTGAGAATAGGTCTCAGGGTGTAAAAGTCGTGCATGCGAAAAAGTTCGAATCGCTGATGTATTTATAGTTCGGCCTCAAGTCATGAATTTTTATGCAATTGCGCCAATTTTTTTTATGCTCATCCACCATGTAAGAATGCATCCACACACCAAATATTTTGGTTCTGAAACTTATACTTTTGACAATAGGTCTCAGGGTGTAAAAGTCGTGCATGCGAAAAAGTTCGAATCGCTGATGTATTTATAGTTCGGCCTCAAGTCATGAATTTTTATGCAATTGCGCCAATTTTTTTTATGCTCATCCACCATGTAAGAATGCATCCACACACCAAATATTTTGGTTCTGAAACTTATACTTTTGAGAATAGGTCTCAGGGTGTAAAAGTCGTGCATGCGAAAAAGTTCGAATCGCTGATGTATTTATAGTTCGGCCTCAAGTCATGAATTTTTATGCAATTGCGCCAATTTTTTTTATGCTCATCCACCATGTAAGAATGCATCCACACACCAAATATTTTGGTTCTGAAACTTATACTTTTGAGAATAGGTCTCAGGGTGTAAAAGTCGTGCATGCGAAAAAAATCGAATCGCTGATGTATTTATATAGTTCCACCTCAAGTCATGAATTTTTATGCAATTGCGCCAATTTTTTTTATGCGGATCCACCATGTAAGAATGCATCCACACACCAAATATTTTGGTTCTGAAACTTATACTTTTGACAATAGGTCTCAGGGTGTAAAAGTCGTGCATGCGAAAAAGTTCGAATCGCTGATGTATTTATAGTTCGGCCTCAAGTCATGAATTTTTATGCAATTGCGCCAATTTTTTTTATGCTCATCCACCATGTAAGAATGCATCCACACACCAAATATTTTGGTTCTGAAACTTATACTTTTGAGAATAGGTCTCAGGGTGTAAAAGTCGTGCATGCGAAAAAGTTCGAATCGCTGATGTATTTATAGTTCGGCCTCAAGTCATGAATTTTTATGCAATTGCGCCAATTTTTTTTATGCTCATCCACCATGTAAGAATGCATCCACACACCAAATATCTTGGTTCTGAAACTTATACTTTTGAGAATAGGTCTCAGGGTGTAAAAGTCGTGCATGCGAAAAAGTTCGAATCGCTGATGTATTTATAGTTCGGCCTCAAGTCATGAATTTTTATGCAATTGCGCCAATTTTTTTTATGCGGATCCACCATGTAAGAATGCATCCACACACCAACTATTTTGGTTCTGAAACTTATACTTTTGACAATAGGTCTCAGGGTGTAAAAGTCGTGCATGCGAAAAAGTTCGAATCGCTGATGTATTTATAGTTCGGCCTCAAGTCATGAATTTTTATGCAATTGCGCCAATTTTTTTTATGCTCATCCACCATGTAAGAATGCATCCACACACCAAATATTTTGGTTCTGAAACTTATACTTTTGAGAATAGGTCTCAGGGTGTAAAAGTCGTGCATGCGAAAAAGTTCGAATCGCTGATGTATTTATAGTTCGGCCTCAAGTCATGAATTTTTATGCAATTGCGCCAATTTTTTTTATGCGGATCCACCATGTAAGAATGCATCCACACACCAAATATTTTGGTTCTGAAACTTATACTTTTGACAATAGGTCTCAGGGTGTAAAAGTCGTGCATGTGAAAAAGTTCGAATCGCTGATGTATTTATAGTTCGGCCTCAAGTCATGAATTTTTATGCAATTGCGCCAATTTTTTTTATGCGGATCCACCATGTAAGAATGCATCCACACACCAAATATTTTGGTTCTGAAACTTATACTTTTGACAATAGGTCTCAGGGTGTAAAAGTCGTGCATGCGAAAAAGTTCGAATCGCTGATGTATTTATAGTTCGGCCTCAAGTCATGAATTTTTATGCAATTGCGCCAATTTTTTTTATGCTCATCCACCATGTAAGAATGCATCCACACACCAAATATTTTGGTTCTGAAACTTATACTTTTGAGAATAGGTCTCAGGGTGTAAAAGTCGTGCATGCGAAAAAGTTCGAATCGCTGATGTATTTATAGTTCGGCCTCAAGTCATGAATTTTTATGCAATTGCGCCAATTTTTTTTATGCGGATCCACCATGTAAGAATGCATCCACACACCAAATATTTTGGTTCTGAAACTTATACTTTTGACAATAGGTCTCAGGGTGTAAAAGTCGTGCATGCGAAAAAGTTCGAATCGCTGATGTATTTATAGTTCGGCCTCAAGTCATGAATTTTTATGCAATTGCGCCAATTTTTTTTATGCTCATCCACCATGTAAGAATGCATCCACACACCAAATATTTTGGTTCTGAAACTTATACTTTTGAGAATAGGTCTCAGGGTGTAAAAGTCGTGCATGCGAAAAAGTTCGAATCGCTGATGTATTTATAGTTCGGCCTCAAGTCATGAATTTTTATGCAATTGCGCCAATTTTTTTTATGCGGATCCACCATGTAAGAATGCATCCACACACCAAATATTTTGGTTCTGAAACTTATACTTTTGACAATAGGTCTCAGGGTGTAAAAGTCGTGCATGCGAAAAAGTTCGAATCGCTGATGTATTTATAGTTCGGCCTCAAGTCATGAATTTTTATGCAATTGCGCCAATTTTTTTTATGCGGATCCACCATGTAAGAATGCATCCACACACCAAATATTTTGGTTCTGAAACTTATACTTTTGACAATAGGTCTCAGGGTGTAAAAGTCGTGCATGTGAAAAAGTTCGAATCGCTGATGTATTTATAGTTCGGCCTCAAGTCATGAATTTTTATGCAATTGCGCCAATTTTTTTTATGCTCATCCACCATGTAAGAATGCATCCACACACCAAATATTTTGGTTCTGAAACTTATACTTTTGAGAATAGGTCTCAGGGTGTAAAAGTCGTGCATGCGAAAAAGTTCGAATCGCTGATGTATTTATAGTTCGGCCTCAAGTCATGAATTTTTATGCAATTGCGCCAATTTTTTTTATGCGGATCCACCATGTAAGAATGCATCCACACACCAAATATTTTGGTTCTGAAACTTATACTTTTGACAATAGGTCTCAGGGTGTAAAAGTCGTGCATGCGAAAAAGTTCGAATCGCTGATGTATTTATAGTTCGGCCTCAAGTCATGAATTTTTATGCAATTGCGCCAATTTTTTTTATGCGGATCCACCATGTAAGAATGCATCCACACACCAAATATTTTGGTTCTGAAACTTATACTTTTGACAATAGGTCTCAGGGTGTAAAAGTCGTGCATGTGAAAAAGTTCGAATCGCTGATGTATTTATAGTTCGGCCTCAAGTCATGAATTTTTATGCAATTGCGCCAATTTTTTTTATGCTCATCCACCATGTAAGAATGCATCCACACACCAAATATTTTGGTTCTGAAACTTATACTTTTGAGAATAGGTCTCAGGGTGTAAAAGTCGTGCATGCGAAAAAGTTCGAATCGCTGATGTATTTATAGTTCGGCCTCAAGTCATGAATTTTTATGCAATTGCGCCAATTTTTTTTATGCGGATCCACCATGTAAGAATGCATCCACACACCAAATATTTTGGTTCTGAAACTTATACTTTTGACAATAGGTCTCAGGGTGTAAAAGTCGTGCATGCGAAAAAGTTCGAATCGCTGATGTATTTATAGTTCGGCCTCAAGTCATGAATTTTTATGCAATTGCGCCAATTTTTTTTATGCTCATCCACCATGTAAGAATGCATCCACACACCAAATATTTTGGTTCTGAAACTTATACTTTTGAGAATAGGTCTCAGGGTGTAAAAGTCGTGCATGCGAAAAAGTTCGAATCGCTGATGTATTTATAGTTCGGCCTCAAGTCATGAATTTTTATGCAATTGCGCCAATTTTTTTTATGCGGATCCACCATGTAAGAATGCATCCACACACCAAATATTTTGGTTCTGAAACTTATACTTTTGACAATAGGTCTCAGGGTGTAAAAGTCGTGCATGCGAAAAAGTTCGAATCGCTGATGTATTTATAGTTCGGCCTCAAGTCATGAATTTTTATGCAATTGCGCCAATTTTTTTTATGCTCATCCACCATGTAAGAATGCATCCACACACCAAATATTTTGGTTCTGAAACTTATACTTTTGAGAATAGGTCTCAGGGTGTAAAAGTCGTGCATGCGAAAAAGTTCGAATCGCTGATGTATTTATAGTTCGGCCTCAAGTCATGAATTTTTATGCAATTGCGCCAATTTTTTTTATGCGGATCCACCATGTAAGAATGCATCCACACACCAAATATTTTGGTTCTGAAACTTATACTTTTGACAATAGGTCTTAGGGTGTAAAAGTCGTGCATGCGAAAAAAATCGAATCGCTGATGTATTTATATAGTTCCACCTCAAGTCATGAATTTTTATGCAATTGCGCCAATTTTTTTTATGCTCATCCACCATGTAAGAATGCATCCACACACCAAATATTTTGGTTCTGAAACTTATACTTTTGAGAATAGGTCTCAGGGTGTAAAAGTCGTGCATGCGAAAAAGTTCGAATCGCTGATGTATTTATAGTTCGGCCTCAAGTCATGAATTTTTATGCAATTGCGCCAATTTTTTTTATGCGGATCCACCATGTAAGAATGCATCCACACACCAAATATTTTGGTTCTGAAACTTATACTTTTGACAATAGGTCTCAGGGTGTAAAAGTCGTGCATGCGAAAAAGTTCGAATCGCTGATGTATTTATAGTTCGGCCTCAAGTCATGAATTTTTATGCAATTGCGCCAATTTTTTTTATGCTCATCCACCATGTAAGAATGCATCCACACACCAAATATTTTGGTTCTGAAACTTATACTTTTGAGAATAGGTCTCAGGGTGTAAAAGTCGTGCATGCGAAAAAGTTCGAATCGCTGATGTATTTATAGTTCGGCCTCAAGTCATGAATTTTTATGCAATTGCGCCAATTTTTTTTATGCGGATCCACCATGTAAGAATGCATCCACACACCAAATATTTTGGTTCTGAAACTTATACTTTTGACAATAGGTCTCAGGGTGTAAAAGTCGTGCATGCGAAAAAGTTCGAATCGCTGATGTATTTATAGTTCGGCCTCAAGTCATGAATTTTTATGCAATTGCGCCAATTTTTTTTATGCGGATCCACCATGTAAGAATGCATCCACACACCAAATATTTTGGTTCTGAAACTTATACTTTTGACAATAGGTCTCAGGGTGTAAAAGTCGTGCATGTGAAAAAGTTCGAATCGCTGATGTATTTATAGTTCGGCCTCAAGTCATGAATTTTTATGCAATTGCGCCAATTTTTTTTATGCTCATCCACCATGTAAGAATGCATCCACACACCAAATATTTTGGTTCTGAAACTTATACTTTTGAGAATAGGTCTCAGGGTGTAAAAGTCGTGCATGCGAAAAAGTTCGAATCGCTGATGTATTTATAGTTCGGCCTCAAGTCATGAATTTTTATGCAATTGCGCCAATTTTTTTTATGCGGATCCACCATGTAAGAATGCATCCACACACCAAATATTTTGGTTCTGAAACTTATACTTTTGACAATAGGTCTCAGGGTGTAAAAGTCGTGCATGCGAAAAAGTTCGAATCGCTGATGTATTTATAGTTCGGCCTCAAGTCATGAATTTTTATGCAATTGCGCCAATTTTTTTTATGCGGATCCACCATGTAAGAATGCATCCACACACCAAATATTTTGGTTCTGAAACTTATACTTTTGACAATAGGTATCAGGGTGTAAAAGTCGTGCATGTGAAAAAGTTCGAATCGCTGATGTATTTATAGTTCGGCCTCAAGTCATGAATTTTTATGCAATTGCGCCAATTTTTTTTATGCTCATCCACCATGTAAGAATGCATCCACACACCAAATATTTTGGTTCTGAAACTTATACTTTTGAGAATAGGTCTCAGGGTGTAAAAGTCGTGCATGCGAAAAAGTTCGAATCGCTGATGTATTTATAGTTCGGCCTCAAGTCATGAATTTTTATGCAATTGCGCCAATTTTTTTTATGCGGATCCACCATGTAAGAATGCATCCACACACCAAATATTTTGGTTCTGAAACTTATACTTTTGACAATAGGTCTCAGGGTGTAAAAGTCGTGCATGCGAAAAAGTTCGAATCGCTGATGTATTTATAGTTCGGCCTCAAGTCATGAATTTTTATGCAATTGCGCCAATTTTTTTTATGCTCATCCACCATGTAAGAATGCATCCACACACCAAATATTTTGGTTCTGAAACTTATACTTTTGAGAATAGGTCTCAGGGTGTAAAAGTCGTGCATGCGAAAAAGTTCGAATCGCTGATGTATTTATAGTTCGGCCTCAAGTCATGAATTTTTATGCAATTGCGCCAATTTTTTTTATGCGGATCCACCATGTAAGAATGCATCCACACACCAAATATTTTGGTTCTGAAACTTATACTTTTGACAATAGGTCTCAGGGTGTAAAAGTCGTGCATGCGAAAAAGTTCGAATCGCTGATGTATTTATAGTTCGGCCTCAAGTCATGAATTTTTATGCAATTGCGCCAATTTTTTTTATGCTCATCCACCATGTAAGAATGCATCCACACACCAAATATTTTGGTTCTGAAACTTATACTTTTGACAATAGGTCTCAGGGTGTAAAAGTCGTGCATGCGAAAAAGTTCGAATCGCTGATGTATTTATAGTTCGGCCTCAAGTCATGAATTTTTATGCAATTGCGCCAATTTTTTTTATGCTCATCCACCATGTAAGAATGCATCCACACACCAAATATTTTGGTTCTGAAACTTATACTTTTGACAATAGGTCTCAGGGTGTAAAAGTCGTGCATGCGAAAAAGTTCGAATCGCTGATGTATTTATAGTTCGGCCTCAAGTCATGAATTTTTATGCAATTGCGCCAATTTTTTTTATGCGGATCCACCATGTAAGAATGCATCCACACACCAAATATTTTGGTTCTGAAACTTATACTTTTGACAATAGGTCTTAGGGTGTAAAAGTCGTGCATGCGAAAAAAATCGAATCGCTGATGTATTTATATAGTTCCACCTCAAGTCATGAATTTTTATGCAATTGCGCCAATTTTTTTTGTGCTGATCCACCATGTAAGAATGCATCCACACACCAAATATTTTGGTTCTGAAACTTATACTTTTGACAATAGGTCTCAGGGTGTAAAAGTCGTGCATGCGAAAAAAATCGAATCGCTGATGTATTTATATAGTTCCACCTCAAGTCATGAATTTTTATGCAATTGCGCCAATTTTTTTTATGCGGATCCACCATGTAAGAATGCATCCACACACCAAATATTTTGGTTCTGAAACTTATACTTTTGACAATAGGTCTCAGGGTGTAAAAGTCGTGCATGCGAAAAAGTTCGAATCGCTGATGTATTTATAGTTCGGCCTCAAGTCATGAATTTTTATGCAATTGCGCCAATTTTTTTTATGCTCATCCACCATGTAAGAATGCATCCACACACCAAATATTTTGGTTCTGAAACTTATACTTTTGAGAATAGGTCTCAGGGTGTAAAAGTCGTGCATGCGAAAAAGTTCGAATCGCTGATGTATTTATAGTTCGGCCTCAAGTCATGAATTTTTATGCAATTGCGCCAATTTTTTTTATGCTCATCCACCATGTAAGAATGCATCCACACACCAAATATTTTGGTTCTGAAACTTATACTTTTGACAATAGGTCTCAGGGTGTAAAAGTCGTGCATGCGAAAAAGTTCGAATCGCTGATGTATTTATAGTTCGACCTCAAGTCATGAATTTTTATGCAATTGCGCCAATTTTTTTTATGCGGATCCACCATGTAAGAATGCATCCACACACTAAATATTTTGGTTCTGAAACTTATACTTTTGAGAATAGGTCTCAGGGTGTAAAAGTCGTGCATGCGAAAAAGTTCGAATCGCTGATGTATTTATAGTTCGGCCTCAAGTCATGAATTTTTATGCAATTGCGCCAATTTTTTTTATGCTCATCCACCATGTAAGAATGCATCCACACACCAAATATTTTGGTTCTGAAACTTATACTTTTGAGAATAGGTCTCAGGGTGTAAAAGTCGTGCATGCGAAAAAGTTCGAATCGCTGATGTATTTATAGTTCGGCCTCAAGTCATGAATTTTTATGCAATTGCGCCAATTTTTTTTATGCTCATCCACCATGTAAGATTGCATCCACACACCAAATATTTTGGTTCTGAAACTTATACTTTTGACAATAGGTCTCAGGGTGTAAAAGTCGTGCATGCGAAAAAAATCGAATCGCTGATGCATTTATATAGTTCCACCTCAAGTCATGAATTTTTATGCAATTGCGCCAATTTTTTTTATGCTCATCCACCATGTAAGAATGCATCCACACACCAAATATTTTGGTTCTGAAACTTATACTTTTGACAATAGGTCTCAGGGTGTAAAAGTCGTGCATGCGAAAAAGTTCGAATCGCTGATGTATTTATAGTTCGGCCTCAAGTCATGAATTTTTATGCAATTGCGCCAATTTTTTTTATGCTCATCCACCATGTAAGAATGCATCCACACACCAAATATTTTGGTTCTGAAACTTATACTTTTGACAATAGGTCTCAGGGTGTAAAAGTCGTGCATGCGAAAAAGTTCGAATCGCTGATGTATTTATAGTTCGGCCTCAAGTCATGAATTTTTATGCAATTGCGCCAATTTTTTTTATGCGGATCCACCATGTAAGAATGCATCCACACACCAAATATTTTGGTTCTGAAACTTATACTTTTGACAATAGGTCTCAGGGTGTAAAAGTCGTGCATGCGAAAAAAATCGAATCGCTGATGTATTTATATAGTTCCACCTCAAGTCATGAATTTTTATGCAATTGCGCCAATTTTTTTTGTGCTGATCCACCATGTAAGAATGCATCCACACACCAAATATTTTGGTTCTGAAACTTATACTTTTGACAATAGGTCTCAGGGTGTAAAAGTCGTGCATGCGAAAAAAATCGAATCGCTGATGTATTTATATAGTTCCACCTCAAGTCATGAATTTTTATGCAATTGCGCCAATTTTTTTTATGCGGATCCACCATGTAAGAATGCATCCACACACCAAATATTTTGGTTCTGAAACTTATACTTTTGAGAATAGGTCTCAGGGTGTAAAAGTCGTGCATGCGAAAAAGTTCGAATCGCTGATGTATTTATAGTTCGGCCTCAAGTCATGAATTTTTATGCAATTGCGCCAATTTTTTTTATGCTCATCCACCATGTAAGAATGCATCCACACACCAAATATTTTGGTTCTGAAACTTATACTTTTGACAATAGGTCTCAGGGTGTAAAAGTCGTGCATGCGAAAAAGTTCGAATCGCTGATGTATTTATAGTTCGGCCTCAAGTCATGAATTTTTATGCAATTGCGCCAATTTTTTTTATGCTCATCCACCATGTAAGAATGCATCCACACACCAAATATTTTGGTTCTGAAACTTATACTTTTGAGAATAGGTCTCAGGGTGTAAAAGTCGTGCATGCGAAAAAGTTCGAATCGCTGATGTATTTATAGTTCGGCCTCAAGTCATGAATTTTTATGCAATTGCGCCAATTTTTTTTATGCTCATCCACCATGTAAGAATGCATCCACACACCAAATATTTTGGTTCTGAAACTTATACTTTTGAGAATAGGTCTCAGGGTGTAAAAGTCGTGCATGCGAAAAAGTTCGAATCGCTGATGTATTTATAGTTCGACCTCAAGTCATGAATTTTTATGCAATTGCGCCAATTTTTTTTATGCTCATCCACCATGTAAGAATGCATCCACACACCAAATATTTTGGTTCTGAAACTTATACTTTTGACAATAGGTCTCAGGGTGTAAAAGTCGTGCATGCGAAAAAGTTCGAATCGCTGATGTATTTATAGTTCGGCCTCAAGTCATGAATTTTTATGCAATTGCGCCAAATTTTTTTATGCGGATCCACCATGTAAGAATGCATCCACACACCAAATATTTTCGTTCTGAAACTTATACTTTTGAGAATAGGTCTCAGGGTGTAAAAGTCGTGCATGTGAAAAAGTTCGAATCGCTGATGTATTTATAGTTCGGCCTCAAGTCATGAATTTTTATGCAATTGCGCCAATTTTTTTTATGCTCATCCACCATGTAAGAATGCATCCACACACCAAATATTTTGGTTCTGAAACTTATACTTTTGAGAATAGGTCTCAGGGTGTAAAAGTCGTGCATGCGAAAAAGTTCGAATCGCTGATGTATTTATAGTTCGGCCTCAAGTCATGAATTTTTATGCAATTGCGCCAATTTTTTTTATGCTCATCCACCATGTAAGAATGCATCCACACACCAAATATTTTGGTTCTGAAACTTATACTTTTGAGAATAGGTCTCAGGGTGTAAAAGTCGTGCATGCGAAAAAGTTCGAATCGCTGATGTATTTATAGTTCGGCCTCAAGTCATGAATTTTTATGCAATTGCGCCAATTTTTTTTATGCGGATCCACCATGTAAGAATGCATCCACACACCAAATATTTTGGTTCTGAAACTTATACTTTTGAGAATAGGTCTCAGGGTGTAAAAGTCGTGCATGCGAAAAAGTTCGAATCGCTGATGTATTTATAGTTCGGCCTCAAGTCATGAATTTTTATGCAATTGCGCCAATTTTTTTTATGCTCATCCACCATGTAAGAATGCATCCACACACCAAATATTTTGGTTCTGAAACTTATACTTTTGAGAATAGGTCTCAGGGTGTAAAAGTCGTGCATGCGAAAAAGTTCGAATCGCTGATGTATTTATAGTTCGGCCTCAAGTCATGAATTTTTATGCAATTGCGCCAATTTTTTTTATGCTCATCCACCATGTAAGATTGCATCCACACACCAAATATTTTGGTTCTGAAACTTATACTTTTGACAATAGGTCTCAGGGTGTAAAAGTCGTGCATGCGAACAAAATCGAATCGCTGATGTATTTATATAGTTCCACCTCAAGTCATGAATTTTTATGCAATTGCGCCAATTTTTTTTATGCTCATCCACCATGTAAGAATGCATCCACACACCAAATATTTTGGTTCTGAAACTTATACTTTTGACAATAGGTCTCAGGGTGTAAAAGTCGTGCATGCGAAAAAGTTCGAATCGCTGATGTATTTATAGTTCGGCCTCAAGTCATGAATTTTTATGCAATTGCGCCAATTTTTTTTATGCTCATCCACCATGTAAGAATGCATCCACACACCAAATATTTTGGTTCTGAAACTTATACTTTTGAGAATAGGTCTCAGGGTGTAAAAGTCGTGCATGCGAAAAAGTTCGAATCGCTGATGTATTTATAGTTCGGCCTCAAGTCATGAATTTTTATGCAATTGCGCCAAAAAATTTTATGCGGATCCACCATGTAAGAATGCATCCACACACTAAATATTTTGGTTCTGAAACTTATACTTTTGACAATAGGTCTCAGGGTGTAAAAGTCGTGCATGCGAAAAAAATCGAATCGCTGATGTATTTATAGTTCGGCCTCAAGTCATGAATTTTTATGCAATTGCGCCAATTTTTTTTATGCTCATCCACCATGTAAGAATGCATCCACACACCAAATATTTTCGTTCTGAAACTTATACTTTTGAGAATAGGTCTCAGGGTGTAAAAGTCGTGCATGCGAAAAAGTTCGAATCGCTGATGTATTTATAGTTCGGCCTCAAGTCATGAATTTTTATGCAATTGCGCCAAATTTTTTTATGCTCATCCACCATGTAAGAATGCATCCACACACCAAATATTTTGGTTCTGAAACTTATACTTTTGACAATAGGTCTCAGGGTGTAAAAGTCGTGCATGTGAAAAAGTTCGAATCGCTGATGTATTTATAGTTCGGCCTCAAGTCATGAATTTTTATGCAATTGCGCCAAAAAAAATTTATGCGGATCCACCATGTAAGAATGCATCCACACACCAAATATTTTGGTTCTGAAACTTATACTTTTGAGAATAGGTCTCAGGGTGTAAAAGTCGTGCATGTGAAAAAGTTCGAATCGCTGATGTATTTATAGTTCGGCCTCAAGTCATGAATTTTTATGCAATTGCGCCAATTTTTTTTATGCGGATCCACCATGTAAGAATGCATCCACACACCAAATATTTTGGTTCTGAAACTTATACTTTTGACAATAGGTCTCAGGGTGTAAAAGTCGTGCATGCGAAAAAGTTCGAATCGCTGATGTATTTATAGTTCGGCCTCAAGTCATGAATTTTTATGCAATTGCGCCAATTTTTTTTATGCGGATCCACCATGTAAGAATGCATCCACACACCAAATATTTTGGTTCTGAAACTTACACTTTTGACAATAGGTCTCAGGGTGTAAAAGTCGTGCATGCGAAAAAGTTCGAATCGCTGATGTATTTATAGTTCGGCCTCAAGTCATGAATTTTTATGCAATTGCGCCAATTTTTTTTATGCGGATCCACCATGTAAGAATGCATCCACACACCAAATATTTTGGTTCTGAAACTTATACTTTTGAGAATAGGTCTCAGGGTGTAAAAGTCGTGCATGCGAAAAAGTTCGAATCGCTGATGTATTTATAGTTCGGCCTCAAGTCATGAATTTTTATGCAATTGCGCCAAATTTTTTTATGCTCATCCACCATGTAAGAATGCATCCACACACCAAATATTTTGGTTCTGAAACTTATACTTTTGACAATAGGTCTCAGGGTGTAAAAGTCGTGCATGCGAAAAAAATCGAATCGCTGATGTATTTATATAGTTCCACCTCAATCATGAATTTTTATGCAATTGCGCCAATTTTTTTTATGCTCATCCACCATGTAAGAATGCATCCACACACCAAATATTTTGGTTCTGAAACTTATACTTTTGACAATAGGTCTCAGGGTGTAAAAGTCGTGCATGCGAAAAAGTTCGAATCGCTGATGTATTTATAGTTCGGCCTCAAGTCATGAATTTTTATGCAATTGCGCCAAATTTTTTTATGCGGATCCACCATGTAAGAATGCATCCACACACCAAATATTTTCGTTCTGAAATATATACTTTTGACAATAGGTCTCAGGGTGTAAAAGTCGTGCATGTGAAAAAGTTCGAATCGCTGATGTATTTATAGTTCGGCCTCAAGTCATGAATTTTTATGCAATTGCGCCAATTTTTTTTATGCGGATCCACCATGTAAGAATGCATCCACACACCAAATATTTTCGTTCTGAAACTTATACTTTTGAGAATAGGTCTCAGGGTGTAAAAGTCGTGCATGCGAAAAAGTTCGAATCGCTGATGTATTTATAGTTCGGCCTCAAGTCATGAATTTTTATGCAATTGCGCCAATTTTTTTTATGCTCATCCACCATGTAAGATTGCATCCACACACCAAATATTTTGGTTCTGAAACTTATACTTTTGACAATAGGTCTCAGGGTGTAAAAGTCGTGCATGCGAAAAAAATCGAATCGCTGATGTATTTATATAGTTCCACCTCAAGTCATGAATTTTTATGCAATTGCGCCAATTTTTTGTATGCTCATCCACCATGTAAGAATGCATCCACACACCAAATATTTTGGTTCTGAAACTTATACTTTTGACAATAGGTCTCAGGGTGTAAAAGTTGTGCATGCGAAAAAGTTCGAATCGTTGATGTATTTATAGTTCGGCCTCAAGTCATGAATTTTTATGCAATTGCGCCAATTTTTTTTATGCGGATCCACCATGTAAGAATGCATCCACACACCAAATATTTTGGTTCTGAAACTTATACTTTTGAGAATAGGTCTCAGGGTGTAAAAGTCGTGCATGCGAAAAAGTTCGAATCGCTGATGTATTTATAGTTCGGCCTCAAGTCATGAATTTTTATGCAATTGCGCCAAAAAAATTTATGCGGATCCACCATGTAAGAATGCATCCACACACTAAATATTTTGGTTCTGAAACTTATACTTTTGACAATAGGTCTCAGGGTGTAAAAGTCGTGCATGCGAAAAAAATCGAATCGCTGATGTATTTATATAGTTCCACCTCAAGTCATGAATTTTTATGCAATTGCGCCAATTTTTTTTATGCTCATCCACCATGTAAGAATGCATCCACACACCAAATATTTTCGTTCTGAAACTTATACTTTTGACAATAGGTCTCAGGGTGTAAAAGTCGTGCATGCGAAAAAGTTCGAATCGCTGATGTATTTATAGTTCGGCCTCAAGTCATGAATTTTTATGCAATTGCGCCAATTTTTTTTATGCGGATCCACCATGTAAGAATGCATCCACACACCAAATATTTTCGTTCTGAAACTTATACTTTTGAGAATAGGTCTCAGGGTGTAAAAGTCGTGCATGTGAAAAAGTTCGAATCGCTGATGTATTTATAGTTCGGCCTCAAGTCATGAATTTTTATGCAATTGCGCCAAAAAAAATTTATGCAGATCCACCATGTAAGAATGCATCCACACACCAAATATTTTGGTTCTGAAACTTATACTTTTGACAATAGGTCTCAGGGTGTAGAAGTCGTGCATGCGAAAAAGTTCGAATCGCTGATGTATTTATAGTTCGGCCTCAAGTCATGAATTTTTATGCAATTGCGCCAATTTTTTTTATGCGGATCCACCATGTAAGAATGCATCCACACACCAAATATTTTGGTTCTGAAACTTATACTTTTGAGAATAGGTCTCAGGGTGTAAAAGTCGTGCATGCGAAAAAGTTCGAATCGCTGATGTATTTATAGTTCGGCCTCAAGTCATGAATTTTTATGCAATTGCGCCAATTTTTTTATGCGGATCCACCATGTAAGAATGCATCCACACACCAAATATTTTGGTTCTGAAACTTACACTTTTGACAATAGGTCTCAGGGTGTAAAAGTCGTGCATGCGAAAAAGTTCGAATCGCTGATGTATTTATAGTTCGGCCTCAAGTCATGAATTTTTATGCAATTGCGCCAATTTTTTTTATGCTCATCCACCATGTAAGAATGCATCCACACACCAAATATTTTGGTTCTGAAACTTATACTTTTGACAATAGGTCTCAGGGTGTAAAAGTCGTGCATGCGAAAAAGTTCGAATCGCTGATGTATTTATAGTTCGGCCTCAAGTCATGAATTTTTATGCAATTGCGCCAATTTTTTTTATGCTCATCCACCATGTAAGATTGCATCCACACACCAAATATTTTGGTTCTGAAACTTATACTTTTGACAATAGGTCTCAGGGTGTAAAAGTCGTGCATGCGAAAAAAATCGAATCGCTGATGTATTTATATAGTTCCACCTCAAGTCATGAATTTTTATGCAATTGCGCCAATTTTTTTTATGCGGATCCACCATGTAAGAATGCATCCACACACCAAATATTTTGGTTCTGAAACTTATACTTTTGACAATAGGTCTCAGGGTGTAAAAGTCGTGCATGCGAAGAAAATCGAATCGCTGATGTATTTATATAGTTCCACCTCAAGTCATGAATTTTTATGCAATTGCGCCAATTTTTTTTATGCTCATCCACCATGTAAGAATGCATCCACACACCAAATATTTTCGTTCTGAAACTTATACTTTTGACAATAGGTCTCAGGGTGTAAAAGTCGTGCATGCGAAAAAGTTCGAATCGCTGATGTATTTATAGTTCGGCCTCAAGTCATGAATTTTTATGCAATTGCGCCAATTTTTTTTATGCGGATCCACCATGTAAGAATGCATCCACACACCAAATATTTTGGTTCTGAAACTTATACTTTTGACAATAGGTCTCAGGGTGTAAAAGTCGTGCATGTGAAAAAGTTCGAATCGCTGATGTATTTATAGTTCGGCCTCAAGTCATGAATTTTTATGCAATTGCGCCAAATTTTTTTATGCGGATCCACCATGTAAGAATGCATCCACACACCAAATATTTTGGTTCTGAAACTTATACTTTTGAGAATAGGTCTCAGGGTGTAAAAGTCGTGCATGCGAAAAAGTTCGAATCGCTGATGTATTTATAGTTCGGCCTCAAGTCATGAATTTTTATGCAATTGCGCCAATTTTTTTTATGCTCATCCACCATGTAAGAATGCATCCACACACCAAATATTTTGGTTCTGAAACTTATACTTTTGACAATAGGTCTCAGGGTGTAAAAGTCGTGCATGCGAAAAAGTTCGAATCGCTGATGTATTTATAGTTCGGCCTCAAGTCATGAATTTTTATGCAATTGCGCCAATTTTTTTTATGCGGATCCACCATGTAAGAATGCATCCACACACCAAATATTTTGGTTCTGAAACTTATACTTTTGAGAATAGGTCTCAGGGTGTAAAAGTCGTGCATGCGAAAAAGTTCGAATCGCTGATGTATTTATAGTTCGGCCTCAAGTCATGAATTTTTATGCAATTGCGCCAATTTTTTTTATGCTCATCCACCATGTAAGATTGCATCCACACACCAAATATTTTGGTTCTGAAACTTATACTTTTGACAATAGGTCTCAGGGTGTAAAAGTCGTGCATGCGAAAAAAATCGAATCGCTGATGTATTTATATAGTTCCACCTCAAGTCATGAATTTTTATGCAATTGCGCCAATTTTTTTTATGCTCATCCACCATGTAAGAATGCATCCACACACCAAATATTTTGGTTCTGAAACTTATACTTTTGACAATAGGTCTCAGGGTGTAAAAGTCGTGCATGCGAAAAAGTTCGAATCGCTGATGTATTTATAGTTCGGCCTCAAGTCATGAATTTTTATGCAATTGCGCCAATTTTTTTTATGCGGATCCACCATGTAAGAATGCATCCACACACCAAATATTTTCGTTCTGAAACTTATACTTTTGACAATAGGTCTCAGGGTGTAAAAGTCGTGCATGCGAAAAAGTTCGAATCGCTGATGTATTTATAGTTCGGCCTCAAGTCATGAATTTTTATGCAATTGCGCCAATTTTTTTATGCGGATCCACCATGTAAGAATGCATCCACACACCAAATATTTTGGTTCTGAAACTTACACTTTTGACAATAGGTCTCAGGGTGTAAAAGTCGTGCATGCGAAAAAGTTCGAATCGCTGATGTATTTATAGTTCGGCCTCAAGTCATGAATTTTTATGCAATTGCGCCAATTTTTTTTATGCTCATCCACCATGTAAGAATGCATCCACACACCAAATATTTTGGTTCTGAAACTTATACTTTTGACAATAGGTCTCAGGGTGTAAAAGTCGTGCATGCGAAAAAGTTCGAATCGCTGATGTATTTATAGTTCGGCCTCAAGTCATGAATTTTTATGCAATTGCGCCAATTTTTTTTATGCTCATCCACCATGTAAGATTGCATCCACACACCAAATATTTTGGTTCTGAAACTTATACTTTTGACAATAGGTCTCAGGGTGTAAAAGTCGTGCATGCGAAAAAAATCGAATCGCTGATGTATTTATATAGTTCCACCTCAAGTCATGAATTTTTATGCAATTGCGCCAATTTTTTTTATGCGGATCCACCATGTAAGAATGCATCCACACACTAAATATTTTGGTTCTGAAACTTATACTTTTGACAATAGGTCTCAGGGTGTAAAAGTCGTGCATGCGAAAAAAATCGAATCGCTGATGTATTTATATAGTTCCACCTCAAGTCATGAATTTTTATGCAATTGCGCCAATTTTTTTTATGCTCATCCACCATGTAAGAATGCATCCACACACCAAATATTTTCGTTCTGAAACTTATACTTTTGACAATAGGTCTCAGGGTGTAAAAGTCGTGCATGCGAAAAAGTTCGAATCGCTGATGTATTTATAGTTCGGCCTCAAGTCATGAATTTTTATGCAATTGCGCCAATTTTTTTTATGCGGATCCACCATGTAAGAATGCATCCACACACCAAATATTTTGGTTCTGAAACTTATACTTTTGACAATAGGTCTCAGGGTGTAAAAGTCGTGCATGTGAAAAAGTTCGAATCGCTGATGTATTTATAGTTCGGCCTCAAGTCATGAATTTTTATGCAATTGCGCCAAATTTTTTTATGCGGATCCACCATGTAAGAATGCATCCACACACCAAATATTTTGGTTCTGAAACTTATACTTTTGAGAATAGGTCTCAGGGTGTAAAAGTCGTGCATGCGAAAAAGTTCGAATCGCTGATGTATTTATAGTTCGGCCTCAAGTCATGAATTTTTATGCAATTGCGCCAATTTTTTTTATGCTCATCCACCATGTAAGAATGCATCCACACACCAAATATTTTGGTTCTGAAACTTATACTTTTGACAATAGGTCTCAGGGTGTAAAAGTCGTGCATGCGAAAAAGTTCGAATCGCTGATGTATTTATAGTTCGGCCTCAAGTCATGAATTTTTATGCAATTGCGCCAATTTTTTTTATGCTCATCCACCATGTAAGAATGCATCCACACACCAAATATTTTGGTTCTGAAACTTATACTTTTGAGAATAGGTCTCAGGGTGTAAAAGTCGTGCATGCGAAAAAGTTCGAATCGCTGATGTATTTATAGTTCGGCCTCAAGTCATGAATTTTTATGCAATTGCGCCAATTTTTTTTATGCTCATCCACCATGTAAGATTGCATCCACACACCAAATATTTTGGTTCTGAAACTTATACTTTTGACAATAGGTCTCAGGGTGTAAAAGTCGTGCATGCGAAAAAAATCGAATCGCTGATGTATTTATATAGTTCCACCTCAAGTCATGAATTTTTATGCAATTGCGCCAATTTTTTTTATGCTCATCCACCATGTAAGAATGCATCCACACACCAAATATTTTCGTTCTGAAACTTATACTTTTGACAATAGGTCTCAGGGTGTAAAAGTCGTGCATGCGAAAAAGTTCGAATCGCTGATGTATTTATAGTTCGGCCTCAAGTCATGAATTTTTATGCAATTGCGCCAATTTTTTTTATGCGGATCCACCATGTAAGAATGCATCCACACACCAAATATTTTGGTTCTGAAACTTATACTTTTGACAATAGGTCTCAGGGTGTAAAAGTCGTGCATGCGAAAAAGTTCGAATCGCTGATGTATTTATAGTTCGGCCTCAAGTCATGAATTTTTATGCAATTGCGCCAATTTTTTTTATGCTCATCCACCATGTAAGAATGCATCCACACACCAAATATTTTGGTTCTGAAACTTATACTTTTGAGAATAGGTCTCAGGGTGTAAAAGTCGTGCATGCGAAAAAGTTCGAATCGCTGATGTATTTATAGTTCGGCCTCAAGTCATGAATTTTTATGCAATTGCGCCAATTTTTTTTATGCTCATCCACCATGTAAGATTGCATCCACACACCAAATATTTTGATTCTGAAACTTATACTTTTGACAATAGGTCTCAGGGTGTAAAAGTCGTGCATGCGAAAAAAATCGAATCGCTGATGTATTTATATAGTTCCACCTCAAGTCATGAATTTTTATGCAATTGCGCCAATTTTTTTTATGCGGATCCACCATGTAAGAATGCATCCACACACCAAATATTTTGGTTCTGAAACTTATACTTTTGACAATAGGTCTCAGGGTGTAAAAGTCGTGCATGCGAAAAAGTTCGAATCGCTGATGTATTTATAGTTCGGCCTCAAGTCATGAATTTTTATGCAATTGCGCCAATTTTTTTTATGCTCATCCACCATGTAAGAATGCATCCACACACCAAATATTTTGGTTCTGAAACTTATACTTTTGAGAATAGGTCTCAGGGTGTAAAAGTCGTGCATGCGAAAAAGTTCGAATCGCTGATGTATTTATAGTTCGGCCTCAAGTCATGAATTTTTATGCAATTGCGCCAATTTTTTTTATGCGGATCCACCATGTAAGAATGCATCCACACACTAAATATTTTGGTTCTGAAACTTATACTTTTGACAATAGGTCTCAGGGTGTAAAAGTCGTGCATGCGAAAAAAATCGAATCGCTGATGTATTTATATAGTTCCACCTCAAGTCATGAATTTTTATGCAATTGCGCCAATTTTTTTTATGCGGATCCACCATGTAAGAATGCATCCACACACTAAATATTTTGGTTCTGAAACTTATACTTTTGACAATAGGTCTCAGGGTGTAAAAGTCGTGCATGCGAAAAAAATCGAATCGCTGATGTATTTATATAGTTCCACCTCAAGTCATGAATTTTTATGCAATTGCGCCAATTTTTTTTATGCTCATCCACCATGTAAGAATGCATCCACACACCAAATATTTTCGTTCTGAAACTTATACTTTTGACAATAGGTCTCAGGGTGTAAAAGTCGTGCATGCGAAAAAGTTCGAATCGCTGATGTATTTATAGTTCGGCCTCAAGTCATGAATTTTTATGCAATTGCGCCAATTTTTTTTATGCGGATCCACCATGTAAGAATGCATCCACACACCAAATATTTTGGTTCTGAAACTTATACTTTTGACAATAGGTCTCAGGGTGTAAAAGTCGTGCATGTGAAAAAGTTCGAATCGCTGATGTATTTATAGTTCGGCCTCAAGTCATGAATTTTTATGCAATTGCGCCAAATTTTTTTATGCGGATCCACCATGTAAGAATGCATCCACACACCAAATATTTTGGTTCTGAAACTTATACTTTTGAGAATAGGTCTCAGGGTGTAAAAGTCGTGCATGCGAAAAAGTTCGAATCGCTGATGTATTTATAGTTCGGCCTCAAGTCATGAATTTTTATGCAATTGCGCCAATTTTTTTTATGCTCATCCACCATGTAAGAATGCATCCACACACCAAATATTTTGGTTCTGAAACTTATACTTTTGACAATAGGTCTCAGGGTGTAAAAGTCGTGCATGCGAAAAAGTTCGAATCGCTGATGTATTTATAGTTCGGCCTCAAGTCATGAATTTTTATGCAATTGCGCCAATTTTTTTTATGCTCATCCACCATGTAAGAATGCATCCACACACCAAATATTTTGGTTCTGAAACTTATACTTTTGAGAATAGGTCTCAGGGTGTAAAAGTCGTGCATGCGAAAAAGTTCGAATCGCTGATGTATTTATAGTTCGGCCTCAAGTCATGAATTTTTATGCAATTGCGCCAATTTTTTTTATGCTCATCCACCATGTAAGATTGCATCCACACACCAAATATTTTGGTTCTGAAACTTATACTTTTGACAATAGGTCTCAGGGTGTAAAAGTCGTGCATGCGAAAAAAATCGAATCGCTGATGTATTTATATAGTTCCACCTCAAGTCATGAATTTTTATGCAATTGCGCCAATTTTTTTTATGCTCATCCACCATGTAAGAATGCATCCACACACCAAATATTTTCGTTCTGAAACTTATACTTTTGACAATAGGTCTCAGGGTGTAAAAGTCGTGCATGCGAAAAAGTTCGAATCGCTGATGTATTTATAGTTCGGCCTCAAGTCATGAATTTTTATGCAATTGCGCCAATTTTTTTTATGCGGATCCACCATGTAAGAATGCATCCACACACCAAATATTTTGGTTCTGAAACTTATACTTTTGACAATAGGTCTCAGGGTGTAAAAGTCGTGCATGCGAAAAAGTTCGAATCGCTGATGTATTTATAGTTCGGCCTCAAGTCATGAATTTTTATGCAATTGCGCCAATTTTTTTTATGCTCATCCACCATGTAAGAATGCATCCACACACCAAATATTTTGGTTCTGAAACTTATACTTTTGAGAATAGGTCTCAGGGTGTAAAAGTCGTGCATGCGAAAAAGTTCGAATCGCTGATGTATTTATAGTTCGGCCTCAAGTCATGAATTTTTATGCAATTGCGCCAATTTTTTTTATGCTCATCCACCATGTAAGATTGCATCCACACACCAAATATTTTGATTCTGAAACTTATACTTTTGACAATAGGTCTCAGGGTGTAAAAGTCGTGCATGCGAAAAAAAATCGAATCGCTGATGTATTTATATAGTTCCACCTCAAGTCATGAATTTTTATGCAATTGCGCCAATTTTTTTTATGCGGATCCACCATGTAAGAATGCATCCACACACCAAATATTTTGGTTCTGAAACTTATACTTTTGACAATAGGTCTCAGGGTGTAAAAGTCGTGCATGCGAAAAAGTTCGAATCGCTGATGTATTTATAGTTCGGCCTCAAGTCATGAATTTTTATGCAATTGCGCCAATTTTTTTTATGCGGATCCACCATGTAAGAATGCATCCACACACCAAATATTTTGGTTCTGAAACTTATACTTTTGAGAATAGGTCTCAGGGTGTAAAAGTCGTGCATCCGAAAAAGTTCGAATCGCTGATGTATTTATAGTTCGGCCTCAAGTCATGAATTTTTATGCAATTGCGCCAATTTTTTTTATGCTCATCCACCATGTAAGAATGCATCCACACACCAAATATTTTGGTTCTGAAACTTATACTTTTGAGAATAGGTCTCAGGGTGTAAAAGTCGTGCATGCGAAAAAGTTCGAATCGCTGATGTATTTATAGTTCGGCCTCAAGTCATGAATTTTTATGCAATTGCGCCAATTTTTTTTATGCGGATCCACCATGTAAGAATGCATCCACACACTAAATATTTTGGTTCTGAAACTTATACTTTTGACAATAGGTCTCAGGGTGTAAAAGTCGTGCATGCGAAAAAGTTCGAATCGCTGATGTATTTATAGTTCGGCCTCAAGTCATGAATTTTTATGCAATTGCGCCAATTTTTTTTATGCTCATCCACCATGTAAGAATGCATCCACACACCAAATATTTTGGTTCTGAAACTTATACTTTTGAGAATAGGTCTCAGGGTGTAAAAGTCGTGCATGCGAAAAAGTTCGAATCGCTGATGTATTTATAGTTCGGCCTCAAGTCATGAATTTTTATGCAATTGCGCCAATTTTTTTTATGCTCATCCACCATGTAAGATTGCATCCACACACCAAATATTTTGGTTCTGAAACTTATACTTTTGACAATAGGTCTCAGGGTGTAAAAGTCGTGCATGCAAAAAAGTTCAAATCGCTGATGTATTTATAGTTCGGCCTCAAGTCATGAATTTTTATGCAATTGCGCCAATTTTTTTTATGCTCATCCACCATGTAAGAATGCATCCACACACCAAATATTTTGGTTCTGAAACTTATACTTTTGACAATAGGTCTCAGGGTGTAAAAGTCGTGCATGCGAAAAAGTTCGAATCGCTGATGTATTTATAGTTCGGCCTCAAGTCATGAATTTTTATGCAATTGCGCCAATTGTTTTTATGCTCATCCACCATGTAAGAATGCATCCACACACCAAATATTTTGGTTCTGAAACTTATACTTTTGAGAATAGGTCTCAGGGTGTAAAAGTCGTGCATGCGAAAAAGTTCGAATCGCTGATGTATTTATAGTTCGGCCTCAAGTCATGAATTTTTATGCAATTGCGCCAATTTTTTTATGCTCATCCACCATGTAAGAATGCATCCACACACCAAATATTTTGGTTCTGAAACTTATACTTTTGAGAATAGGTCTCAGGGTGTAAAAGTCGTGCATGCGAAAAAGTTCGAATCGTTGATGTATTAATAGTTCGGCCTCAAGTCATGAATTTTTATGCAATTGCGCCAATTTTTTTTATGCTCATCCACCATGTAAGAATGCATCCACACACCAAATATTTTGGTTCTGAAACTTATACTTTTGACAATAGGTCTCAGGGTGTAAAAGTCGTGCATGCGAAAAAAATCGAATCGCTGATGTATTTATATAGTTCCACCTCAAGTCATGAATTTTTATGCAATTGCGCCAATTTTTTTTATGCTCATCCACCATGTAAGAATGCATCCACACACCAAATATTTTGGTTCTGAAACTTATACTTTTGACAATAGGTCTCAGGGTGTAAAAGTCGTGCATGCGAAAAAGTTCGAATCGCTGATGTATTTATAGTTCGGCCTCAAGTCATGAATTTTTATGCAATTGCGCCAATTTTTTTTATGCGGATCCACCATGTAAGAATGCATCCACACACCAAATATTTTGGTTCTGAAACTTATACTTTTGACAATAGGTCTCAGGGTGTAAAAGTCGTGCATGCGAAAAAGTTCGAATCGCTGATGTATTTATAGTTCGGCCTCAAGTCATGAATTTTTATGCAATTGCGCCAATTATTTTTATGCTCATCCACCATGTAAGAATGCATCCACACACCAAATATTTTGGTTCTGAAACTTATACTTTTGAGAATAGGTCTCAGGGTGTAAAAGTCGTGCATGCGAAAAAGTTCGAATCGCTGATGTATTTATAGTTCGGCCTCAAGTCATGAATTTTTATGCAATTGCGCCAATTTTTTTTATGCTCATCCACCATGTAAGATTGCATCCACACACCAAATATTTTGGTTCTGAAACTTATACTTTTGACAATAGGTCTCAGGGTGTAAAAGTCGTGCATGCGAAAAAAATCGAATCGCTGATGTATTTATATAGTTCCACCTCAAGTCATGAATTTTTATGCAATTGCGCCAATTTTTTTTATGCGGATCCACCATGTAAGAATGCATCCACACACCAAATATTTTGGTTCTGAAACTTATACTTTTGACAATAGGTCTCAGGGTGTAAAAGTCGTGCATGCGAAAAAGTTCGAATCGCTGATGTATTTATAGTTCGGCCTCAAGTCATGAATTTTTATGCAATTGCGCCAATTTTTTTTATGCTCATCCACCATGTAAGAATGCATCCACACACCAAATATTTTGGTTCTGAAACTTATACTTTTGAGAATAGGTCTCAGGGTGTAAAAGTCGTGCATGCGAAAAAAATCGAATCGCTGATGTATTTATATAGTTCCACCTCAAGTCATGAATTTTTATGCAATTGCGCCAATTTTTTTTATGCTCATCCACCATGTAAGAATGCATCCACACACCAAATATTTTGGTTCTGAAACTTATACTTTTGAGAATAGGTCTCAGGGTGTAAAAGTCGTGCATGCGAAAAAGTTCGAATCGCTGATGTATTTATAGTTCGGCCTCAAGTCATGAATTTTTATGCAATTGCGCCAATTTTTTTTATGCTCATCCACCATGTAAGAATGCATCCACACACCAAATATTTTGGTTCTGAAACTTATACTTTTGAGAATAGGTCTCAGGGTGTAAAAGTCGTGCATGCGAAAAAGTTCGAATCGTTGATGTATTAATAGTTCGGCCTCAAGTCATGAATTTTTATGCAATTGCGCCAATTTTTTTTATGCTCATCCACCATGTAAGAATGCATCCACACACTAAATATTTTGGTTCTGAAACTTATACTTTTGACAATAGGTCTCAGGGTGTAAAAGTCGTGCATGCGAAAAAAATCGAATCGCTGATGTATTTATAGTTCGGCCTCAAGTCATGAATTTTTATGCAATTGCGCCAATTTTTTTTATGCGGATCCACCATGTAAGAATGCATCCACACACCAAATATTTTGGTTCTGAAACTTATACTTTTGACAATAGGTCTCAGGGTGTAAAAGTCGTGCATGCGAAAAAGTTCGAATCGCTGATGTATTTATAGTTCGGCCTCAAGTCATGAATTTTTATGCAATTGCGCCAATTTTTTTTATGCGGATCCACCATGTAAGAATGCATCCACACACTAAATATTTTGGTTCTGAAACTTATACTTTTGACAATAGGTCTCAGGGTGTAAAAGTCGTGCATGCGAAAAAGTTCGAATCGCTGATGTATTTATAGTTCGGCCTCAAGTCATGAATTTTTATGCAATTGCGCCAATTTTTTTTATGCTCATCCACCATGTAAGAATGCATCCACACACCAAATATTTTGGTTCTGAAACTTATACTTTTGAGAATAGGTCTCAGGGTGTAAAAGTCGTGCATGCGAAAAAGTTCGAATCGCTGATGTATTTATAGTTCGGCCTCAAGTCATGAATTTTTATGCAATTGCGCCAATTTTTTTTATGCTCATCCACCATGTAAGATTGCATCCACACACCAAATATTTTGGTTCTGAAACTTATACTTTTGACAATAGGTCTCAGGGTGTAAAAGTCGTGCATGCGAAAAAGTTCGAATCGCTGATGTATTTATAGTTCGGCCTCAAGTCATGAATTTTTATGCAATTGCGCCAATTTTTTTTATGCTCATCCACCATGTAAGAATGCATCCACACACCAAATATTTTGGTTCTGAAACTTATACTTTTGACAATAGGTCTCAGGGTGTAAAAGTCGTGCATGCGAAAAAGTTCGAATCGTTGATGTATTTATAGTTCGGCCTCAAGTCATGAATTTTTATGCAATTGCGCCAATTTTTTTTATGCTCATCCACCATGTAAGAATGCATCCACACACCAAATATTTTGGTTCTGAAACTTATACTTTTGAGAATAGGTCTCAGGGTGTAAAAGTCGTGCATGCGAAAAAGTTCGAATCGCTGATGTATTTATAGTTCGGCCTCAAGTCATGAATTTTTATGCAATTGCGCCAATTTTTTTATGCTCATCCACCATGTAAGAATGCATCCACACACCAAATATTTTGGTTCTGAAACTTATACTTTTGAGAATAGGTCTCAGGGTGTAAAAGTCGTGCATGCGAAAAAGTTCGAATCGTTGATGTATTAATAGTTCGGCCTCAAGTCATGAATTTTTATGCAATTGCGCCAATTTTTTTTATGCTCATCCACCATGTAAGAATGCATCCACACACCAAATATTTTGGTTCTGAAACTTATACTTTTGACAATAGGTCTCAGGGTGTAAAAGTCGTGCATGCGAAAAAAATCGAATCGCTGATGTATTTATATAGTTCCACCTCAAGTCATGAATTTTTATGCAATTGCGCCAATTTTTTTTATGCTCATCCACCATGTAAGAATGCATCCACACACCAAATATTTTGGTTCTGAAACTTATACTTTTGACAATAGGTCTCAGGGTGTAAAAGTCGTGCATGCGAAAAAGTTCGAATCGCTGATGTATTTATAGTTCGGCCTCAAGTCATGAATTTTTATGCAATTGCGCCAATTTTTTTTATGCTCATCCACCATGTAAGAATGCATCCACACACCAAATATTTTGGTTCTGAAACTTATACTTTTGACAATAGGTCTCAGGGTGTAAAAGTCGTGCATGCGAAAAAGTTCGAATCGCTGATGTATTTATAGTTCGGCCTCAAGTCATGAATTTTTATGCAATTGCGCCAATTATTTTTATGCTCATCCACCATGTAAGAATGCATCCACACACCAAATATTTTGGTTCTGAAACTTATACTTTTGAGAATAGGTCTCAGGGTGTAAAAGTCGTGCATGCGAAAAAGTTCGAATCGCTGATGTATTTATAGTTCGGCCTCAAGTCATGAATTTTTATGCAATTGCGCCAATTTTTTTTATGCTCATCCACCATGTAAGATTGCATCCACACACCAAATATTTTGGTTCTGAAACTTATACTTTTGACAATAGGTCTCAGGGTGTAAAAGTCGTGCATGCGAAAAAAATCGAATCGCTGATGTATTTATATAGTTCCACCTCAAGTCATGAATTTTTATGCAATTGCGCCAATTTTTTTTATGCGGATCCACCATGTAAGAATGCATCCACACACCAAATATTTTGGTTCTGAAACTTATACTTTTGACAATAGGTCTCAGGGTGTAAAAGTCGTGCATGCGAAAAAGTTCGAATCGCTGATGTATTTATAGTTCGGCCTCAAGTCATGAATTTTTATGCAATTGCGCCAATTTTTTTTATGCTCATCCACCATGTAAGAATGCATCCACACACCAAATATTTTGGTTCTGAAACTTATACTTTTGAGAATAGGTCTCAGGGTGTAAAAGTCGTGCATGCGAAAAAAATCGAATCGCTGATGTATTTATATAGTTCCACCTCAAGTCATGAATTTTTATGCAATTGCGCCAATTTTTTTTATGCTCATCCACCATGTAAGAATGCATCCACACACCAAATATTTTGGTTCTGAAACTTATACTTTTGAGAATAGGTCTCAGGGTGTAAAAGTCGTGCATGCGAAAAAGTTCGAATCGCTGATGTATTTATAGTTCGGCCTCAAGTCATGAATTTTTATGCAATTGCGCCAATTTTTTTTATGCTCATCCACCATGTAAGAATGCATCCACACACCAAATATTTTGGTTCTGAAACTTATACTTTTGAGAATAGGTCTCAGGGTGTAAAAGTCGTGCATGCGAAAAAGTTCGAATCGTTGATGTATTAATAGTTCGGCCTCAAGTCATGAATTTTTATGCAATTGCGCCAATTTTTTTTATGCTCATCCACCATGTAAGAATGCATCCACACACTAAATATTTTGGTTCTGAAACTTATACTTTTGACAATAGGTCTCAGGGTGTAAAAGTCGTGCATGCGAAAAAAATCGAATCGCTGATGTATTTATAGTTCGGCCTCAAGTCATGAATTTTTATGCAATTGCGCCAATTTTTTTTATGCGGATCCACCATGTAAGAATGCATCCACACACCAAATATTTTGGTTCTGAAACTTATACTTTTGACAATAGGTCTCAGGGTGTAAAAGTCGTGCATGCGAAAAAGTTCGAATCGCTGATGTATTTATAGTTCGGCCTCAAGTCATGAATTTTTATGCAATTGCGCCAATTTTTTTTATGCGGATCCACCATGTAAGAATGCATCCACACACTAAATATTTTGGTTCTGAAACTTATACTTTTGACAATAGGTCTCAGGGTGTAAAAGTCGTGCATGCGAAAAAGTTCGAATCGCTGATGTATTTATAGTTCGGCCTCAAGTCATGAATTTTTATGCAATTGCGCCAATTTTTTTTATGCTCATCCACCATGTAAGAATGCATCCACACACCAAATATTTTGGTTCTGAAACTTATACTTTTGAGAATAGGTCTCAGGGTGTAAAAGTCGTGCATGCGAAAAAGTTCGAATCGCTGATGTATTTATAGTTCGGCCTCAAGTCATGAATTTTTATGCAATTGCGCCAATTTTTTTTATGCTCATCCACCATGTAAGATTGCATCCACACACCAAATATTTTGGTTCTGAAACTTATACTTTTGACAATAGGTCTCAGGGTGTAAAAGTCGTGCATGCGAAAAAGTTCGAATCGCTGATGTATTTATAGTTCGGCCTCAAGTCATGAATTTTTATGCAATTGCGCCAATTTTTTTTATGCTCATCCACCATGTAAGAATGCATCCACACACCAAATATTTTGGTTCTGAAACTTATACTTTTGACAATAGGTCTCAGGGTGTAAAAGTCGTGCATGCGAAAAAGTTCGAATCGTTGATGTATTTATAGTTCGGCCTCAAGTCATGAATTTTTATGCAATTGCGCCAATTTTTTTTATGCTCATCCACCATGTAAGAATGCATCCACACACCAAATATTTTGGTTCTGAAACTTATACTTTTGAGAATAGGTCTCAGGGTGTAAAAGTCGTGCATGCGAAAAAGTTCGAATCGCTGATGTATTTATAGTTCGGCCTCAAG
Organism: Haliotis cracherodii; assembly: GCF_022045235.1. Taxonomy (NCBI): domain Eukaryota; kingdom Metazoa; phylum Mollusca; class Gastropoda; order Lepetellida; family Haliotidae; genus Haliotis; species Haliotis cracherodii. The sequence goes on along the minus strand of NW_027266341.1, from coordinate 42,844,029 downwards.
TCATGAATTTTTATGCAATTGCGCCAATTTTTTTTATGCGGATCCACCATGTAAGAATGCATCCACACACCAAATATTTTGGTTCTGAAACTTATACTTTTGAGAATAGGTCTCAGGGTGTAAAAGTCGTGCATGCGAAAAAGTTCGAATCGTTGATGTATTAATAGTTCGGCCTCAAGTCATGAATTTTTATGCAATTGCGCCAATTTTTTTTATGCTCATCCACCATGTAAGAATGCATCCACACACTAAATATTTTGGTTCTGAAACTTATACTTTTGACAATAGGTCTCAGGGTGTAAAAGTCGTGCATGCGAAAAAAATCGAATCGCTGATGTATTTATATAGTTCCACCTCAAGTCATGAATTTTTATGCAATTGCGCCAATTTTTTTTATGCTCATCCACCATGTAAGAATGCATCCACACACCAAATATTTTGGTTCTGAAACTTATACTTTTGACAATAGGTCTCAGGGTGTAAAAGTCGTGCATGCGAAAAAGTTCGAATCGCTGATGTATTTATAGTTCGGCCTCAAGTCATGAATTTTTATGCAATTGCGCCAATTTTTTTTATGCGGATCCACCATGTAAGAATGCATCCACACACCAAATATTTCGGTTCTGAAACTTATACTTTTGAGAATAGGTCTCAGGGTGTAAAAGTCGTGCATGCGAAAAAGTTCGAATCGCTGATGTATTTATAGTTCGGCCTCAAGTCATGAATTTTTATGCAATTGCGCCAATTATTTTTATGCTCATCCACCATGTAAGAATGCATCCACACACCAAATATTTTGGTTCTGAAACTTATACTTTTGAGAATAGGTCTCAGGGTGTAAAAGTCGTGCATGCGAAAAAGTTCGAATCGCTGATGTATTTATAGTTCGGCCTCAAGTCATGAATTTTTATGCAATTGCGCCAATTTTTTTTATGCTCATCCACCATGTAAGATTGCATCCACACACCAAATATTTTGGTTCTGAAACTTATACTTTTGACAATAGGTCTCAGGGTGTAAAAGTCGTGCATGCGAAAAAAATCGAATCGCTGATGTATTTATATAGTTCCGCCTCAAGTCATGAATTTTTATGCAATTGCACCAATTTTTTTTATGCTCATCCACCATGTAAGAATGCATCCACACACCAAATATTTTGGTTCTGAAACTTATACTTTTGACAATAGGTCTCAGGGTGTAAAAGTCGTGCATGCGAAAAAGTTCGAATCGCTGATGTATTTATAGTTCGGCCTCAAGTCATGAATTTTTATGCAATTGCGCCAATTTTTTTTATGCTCATCCACCATGTAAGAATGCATCCACACACCAAATATTTTGGTTCTGAAACTTATACTTTTGACAATAGGTCTCAGGGTGTAAAAGTCGTGCATGCGAAAAAGTTCGAATCGCTGATGTATTTATAGTTCGGCCTCAAGTCATGAATTTTTATGCAATTGCGCCAATTTTTTTTATGCTCATCCACCATGTAAGAATGCATCCACACACCAAATATTTTGGTTCTGAAACTTATACTTTTGAGAATAGGTCTCAGGGTGTAAAAGTCGTGCATGCGAAAAAGTTCGAATCGCTGATGTATTTATAGTTCGGCCTCAAGTCATGAATTTTTATGCAATTGCGCCAATTTTTTTATGCTCATCCACCATGTAAGATTGCATCCACACACCAAATATTTTGGTTCTGAAACTTATACTTTTGAGAATAGGTCTCAGGGTGTAAAAGTCGTGCATGCGAAAAAGTTCGAATCGTTGATGTATTAATAGTTCGGCCTCAAGTCATGAATTTTTATGCAATTGCGCCAATTTTTTTTATGCGGATCCACCATGTAAGAATGCATCCACACACCAAATATTTTGGTTCTGAAACTTATACTTTTGAGAATAGGTCTCAGGGTGTAAAAGTCGTGCATGCGAAAAAGTTCGAATCGCTGATGTATTTATAGTTCGGCCTCAAGTCATGAATTTTTATGCATTTGCGCCAATTTTTTTTATGCTCATCCACCATGTAAGAATGCATCCACACACCAAATATTTTGGTTCTGAAACTTATACTTTTGACAATAGGTCTCAGGGTGTAAAAGTCGTGCATGCGAAAAAGTTCGAATCGCTGATGTATTTATAGTTCGGCCTCAAGTCATGAATTTTTATGCAATTGCGCCAATTTTTTTTATGCTCATCCACCATGTACGATTGCATCCACACACCAAATATTTTGGTTCTGAAACTTATACTTTTGACAATAGGTCTCAGGGTGTAAAAGTCGTGCATGCGAAAAAAATCGAATCGCTGATGTATTTATATAGTTCCACCTCAAGTCATGAATTTTTATGCAATTGCGCCAATTTTTTTTGTGCGGATCCACCATGTAAGAATGCATCCACACACCAAATATTTTGGTTCTGAAACTTATACTTTTGAGAATAGGTCTCAGGGTGTAAAAGTCGTGCATGCGAAAAAGTTCGAATCGCTGATGTATTTATAGTTCGGCCTCAAGTCATGAATTTTTATGCAATTGCGCCAATTTTTTTTATGCTCATCCACCATGTAAGATTGCATCCACACACCAAATATTTTGGTTCTGAAACTTATACTTTTGAGAATAGGTCTCAGGGTGTAAAAGTCGTGCATGCGAAAAAGTTCGAATCGCTGATGTATTTATAGTTCGGCCTCAAGTCATGAATTTTTATGCAATTGCGCCAATTTTTTTTATGCTCATCCACCATGTAAGAATGCATCCACACACCAAATATTTTGGTTCTGAAACTTATACTTTTGAGAATAGGTCTCAGGGTGTAAAAGTCGTGCATGCGAAAAAGTTCGAATCGCTGATGTATTTATAGTTCGGCCTCAAGTCATGAATTTTTATGCAATTGCGCCAATTTTATTTATGCGGATCCACCATGTAAGAATGCATCCACACACCAAATATTTTGGTTCTGAAACTTATACTTTTGAGAATAGGTCTCAGGGTGTAAAAGTCGTGCATGCGAAAAAGTTCGAATCGTTGATGTATTAATAGTTCGGCCTCAAGTCATGAATTTTTATGCAATTGCGCCAATTTTTTTTATGCGGATCCACCATGTAAGAATGCATCCACACACCAAATATTTTGGTTCTGAAACTTATACTTTTGACAATAGGTCTCAGGGTGTAAAAGTCGTGCATGCGAAAAAAATCGAATCGCTGATGTATTTATATAGTTCCACCTCAAGTCATGAATTTTTATGCAATTGCACCAATTTTTTTTATGCTCATCCACCATGTAAGAATGCATCCACACACCAAATATTTTCGTTCTGAAACTTATACTTTTGACAATAGGTCTCAGGGTGTAAAAGTCGTGCATGCGAAAAAGTTCGAATCGCTGATGTATTTATAGTTCGGCCTCAAGTCATGAATTTTTATGCAATTGCGCCAATTTTTTTTATGCTCATCCACCATGTAAGAATGCATCCACACACCAAATATTTTGGTTCTGAAACTTATACTTTTGAGAATAGGTCTCAGGGTGTAAAAGTCGTGCATGCGAAAAAGTTCGAATCGCTGATGTATTTATAGTTCGGCCTCAAGTCATGAATTTTTATGCAATTGCGCCAATTTTTTTTATGCTCATCCACCATGTAAGATTGCATCCACACACCAAATATTTTGGTTCTGAAACTTATACTTTTGACAATAGGTCTCAGGGTGTAAAAGTCGTGCATGCGAAAAAAATCGAATCGCTGATGTATTTATATAGTTCCACCTCAAGTCATGAATTTTTATGCAATTGCGCCAATTTTTTTTATGCTCATCCACCATGTAAGAATGCATCCACACACCAAATATTTTGGTTCTGAGACTTATACTTTTGACAATAGGTCTCAGGGTGTAAAAGTCGTGCATGCGAAAAAAATCGAATCGCTGATGTATTTATATAGTTCCACCTCAAGTCATGAATTTTTATGCAATTGCGCCAATTTTGTTTATGCGGATCCACCATGTAAGAATGCATCCACACACCAAATATTTTGGTTCTGAAAATTATACTTTTGAGAATAGGTCTCAGGGTGTAAAAGTCGTGCATGTGAAAAAGTTCGAATCGCTGATGTATTTATAGTTCGGCCTCAAGTCATGAATTTTTATGCAATTGCGCCAATTTTTTTTATGCTCATCCACCATGTAAGAATGCATCCACACACCAAATATTTTGGTTCTGAAACTTATACTTTTGAGAATAGGTCTCAGGGTGTAAAAGTCGTGCATGCGAAAAAGTTCGAATCGCTGATGTATTTATAGTTCGGCCTCAAGTCATGAATTTTTATGCAATTGCGCCAATTTTTTTTATGCGGATCCACCATGTAAGAATGCATCCACACACCAAATATTTTGGTTCTGAAACTTATACTTTTGAGAATAGGTCTCAGGGTGTAAAAGTCGTGCATGCGAAAAAGTTCGAATCGCTGATGTATTTATAGTTCGGCCTCAAGTCATGAATTTTTATGCAATTGCGCCAATTTTTTTTATGCTCATCCACCATGTAAGAATGCATCCACACACCAAATATTTTGGTTCTGAAACTTATACTTTTGAGAATAGGTCTCAGGGTGTAAAAGTCGTGCATGCGAAAAAGTTCGAATCGCTGATGTATTTATAGTTCGGCCTCAAGTCATGAATTTTTATGCAATTGCGCCAATTTTTTTTATGCTCATCCACCATGTAAGAATGCATCCACACACCAAATATTTTGGTTCTGAAACTTATACTTTTGAGAATAGGTCTCAGGGTGTAAAAGTCGTGCATGCGAAAAAGTTCGAATCGCTGATGTATTTATAGTTCGGCCTCAAGTCATGAATTTTTATGCAATTGCGCCAATTTTTTTTATGCGGATCCACCATGTAAGAATGCATCCACACACCAAATATTTTGGTTCTGAAACTTATACTTTTGACAATAGGTCTCAGGGTGTAAAAGTCGTGCATGCGAAAAAGTTCGAATCGCTGATGTATTTATAGTTCGGCCTCAAGTCATGAATTTTTATGCAATTGCGCCAATTTTTTTTATGCTCATCCACCATGTAAGAATGCATCCGCACACCAAATATTTTGGTTCTGAAACTTATACTTTTGAGAATAGGTCTCAGGGTGTAAAAGTCGTGCATGCGAAAAAGTTCGAATCGCTGATGTATTTATAGTTCGGCCTCAAGTCATGAATTTTTATGCAATTGCGCCAATTTTTTTTATGCTCATCCACCATGTAAGAATGCATCCACACACCAAATATTTTCGTTCTGAAACTTATACTTTTGACAATAGGTCTCAGGGTGTAAAAGTCGTGCATGCGAAAAAGTTCGAATCGCTGATGTATTTATAGTTCGGCCTCAAGTCATGAATTTTTATGCAATTGCGCCAATTTTTTTTATGCTCATCCACCATGTAAGATTGCATCCACACACCAAATATTTTGGTTCTGAAACTTATACTTTTGAGAATAGGTCTCAGGGTGTAAAAGTCGTGCATGCGAAAAAGTTCGAATCGTTGATGTATTAATAGTTCGGCCTCAAGTCATGAATTTTTATGCAATTGCGCCAATTTTTTTTATGCGGATCCACCATGTAAGAATGCATCCACACACCAAATATTTTGGTTCTGAAACTTATACTTTTGAGAATAGGTCTCAGGGTGTAAAAGTCGTGCATGCGAAAAAGTTCGAATCGCTGATGTATTTATAGTTCGGCCTCAAGTCATGAATTTTTATGCAATTGCGCCAATTTTTTTTATGCTCATCCACCATGTAAGAATGCATCCACACACCAAATATTTTGGTTCTGAAACTTATACTTTTGAGAATAGGTCTCAGGGTGTAAAAGTCGTGCATGCGAAAAAGTTCGAATCGCTGATGTATTTATAGTTCGGCCTCAAGTCATGAATTTTTATGCAATTGCGCCAATTTTTTTTATGCTCATCCACCATGTACGATTGCATCCACACACCAAATATTTTGGTTCTGAAACTTATACTTTTGACAATAGGTCTCAGGGTGTAAAAGTCGTGCATGCGAAAAAAATCGAATCGCTGATGTATTTATATAGTTCCACCTCAAGTCATGAATTTTTATGCAATTGCGCCAATTTTTTTTGTGCGGATCCACCATGTAAGAATGCATCCACACACCAAATATTTTCGTTCTGAAACTTATACTTTTGACAATAGGTCTCAGGGTGTAAAAGTCGTGCATGTGAAAAAGTTCGAATCGCTGATGTATTTATAGTTCGGCCTCAAGTCATGAATTTTTATGCAATTGCGCCAAATTTTTTTATGCGGATCCACCATGTAAGAATGCATCCACACACCAAATATTTTGGTTCTGAAACTTATACTTTTGAGAATAGGTCTCAGGGTGTAAAAGTCGTGCATGCGAAAAAGTTCGAATCGCTGATGTATTTATAGTTCGGCCTCAAGTCATGAATTTTTATGCAATTGCGCCAAATTTTTTTATGCGGATCCACCATGTAAGAATGCATCTACACACCAAATATTTTGGTTCTGAAACTTATACTTTTGAGAATAGGTCTCAGGGTGTAAAAGTCGTGCATGCGAAAAAGTTCGAATCGCTGATGTATTTATAGTTCGGCCTCAAGTCATGAATTTTTATGCAATTGCGCCAATTTTTTTTATGCTCATCCACCATGTAAGAATGCATCCGCACACCAAATATTTTGGTTCTGAAACTTATACTTTTGAGAATAGGTCTCAGGGTGTAAAAGTCGTGCATGCGAAAAAGTTCGAATCGCTGATGTATTTATAGTTCGGCCTCAAGTCATGAATTTTTATGCAATTGCGCCAATTTTTTTTATGCTCATCCACCATGTAAGAATGCATCCACACACCAAATATTTTCGTTCTGAAACTTATACTTTTGACAATAGGTCTCAGGGTGTAAAAGTCGTGCATGCGAAAAAGTTCGAATCGCTGATGTATTTATAGTTCGGCCTCAAGTCATGAATTTTTATGCAATTGCGCCAATTTTTTTTATGCTCATCCACCATGTAAGATTGCATCCACACACCAAATATTTTGGTTCTGAAACTTATACTTTTGAGAATAGGTCTCAGGGTGTAAAAGTCGTGCATGCGAAAAAGTTCGAATCGTTGATGTATTAATAGTTCGGCCTCAAGTCATGAATTTTTATGCAATTGCGCCAATTTTTTTTATGCGGATCCACCATGTAAGAATGCATCCACACACCAAATATTTTGGTTCTGAAACTTATACTTTTGAGAATAGGTCTCAGGGTGTAAAAGTCGTGCATGCGAAAAAGTTCGAATCGCTGATGTATTTATAGTTCGGCCTCAAGTCATGAATTTTTATGCAATTGCGCCAATTTTTTTTATGCTCATCCACCATGTAAGAATGCATCCACACACCAAATATTTTGGTTCTGAAACTTATACTTTTGAGAATAGGTCTCAGGGTGTAAAAGTCGTGCATGCGAAAAAGTTCGAATCGCTGATGTATTTATAGTTCGGCCTCAAGTCATGAATTTTTATGCAATTGCGCCAATTTTTTTTATGCTCATCCACCATGTACGATTGCATCCACACACCAAATATTTTGGTTCTGAAACTTATACTTTTGACAATAGGTCTCAGGGTGTAAAAGTCGTGCATGCGAAAAAAATCGAATCGCTGATGTATTTATATAGTTCCACCTCAAGTCATGAATTTTTATGCAATTGCGCCAATTTTTTTTGTGCGGATCCACCATGTAAGAATGCATCCACACACCAAATATTTTGGTTCTGAAACTTATACTTTTGAGAATAGGTCTCAGGGTGTAAAAGTCGTGCATGCGAAAAAGTTCGAATCGCTGATGTATTTATAGTTCGGCCTCAAGTCATGAATTTTTATGCAATTGCGCCAATTTTTTTTATGCTCATCCACCATGTAAGATTGCATCCACACACCAAATATTTTGGTTCTGAAACTTATACTTTTGACAATAGGTCTCAGGGTGTAAAAGTCGTGCATGCGAAAAAGTTCGAATCGCTGATGTATTTATAGTTCGGCCTCAAGTCATGAATTTTTATGCAATTGCGCCAATTTTTTTTATGCTCATCCACCATGTAAGAATGCATCCACACACCAAATATTTTGGTTCTGAAACTTATACTTTTGAGAATAGGTCTCAGGGTGTAAAAGTCGTGCATGCGAAAAAGTTCGAATCGCTGATGTATTTATAGTTCGGCCTCAAGTCATGAATTTTTATGCAATTGCGCCAATTTTATTTATGCGGATCCACCATGTAAGAATGCATCCACACACCAAATATTTTGGTTCTGAAACTTATACTTTTGACAATAGGTCTCAGGGTGTAAAAGTCGTGCATGCGAAAAAAATCGAATCGCTGATGTATTTATATAGTTCCACCTCAAGTCATGAATTTTTATGCAATTGCACCAATTTTTTTTATGCTCATCCACCATGTAAGAATGCATCCACACACCAAATATTTTCGTTCTGAAACTTATACTTTTGACAATAGGTCTCAGGGTGTAAAAGTCGTGCATGCGAAAAAGTTCGAATCGCTGATGTATTTATAGTTCGGCCTCAAGTCATGAATTTTTATGCAATTGCGCCAATTTTTTTTATGCGGATCCACCATGTAAGAATGCATCCACACACCAAATATTTTGGTTCTGAAACTTATACTTTTGACAATAGGTCTCAGGGTGTAAAAGTCGTGCATGCGAAAAAAATCGAATCGCTGATGTATTTATATAGTTCCACCTCAAGTCATGAATTTTTATGCAATTGCGCCAATTTTGTTTATGCGGATCCACCATGTAAGAATGCATCCACACACCAAATATTTTGGTTCTGAAACTTATACTTTTGAGAATAGGTCTCAGGGTGTAAAAGTCGTGCATGCGAAAAAGTTCGAATCGCTGATGTATTTATAGTTCGGCCTCAAGTCATGAATTTTTATGCAATTGCGCCAATTTTTTTTATGCTCATCCACCATGTAAGAATGCATCCACACACCAAATATTTTGGTTCTGAAACTTATACTTTTGAGAATAGGTCTCAGGGTGTAAAAGTCGTGCATGCGAAAAAGTTCGAATCGCTGATGTATTTATAGTTCGGCCTCAAGTCATGAATTTTTATGCAATTGCGCCAATTTTTTTTATGCTCATCCACCATGTAAGAATGCATCCACACACCAAATATTTTGGTTCTGAAACTTATACTTTTGAGAATAGGTCTCAGGGTGTAAAAGTCGTGCATGCGAAAAAGTTCGAATCGCTGATGTATTTATAGTTCGGCCTCAAGTCATGAATTTTTATGCAATTGCGCCAATTTTTTTTATGCTCATCCACCATGTAAGAATGCATCCACACACCAAATATTTTGGTTCTGAAACTTATACTTTTGAGAATAGGTCTCAGGGTGTAAAAGTCGTGCATGCGAAAAAGTTCGAATCGCTGATGTATTTATAGTTCGGCCTCAAGTCATGAATTTTTATGCAATTGCGCCAATTTTTTTTATGCTCATCCACCATGTAAGAATGCATCCACACACCAAATATTTTCGTTCTGAAACTTATACTTTTGACAATAGGTCTCAGGGTGTAAAAGTCGTGCATGTGAAAAAGTTCGAATCGCTGATGTATTTATAGTTCGGCCTCAAGTCATGAATTTTTATGCAATTGCGCCAAATTTTTTTATGCGGATCCACCATGTAAGAATGCATCCACACACCAAATATTTTGGTTCTGAAACTTATACTTTTGAGAATAGGTCTCAGGGTGTAAAAGTCGTGCATGCGAAAAAGTTCGAATCGCTGATGTATTTATAGTTCGGCCTCAAGTCATGAATTTTTATGCAATTGCGCCAAATTTTTTTATGCGGATCCACCATGTAAGAATGCATCTACACACCAAATATTTTGGTTCTGAAACTTATACTTTTGAGAATAGGTCTCAGGGTGTAAAAGTCGTGCATGCGAAAAAGTTCGAATCGCTGATGTATTTATAGTTCGGCCTCAAGTCATGAATTTTTATGCAATTGCGCCAATTTTTTTTATGCTCATCCACCATGTAAGAATGCATCCGCACACCAAATATTTTGGTTCTGAAACTTATACTTTTGAGAATAGGTCTCAGGGTGTAAAAGTCGTGCATGCGAAAAAGTTCGAATCGCTGATGTATTTATAGTTCGGCCTCAAGTCATGAATTTTTATGCAATTGCGCCAATTTTTTTTTATGCTCATCCACCATGTAAGAATGCATCCACACACCAAATATTTTCGTTCTGAAACTTATACTTTTGACAATAGGTCTCAGGGTGTAAAAGTCGTGCATGCGAAAAAGTTCGAATCGTTGATGTATTAATAGTTCGGCCTCAAGTCATGAATTTTTATGCAATTGCGCCAATTTTTTTTATGCTCATCCACCATGTAAGAATGCATCCACACACCAAATATTTTGGTTCTGAAACTTATACTTTTGACAATAGGTCTCAGGGTGTAAAAGTCGTGCATGCGAAAAAAATCGAATCGCTGATGTATTTATATAGTTCCACCTCAAGTCATGAATTTTTATGCAATTGCGCCAATTTTGTTTATGCGGATCCACCATGTAAGAATGCATCCACACACCAAATATTTTCGTTCTGAAACTTATACTTTTGACAATAGGTCTCAGGGTGTAAAAGTCGTGCATGCGAAAAAGCTCGAATCGTTGATGTATTAATAGTTCGGCCTCAAGTCATGAATTTTTATGCAATTGCGCCAATTTTTTTTATGCTCATCCACCATGTAAGAATGCATCCACACACCAAATATTTTGGTTCTGAAACTTATACTTTTGACAATAGGTCTCAGGGTGTAAAAGTCGTGCATGCGAAAAAAATCGAATCGCTGATGTATTTATATAGTTCCACCTCAAGTCATGAATTTTTATGCAATTGCGCCAATTTTGTTTATGCGGATCCACCATGTAAGAATGCATCCACACACCAAATATTTTGGTTCTGAAACTTATACTTTTGAGAATAGGTCTCAGGGTGTAAAAGTCGTGCATGTGAAAAAGTTCGAATCGCTGATGTATTTATAGTTCGGCCTCAAGTCATGAATTTTTATGCAATTGCGCCAATTTTTTTTATGCTCATCCACCATGTAAGAATGCATCCACACACCAAATATTTTGGTTCTGAAACTTATACTTTTGAGAATAGGTCTCAGGGTGTAAAAGTCGTGCATGCGAAAAAGTTCGAATCGCTGATGTATTTATAGTTCGGCCTCAAGTCATGAATTTTTATGCAATTGCGCCAATTTTTTTTATGCTCATCCACCATGTAAGAATGCATCCACACACCAAATATTTTGGTTCTGAAACTTATACTTTTGAGAATAGGTCTCAGGGTGTAAAAGTCGTGCATGCGAAAAAGTTCGAATCGCTGATGTATTTATAGTTCGGCCTCAAGTCATGAATTTTTATGCAATTGCGCCAATTTTTTTTATGCGGATCCACCATGTAAGAATGCATCCACACACCAAATATTTTGGTTCTGAAACTTATACTTTTGAGAATAGGTCTCAGGGTGTAAAAGTCGTGCATGCGAAAAAGTTCGAATCGCTGATGTATTTATAGTTCGGCCTCAAGTCATGAATTTTTATGCAATTGCGCCAATTTTTTTTATGCTCATCCACCATGTAAGAATGCATCCACACACCAAATACTTTGGTTCTGAAACTTATACTTTTGAGAATAGGTCTCAGGGTGTAAAAGTCGTGCATGCGAAAAAGTTCGAATCGCTGATGTATTTATAGTTCGGCCTCAAGTCATGAATTTTTATGCAATTGCGCCAATTTTTTTTATGCTCATCCACCATGTAAGAATGCATCCACACACCAAATATTTTCGTTCTGAAACTTATACTTTTGACAATAGGTCTCAGGGTGTAAAAGTCGTGCATGTGAAAAAGTTCGAATCGCTGATGTATTTATAGTTCGGCCTCAAGTCATGAATTTTTATGCAATTGCGCCAAATTTTTTTATGCGGATCCACCATGTAAGAATGCATCCACACACCAAATATTTTGGTTCTGAAACTTATACTTTTGAGAATAGGTCTCAGGGTGTAAAAGTCGTGCATGCGAAAAAGTTCGAATCGCTGATGTATTTATAGTTCGGCCTCAAGTCATGAATTTTTATGCAATTGCGCCAAATTTTTTTATGCGGATCCACCATGTAAGAATGCATCTACACACCAAATATTTTGGTTCTGAAACTTATACTTTTGAGAATAGGTCTCAGGGTGTAAAAGTCGTGCATGCGAAAAAGTTCGAATCGCTGATGTATTTATAGTTCGGCCTCAAGTCATGAATTTTTATGCAATTGCGCCAATTTTTTTTATGCTCATCCACCATGTAAGAATGCATCCGCACACCAAATATTTTGGTTCTGAAACTTATACTTTTGAGAATAGGTCTCAGGGTGTAAAAGTCGTGCATGCGAAAAAGTTCGAATCGCTGATGTATTTATAGTTCGGCCTCAAGTCATGAATTTTTATGCAATTGCGCCAATTTTTTTTTATGCTCATCCACCATGTAAGAATGCATCCACACACCAAATATTTTCGTTCTGAAACTTATACTTTTGACAATAGGTCTCAGGGTGTAAAAGTCGTGCATGCGAAAAAGTTCGAATCGTTGATGTATTAATAGTTCGGCCTCAAGTCATGAATTTTTATGCAATTGCGCCAATTTTTTTTATGCTCATCCACCATGTAAGAATGCATCCACACACCAAATATTTTGGTTCTGAAACTTATACTTTTGACAATAGGTCTCAGGGTGTAAAAGTCGTGCATGCGAAAAAGTTCGAATCGCTGATGTATTTATAGTTCGGCCTCAAGTCATGAATTTTTATGCAATTGCGCCAATTTTTTTTATGCTCATCCACCATGTAAGAATGCATCCACACACCAAATATTTTGGTTCTGAAACTTATACTTTTGACAATAGGTCTCAGGGTGTAAAAGTCGTGCATGCGAAAAAAATCGAATCGTTGATGTATTTATATAGTTCCGCCTCAAGTCATGAATTTTTATGCAATTGCACCAATTTTTTTTATGCTCATCCACCATGTAAGAATGCATCCACACACCAAATATTTTGGTTCTGAAACTTATACTTTTGAGAATAGGTCTCAGGGTGTAAAAGTCGTGCATGCGAAAAAGTTCGAATCGCTGATGTATTTATAGTTCGGCCTCAAGTCATGAATTTTTATGCAATTGCGCCAATTTTTTTTATGCTCATCCACCATGTAAGAATGCATCCACACACCAAATATTTTGGTTCTGAAACTTATACTTTTGAGAATAGGTCTCAGGGTGTAAAAGTCGTGCATGCGAAAAAGTTCGAATCGCTGATGTATTTATAGTTCGGCCTCAAGTCATGAATTTTTATGCAATTGCGCCAATTTTTTTTATGCGGATCCACCATGTAAGAATGCATCCACACACCAAATATTTTGGTTCTGAAACTTATACTTTTGAGAATAGGTCTCAGGGTGTAAAAGTCGTGCATGCGAAAAAGTTCGAATCGCTGATGTATTTATAGTTCGGCCTCAAGTCATGAATTTTTATGCAATTGCGCCAATTTTTTTTATGCTCATCCACCATGTAAGAATGCATCCACACACCAAATACTTTGGTTCTGAAACTTATACTTTTGAGAATAGGTCTCAGGGTGTAAAAGTCGTGCATGCGAAAAAGTTCGAATCGCTGATGTATTTATAGTTCGGCCTCAAGTCATGAATTTTTATGCAATTGCGCCAATTTTTTTTATGCTCATCCACCATGTAAGAATGCATCCACACACCAAATATTTTCGTTCTGAAACTTATACTTTTGACAATAGGTCTCAGGGTGTAAAAGTCGTGCATGTGAAAAAGTTCGAATCGCTGATGTATTTATAGTTCGGCCTCAAGTCATGAATTTTTATGCAATTGCGCCAAATTTTTTTATGCGGATCCACCATGTAAGAATGCATCCACACACCAAATATTTTGGTTCTGAAACTTATACTTTTGAGAATAGGTCTCAGGGTGTAAAAGTCGTGCATGCGAAAAAGTTCGAATCGCTGATGTATTTATAGTTCGGCCTCAAGTCATGAATTTTTATGCAATTGCGCCAAAAATTTTTATGCGGATCCACCATGTAAGAATGCATCTACACACCAAATATTTTGGTTCTGAAACTTATACTTTTGAGAATAGGTCTCAGGGTGTAAAAGTCGTGCATGCGAAAAAGTTCGAATCGCTGATGTATTTATAGTTCGGCCTCAAGTCATGAATTTTTATGCAATTGCGCCAATTTTTTTTATGCTCATCCACCATGTAAGAATGCATCCGCACACCAAATATTTTGGTTCTGAAACTTATACTTTTGAGAATAGGTCTCAGGGTGTAAAAGTCGTGCATGCGAAAAAGTTCGAATCGCTGATGTATTTATAGTTCGGCCTCAAGTCATGAATTTTTATGCAATTGCGCCAATTTTTTTTTATGCTCATCCACCATGTAAGAATGCATCCACACACCAAATATTTTCGTTCTGAAACTTATACTTTTGACAATAGGTCTCAGGGTGTAAAAGTCGTGCATGCGAAAAAGTTCGAATCGTTGATGTATTAATAGTTCGGCCTCAAGTCATGAATTTTTATGCAATTGCGCCAATTTTTTTTATGCTCATCCACCATGTAAGAATGCATCCACACACCAAATATTTTGGTTCTGAAACTTATACTTTTGACAATAGGTCTCAGGGTGTAAAAGTCGTGCATGCGAAAAAGTTCGAATCGCTGATGTATTTATAGTTCGGCCTCAAGTCATGAATTTTTATGCAATTGCGCCAATTTTTTTTATGCTCATCCACCATGTAAGAATGCATCCACACACCAAATATTTTGGTTCTGAAACTTATACTTTTGACAATAGGTCTCAGGGTGTAAAAGTCGTGCATGCGAAAAAAATCGAATCGTTGATGTATTTATATAGTTCCGCCTCAAGTCATGAATTTTTATGCAATTGCACCAATTTTTTTTATGCTCATCCACCATGTAAGAATGCATCCACACACCAAATATTTTGGTTCTGAAACTTATACTTTTGAGAATAGGTCTCAGGGTGTAAAAGTCGTGCATGCGAAAAAGTTCGAATCGCTGATGTATTTATAGTTCGGCCTCAAGTCATGAATTTTTATGCAATTGCGCCAAATTTTTTATGCGGATCCACCATGTAAGAATGCATCCACACACCAAATATTTTGGTTCTGAAACTTATACTTTTGACAATAGGTCTCAGGGTGTAAAAGTCGTGCATGCGAAAAAGTTCGAATCGCTGATGTATTTATAGTTCGGCCTCAAGTCATGAATTTTTATGCAATTGCGCCAATTTTTTTATGCTCATCCACCATGTAAGAATGCATCCACACACCAAATATTTTGGTTCTGAAACTTATACTTTTGAGAATAGGTCTCAGGGTGTAAAAGTCGTGCATGCGAAAAAGTTCGAATCGCTGATGTATTTATAGTTCGGCCTCAAGTCATGAATTTTTATGCAATTGCGCCAATTTTTTTATGCTCATCCACCATGTAAGATTGCATCCACACACCAAATATTTTGGTTCTGAAACTTATACTTTTGACAATAGGTCTCAGGGTGTAAAAGTCGTGCATGCGAAAAAAATCGAATCGCTGATGTATTTATATAGTTCCACCTCAAGTCATGAATTTTTATGCAATTGCGCCAATTTTTTTTATGCGGATCCACCATGTAAGAATGCATCCACACACCAAATATTTTGGTTCTGAAACTTATACTTTTGACAATAGGTCTCAGGGTGTAAAAGTCGTGCATGCGAAAAAGTTCGAATCGCTGATGTATTTATAGTTCGGCCTCAAGTCATGAATTTTTATGCAATTGCGCCAATTTTTTTTATGCGGATCCACCATGTAAGAATGCATCCACACACCAAATATTTTGGTTCTGAAACTTATACTTTTGACAATAGGTCTCAGGGTGTAAAAGTCGTGCATGCGAAAAAGTTCGAATCGCTGATGTATTTATAGTTCGGCCTCAAGTCATGAATTTTTATGCAATTGCGCCAATTTTTTTTATGCGGATCCACCATGTAAGAATGCATCCACACACCAAATATTTTGGTTCTGAAACTTATACTTTTGAGAATAGGTCTCAGGGTGTAAAAGTCGTGCATGCGAAAAAGTTCGAATCGCTGATGTATTTATAGTTCGGCCTCAAGTCATGAATTTTTATGCAATTGCGCCAATTTTTTTTATGCGGATCCACCATGTAAGAATGCATCCACACACCAAATATTTTGGTTCTGAAACTTATACTTTTGAGAATAGGTCTCAGGGTGTAAAAGTCGTGCATGCGAAAAAGTTCGAATCGCTGATGTATTTATAGTTCGGCCTCAAGTCATGAATTTTTATGCAATTGCGCCAATTTTTTTTATGCGGATCCACCATGTAAGAATGCATCCACACACCAAATATTTTGGTTCTGAAACTTATACTTTTGAGAATAGGTCTCAGGGTGTAAAAGTCGTGCATGCGAAAAAGTTCGAATCGCTGATGTATTTATAGTTCGGCCTCAAGTCATGAATTTTTATGCAATTGCGCCAATTTTTTTTATGCTCATCCACCATGTAAGAATGCATCCACACACTAAATATTTTGGTTCTGAAACTTATACTTTTGACAATAGGTCTCAGGGTGTAAAAGTCGTGCATGCGAAAAAGTTCGAATCGCTGATGTATTTATAGTTCGGCCTCAAGTCATGAATTTTTATGCAATTGCGCCAATTTTTTTTATGCGGATCCACCATGTAAGAATGCATCCACACACCAAATATTTTGGTTCTGAAACTTATACTTTTGAGAATAGGTCTCAGGGTGTAAAAGTCGTGCATGCGAAAAAGTTCGAATCGCTGATGTATTTATAGTTCGGCCTCAAGTCATGAATTTTTATGCAATTGCGCCAATTTTTTTTATGCTCATCCACCATGTAAGAATGCATCCACACACCAAATATTTTGGTTCTGAAACTTATACTTTTGAGAATAGGTCTCAGGGTGTAAAAGTCGTGCATGCGAAAAAGTTCGAATCGCTGATGTATTTATAGTTCGGCCTCAAGTCATGAATTTTTATGCAATTGCGCCAATTTTTTTTATGCGGATCCACCATGTAAGAATGCATCCACACACCAAATATTTTGGTTCTGAAACTTATACTTTTGACAATAGGTCTCAGGGTGTAAAAGTCGTGCATGCGAAAAAGTTCGAATCGCTGATGTATTTATAGTTCGGCCTCAAGTCATGAATTTTTATGCAATTGCGCCAATTTTTTTTATGCGGATCCACCATGTAAGAATGCATCCACACACCAAATATTTTGGTTCTGAAACTTATACTTTTGAGAATAGGTCTCAGGGTGTAAAAGTCGTGCATGCGAAAAAGTTCGAATCGCTGATGTATTTATAGTTCGGCCTCAAGTCATGAATTTTTATGCAATTGCGCCAATTTTTTTTATGCGGATCCACCATGTAAGAATGCATCCACACACCAAATATTTTGGTTCTGAAACTTATACTTTTGAGAATAGGTCTCAGGGTGTAAAAGTCGTGCATGCGAAAAAGTTCGAATCGCTGATGTATTTATAGTTCGGCCTCAAGTCATGAATTTTTATGCAATTGCGCCAATTTTTTTTATGCGGATCCACCATGTAAGAATGCATCCACACACCAAATATTTTGGTTCTGAAACTTATACTTTTGAGAATAGGTCTCAGGGTGTAAAAGTCGTGCATGCGAAAAAGTTCGAATCGCTGATGTATTTATAGTTCGGCCTCAAGTCATGAATTTTTATGCAATTGCGCCAATTTTTTTTATGCTCATCCACCATGTAAGAATGCATCCACACACTAAATATTTTGGTTCTGAAACTTATACTTTTGACAATAGGTCTCAGGGTGTAAAAGTCGTGCATGCGAAAAAGTTCGAATCGCTGATGTATTTATAGTTCGGCCTCAAGTCATGAATTTTTATGCAATTGCGCCAATTTTTTTTATGCGGATCCACCATGTAAGAATGCATCCACACACCAAATATTTTGGTTCTGAAACTTATACTTTTGAGAATAGGTCTCAGGGTGTAAAAGTCGTGCATGCGAAAAAGTTCGAATCGCTGATGTATTTATAGTTCGGCCTCAAGTCATGAATTTTTATGCAATTGCGCCAATTTTTTTTATGCGGATCCACCATGTAAGAATGCATCCACACACCAAATATTTTGGTTCTGAAACTTATACTTTTGAGAATAGGTCTCAGGGTGTAAAAGTCGTGCATGCGAAAAAGTTCGAATCGCTGATGTATTTATAGTTCGGCCTCAAGTCATGAATTTTTATGCAATTGCGCCAATTTTTTTTATGCGGATCCACCATGTAAGAATGCATCCACACACCAAATATTTTGGTTCTGAAACTTATACTTTTGAGAATAGGTCTCAGGGTGTAAAAGTCGTGCATGCGAAAAAGTTCGAATCGCTGATGTATTTATAGTTCGGCCTCAAGTCATGAATTTTTATGCAATTGCGCCAATTTTTTTTATGCTCATCCACCATGTAAGAATGCATCCACACACTAAATATTTTGGTTCTGAAACTTATACTTTTGACAATAGGTCTCAGGGTGTAAAAGTCGTGCATGCGAAAAAGTTCGAATCGCTGATGTATTTATAGTTCGGCCTCAAGTCATGAATTTTTATGCAATTGCGCCAATTTTTTTTATGCGGATCCACCATGTAAGAATGCATCCACACCCCAAATATTTTGGTTCTGAAACTTATACTTTTGAGAATAGGTCTCAGGGTGTAAAAGTCGTGCATGCGAAAAAGTTCGAATCGCTGATGTATTTATAGTTCGGCCTCAAGTCATGAATTTTTATGCAATTGCGCCAATTTTTTTTATGCTCATCCACCATGTAAGAATGCATCCACACACCAAATATTTTGGTTCTGAAACTTATACTTTTGAGAATAGGTCTCAGGGTGTAAAAGTCGTGCATGCGAAAAAGTTCGAATCGCTGATGTATTTATAGTTCGGCCTCAAGTCATGAATTTTTATGCAATTGCGCCAATTTTTTTTATGCTCATCCACCATGTAAGATTGCATCCACACACCAAATATTTTGGTTCTGAAACTTATACTTTTGACAATAGGTCTCAGGGTGTAAAAGTCGTGCATGCGAAAAAAATCGAATCGCTGATGTATTTATATAGTTCCACCTCAAGTCATGAATTTTTATGCAATTGCGCCAATTTTTTTTATGCGGATCCACCATGTAAGAATGCATCCACACACCAAATATTTTGGTTCTGAAACTTATACTTTTGACAATAGGTCTCAGGGTGTAAAAGTCGTGCATGCGAAAAAGTTCGAATCGCTGATGTATTTATAGTTCGGCCTCAAGTCATGAATTTTTATGCAATTGCGCCAATTTTTTTTATGCTCATCCACCATGTAAGAATGCATCCACACACCAAATATTTTGGTTCTGAAACTTATACTTTTGAGAATAGGTCTCAGGGTGTAAAAGTCGTGCATGCGAAAAAGTTCGAATCGCTGATGTATTTATAGTTCGGCCTCAAGTCATGAATTTTTATGCAATTGCGCCAATTTTTTTTATGCGGATCCACCATGTAAGAATGCATCCACACACCAAATATTTTGGTTCTGAAACTTATACTTTTGACAATAGGTCTCAGGGTGTAAAAGTCGTGCATGCGAAAAAGTTCGAATCGCTGATGTATTTATAGTTCGGCCTCAAGTCATGAATTTTTATGCAATTGCGCCAATTTTTTTTATGCGGATCCACCATGTAAGAATGCATCCACACACCAAATATTTTGGTTCTGAAACTTATACTTTTGACAATAGGTCTCAGGGTGTAAAAGTCGTGCATGCGAAAAAGTTCGAATCGCTGATGTATTTATAGTTCGGCCTCAAGTCATGAATTTTTATGCAATTGCGCCAATTTTTTTTATGCGGATCCACCATGTAAGAATGCATCCACACACCAAATATTTTGGTTCTGAAACTTATACTTTTGAGAATAGGTCTCAGGGTGTAAAAGTCGTGCATGCGAAAAAGTTCGAATCGCTGATGTATTTATAGTTCGGCCTCAAGTCATGAATTTTTATGCAATTGCGCCAATTTTTTTTATGCTCATCCACCATGTAAGAATGCATCCACACACTAAATATTTTGGTTCTGAAACTTATACTTTTGACAATAGGTCTCAGGGTGTAAAAGTCGTGCATGCGAAAAAGTTCGAATCGCTGATGTATTTATAGTTCGGCCTCAAGTCATGAATTTTTATGCAATTGCGCCAATTTTTTTTATGCGGATCCACCATGTAAGAATGCATCCACACCCCAAATATTTTGGTTCTGAAACTTATACTTTTGAGAATAGGTCTCAGGGTGTAAAAGTCGTGCATGCGAAAAAGTTCGAATCGCTGATGTATTTATAGTTCGGCCTCAAGTCATGAATTTTTATGCAATTGCGCCAATTTTTTTTATGCTCATCCACCATGTAAGAATGCATCCACACACCAAATATTTTGGTTCTGAAACTTATACTTTTGAGAATAGGTCTCAGGGTGTAAAAGTCGTGCATGCGAAAAAGTTCGAATCGCTGATGTATTTATAGTTCGGCCTCAAGTCATGATTTTTTATGCAATTGCGCCAATTTTTTTCATGGGTGTCCACAATGTAAGAATGCATCCACACACCAAACATTTTGGTCCTGAAACTTATACTTTTGACAATAGGTCTCAGGGTGTAAAAGTCGTGCATGCGAAAAAGTTCGAATCGCTGATGTATTTATAGTTCGGCCTCAAGTCATGAATTTTTATGCAATTGCGCCAATTTTTTTTATGCTCATCCACCATGTAAGAATGCATCCACACACCAAATATTTTGGTTCTGAAACTTATACTTTTGACAATAGGTCTCAGGGTGTAAAAGTCGTGCATGCGAAAAAGTTCGAATCGCTGATGTATTTATAGTTCGGCCTCAAGTCATGAATTTTTATGCAATTGCGCCAAAAAATTTTATGCGGATCCACCATGTAAGAATGCATCCACACACCAAATATTTTGGTTCTGAAACTTATACTTTTGAGAATAGGTCTCAGGGTGTAAAAGTCGTGCATGCGAAAAAGTTCGAATCGCTGATGTATTTATAGTTCGGCCTCAAGTCATGAATTTTTATGCAATTCCGCCAATTTTTTTCATAGGTGTCCACCATGTAAGAATGCATCCACACACCAAATATTTTGGTCCTGAAACTTATACTTTTGAGAATAGGTCTCAGGGTGTAAAAGTCGTGCATGCGAAAAAGTTCGAATCGCTGATGTATTTATAGTTCGGCCTCAAGTCATGAATTTTTATGCAATTGCGCCAATTTGTTTTATGCTCATCCACCATGTAAGAATGCATCCACACACCAAATATTTTGGTTCTGAAACTTATACTTTTGAGAATAGGTCTCAGGGTGTAAAAGTCGTGCATGCGAAAAAGTTAGAATCGCTGATGTATTTATAGTTCGGCCTCAAGTCATGATTTTTTATGCAATTGCGCCAATTTTTTTCATGGGTGTCCACAATGTAAGAATGCATCCACACACCAAACATTTTGGTCCTGAAACTTATACTTTTGACAATAGGTCTCAGGGTGTAAAAGTCGTGCATGCGAAAAAGTTCGAATCGCTGATGTATTTATAGTTCGGCCTCAAGTCATGAATTTTTATGCAATTGCGCCATTTTTTTTTATGCTCATCCACCATGTAAGAATGCATCCACACACCAAATATTTTGGTTCTGAAACTTATACTTTTGACAATAAGTCTCAGGGTGTAAAAGTCGTGCATGCGAAAAAGTTAGAATCGCTGATGTATTTATAGTTCGGCCTCAAGTCATGAATTTTTATGCAATTGCGCCAATTTTTTTTATGCGGATCCACCATGTAAGAATGCATCCACACACCAAATATTTTGGTCCTGAAACTTATACTTTTGACAATAGGTCTCAGGGTGTAAAAGTCGTGCATGCGAAAAAGTTCGAATCGCTGATGTATTTATAGTTCGGCCTCAAGTCATGAATTTTTATGCAATTGCGCCAATTTGTTTTATGCTCATCCACCATGTAAGAATGCATCCACACACCAAATATTTTGGTTCTGAAACTTATACTTTTGAGAATAGGTCTCAGGGTGTAAAAGTCGTGCATGCGAAAAAGTTCGAATCGCTGATGTATTTATAGTTCGGCCTCAAGTCATGATTTTTTATGCAATTGCGCCAATTTTTTTCATGGGTGTCCACAATGTAAGAATGCATCCACACACCAAACATTTTGGTCCTGAAACTTATACTTTTGACAATAGGTCTCAGGGTGTAAAAGTCGTGCATGCGAAAAAGTTCGAATCGCTGATGTATTTATAGTTCGGCCTCAAGTCATGAATTTTTATGCAATTGCGCCAATTTTTTTTATGCTCATCCACCATGTAAGAATGCATCCACACACCAAATATTTTGGTTCTGAAACTTATACTTTTGACAATAGGTCTCAGGGTGTAAAAGTCGTGCATGCGAAAAAGTTCGAATCGCTGATGTATTTATAGTTCGGCCTCAAGTCATGAATTTTTATGCAATTGCGCCAAAAAATTTTATGCGGATCCACCATGTAAGAATGCATCCACACACCAAATATTTTGGTTCTGAAACTTATACTTTTGAGAATAGGTCTCAGGGTGTAAAAGTCGTGCATGCGAAAAAGTTCGAATCGCTGATGTATTTATAGTTCGGCCTCAAGTCATGAATTTTTATGCAATTCCGCCAATTTTTTTCATAGGTGTCCACCATGTAAGAATGCATCCACACACCAAATATTTTGGTCCTGAAACTTATACTTTTGAGAATAGGTCTCAGGGTGTAAAAGTCGTGCATGCGAAAAAGTTCGAATCGCTGATGTATTTATAGTTCGGCCTCAAGTCATGAATTTTTATGCAATTGCGCCAATTTGTTTTATGCTCATCCACCATGTAAGAATGCATCCACACACCAAATATTTTGGTTCTGAAACTTATACTTTTGAGAATAGGTCTCAGGGTGTAAAAGTCGTGCATGCGAAAAAGTTAGAATCGCTGATGTATTTATAGTTCGGCCTCAAGTCATGATTTTTTATGCAATTGCGCCAATTTTTTTCATGGGTGTCCACAATGTAAGAATGCATCCACACACCAAACATTTTGGTCCTGAAACTTATACTTTTGACAATAGGTCTCAGGGTGTAAAAGTCGTGCATGCGAAAAAGTTCGAATCGCTGATGTATTTATAGTTCGGCCTCAAGTCATGAATTTTTATGCAATTGCGCCATTTTTTTTTATGCTCATCCACCATGTAAGAATGCATCCACACACCAAATATTTTGGTTCTGAAACTTATACTTTTGACAATAAGTCTCAGGGTGTAAAAGTCGTGCATGCGAAAAAGTTAGAATCGCTGATGTATTTATAGTTCGGCCTCAAGTCATGAATTTTTATGCAATTGCGCCAATTTTTTTTATGCGGATCCACCATGTAAGAATGCATCCACACACCAAATATTTTGGTTCTGAAACTTATACTTTTGACAATAGGTCTCAGGGTGTAAAAGTCGTGCATGTGAAAAAGTTCGAATCGCTGATGTATTTATAGTTCGGCCTCAAGTCATGATTTTTTATGCAATTGCGCCAATTTTTTTTATGCTCATCCACCATGTAAGAATGCATCCACACACCAAATATTTTGGTTCTGAAACTTATACTTTTGACAATAGGTCTCAGGGTGTAAAAGTCGTGCATGCGAAAAAGTTCGAATCGCTGATGTATTTATAGTTCGGCCTCAAGTCATGAATTTTTATGCAATTGCGCCAATTTTTTTGATGCGGATCCACCATGTAAGAATGCATCCACACACCAAATATTTTGGTTCTGAAACTTATACTTTTGAGAATAGGTCTCAGGGTGTAAAAGTCGTGCATGCGAAAAAGTTAGAATCGCTGATGTATTTATAGTTCGGCCTCAAGTCATGATTTTTTATGCAATTGCGCCAATTTTTTTCATGGGTGTCCACAATGTAAGAATGCATCCACACACCAAATATTTTGGTCCTGAAAGTTATACTTTTGACAATAGGTCTCAGGGTGTAAAAGTCGTGCATGCGAAAAAGTTAGAATCGCTGATGTATTTATAGTTCGGCCTCAAGTCATGAATTTTTATGCAATTGCGCCAATTTTTTTTATGCGGATCCACCATGTAAGAATGCATCCACACGACAAATATTTTGGTTCTGAAACTTATACTTTTGAGAATAGGCCTCAGGGTGTAAAAGTCGTGCATGCGAAAAAGTTCGAATCGCTGATGTATTTATAGTTCGGCCTCAAGTCATGAATTTTTATGCAATTGCGCCAAATTTTTTTATGCGGATCCACCATGTAAGAATGCATCCACACACCAAATATTTTGGTTCTGAAACTTATACTTTTGAGAATAGGTCTCAGGGTGTAAAAGTCGTGCATGCGAAAAAGTTCGAATCGCTGATGTATTTATAGTTCGGCCTCAAGTCATGAATTTTTATGCAATTGCGCCAATTTTTTTTATGCTCATCCACCATGTAAGAATGCATCCACACACCAAATATTTTGGTTCTGAAACCTATACTTTTGAGAATAGGTCTCAGGGTGTAAAAGTCGTGCATGCGAAAAAGTTAGAATCGCTGATGTATTTATAGTTCGGCCTCAAGTCATGATTTTTTATGCAATTGCACCAATTTTTTTCATGGGTCTCCACAATGTAAGAATGCATCCACACACCAAACATTTTGGTCCTGAAACTTATACTTTTGACAATAGGTCTCAGGGTGTAAAAGTCGTGCATGCGAAAAAGTTCGAATCGCTGATGTATTTATAGTTCGGCCTCAAGTCATGAATTTTTATGCAATTGCGCCAATTTTTTTTATGCTCATCCACCATGTAAGAATGCATCCACACACCAAATATTTTGGTTCTGAAACTTATACTTTTGACAATAGGTCTCAGGGTGTAAAAGTCGTGCATGCGAAAAAGTTCGAATCGCTGATGTATTTATAGTTCGGCCTCAAGTCATGAATTTTTATGCAATTGCGCCAATTTCTTTTATGCGGATCCACCATGTAAGAATGCATCCACACACCAAATATTTTGGTTCTGAAACTTATACTTTTGACAATAGGTCTCAGGGTGTAAAAGTCGTGCATGTGAAAAAGTTCGAATCGCTGATGTATTTATAGTTCGGCCTCAAGTCATGAATTTTTATGCAATTGCGCCAATTTTTTTTATGCTCATCCACCATGTAAGAATGCATCCACACACCAAATATTTTGGTTCTGAAACTTATACTTTTGACAATAGGTCTCAGGGTGTAAAAGTCGTGCATGCGAAAAAGTTAGAATCGCTGATGTATTTATAGTTCGGCCTCAAGTCATGAATTTTTATGCAATTGCGCCAATTTTTTTTATGCTCATCCACTATGTAAGAATGCATCCACACACCAAATATTTTGGTTCTGAAACTTATACTTTTGACAAAAGGTCTCAGGGTGTAAAATTCGTGCATGTGAAAAAGTTCGAATCGCTGATGTATTTATAGTTCGGCCTCAAGTCATGAATTTTTATGCAATTGCTCCAAATTTTTTTATGCGGATCCACCATGTAAGAATGCATCCACACACCAAATATTTTGGTTCTGAAACTTATACTTTTGACAATAGGTCTCAGGGTGTAAAAGTCGTGCATGCGAAAAAGTTCGAATCGCTGATGTATTTATAGTTCGGCCTCAAGTCATGAATTTTTATGCAATTCCGCCAATTTTTTTCATAGGTGTCCACCATGTAAGAATGCATCCACACACCAAATATTTTGGTCCTGAAACTTATACTTTTGAGAATAGGTCTCAGGGTGTAAAAGTCGTGCATGCGAAAAAGTTCGAATCGCTGATGTATTTATAGTTCGGCCTCAAGTCATGAATTTTTATGCAATTGCGCCAATTTGTTTTATGCTCATCCACCATGTAAGAATGCATCCACACACCAAATATTTTGGTTCTGAAACTTATACTTTTGAGAATAGGTCTCAGGGTGTAAAAGTCGTGCATGCGAAAAAGTTCGAATCGCTGATGTATTTATAGTTCGGCCTCAAGTCATGATTTTTTATGCAATTGCGCCAATTTTTTTCATGGGTGTCCACAATGTAAGAATGCATCCACACACCAAACATTTTGGTCCTGAAACTTATACTTTTGACAATAGGTCTCAGGGTGTAAAAGTCGTGCATGCGAAAAAGTTCGAATCGCTGATGTATTTATAGTTCGGCCTCAAGTCATGAATTTTTATGCAATTGCGCCAATTTTTTTTATGCTCATCCACCATGTAAGAATGCATCCACACACCAAATATTTTGGTTCTGAAACTTATACTTTTGACAATAGGTCTCAGGGTGTAAAAGTCGTGCATGTGAAAAAGTTCGAATCGCTGATGTATTTATAGTTCGGCCTCAAGTCATGAATTTTTATGCAATTGCGCCAATTTTTTTTATGCTCATCCAGCATGTAAGAATGCATCCACACACCAAATATTTTGGTTCTGAAACTTATACTTTTGACAATAGGTCTCAGGGTGTAAAAGTCGTGCATGCGAAAAAGTTCGAATCGCTGATGTATTTATAGTTCGGCCTCAAGTCATGACTTTTTATGCAATTGCGCCAAATTTTTTTATGCGGATCCACCATGTAAGAATGCATCCACACACCAAATATTTTGGTTCTGAAACTTATACTTTTGACAATAGGTCTCAGGGTGTAAAAGTCGTGCATGCGAAAAAGTTCGAATCGCTGATGTATTTATAGTTCGGCCTCAAGTCATGAATTTTTATGCAATTGCGCCAATTTTTTTTATGCTCATCCACCATGTAAGAATGCATCCACACACCAAATATTTTGGTTCTGAAACTTATACTTTTGAGAATAGGTCTCAGGGTGTAAAAGTCGTGCATGCGAAAAAGTTAGAATCGCTGATGTATTTATAGTTCGGCCTCAAGTCATGATTTTTAA
This sequence comes from Haliotis cracherodii, assembly GCF_022045235.1. NCBI lineage: Eukaryota > Metazoa > Mollusca > Gastropoda > Lepetellida > Haliotidae > Haliotis > Haliotis cracherodii. Next base: position 42,816,777 of record NW_027266341.1, on the reverse strand, counting down.
TGCAATTGCGCCAATTTTTTTCATGGGTGTCCACAATGTAAGAATGCATCCACACACCAAACATTTTGGTCCTGAAACTTATACTTTTGACAATAGGTCTCAGGGTGTAAAAGTCGTGCATGCGAAAAAGTTCGAATCGCTGATGTATTTATAGTTCGGCCTCAAGTCATGAATTTTTATGCAATTGCGCCAATTTTTTTTATGCTCATCCACCATGTAAGAATGCATCCACACACCAAATATTTTGGTTCTGAAACTTATACTTTTGACAATAGGTCTCAGGGTGTAAAAGTCGTGCATGCGAAAAAGTTCGAATCGCTGATGTATTTATAGTTCGGCCTCAAGTCATGAATTTTTATGCAATTGCGCCAATTTTTTTGATGCGGATCCACCATGTAAGAATGCATCCACACACCAAATATTTTGGTTCTGAAACTTATACTTTTGACAATAGGTCTCAGGGTGTAAAAGTCGTGCATGTGAAAAAGTTCGAATCGCTGATGTATTTATAGTTCGGCCTCAAGTCATGAATTTTTATGCAATTGCGCCAATTTTTTTTATGCTCATCCAGCATGTAAGAATGCATCCACACACCAAATATTTTGGTTCTGAAACTTATACTTTTGACAATAGGTCTCAGGGTGTAAAAGTCGTGCATGCGAAAAAGTTCGAATCGCTGATGTATTTATAGTTCGGCCTCAAGTCATGACTTTTTATGCAATTGCGCCAAATTTTTTTATGCGGATCCACCATGTAAGAATGCATCCACACACCAAATATTTTGGTTCTGAAACTTATACTTTTGACAATAGGTCTCAGGGTGTAAAAGTCGTGCATGCGAAAAAGTTCGAATCGCTGATGTATTTATAGTTCGGCCTCAAGTCATGAATTTTTATGCAATTGCGCCAATTTTTTTTATGCTCATCCACCATGTAAGAATGCATCCACACACCAAATATTTTGGTTCTGAAACTTATACTTTTGAGAATAGGTCTCAGGGTGTAAAAGTCGTGCATGCGAAAAAGTTAGAATCGCTGATGTATTTATAGTTCGGCCTCAAGTCATGATTTTTAATGCAATTGCGCCAATTTTTTTCATGGGTGTCCACAATGTAAGAATGCATCCACACACCAAACATTTTGGTCCTGAAACTTATACTTTTGACAATAGGTCTCAGGGTGTAAAAGTCGTGCATGCGAAAAAGTTCGAATCGCTGATGTATTTATAGTTCGGCCTCAAGTCATGAATTTTTATGCAATTGCGCCAATTTTTTTTATGCTCATCCACCATGTAAGAATGCATCCACACACCAAATATTTTGGTTCTGAAACTTATACTTTTGACAATAGGTCTCAGGGTGTAAAAGTCGTGCATGCGAAAAAGTTCGAATCGCTGATGTATTTATAGTTCGGCCTCAAGTCATGAATTTTTATGCAATTGCGCCAATTTCTTTTATGCGGATCCACCATGTAAGAATGCATCCACACACCAAATATTTTGGTTCTGAAACTTATACTTTTGACAATAGGTCTCAGGGTGTAAAAGTCGTGCATGCGAAAAAGTTCGAATCGCTGATGTATTTATAGTTCGGCCTCAAGTCATGAATTTTTATGCAATTGCGCCAATTTTTTTCATGGGTGTCCACAATGTAAGAATGCATCCACACACCAAACATTTTGGTCCTGAAACTTATACTTTTGACAATAGGTCTCAGGGTGTAAAAGTCGTGCATGCGAAAAAGTTCGAATCGCTGATGTATTTATAGTTCGGCCTCAAGTCATGAATTTTTATGCAATTGCGCCAATTTTTTTTATGCTCATCCACCATGTAAGAATGCATCCACACACCAAATATTTTGGTTCTGAAACTTATACTTTTGACAATAGGTCTCAGGGTGTAAAAGTCGTGCATGCGAAAAAGTTCGAATCGCTGATGTATTTATAGTTCGGCCTCAAGTCATGAATTTTTATGCAATTGCGCCAATTTTTTTGATGCGGATCCACCATGTAAGAATGCATCCACACACCAAATATTTTGGTTCTGAAACTTATACTTTTGACAATAGGTCTCAGGGTGTAAAAGTCGTGCATGTGAAAAAGTTCGAATCGCTGATGTATTTATAGTTCGGCCTCAAGTCATGAATTTTTATGCAATTGCGCCAATTTTTTTTATGCTCATCCAGCATGTAAGAATGCATCCACACACCAAATATTTTGGTTCTGAAACTTATACTTTTGACAATAGGTCTCAGGGTGTAAAAGTCGTGCATGCGAAAAAGTTCGAATCGCTGATGTATTTATAGTTCGGCCTCAAGTCATGACTTTTTATGCAATTGCGCCAAATTTTTTTATGCGGATCCACCATGTAAGAATGCATCCACACACCAAATATTTTGGTTCTGAAACTTATACTTTTGACAATAGGTCTCAGGGTGTAAAAGTCGTGCATGCGAAAAAGTTCGAATCGCTGATGTATTTATAGTTCGGCCTCAAGTCATGAATTTTTATGCAATTGCGCCAATTTTTTTTATGCTCATCCACCATGTAAGAATGCATCCACACACCAAATATTTTGGTTCTGAAACTTATACTTTTGAGAATAGGTCTCAGGGTGTAAAAGTCGTGCATGCGAAAAAGTTAGAATCGCTGATGTATTTATAGTTCGGCCTCAAGTCATGATTTTTAATGCAATTGCGCCAATTTTTTTCATGGGTGTCCACAATGTAAGAATGCATCCACACACCAAACATTTTGGTCCTGAAACTTATACTTTTGACAATAGGTCTCAGGGTGTAAAAGTCGTGCATGCGAAAAAGTTCGAATCGCTGATGTATTTATAGTTCGGCCTCAAGTCATGAATTTTTATGCAATTGCGCCAATTTTTTTTATGCTCATCCACTATGTAAGAATGCATCCACACACCAAATATTTTGGTTCTGAAACTTATACTTTTGACAATAGGTCTCAGGGTGTAAAAGTCGTGCATGTGAAAAAGTTCGAATCGCTGATGTATTTATAGTTCGGCCTCAAGTCATGAATTTTTATGGAATTGCTCCAAATTTTTTTATGCGGATCCACCATGTAAGAATGCATCCACACACCAAATATTTTGGTTCTGAAACTTATACTTTTGACAATAGGTCTCAGGGTGTAAAAGTCGTGCATGCGAAAAAGTTAGAATCGCTGATGTATTTATAGTTCGGCCTCAAGTCATGAATTTTTTATGCAATTCCGCCAATTTTTTTCATAGGTGTCCACCATGTAAGAATGCATCCACACACCAAATATTTTGGTCCTGAAACTTATACTTTTGAGAATAGGTCTCAGGGTGTAAAAGTCGTGCATGCGAAAAAGTTCGAATCGCTGATGTATTTATAGTTCGGCCTCAAGTCATGAATTTTTATGCAATTGCGCCAATTTCTTTTATGCGGATCCACCATGTAAGAATGCATCCACACACCAAATATTTTGGTTCTGAAACTTATACTTTTGACAATAGGTCTCAGGGTGTAAAAGTCGTGCATGTGAAAAAGTTCGAATCGCTGATGTATTTATAGTTCGGCCTCAAGTCATGAATTTTTATGCAATTGCGCCAATTTTTTTTATGCTCATCCACCATGTAAGAATGCATCCACACACCAAATATTTTGGTTCTGAAACTTATACTTTTGACAATAGGTCTCAGGGTGTAAAAGTCGTGCATGCGAAAAAGTTCGAATCGCTGATGTATTTATAGTTCGGCCTCAAGTCATGAATTTTTATGCAATTGCGCCAATTTTTTTTATGCTCATCCACCATGTAAGAATGCATCCACACACCAAATATTTTGGTTCTGAAACTTATACTTTTGAGAATAGGTCTCAGGGTGTAAAAGTCGTGCATGCGAAAAAGTTAGAATCGCTGATGTATTTATAGTTCGGCCTCAAGTCATGATTTTTAATGCAATTGCGCCAATTTTTTTCATGGGTGTCCACAATGTAAGAATGCATCCACACACCAAACATTTTGGTCCTGAAACTTATACTTTTGACAATAGGTCTCAGGGTGTAAAAGTCGTGCATGCGAAAAAGTTCGAATCGCTGATGTATTTATAGTTCGGCCTCAAGTCATGAATTTTTATGCAATTGCGCCAATTTTTTTTATGCTCATCCACTATGTAAGAATGCATCCACACACCAAATATTTTGGTTCTGAAACTTATACTTTTGACAATAGGTCTCAGGGTGTAAAAGTCGTGCATGTGAAAAAGTTCGAATCGCTGATGTATTTATAGTTCGGCCTCAAGTCATGAATTTTTATGGAATTGCTCCAAATTTTTTTATGCGGATCCACCATGTAAGAATGCATCCACACACCAAATATTTTGGTTCTGAAACTTATACTTTTGACAATAGGTCTCAGGGTGTAAAAGTCGTGCATGCGAAAAAGTTCGAATCGCTGATGTATTTATAGTTCGGCCTCAAGTCATGAATTTTTTATGCAATTCCGCCAATTTTTTTCATAGGTGTCCACCATGTAAGAATGCATCCACACACCAAATATTTTGGTCCTGAAACTTATACTTTTGAGAATAGGTCTCAGGGTGTAAAAGTCGTGCATGCGAAAAAGTTCGAATCGCTGATGTATTTATAGTTCGGCCTCAAGTCATGAATTTTTATGCAATTGCGCCAATTTCTTTTATGCGGATCCACCATGTAAGAATGCATCCACACACCAAATATTTTGGTTCTGAAACTTATACTTTTGACAATAGGTCTCAGGGTGTAAAAGTCGTGCATGTGAAAAAGTTCGAATCGCTGATGTATTTATAGTTCGGCCTCAAGTCATGAATTTTTATGCAATTGCGCCAATTTTTTTTATGCTCATCCACCATGTAAGAATGCATCCACACACCAAATATTTTGGTTCTGAAACTTATACTTTTGACAATAGGTCTCAGGGTGTAAAAGTCGTGCATGCGAAAAAGTTAGAATCGCTGATGTATTTATAGTTCGGCCTCAAGTCATGAATTTTTATGCAATTGCGCCAATTTTTTTTATGCTCATCCACTATGTAAGAATGCATCCACACACCAAATATTTTGGTTCTGAAACTTATACTTTTGACAATAGGTCTCAGGGTGTAAAATTCGTGCATGTGAAAAAGTTCGAATCGCTGATGTATTTATAGTTCGGCCTCAAGTCATGAATTTTTATGGAATTGCTCCAAATTTTTTTATGCGGATCCACCATGTAAGAATGCATCCACACACCAAATATTTTGGTTCTGAAACTTATACTTTTGACAATAGGTCTCAGGGTGTAAAAGTCGTGCATGCGAAAAAGTTCGAATCGCTGATGTATTTATAGTTCGGCCTCAAGTCATGAATTTTTATGCAATTCCGCCAATTTTTTTCATAGGTGTCCACCATGTAAGAATGCATCCACACACCAAATATTTTGGTCCTGAAACTTATACTTTTGAGAATAGGTCTCAGGGTGTAAAAGTCGTGCATGCGAAAAAGTTCGAATCGCTGATGTATTTATAGTTCGGCCTCAAGTCATGAATTTTTATGCAATTGCGCCAATTTGTTTTATGCTCATCCACCATGTAAGAATGCATCCACACACCAAATATTTTGGTTCTGAAACTTATACTTTTGACAATAGGTCTCAGGGTGTAAAAGTCGTGCATGCGAAAAAGTTAGAATCGCTGATGTATTTATAGTTCGGCCTCAAGTCATGATTTTTTATGCAATTGCGCCAATTTTTTTCATGGGTGTCCACAATGTAAGAATGCATCCACACACCAAACAGTTTCGTCCTGAAACTTATACTTTTGACAATAGGTCTCAGGGTGTAAAAGTCGTGCATGCGAAAAAGTTCGAATCGCTGATGTATTTATAGTTCGGCCTCAAGTCATGACTTTTTATGCAATTGCGCCAATTTTTTTTATGCTCATCCACCATGTAAGAATGCATCCACACACCAAATATTTTGGTTCTGAAACTTATACTTTTGACAATAGGTCTCAGGGTGTAAAAGTCGTGCATGCGAAAAAGTTCGAATCGCTGATGTATTTATAGTTCGGCCTCAAGTCATGACTTTTTATGCAATTGCGCCAATTTTTTTTATGCTCATCCACCATGTAAGAATGCATCCACACACCAAATATTTTGGTTCTGAAACTTATACTTTTGACAATAGGTCTCAGGGTGTAAAAGTCGTGCATGCGAAAAAGTTCGAATCGCTGATGTATTTATAGTTCGGCCTCAAGTCATGAATTTTTATGCAATTGCGCCAATTTTTTTTATGCTCATCCACCATGTAAGAATGCATCCACACACCAAATATTTTGGTTCTGAAACTTATACTTTTGAGAATAGGTCTCAGGGTGTAAAAGTCGTGCATGCGAAAAAGTTAGAATCGCTGATGTATTTATAGTTCGGCCTCAAGTCATGATTTTTTATGCAATTGCGCCAATTTTTTTCATGGGTGTCCACAATGTAAGAATGCATCCACACACCAAACATTTTGGTCCTGAAACTTATACTTTTGACAATAGGTCTCAGGGTGTAAAAGTCGTGCATGCGAAAAAGTTCGAATCGCTGATGTATTTATAGTTCGGCCTCAAGTCATGAATTTTTATGCAATTGCGCCAATTTCTTTTATGCGGATCCACCATGTAAGAATGCATCCACACACCAAATATTTTGGTTCTGAAACTTATACTTTTGACAATAGGTCTCAGGGTGTAAAAGTCGTGCATGTGAAAAAGTTCGAATCGCTGATGTATTTATAGTTCGGCCTCAAGTCATGAATTTTTATGCAATTGCGCCAATTTTTTTTATGCTCATCCACCATGTAAGAATGCATCCACACACCAAATATTTTGGTTCTGAAACTTATACTTTTGACAATAGGTCTCAGGGTGTAAAAGTCGTGCATGCGAAAAAGTTCGAATCGCTGATGTATTTATAGTTCGGCCTCAAGTCATGAATTTTTATGCAATTGCGCCAATTTTTTTTATGCTCATCCACTATGTAAGAATGCATCCACACACCAAATATTTTGGTTCTGAAACTTATACTTTTGACAATAGGTCTCAGGGTGTAAAATTCGTGCATGTAAAAAAGTTCGAATCGCTGATGTATTTATAGTTCGGCCTCAAGTCATGAATTTTTATGGAATTGCTCCAAATTTTCTTATGCGGATCCACCATGTAAGAATGCATCCACACACCAAATATTTTGGTTCTGAAACTTATACTTTTGACAATAGGTCTCAGGGTGTAAAAGTCGTGCATGCGAAAAAGTTCGAATCGCTGATGTATTTATAGTTCGGCCTCAAGTCATGAATTTTTATGCAATTCCGCCAATTTTTTTCATAGGTGTCCACCATGTAAGAATGCATCCACACACCAAATATTTTGGTCCTGAAACTTATACTTTTGAGAATAGGTCTCAGGGTGTAAAAGTCGTGCATGCGAAAAAGTTCGAATCGCTGATGTATTTATAGTTCGGCCTCAAGTCATGAATTTTTATGCAATTGCGCCAATTTGTTTTATGCTCATCCACCATGTAAGAATGCATCCACACACCAAATATTTTGGTTCTGAAACTTATACTTTTGAGAATAGGTCTCAGGGTGTAAAAGTCGTGCATGCGAAAAAGTTCGAATCGCTGATGTATTTATAGTTCGGCCTCAAGTCATGAATTTTTATGCAATTGCGCCAATTTTTTTTATGCTCATCCACCATGTAAGAATGCATCCACACACCAAATATTTTGGTTCTGAAACTTATACTTTTGACAATAGGTCTCAGGGTGTAAAAGTCGTGCATGCGAAAAAGTTCGAATCGCTGATGTATTTATAGTTCGGCCTCAAGTCATGACTTTTTATGCAATTGCGCCAAATTTTTTTATGCGGATCCACCATGTAAGAATGCATCCACACACCAAATATTTTGGTTCTGAAACTTATACTTTTGACAATAGGTCTCAGGGTGTAAAAGTCGTGCATGCGAAAAAGTTAGAATCGCTGATGTATTTATAGTTCGGCCTCAAGTCATGAATTTTTATGCAATTGCGCCAATTTTTTTTATGCTCATCCACCATGTAAGAATGCATCCACACACCAAATATTTTGGTTCTGAAACTTATACTTTTGAGAATAGGTCTCAGGGTGTAAAAGTCGTGCATGCGAAAAAGTTCGAATCGCTGATGTATTTATAGTTCGGCCTCAAGTCATGAATTTTTATGCAATTGCGCCAATTTTTTTTATGCGGATCCACCATGTAAGAATGCATCCACACACCAAATATTTTGGTTCTGAAACTTATACTTTTGAGAATAGGTCTCAGGGTGTAAAAGTCGTGCCTGAGAAAAAGTTCGAATCGCTGATGTATTTATAGTTCGGCCTCAAGTCATGAATTTTTATGCAATTGCGCCAATTTTTTTTATGCTCATCCACTATGTAAGAATGCATCCACACACCAAATATTTTGGTTCTGAAACTTATACTTTTGACAATAGGTCTCAGGGTGTAAAAGTCGTGCATGTGAAAAAGTTAGAATCGCTGATGTATTTATAGTTCGGCCTCAAGTCATGAATTTTTATGCAATTGCGCCAAATTTTTTTATGCGGATCCACCATGTAAGAATGCATCCACACACCAAATATTTTGGTTCTGAAACTTATACTTTTGAGAATAGGTCTCAGGGTGTAAAAGTCGTGCATGCGAAAAAGTTCGAATCGCTGATGTATTTATAGTTCGGCCTCAAGTCATGAATTTTTATGCAATTCCGCCAATTTTTTTCATAGTTGTCCACCATGTAAGAATGTATCCACACACCAAATATTTTGGTTCTGAAACTTATACTTTTGACAATAGGTCTCAGGGTGTAAAAGTCGTGCATGTGAAAAAGTTCGAATCGCTGATGTATTTATAGTTCGGCCTCAAGTCATGAATTTTTATGCAATTGCGCGAAATTTTTTTATGCGGATCCACCATGTAAGAATGCATCCACACACCAAATATTTTGGTTCTGAAACTTATACTTTTGACAATAGGTCTCAGGGTGTAAAAGTCGTGCATGCGAAAAAGTTCGAATCGCTGATGTATTTATAGTTCGGCCTCAAGTCATGAATTTTTATGCAATTGCGCCAAATTTTTTTATGCTCATCCACCATGTAAGAATGCATACACACACCAAATATTTTGGTTCTGAAACTTATACTTTTGAGAATAGGTCTCAGGGTGTAAAAGTCGTGCATGCGAAAAAGTTCGAATCGCTGATGTATTTATAGTTCGGCCTCAAGTCATGAATTTTTATGCAATTGCGCCAATTTGTTTTATGCTCATCCACCATGTAAGAATGCATCCACACACCAAATATTTTGGTTCTGAAACTTATACTTTTGAGAATAGGTCTCAGGGTGTAAAAGTCGTGCATGCAAAAAAGTTAGAATCGCTGATGTATTTATAGTTCGGCCTCAAGTCATGATTTTTTATGCAATTGCGCCAATTTTTTTCATGGGTTTCCACAATGTAAAAATGCATCCACACACCAAACATTTTGGTCCTGAAACTTATACTTTTGACAATAGGTCTCAGGGTGTAAAAGTCGTGCATGCGAAAAAGTTCGAATCGCTGATGTATTTATAGTTCGGCCTCAAGTCATGAATTTTTATGCAATTGCGCCAATTTTTTTTATGCTCATCCAGCATGTAAGAATGCATCCACACACCAAATATTTTGGTTCTGAAACTTATACTTTTGACAATAGGTCTCAGGGTGTAAAAGTCGTGCATGCGAAAAAGTTCGAATCGCTGATGTATTTATAGTTCGGCCTCAAGTCATGAATTTTTATGCAATTGCGCCAATTTTTTTTATGCGGATCCACCATGTAAGAATGCATCCACACACCAAATATTTTGGTTCTGAAACTTATACTTTTGAGAATAGGTCTCAGGGTGTAAAAGTCGTGGATGCGAAAAAGTTCGAATCGCTGATGTATTTATAGTTCGGCCTCAAGTCATGAATTTTTATGCAATTGCGCCAATTTTTTTTATGCTCATCCACTATGTAAGAATGCATCCACACACCAAATATTTTGGTTCTGAAACTTATACTTTTGACAATAGGTCTCAGGGTGTAAAAGTCGTGCATGTGAAAAAGTTCGAATCGCTGATGTATTTATAGTTCGGCCTCAAGTCATGAATTTTTATGCAATTGCGCCAAATTTTTTTATGCGGATCCACCATGTAAGAATGCATCCACACACAAAATATTTTGGTTCTGAAACTTATACTTTTGAGAATAGGTCTCAGGGTGTAAAAGTCGTGCATGCGAAAAAGTTCGAATCGCTGATGTATTTATAGTTCGGCCTCAAGTCATGAATTTTTATGCAATTGCGCCAAATTTTTTTATGCGGATCCACCATGTAAGAATGCATCCACACACCAAATATGTTTGTTCTGAAACTTATACTTTTGAGAATAGGTCTCAGGGTGTAAAAGTCGTGCATGCGAAAAAGTTCGAATCGCTGATGTATTTATAGTTCGGCCTCAAGTCATGAATTTTTATGCAATTGCGCCAATTTTTTTCATGGGTGTCCACAATGTAAGAATGCATCCACACACCAAACATTTTGGTCCTGAAACTTATACTTCTGACAATAGGTCTCAGGGTGTAAAAGTCGTGCATGCGAAAAAGTTCGAATCGCTGATGTATTTATAGTTCGGCCTCAAGTCATGAATTTTTATGCAATTGCGCCAATTTTTTTTATGCTCATCCACCATGTAAGAATGCATCCACACACCAAATATTTTGGTTCTGAAACTTATACTTTTGACAATAGGTCTCAGGGTGTAAAAGTCGTGCATGTGAAAAAGTTCGAATCGCTGATGTATTTATAGTTCGGCCTCAAGTCATGAATTTTTATGCAATTGCGCCAATTTTTTTTATGCGGATCCACCATGTAAGAATGCATCCACACACCAAATATTTTGGTTCTGAAACTTATACTTTTGACAATAGGTCTCAGGGTGTAAAAGTCGTGCATGTGAAAAAGTTCGAATCGCTGATGTATTTATAGTTCGGCCTCAAGTCATGAATTTTTATGCAATTGCGCCAATTTTTTTTATGCTCATCCACCATGTAAGAATGCATCCACACACCAAATATTTTGGTTCTGAAACTTATACTTTTGAGAATAGGTCTCAGGGTGTAAAAGTCGTGCATGCGAAAAAGTTCGAATCGCTGGTGTATTTATAGTTCGGCCTCAAGTCATGAATTTTTATGCAATTGCGCCAATTTTTTTTATGCTCATCCACTATGTAAGAATGCATCCACACACCAAATATTTTGGTTCTGAAACTTATACTTTTGACAATAGGTCTCAGGGTGTAAAAGTCGTGCATGTGAAAAAGTTCGAATCGCTGATGTATTTATAGTTCGGCCTCAAGTCATGAATTTTTATGCAATTGCGCCAAATTTTTTTATGCGGATCCACCATGTAAGAATGCATCCACACACCAAATATTTTGGTTCTGAAACTTATACTTTTGACAATAGGTCTCAGGGTGTAAAAGTCGTGCATGCGAAAAAGTTCGAATCGCTGATGTATTTATAGTTCGGCCTCAAGTCATGAATTTTTATGCAATTCCGCCAATTTTTTTCATAGGTGTCCACCATGTAAGAATGCATCCACACACCAAATATTTTGGTCCTGAAACTTATACTTTTGAGAATATGTCTCAGGGTGTAAAAGTCGTGCATGCGAAAAAGTTCGAATCGCTGATGTATTTATAGTTCGGCCTCAAGTCATGAATTTTTATGCAATTGCGCCAATTTGTTTTATGCTCATCCACCATGTAAGAATGCATCCACACACCAAATATTTTGGTTCTGAAACTTATACTTTTGACAATAGGTCTCAGGGTGTAAAAGTCGTGAATGCGAAAAAGTTCGAATCGCTGATGTATTTATAGTTCGGCCTCAAGTCATGACTTTTTATGCAATTGCGCCAATTTTTTTTATGCTCATCCACCATGTAAGAATGCATCCACACACCAAATATTTTGGTTCTGAAACTTATACTTTTGACAATAGGTCTCAGGGTGTAAAAGTCGTGCATGTGAAAAAGTTCGAATCGCTGATGTATTTATAGTTCGGCCTCAAGTCATGAATTTTTATGCAATTGCGCCAATTTCTTTTATGCGGATCCACCATGTAAGAATGCATCCACACACCAAATATTTTGGTTCTGAAACTTATACTTTTGACAATAGGTCTCAGGGTGTAAAAGTCGTGCATGTGAAAAAGTTCGAATCGCTGATGTATTTATAGTTCGGCCTCAAGTCATGAATTTTTATGCAATTGCGCCAATTTCTTTTATGCGGATCCACCATGTAATAATGCATCCACACACCAAATATTTTGGTTCTGAAACTTATACTTTTGACAATAGGTCTCAGGGTGTAAAAGTCGTGCATGCGAAAAGGTTCGAATCGCTGATGTATTTATAGTTCGGCCTCAAGTCATGAATTTTTATGCAATTGCGCCAATTTCTTTTATGCGGATCCACCATGTAAGAATGCATCCACACACCAAATATTTTGGTTCTGAAACTTATACTTTTGACAATAGGTCTCAGGGTGTAAAAGTCGTGCATGCGAAAAAGTTCGAATCGCTGACGTATTTATATAGTTCAACCTCAAGTCATGAATTTTTATGCAATTGCGCCAATTTTTTTTATGCGGATCCACCATGTAAGAATGCATCCATCCACCAAATATTTTGGTTCTGAAACTTATACTTTTGACAATAGGTCTCAGGGTGTAAAAGTCGTGCATGCGAAAAAGTTCGAATCGCTGATGTATTTACAGTTCGGCCTCAAGTCATGAATTTTTATGCAATTGCGCCAATTTTTTTTATGCTCATCCAGCATGTAAGAATGCATCCACACACCAAATATTTTGGTTCTGAAACTTATACTTTTGACAATAGGTCTCAGGGTGTAAAAGTCGTGCATGCGAAAAAGTTCGAATCGCTGATGTATTTATAGTTCGGCCTCAAGTCATGAATTTTTATGCAATTGCGCCAATTTTTTTTATGCTCATCCACTATGTAAGAATGCATCCACACACCAAATATTTTGGTTCTGAAACTTATACTTTTGACAATAGGTCTCAGGGTGTAAAAGTCGTGCATGTGAAAAAGTTCGAATCGCTGATGTATTTATAGTTCGGCCTCAAGTCATGAATTTTTATGCAATTGCGCCAATTTTTTTCATAGGAGTCCACAATGTAAGAATGCATCCACACACCAAATATTTTGGTTCTGAAACTTATACTTTTGACAATAGGTCTCAGGGTGTAAAAGTCGTGCATGCGAAAAAGTTCGAATCGCTGATGTATTTATAGTTCGGCCTCAAGTCATGAATTTTTATGCAATTGCGCCAATTTTTTTTATGCTCATCCACCATGTAAGAATGCATCCACACACCAAATATTTTGGTTCTGAAACTTATACTTTTGACAATAGGTCTCAGGGTGTAAAAGTCGTGCATGTGAAAAAGCTCGAATCGCTGATGTATTTATAGTTCGGCCTCAAGTCATGAATTTTTATGCAATTGCGCCAATTTCTTTTATGAGTATCCACCATGTAAGAATGCATCCACACACCAAATATTTTGGTTCTGAAACTTATACTTTTGACATAAGGTCTCAGGGTGTAAAAGTCGTGCATGCGAAAAAGTTCGAATCGCTGATGTATTTATAGTTCGGCCTCAAGTCATGAATTTTTATGCAATTGCGCCAATTTCTTTTATGCGGATCCACCATGTAAGAATGCATCCACACACCAAATATTTTGGTTCTGAAACTTATACTTTTGACAATAGGTCTCAGGGTGTAAAAGTCGTGCATGCGAAAAAGTTCGAATCGCTGACGTATTTATATAGTTCAACCTCAAGTGATGAATTTTTATGCAATTGCGCCAATTTTTTTTTATGCGGATCCACCATGTAAGAATGCATCCATACACCAAATATTTTGGTTCTGAAACTTATACTTTTGACAATAGGTCTCAGGGTGTAAAAGTCGTGCATGCGAAAAAGTTCGAATCGCTGATGTATTTACAGTTCGGTCTCAAGTCATGAATTTTTATGCAATTGCGCCAATTTTTTTTATGCTCATCCAGCATGTAAGAATGCATCCACACACCAAATATTTTGGTTCTGAAACTTATACTTTTGACAATAGGTCTCAGGGTGTAAAAGTCGTGCATGTGAAAAAGTTCGAATCGCTGATGCATTTATAGTTCGGCCTCAAGTCATGAATTTTTATGCAATTGCGCCAATTTTTTTTATGCTCATCCACCATGTAAGAATGCATCCACACACCAAATATTTTGGTTCTGAAACTTATACTTTTGAGAATAGGTCTCAGGGTGTAAAAGTCGTGCATGCGAAAAAGTTCGAATCGCTGATGTATTTATAGTTCGGCCTCAAGTCATGAATTTTTATGCAATTGCGCCAATTTTTTTTATGCTCATCCACTATGTAAGAATGCATCCACACACCAAATATTTTGGTTCTGAAACTTATACTTTTGACAATAGGTCTCAGGGTGTAAAAGTCGTGCATGTGAAAAAGTTCGAATCGCTGATGTATTTATAGTTCGGCCTCAAGTCATGAATTTTTATGCAATTGCGCCAATTTCTTTTATGCGGATCCACCATGTAAGAATGCATCCACACACCAAATATTTTGGTTCTGAAACTTATACTTTTGACAATAGGTCTCATGGTGTAAAAGTCGTGCATGTGAAAAAGTTCGAATCGCTGATGCATTTATAGTTCGGCCTCAAGTCATGAATTTTTATGCAATTGCGCCAATTTTTTTTATGCTCATCCACCATGTAAGAATGCATCCACACACCAAATATTTTGGTTCTGAAACTTATACTTTTGACAATAGGTCTCAGGGTGTAAAAGTCGTGCATGTGAAAAAGTTCGAATCGCTGATGTATTTATAGTTCGGCCTCAAGTCATGAATTTTTATGCAATTGCGCCAATTTTTTTTATGCTCATCCACTATGTAAGAATGCATCCACACACCAAATATTTTGGTTCTGAAACTTATACTTTTGAGAATAGGTCTCAGGGTGTAAAAGTCGTGCATGTGAAAAAGTTCGAATCGCTGATGTATTTATAGTTCGGCCTCAAGTCATGAATTTTTATGCAATTGCGCCAAATTTTTTTATGCGGATCCACCATGTAAGAATGCATCCACACACCAAATATTTTGGTTCTGAAACTTATACTTTTGACAATAGGTCTCAGGGTGTAAAAGTCGTGCATGCGAAAAAGTTCGAATCGCTGATGTATTTATAGTTCGGCCTCAAGTCATGAATTTTTATGCAATTGCGCCAATTTTTTTCATAGGAGTCCACAATGTAAGAATGCATCCACACACCAAATATTTTGGTCCTGAAACTTATACTTTTGAGAATAGGTCTCAGGGTGTAAAAGTCGTGCATGCGAAAAAGTTCGAATCGCTGATGTATTTATAGTTCGGCCTCAAGTCATGAATTTTTATGCAATTGCGCCAATGTTTTTTATGCTCATCCACCATGTAAGAATGCATCCACACACCAAATATTTTGGTTCTGAAACTTATACTTTTGAGAATAGGTCTCAGGGTGTAAAAGTCGTGCATGTGAAAAAGTTCGAATCGCTGATGTATTTATAGTTCGGCCTCAAGTCATGAATTTTTATGCAATTGCGCCAATTTCTTTTATGCGGATCCACCATGTAAGAATGCATCCACACACCAAATATTTTGGTTCTGAAACTTATACTTTTGACAATAGGTCTCAGGGTGTAAAAGTCGTGCATGTGAAAAAGCTCGAATCGCTGATGTATTTATAGTTCGGCCTCAAGTCATGAATTTTTATGCAATTGCGCCAATTTCTTTTATGAGGATCCACCATGTAAGAATGCATCCACACACCAAATATTTTGGTTCTGAAACTTATACTTTTGACAATAGGTCTCAGGGTGTAAAAGTCGTGCATGCGAAAAAGTTCGAATCGCTGATGTATTTATAGTTCGGCCTCAAGTCATGAATTTTTATGCAATTGCGCCAATTTGTTTTATGCGGATCCACCATGTAAGAATGCATCCACACACCAAATATTTTGGTTCTGAAACTTATACTTTTGACAATAGGTCTCAGGGTGTAAAAGTCGTGCATGCGAAAAAGTTCGAATCGCTGATGTATTTATATAGTTCAACCTCAAGTCATGAATTTTTATGCAATTGCGCCAATTTGTTTTATGCGGATCCACCATGTAAGAATGCATCCACACACCAAATATTTTGGTTCTGAAACTTATACTTTTGACAATAGGTCTCAGGGTGTAAAAGTCATGCATGCGAAAAAGTTCGAATCGCTGATGTATTTACAGTTCGGTCTCAAGTCATGAATTTTTATGCAATTGCGCCAATTTTTTTTATGCTCATCCAGCATGTAAGAATGCATCCACACACCAAATATTTTGGTTCTGAAACTTATACTTTTGACAATAGGTCTCAGGGTGTAAAAGTCGTGCATGTGAAAAAGTTCGAATCGCTGATGTATTTATAGTTCGGCCTCAAGTCATGAATTTTTATGCAATTGCGCCAATTTTTTTTATGCTCATCCACCATGTAAGAATGCATCCACACACCAAATATTTTGGTTCTGAAACTTATACTTTTGACAATAGGTCTCAGGGTGTAAAAGTCGTGCATGTGAAAAAGTTCGAATCGCTGATGTATTTATAGTTCGGCCTCAAGTCATGAATTTTTATGCAATTGCGCCAATTTTTTTTATGCTCATCCACCATGTAAGAATGCATCCACACACCAAATATTTTGGTTCTGAAACTTATACTTTTGACAATAGGTCTCAGGGTGTAAAAGTCGTGCATGCGAAAAAGTTCGAATCGCTGATGTATTTATAGTTCGGCCTCAAGTCATGAATTTTTATTCAATTGCGCCAATTTTTTTCATACGTGTCCACCATGTAAGAATGCATCCATACACCAAATATTTTGGTTCTGAAACTTATACTTTTGACAATAGGTCTCAGGGTGTAAAAGTCGTGCATGCGAAAAAGTTCGAATCGCTGATGTATTTACAGTTCGGTCTCAAGTCATGAATTTTTATGCAATTGCGCCAATTTGTTTTATGCGGATCCAGCATGTAAGAATGCATCCACACACCAAATATTTTGGTTCTGAAACTTATACTTTTGACAATAGGTCTCAGGGTGTAAAAGTCGTGCATGTGAAAAAGTTCGAATCGCTGATGCATTTATAGTTCGGCCTCAAGTCATGAATTTTTATGCAATTGCGCCAATTTCTTTTATGCGGATCCACCATGTAAGAATGCATCCACACACCAAATATTTTGGTTCTGAAACTTATACTTTTGACAATAGGTCTCAGGGTGTAAAAGTCGTGCATGTGAAAAAGTTCGAATCGCTGATGTATTTATAGTTCGGCCTCAAGTCATGAATTTTTATGCAATTGCGCCAATTTTTTTTATGCTCATCCACCATGTAAGAATGCATCCACACACCAAATATTTTGGTTCTGAAACTTATACTTTTGAGAATAGGTCTCAGGGTGTAAAAGTCGTGCATGCGAAAAAGTTCGAATCGCTGATGTATTTATAGTTCGGTCTCAAGTCATGAATTTTTATGCAATTGCGCCAATTTCTTTTATGCTCATCCACCATGTAAGAATGCATCCACACACCAAATATTTTGGTCCTGAAACTTATACTTTTGAGAATAGGTCTCAGGGTGTAAAAGTCGTGCATGCGAAAAAGTTCGAATCGCTGATGTATTTATAGTTCGGCCTCAAGTCATGAATTTTTATGCAATTGCGCCAATTTCTTTTATGCGGATCCACCATGTAAGAATGCATCCACACACCAAATATTTTGGTTCTGAAACTTATACTTTTGACAATAGGTCTCAGGGTGTAAAAGTCGTGCATGTGAAAAAGTTCGAATCGCTGATGTATTTATAGTTCGGCCTCAAGTCATGAATTTTTATGCAATTGCGCCAATTTCTTTTATGCTCATCCACCATGTAAGAATTCATCCACACACCAAATATTTTGGTTCTGAAACTTATACTTTTGACAATAGGTCTCAGGGTGTAAAAGTCGTGCATGCGAAAAAGTTCGAATCGCTGATGTATTTACAGTTCGGTCTCAAGTCATGAATTTTTATGCAATTGCGCCAATTTTTTTTATGCGGATCCACCATGTAAGAATGCATCCACACACCAAATATTTTGGTTCTGAAACTTATACTTTTGACAATAGGTCTCAGGGTGTAAAAGTCGTGCATGTGAAAAAGTTCGAATCGCTGATGCATTTATAGTTCGGCCTCAAGTCATGAATTTTTATGCAATTGCGCCAATTTTTTTTATGCTCATCCACCATGTAAGAATGCATCCACACACCAAATATTTTGGTTCTGAAACTTATACTTTTGACAATAGGTCTCAGGGTGTAAAAGTCGTGCATGTGAAAAAGTTCGAATCGCTGATGTATTTATAGTTCGGCCTCAAGTCATGAATTTTTATGCAATTGCGCCACTTTTTTTTATGCTCATCCACCATGTAAGAATGCATCCACACACCAAATATTTTGGTTCTGAAACTTATACTTTTGAGAATAGGTCTCAGGGTGTAAAAGTCGTGCATGCGAAAAAGTTCGAATCGCTGATGTATTTATAGTTCGGTCTCAAGTCATGAATTTTTATGCAATTGCGCCAATTTTTTTCATAGGAGTCCACCATGTAAGAATGCATCCACACACCAAATATTTTGGTCCTGAAACTTATACTTTTGAGAATAGGTCTCAGGGTGTAAAAGTCGTGCATGCGAAAAAGTTCGAATCGCTGATGTATTTATAGTTCGGCCTCAAGTCATGAATTTTTATGCAATTGCGCCAATTTCTTTTATGCTCATCCACCATGTAAGAATGCATCCACACACCAAATATTTTGGTTCTGAAACTTATACTTCTGACAATAGGTCTCAGGGTGTAAAAGTCGTGCATGTGAAAAAGTTAGAATCGCTGACGTATTTATATAGTTCAACCTCAAGTGATGAATTTTTATGCAATTGCGCCAATTTTTTTTATGCGGATCCACCATGTAAGAATGCATCCATACACCAAATATTTTGGTTCTGAAACTTATACTTTTGACAATAGGTCTCAGGGTGTAAAAGTCGTGCATGCGAAAAAGTTCGAATCGCTGATGTATTTACAGTTCGGTCTCAAGTCATGAATTTTTATGCAATTGCGCCAATTTTTTTTATGCTCATCCAGCATGTAAGAATGCATCCACACACCAAATATTTTGGTTCTGAAACTTATACTTTTGACAATAGGTCTCAGGGTGTAAAAGTCGTGCATGTGAAAAAGTTCGAATCGCTGATGCATTTATAGTTCGGCCTCAAGTCATGAATTTTTATGCAATTGCGCCAATTTTTTTTATGCTCATCCAGCATGTAAGAATGCATCCACACACCAAATATTTTGGTTCTGAAACTTATACTTTTGACAATAGGTCTCAGGGTGTAAAAGTCGTGCATGCGAAAAAGTTCGAATCGCTGATGTATTTATAGTTCGGCCTCAAGTCATGAATTTTTATGCAATTGCGCCAATTTTTTTCATAGGAGTCCACCATGTAAGAATGCATCCACACACCAAATATTTTGGTCCTGAAACTTATACTTTTGACAATAGGTCTCAGGGTGTAAAAGTCGTGCATGCGAAAAAGTTCGAATCGCTGATGTATTTATAGTTCGGCCTCAAGTCATGAATTTTCATGCAATTGCGCCAATTTCTTTTATGCGGATCCACCATGTAAGAATGCATCCACACACCAAATATTTTGGTTCTGAAACTTATACTTTTGACAATAGGTCTCAGGGTGTAAAAGTCGTGCATGTGAAAAAGCTCGAATCGCTGATGTATTTATAGTTCGGCCTCAAGTCATGAATTTTTATGCAATTGCGCCAATTTCTTTTATGAGGATCCACCATGTAAGAATGCATCCACACACCAAATATTTTGGTTCTGAAACTTATACTTTTGACAATAGGTCTCAGGGTGTAAAAGTCGTGCATGCGAAAAAGTTCGAATCGCTGATGTATTTATAGTTCGGCCTCAAGTCATGAATTTTTATGCAATTGCGCCAATTTGTTTTATGCGGATCCACCATGTAAGAATGCATCCACACACCAAATATTTTGGTTCTGAAACTTATACTTTTGACAATAGGTCTCAGGGTGTAAAAGTCGTGCATGCGAAAAAGTTCGAATCGCTGATGTATTTATATAGTTCAACCTCAAGTCATGAATTTTTATGCAATTGCGCCAATTTGTTTTATGCGGATCCACCATGTAAGAATGCATCCACACACCAAATATTTTGGTTCTGAAACTTATACTTTTGACAATAGGTCTCAGGGTGTAAAAGTCATGCATGCGAAAAAGTTCGAATCGCTGATGTATTTACAGTTCGGTCTCAAGTCATGAATTTTTATGCAATTGCGCCAATTTTTTTTATGCTCATCCAGCATGTAAGAATGCATCCACACACCAAATATTTTGGTTCTGAAACTTATACTTTTGACAATAGGTCTCAGGGTGTAAAAGTCGTGCATGTGAAAAAGTTCGAATCGCTGATGTATTTATAGTTCGGCCTCAAGTCATGAATTTTTATGCAATTGCGCCAATTTTTTTTATGCTCATCCACCATGTAAGAATGCATCCACACACCAAATATTTTGGTTCTGAAACTTATACTTTTGACAATAGGTCTCAGGGTGTAAAAGTCGTGCATGTGAAAAAGTTCGAATCGCTGATGTATTTATAGTTCGGCCTCAAGTCATGAATTTTTATGCAATTGCGCCAATTTTTTTTATGCTCATCCACCATGTAAGAATGCATCCACACACCAAATATTTTGGTTCTGAAACTTATACTTTTGACAATAGGTCTCAGGGTGTAAAAGTCGTGCATGCGAAAAAGTTCGAATCGCTGATGTATTTATAGTTCGGCCTCAAGTCATGAATTTTTATGCAATTGCGCCAATTTTTTTCATACGTGTCCACCATGTAAGAATGCATCCATACACCAAATATTTTGGTTCTGAAACTTATACTTTTGACAATAGGTCTCAGGGTGTAAAAGTCGTGCATGCGAAAAAGTTCGAATCGCTGATGTATTTACAGTTCGGTCTCAAGTCATGAATTTTTATGCAATTGCGCCAATTTTTTTTATGCTCATCCAGCATGTAAGAATGCATCCACACACCAAATATTTTGGTTCTGAAACTTATACTTTTGACAATAGGTCTCAGGGTGTAAAAGTCGTGCATGTGAAAAAGTTCGAATCGCTGATGTATTTATATAGTTCAACCTCAAGTCATGAATTTTTATGCAATTGCGCCAATTTCTTTTATGAGGATCCACCATGTAAGAATGCATCCACACACCAAATATTTTGGTTCTGAAACTTATACTTTTGACAATAGGTCTCAGGGTGTAAAAGTCGTGCATGCGAAAAAGTTCGAATCGCTGATGTATTTATAGTTCGGCCTCAAGTCATGAATTTTTATGCAATTGCGCCAATTTGTTTTATGCGGATCCACCATGTAAGAATGCATCCACACACCAAATATTTTGGTTCTGAAACTTATACTTTTGACAATAGGTCTCAGGGTGTAAAAGTCGTGCATGCGAAAAAGTTCGAATCGCTGATGTATTTATATAGTTCAACCTCAAGTCATGAATTTTTATGCAATTGCGCCAATTTGTTTTATGCGGATCCACCATGTAAGAATGCATCCACACACCAAATATTTTGGTTCTGAAACTTATACTTTTGACAATAGGTCTCAGGGTGTAAAAGTCATGCATGCGAAAAAGTTCGAATCGCTGATGTATTTACAGTTCGGTCTCAAGTCATGAATTTTTATGCAATTGCGCCAATTTGTTTTATGCGGATCCACCATGTAAGAATGCATCCACACACCAAATATTTTGGTTCTGAAACTTATACTTTTGACAATAGGTCTCAGGGTGTAAAAGTCATGCATGCGAAAAAGTTCGAATCGCTGATGTATTTACAGTTCGGTCTCAAGTCATGAATTTTTATGCAATTGCGCCAATTTTTTTTATGCTCATCCAGCATGTAAGAATGCATCCACACACCAAATATTTTGGTTCTGAAACTTATACTTTTGACAATAGGTCTCAGGGTGTAAAAGTCGTGCATGTGAAAAAGTTCGAATCGCTGATGTATTTATAGTTCGGCCTCAAGTCATGAATTTTTATGCAATTGCGCCAATTTTTTTTATGCTCATCCACCATGTAAGAATGCATCCACACACCAAATATTTTGGTTCTGAAACTTATACTTTTGACAATAGGTCTCAGGGTGTAAAAGTCGTGCATGTGAAAAAGTTCGAATCGCTGATGTATTTATAGTTCGGCCTCAAGTCATGAATTTTTATGCAATTGCGCCAATTTTTTTTATGCTCATCCACCATGTAAGAATGCATCCACACACCAAATATTTTGGTTCTGAAACTTATACTTTTGACAATAGGTCTCAGGGTGTAAAAGTCGTGCATGCGAAAAAGTTCGAATCGCTGATGTATTTATAGTTCGGCCTCAAGTCATTAATTTTTATGCAATTGCGCCAATTTTTTTCATACGTGTCCACCATGTAAGAATGCATCCATACACCAAATATTTTGGTTCTGAAACTTATACTTTTGACAATAGGTCTCAGGGTGTAAAAGTCGTGCATGCGAAAAAGTTCGAATCGCTGATGTATTTACAGTTCGGTCTCAAGTCATGAATTTTTATGCAATTGCGCCAATTTGTTTTATGCTCATCCAGCATGTAAGAATGCATCCACACACCAAATATTTTGGTTCTGAAACTTATACTTTTGACAATAGGTCTCAGGGTGTAAAAGTCGTGCATGTGAAAAAGTTCGAATCGCTGATGCATTTATAGTTCGGCCTCAAGTCATGAATTTTTATGCAATTGCGCCAATTTCTTTTATGCGGATCCACCATGTAAGAATGCATCCACACACCAAATATTTTGGTTCTGAAACTTATACTTTTGACAATAGGTCTCAGGGTGTAAAAGTCGTGCATGTGAAAAAGTTCGAATCGCTGATGTATTTATAGTTCGGCCTCAAGTCATGAATTTTTATGCAATTGCGCCAATTTTTTTTATGCGGATCCACCATGTAAGAATGCATCCACACACCAAATATTTTGGTTCTGAAACTTATACTTTTGAGAATAGGTCTCAGGGTGTAAAAGTCGTGCATGCGAAAAAGTTCGAATCGCTGATGTATTTATAGTTCGGTCTCAAGTCATGAATTTTTATGCAATTGCGCCAATTTTTTTCATAGGAGTCCACCATGTAAGAATGCATCCACACACCAAATATTTTGGTCCTGAAACTTATACTTTTGAGAATAGGTCTCAGGGTGTAAAAGTCGTGCATGCGAAAAAGTTCGAATCGCTGATGTATTTATAGTTCGGCCTCAAGTCATGAATTTTTATGCAATTGCGCCAATTTCTTTTATGCGGATCCACCATGTAAGAATGCATCCACACACCAAATATTTTGGTTCTGAAACTTATACTTTTGACAATAGGTCTCAGGGTGTAAAAGTCGTGCATGTGAAAAAGTTCGAATCGCTGATGTATTTATAGTTCGGCCTCAAGTCATGAATTTTTATGCAATTGCGCCAATTTCTTTTATGCTCATCCACCATGTAAGAATGCATCCACACACCAAATATTTTGGTTCTGAAACTTATACTTTTGACAATAGGTCTCAGGGTGTAAAAGTCGTGCATGCGAAAAAGTTCGAATCGCTGATGTATTTACAGTTCGGTCTCAAGTCATGAATTTTTATGCAATTGCGCCAATTTTTTTTATGCTCATCCAGCATGTAAGAATGCATCCACACACCAAATATTTTGGTTCTGAAACTTATACTTTTGACAATAGGTCTCAGGGTGTAAAAGTCGTGCATGTGAAAAAGTTCGAATCGCTGATGCATTTATAGTTCGGCCTCAAGTCATGAATTTTTATGCAATTGCGCCAATTTTTTTTATGCTCATCCACCATGTAAGAATGCATCCACACACCAAATATTTTGGTTCTGAAACTTATACTTTTGACAATAGGTCTCAGGGTGTAAAAGTCGTGCATGTGAAAAAGTTCGAATCGCTGATGTATTTATAGTTCGGCCTCAAGTCATGAATTTTTATGCAATTGCGCCACTTTTTTTTATGCTCATCCACCATGTAAGAATGCATCCACACACCAAATATTTTGGTTCTGAAACTTATACTTTTGAGAATAGGTCTCAGGGTGTAAAAGTCGTGCATGCGAAAAAGTTCGAATCGCTGATGTATTTATAGTTCTGTCTCAAGTCATGAATTTTTATGCAATTGCGCCAATTTTTTTCATAGGAGTCCACCATGTAAGAATGCATCCACACACCAAATATTTTGGTCCTGAAACTTATACTTTTGAGAATAGGTCTCAGGGTGTAAAAGTCGTGCATGCGAAAAAGTTCGAATCGCTGATGTATTTATAGTTCGGCCTCAAGTCATGAATTTTTATGCAATTGCGCCAATTTCTTTTATGCGGATCCACCATGTAAGAATGCATCCACACACCAAATATTTTGGTTCTGAAACTTATACTTTTGACAATAGGTCTCAGGGTGTAAAAGTCGTGCATGTGAAAAAGTTCGAATCGCTGATGTATTTATAGTTCGGCCTCAAGTCATGAATTTTTATGCAATTGCGCCAATTTCTTTTATGCTCATCCACCATGTAAGAATGCATCCACACACCAAATATTTTGGTTCTGAAACTTATACTTCTGACAATAGGTCTCAGGGTGTAAAAGTCGTGCATGTGAAAAAGTTCGAATCGCTGATGTATTTATAGTTCGGCCTCAAGTCATGAATTTTTATGCAATTGCGCCAATTTCTTTTATGCGGATCCACCATGTAAGAATGCATCCACACACCAAATATTTTGGTTCTGAAACTTATACTTTTGACAATAGGTCTCAGGGTGTAAAAGTCGTGCATGTGAAAAAGTTAGAATCGCTGACGTATTTATATAGTTCAACCTCAAGTGATGAATTTTTATGCAATTGCGCCAATTTTTTTTATGCGGATCCACCATGTAAGAATGCATCCATACACCAAATATTTTGGTTCTGAAACTTATACTTTTGACAATAGGTCTCAGGGTGTAAAAGTCGTGCATGCGAAAAAGTTCGAATCGCTGATGTATTTACAGTTCGGTCTCAAGTCATGAATTTTTATGCAATTGCGCCAATTTTTTTTATGCTCATCCAGCATGTAAGAATGCATCCACACACCAAATATTTTGGTTCTGAAACTTATACTTTTGACAATAGGTCTCAGGGTGTAAAAGTCGTGCATGTGAAAAAGTTCGAATCGCTGATGCATTTATAGTTCGGCCTCAAGTCATGAATTTTTATGCAATTGCGCCAATTTTTTTTATGCTCATCCACCATGTAAGAATGCATCCACACACCAAATATTTTGGTTCTGAAACTTATACTTTTGACAATAGGTCTCAGGGTGTAAAAGTCGTGCATGCGAAAAAGTTCGAATCGCTGATGTATTTATAGTTCGGCCTCAAGTCATGAATTTTTATGCAATTGCGCCAATTTTTTTCATAGGAGTCCACCATGTAAGAATGCATCCACACACCAAATATTTTGGTCCTGAAACTTATACTTTTGACAATAGGTCTCAGGGTGTAAAAGTCGTGCATGCGAAAAAGTTCGAATCGCTGATGTATTTATAGTTCGGCCTCAAGTCATGAATTTTCATGCAATTGCGCCAATTTTTTTTATGCTCATCCACTATGTAAGAATGCATCCACACACCAAATATTTTGGTTCTGAAACTTATACTTTTGAGAATAGGTCTCAGGGTGTAAAAGTCGTGCATGTGAAAAAGTTCGAATCGCTGATGTATTTATAGTTCGGCCTCAAGTCATGAATTTTTATGCAATTGCGCCAAATTTTTTTTATGCGGATCCACCTTGTAAGAATGCATCCACACACCAAATATTTTGGTTCTGAAACTTATACTTTTGAGAATAGGTCTCAGGGTGTAAAAGTCGTGCATGCGAAAAAGTTCGAATCGCTGATGTATTTATAGTTCGGCCTCAAGTCATGAATTTTTATGCAATTGCGCCAATTTTTTTCATAGGAGTCCACCATGTAAGAATGCATCCACACACCAAATATTTTGGTCCTGAAACTTATACTTTTGAGAATAGGTCTCAGGGTGTAAAAGTCGTGCATGCGAAAAAGTTCGAATCGCTGATGTATTTATAGTTCGGCCTCAAGTCATGAATTTTTATGCAATTGCGCCAATTTTTTTAATGCTCATCCACCATGTAAGAATGCATCCACACACCAAATATTTTGGTTCTGAAACTTATACTTTTGACAATAGGTCTCAGGGTGTAAAAGTCGTGCATGTGAAAAAGTTCGAATCGCTGATGTATTTATAGTTCGGCCTCAAGTCATGAATTTTTATGCAATTGCGCCAATTTCTTTTATGCGGATCCACCATGTAAGAATGCATCCACACACCAAATATTTTGGTTCTGAAACTTATACTTTTGAGAATAGGTCTCAGGGTGTAAAAGTCGTGCATGTGAAAAAGTTCGAATCGCTGATGTATTTATAGTTCGGCCTCAAGTCATGAATTTTTATGCAATTGCGCCAAATTTTTTTTATGCGGATCCACCTTGTAAGAATGCATCCACACACCAAATATTTTGGTTCTGAAACTTATACTTTTGAGAATAGGTCTCAGGGTGTAAAAGTCGTGCATGCGAAAAAGTTCGAATCGCTGATGTATTTATAGTTCGGCCTCAAGTCATGAATTTTTATGCAATTGCGCCAATTTTTTTCATAGGAGTCCACCATGTAAGAATGCATCCACACACCAAATATTTTGGTCCTGAAACTTATACTTTTGAGAATAGGTCTCAGGGTGTAAAAGTCGTGCATGCGAAAAAGTTCGAATCGCTGATGTATTTATAGTTCGGCCTCAAGTCATGAATTTTTATGCAATTGCGCCAATTTTTTTTATGCTCATCCACCATGTAAGAATGCATCCACACACCAAATATTTTGGTTCTGAAACTTATACTTTTGACAATAGGTCTCAGGGTGTAAAAGTCGTGCATGTGAAAAAGTTCGAATCGCTGATGTATTTATAGTTCGGCCTCAAGTCATGAATTTTTATGCAATTGCGCCAATTTCTTTTATGCGGATCCACCATGTAAGAATGCATCCACCCACCAAATATTTTGGTTCTGAAACTTATACTTTTGACAATAGGTCTCAGGGTGTAAAAGTCGTGCATGTGAAAAAGCTCGAATCGCTGATGTATTTATAGTTCGGCCTCAAGTCATGAATTTTTATGCAATTGCGCCAATTTCTTTTATGCGGATCCACCATGTAAGAATGCATCCACACACCAAATATTTTGGTTCTGAAACTTATACTTTTGACAATAGGTTTCAGGGTGTAAAAGTCGTGCATGTGAAAAAGTTCGAATCGCTGATGTATTTATAGTTCGGCCTCAAGTCATGAATTTTTATGCAATTGCGCCAATTTCTTTTATGCTCATCCACCATGTAAGAATGCATCCACACACCAAATATTTTGGTTCTGAAACTTATACTTTTGACAATAGGTCTCAGGGTGTAAAAGTCGTGCATGCGAAAAAGTTCGAATCGCTGATGTATTTACAGTTCGGTCTCAAGTCATGAATTTTTATGCAATTGCGCCAATTTTTTTTATGCTCATCCAGCATGTAAGAATGCATCCACACACCAAATATTTTGGTTCTGAAACTTATACTTTTGACAATAGGTCTCAGGGTGTAAAAGTCGTGCATGTGAAAAAGTTCGAATCGCTGATGCATTTATAGTTCGGCCTCAAGTCATGAATTTTTATGCAATTGCGCCAATTTTTTTTTATGCTCATCCACCATGTAAGAATGCATCCACACACCAAATATTTTGGTTCTGAAACTTATACTTTTGACAATAGGTCTCAGGGTGTAAAAGTCGTGCATGTGAAAAAGTTCGAATCGCTGATGTATTTATAGTTCGGCCTCAAGTCATGAATTTTTATGCAATTGCGCCACTTTTTTTTATGCTCATCCACCATGTAAGAATGCATCCACACACCAAATATTTTGGTTCTGAAACTTATACTTTTGAGAATAGGTCTCAGGGTGTAAAAGTCGTGCATGCGAAAAAGTTCGAATCGCTGATGTATTTATAGTTCGGTCTCAAGTCATGAATTTTTATGCAATTGCGCCAATTTTTTTCATAGGAGTCCACCATGTAAGAATGCATCTACACACCAAATATTTTGGTCCTGAAACTTATACTTTTGAGAATAGGTCTCAGGGTGTAAAAGTCGTGCATGCGAAAAAGTTCGAATCGCTGATGTATTTATAGTTCGGCCTCAAGTCATGAATTTTTATGCAATTGCGCCAATTTCTTTTATGCGGATCCACCATGTAAGAATGCATCCACACACCAAATATTTTGGTTCTGAAACTTATACTTTTGACAATAGGTCTCAGGGTGTAAAAGTCGTGCATGCGAAAAAGTTAGAATCGCTGACGTATTTATATAGTTCAACCTCAAGTGATGAATTTTTATGCAATTGCGCCAATTTTTTTTATGCGGATCCACCATGTAAGAATGCATCCATACACCAAATATTTTGGTTCTGAAACTTATACTTTTGACAATAGGTCTCAGGGTGTAAAAGTCGTGCATGCGAAAAAGTTCGAATCGCTGATGTATTTACAGTTCGGTCTCAAGTCATGAATTTTTATGCAATTGCGCCAATTTTTTTTATGCTCATCCAGCATGTAAGAATGCATCCACACACCAAATATTTTGGTTCTGAAACTTATACTTTTGACAATAGGTCTCAGGGTGTAAAAGTCGTGCATGTGAAAAAGTTCGAATCGCTGATGCATTTATAGTTCGGCCTCAAGTCATGAATTTTTATGCAATTGCGCCAATTTTTTTTATGCTCATCCACCATGTAAGAATGCATCCACACACCAAATATTTTGGTTCTGAAACTTATACTTTTGACAATAGGTCTCAGGGTGTAAAAGTCGTGCATGCGAAAAAGTTCGAATCGCTGATGTATTTATAGTTCGGCCTCAAGTCATGAATTTTTATGCAATTGCGCCAATTTTTTTCATAGGAGTCCACCATGTAAGAATGCATCCACACACCAAATATTTTGGTCCTGAAACTTATACTTTTGACAATAGGTCTCAGGGTGTAAAAGTCGTGCATGTGAAAAAGTTCGAATCGCTGATGTATTTATAGTTCGGCCTCAAGTCATGAATTTTTATGCAATTGCGCCAATTTCTTTTATGCGGATCCACCATGTAAGAACGCATCCACACACCAAATATTTTGGTTCTGAAACTTATACTTTTGACAATAGGTCTCAGGGTGTAAAAGTCGTGCATGTGAAAAAGCTCGAATCGCTGATGTATTTATAGTTCGGCCTCAAGTCATGAATTTTTATGCAATTGCGCCAATTTCTTTTATGCTCATCCACCATGTAAGAATGCATCCACACACCAAATATTTTGGTTCTGAAACTTATACTTTTGAGAATAGGTCTCAGGGTGTAAAAGTCGTGCATGCGAAAAAGTTCGAATCGCTGATGTATTTATAGTTCGGCCTCAAGTCATGAATTTTTATGCAATTGCGCCAATTTTTTTTATGCTCATCCACCATGTAAGAATGCATCCACACACCAAATATTTTGGTTCTGAAACTTATACTTTTGACAATAGGTCTCAGGGTGTAAAAGTCGTGCATGTGAAAAAGTTCGAATCGCTGATGTATTTATAGTTCGGCCTCAAGTCATGAATTTTTATGCAATTGCGCCAATTTCTTTTATGCGGATCCACCATGTAAGAATGCATCCACCCACCAAATATTTTGGTTCTGAAACTTATACTTTTGACAATAGGTCTCAGGGTGTAAAAGTCGTGCATGTGAAAAAGCTCGAATCGCTGATGTATTTATAGTTCGGCCTCAAGTCATGAATTTTTATGCAATTGCGCCAATTTCTTTTATGCGGATCCACCATGTAAGAATGCATCCACACACCAAATATTTTGGTTCTGAAACTTATACTTTTGACAATAGGTCTCAGGGTGTAAAAGTCGTGCATGCGAAAAAGTTCGAATCGCTGATGTATTTATAGTTCGGCCTCAAGTCATGAATTTTTATGCAATTGCGCCAATTTCTTTTATGCGGATCCACCATGTAAGAATGCATCCACACACCAAATATTTTGGTTCTGAAACTTATACTTTTGACAATAGGTCTCAGGGTGTAAAAGTCGTGCATGCGAAAAAGTTAGAATCGCTGACGTATTTATATAGTTCAACCTCAAGTCATGAATTTTATGCAATTGCGCCAATTTTTTTTATGCGGATCCACCATGTAAGAATGCATCCATACACCAAATATTTTGGTTCTGAAACTTATACTTTTGACAATAGGTCTCAGGGTGTAAAAGTCGTGCATGCGAAAAGTTCGAATCGCTGATGTATTTACAGTTCGGTCTCAAGTCATGAATTTTTATGCAATTGCGCCAATTTTTTTTATGCTCATCCAGCATGTAAGAATGCATCCACACACCAAATATTTTGGTTCTGAAGCTTATACTTTTGACAATAGGTCTCAGGGTGTAAAAGTCGTGCATGTGAAAAAGTTCGAATCGCTGATGTATTTATAGTTCGGCCTCAAGTCATGAATTTTTATGCAATTGCGCAATTTTTTTTATGCTCATCCACCATGTAAGAATGCATCCACACACCAAATATTTTGGTTCTGAAACTTATACTTTTGACAATAGGTCTCAGGGTGTAAAAGTCGTGCATGTGAAAAAGTTCGAATCGCTGATGTATTTATAGTTCGGCCTCAAGTCATGAATTTTTATGCAATTGCGCCAATTTTTTTATGCGGATCCACCATGTAAGAATGCATCACACACCAAATATTTGGTTCTGAAACTTATACTTTTTGACAATAGGTCTCAGGGTGTAAAAGTCGTGCATGCGAAAAAGTTCGAATCGCTGATGTATTTATAGTTCGGCCTCAAGTCATGAATTTTTATGCAATTGCGCCAATTTTTTTCATACGTGTCCACCATGTAAGAATGCATCCATACACCAAATATTTTGGTTCTGAAACTTATACTTTTGACAATAGGTCTCAGGGTGTAAAAGTCGTGCATGCGAAAAAGTTCGAATCGCTGATGTATTTACAGTTCGGTCTCAAGTCATGAATTTTTATGCAATTGCGCCAATTTTTTTTTATGCTCATCCACCATGTAAGAATGCATCCACACACCAAATATTTTGGTTCTGATACTTATACTTTTGACAATAGGTCTCAGGGTGTAAAAGTCGGTGCATGCGAAAAAGTTCGAATCGCTGATGTATTTATAGTTCGGCCTCAAGTCATGAATTTTCATGCAATTGCGCCAATTTTTTTTTATGCTCATCCACTATGTAAGAATGCATCCACACACCAAATATTTTGGTTCTGAAACTTATACTTTTGAGAATAGGTCTCAGGGTGTAAAAGTCGTGCATGTGAAAAAGCTCGAATCGCTGATGTATTTATAGTTCGGCCTCAAGTCATGAATTTTTATGCAATTGCGCCAAATTTTTTTATGCGGATCCACCATGTAAGAATGCATCCACACACCAAATATTTTGGTTCTGAAACTTATACTTTTGAGAATAGGTCTCAGGGTGTAAAAGTCGTGCATGCGAAAAAGTTCGAATCGCTGATGTATTATAGTTCGGCCTCAAGTCATGAATTTTTATGCAATTGCGCCAATTTTTTTCATAGGAGTCCACCATGTAAGAATGCATCCACACACCAAATATTTTGGTCCTGAAACTTATACTTTTGAGAATAGGTCTCAGGGTGTAAAAGTCGTGCATGCGAAAAAAGTTCGAATCGCTGATGTATTTATAGTTCGGCCTCAAGTCATGAATTTTTATGCAATTGCGCCAATTTTTTTTATGCTCATCCACCATGTAAGAATGCATCCACACACCAAATATTTGGTTCTGAAACTTATACTTTTGACAATAGGTCTCAGGGTGTAAAAGTCGTGCATGTGAAAAAGTTCGAATCGCTGATGTATTTATAGTTCGGCCTCAAGTCATGAATTTTTATGCAATTGCGCCAATTTCTTTTATGCGGATCCACCATGTAAGAACGCATCCACACACCAAATATTTGGTTCTGAAACTTATACTTTTGACAATAGGTCTCAGGGTGTAAAAGTCGTGCATGTGAAAAAGCTCGAATCGCTGATGTATTTATAGTTCGGCCTCAAGTCATGAATTTTTATGCAATTGCGCCAATTTCTTTTATGAGGATCCACCATGTAAGAATGCATCCACACACCAAATATTTTGGTTCTGAAACTTATACTTTTGACAATAGGTCTCAGGGTGTAAAAGTCGTGCATGCGAAAAAGTTCGAATCGCTGATGTATTTATAGTTCGGCCTCAAGTCATGAATTTTTATGCAATTGCGCCAATTTTTTTTATGCGGATCCACCATGTAAGAATGCATCCACACACCAAAATATTTTGGTTCTGAAACTTATACTTTTGACAATAGGTCTCAGGGTGTAAAAGTCGTGCATGTGAAAAAGTTCGAATCGCTGACGTATTTATATAGTTCAACCTCAAGTCATGAATTTTTATGCAATTGCGCCAATTTTTTTATGCTCATCCACTATGTAAGAATGCATCCACACACCAAATATTTTGGTTCTGAAACTTATACTTTTGAGAATAGGTCTCAGGGTGTAAAAGTCGTGCATGTGAAAAAGTTCGAATCGCTGATGTATTTATAGTTCGGCCTCAAGTCATGAATTTTTATGCAATTGTGCCAAATTTTTTTATGCGGATCCACCATGTAAGAATGCATCCACACACCAAATATTTTGGTTCTGAAACTTATACTTTTGACAATAGGTCTCAGGGTGTAAAAGTCGTGCATGCGAAAAAGTTCGAATCGCTGATGTATTTATAGTTCGGCCTCAAGTCATGAATTTTTATGCAATTGCGCCAATTTTTTTCATAGGAGTCCACCATGTAAGAATGCATCCACACACCAAATATTTTGGTCCTGAAACTTATACTTTTGAGAATAGGTCTCAGGGTGTAAAAGTCGTGCATGCGAAAAAGTTCGAATCGCTGATGTATTTATAGTTCGGCCTCAAGTCATGAATTTTTATGCAATTGCGCCAATTTTTTTTATGCTCATCCACCATGTAAGAATGCATCCACACACCAAATATTTTGGTTCTGAAACTTATACTTTTGACAATAGGTCTCAGGGTGTAAAAGTCGTGCATGCGAAAAAGTTCGAATCGCTGATGTATTTATAGTTCGGCCTCAAGTCATGAATTTTTATGCAATTGCGCCAATTTCTTTTATGCGGATCCACCATGTAAGAATGCATCCACACACCAAATATTTTGGTTCTGAAACTTATACTTTTGACAATAGGTCTTAGGGTGTAAAAGTCGTGCATGCGAAAAAGTTCGAATCGCTGACGTATTTATATAGTTCAACCTCAAGTCATGAATTTTTATGCAATTGCGCCAATTTTTTTTATGCGGATCCACCATGTAAGAATGCATCCATACACCAAATATTTTGGTTCTGAAACTTATACTTTTGACAATAGGTCTCAGGGTGTAAAAGTCGTGCATGCGAAAAAGTTCGAATCGCTGATGTATTTACAGTTCGGTCTCAAGTCATGAATTTTTATGCAATTGCGCCAATTTTTTTTATGCTCATCCAGCATGTAAGAATGCATCCACACACCAAATATTTTGGTTCTGAAACTGTATACTTTTGACAATAGGTCTCAGGGTGTAAAAGTCGTGCATGTGAAAAAGTTCGAATCGCTGATGTATTTATAGTTCGGCCTCAAGTCATGAATTTTTATGCAATTGCGCCAATTTCTTTTATGCGGATCCACCATGTAAGAATGCATCCACACACCAAATATTTTGGTTCTGAAACTTATACTTTTGACAATAGGTCTCAGGGTGTAAAAGTCGTGCATGTGAAAAAGCTCGAATCGCTGATGTATATATAGTTCGGCCTCAAGTCATGAATTTTTATGCAATTGCGCCAATTTCTTTTATGAGGATCCACCATGTAAGAATGCATCCACACACCAAATATTTTGGTTCTGAAACTTATACTTTTGACAATAGGTCTCAGGGTGTAAAAGTCGTGCATGCGAAAAAGTTCGAATCGCTGATGTATTTATAGTTCGCCTCAAGTCATGAATTTTTATGCAATTGCGCCAATTTTCTTTTATGCAGATCCACCATGTAAGAATGCATCCACACACCAAATATTTTGGTTCTGAAACTTATACTTTTGACAATAGGTCTCAGGGTGTAAAAGTCGTGCATGCGAAAAAGTTCGAATCGCTGACGTATTTATATAGTTCAACCTCAAGTCATGAATTTTTATGCAATTGCGCCAATTTTTTTTATGCGGATCCACCATGTAAGAATACATCCATACACCAAATATTTAGGTTCTGAAACTTATACTTTTGACAATAGGTCTCAGGGTGTAAAAGTCGTGCATGCGAAAAAGTTCGAATCGCTGATGTATTTACAGTTCGGTCTCAAGTCATGAATTTTTATGCAATTGCGCCTATTTTTTTTATGCTCATCCAGCATGTAAGAATGCATCCACACACCAAATATTTTGGTTCTGAAACTTATACTTTTGACAATAGGTCTCAGGGTGTAAAAGTCGTGCATGTGAAAAAGTTCGAATCGCTGATGTATTTATAGTTCGGCCTCAAGTCATGAATTTTATGCAATTGCGCCAATTTTTTTTATGCTCATCCACCATGTAAGAATGCATCCACACACCAAATATTTTGGTTCTGAAACTTATACTTTTGAGAATAGGTCTCAGGGTGTAAAAGTCGTGCATGTGAAAAAGTTCGAATCGCTGATGTATTTATAGTTCGGGCCTCAAGTCATGAATTTTTATGCAATTGCGCCAAATTTTTTTTATGCGGATCCACCTTGTAAGAATGCATCCACACACCAAATATTTTGGTTCTGAAACTTATACTTTTGAGAATAGGTCTCAGGGTGTAAAAGTCGTGCATGCGAAAAAGTTCGAATCGCTGATGTATTTATAGTTCGGCCTCAAGTCATGAATTTTTATGCAATTGCGCCAATTTTTTTCATAGGAGTCCACCATGTAAGAATGCATCCACACACCAAATATTTTGGTTCTGAAACTTATACTTTTGACAATAGGTCTCAGGGTGTAAAAGTCGTGCATGCGAAAAAGTTCGAATCGCTGATGTATTTATAGTTCGGCCTCAAGTCATGAATTTTTATGCAATTGCGCCAATTTTTTTCATACGTGTCCACCATGTAAGAATGCATCCACACACCA